>NC_134955.1:28637729-29887729 GCF_965638725.1 Aptenodytes patagonicus | reverse complement strand
GCAACTAGGGAAAGCAGAGACTTCAGCCTAGCGGTGTTTTAGAGTTAGTGGACAAGCATTGTCAATGATGTCTTTCTACTCTGAAATTTGCTTCTGCTGCTATCTGGTATACTCCAAATGTGTTCATCTTACTGTGTAATGCAAGGCCATTTTCTCTAATCTTTTGCCTGGGATGTGTGTGAAGGTTTTGTCTTTTTATGACTAAATTGCTGTTGATTTCCTGAGTTAGGTTATAGCTCCATTGATTCGTTTCACTGGGAAGTAAGTTTACAAAAGTGCTAGCATAGAGTCAGGAAAGCATCTAGGGCAGTTAGCAGATATGCAGTAAAAAAATCTTTTCTGAAACAGCGAGGTCGTGCCAAATTTCTCTAGGGAATATTGCTTCTGTTCATGAGTCTGGAAGGGGAAAGGAGATAGCCAGAATTCAATTGAATAGCGTGTAGAGGAAGTTGAAATTGAAGACACATAAGCAGTAGGAAACCAACCTTGGGCTTGGTGTCATGTTTTGCAGCGTTAACAGCAAAGCCAACAAAATGAGTCCTCCTAGTTATCAAACAAAGAGCAAGCCAACTGAGTGTGTATGCCAGTTAACTCTGGCTGTGCTGGTGTTTAAATATTCTGTGTTTCCATGTCTAGCTTGCTAAAATGTCTATGCTGTATGGATTTCCTTTCAGTTAGTTTTTTTGAGATTACATTCAGCCATTTGTATACTGACTGTGTAATGCTTATCTCTGAAACTATACTGTGGCTCTGTCCTCTTGTTGGTATGGTTAAGGAAAACTTGTGTGGTGTCATAAATGTTGCAGCCTCACAGGAAAGGAGTAGAAGATAGTATCAGAAGTTGTATGCACTTACAGAATGTAGCATTCATTTTTACATATGTAGAAAGACAATCTAGATCTTTATGTGGCCTTTGGGTTAGTGTGTATAAATATTAAAATGAAAGTTGTTATGTTTTCTTAAAGAACAGAAGGTGAGTTAACATTGTAAATATTAAATATGAGATGTGGAAATATGCACATGTAGGTTGTAATATTAACAGTGAAATGGAAAGCATTTGGATAGGCTACAGACCCACCTGACAAGACTTAAACATATAATTTGGTTTCTCCAAATAATTTCTGCTCTTTGAGGAAGTCATTAATTGTGTGTCAGGGGGTCCCAGTGCTGTGACTGTGTGTAACTAGTGACTGGTGTAACTAGTACCTTTTACATAGAAAACAGCCAGCTGAGGAGCAAAGTTCATCTGTGTGTGCAATACAGTGCTTTTGTGATAACCCCGGTAAATCTAAAGGAAGCTTAGCCCTATAGTTATGACAGTTTCTTTAGAATTCTTTTCTATGTTAGACAAATTACCACCTGAAGTCACTTTAAAATAAGCTATGTTTGCAAAATTTTGTTTGCACAGCTTACATATGGAACATCTTAAAAAAAGAAAAAGTGCAAAACCAAAGGGAGAGTTGAAAAACAAACTGTCCTTTACACGCCTGTCTTTTAGCAGCATGCATCATTGTGAGTGTAAATGAACTCACTTTTTTTATCTTAGCCCAAATCTGAGAAACTTTCAATGTAAAATTCCCCGAGGCTTTCTCTAGGGCTTCATAAGATAGTAACATGTAGGGAGTGAGGAGGGGGAGAAACAGAGGAAAAAGGAAATGGTGTAAATCTGGAAAGGCTTTTCTTAACTGCTCAGATCAGCATTTCCGATATAAGAGACAAACTATGAAAATAAGTTGGTAGACAAAAAAACATTTATTTTTAATGGATCTTTCTGAAATTGAGGTAACATCTGTTTAAAGATAGTATGAGTTTCTTCATGTAAACACAGAAATCCCTTGCAGTGTGAGGCCCTTTACTCCGCGCCTCCACAACATGTATTAATTTGTATACGTTGCTTTAAATTAATATAAAATCTGATCTGTTGAGATGAACCCTTCTTTCCTTTGCTTTCCGAATTTTCTTTCTATAAAAAAATTAGGGGTGTTAATGAGCTTAAGATGCTGGTAGCAATCACCCATATTTATATGGAGCTCTGTTTGCAATATAGGAAAGCCTCTTTCAACACTTACTTTGGACTGCATGGTTGCGGTAGATGTGTACATTCTTATTTTTTAACAATCGTCCTCTTCAGTTCTTGGCTTTGTTGTACTGAGGTCTGTGATCCATTTCGGACCTGTGGCTGTGTTCAGTTCTGTAACCTTACCCTGTCTTTTCCATGTATGTGGCTGATGGGAAGCTAGTTTCTGCTGTCCCTGTTACATCTGGTGTCTGCTCTGTTCATGAATACTTAATGGCTGCGTATGTCAGGGAATTCAGAGGGGGATGTTTCTTATGTGACCTGCTCATAATTTGTACACAGGAAACATGGTGCTGAAAACCAGATTAATGCCCATGTACAAGACCTACTTCTAATACTGTGTGTATACAAAAATAATGTTTTTCTCTTATTTTGGATACCTTCTTGGCAGTTTTCCTTTATGTTTCTTCCTGGGTACTTCTAATTGGGCTAAAGCCATCTTTGATGGCTCTTCGATATTGGCTTCCAAAAGAGAATTAAGTAACAAACTTGCATAGGTTTGGAATTACAGTTTGTTAGCTTCCTCTCTATCCATTTCTTGTACTCTCACTTTTCCAGGAAAGAAAGTTAACGAACCCCTCTGATGATCAGGCCACAATCGGTATGCTAATGCTTGCTGTCGTAAGACTTACTGGAAACCTCTTGTGACTGCATGCAATGCTGATTCCTCATCGTAAAATCAGCCGTATGCCCAGTGTCTGGGCCAGGGGTGGGGAAGACAGCAGCTTTGAGCTAAAGCAGTTGTTCTGAGTCTGTCTAGTAGCCTGCTGTTGCTGAGAGAAGTCGCTCTTCCTCTCTGACCCTTGCTGTCTTTTTGTTACTCCCAGCCGCTGAAGCCTGCCTCCGCTGATGTGGGCTTGCACTGTCACATCCCTGAATGAGCTGACCACAGAAAACTTTCTATTTTCATATCTGTTGAATTTGTTCTCTGATTAGATGTGTAGCTAAATACGCTTGTGGAGGGATGTGACGGGTGATAAAACTAACACAAGAAGTGGCACAACTGTGTCATGGGAAGGGACTCCCCCTTTTTGGCAGCAGTGCTGGTGCTTTGTTGCCACCGTTTCTGGTCCTCAGATGAGTAAGCCAGCATTCGCATCTGTTGTCCACAGCCACGTACTCCCAGCCTTGCATTGCCCACTCTGCTGTTTCAGCACACGGCCTGTTTTACCAGGTGGTGAAACAGATCACCAAACTAACTTGGAGTGGAGGGTTTGTTTTCATCTTGATCAGCATCTTAATGAGTACAGACAGCTAAGCCAACAAGAAGGGGCTCTGCGGGGACAGGAGTGAACATGTGAAGCAGTTATTGCTTAAGCTAGCATTACTGATAAAGAATTGCCAGCTGAGTAAGAGCCTGGTTTTGGGATCACTTCACATTATCAGTGTGGCCCAAGCTTTGACCTGTGCTTTTTAGCCCTGCTAAGTGTCAATGAAAGGCTATTGTCAGCTCTTTCTGCTCTCACCTTTTATGTAGAGGAGCAGATGTTCAGTCAGAGAGTATGAACTTTCTTTTTGCCAGCTCCAGACCATGAGTCGTACTGGTAGCAGCTGAAAGACCCACTTACATGCTAGGATTGACTGATTGTATTTCTTAGGTGGTGCGAGCACGTATGTACAGTAAGACTATTTTTCTCCCTTGTCAGCAGGTTCCAAATTATATGTGCTAGCCATCTGCATCTTGCCCAGTGCATTTACATCTGGAAATAGAAAGGGCCCAGAATGCATGATCCATAATAGACTACTGCTGTGGATGTTTTCTAGCATTTTTTGACATATGTAGGAATGCGTATATCCAGTGTATGACATGATATACAAGGTGTCTGCTTCTGTCATGTACACTGATGTTTAGAACTTCAAACATTGGGAATTTAGAAAATTGGGAGGCTATGTAAAATAAAAGTAGCATGCAATTAATTTTGGTGCGCTAGGAACTGGGGCAGAACAACACCAAAGCTTTAGATACTGTTTACATTTTACTTAAGTGAACTGCTAGAATTGTCAGGAGGGCACATCCTGTGATCCTATGGCAGCGAGAGGTATACCTCTTAATGTTTCTTTTTTTGTCGCTTGTTTCCTATAGCATGCAGAATAATGCTCTGCATACTGTAGGAAACAATTATACATAACAATACATAACAATTGGTCGCTATGAATATAGAAGAGTCAGAATAAAAACTAAGTAGCAAAAATAGCTTAGTCTATAAGCAGTTTATTTCATTGTTTGATGCAGATATTTACAATAAAAAAGGAAATATAATAACTGATGTGAGCAAAGAAAATTTAGTTTTCTGTTATTTTTCTGCATAGAGTTGAGCATCTTCAAAGAGCTTTCCTTTCTTTAAACTGCAGTGTCATCTCAGTGCCCCCACTTTTCAGTCAATATATTTTTCTGTATCAAAAGGACATTGATACACTTGTGGCAAACTCCAGGTTTTACATATGGGTGTGTTCATGTGTGTGAGTAACTGTGCTAGCACCTTGAAAGTCTTCAGGATAAAATTCAGAGCCATTTTGCACAGGAAAGGAAGAAAAGGTTGGAAAAGATGAAAGTCCAAAGATACCAGTTCAGTCTCATTTAGACTCTCAATTTTTTTTCTCTGCCAAATTTCATTTTACCCATGCTTCAGAATACAGAAAAGGAGTAGCTACAAAACAGCTTGAGGGTCAGACCTACTAGAATATTCTGGTACTTCCTTCATTATAAAAGCTAAGGTCAAAAGGTTCAAAGAAGGAAAAACTTGTTTCTGGTTCCAACTGCACATAAAGGCAAGTATTGATATGAGCTATTCTGATTTCAACCATTTCAGGATTTGAGTGTTCTGATAATTACACAGAGATCTGTACGTTGTCACTGCAGCAGATGTGTGGAGTTTCCTTTTGCAAAGAGAAATACTTGGTGAATGTCCTTTGTCTTTTTCATGGGTTGTTACAACATTTAAGAGGAATTTTTCTTTATAGACATAGTAACTTCTTAATTTTAATTTTGTTTTTAGAACCTTGTGTTCAGTAGCCACTGTAAAGCAGTTACTGGCTATTCAGATCATGTCATACATCGAAGGAGATCAGCTACCTCATGTGTACGGTGCTGCCAGGTGACTGAGCTGCCGTCCTTCCTGTCCATAGCCAGTCCACGGGTAAGTCCAAGTTAAGTTGTAAATTATGTATTTTCTATTGTGTTTTAAATCTTGTTAGAATTGTGTCTTAGGAACAGGATGATCTATTACTTTCTTTTGGTTGGGTAAAGCTGTTGTGAGGATATCCTTTTGCTACTGTATTCAATAGTGGGTTTTTTCATAGGGGAAGTGACTGTAATGTGTACTGAAAGGAAAAAGGAAAGTTGTAAGATGCACCCAACAGGAGTTACTCTGAGATACATAGATTTCACTTTCTCTCCTAAATACCAAAAGCAGTAAAATTATAGAAGAGATTGTCAAGCAGATTATTCCCCAATAATCTAATCTAATAATCTAAGGGGGAGATGTAGGTATGATATGAACAGAATGGGGTGATTGTTTGGTCAACTCTGATGACAAAAGGGGACTGAGGAGCAATGCTTTTTTGAAAAGGATGTTAATTTTCTCCCATTGCCTCAGCTTGAGAGAGGAAAGGAAGGAAAGGAAAAGGAAACACCAAATTGCAATATGTAAGGATTACTTGACTTGGCATTTCTAAATCTTTTGGATATTAAGTGGTCCTGCTTGGGATTGTCCATCATCTATTAACTGAAGTTTAAAATTATTTTAGCTGAAGTTTCCTGGGCTGACACAAGAGACCTTCATAAGTCTATAGCTATTGTATTCCATGCTGTTGGATCTTGACAAAGCTGGACAAAATGTACTTTTATTACCAGACCATCCAGATGTTATATTCCTTAGTCAGTGTTGATGTTACTGCTGTAGGCTTGATCAAATGGGGCCGCATGTGCAATTATAGATTTGCATCTGGAGAAGGGTGGATGGCAAGTAGGACTCTGTGCTTATTACCTACATGCTGCTGCTCAAGCTGAATTCATCTGTGCCTGCAGCTCTGTGGGCCAGGAATCTAACTGAACTTCTTAAAGTCCTGTATCACCTCCCAGTCACAACATAATACCTGGTTCAAGAACAAGCAGTTATTCTGAGAGTAAATTGTGAAAACCATTTCTCCTTCAGATTCCTTTGATTTGTCACTCTTTGAACCTAAATTTGCATTACGGATGAAGAATATGTTGAATACTTCCCATGCATCAGGAAGGGAGAAGAGGGGCTTAGAAGGCTACATATGAAGGGGAAGGGAAAGGCAAGGAGAGATGGTGTCTGACAGTTATTCTAGTGAATAAAAGTTACTTGTTTTGGCTTGGCTGGTGTGTAAAAATGATTACGTGGAGGCATGGCTTTTTGTTTCTAGGACTACAAAGACTTAATTTTACACTTGTTAGAAACTTTTGGCAGGAGTGTAGAAGACCTGAAACAGCAGAAAGAGCACATATGTTCTCAGAAACTATAGCCTTCTGTTGTTGTTTGACCTGTGATGAATTTTGGGAAGTTAATGGAGCGAATGATAGAAATAGGAGCGTATGTTTATGTAGCAGCTATGGGGTGGGTGGAGGGGGGGGGGGTATTAGTGTTGTAGTTTTCCTTCTATGCAGGCAATTTTCCTGAGTACAAATAGGTCTCAACCACAAAAAAAGTAGCTTGCGGGATGGATCTTGTATTCTCATTAAGAAGCTGATTAATTCAGTTTAGAGTAATATTGTTTGGTTTAGTTTCAGTAGATCCCAGTGTGTCAGAGGTATTGTGGTGAGAAGTGGTTTTGGGCATCTCACAAAGTCTGAAAGGTTAACTTTGCATGGAGATAAACGCAGGAAGAAATTTAACAATTACCCTAACTAAACTAAGTTACTGAATTTAAGGTGGCAGTGCATTCGTACATCCCTATCACTGTATCTTTCTGATGTATTTCTGAGCTATGACTGTTACATTCAATCAGTTTGACAATGTGTTGACATAGAAGGGTTTAGTACTAAGGACTATCCTACCTTTTGTTAAGAGTAAACCCGCAAAAACAAACCTGGAAAAAAACTTTAAAAACTGCACCATGGCAAAAAGGAGGACATGAAGAAGCTTGAATGGAAGATTTTTTTGATCTGTTGCAGAAATGTGTTGGTTTTTCTCGTAAGGCCATGCAAAAGATGCAGAGCTCTACCCTAGAAGTGTGTATATGCATTTAAAGAAGTGTGGAACTGACAGTGAAGATAGTCTTATGTCCTCAGATGTCAGTCAGTGTTACACAGGCTACATGGGAAGATTAGTTCTTATTAATGTAGAAATTGCACTGAGGCACACACAGAGTTCATCTCAAGATTGTCTCCTACTAGCTCTTCCTTTAGGTGAGGTATTACTGAAATGTAGCTTGTAGAATTTTATGATGTGACTTTGTTTTTCTTTTAAAAATCCTAGTGTACAGATCTCCGTATTGATTTCAGTAGATAAGCTGTGTTTCTGTGTCAGAAATCAGTCTGCTCTGTTTTGTGGGTAGTGGCTGACTGTCCTAGGTGTCCTGAAATAAATATGACAAGTTGTGCTTGAAAATATTTGTTTCAGTCTGTCCAGTGTAGAAATATGAACTGAAATGTGATGGTTAATAGTGTCCCTTAAACAACCTAAGTCTGTACCATTGTTTGCGGTGTACATCAGTGTTCAGGTCACAAGACTTGCTTGCATTTTGAATTGAGAGGTTTTGCCCTGTCCCACAAAAGTCAGTCCTATGCTTTGACTGCAGATGGCAGTACAAGATAGCAGCAACTCTAACAGCATCTTTAAGTAGTAGAAATGTGTACACAGTCCCTTTCACTTTGCAGTGTTTCACGTGGCTGTGTGTATAGACCTGTAAGCCAGTCTGGTTTAAAAATAGCTCTTGGCATCTTGCAAAACAATGGCTTTACCATTATCACTAAGATTTTGTATGCTTTTTTGTTTTTATTTTGATATGTGCTATAATTGTGCTCATGAATCTGTTTAAACAATTATTTGGCCCTTGCAAAGAGAAGTCTCTGTTTGCGAGATGAATTTATTCTTATAAGAAGAGCTCCTGTAAAACAGGAGTGGACCACAGGCTTCTACCCAGAAGATCTTGCTTAATACCTTTTGCTTTGAGTTAGCTGGTAAATGTGCAGAGAGGAGCAGCCAGCATCTAAGATATCAGGCAGTCTGTCCTGAGGTATGGGTTGCTCCCTTCACCTTACAATTCTAAAGTACAATATTTAAAACTGTTGATATTTAAACTATTTTATTGCTTATCATTTAGTTAAGCCATTAAAATATTTTCATTTGCATGATATAGTGTTATATTATTCTCAATATGTAGCAGTTAATTATGTCACGCTAGAGTAAGCTTAAAAAAATTAAAAACCCTTCAAATACATAAAAGCTTTTCACCTGCAATACAAAGATAGTTCTTCTACTATGTTTAATATTTCAATTGTCCCATTATCACGCTAATTTCCACCCCTACTCAATTCTCCAGAAACTCCACTGCTTACTGTTCACCATCAAACCCTACAGACTCCCATACTGTTTCTTCCTACACAGCTCTGCCTCCTTTTTTAAAATGTGAAAACTTTCACAAGTTTGATTTCTTCTGTGTTCATTTTTATTTGTTACGTTGCTTTTCATAGTCCCATAGGTAATGTCATTTTGCACAATGTTAGGATTCATGACAATATTTTTAACTTACATGAATTTACATGGATTCTTTTTTTTTTAACTGTACTTCTGAAATAAAAGCAACAATGACTTCTAGAGTAATGATATATTTGCTTCCTATATTGGTGAAGAAACCTACAAAGCATTGCAAATTTATAACTTTTCTGTTATAAGCCCATACTGTAAGGTTAATTGTCTAATATTAAATTTTATTTTCATTTTTAAGTGAGTTTACAACACATTACTAAGTCTCTAGATAGTATGTGAACATTTCTACTAGCTTTCTTTTGTAAACTTGGTTATAAATAGCTTTTGGAAACACATACCCCAGAATGTTGGCCCAGAACAGACATACTCAGAAAAGATAGGAAAAAGTTGGTGATCTGCATTTTATTAGATAGTGAATTGTTGTGTGTTTATATTTGCGTGAAAGTGTTGTAATTGTTGTATTTGCTTTGGATCATATGGTTTAACTCCTGGTGAAGTATCTAAAGAAAAACCCAGCAGAGTAGGCTGTCCTGGTGTGCACCATGGCTCAGTTAATGCTTTAGGTTCTTACTGCTTCAGTATCTTGAAGTTGTCCCTTACCCTGGTTAGGGAGAGATAAGAGAAAGCTATAGACTGTATGAAGGACAGCCTTGTCTGCTGGAATGAACTCTTTACTGGAGGACCTTATCGCCATTGTGCATACAGCTGTTTGGCTAACATGGACCTTCCACTCTCTGTCCAGATTTGGGTGGATGGGGCAGAGCAGGAGGAGTTAAAGTGATGGAGCCATTCCAGAACAGCTTGCATGGCATGAAATCAGAGTTCCTGTGTTTGCAACATTGGTCTGTCCAGCTGTGTTGTATGTACTGAAGCAAATAATAGGGCAAGGGATTCACAGAATGGCCAGAAAAAAAAGATGATCATCCTGTGCTTGCTTGCACTGTTTCTGTGGCCCGCTTCTGTTCAAATCAGCTGTCAAGCCCAAGAAATGTGCTGTTCCAAAACGGGGCTGTTTTCCTGTTCATTTTTTTCCTTTCTAATTTATGTATCTTCCTAATTTTAAATTATCACATGAATTTCTGTTAAGGACGATATGTAAATCTCACCTCTGCTAGGTAAATACTTGATTGTGAAGGGCAAAAATAAAAATAAAAAAAGAATTAAAAAAAGAAATCCAGGCAAAATGAGAGGTGCAGGAAGGATATTATTCTTTTACTCTCAGCTTTGTTATCAGTTGTGTAGCAACTGGCACAAGGCATTGTTTATCAAAAGGCAAGTAGTTGGTGCCTGGTTGTTCACAGGACTTTTTTCGTGGTGTGGGGAGATGTTTTATCTTTGCTTATTTTAAGCCCAGCCTAAGATTGTTTTCTATTTGTACATGTCAGTAATGATTTGACTTTTAAAATTTGATCTTGTGGGAAGGTACCTGTACTGGGGACTTGGGGATGAGGGGAAATCTGAACAAGAATGTTGATTATTATTTTACTTTTAGGTAACAGCTGTGCCACTGGAGTTCTACTGCAATGACCGAAGTGCAGAATACGAGCGCAGGGCACTAAAGGAAGGAGGAAGTCTTGAAGCAAAGCAGTGTGTACTCAATGGAGCCCCTGAGCTAGCAGCTGACTGGCTGAAGCAATGCTCCCAGTTCTTCCCAGAGTATCCAGGAGGGCTGTTAGGGATAAGACCTCAGAACGGCTGGTCTTTTATCAGAATACCAGGTAGGTTTGGAGGTTGTCATGGAACAGAGGTGAGGTAAATAAGGACATCTGCTCTTTGGTGGTAATTATGCTTGATTATGGGCTTTTTGAGGGTGTGTGGGTGGTTGTGTGTTTGTTTTTCCTCCTGAGTGAAAGTTAACCCTGGTATCTTAAAATACACTGTGATTTCACATCCTCTGTCTGGAGTAAAGCTGTTGATGGATACTGAACAAGTCTAATACAAACTTTTCTAATGCTTACAAACCTCTCAGCGTGTCAGCTCTCCAAATGACTGTAAAGAGATGGATTTGCTTACTAAAGCACAGTCTACTCTCACAACCAAATAGTATTTTGAGGTTGGAGATAGGAAGATTGCAGGAAAAGTAACAGTCATACCTTGCCTCCTAGTGTGTTGGAAGACCTTCGTATTGACCTAAGAGATCTTTTGTTGGTTTTCCTAGTGAAAGGATAAACATTACTTGTAGCAGTCTACCATGAGAAGGATGGGTTTGGGGACCAAGTTCAGAGGAAATTAGCCTGGAAAACAAGGCATGAGGGATTTGCTGAGTTTCAATTGGAATAAAGAGGACTTACTCATATTTCCTGGTAAAGTGGGAAAAGGGTACCAGTGTACTAGTAAAGTAAATGCACTTAATTTTTTCCTAGAATTAGACTAAAGTAATCCAAGATTTGCTAGAATTAGATTGCCAATACTGCAGTGACTTTCATGGGCCGGACACACTCTAGCTGTCGGAAGATGATCCTGAGCAGTGAACAGAGTTCTGCAGAAAGTACTAGAGATCTGAGAGATAGCCAAGAGGAAAAACAGCTTACACTGCCAGATGCTCAGTTATTCCCAGACCCTTTTGGGTCAAGGATGTTTGGCAGGGGAAGTTTGTACAGTAAAAGGAAAATGGCCTTTTGCTTGCTACAGTCCGATTTAAGAAGGTACCTCATAAGTACTTGGAGTCATTTGAAGTACATGCACGTTTGTACCAATGTAATGGAAAAAACATTTTTCATGAGCTTGCACTAGATTAATGTTCAATGACAGTTGATGATTTTTATAATTTCTTCAGGAATTCATTAAATTGTTTATCAATTATTTGGAAACATAAAATTAATCGCTGTAGCAGAAAGGCGGGAAATAGTGAAGGGATAAATTAAGGTAGAAGGCATGGATAGAGAAGTGAAGAAAAGTATCCGATGTAGAATAGAGGGCTGCATTCTCTTGAAAAGACCTCCATTTTAGGCTGATGACTTTGTCATCAGCAAAAATTTGTGGAGGAATAAAGATGGGGCACAAGAAGCTTACAGGAGTGAGTGAATAGGTGCAAGGCTAGGCAAATTGTTGTCAAAGCACAACAAAGAATTTGAATGAGAAGGTGGTTGGGATGAGTATGTTATGTAAAGCTGGCTTAATTTAGGAGGTGTTGGAGCTAAACGTGGTTAAAAAAAATAGTTTTGTACAGTTGTGTTTTAATTAGGTGGAAAGTAGCACTCAAACCTAAACTTATTCTAAGAGGAGAGGGCACATACCACAACAGGACAGCTGTGTTTGTACATGCAGGAGCAGGCACAGTGCATTGCAGAAAGCGGCTGATGTGCTGAAGGAGCCATTTACAGGGCTGAAGTATAGCAAGTGTCGAATGGAACGGTAGGTGTGAAGGTCTCCGGTAAATAGGTTACAAGAAGAAAAGGGGATACCTCTGTCTCCTAACCCTGATCTATCCTCTCCCAGACTTGGTGTTCCCAGTACCCTGGCAGCAGGCTCAGCTGCGATCACTGTGGGAATCTCTTGAGGCTTTTCCTGTTCTTTGAAAGAAAAATGGTCCTGGATTAAATGGCAGGAAGTGTCTGAGTCCTTTTAGCATCGATAAAAAGTACCGGCCTCACTGGCTGTTTACTGTGAGAGCCAGCTAGCTCCTCACTGACCCCATTGTGCTGTGCAGACTGTCGGGAGGGGAACCAGGGGTGTCAACTGGAACCCAGACTTTATCTCTCTTTCCTTTGCTTTTTGCATGTCCAGAGGCACTTTTTCTCATTCTCCAGAGAGCGGTGAGCCCAGCTACAGTCATCGGCCAGAGCTCCTGACTGGGGTTATTTTCAGTCATAATCACTTGTAAATATTTTTCCCAGGCTGTAGGATCCCACTGTATCCCCTTGTAGATAATTTATGTCCATATCCCTGCGTGGCTGGAGGCAGGGACTTTTTTTTTCCAGACTGAAAACCATACAATATGATTTTACAGTTACTTTCTCTTTGGTCTGGTTCTCTTTTCTTGTTTATTTCATACAGTGCTGAAGGACACAAAAATTGTGTCCTAAGGAGAGTTCTTTGATGTGCAGTCCAGGACCTCTATCTCCTGACTGGCTTAAAAAAAGTTCCTTTGATGCTATTTAAAAAAAAAAAAAAAAAAAAAAAAAAATCTAAAGACATTGTCATTGGGAGTTTTCACCAGTCATTAAAAATGGAAAATGTAGAACGGCAAATTTTGGAAATCCCATTTAAAAAAGAAGCAAACTGCCTTTTTCTTCCCCCAAGGTAAAAAGGAATGAGAAGTGAGAGAAACTAAAGGGGGAAGACACTCCCCCCCCCCCCCCCCCCCTTTTGAATAATTGTGATGTTTTTTGAAGATGGCATGAATAAAGAAGCACGTTTTCTGTTACCACTTTCCAGAATTTGTCCTTTGAAGCACTAGGTGGCAGACTTTAAGCATGCAAAAATTTTTGATCTTGGAAAACACAACGGTATCAAGATAGCACACTTAAAGATGCCAGGTTAAAGTCAAATGGTTTTCTCTTCCAGAGGTGATAAATCTTTTTTTGTTAGTTCTGTTTTTCTTTTCTAAAAAAAAAAACCCAACTTTCTCAGCAGTGCAGTCTGCTCTGATGCTGAGATATTGGACAAATTATGAACTGTTAACAAGTTGCTAACTTTCTGGACTGTAAGACCATCTGCAAATAAGTTCTTTACTTGTAATTTGCATTTTATTGCTATTTAAAAATAGTAACTTACACAATGGAGACCCAAGGAGCCAGCAGCAAAGGACGCGCATCATTTCCAGTTACCAAAACTTAATTCTACCTATTCATGCCTGTGTGAGAAAAACAGTAGCATTTTGCTTTTGGAAACTTGCTAATGTATTAATCTGAGTCAGTCGAGATTGACTTTTGAACAGACTCTGTTTGTTCTCTCAGCTTCCTTCCAGTCAGATGGCTTTTGATTAATAATCGTATTAGTTTGTCATGTATATATATCTAGACTTTTCATGTTGCTTCACTCAATTTAATTCATTCTGAAATAGCAAGCTGACCGATTAGAATAAAAGCAGAATGTCATGGCTGTATGGATTTAAAGGAAAGAATGACATTTTGTATAGAGTAAACATTGCTACTGTGCAGAGTTTTTGACTTACATAGATGTATTTTAAAACCAAATAACCGTAAGTCATTTCCCTTTTTACTTAATTACCTAAGTTCAAAGTTTGGTTTTCCTTAGAAGAATGCATGAAACTATTAACTATTTGTATGTAATTAAGACTGAGTTGTCTTCTATAGATGAGTGTGTCATTACACATTATGTTGCACTTAGAACAAATGCCAGCCTGAGCTGTGGTCTTGAGTTTACCTTACAGTATCTCCTTGGCTTGGCTCTCTAGTTGATGGATTCCCTAAGGTAGTTGCTAACGATTCAGGCAGTGATGTGGCACTTGCTCCTGGCAAAGCAACAAGGTCGCCATCAAAAGGGAGAGCGAATTGGAGAAAAACAGTGACTATCTAGATAGGCAGACAAGCAAGAAAGAGCAGAGCTCTCTTGTCTTGGATTCTTAGCTAGTGAATTGCAGGAGCATGGCTCTAAACTTACCAAAGAAGAGAGCATTCACAGCATTGGCTTATAGTGCAAATATAATAGCTAATAATTTTAAGCGATATTGACAGCTCGCAATTTTTTGAATTGCAGAAAGCAGGACTGTTGGCTGCATCTTCTGATGTCCTAATGTAGATCCCACTAATTCCAGCATCAAGTCCATTGTTTATATTTAAGCTAAAGGATATTTTTGAAAGAGATCTTGATTGAAATACTAAAGTAATGAAGAAGCCACCATGATTCTGGATAAAAGCGTTGCTGACTAGTTTTTCCTCACTATTGGAAGGATAAGAGGGAAGTGTGCCTTGTTTTTACAATTTTAACAAGTCACTGAATATTGTGCCTTTCTCTGCTAGTATAAAGTTCTCTTCTGTTGTTAAAAACCTTTGTCCAAAAGAAGAACCTTGAGTAGTGCCAATTGCTCTTTGAAAAATTGAAATGGGTCAAGTTTCTGAACTCCCTCACTGCAGGAAAAGTTTTTTAACACACTGAAATCTTGGAGATTTTTCTTGAACACTTTTCTGGTTTTTACAACCTTTCTGAGAGGCGTACTAAACCTAGAGATGTTATTTCAAAATGATCTTTTGAATTAAGTATAGAACAACAACTACATTCTTGCTTTTCTCAGCAAACCCCTGGTTGCATGTGCAAGAATCAAAATTAGCCTTCTGTGCCACATCATTGCACTTGGGCACTCATGGACTGTGTTGCCTGCTGTGCTCATAAGATCTTTTTAGGAACACTGTTGTGTGATCTGTACTCCTCTGTTCCACTAGTATGAACTTGGTTTTAGCTATATTAAAATGTATGGTGCTCAGATGAATGAATTAATTTTTGTATATAGCTTTTTTTTTTTTTAATCGGAATATTGTGCAAGACAGTTAACTGCCTTACAGAAAGCTGGATTTTCTTCAGTCAAGGCATGTTGTGGTTGTTGATCTGGTCAGAATGAATCCTTAGATGAGGGAAATGGCTGTCCAAAAAAGGATTTGAGTCTATACTCGTGAGGAAATAATTCATTCTGTGCAATGAGAAGCGTGCAGAAGTGTTACCTGCTAGACATGTCAAAAATATTTGGGTTCTGTACTAGCCTGCACCATCTGCAGTTGTCAACTTTCCGTTTTGGCTGTAAACCTAAATTCAGACATCCCAAAGAATAAAGAATCATCAGTGGCCTTTCCAACAGATAATTTTTTTGGAAGAAAATTTCTCTTCATCCTCTTTCAACAGTAATGTATTGTTTACTGAAGTTTATGTACAGAATGTACAAACAGGAAGATCTCCTTCCTGAAAAATACTTCATGAGCAGTGCTGAAATAGAGAGGACATGAAGTATAAAATCTGAAGTGACTTAAAAGATTGCCATCTGGAAACATTTCTTAAACAACAAAAAAAAAATCCAAAAAGCAGAGGGCAGGGAAGAAAAAGAAAAGTTAAGGCAGTGCTGTGAAGGGGCTGTTATTTTACAGTGACCTAGAGAACTGTTCTTTACTTTCCATGTTGGTGAGGGGTTTGATCTTGAAACTAGATCTGTGGAGGTTAAGTCTAAATCTCAGCAGCAGGTAGCAGCAAATGTCCAAAGGACAGCATTTTAACATGTGAAGTGGAGAAAAATTCTTCAACTGTCAAGGCATGTTGTGGTTGTTGATCTGGTCAGAATGAATCCTTAGATGAGGGAAATGGCTGTCCAAAAAAGGATTTGAGTCTATACTCGTGAGGAAATCAATCTGTGATGAGATTTTGTGAAGTGGGTATATTCATACACACCCGTCCCAGCAAACAAAAGTTATTGTTAGCAGTGTGATTGTAAGTGTCAGCCAGAAGGGATGTTGCAGTTTCTTCCATCACAACTCGTTACTTTAGGGATTATAACGCAGTGAAGTACTAGGAGACTTAGAAGTTAACTTGCTGCATGTAGCTGTTCTGGCTTTATTAGTTACCTGCTTTTCTTCCATTTCTTTTTAGACAAAGAGAGTCTGATCACTGACAGTGGAAAACTTCATGCTCTTGATCTTCTGTTGACACGGCTGAAATCTCAAGGACACAGAGTTCTCATCTACTCCCAGATGACACGGATGATTGACTTACTGGAGGTAGGAGAGCTATAGCCTACAGAAGACAAATTCTGAAGATGCAGATTTAGCAACAGTGTTGTGGAGAAAATACTATAATTTGGATGCAGCAAACCTGACATAAAATTATTATACTGAAGGATACCCAGTAAATGCATTACTACAAGAATATAAGAGCTGCCGTACAAAGTTAGACCTAAGGTCCAGCCTAGTGTACAACAGCAGTGTACAACAGCAGATGGTATGGGGAAAATGTACAATAGTGATACTTCACAATAAGTCTCTCAGTGTCCAGCAGTTTGCAGCTCAGGGGCTTTCTGAGCCAGATGTGCCTTCTGTATATTCAGTAATCCTCAATGGATTCTTCTTCCATGAAATCGTTCAGTTGCATCTTGAGTCTTTGTAAATTTTGTCATTTGCACTGCCCTGTGGCAAGGGGTTGCATGGCTTAATTATCCTCTTTTGCTGGTTTTGAACTGCTTCCTTCTTATTTTCATTTGATGCCCATGTGTCCTTTTGGAAGGAAGAGGGAGAACAGTGATTAATTTTACATTGTTTATGTTGCTTGTAATTTCACAGACTTTTACTGTTTCCCTCTATCATCTTATTCCTGTGCAGAAGTTTGGTAGACATTAATAATAAGAGGTTCTCTGGCATATACGATAGGAAAGAAATTAGGAATTACATCATTACTCATTATTTAAATACAGTCAGTCTGCCTCAGAGGAAAAAAATAAATCAGTATTTGATTAGCAAACGTGCCACCAAAGAGCTAGTCTGAAGAGTCATTAGTAGAAGAACTATTAATTTGATTTCCTATTGGTAATACTTATAATGCTTAGAAAGAAATACTTTTATTTCTCTGGGCTTCTGTTGAAGACAGCAAAGTTTGAGTTTTTGGCTGGATCTGAAAAAAGGATTATCTTGTGTCACAATGCCTCTGTCCTTTATCAGTGAAAGATTAGTAGTAATAACTTTTATGTCTATCTAACTCTGAGTAAGAAAATAGGAGACTTGATGTACGTTAGTTTCAAACAGGCAATCCCGATAAAGTTTTCTGACTGTGAATACATAGTAGGTGGGAAAATACTTGCATTTGGCAGTATAATTTCAGTACTGCTAGAACATCAGGACCCTGTGATCCTTCAGCCATTGGTCCTAAGTATACCTGGGCTCCCTCAGCAGTGTTTGACATGGGATACTGTGTTCTCCACAATAAAGTGAAGAGAAAAAGTGAGAAGCCTGAATCAACAGCTGCCTAAATCATGAGTCCTGTATGAGCAGGAGTGAATTTTAAGGTCAGCAGTTAATAGCTCAATAACAAATCACAAGCTGAATTTTGGTTTTGCTGCTGTGAGGAAAAACAGAATTTGCATGGTTGCAATTCCGTATTTTGGCTCTTTGCCCAGCATTGCTTCCTGTGCCTCTTTTTTTGGCAAACAGTGGACATGGTGCAGGTTTGTTGACACCTTGCATTACACCATGAAGCTCATAAAGCTGAGTGTTCAGTGCTTCTGTCTTCTGTTAGCATTCAATTTTAAAGGCTTGGGAGCACACCACTTTGCTATTCCACCTCCTAAATGCTCAACTTTACTTGTTGGGTTTTATTACCCAAATAAGCCACCTGCCAAGCCCTCTGTTTTTCCTTCTCCCCACCCATGTAACAGAAGCTGGAGTTAAGCAAGTTAAAAATCAAGTAAGGACTCAGTTTGTAAGAAAATCCTTGCAAAAGTTGTGTAGCAGTAGATACTTATTTTTTTCCTGACCTGAGATATCAAAATACATCCCCTCTGCCTACTTGAGTATGAAAGAACATAAGAGGTCCTGGTTTTTTTAACAGTATTTTGACTGTGTCAGTGTAACTGCTGTGATATCATACTAACCTAATCTATGCAGGGCAGAGAGCACAAAACACATTGTTTACAAAGTTATAAAACCATGTTTGTTTGATTTTTAGCTTCAGCTGAAGAATGCTGCTTATTTCAGCCATTATAAAATGGCAGATAAAAATACAAAGAGGAGAATTATTTTCTTTCAACAGAAGGGGATAAAGTATAATCTCAGTACTGTTATTTCATGCAGATGTGTATTTCATACTTTTTAAGATTGTCATGTTTGTTTTTCTCAATGTGATTGCTTTCTCCTATATGGCAGAGTAATTGTCCATGATTACAGTGGGAATCACATTACATTCATGTGATGAGGGGTCAAATTATATTCTGCATGAAGTAAAATGTCTTAGTTCTATTCTACCAAAAGTTTATTTGTCCTGTTAAAACATAAGAGTACTCAGTTTGGACTATGAAATAACATGAAGAGAAAACATTTTAGAGTTTTTGAGAAAGTGTCAGTGTTGAAGCCCAGAAGATCGCTGACTAACGGCACTGCATTCTTACCGTGCTCGAGTCATTCTGTGTTGTTCATTTCCTGTATAGGTACTCTGTTGCCAGGGCCACTTTCATTATTTTTCCTAGATTGATACCTCTGGTGGCTTGGTGTGACCCCTTACACTAAACAAGATTGGCAGGTAGATTTTTTCAAGCAGGTCTAGTATAAGTATCTCTATATGAGATTAAAGCCTCCCCATGAGGCTTTCCCCCACCCCACCCCATCACTCCTTGAGGGAACTAGAAAAATGAGCAGTCATCGAGTGCCTTCCACAATTACAGTAGAGACCAGGTATATTACTACTTAAATAGTTTCTTTGTCATCAGTGCGTGCGCTCTTTTTTTCTTTTTTTTGGTAGTTAAAAGCGTGCTATTTCTGCAAGTGATCAAAGCACTAAACTGCTGACAAGTGTAGTATAAGTAGCAATGTTTGTTTTTTTTTCTTTTTGCTGAATTGTAAGAGTGTACTGTTAATATTTAGAAAAATACTGGATAAAAACAGTTCACAAAAAAGGGCGTTTCATACAAACACTTACACTACTGTGAAGTATCCTTCTTGATCAAAGGAAGGTGGATGGAGGCAGACCAGAACCTGTTAAGCAGTGTTGAATAGATGATTAGCTAAAGGCTAGTGTACTAAGCTAGCTTGCAGGGTGGGGGGAACAACCCATGAATGCCAGTATTACAGGTGTAGAACAGCTTATTATTTTGTAGTTTGTGCCTTAGTGGAAATGTCTAAGGTCTGGGATAAGGATAAATGGACCTGATGGAATGAAAGAAGTTGTTTTCTATTTGTGCTGAAGTTTGTTTAGAAGACAGTAATGAAGAGATGGTTAACAGTGAGATGAGGGAAGACTAAATCAAGATGTTGAAAGGTTGAATCATCATAAATGCAGATAAAGACAGTAACAAAGAAATGGAAGGAAAAGGCCCTTGTGATAATAGAAAAAGGATTGATCAAGTCCGGAGAAAAGGTCACATAGTGCCTAATTGACGACTGTATCTCTCTGGTTTTAGTTGGTGACAGAAACCTGTCATAGAAATGGGATAAATCAATAGTAAATTAGGGCTTGAGTGTTCGTGTGATGAAGTAGCTGTTCTCTGCTTTAAACTTCTATTGTTGTACTCCAGAAATCATACTAGCCATGAGGTCTGTTTTGTAGAGGTGGACCAAGTATGACTTTGGCCACTTCCACGTTAATTTTATTTACCTATTTTTCTCTTTCATCTGCCATGCATTGAAGCTTTCCACTACAGCAGTCTTTTTCCCAGCTTCCTTATAGTATGGCAGCTCTTTTACCTCTTCTGCAGTAGTGAAGCAGAACATCTATCCTTCAGGGCTCCTGCTCCTTTTTTGAAAAGGAGAACTGAGCATGGTACTGTCAGAAGATTCATTAGAGTGTAAGCACTGCCATGTCTTCTCACAGCACATCAGTTCTGTATCTGCTGAACACTGCAGCTTGGAGCAAGATGAATCCAATAGTTCTGCTGCTCGGCATGAGCTGTGGGCTGACACACCAATGTAATGTTCAAAGTGTTCTTGTATGCAATGAGATTCACAGGTGCTTTACTAGCAAGATAAAGCCTGGACAGACGTTCATGTACAGTACCAGGTTTTTAAAACCACTAGTCAAATGGTTTAAAATCAACAGGGAGCAGATACAGTTGGTTTGTTAGGAAAGGTTCGCTTACACACTGAAAGCTCAGGATTTAGTAAAAATTTAGACTTTGTGAAAACAAACTTCCTATTTTAGTGATTTTATTTACCTGTTTATTTATAGAAAAAGGCATGTACCATAACATTGTCTGCAGTGCAGCAAATGCATCCTCAACTCTGAACTGCCATCGGCATTATATGAAATGCAAAGACTGACATATGATTGAGTAGCTTTAATTTCTGAATTTCTATTTTTATAAATAATTGCTTACAGCATATTTGTTGATGACATTTAGGGATTTTTTTAAAATTTTTTTTCCCAAGTAGCAAGTCCGCTTTTATTGTTTTTTCCAAAAGAATCAAGATTGAACGGTTTCAAGAGCAACTATATTTTTCTGCTGTGTGTTCTTTGCAGGAATACATGGTTTATAGGAAACATACCTACATGAGATTGGATGGTTCTTCAAAGATTTCTGAACGAAGGGACATGGTAGCAGATTTTCAGAACAGGTAATGTATTTTACAAGGTGTTTGTGTGCTAAATTGTGTGTACATAAGGAGTTGGTATAAGATGTAATGGAAATAAATGAAATTTGCATTTAAATTCTCTTTCCTGATATCAAATGGACCTCATTTATCTGAAGCAGATTCTAGGTGGTTTGCTGACCAGGAGTCACTGGTGTTGATATTGAACCCAGTTGTCATCTGTGAAACAGTATTGGAAGCAATTTTAGTGTACCCACCTGTTGTGCTTCTTGCCATTCCAAATATGCTATTGCTTATAAAGAAGCTCAGTAGAAAGGCAGCAAATGCTCATTGGTTATTATATGCTCTGACAATTGACACTGAGAAGATGAGACTGAAAATCTTGCATGTGCTAGAGGTTTGAAAGTGACCTAGTTTTCTGCAAAACAAACCATTTAAGCATGTTTTATTAAGAAACCTTAAACTAATATACAAGTGATAAAATGGGGGTTTTATTAGATAGTAAGATATGCTAACCCTTTTCATTTAGTAAACCAAAATGGATTCTTGCAATTTTTACGAGCACATCAGGAAAGAAGAGTATGTAATCATCTTATTAGAAGTTAATATATTTTAGTAAAACTTTATCTCCACTAAAGCACATTATTTATAATGACTGAGTTTATGGTTATTACGTTTCCTTTTAATCATGGGATATGGCTTGATATGATGTCACTTTGGTATGGTAGTTCACAGTAGGGTTATCCTTCCTGGATGTTGATGTGAGCTTTTAAGAATGTCACTTTTCTTTTTCAGAGGAGTTAGGTTTATAGATTGTTGTTTATTACAGGGTGAAAGCAACATTCTAGACTAGAAAATAGTCCTTGTGTTAGCGGACCCAAGGTATCATAGCTGAAGATAGGAAGGGAAGCCACATACAGCCTTTCAGGCCACTGGTTTATGAGGCTTAAAGACCTGAAGGACTGTGTTGCAATGATGAGTGTTCTAGTGAACTCCGCAGAGCAATAAAACTTGAAAGGAACATGTGGCAAATACCTAAAGTAAGTGAGAGGACCATACAGTACCTTTCTGCCTGTTTCCACGTGTCAGAAACAGGTTCCTTGCAGGTTATGATGTCCTCCTGGAATCCTGACTCTTCTTCCTGTAAGGTCCTTTAACCAAAAGAAGTGAGAAATTTGTTTTTATTAATGAACAGAATTTGTTTTTATTAATGAATAATTGTTCTTTATAATGAATTATAATGAATAATTGTTCTTCAGAACAACTGAAGAAAAATAATCATTTCAGCAGGAAATCCCTATGAAATATCGGTCAGCCAGTCTAAACAAGAATTCCTATTAAAATGTTAGTTGAGTTCCTCTTATACATGATTTACTTATGAGAAATATTTCCAGGAAAAAAAGTCTGACTGAGACTAAACTATCCTGCAAGATATCCTAGCAGGGTGCTGAAAAGATATAGCTATGGAATGATAATTTGTTCCTGTAGTCTGTGGCACTGTCCACTTTCTTTCCTTCCCATGTGGCATTTCCAGAAGCATTTCACAGCTGGATGTTCAGGTGACTGTCTATATGCACGTTCCACTACTGTTACAAGAGTGAAAAGACTTCCTGGCCGAGGATTACCTACATTGCGAACAGGCACCTGCTGACTCCTTTGGCTTTGTACCTGCAAGATAAAGTCTAGAGATTGACAGCTCAGCTTGAGTTCTTCCCAGCTGTCCATAGCTCAGGGTGGATTTTTGTACTCTTAGATTTTGGACTGCCAGAAACCTTCTATTTCTAATTTTGGAGTTCTTGGCGCTTTTTGTGTGTGTGTTTAATTCATAGTTTTCATAATTATTTCTGTTGTCTATTGGCAATTTCTTTAGGTGGGGTGGGGGGAAATCTTAACCTTGGACCAGAAGGGGTTCTTTGAGAGTCTGGTTTTTATGATACAGTCTTGCCAGGTACTTGTGAATGTGTTGAAGTGTGAGTCCTGAGAAAATAGTCAGTTCTACTTGACCTTCAAGGATATGGCTTCCAAAACCCTTAGTTTTCTACATTTGTTGAGTTGTACTAGCATATGCGTAACAGCCTGCAATACACCCATGCTTCTTCCTGCAGGAAGGGCAAGAAAGACCCTTTAGATTTGATGAGTGGACTTTCAAGGACAGACTGCCTACACATAGTTAAGAAGCAAATGTCCCATGGTGCTCATTCAGCAAGAGTTTCTGGTGCTTTACTAATTTTGCATGCACTGGTGTACGGACAGCGTGGTACCAAAAGGACGTGGCATTGCAGAGTGTCTTCTCTTAAGGAGAGGGCCTTGCTCTGTCACTGTTGTGTTGACATACTGCAAGTACAGTATGTCAACCTCTTTGGAGTCTTTACTAGTACTGTCTGCTTTGTTTGCGTCAACCTGTTCACAGATCCATATGGTGTTAAACACTTTTAAATACTGCTGACCCCCCAGTGGCACTAGTGAGGTTCACAACCTTAGCAGAAATCCTGATTTCGCTGTTACCACTTGAGTTTTCATCAGTATTTGGTCATCCTATGCATAGACCTGTCTCCTTGTTTGTTCTGTTCAAAGCACCAAATTTAGAAGAAAACATGCGCCTACACAGTTTCAACATTTATTTTTCTTTATCAATTGAGCATTGTTAAAGCAAGATTTTTTTTTTAATGTTGGTCAGTTCTGTGAAACAATAAATTGTTCTTTGTCCATATGAAATCTTAATTTCCAGTGTGGGCAAGATAAACAAACCCTGGTTTGTTTTGATAGAGATTAATAAGCTGCTATTGCAAACTGAATGTTCGTGTGTTCCGACAGTCCTGATTTGTAGATTAACTTCTCTCACTCATTCATACGTTTTTTTTCTTGACCGTGAATGAACAGCACAAAATGTTCTGAAGTGTTCAAGTAATAGAAATAGCCCTGATCACTTTATATGGGTCAAAAAATTTACTTCTGTGGTTATTTCTTGTTCATCATGCACAAAATAACATTTTTTTAATCTTTCTTCTACAGGAATGATATTTTTGTGTTCCTGTTAAGCACAAGAGCTGGAGGCTTGGGCATTAACCTTACAGCTGCAGATACGGTAAGTGAAGTTTGGTGAAGTAATGCAGAATAAAAAATCAGCTTACCGATACTTAGTTTTCAGTATAAATATGTCTTTGCTTTTCCTGCCTCATATGCCTCCAACCACCTCCCAAGCTGCTCATCTCCTGCCTCCTAGCCTCACAATTTATGTAGGAAAATTGGTCTTTCTGTGTGAAAGTTGGCACTCTTAGCGATGCTGATCAGTATTTTTTAGTACTGCCATTCACATCATGAAATTGCATAACGTTGTTTACTTTGCTCATATTTACAATATAGTATTATCTTGATGATAAAGTTGTAGAATATTGGACACTTGGTACACCGGTTTTGGTTGCAGTTGGAAAGATCTTCCTTCTCCCCACATATTTTAGTACCAGAGTCCAGAAACGAGTTGGATGACTGAAAGGGTCTACAGATGCAAATGACACTTACATACAGTGAATACTGTTTCATGTATGACTGTTTGCTCTTAACTTGTTCAGCTGCAAAGGAATCGGTAGAACAGGTATTGGTTACCCTTTTTTCTGTGCACGGAAGAATGAAGCAATGCCTCTAAAAGTACAAAGGCATTTGTAGTTGAATATCAGCTAGTCAGGAAGGATAAATTGCTTCCCCCCCTATTCACCCAAGGTGTAAAGGCATACTAATTCAGGTGAATTGCAAGGATTTGCACTCTGGAGCAGCTGCCACTAATCACTAGGGAAGGAACACTGACCTACATGAGCCGTTTATCTCTTCAATAACAGCTATTCTTGTGTTTGTGTGCATGCAGATTTGACCCCAAGACAGACCGTAATCCTTAGCCACACAAAACCAAAGATCTCTGAATCAAAAAAAATTTTTTTTTTTTTTAAAATACCTCATCATATCTTGCTGTCACTGAAAAGAAATCGGAAGAAAGCAAGTATCTATAGGATTTTCAGGGTTGAAAAGTTCTCTCAATTGAAGTTGCTTCAACAGAGGAAAAAGATGAAAGCACAGGCATGCTACTGCAGGCTCTTTGCACAGGCATTTTTAGTTCTGTGTTTTTGTAACTTTCTGAATACTTTGCTGTCTAGAATTTTTTTCAATGTTTTTGTTTTGTATGCTTACTGTGCATGAAGTACTGTTGGAATGATAGGGCAATATGAATGTAATGTGGCATTTCCGTTTTTTCCAGTAAAAGCACTAGAAGTGTTAGACTAGACTAGACTTTATCCAGGTTTGAAAGAAAAAAAATTGGAGTATTACTTTTCGTGTGAAATTCTAATTTGACGGGCTTTTTCTACTTAAGGTAAGTAACACTAAAATGGGTTCATGATGTGGTTAGCCTATAATTAATCACGTGACAGTGATTTAATGTGGTGACAAACGTAGGAATTTTGTGCCTCTGAAGCAGATTTCTTGAAGAAGATACTAAAGACATTCTGTGGAAGCTGAAACATTCACAGTGTCAATTAGCTTGAATTCATCTGAAATGCAATGGAAAAGACTTCACAGGACTGGGCAAAGCTAGGTTAATACAGCCTGCAGTAGGGCAGTAATTCTGTGGGGTGTAAAGCGGAACTTTTATTTTTATCAGTATATTGGATTTTTGTTTGTTTAATCACCAGGTGCTCTAAATATATGGTTTTATTTAATCCTTTCTGTTCTTGTGTTCTTTTGCAGGTAATTTTCTATGACAGTGATTGGAACCCAACAGTAGACCAGCAAGCCATGGACCGGGCACACAGGCTGGGTCAAACAAAACAAGTCACTGTGTACCGGTTGATATGTAAAGGCACCATTGAGGAGCGCATCTTACAAAGGGCTAAGGAAAAGAGTGAGGTGAGAATAAAGAAATCATCTGGAACAAGAAGTTACAGAAACGGTATCAGAAAACACATATCAAGATGAGTAAAGAAACAGAAAAAGTATCTGCAGGGAGACAGAAGAGAAGCCAAAAGGGAATGTCTATGTTCAAATAAACAAATGTGTGTCCCTAACACAACAGCATTACAGCTGCATTATATGAACTAGGAAGAAGCTAATTATTTACACTATGACTTCATGAAAACTATTTCTTATGATGCAATGAAACTACTCAGGCTTCTTTAAGACTAGAGCTCCTGTCTTTGCTGTGTCAGGGCTACTGATTCCTCTCATGTTATACTGTTATACCATAGATGAATTTTTTTTTTAAAGAAATTTGGATGGTAATCAAGTGAAAATTATTTGAGGTGTAAGTGTTGCCAGAAGAGCTCAGTGTCCTGCAGCATCAAGCAGTAAGTGTATTAGAAACTTGAAACCTCATGACACTTATTAGTAAGAAAAAATTAAGCAGATTCACTTTCTTTGGTAGCAGTGGGTATACTATATACAACATTCAGATGTTTTGTGTACTCGGGATTTCTTCTAGCTTTTGTCTTAATTAGATGCTGATCATGGTGCTTGCAGCAACTGAAGCATCTCCAGCTGAATGCATTCACGTTTCCTGTGTTAACTTACCCATTTTCTCTAGGATACTGCACTAGAGTCACCTGATACTAACCTGAAAAAAAAGTGTAGTCTTTTTGCCGGTGATCCAAATCATTGAAATTGGCTTATGCTAAAGCTTGCTCTCTTTTGCTAGGTTACAACTCTTCTTTGTTTTTATAGTTGCAGTAATAGAGGTTGAGTGAATTGCTTGAACTGAGACACTGACTCAATATGGAGATTTAGTTTTCAGTCAAGGAGACTAAAAACGTTGTACCTTTTAAGAAGGTGATCTGCATGATCCTCTGTGCAGATTACTTGAAAAATTAGACCAGTAATTTATACCTGACAGGAGTACCACTGTGTTTTTTCTTTTTGTTCAGCAGTGTATTAATACTATTATCATTTGTTGTTTATTACATGATGCTGTAGAAGAAGTGCAACTTTGCACAAGGGATGGCAGTTGTCTGCTTTCTAGCTCGGTAGCTTCTCATGTTTTATACTCTTAATTATACTCTTAATAAATCTTCCCTGAAATTTTGCTACTAACTTCGGTATGATAGAGAAGTTGAGTCAATTCTGACTTATACAGATGTGCTGGCATCTTTTTTTGGCTGGCTTTCAGTAAAGGG
Organism: Aptenodytes patagonicus; assembly: GCF_965638725.1. Taxonomy (NCBI): domain Eukaryota; kingdom Metazoa; phylum Chordata; class Aves; order Sphenisciformes; family Spheniscidae; genus Aptenodytes; species Aptenodytes patagonicus. The sequence goes on along the minus strand of NC_134955.1, from coordinate 29,860,656 downwards.
TAGTGAGAATGGTTCATGGCTGCTTTGAGTAATTTTTCCTTTTTTTTCTCTCTTGTTTTTTTCCTTCTAGATCCAACGAATGGTGATTTCAGGTGGCAATTTCAAACCTGACACCTTGAAGCCAAAAGAGGTGGTCAGCCTTCTGCTGGATGATGAGGAACTGGAAAAGAAATGTAAGTGAAATTCGTGTTGCAGCATTTTCCCCATCTTCCACTTCATTAGCTTATAAAATCTGTGTTTTTATCTCTACAAACACATGTATTGCTGATAACAACTTCTGTTTCCTGGCTCTTTTTGTATTGCTAACTCTTGTTAGTACAAGCTGGTTTCATACCACTGCTGAGCTGAAAGATGAAGTTTTGCAAGAGAGACATGATGATGTGATAAAGTTTTTATTGGCACTCATTCAGGATCATTACATTGTTCCTGAATGACAGAGCTTTGACAAGAATTATGTAGGTCATGACAAGAAAAGTATTAGTAAAAATGCTGTATTTCATCGTACTTTTGAAGCTGTATTAGAGGTATATGCTTTTATGTTGCTTGAAAGAAGAATTTAACTGTAAGACTTTTCAGTAATTTGGATACAAATAGTTTTAATACAGTAGTGTTTTCAATGTGTTTTACTTTTAATACAGCTGACTTTTTTCTTCACAGTTCTGTTAGAACTAGAATTTCTTGTAAGATTCACAAAAGGATATGAAATATCTTTCCAGTGGTGACAACTTTGTATTTCTTTTCCAACAGTGCGTCAGCGTCAAGAAGAGAAGCGACAGCAAGAAGAAACAAATCGTGTGAAGGAACGTAAACGTAAAAGGGAAAAATATGCTGAAAAGGTACTTTGATGCAAAGAGGTTGCCTGTGTCAGTGATAGGGTCAGAAGAGTTTCCGGCTCACTATTATGTGGTGCGGAAACATTTTATGCAAAGGCAGTCTAATGAGTAAAGCCTTCTTCCCTTCACCATTGAACATCAATCTATGGCACTTCCTTACACAGAAGAGGGATATTACAAAACACATGCATAGTTATCTGTATTCTAATATCATTAGCAACTTGAAAAATAAGGAAGTACTGCATACCCAAACAACACTGTAGATCGCCAGTAGTCTACAGACAACAATTTGAGGACTCATGCTTGAAAAAAACAAAATGATCAACTGATCATTCTGTGGCATATAAAATGGTGACTTAATCAAGATTTTGTTCTGCAAGGACAAAAAGGGAGTGTAAATGAAGCACCGAACATAGATAAAACCCATATAGCTGTGTGGCTTCTGTGGAACAAGGGAAGATCGGTTTGTTTAAAAAAGATCATTAAAACTAGTTTATGAAAATTCTGAATTTTTGAGACAGGGAGGCTTTACATTAATTAATTGGAATGTTGTGTAATGGTAAAGAATTTCAAGCTCACTCCAAAAGGCAGTGGAAATCAAAGTAATTCTGTAAGAGTAATCCTCCATCATTCCAGCTATTTTAGGAAGAAAAAAATAACAAACCCTACTTAAATCTAAAGAAGGAGCCTTTAAGGGATCTGTTACTGTGTCCTTCAGAAATTTGTTTTGGGAAATTCTGGACATGGCATTCCTTGAGTTATAATACTGCATTAGATGTTGAGATTTTGCGTTGCTTATTCCCCTCCTTCTGTTTTATTGCCTCTTTCATTCCTGGTATTGTTTTATTTATTTCAGAAGAAGAAGGAAGATGAATTGGATGGGAAGAGAAAGAAAGAGGCCATGAACCTCGTGATCCCATTTGTTCCCTCAGCTGATAACTCCAACTTGTCTGCTGATGGGGATGACTCCTTCATTAGTGTAGACTCTGCCATGCCCAGCCCTTTCAGTGAGGTAAGACTCACTGCTGCTTTAAACTATATACTATTTCAATTGTGGCCTCACATCCTGTAGGGTTCTTGCTTTCTGTTATTTTAGCTAGTGTAGAACTTCGAGTATGTGGGGAAGTGAGATGTCTTAAAGGTGAACCATGGAAATGAAAATAATTTATTGAAAACATAACAGCTGCTAATAAGCTGCCTTACAGCTGCTCGTGTTACTTGACATTCCGTTATTCTCCTCTTCATTTGCTCTCTGCCTCCCTTTTCTTACAGTGAGTTCATGCCCTGACTCTCCTCCCTTTCAGCCCCTGAAATTTCTCCATTCCTGCCTGCAGCCCCACTTACTTTCTTCCTACTTTCTTCTCCCTTTTTCCTGCCTTTGTCATGCTCACATTTATAACCATGTGCTTTCTTCCATACCAATACCTTCCATAGCAAGAACAGTCTCTTTCTGCTCCTGAACCAAACGCTATCCCTCAAATAGCTCCTTGACATTCAGTTTCTTTGTAAGTACTCCTCGCTAGTCTCATCTACATCTCCTTCTCTGCTTCCTTCCTTGTTTCTGATTCTGAATTAGTGTGTTTTTTTCTCTGGAATTTAAATTGTAAATTCTCAGTGGCACACATTTTCCTTCATCTTTTTGTAAAGAATTGCAAACCAGTTTTGGCAGCAAATATATTCTGTTCTATAGATTTCTATGTTGTATTGTTCCTTTATTGACAAAGATTTTTATTAGCAGTAGTAGTAGGTTAAGAATCCTATTGTTTCCTCTCTTGCAGTTGAAGGTGCACAGTTGAACAGCAGTTTTCTTAAATCTCTGCTGAGCCCATTAGTCTCCTGCTTCTTAACTTAACATCTATATTCATGAATTGAAATTAAGTAGCTCCTGGAGGTCTTTACTGCTGCTCAGCGTGTAAATAGAGGGTGGGGTGTGATTAGGCAGATTATGTATCATGCTGCTAGTCTCCAATAGAGAAGATGAAAAAAAAACAGAACAAGTACCATTTAATTACTTGTGATTGTATGTCTTTTAAAGATATTATTATGTTTGTACCCTTCCCTTTCCTAACCTGAGAAGCTAACAGCTTTGTTCTCTGTCATGTTTAGATATCCATCAGCAGTGAATTACATATGGGCTCTATCCCTCCCGATGAGAGCAGTAGTGATATGCTTGTGATTGTGGATGATCCAGCTTCTTCAGCACCTCAGTCAAGGGCAACAAACTCTCCTGCTTCCATTACTGGCTCAGTTTCAGATACCATGAATGGTCAGTACTTTTGCCTTGACTTACTACTCACATTTATTAAACACTGACTTTGTATGGCTAGGTGATACGTTTTCTGCATTTTAACCAGAGTATATGCATGGTTGGCAAGATTTGGGGAAAAAATTGCCTTTTCATTGAGAAATTACTTCTGATTTGATAGGAAATCTGTTTATAGTCTCTCATTCAGCACACTTTTCCTCTTTTCTGTGTTAGTTACTCTTAAAAGTTTTGTCCTTTGTTCCTGTGTTATAGAGGGCTCTCCTTCCATTATGTGCATATTGCCACATTACAGACAACCACAGAACTATTAATCTCTAAGCTTTTCCTTGAATTTGTTGTTGGGCTAATAATCAGTTCTCTATTTCCAATGGGTGACTAGAGCAGCTGTAATTTAAAATAATGGCGAATGTTTTTAACTACCATAGTTTTCTACACTGAAATAAGTAGAGCCATAATGCTTGACGAGTTTCTTTAGAGATAACAAATGGAAGAAACTTATCTATCTTCAAGTAAGAAAATGCTTCATCCTGAAGTAGAACCCAGAATCCTCCACCTATTTGTGGATTGGATTCATAATAATAATTAGTTGGAGTTAATAAGATGTGGTTAATGAAGAGTGAAGTTTTGTATACATAATTTCTTTTCAGGGGATCAGTGCTTGCTAACAGCATCCATATTAATGTAAATGAACAGTATCAGTTAATAGGAACAGTATTAATGTAAATTAATGTAAATACCATAGCAGTTATCATTTTAACATTCTTTTTTTGTTAAGGTGTTTCCATGCAAGATACACCTCTCACTGGGAGAGGCCAGTCAGGTCGAAGCCGGGGTCGTCCTAAAGGTTCGGGCAGTGGGTCAAAAGGCGGCACTGGGAAAGGCAGAAGCCGGAAATCGATAGCGGGAAGTGCAGCTGCAATGGCAGGTGCCAAAGCAGGGGCAGCGGCGGCCTCTGCAGCGGCATACGCAGCGTACGGGTACAATGTCTCTAAAGGTATGTGGGGAAGGGGAGGCAGCAGACTACCCAGAGCAGAACCAACCACATGAGTTTGGGTGATTGTTGTTTACAGCCTGTCAAAAAATAGATAAAAAGTGTTGTATTGTTGGTATTGCTTGTCCATTATATTCTGAGATTGAGGCAATACACAATGTGACACGGTAATGGTGTGAGAGGATAGCCAGTTTCACTGCAGATGACCTTGAGAGGCTAGTCCTGCAGAAGTTTCATCTGCCCTTTGAATTATACCAAATATTTTTCCTCTTTCTTGTTTTTTATTTTGGTGTCCAGACAAATTGGATAGTGTTGTTTATCCCATGGGTATGGCTGTGGCTTTCCTGTATTGCTGTCACATTGAAGTTACAGAATCAGGTTACAAAATCTGCTAAAATGATGGTGATGGAGCTTCAGCTTTACACCAGCTGAAGATGGCCCAGGGTATAACTGCAAGATGATTTGTATCTTAAAGACATCCCTCTTCATTAAACTCTCATAAATTGTTGTCCTCGTTTCAGGTTTTTCCACCTGAATACAGGGTGGTCCTAGGACTGATTGTTAGTATATTGTTTGTTGTTGAAGAGCCGCAAGTGGAATAATATGCTCACATGGCATTTGATTCTCTTTTCCATTGCTAGGCATGTCTGCAAGTAGCCCTCTACAAACAGCAATTATTCGGCCTTCTGGACTTGCAGATTTTGGACCTTCAAGCGCCTCTTCTCCCTTGAGCTCCCCTTTGAGCAAAGGAAACAGTGTTTGTGGGACCCCCAAAAGCTTAAACCTGACCAGCAGTCTCATATCAGAAACTCCAATTCGGAAGCAAAGCAAAGGTGCCCACACCTCAGGTGGTCGGTAGTAATTTTGAACCCCCAAAGCTTGTCTGAACTGCGTTGGCTTTCAGAGTAGACCACCCTGCCAAGTTGAAGGCATGCAAATGAATGCCTTGTTGCTGTCCAGCACGTGTGTGAAAAGAAAATCAAAGCACAATGGGAGTGGGTGGTTTATGTGAGCACTTTGATTATGTGTATTCCAAAAAACTGTCTTTGCAGACACTGTGAGAAGGAGGGGAGGGAGTCTGGCGTAACTGGGAGAGTGTCAGCTTGTGTTTTATTGACATACCTGACAAAGATTCCCAAGAAAGCATCCAGCTACTCCATGCAATATCCTGCAGCTGTGTGTGCTTGAATTCACACCAATATACTTTCTCTCTTGTAGCTTGAGGTGGAACCCAGCGTTAGTTTTATCCTATGAAATCAGTATCTGAACCCCAGGAGTATCCTGTAGTGTCAGAAGACATTTCTGTACTGGCAGCTGGTTAGTGTACGTGCTGGGGTAACTGGGGACTAAGCTGAAGATCTTGTGTGATCAAAAAAAAACCTTGGATTCTTCTACTGTGGGCCTCTGGGTTCTCTAAAGGTTTGAAATGCAAAGGAAGGTGTCTCAGGTGGTTTCCAGGGAATGGACTCTTTCAGCACCATCTGTCAGGAACAGGTTCAGAGCCGCAGAATACAGACGGCACTGACAGGCCTAGTGAGAGCAGCAGCACTGCCTCTGCTTCATGCAGTGGAAGAAACCACAAGCCAGTGGTTTGGTTTGCATTTCAGAGTTCTCATCAGCACAAACACTCGCTGTGTTCAGAATGATTTCTCTCACTTTTCAGGTGTGCAGAACTCTCAAAAGCTTAGAAAAAAAGTAAGGCTCTATTTGTACAAATCTCATGAAGAGGGAAAGCTGAAGTGCTGAGGAAGAGTTTGCTGCTGCTCCTCTCACTGTGCCGTAGTAGAGCGTGGTTCTGCAGCTTGCAGTGCTGTGAGGGGAGCAACGAAAAACAGTCCTGAGAGACAGACAACTGTGCCATTCCCCCTTCCAGCCAAATCCTGGGAAAAAAAATGTCTCGTATCCCAGCCATCCATTGACTGTTCTTCCAGTGTGTTTTCCCTTCATCTTTGTGATCATCACACATACTAGCTTGCTTGAGTTCACTGCGGTGTGCGGGTACCAGTAGCCATATCCCGTAAGGCTGATAGAAGGCAGTGCTGCCAGTGCCCATCTGTGTTCTCATTCTCTGGTTGCTCCTTCCCCGTTCTCAATGCACAACCCCCCCCCCCCCCCCCCCCAGCCCCGTAGCCCCTTGCTTTGCTGTAAGCATTGTCTGCATTGCACTGAGATTTAGGTGTGGGGCAGTTCTTCTGTCTGACACATTGAATTAAAAGGCTGTTCTGCCGGGGCACTTTCATCCCATTAGAGAGAAGCAAGTTGAGTTGCAGGTCTGGGCTGTGACAGCGGAAGATGACTTTTTTTATTATTATAATTCTTTTCCAACCCCAAATCCTTTGCCTGGCGTCCTACAGTGTGGAGCGAGTGCTTCCTGTTGGCTCTGCCTCTAATTTGCACACCTGAAAATAGCAGAACTGAGCTTAGTTAGATTGATTTTTAAACAGATTTGCAGGGGATAATTGAGGGGGAGGTGGTGTTTAATTAACTCATGAAGACTTCCCCCTTCCCCTCCTATTCACATGTATATATGATATTTAGAGGGAATCAGACAAATGCCAAGCCTTTTTTTCTCTTTGAATGTGCTGTCTATTTTTATAACTGAACTTGTACATATGTATAAAGAGAGACACATCTTTCTTTTACTAACTGGAGAAGAAAATCTTAAATAAAATGGAGTGAGATAATTTTATGTAAATCGGTGTCTTTGTGTTTTTTATGCATATAGCTTTATGAATGAGAGGATTAGGGAAGAGAACATGGAGGGTGTGCATCTGGAAATGCATCTAGAGACACATGCTGCTCAGTGTAATGCTCTAGAGTATGCACTCTTCTGAGTATCACATTTGTAACCTTTTTCAGTTACAACTGTACACTTATCACATGCCTGTATTCACTGATTATCTCGTAATCTATTTTGGAGTAGGTATGCAGCAGATCACAAGAAAACAGAAGCAAGTATAATATGTGTAATTACATAGTACCTGAACTATGATGGTTGAATTCAATACAGTTGATCATTTTGGGACATCATTCTCTACAGTTTTTTCTTTTTTTTTTTCTTTTTTTTTTTTCAGTGGGAGTTGAATGGACTTTTTTGTGTGCAGTCTTGATTTTCAAACTGCTAGACAGTTGCACCAATTTGTAATGCAAAGTGGAGAGAAAAAAAATAATTTAACTTGAAAACATTGCAAAAATGTAATATGTGCTGTTGCATGCTATACTTTTGGAAGATTAAATTATTGATATTTTAAAAACTGATAATATAAAAAATATATTTAAAGTCATTTAATCTTCAAAAGAAGTACCAAATGACATCACAAGTTGTGGCAAAAGTAGTGGTAGCCTATCTGCATGCAAAACTTGCATCAGGCTAACAAATTCAGGAAGATCTAATGTAGCAATAAAGTAAATGAACTACTAGATCATATCCAGTTCAATTTCTGTAAAAAGTTACATTTAAACAGATGCATTCTTTGTATTATGCGTCATAGAAGAACTGAGATTCTGTGATATTAATCAAGGAATTAGGAAGAATTCATGTGACGGGCTGTTCTATTCCAGTTTCTTGATTTGGGGAAGGAAGTAGTGCTAGAAAGACAAAGACTGGGAATTTTTTTAAGGAGGTGGAGGTAGTTTTGTGATCAACACTACAGAGAACGCTTCTATTGAAGTGAGTAAAATAGATATGCACACTGAAGCTTTGTTCTTTGAAGTTTCAGTCTGAGCATCTTTTCACTCCGACTGTGTGTTGTGCACTTGTCTTACAGATTAATGGCAGAGAAAGTCACTTTCCTTTGAGGGATCAAGGTATTTGCTAGTGTCAGAAACAGAATATTGAATGAACTGAGTTTGTGTTTTAAGCTGGAATGGCGAAATAGATGTCAGCATGTTTTGGGGGATGTTGGGAATGCTGTGTATTCCTCATGCTATTTGATTATAGCATTTTACTCACCAATTACTGCAAAACTGTTAAATACAGTTCACTGATTAATACTACTCTTGAAGACATTTAAAAGTGATTATTTTCTTAGGTCCTCTGGGAAGTTAGGACTAAAAGGTGCTGTCATGTCCCACCCTCACACGCACTTTTGTAGTTTAGCCTACAAAGGATGTCTAGTTCAGAAGGGTCCCCAGAACACCTGTTCTTCCCACTGCCATACGTGGTCAACAAAGTCGTCCCAAGCAATGACAAAATTAAGTCTTAAAGACCAAAAACTGTAACTGCAGTATTCCTTTGGAAGAAAGCAAGAGTGATTGAAACCATTACCTTCTCTCAAAAAAATATTGCAGGGTAGTTGGAGACAGGAGAAAGGGATTTCCTTCTGACCTCTAATGCTGAATTAACCCTTAAGCATGTGGCCAGGACATACCAGCCAGGCCACTGATAAAATGCAACATTATGAGCACCAATGCAGTTTGCCTTACATCTTCTCTCTGGATGTGGTTAATTGTCAGCACCCTAGAGGATGGCAAAACCAAGCAAAAAAGCTGGAGAAAAAATACCAACAAAAAACCAGAAGCCAAACTATGTATCAAAGGAGCGAGAGAACTCCTTGCTCACCTCAGACAGGTTGTGAAAGCCGACATGTAGGATTATTACGTTATAAAAATAGAGCACTCCAGTATCCTTTCAACTCCTCTTCAAAATCATGTATATCAGATAGCCAGGGACTTGCATCACACTGGCCTCAGAAACTCTCCTATTTAGCTGTACAGTCACTGTGTAGGCCCTTCCAAACAACCTCTTACTGCTTCTTAAAAATTGTTTGGTTCCTTGACTGCATGGTGTCTTCAGCACTTTTCTAACTTTTGTTTTTAATTATTTTGTGATCAATTGAAGCCCACTTAATTAATCTACCCTCGATTTAGATAAGCCTGCAAGCCATTTTCTCTATCATAGGTCGTTTGTTGTCCTCATCAGCCACTAGATCACCTCTTCCTATTCTGCAAAGAGTTAAACAGGTTACTGCAGCACGGTTTTCACCTAGAACTGCTTTAATTCTTAACTTCAGGATACTAATACTGCACTGTCCAAATGTAGTGATATTTCCTTGCCTTCTCCCCTTTCTGTTGCATGTTTTCCCCACCACAGTGTATGTTCCTTGCTGTCTCATGTTCCGTTTGTGGAAAGCCTTCTGTCTGCCTAGGGGCTATATCTTGCTTTATTCCCATATTCCCCAAGTATTTCCTTTAGCAGCATTTCTCAGTGGGGGAGGCACACAAAACTCAGTGGGAAAAGCTCCGTGCAGAAAGGAGTAGGGATCTGCACTACTTTGTTCGTAGCTCAGGAACAGCCGAGTCGCAGCTGGGAGGAGGAAGAGCACAATTGATAAAATCACTTAGGGGCAGGATGTGGATCAATGTAATTTGGGAAATGCTGCCCTGTGACCACTGCACTGCCAGTCCCGATCTCCTGCTCTCCGTGGAGCAATCTGGCCTGCTTCTGCTCCCAGATATACTTACAGGCTCCTCAGCTTCTCACTTCAGCCTCCGTCTTTCCTTTTTGTTGACTGTTCAGTCTGAAACGCGCATTCCAATTCTGAAGGAGCCTTACAGGCATGTCTTGTGCTTCCCTTCCTGCTCAAGAAGGGATGGTGATGCGCTCCATGCTGTCCTTTGGAAATTTCTGCTCGAGTGGCCAGAAAAAACAATTTGTAGCTCACTACCCAAAGGGATGCTGCTTGCATGTGAAGTATAACTGAGACATACATACTAAAATAAAGGCAATCACATCTTACGCTCCTAGGTGTAAGCACTCACTGAATTGTGAAGGATTTTTTTTTTTATTTGCAGCCTGCACCAGGTGTGTAGTGGTGAATGAGAGAAGGGAAGGGGTGATTGATCCTTTCTCTCAGGAGCATCGTTATTAGGATGATACAGATGGCCCAGCTCTCAGATTCAGCCAGCAGGTCTGTATTGTAAACAAGTCTTTCTTGTAGCACTCAGATTAGCATTAGCTTCTCTGAAAAGCCTGCAACAAGCGCCTTATGAAATAGAGAAATGCATGATAGGATGAGTTGGGTTTCTTCCAGCTCCACCCTCCTCTTAGCTCCTGCCTCTTCCCTCAGGAAAGTGAAGTTACTCCAAAGCTAATGGGTCTTCCAGGCATTTTGTGCTGAACTCTATTTACATAATGTTCTTCTAGGGGCTTATGAGAGAATTTGTTTGCACCCCAGGCATGAGGAAGTGTGTCAGTGCTCAGGTATGAAACGATGACTCCTTCCTTCCTTAGCTGATGAGCATCACTGATAGAATGAGGTAGGGGAAGAAAACATTGAAACATGACTTTTGTGCCTTCTTGAGTTTCCCTGTGGACTGTCTCTTCCTTCTTCGACAGTATTGCTGGTTGTGTTAAGTCTGCCGTACTTAACAGGAGCCAAGTGTGATGTGAGCTTCCAAGCATCCAGGGATTACAGTATCCCTTGTTGTCTCTGTGACATTTGTTTGCAAGCACCTGTTTTTGCCTCCCTGCTCAGCCTTACCCAACTCTTCTCAAGACCCCTGTGTTGTCTTCAGGGCTTTTGGTTGGCAGGAGAAATGTTTCTGTTTAAAGGTGTTAATTTTTAAACACGTGACCCTTGTAGCCTTGCATCTCAGCATTATGAGAACTGTGAATTAAGATAAAGCTAAGCATTACATGTATTTTATGGGCATTGCTACCCTGAATGCTTCACCAACTTTTTAAAAACCAAGGAAAACTGTTACTGTTGCTCAGAGGTTAGAAGAACCTGTTTAGAAATTTACTACTGGTTTGGACTGTCACACAAAACCGATGTGTAGGATTGGACTATTTGTTAAATTTATTAAAATTTTCTTATTAATAACAAGAAACTAGTGGCTTTCTCCTCAGATGTATTTAACAAATGCTATCCTACTAGGAGAAGCAGTTCCTGTTTATCTTGCGTCTCAGCTATTCTTATAGTTCCTCTGATGTATCCCTACATCTTAACTTTCCATCTGGACCTTCCTCTAGGAATCACAGGCAGGAGCCCTCTCTCCGTACCGTGAGAAGATGTCGTCTGTCTTTAAGATGTCTGTCTTTCACATTTCTTTTAATTCCCGTGTTACAATTTTCCCCTGATATCATGGTAGAGTTTGTATTCAGGATACTGAGTGCATTTCAGAATTTTACAGCTACTGTGCAGACAAGCGGTTTTACGATGCTTACTCTAAAACGATGTTCCCCAGTAACTCCCCTCCTAGGTAGGCTCTTTGTGGAAAAAGAGCATTTGCATTAAGGGTTAATTGGGAAAAACTATTCTCTAATTCACATCATTCTTTAATTCAAGTAACTTTTCTCCATAGACAAGCCTAAACTTGTATCAAAGTAGCAGTAAAAACCACTTTCCTCACAGAAGCGGGGATGCGTTGGTCCATAAGGATCTGATGTCTTCGAAGCAGTCACCTTGGGTAGCCCTTATCTTCCCCACGGTCAGTCTTAAATGGCAGGGCACAGAGTGCTTGCCGGTATTTCACTCAGCCTACAGAAGGTTGCTGGGTTTTTAAGAATGGAATAGTCAGCAAATTTCACACGTAGTTGGCTGAATGTTGCTTTCTATTATTTTTTTAAACTACATTTAGCTTTTGGCACGTGACCGCAATTAGCTACGTGCTGATCAGCGGAGCGTGATGCTGCCCAGTAAATGCAATGGCACGCCACCGGACACACCCTTGAATGCCTCTTCATTGCCTGTGACAAAGCTCCAGGGTTTTCCTTTGCAAGCAGAGGAAACAGAAGGGATGTTCAGACTACATGAACTTGTAGAGAATCTTGAAAACTAACATCCAAAAAACTCTTTTTTTTTTTTTTTTTTTTTTTGGTCACTCCGTGCATCTGGCGGGTGCTGATGTGAGGGCTCTTCTGCATCTTGTTTCTTGTTGCTCTTGCTCCTTCCATAGACTTCACATGAACACTTTTGTGGACGACTGCCCCGTTCCTTCAAACCTCTCTTTTCTTGACGTTTAACCCAGATTTTTCTTAGATTTAATCTTATTTACAGCCATAGTACTACAGTTTTTCTTTGAAATGGTAACACTTGAAATAGATCTAAAGATGCATAATGGTACAACTTCAGTCTCTGGATTTCAAGTGCTCCTGAAAGAGTAATTCAGCTTCGTGATGCCTGTCCAGGTGATTGCAGTCTTTCATCATTCTCTGTCATGTTCAGAGTTTGGAAGAAGTTACTATATATAACTTGTAGTCATAATTTTACTGTGATATATATTTAATCTGGTTAACAAGAAAAAATAATTGCTGTCTAGTTTTTTAGTAATTTTTCACTCAGCTCAATTCCTATTGACTAGTCAAAAACTTACTGACATTGTGATGCTGAGTCTGTGAAGCACAAGTAGGTTTTTAAACACGGTGTTAATTTGGGACTGGAAGTCATGACGATTTCTTTTTACGGGCTGCTATAATCCCAAGTGATTTATGTGTTTTTGAAACACACCATCATGAGTTTTGCAGAAGGAGACTTGCTTCCCCAGCTTTGATAACTTGCTATTAGCATATGCAATCAGAGGTATGTATTGTATAATTAATGTAATTTGGTTACACTGCAGTTTGCTGCACCTAGCTATGTATCATTGTGTCTGTCTGGAATCAAATAACTAAATATTAAGAGTGAGAGCTGGTTTGGTAGAATATTCACAGACAGATTAGAGAAGCCCAGCTCTTCCTTGCAGTGATATAATTGATAGCAAATGAGAAAAGTAGTGTTGTTTAAATTTTTAATTTAAAACAGATCTCATGTCTGAGATGTTACAGGAATAAACACATGTAAGAAGTTTGGAACTGCCAGCAGCTGTGAGCCTCAGCCGTGAGCTAAAAAGGCTTGAGGGACTGCAACAATTTTGAGTGATGTGTATAAAACAAAAACACCCCAAGCTATATAAAAATGTTTCTCTGTTGAGCTTAATTTTTAGTTGGCGAATAAATATTACGCAAGCTTAGGTACGTGAAGGTTTAAGAATACTGAGAGCAAATTACTAAACTTGCAACCACACAGATCCTCATTGGGCAATGGCAAACATAAGGTATCCATGAAAATTTCAGATGACTCTTGCGTGTTTGCATCATGATGTAGTGCTGATTACATGAGCACACGTTATCTTTTTTCCAATGTGGTATCTCTGAATACCTAACGTACAGTTCCAAGTACACTGAAAAACATCACCCCTCAATGTTTCACATTGTGCATTCAGTCACCGTACGCTTTTGAGATCATGTTCTTGACGTCTCAGTTCCCCATCTGTATAATGGTAATAATACAGGTCTTGTGAAGAGGAATTAAAAGTTTGCAAAGGTGCTCCAGTGATTTGCCAGAGAAAAGTCAAAATGGGGAACGTTCCCTCTGCATTTGGAGCAAGGTGTGCATAAACAAATATAGGACCATACAGGAAAAAAAGGAATTGAACTGCTGCTCATTTTTAGCATCCTCCCATCAAGTGAAATGAGGCAAGAATCCTCTGGGAAAAAATAGTGAATATTTATTCTGAATGAGGCTAGTCCCACAGTTACTTTTTATCCACAGTCCTGAACTCATCTGCCCTCAAATTATAGGATGTATTTCCAGGAATAGATTCAATATATACGTAGTTTAGAGATACAAATGCTGCCAGAATTGACTGTGCTGTGCAGCAACAAGAGACATGGTTGCATCTGGCTCCTGCCTAACAGGTCCAGAGGTAATTGAGTCTCTAACAGTCACTGTCAAAGGGAAGATGAAAAGCGGCATCTATCACGGTTGTGGGGAGCTGGGCATTCCTGCTCTTCTCCCTCTCTAAAAATGGGATTGTGTGTTCACAGAGAGGAACATCTTGGAGAAAAACACACTCTTATAAAGCGGACCAAAAGAATGAATGTATGTATAATCTAAAATGAATTTATGTATAATCTACAAACCCGCTTGCTGTTTGAAATATACTTTTGGCTCAATTTTACTTAAAGAAATGGGTACCTCACTGGAAAACAAAAATAAGTGAGAGATTTCAGCCCATGATGTCTGTAGAAGCATCCTGAGGACAAAGCAGCTGGCCCCAGTTGTCTGTAACAGTATCTCCCACCCCTGCGCACCTCCAGCTGATCAGCAATGTGTGAGCTGCAGTCCTGGGAGGTCACTTGCAGCGCTGGCGGCTGTGATGACACGTGAAAGTGCACCCACCAGCGCTGCTCCGGTGCAAGGTGCCCGCGGGGTGAGCAGAGGTAACGTAAACACATCCATGGGCAGCCCCTGTCTTTCCTCAGTGTCCCTGGGGGCCAGGGCAGCGCCTGCTCCCTCCCTCCCTCCCTCCCTTGGCATTACGCGCTTCATCGGTGCCAACTTGCAGTTTGGAAAGGCTGGTGTGCCGTCTAGACAAGGAGGGGATAAAAGGCTGCTTTTTTAGTTTGTTTTCTAAATGTTTTCAAATGTCGCATATGCTTCGTGTAGACAGAGTTTAATATCAGCAAGCTGGCTGTGGTCACCCCCGAGGCGGTTTGTTTGTAGATGAGGTTATAATTGCTGTAAGTGGGTTGAATGGGAGTCTGTGAAATGACATCAGTATTGCTGTGCTGTTGGTGTGGCTCGGTCCATAGCTCCAGTTCAAGGCAAAGCAGATTGCTGAGGCCATAAGCTAGTGAAACCCAGTGCTCACGTTAGCCTGGACCATTCCCTAGCCTCCCTTCACCTGTGAATGAGGGTGCGTGGGGCAGGTGCAGTGCTGTGCAAATGAGCACATCGCGTTGTGTATGTGCACGTGCTAATGGACCCTCCCGGTCTGCAGAAATCTGCATCTGGAAGTATGAGCCGTGGCTTGTGCAGATCGTGGGGTGGTGTGCCCGATGCGCTGGAGGCTGGCTGTGGCCACTCTGCACACTATCTACTTGCATGGCACAGTTGACCTGCGTGTACCCGGCACGTGCCCATTCAGCCCAGGCGCGCGTTCGTCATGTTTCTGAAGGACAGGCTTGCTAACCAGCAAGGCTGAATGAAACCTCTCCTCTCCAAAAGTCATCTTCTGACTTATCTTCCCGTGGGTGAAGTGCTTACAGATTTCTGGGTGCTGCAATAGCTGATTTTGGACATGAGGAAAAATTTCTTTACTGAAAGAGTGGTTAAACATTGGACCAGGCTGCCCAGGGAAGTGGTTGAGTCTCCATCCCTGGAGGTATTTAAAAGACGTGTAGATGCGGCACTTAGGGACATGGTTTAGTGGACATGGTGGTGTTGGGTCAACAGTTGGACTCGATGATCTTAGAGGTCTTTTCCAACCTTAATGATTCTATGATTCTATATATGCTTGCGGATGAAGCAGCGCTCTGGGGCTTGCTCCTACTATGTGAGCCAGCGGGGCTCGAGCAGTTGGGATAAAAACTTCCCCTTTCCTTTGGTGACAGAAGTTTTTAGTGCCAGTAGCTATCAGGTGTCTCTTCAGTTGTCAGGCTCAGGCCAAACTGATCCCTGGTGGTTTTAATTGAAGCTTCATGGAAATGAGTCCCATTAAAACAGTGAGGTGAGGGAGGCAAAAAGCAGCGTAAACAGGAGGACATAAGAGAGAAGTCTTTGTTCTTGTGTCCCCAGAGCAGCCCAGCGTGGTCTGGGAACAGTGTGGTGTCCCCAGCTAGGAAAACAGCACCTCTGTCTTTGAACTTCCGTGACCTTTTACGTTATTTCAGTCTCATTCTCTGGAGTTCAAGGTACTGGCTGTGCTTCAGGAATTCTCAAGCATAAACACTCATCAGTGTGGCTGGCACTATGATGAGATGAAAAGGGAGTTGGGAAAGAATAAAACACATCCAAAAGCCAAACAAAAAGTGTACAGGGTTTGTAAACAAAGCATGTAGAGCTTCCCCAGTGCTGCCCAGAACGCCCACTTCGTTCTGCCCTCCCTTCCCTCCTGGGCCCAAGGCTCTTTCAAAGCCATATGGGGCTTGTCTTGTAACTTTAATACAGCATATAAATTAAGGAGGTTTTCACTTAAGCCAAGGCAACTAGTTAGTAGGAAATTCCAAAGTCTGCTGAGCGGCTGCTGGTTTTTCTGCAAGTGTAGTTTTCCCATAGCCTCACAGTAAACCTATTTTTTTATACCTTCCTGTTCCTTCCATGTGTGGGGAACCATGCCGTGCTGAGCTAGGCTGCGTGCCGGTGGCACATCACTGCCCACTCATGCGCTGGGACTGCACTTTTTTATGTTGCATCTGTCCTTGAGTTCTGAAAAACCCTTTGGATTTGGTGCTACTGAAGTATGTGCCATGTTGTGAAAACTGGCAGTGCCAAAATGAGAAGTTTGACTTGGGGAAAATCTCCCATCCAAATGCTGCTCATTCATTTTCCCCTCTGCCTTTGGGATGAGGTTGAGCTGAATGTGATATAACCTGATTTAAAGCTTCATGAAGGACTTCCAGGCCTAGACTGACTCCCAGGTTTCGGGACGTGTTGGCAGTGCTACCATTCTGGCACTGAATTATCTGGAATGTGTTATATGGAGAAGTGTCGAAGTGCACAGGTGACCACATCTCCGTGTTTTCGTGATGGGTATTTTATGCAAAGTCAGTCTCACTTGTCCTGGTGCAGCTGTACACCCAGTAGACCCTCTTTCTTTCCCCTGCTTCCCCATCCAATCTTTCCTGGTAGCAGGAGCAGAAGAACAGCCTGTTACCAAGCCAGATGTTGTTCCTGGACACATCCACTCTGTATACAGTGTGCACAAAGTGCTGTCCAGCCTCTACTGCAGAGGGGAGCACTTGTGAGAGCGCAACCTCTGCAGACTCCGTAACAGAAAAGCATCGGCTGCTCTCTCACTTGCACCTGCCGGTCAGCCCGTGTATCGCTGCAGAGGCTGTCCTGGAGCAGCGATAAGTGTTCTTTGGTTTTTTTATCTTTTGCTTTTCCTCTGCCTGTGAAACATCTGTAGGTAATTAAATCTACATTTCAGCCTGTCTCTTGAGCGGCAAGCAGACACATATAGAATAACACATGTGCTACATACAACCAGCTGCAGCTCCTGTAACAGCTGCTAAATCCAGCATGGCCTTTCCCTGTGACTTGCACACCACCTGCAAGCCTCTCCCCGCCACACATGGCAGAGCCCAGGGACCCTCTCGAGACTGTGGGCATGCATGTGGAGCTGCGCCTCTCCCCTTCAGCTCCTCCTGGGACTGAGATCCCACACTGGCTCCTCGATAGCCTTCAAAGGCCGTGCTGGCCCCACTTTCTGGATGCTCAAACGTACGTTGTCCTCAAGTAGACTCAACCAAGCTGTTGGCTGCTTTTGCACCTAGATGAGGAATGCTGGTCTGTTCCCTACCCCTCTCCTAGGCCACCGTCCCCTCCTACCGCCTCCTGTCCTCGCTGAGCTGCGTGCTTGTATTGCCATCAACCACAAATACAAGTTTGGTCTCACTAATTTTCTGACCTGGCATCTCATCTAGAAAAGTACACCAAGCACAGGTAAGTTCACACTTTGGTGATGCTATATTTAAACTACATTTTTACTAAAGCTGGAATCACCTTGGTAGAGATTTACCTGTGTGAAGTCTCCTCGGTTCTCGACACTCCACCTTGAAACCGAGATGATACTGTAGCACCTAAGAACCAGAGATGACTTCTTCTGGTTTTGTCTTCTCCGAATCCTTTCAACATTTCTGAGTTTCTTTATCCTTTCTCCTGCCCTACTAAGGACTGTGTGCCCTCAGGAGTGCTTTATACATATGAAGGTCAGGGCTGGATTAACTGTTGTCATTTACTTTATTTAGCTGGCTGTGCCACTGCAAAGCAGCTGGGTAGGTCCTGTCCTAACGTACTCAAGGAAATGGTGACTCAGGCCCATACTCCAGGGCTGTGTGGGAACTGCTGGGCAGGAAGATGGAAAAGGCTGAAGAAGGCACTGAAATCATGTGAATTGTGCTGGTTTTAGACTTGGAAAGTTTGTGATGATAGCGCTTGTAAACACGTTTCTACTGCAACCAGTTTCTAATGTGAGGTGACCTGATAGGCACGAGCTTGTCATAGGGAAGTCAGAGAAGAGAAGAGAAAACTGCACGTGCAAGAGGAAGCCACTAGATAGGGAAGCATCTCCAGAAACGTCTGGCAGTACTTTGCAAATGAGGGCGGTTGTCTCACCCTCTGACAAGGTGAGTGCTCTTTCCCAGGCCAGCCATCAGGCCAGTGCTAGAGCTGCCAGAAGCTGGAGCTGTGCCCACAGCTGGCTGCTTCACCTGGGCTAGCAAGTCATGACACAGGGAGAGGAAGCCTGTAGTGAAACATGCATGGGGTAGGACACTGTCCTTGTGTGTCACCGTTGGCCTGGCACTCCCAAGCGCCATGGTTGTATGACTGCCTCCAAGCAATTCTCTTCCTCACGTTTCGTTTGTCAGAGGCAGGCCACTGTGGTCCCCCACCTTTGAGTAGCAGCACAAACATAAGCACAAACTCACACGGCCAAAGTTCAAATCTGGGATGTTAACCTTTTGAATTCATCAACTGACCAGACTGTGACCAGTTCCCAGACTCACAGGACACAATAAAAGCCTAAGGAGAAAGAAGTTACGTGATATCTCATTGTCTGTCTTAGTGACTTGAAGATGCAGTGACAGGATGACAGCAGCAAGCTGCCATATTCACCACTCCTGAAAAGACAATGGGGTCCCTTTTTTGGAAGTCCACTACAAAGAACTCATCAGGAAGAAAATGGTAGTTCAGTGAAGTAGCGTATCCGTGCTTAAAATACTTAGTTTTTCAAGGGAAGAAGAAACAGCAGCTGAAGGAACGTTCCTAGTGCTGATGGGTTGTTCACAAGCACTCACTGCTTGTCTTTCACCAGCAACGTGAAAGATCGCGGGGCCAACCCAGGCTGAACAAAGCAAGGGGCTCTCCATGTGAGATGGCAATGCAGGTTGCTTAGCCCACATCTGCTATTAATTCCTGTCAGTGGTGTCTTTGTGCCTTTGAAAATTTGAAAGGTGTGAAGGCGTTTTTGTTTTATCTGGAGATACTTTGGTATCTGACCCCAGGCTTGTACTAGTAAGGGAGTGTTCCCCTGCAGGTAAGTTGATTGTTTAACCCTTTAATTTTCCAGCTGGGGAACACAGCCCCCACAGGGAGATGCAGCTGCTCACTTGAAGTGAGAGCCTCCACAGAACAGGGAAAGCATAGTTTTCTCTAGTCTATCATCCCTGAAACATGCACCTGCCTTTAATTAGTGGTAAATTCAGTTGTTTCAATTAGTTATCACTCCATCACTTAAGTCTTGAGGCAGGTAATACTGGTAGGCAGAGTGATCTGCTAGTGCTGAGGCAGCTGGTAACTACTGGAATCAGAAGGGCAGCTGCACATTACCCCTGTGCACCCCAGAAGAGAAATAACTGTCTCCCTTATTGCAGCCAGCAGATCTGGCTGTGGGTGGCAGTTTCTTGTCCTTCCACTATTACTTCTTGGAAACAGCAATGCCAGGTTACACTCAGAACAAAAATTCTTCAACCTGCCAAGGGAGAATTACATTTCTGTGCCTGCCCTGTACAGTCAGGAGGGCTGTCTCATCTCTGTTATCAGCACTAGCACTCCAGAACCAACAAGAGCAGGAAGCTGGGAAGAGAAAGTCACTGAATCCCCTTTTCTCAAAGGGAAAGAGTCATGGGTGTCTTCCAGTAGATCCAGCAGAGGCAAGCTGCTCAGCAGTGAGGTGTTGCTTTTAAAAAAAAAAAAAAAAACACCAAAAAACCAAACCAACCAACAAGAAAACCAACACACACAAACACAAAACACACAGGAACTACAGCAGCATTACCAGCTAAGGTTTTGTGGTTTTTTTTTTTTTAAAAAAAACAACAAAAAATTAAAAAAGAAGGATCAGTTTGAACTTTAAGTCAGTAATGAAAAAGACCAACACCAAAGTACAGAAAACTAACTTTGTCAGTTTGTTTTATTACTGGGCACAGCACAGTACGACTTCATATACATACAAGCCACAGTAATACAAACAGTCCCTATCCTTTCTTTTTTAATAATAAAACCCCACATATTTGTGAGGAGTCAAATGTCCCAGGGGTCAGCTCTCAAGAGCTATTTTGCTGCAGTTGCAGTAGCAGCAGTTTTCTTACAATACTATGGGTTTTCATGCTGTTAATATGTGAAGGTGAAAAGTCTGAGCTTGCAGCAGTGCCCCTGCTTAACACAATCAAGGCAGGCTTTTCAGTAGCTCAAAGGCTTGCAAATATGCTCAGTCATGGTCCTTTGCAGTCAAATAGAAGCGTACCAGACACCCAGGTATGGAACTAGAACCTCAAACGCTTCTACAGAAACCCACGTTATCCTAAGCACCAGAGGTTTATCCAGTACAGGGCTAAAGTGCTGCTGCATCCAGACAGCTTTCCTGCAGACAGCACAGACTTCCCACACAGGCAGGACCATTTCTTACGGAGTCAGTTAAGTCTGTAGCAGCACAAGGTCAGTGAAGCTTGGAGAAAAGCTTCTGTCATTAAAGCAGGCTTAGCTCCTCAGAAAACTGATTTAAAACTAGAAGGTACAAATGCAAGGCTGAATACGGGCTACATACCACTGTGGCATGTGAACAGTTTAGATAACCCTCCTAAGGGGAAATACAACACGTAATAAATACAGTATGACATTTTAGAAAATAAGTGCATTAGTGTGATCCTTCACAACATAAGGAAGTAGGATCCAAAGAGCCTACAGAGGCCAGTTCACTTAATATTGCACAGACATCCTGAAATCTAGTGTCAGGTTCTATGACTCTATACTTTTTTTAGTCATTGTACTGGAGGTGGGACATGGCAGGGGAAAAAAGGAGGTCTTATTTGGCAGAACCTGCCCAAGTCTCCACCACCAAACAGCTTTTTGCCAATCTGAGGTAGAATTACATATATACTGCTTAAACCCAGTCAAGTCCTGCTCAACTAGTCTTCAAAGAAAAAAAAAAAAAAAAAAAGAAAAAAGTGCACAGAATAGATGAGCCTCTTCCTTCTCTAAAGAGAGTGCTTCAGGTTTGACCCATGGAAGCAAGTCTTAAGAGCAAAGTTCCAGCAAAGATCCCTGCTCCCCACCTGGAAAGCAGTGATGGTTATCATGGTGCTACAGGTAAGGAGTGTAACAGGTACTAATTGTAAGTCCTATAGCAAGCATGTTTTACTCTACTTCCTCCCTCCCCTACTACTTGCTAATTCTCCCTTTATTCACTCAGTCCAGTATATTTTATCAGTTAAGATTGTCCCCATTGCTTTCTCCCTTATGTCCCTTCTACTGGGACCCTGCAAAAAAATTTCCTATTTCAACCCTTAGACGTCTGAGGGACACTTGCAGTTTCTTCTAGAGACTCCTCTGTGTAGTACAGGCATGGAAGGATGGAAATAAGAGCCTCTTCGATAGAGAAGAGATGTTTATCCTCTGCTTGAGGACAAAAGTAGCGCATAAAGTCTGCCAGTCTCAGCAAGTATTCAATGTTATGACCAGCACAACCACTTGAGACAATGATTTGAGCTGCAATGTCTTCTTCAGATGCTGGGCCGAGGTAAGAAGGGTTCTGAGGTGTTGCAATGTAAACAAGAGCCAGGATGGGTTCCTCCGCATCTTTCTCCTGAGGGTGGAACTTCACCAACTTGGTGTCGTAGCCTCCCAGGACAGCTTCTCGCATGTTGAGATACTGGAGCGATGCAGCAATTTGTTCCCCACAGACTTCATAGGCTACACCCCACGTGCATGCCTAGAAATGAAAGGCCAAGGCGGTTATGGGATGCTGTAACTGCAGTGGACAAGTCCACTACCATTTCAAAGCAAGCCTGCCTTGCTTTGGGGTCTCTGCACAACTGGTAACAGGGCAGAGGGGGATAACACACACCCCTCACACGCCCGGGAGGGCAGAAAAGCGCTCGGTTGCTGACATCAGTTTCCAGTTGCTGATGTGGGCACCACCACCCAGGCCGACTTCACACCCCACTGCCCGCCCCAGGGCCCCTCCTTTCTCCCGCCCCGGCACTCACCCCGCAATCCTCCAGCAGCGTCACGACCCGGCCGGGCTGTGAGGGAGAGGCAAGGGGAGAGCCGTTAGAAGCCGAACCCACGCCAACGGCCGCCCAGCGGCCCCCCCCACGGCCGCCGCCCCCCTTACCATCCTCTCGCTGCCGCGGTGGAAGGTGTCGCCCTGCCAGAAGCGGCGGCTGTAGCCGCGGATGAAGCCCACCTTGCGGGACGTGAACTCGAAGCCCGGCCGCCACACCAGCGAGCCGTACCCGAAGATCCACACCGGCGGCGTCAGCTTCAGCTCCGCGCCCTCCGCCTCCCCTGGGGGCGCGGAGGAGAGGGCGGGGGGGGACGACGGCGGCGGCTCCGGCCGGCCCGGGCACTCCTCGGGACGCTGCGGGTCGCGCTTCATGGCGGCGGCGTTGGCGCTAAGGGCTGTTGCGGCGCTGGGCGCTCGTGGGGCGGCACGCGCCGCCGCGGCGCTTTAAAGGGCGGCCGGGCCGCCGGCCCCGCCCCCGCCCGCCCCTCATTGGCGCGGGGCCGTGCGGCTCGCGCCGGGTGATGCAACGAGGGCGGGATGTTTCGCCGCGCCGCGCGTGGGGCAAAGCGGGGCGCGGGTTGCGTCAGGCGCGGGGGGGGGGGCGGCCGTTACCCTGAGCCCGCGCGTGGGTGCGTAGGCGGGGCGGGGCTGCCCGGCGTGAGGAGACCTCGGACCGGAGCGGCCCGTTGGCGGGGCGAAGCGGCTGGGGGGCAGGACAGGAGACGCCCGCGGTGGGAGACGGGGCCTGGTGGGAGCTGAGGGATCGGCCTGTTCTGTCAGCGCTCGGTGAAAGCTGCCGCGGGAACACGGCGTCGTCTGCGAGATTCCCGCCTGGTGATCGCAGGGGATCACCCGCTGTCGGACCCCTGCGCGCAAGGATGAGTGCCTGCTCATCCCCGGCGATGCTGCCCAGCCAGTGCCGCGGTCCTGGGGTGGATGGAGCAGACCGCGCCGTGCCCAAAAGGGAGAAACTGGGGTGGAATGAGCGGGCAAACCCTCCTCAGGAGCCTGCCGGGTTTGGCTTCATCCAAGAACGTGAGCTACTGCGTTGGAAAACCGAGCAGTTAGTATTACTGGGTGAAGCGACAGCTCCTGACGTCAACAGGGCTGAGGCGTAAGGCACATAGGTGAAACAGAGCAATAAAATCCACACAAATGCAAGGAAATGGTGCTGAATCCGGCCATTGAGTGCATTTTCCCTTGTACTAAATCCAGGCTGGAGTGTGGGCTTGTAATACGTAACATTTGTTATGTAGATGGGTCCAAGAGCTGTCTGTGTATGAGATGGAGACCCAGCTGTAAATCAGCTCTAAGCAGGCTGTGAGATGGCTAAAGAGCCCAGCTAAAGAGATGGGCTCAAATTACAAAGTTGTTCATTTTGGTAGCAGGAGAGAGAAGGGGGAGAAAGAATGAGACGCAAAACCATTGAGATATTTTTATAGAAGCATTTCTCATTATTGTTCTTGTCCTCTGCATCTAATCACTCCAAACAGTCTATTTACAGTCTTTTCTTTAGTTTCCTGTTGGGTTCCATCCAACCAGCACCCATCTTTCCATTCCACTTAACAGGGCGTTGCAGCTACAATGCACACAGACTGTAGTGGGTGCTCCCTGTACCTTGGCACGTTCACCATGGGTGACATCAACAGCCTGCATGGTGCTCACATCTGTCCTGCTGTGCCGTGCCTTACGCAGCATGCCCTTCTCTCCTGTCCTGCATGACTGAGTCTCTGACTTGTCACCTTGCATGACCCTTCACAAGGTCAGCCTTAACAGAGCCCAAAGCTCCTTAATTTTCCTCTCCACTTGCGCTGTTCCCAGTCACCTTCTCTGTCTTACTCAGGCTCAAAGGTATGGGGTTGGCGCTGCGTCCTCCCAGCCCTTCACACCGCACACCCATGCCGTTACAGGCTTGCAGCCTCTTACTCCTTCCCCACTGGTCCCTCTCCATAGGCAGAATGTGAATCCATCCCCTGTTTGTACAGCTGCTGTACTCGGAGGCCTTAGTCACAGACAAGAAAGTGCTCTCGAAAGTGTTCTTCTTAGCAGCTGTCTGTATCAAAGCTCTGCTTGGCAAAACAAGAAATAAATCTCTAGCCTTACATTTTCAGTCTTGTGGATCCTGGCTGCTAAGATACACGACTCCTGCCTTAGCCATGTAATTTGTCAATGCTAAAATAGTGTGGCCTTTCAATCAAATGAAACCAGTTTCATCTGGGAATTAAACTAGTCCTCTGTGTCCCATTGCAGCAAGCATATATTTTTCATATTCGGTTCTTTAGTTCTTAGTGTTCTCCTGCTAAAATCAAGGAAATATGAGCAAAACCCCAATATGTAGTTAATAAATGCATTAAAACATTTGGCTGTAGCTGCATCATCCTTATCAAGCAAGGGCACAAACAGTAACAGACAAATCAGTGTCTAAAAGATAAGCTGAAGAAGCTCTTGCTAGGTTCTGGTCTTAGTGATACCAGTAAAAAAAAAAAAAAAAAAATATAACCTCTTTCTTCAGCTTTCCCCAGGATGTGAATTTTACCCATCTGAGAAGCGCGCTGGATTGTGCATGTCTCGCAAATGAAGCACTAGATACCTGCTAGTACAAGCTAAGGAAAAATGGATCAAGAAATAAAAAATATGCTACTGGGAAGTGACTGCATGCTTGCTGACGGGGGAGAAAAATTGCTCCTTTCCATTGCAGAGCTGTCTCAATTGTATGTCTGTCTTTGCCAAAAGGCTGTGCTACATAGCTCGGTCAGATTTGCAACAGAGAGCCAATGCCTAAAGCAAAAGCCTTAGGGGACCAGCTTCAGATCCCGCACCAGTTAAACACTACAGATCTCTGCTCCCTTCAGTGCTGTTACACCCAGATCAATTAGGTATGAGGTTAGAAACTCCTTTTGAAGTCAAGTCCCTGATTTTCTTGTGTAAAGACATTGGGATATTGCTTCATCATTAGGACCACAGCCTGGGGGAAGACTGTTATTGAAGTTGTGGCATATACAGCAAGAGGTTAAGAATTTTTTTTTGTTTCAAGCTTTCATTAATCCATTTCTTGTTACTGACTGTACCTTTATTGTACTTTGGTTAAATAAACCAAAGGGCATGAGGATCACCAGGGGTGAAGGGCTGAGCAGAAGAGGCATCTTGCAGATGGTATAGATGCAGCTATGCAAGTAAAGCAGGTGGATACTAAGGAGAGGATTTAGTGTCTGTTAGTGTTGTTGGAGCTTGCATTCATAAGGCAAGGAGAATGGCCTGCCAAACTAAACCACAGGAATGCTCAAACAGGTGTGACGGAGGATGTGGAGCGGCAATGGAGTTAACTGTTAAGGAACATGAGGTAGATTCAGGAGTACAACAAAAGGAGAGAGAAAAAAAATAGGACTTCAACAGTTTAAAGTGACTAAGGGGAAAAGGAATGGGAGATAATGGTCATACTCTGTTAATTATAATTTAAAAATGCTTAACAGCAGAAAGAATTTTTATTTTGGCCTGGAAACCTTTAGGAAGGAGAAAAAGGCAATCGTAGCTTTATTTGTTACATCCTGAAACTGTTTTTTCCAGCTTTTGGGAAAAGGAGGAGCTAGTTTCCCTTTAGCAGTATATGCTCTGCTTCCCCAGAGTGAGCGTTCCCATGTTAGTGCCGGGTGACTAACAGTGCCAGATCTGCCTGTTTTTCAGGAGAGTGGTGAATCACCCCAGAGCCAGAGGAATCAACAGGGCTGGCGTGACACGTAGCAGTGGATTAAAACTGTCATTAGCTTCATCTTGCGTTTCAGGCTCTCATTTGCTTTAATAAGCTGAGGGCACACACTGGCTTTTACCAAAAGTTGTTCTATTCAGAAAATACCAGCTGGGGACAGGAGGATTGCCAGTTCATTTCCAGGTACCACCACATCTTCCTCCCACAGCTTGGCACTGCTTTCCTCTCTCTATAGTGAGCAGACAGGAGAATCTAAAAAATAAATCTGCCCCTTTTCCCTAAGGCTTCAGTAAAGATTACAGCTACTGCAATTGGAGGTGAGGTTCAAACAATGCCACAGACGTTTTAAAGCGATGTAAATCAGTACTATTCCCCTGATATTCACAATGCCACATCCATGTGCATCACCAAGGGTCTTACTCACTTCTGTTTGTTGACTCCAATTCTCACGGCATTTACAAATCTCCTCCAGATGTGAACACTTACCATATAAATATGCAGTCACCCTTGTTTCAAACATGGAAATACAGAAGTGGCATTGTCAAAGCTTCCGTATTAAAGCTTGGGGATCAGGAATGATGTATGGAACAGTAGGCAGGGGTGTATTTGGATTTGTTTGCTACATCCAAAAGGAATGCACTTTCGTTGTTAAATGCTTTAACTCGTGGGGTTAAATACAGTCCCAAGCAAAGAGAAGAAAAAATGGCAAAGGACACACCAGCACTTTAAAGAGAACAACCCTAAACTCTAGTAGATAACAGTACTGTAAGGACACCAGACTGAAAAACAAAGTCTGCATATCTAGGACAAGGAAACTGTGCATACAAAGCACCATTCAGGTGGAAATCAAACAAGGCAGGAAAACCAGTCTCCACATTTAGGTGGCCTGCATGTCAACACTAATAATAGGATTAATAGTTTGGGGGATTCTTCTGCAGGACAGAACTTAAGCTGCTGCTGATGCTGACCCACTCCATGTTCAGTCTGTTCACCCCTATGGCTGCTACAGCTCTGACTGTTGTCAGCTGTGTTGGTAGTTTCTGCAGTGTGCCCAATTCATATCCCAAATGAATGCCCATAGATGGGAATGACAAACTCGACTGAGCCATGACAAACTTGATTTGTATTTGAATTTGTTATGTGAGGGGGGGGGGGGGAAATCCATAGATCCAAAGAGCATTTTAACATGCCATCAATCCCCAGTGGCCTGGTAGTTGACTGAGAAGTCCTCTGAAGAAAACCCAGCATTATCGTTTTGGCTTTTGAGTCTTGTACACCAAAGTGATCTGCTGCACTATGCTTTTTCCCCTCCCATTCTCACTTCAAGCTGGTGGGCAATTTTGACCCTGCTGGCAGAAGCTGGCCTCTGTTGCTCTGGTCACCCTGCCCCTCTGTCACGCTCCACGTTGCTGACTGATACTGAGGTCCCCCCAGTACTGGTCCATAAAGAAGTTCTCCATGAAGAATCAGAACTCCAATTTCAGGCTGGATTTTATCTTGGTTAAAGGCAGACATAGTGAGCAGAGACTGAGGAGACAGTGTGGAGGGTTGTAGCAGGAGCTTAGGGAATTTTGTCTTTTCTTCCTTTAGGGTAGGAAAGAAACTCAAACACTTCCTACTAGCACAGCTTGAGGGATGAGCAAATTGGATACCGAACGTAAAAGCTGAGTACAGACCTGCTGGAAACCCCTTTTGCTTGAGCCCATAGCATCCCAAGCCTAGGAGCTCATCTGGGTGCCAGGCTGCAAGCCGTGAACTAGATTGGCTCATGCTTCGGTGCAGTGTAACTCCCTGCTCTTCGCTCCCCATGGCCTTACTCTGCTGCCCAGACACTACGCTGACACCTAGAAGGGCATTTTGAGGAGTCATGTCCACGTTGGCAGCTTTAAGGTGAGACACAGATGGAGGAGGCATGGGCTCACATGGCTTGGGCTGGGAACCTCAGCCTTGACTGTAAATACCAGCACCTTATCCAGGCTGATTTAGTGTTGTCATTTAGTTTCACTTCAGGAGATGGTTTAGTTTCTCTTCCAGTATAAAGAGAAGAAAAATGGGTTTACAGCTAAAATTTTAACAAAGCAGATTTGAGAAAAACCTGAAGGAACTGGTTAGTACAAGCAGGTAGACTGAAGAGTCCAAAGACAGAAACGTGGAAGACCCTCAGAATTTTAAGTCAAAGGTAGAAAGCAATCTACGACTTGCATCCTAAGCAGGGAAGGAAAAGTGTTTAGGGAAGTAACCGGCTGATTTCAAAAAGGGTTTAAGAAATAATAGGGAGCTCATACAGGATGGAAAAGGAATAATGCAACAGAGAAACCTCTGTTTTGGCACTTTGCTATGGAATGAAGCAAGAGCTGCAGAACTTACGGGTAATTTACACGTTGCAAAGAGTTTAAAACTCAGTAAGAAGCTTTCTAGTCAAATAAAAAGAGGATCAAGAAAGAAGTGAGATAACAGGCAGCAATATGACTGTCAAGACTAAAGATAGCTTAGATGCAAACCAATAAAAGACAGGATGGTGATCGTTATGAGGCTTTTAAAAAAATACCACATCTGAAGCAAAAGAAAGCAAAAGCACAGTTCTAAGAACTCCTGGTGCTTGTGTCAAGGGAGGTTAAAGAACAGTCACAAACCAAGAGTTTATTAGCAAGGAATGTAAATATATCTAAGTGGGGCAGGTACCACATGACTGGAAAATAGCAAGCAGTGCCTGTATTTGAGACATGAAAAATAAAATGCAATGTAGCAAACTGAAGACCTGTTAGCCTGACCTCAGTAACACACAAATCTTTCTATTATGTGCTTTGACAGAAAGAATCACTTAGGATGCAAATATAGTTGAAATACACAATGGACTTAGCAAAACACTTCACTGCAGACTAACTTCACAGCTGTCTTCGATAATTGACTTTTGCAGAGAAGAGAATGTGCAGATGTAGTTTGTCTAGGCTTCAGCGAAGTATTTAATAGGGTAATGCATGACAAGCTATTAGGTGAGATGCAGGCAGGACCTGTTAAAGGGGAGATGACTGCACTGGATAAGAGAGGAAAACTGGGGGGCATTAACTGGGTACTGTTATTTTGAGCCCAGTGTGGTTCTGGGCTGCATGAGGGGAACACCTGCCAAATCAACAAGAGTTAATGCTGTTGCACAATACCCTGCTGAAGCCGCAACTGAAAGACTGTTCACAGTTCAAAAGAAAGATGAAAGCATGGACAGAACAGGGAAGAGCTATTAGGCTGATCGAAGGGATGAAGAGCCCTCCCTCCTAGAGGATTCTGGACTTGCTTAGTCTGGCCATATGTAAACAGGGAAATAGGACTGGTTTACATCATGGGGTTTATCCTGCTGACTGGGGGAAAGAGGAGAAGGGAGCTGTTATTCAAACTGAATTGGCACAAAAGCGTATGAGCATTAACTGGACGTGAGTGGCGTAGCCTGGAGGTTGAAAACAATTTCCTAACCTGCAAGTTTTTTGCTTTCCTAAGCAGCAAGTTTTTAAAATTGCACCCCCCCACTCCTCCAGATGAAGAACCAATAACAGAAAAATAACTACTTTATGTAGATTTAACTGCAACAGAGATTATGTGATGTCATTATATCTATTACCTACAGTGCCTTTCCATCCAATGCTCTTGTTTGAAGAGCAGAAAGTTTCCACTTCAGGAGCATCACAGGAAATAGCCGGCATGTAGCCTCAGTCAGTTGGAGCCAAGCTGCAGAACTTCCACAGGTTTGTGGTGTCAGAAAGGCTTCATCAGTTTGCAATGATAAGGTTTTGTCCTGACTTGCTTGCAGCTGTTCTTGCCCACATCGTCACAGCATCTTCATAACAAGCGTTGCTTCTCTGTGGCCTAGATGTTATGGATTCATTTTCTACTAAACCCAAGATGCAGCTAGCTAGAGGATGACCACAAAGCCCCAAACAGGCACAAACTGAGAGTTCTGAAATATCTGATTGATGTACTAACAGCAAAGCAAGAGCTGCAGAACAAATACAAACCCTGAAGCACCATCTCATCCCCTGACTACTGAGAAACACCAAACAAGGTGACATTGCAGCATCATCTGGAGTTTTGAAGGGTGGAAGGAGGTTGAAATTCATGTTCTACTTGCCAGCAGAGAAGTGAGCTACGAGGTCTGTCACCAAGCTTTAAGAAAGGACCAGAACTAGCCAGCACGCTTTCTGAAGACAGGAAGCAGCAGGTTCTCAAGTGTAGCAACAACACAAGAGGCTTCTTCTTGGGAACAAAGCCCATAATCCACACAGCTAAAGAGATGTGAGAAAGGCCTGTAAAGAGAGAGTAAGGGTGAAGTCTGGAATGAGACTAAGCAGCACAAAGAGGAACCAAATCCTCCCTCTACCAGCCAGCTGGTGGAGGCCAGCATGCCCTACTGCAAGGAGAGCAGCCAGTCCCCCAGCAGCCCTGCCCCTCCTTGCTGTGGCCAGAGGGAAGGTTTTGCACCTGCAGCAGTCACTGGTAGTCTTCATCTGAGAGAGAAAGGAAACCCACCTGCTACCCATTCATCCAAATCCTTATCAAGGCAAAAAGGAGGATAGTAACAGTGCTTCTGTTTAGACTCTTGATTGCTCCAGGGCAGGAAGATGTGTGTGTTTGACCGTCCAATCAAAGCAATAAACCAACCACTCACCGTGTGGGACTTATGGATCAGTGTGGCAAAACAGAAATAAGTAGCTATCTTGATAAGAAGCTGCTCCTTCACTGGATCCTTTCTCCTTTACAGTTTCTAATGCATAAGTATGCCTCACTTACATTGCATTTCACCATTTTGAACATTTGAGTGTTGCTGCAAGCAACTGAGCTAGCTAACGTGATGCTTAATGCAGAGGAAGACAAAGTGTTTTATGCTGTTGTATCAGCAAATGAGATTTGCTTATTTCTAGAATTACTAAAAGTCTGGTTGCGGTGACAAAAAACCCTGAATGGTCCTGAAGTTGTGGCTCATGCCAAGCAGATTATTGTTAGTGACAAATACTGAAAGACTTTGCTTTAAACATGGCCACACTGGGTAGAATTTTGTGTTCTGATGTTAAGACTATGTCTCTGTCTGAAGGGAATTTGCAGTCCTGGGGAGAATTCCTATAATAAACAGCTGAAAATATTTGTCTTTATATTTTAGTACCTCTGGCACCTATATTGAGAACTGTTTGAGGTTTGAAAAATAGCTGTAGATGTGTTGTATGTGAGCTAACATGTTTGGTTTTGTGGTATTAATAGGACAGATTCTGGCTCAACAGTAACTCCACTCCTTTTGTGATTTCCTAAATCATGTCCACTTAAGTTTTGGGCCCTTAGTTCTCAGCTGTCTCAAGATAAAACCCTGCTTTCTTCTCCCTTTAATTTGGTAACCTAGGTCTGCAGTTTCCCTTGCTGAATCTCTTTGTGATTAGCCCAGCAGATCTGAAGATCTGTCCTTACTAATTATAGGTGCTCTTCCCAAAGACGAGGAGCAGAATGTGCCAATGATCACCACCTTCCTTAAAGCACAATGCTATTTATTTAGAACAAAATGTTATGGAAAAAACACTTAATAAGCCAAGAAATGACTCACACACCTGCTAAGCGTTGCCTGTCTTCCTTGTGGTGCCCTGGCAAATATGATAAGCAAGTTCTGCCAGCTCTTTTAATTCAGAGAGAGCATCTGTGTGTCAGATCAGGCTGTCTCTCTGCCCCAGAAGACAAAGCTGAGTGCCAGGATAACAGGCATGGAGGACTTGCATGAATACGCGCAGGTTCCACAGAAACACTCTCGTTCAGCCTAGAGCACAAATGCATAAGTAACATGTGTTGCCCATCAGTCTGTCCAGACCATCCTTTCCATGCTGTGGGCCAGCGGTCAGTTCTTGAGCATCTCTCCAAAGTTGGATGTGCTCCTGCCTGTAACCCAGGTGCCAGTCATGCTGCTCTGTGAAGTCAAATGCCTGCGACCATCTTGCACGTGGGGACAGCAAGAACTTGCATGGCGGGGCAGCTGAGAGTACTCAAAAGTAATCAGTAGCTGTTGGACTTTCTGTATGGCCAGTAATGGGCATTGTCCTACGCTCAACCACACGCAAGACCAAAATAGGAAAAGCATCTGCCTGGACAGAGCTGTTGTGCGTGTTGGCTGTGACCCATCCTGGGTGGTCCTGGTGCGTTCCACGCTTCATAACCTTTATGGCAGTTCACTGTAGCAGCATTTGAAAGCTTGGTGTTTTCACTTCCATCATGGGGATATAATGACTCTCAAATACTTAAAAACTATTAAAGATGATGAAGATAAAATGATTTCAACATTAAACCTCTTTCAGCTCAGTTTAGGAGATATGATGCTTCCAAGCCCTCTGGAATGAGAGGTCAGAAAGGGCAGCTGTAGCCCATGTGGGAACAGAATTTTTCTAGTGAAATAAAATGGATTTTCTTTTTAAGAGAAGTAATGATTTTTGTGGTCTGTTACAAGACTGGCAATGGCTCTGGTCGCAGCCTCTTTGAAGTCTGGGTTTGGCTTTAAAAAGAAAAAGAGCCATACCTGTGTCTTACTGTGCTCTTTTTGGGGAGGGAAAGTTTCCTTTCTGCCCCGTATGAAAAATCTGGGCCATATGGCAGAATGGTTGTGCTGTCCTGCACTAAGATGGAAGCAGAAGGCTCGTGAGGGCATATTGCATCAAGTCACAGGCTGTGGTGGTAACAGAAGGCAGGTAGGAGGAACACCAGTGGCCAGGCTTCAGGCACTTGACTGCCCGGCCAAGACTGCTGTTGTAGTGGCTGCAAAGAGGGAGGCTGATCAACAGGGTGAGTCAGAGCATTAGCATAAATTGGGGTGAATTCCCTGTGGCTGCACTGTGCAAGGGAGTGTGTTTCGGGGAAGCTGACTCCAGGCACGTATGAAGACCGGGAGCCGCTGGGCTGCTCTACCTCTACTGCTTGTGACTCATGGCACTGTCAGTGCAAAGAGCCTTGGACTGCATGGCTGTACCAGCTGGGCTTACTGTGATTGCTGGTGTTTCTGCCCTAGCTTTGTGTCATCTAGACATGCCTGTACCTGGAGGCACTGACTTCACCTCCCTTCTCCAGGCAAAAACAAGAAGTCACTACCCAGAGGCGGTGTCCTTTGCTTTTGGCCCCTCGGCATAATAAGGCACAGGTGCGTTTTGCATGAAATGGTAGCTGTGTTGCCATGCTGTGTCTGAATGCCTAAGAAAGCAGGGCTCCTGCAGCCCTGAACAGCCAGTCCGTTAACCAGTTACAGCTTCCTTGCTCCCAGTGCAAATGTGAGAAGGCCACTGCCAGCCTCTTGGTCTAATGCACGGTAGGGAAGGGTTACTTGACAGCTTTTCTAGGTGCGGGGAAGGCGTTCCCACTGCACCTCCTCGCCATGTAAACCATGTGTGGGAAGCGTTGACCGTGCAGTTCTGTGGTCCGTGCTCCTAATTGGGAGGCAACAGGAAAGTGACTCATGTGACATTGCATCCCCTTCTGCGCAGGGAACTTGGTGACTCGAGGGACAGGCACTGGGCCACACAGTAGCTGTGAGATTGACGGCAAAATGATATAGGCTGGCAGTGACCAAGTTCTTGGCTGGTTAAGATCACTAGTGAAGGCATTTGAGCTCCCCTTAGGAGTTCCTCAGCTATCAGTGACCTGTGGGCACCAGCAAATAGAGTTCTGCTCCATCAAGAGCTGTCATACTTTGCCAGTGGTTTAATTCCCGTGGCTGAAAACAGCATCCAGTGTTGACAGAACAAGGTATTTAATGTTAGCCTGTTCTCATGTCTGCTTGGGTAACTCCTCCGTGCATGTGGCTGCAGTGGCATAGTCTGAACTTTTTCCTGCACTCACTGACCATGTCCTGATGTTGCTCCTCTCTTGGCTGACTCTGACCTATCAATATTCCCTATGAGATTGTTTTTCTCCATCTGCTCTGGTTCTGCTATTGATCTTGACCTGGCACTAACCTTTTCCAGCTCTGCCATGACATGTCTCATTGCAGATTTTAATTCTTCTTATGTTCCTAACCTTGTCTTATCTCAGACCCTGCTACATGCTGAACTTTTTTGAACTGACCGAAGAGCAGAAGCTAAACTTAGCCATGCTGAATTCAGTAGCTTCATCTATTTATACCAGGGCCAGAGTTTTCCTTGTCACTCTTCCTGCTCTAATGTCAGCTCTCAGCAGCTCTTTGGTAGTTCAAGGTGCTGTGGTATATCTTCCCAGTGCCAAATACCCTGCCTAGTTATGTCTGTCTGTGCATGGCGATAGTGACAATGTCACCAGATCAGAATGTAAGTGCAGTTTATCTGCCTTGGCTGGAGTAAAGGGTAGTGTGGGTGCAGGGATACAGACATCTGGGCATATTGGGCTCTTAAAAAACAATGGGGCTTTTTTGAGGGGAGGTGGAGAAGAGGGAGAAGTGAGGTTGATGTGGCTTATGTGCTTTTTACAAGTAATCTACTTAAATTAATCCAATCTGAATTCCACCTGCAGCCCTGTACCTCATCTGTAGCAGCCATCCCCCAGAGCCACTCAGCCAGTCATAACAACACAGGGTGAAGTGCGATGTAGTTTGGATGAATCTGGATCCAGATTGTACCAGGGCACTCTGCCTGTTTAATGGCCAGCGTGAGATCTGTCAGTGAGCTGTACAGTGCTGACTATGGAGAATCTTCTCCTCAGGCAGACTAAAGCTGTGGGCACTCTGGTCGCACGGATGCTGGAGGCTGACTGGTGTGTCAGTGGAATATCAAAGTCATAACCTGAGTGATTGGTACATGATGTAATGATTGGACTGGAATGCTGTACACAAGCAGGGGCATCGTCACCGCTTGTTTACTAACTCTGGTGTTACACATAGCCTGAGGTTACATCAGGCTAAGGAGAGCACAGCCAGATTTTTGTGAGGTGGGAACACTAGACCGGTGCCAGGAAAACAGCTGAAAATGTCAGGGGTTTTTGATAGGTATTTTCCTCCTCTCATTTCAAGGAAAAGCCTTGAAACGTTCCCTTGATGGTATCCGTGGTATAAGATTTCACAACTCTCAGCTAACACGTGTATTTTAAACCCTCAAAGATGTGTGAACTCCACCTTGGTACAGATTGCACCATTGAGGAAAGACTCTCTGTCCTGTTACCTGTGTGTATTGGATAGAAACCAGTTCCTTGAGTCCAGCTTTCCTGTAGGAAAATAAACAACCTCTTACCCCAGAGTCCCCAGACAATTATAACAAAGTGGTTGTACAGCTGCTTGCATTCCAGCTTCTGGTGAATGTGAAATCGCTGTCAGCAGTGCTGGGACATGCACAGCCCATTCTTAATTTTGTGGGGTACACATACATATCATGTTGCAGTACAGTGGGATCTTTCCAATATATTTTAGTCTTCTCTAGTAGAAGTCCCATTTTAGGAAATCCATGCCAGCTAAGATAGGAAGGCTGTTGCCTTATAGCCCTTTAAGAGGCTAATGATTCTTTAGGATAATCGTTTTCTCTTTTTTAAATCGCCCTTTAATCTCACAACCTCCAATCCCATAGCGCTTGGCTACAACCTGCCAAGACCCTGGCCTTTAGCAGCAGGTAGCTTGCAATGTCAGCTGGAGCGCCTAGGGACTGTCTGGGGGAGAGAGGCTTAATGCGGAGGTGGATGCAGGGTGAGAGGACAGTAGTGTTCTGCTTTCTAGGATCTTGGTTGGCGGAGACTTATTCCTAAAGTCTGTCACTGCAGGCTAATGCCAAATTCCTTAGCTTTATTCCATATTCCACTGCTTCAAACAGGAATGGGCAGTCACAGTGCTGTCCGCTCATGGACTGACCATCTGCATGTATAATGTTATGACCAGACCCCATTATGTTTTAAAGCTTACACAAGAAAATAAGGATCTTACTAAAGCAAGACTCCATCAAAATTATCAGAGGTTTCTGGGTGAAGACTGTTAAGAATGTGTTTAAATCACTTGATGCTGAACTTAATCACGTGCTTAAGATTAGGCAGTTAGTGATTCCTTTAATTTGAGTCTGAGTCTATGCATAACAGATGCCTTCAGAGTCGGAGGTATGAAGAATCCCTGCAAATCTGCCAGTGCCTTTTCTCTCCAATCCTGGAGATGGCTGAGGTGATCAAACTGTTGTCCAGGGACCGTTTAATGCTGCATCTCTAGTTGAATCATTGGCCACCTATTCCTCTCCTATCCCCCACTTTGTTACCTTCTGTGCTGAAATGGGAGCCTGTAATATGAAATCCCCTTGAATGAAGGCTGTGGATGGCTGTTCTCTTCTAAATCCAGCTGGTGGGAAAGTTCACTGCGCTTGATCTGTCACAGCTTTTTCCTACTGCCCCTCCAGACCTGCTGGCAGGGTTGTGTGTATACATTTTAGCCTAAATGAGCAGGGCAAGCAAACTGTTACTCAACAGGTTAAGCTGACATCTGATGGCACAGCAGTGTAGAGTGCACATCCACCTCCAAGCATTCCTCTTTCTTAGCTGCCTCATTAAACTGGCTTTCCAAGTTTGCACTGCCATGTAGTGCAAAGCAACACAGTAGAGCCCTGGGATTTCTTAGCCCTTGGATTTCCATGGGTGAGCAGACAGAGGGGAGGAGAGCAGACAGCTGTTGCATGTCAAGGGCTTGGCTACGAATGAGTAATTGTGGATGGATACATGGGTAGGCAGATTAAGTGCAACAGCAGCAAGGATTCAGATTTTGCTGCAAGGTGATGGAGTGGCCCAAAGTGGTGATGGATGTAGCTGAAGAGGGCTCCACTCATCTAATGCAAAGCCTACATACTGCACTTCTTGCAGTCAAGCAATACAAATACAAGAGAGCAAATCTAAGCCAAGAACTGGGTCTTTTCTCTTCCTCCCTTCAAGCCAGGGTGACTTGGTGTATGTTGAACATAAATATAGCTCTGCTGTGCACCTTCTTTCAAACATCAGCAGGTGTGAAGTCTTCTAGTTCTGTCACAATAATGACTTCTGCACCAAAGAAGAGTCAAAACTAGACTCCATAGCATCCTCTGTGAAACCTTCAGCCTGAGAAGGAGCCCTTCTGTCAAACTTCAGCCACTTTTCTGTAACAGAATTTGTCTATTGTCTTTGAGCTATTTTTTGGCTGTTCTTTAGATATATATGTGGTAGAGAAAGATTATGACAGCAATTAAAAAGGAATTGCAAGACGCTGTGCTGGAGGTAATGGAAGAAAGGTGTCATGGTATGGTTGTGCAATAGCTTCATGTTTTCCATATTGCTCATGCTGGAACGCACTGTGCGGCGAGAGGGCTCGGTACCTGAGTGGAAGGGTCATTGTGGCATGTTACAGTATTGATGATATATGTAGCAAAGGTTGCATCAGACGGCTGAGCATTAGCAGTAAAGAACATCTAAAGAGCCCTAAAGTGGGAGAAATCCATGTGGGAAGGCCAGCTGGTGACTACGTGTGCCTTTTCCCAGAAGACATCAGATCAAAATAGTTACAAGCTGAATCCCCTAGTTTTTCTCTGCTGTTTGCTGAGAACCTAGTGCACTGGATTTGAAAAGAAATAATTTCATACTCTGTGGCCAGGCTAGTGAGAAAGCAGCTATAAATGGGAAACTGAGAAACAATGTCAGGGCAGAAAACAGTGTTGACCTCTCAATATGATCCTTTAAATTGAAAAAGCTAAAAAAGGCTGGCATAGATTTCATAAACAAGGGAGTTGGGGAACAACACAGTTTGAAAGCATAATTGGTTTTCGTAAAATTTTTATTGACAAATCTTTTTCCTGATATGTTGCCTCTGTATGAGAGAAATTAAAGCAACTGCTTAGATACTGTTATTTGTCAAATGTTGTACCTATGGATCCTCTAAGAAAACTGAGCAGGCAAATTGCTCCTCTTCCCATGCAGGGTTCTCACTTATCAGTTTTTTTCCTCTGCTGATCTCTCATTCTCCTCGTTCATTTCCGAGGGCCCTAAGCAGAACCATTTGCCTCTCAGCAAGCTCTAATCTGCATATGGAGAGATGATATTAAAGAAAGATGCTGATAACCATGACACCTGAAACGGTTTTATGCCTTCAGTAGACCACAAGTACCATGGAACTATAGTGTTGACCTTGCTGTATTCATTGCCTCTAGCCTGAGCATATTTCTTGCCTGAGCAGGCTCAGACATTGCATCGGCGTCCTCTAGTAATGCGCAGAACTCTTCTTACACTAGCTAATTGAGTCTAACTGTCCCGCTTGGAGGCAGATGAGTAAGTATTAGCCCCACTTTACACCTAGCAAGAGTGGGAGGGGAAAGTGGCTTGCTCAAGTTTAAATGGCAACTGGTATGAGCAATGTTGGAGTACCCTGTTTGCCTGCGCCTGAGCCCTGTGCGTGCAGAAATTGTAAAGTTCCTTATGGAACATGGGAGATGAGTTAAGCGTTGGGCTATCCATTCTGTGTTAGATGCTATATTACTTGCTGGGTGCTAGGTAATGTATTGAGAAAGGCATGAGGGGACCAGGCTCAGAGGCACAAGTTGCACTGCCAAGCAGAATAACAGTACTAGTGACATGGTGGCAACAGGCTTGCACTGGTCTGCTGAGCGCTGGCAGGAGGACAGCCTGGGTAGTCCGATGGCAAAAAGGATGCTGGCCTCATTTCAACTGCTCAGTCTGGCTGCATCAGTGCCCTGGTTGGTATTTCCTTCCTTCTTCTCTAGAGAAAAGACAAGATAATTTGAAGCATAAAGTCAAGACTTTGCCCTCTGGAGGGATTCCAGGGTTGCAGATGGACTGGGCTCTTTGCAGTGCTGCTGGAAAGCAATTACATATGCAGTTCAAGGGAAGGGAAGAGGAGGAGGAGGGAAAGTCACTGAACTGACAGCAGGGATAAGAAGGTAGCTCATTAGCACATCATCTTTTCTGCACCCTTCTGTGTGGGAGCAGATCTCCATATGATGACATTCAGAGTCTGGCAGGAATGTCATCCTGAGCTAGGAGGAATTTCTCTGCAAGAAAGTGTGAGCGAGTAGGTTTAAAGAGATCAAAAGTGAGCTCCTCTGTGGTCCAAAGAGCATAAAGGTTCAGCCTTCATGATCGTTCTCAAACTTCACCATCAGCTGCTGATCTGGATTATGAAGAGGAAGCATGGAAGTAATGAGGTATTCATTAAAAAGAAAAA
This sequence comes from Aptenodytes patagonicus, assembly GCF_965638725.1. Taxonomy (NCBI): domain Eukaryota; kingdom Metazoa; phylum Chordata; class Aves; order Sphenisciformes; family Spheniscidae; genus Aptenodytes; species Aptenodytes patagonicus. The sequence continues at coordinate 29,821,731 of NC_134955.1, read as the reverse complement.
CAAAAAAACAACCAAAAAAGCCCCCTTCTGCTGCACATCTCATCCACTTTTCTTGCTCCAGCCTTGGAGTGCACTCCAAGAAGTACCTATTTATTGCACTGTGTCTATGGTAAATCATAGCTGGGAAAGATGGTGTCTCCCTTTACTCTGTGAACATCCTTTATGGCAGATGAATTTTTAAGTGAACATTAGAAGTAGAGAGCTGATTATGTACCAAGCAGTGACTTGTGCTTGAAGAATTCCAGTAGGAGCCGTGCAGGAGACCTTGCTGTCTCTGTATGGCACTCATAACGATTTGGAGAGCGTGAGTCCTGTGGCAGTGGCAATGGTCTCTTGGAAACCCCATGGTACACTGGTAACAAAGATATAATACACTTAATTATGAGCTGAAGGGTGAATTCCTTACAGGCTTATTCAAAAGTCTCGTGTGATTGTTTAACAGCACTAAGGTGTACATTCTCTCATCCCCTGAGCAGTCCCCATGGCCCCAGAGGAAAATGTCAGTGAAAGCATAGCTTAACCGTTCCCTAAAGGAGGTAGTCGTGAATGGGAAATGTGTGTGTGTGTGTCTCACCTGCCAGGCAAGCGTAAATGGCTATGCACCAAAATAGTCCTCCATGGCTCAGCTCGTATCTCTTTTTTGTGAAGATGTCTGTGTTACATGTGAAAATATCTGTGTGAGGATCTTGCGTCCTTTTGTTGAGATGGGGAGAGGAAGGGGCAAAAAATGAACCCACGCTGAAAACTTTTTAACCCAGTGGAGCACCAAGTAAAGACCAACCCTTTTTATTTTTCTCTTAATTCTTCTGTCTCCTCAGTACAAGTGTTTTTCAGCTCAGAGTGGGGGAAATGGAGTGCCCACAGGACCTGCCCACAGGACCTACAGCGCCATGGTGTGGTAACACCTCTTTTTGGACAAACAATCAGCTCTGGCAGTCTGGTTTTGCAGCCAAAAGGAGGCTCTTCAGTATTGCCTTCAGCTTGTGTCAGTATAGGAACTGTGCCATTCACTTGGGCACATCCTGCAAGGTGATAGTGACAGCAAGGTGGAGGGCAGAACTGAAGAGAGGTGTTTGTCTTTAATGCAGCCTCCACCGACAGAGGATCTCAAAGCACTGTACAAACACCTGCTGTAACCTCCAGTGGATAACAATACCTGACGGAGAATGCAAGGGACAGAGAAAGAGGGTGAATTCTGCAGAGGGCAGCTGCAGAGCCTGAACAGTAGGAGCTGGGAGAGGAGAAAGGGAATAGACGCCTCACCCTAAATTCCTGTGATCCTGATTTACACCCATGTAATTCGGTTGGAGTCGGTGCAATTACATTAGTAGGAAACCTGGCTGAGAAATAAAAAATGAGCTCCATGTCTCTTCACCAGTTGTTCTTTGTACTATTAGCACAAGCTGTCTTCACACTCCAGAACACGCTCCATCCGGGTTATAGGAAATTGCATGCTGCAACTGTTCAGCAATGCTTTTCATATGTAAAAAAAAGCAGAGGACAAGAGGAGAACACAAGATGTGTGCATCAAATGCTGCACAGGTTAATGCAAAGGCATTTTGGACCTAATCATCCAGCCCTAGAAAATTACAACTGGGGCTATTCAGCACCCTCAAGGCAGCTGTGTGCCTGCATGAAGAGGTGTTCCCTTTCATTTGGCAACTGCAACCCTGTGGCATTAACTGCCACAGGACACAGCGGGGTGGCTGGACTAACAGCATTAAAATGAAGATGGTGTTTATGGAAGTGAACAATTGGGTTAGAAAGATAAAAAAGATAGCATCCACTGGCTGATCTCTGCAGGTCTGGGGTGGGGTCTTCTCCTGCGGTATCCTGTGTGGTTGCACAATGGTGCCTTGAATGCCTCTGCCTCTCTGGAAAATGACTCAGAAAGGTTGGAGAGCTGCAGTTAGTTATTCTCAGAAAGGAGGTGGCAGGACCTGGAGAAATGAAACAGGAGCTGGAGTGAAAGAAAAGTAGAGGTGGACAGTGAGGAATCCTTTCCAAAGTAAGTGTGTGCAGTGCAGCTGCTTGCCATGACATGCTGATGCCTTTTGCTGTAGGCTTACAAATACCCCTTAAACTACTCTAACTGCCCCTTTGCTAGTATAATTTCCAGCATGTGTGTGAGCCTGAGAAAAAGAAATCAAAAGCCAACCAGCCATACCCCAAAACATCAATGCTGCAGAAGTGACTAACTGTGCTGGTCCCTGAGGGGACATGGTGACATCTTTAACCAAACCTAGAGAAGCACATGGCCTGCTCTCCCCACCCGCCTCCAAGCTGCCTTGGGAGTCAGGCTTTCGAGCCTGCAGTCCCACTGACACGTGTGCTGCCTCTCCTGCAAACCTTCAAAAGCCCTCTGCTCCCCAGCCCCTCTTCCTTTGTGCCCTAGTGGCAGTGATTAAATATTGATATGTTAATGAGCCTCTGACAAGAAACACAATGCCGTGCTGTGTAGGCTGCCATTTGGGGGGCTGGAGCTGGTCCCTGGCTCCCTGAGGGCTCCTGGCGGTACCAGGCACCCCACTGCTGCTGCTGAGCCAGATGTACAGGTGTCCCCTAAAGCAAAGGGACAACTGAGAAAACCAGAAAGCTTTGTGCCCCTTCAAGGCGTAGACCAGAGGGTGGCTGCTCTGCAGCCCTCTAGTTCAGCTGTTTTCAGTCAGTTTTGTGATGGCAGACTGGTGGAGATGCAACTTGCTCTCTCCCACACAAACCTCTCTGTTTGTTAGCTTGTCTGTTATTGCTGAAGAACTCCTAGTGCTACAGCTGCAGCCCAGGGATCCTGCTCGTGGCTGGGGTAGCACACTGGAGGAGGGTCCTGGGGTAGGAATCTGATACTGAGGGGAAACAATACTGTTTGCTTTCTCCCCGTGCCTGCTGCTCTGCAGTAATGCTCCTTGTGTGGAGCTGCAGTCTGAAGCCGGAACATGAGCAGTGACTGTCAGAGAGATGCCCTTCCTGGCCCTGCATGCTGGCGCTGAATTAATGTGCATTACCTGGTGTGCTGCATCGTGTGCCATGTGGCAGTAAGTCACCGAAGGCCAGGGTGTAAATTCCCCAATCCCTGTGGGTTTCTCAAAGGGTAGAGTTTGTTTCGTCTCTTACAGCTTTGGGAGGGGGCATTAGCTTTCAGTCTCATTGAAAATGCCCCAGTTGCCTCCCCTTGGCTGCAGGGGCCTGTTCTGATGCCTTTTCCGTACTGTAACATGGGTTTCGGTGCCGCACACCCTCTTCCCATGACTCCAACCTGGCAACTGTCCTTGCAGACAGCATTTTGCAACACCTCAGTGCGTTTCCCATGGTGATACAGACTTATTTACAGCGTCACTTGTGACCTTGCTGTTGTGGTCCCAGGGCTGTGCAAAACCTTCTAACTCTGTTAAAAAAGCACTTTGGCCAGGCATCTTCAATCCGTGACCGTGCAATGATGCACCTGTACTCCTGATATTAGTAAGCGATCCCTGCAGCCACAAATCTTGCTCACAGTAACAATACACGCCTGTGGCCATGCAGCACAGGGCATTTTACTCTCTGTTAACCCCACTACTCTATTCCCCATTAACCAGCGTGCACAGTGACAGAGGGCTGCTATGTCTTCAGTTACAAGAAACCCTACAGCTCTACTGGGTTAAGGTGCCTCTTGTGACAGGCAGACAGTCTGCCACCTACCCTGAGCCTTCACAGCCTCAGAGCTGCAGTCTCAGGCTGGGACTACTCTACAGACCTCTACTGGCTAAACAGTGCTGGTCAGGGATGCTGTATTTCTGGCTCCTGAGGGACTGTGAGACTGCCTGTGCACGTGCATGTGTGAGGCTTTTGGAACTGGTGCAAATACTTACTCCCTTTTCCTGCTGCTCTCCCTGCCCTCCAGCACAGATGAACGTACTCGGCTTTCCAAAGACAAAATGTGAGTGCAATAGCTGGTACACAGTCCTTCAACAGCAGAGCTCTCACCACTCCCACATGCTGCCAGTTTGGATTTGCGTGGTATGATCTGTTCCTCTCCAGCCTGTTCCCAGCAGCGTGCCCCACAGTTACTCATGGTGGGACAGTCTGTAATGAAGTTAATGTACAGAAAATGCCCTGCTACCATTGCCTGCTCAGATTTCTGACAGCAGCGCTCAAATGGAATAGCCATAAAGCTTTGTACTGGAATTGGACCACTAATAGCGGTACACTCTTATTTCCACGTGTTTTACTAAGAAAACAGCTAGTTCAAAGCATGCATATGTCATGTTCATTTAGGGTCAGCTAGGGAAATCAGCTTTCATTTGTTTTGTTGTAGATCAGTTATTGCTACTTTGATGTCTTCATTCTGCAGTTCAGAATGTCCAGGGTCTTTCCTGTGCTACATCTCAGAAGCACCTGAATATTATGAAAGCTGCAGCAAAGGACAGTTCCTTCCTCAAATAGTTTACAGGTTAAATAGACAGGGCAGGCAAAAGGTGAAGGAACAGGGGTGGGGGTTTTTTTGCCTACTGTAGGTGCCAGCTCACAGTTTCACTGGCATTCTGCTAAGCTTAAATGGGCACGTGCCTCTGGCGTATGTCTGCAAAGGCTATTTATTTTGCTTCATATTTGAAAGGTGGTGACCCGACACAGTAAGTAACTGGTAATATGTATTATCCGGGTTGGGCCCTGAACTGATACTGGACGCTAAAGAGGATTCACTTAATCTAGCTGTGACAGGTCCTTGCTGCTGTGACTGCAGGAGAGCAGGTAAAGGCACAAACCAGAGCTATGTAACTGCTCCTAGGAGGCTCCTCTGTGCTTTAATGTGAACTGGTATTAAATGCAGGTTGTTCTCCCATGTGTCCCTGCCCGCCTGCCCTTAAAAATCAGAACTGCAGAGTGTTTGCTTTCTGCCGGCCTGTAGGCTGCTCCCTGTCTCTGAGAGATCTCCAGGATCCTGTTAGGACTTCGGATACACCATCAGACGATTGGTGAGAAGACAGCAGTCCTCCAGGGGTTTGGGAAAGGGACCCCTTCCGGGGTCCATGTGGACCTTGGGTGCTTAAACAAGGGTGTAGAGAGTAGCAGGAGGAAGGTGTTCTTCCCATCTGAGCCAGGGAGCTCACCTCAGTGTTAGAGACTCTGATGTTCAGGGGGAGACTGAAAGGGCTCAGCTGCCTCAGGTGCCGAAACAGGACTGGGGACATCACTTGATTACAGGTACAGAGAGAAAATACCACATGCCAAAAGGCCCTAAATAGAGCAGAGAAAGACATAACCTGGCTGGATGCTGAAAGCAAATTCAGCTACAGAAGTGGAAGCGTTTCTACCATGGGGGTGATGAGCCACTGAGACTAGCTAGGAGACCACATTAATCCCCTGTAGTTTGATGCCTTAACGTGCTTTCCCGCAGCATTTGCTTTATCCAGCTCAGTGCCACATTGCTGAGTAAACGGAAACCCCTGTGACATACAGGGTGCCCGAAGAGATGAGCCCCGTGAGTCCCTCAGATCACCACCTTCTGCGTCCAGCTCACTGATGCCTTGCAGACACCTTGCTGCCTTGCGCTTACTCGCAATCAAACCCTGGGAGTTAACCAGCACCTCATTTCTTTCTCTCTCACTTTATGGGATGTGTGAGACTTGCTGCTTTAGCCTGGGACTTGGCGCCCAAGCGGGCAGGGAGAGGGAAGGTGCCGGTGAGGGGAGAGAGCTGTGCTTCACACGGCAGCCAGCGGCACCCCCCACCACCAGGCCAGTGTCAACAGTGGTATTTTTGTGTGAGCTGAAAAGGGGGGTGCTGGGAAGCTGGTTCAGGCTTGGGAAAAACAGTTGGCACGGTTGTAATTGGGCAGGAAACAGGAAACGATGTCATGAGGTAACAAACAGGAAGCGATGATGGCAGCACAACGCGGCCGGTTTGGGCTCAAACTCAAGGAAAGCGCTCCTCCGCCGCGAGGGGAGGTGGCGGGAGTGATGTCTGCCTCTGCGCGCCCACATACCACTGTTTGGTTTGCCCAGATGCTGTTTACACTGAGCGGCTATTTAAACAATAAGACGAGACCGGTAAAGGCTTATTTGCACTTCCGCAGCCACAAGGAGTCTGAAGGATATGAATGAGTCCTCGCAACATCCTTCTGAGTCACATTAGCATTAACAACTCCATCTCACATGTCAGGAGAGGGGAATGGGCAGCCGTCGAAAGGGATGCTTTCTCAAGGACATGTAGGGGTTAAGCGTCCACATCCCACTCCCTTCAGAGAAGCATTGCCTGCTCCTCAAATTCACGCCTAAGGATGTCTCTTGCACAGCCCGAACCATCTTAAAGGTAGTTGTCAGGTTTCAGTTAATGGCGTTGACCCTTCCAAGAGTCACCCTTCACTCCCAGTTATTTCAGCTGCCTCTCCAGGTGAAAATGCTGGAAGGGTCTACCTTTCTCCGTGAACCCTAGATAAGCCGCACGGTTGGCTTAAACTAGATGCTTCATGCTTGGATGGCTGCAGTGAGGTGAGATGAACCTGTGTCTGCTGAAGATGTCTGAGAGCAGATTGTGGAGCAACTGCCAGAATGGCAAGGAAATTCTTCCTCCCCATGTATTAAAAATGTGTATCTGATGTAAAGGCTTCTTAACCATGCTGTCTCCATGACAAAGGAGCTTTTTGCAATTATAAGCACGTGGGCATTTCTACCTGTTCCTAGGATGTAAGTGAACTCTGACTCCAGAAGCCTGGCCATGCATTGTGAATTGTATCTAGAGTTTTGGAGAACTTCAAAAATCTCCTCCTAAGCAACTTATGACAAATGTAGATACCATTAACAGAGTGAAAATCAGTGTAGTCTTCATGAAGGGAGGGGGTCTGGAGGAAGAAAAGAGCCTCTGTGATATAAGGAGACGTGAGAGGAGAAGCTATTGATGAAGAAGCTAACACCAGGACCTGGTGGGCTGAACTGAAAGAGGGGATTAGAGCAGGGCCATATCTTTTGTAATTATCACACTTTTATCCTGTGTGGGTTCCCCCCCCAAAAAAAACATTTTGTTCAGATTGTCTTGTGTTTCTTTGCTGACAATCTTCCAGAGAACAAATGAGTTTATGGGCAGGAACAAAAATGCTTTGGCAATGCTTTGGCATTTTCTGCCAAAGCAGAAAATGTAAGGCAAATATTAAACAGTGTTAATAGAAAAGGAATTTAAAATGCACAGTGATTCATATTTGCACCAGGAATTTTGACCCTGCTCACAAACCGTCGTGGGCGCTGTGTGCCTAAGTACAGGGATCGTCAGAGATCTTGCATTATGCCAGGAATGGTCGAATCCTGTTCTGGCTGGTGATGGCCTCTCCAGCTATAAACCCAACTCTCAGCAGATCTGTTTGGATGTTAAATATGAGTTGGTTTAATTTAATTTATAAAAACAAACATGGTGCCGCTGTGACCTTCTAGGCGGTTAGTTAGAAACGTAGTCAACAAAACCACTGTGAAGCCAGCAACAACTCAACAAATAAGTCATAAAGCACAGATAAAAGATGTCATCACCAAACAGCCTCTCCTCAAACTGCATGTTTTCCTCATTTATCTGTGTATTTGCAAAACATGACTACGAACAAGGTGCTGTTTTGCACCTTGGGATGCTCCCTGGGAATGACCTGGTCTTCATGCAGAGCAGCCTGCAAGGGTGGGTTGGCTGCAGGGATAGATGGAGTCTGAGCACTGTCTCCATCTTGGTTGGCAGGAGGAAAGACATGATGCTCACAGGGGAAACGAAGAAGGATTAAGCCCTTCTATGGTAGTTATGTACTACACTGCTACCTATGTGAGAGGCAAGTCTATCACTATTGTACAGTATGTGGAAGAGATAAAGTAATCATGGGATCATCTGTGTTATGCAGGTCACATAACAACCAGGGTTATGTTATCTCCAGATGTGGACCACTCTATGTGCCTTAGCCATTGGGTGTCCCCTCTCACATGACATGTCAGTCAGAAGCCCTGAGTGACCCAGTCAGAGGGGAGGACAATGAGATGGAGACTTGGGGAGCAGGAGTTATTTTCCAGTCCACTCCATGCCCTGCACTTTTAAACTTTACCTGCTCTTCTTCCTGCCCAGGGGTGCACTCCTGCAGCCTGGAGAGCTGCACAGAGCCTGCCACCACCGAGTCCCTCGGGCACATGTGTGGAGGGTTGCTGGAAGGCAGTGAAGACCTCTGGGTGGCAGTGACTGCTGGGTGAGCCTTGTAAGCAGATCAACGTTGTGTCTCTCCCCCCTTGCATCTCCCAAGGGCTGAACAGCTCATTGGGGAGGACGACTGATCTACCTGTGGAGAAGGGAGCACCTATGGGAAGATGATGGTCTGCCATCAGATTAAATCAAGATTTAAAAGGGAAGGGACAAAGGTACATGCTGGTCCCCAGAATCAAATGCTGTGCATGGAACAATTGCTCTAGCACCTGAAATTATTGCTCTGTACACAATCATTTACCTGGTGAATCAGAGAGTTCCGTCCTAACCCTGCAGCATGATAGGCCACTGTGCTGCAGAAATATGCCCCAAAGCTGCACGGGGGAAAGGAGCGAGGATGGCGGTGGTGATAAGACCAGCAGAGGGAGGAGAAAGAGAAAGGGTAGTTTTATGGTGCTGAGTCACGGTGTTGCCCAGGCAAGGTCTGAGAGCAGAGTAGGCAGGGTTAGAGCAGGCGCAAGAGTCATCAAGGAGAAATCTCACTGCTTTGGGCGTCACCGGCCAGCAGGGTCACTACCTGCAAGCTCTGGGAGCTGAGCTGGCAAAACTTAAACAGAGGGAGTGTGGAGGGGGGAAATCTTCATGTTGACTCTCCAGAGAGGCCGTAAAATTGAAGTTATGAAAATAGTGAAGCGTGGCAGAGGGCCACTGAGTTATGTCAATTCTCCACAACTGGAGTTTGGATTGTGAGCAAAATGAGCTGGGAGTGTCATATCTACTGCGTAAAATGAGTATGTATTTATGGATCAGGTATGTGAGATAAGGGAATGACAGGCAAACTTAGATACATAACTGTCGCTTAAGCCACTATAGTACGTTTGTTAGTGACCTGCTGTGCCTTTCTCATTTTAGCATGAACTGATTAAAAAAGACTGAGGAGCAATGAAAATACTTGAAATGCGTTTTTACAGAGATGGTTTCTTCTGTTGGACTAGATGGTTGCAATTGCACAATAACTAATTTAGGCTTTCTCAGCAGCTCTTTCAAGGCTGAGAGCTGTTGCTGGACAAGTATTGTGCATAATAAAATGCATTCTGCATTTTATCCCATTTTAGGCACATCCTGTATCAAGCCTCATTTCTACAAGCATCCCTCATCTACACTCACCTAACCGGACTCGTGCCCTGTGCTGCGCTTGCATCAGCACAGTCCTGCTGCATGTTGTCTCAGCACCAGTGGGTGCTATAGTTACGGGTATATCCCAGCATCTGTTTCCCCTAATCAGCGGACTGTTTAAAGGGGTAAATGGTGAGGGGCTGGAGCCGAACATGGAACAACTCAAGCGAAGCGCTGCACAGAGCAGCACCCCTCTCACTCAATCCAGCTCTGAAATTGTTTAGACTGAAGGGCTCTGCGTGGCTGTGAAATAGTTTCTATCAAGTGCTAATACAAGGAAACGCCAAAGAGTTTCTCAGAGTCAGGAGTCCATTCTTAAAATTGTTGTTTTGTCACATTGCTTTTAAGTGAGTTTGTGCAGTCTTTTAAAACTGAAAGCCAAGTTTAGGTGCAGTCGTCGAGCCAAATCCATAATCTTGCCATAGTTGGTGAAAATTATGCTGAGAGAAGTTAGTCATACAGTTGGGTCTGAGAACTCCATAAGCTTGTTAAGAGAAAAGACTATTTGTCGGTACATTTACAGTCCTGGCATCATCTGTGGCCCTCAAGAGGAATCTTTGAAATTCAGGTTGAGTCTTCACAGCCCAGAAGGATCTCAGAGCTCCTCCTGTTGAGTTCATACACTGTGGCTCTGAGATGCACTCACTTGGCGGGGCAGGCTGGTGAGCAGTCAGTGCACAGCAGCCCTCGGTAAGGAAATTTTTGGCCAAAGATGTGGGTTAAATCCAGGTCATATTATGTGTTCAGCTAATTTGCTTGTAGTTTCTTTGGCAAGGACTTGGGGATGTGCACACGTGCATAGATTCACATACGCTTTCCATCTCCTCCTGTGTGGAAGCAGGCACCGCTCCTGTTTTTCCTGTGTAGGATCTGTGATCTATTGTGGTAGCTGCATAGTGCGGTACTGCCTCCAGTAAATATTCACAGATTTCCTTGTAAGCTGATGCTTTTTTTTCTTTGCTCTCTCCTGTGTGGATACACAAAGGCATGTGTTGTACCTGCTTTACCCTGTGGGATCTACATAATCAGGTCCACGGGTTTTAACGGATTTCAACTCCCTTCTGTCTACGGATACGGTTTCCTGTCTCGTTTTGAGCAGGAAGAGCCGAGTCTTTTTTGGTCTTAGCATTCCTGCTTGCCTAGGCTTTGGGAAGAGTTCTCTGGCTATTTTCCTGTTTGATTTTTGTGCGTGTTTTGTTTTAAGCAGGACAGAGTGCATGTGTGTATGTAATCCATGTGCTCAATTAAGAGAGGCATCTGTTGGGTTTGTTTCACATTGCCGAGGAAGGACTGCAAGCAGGGAGCATCTGCTCGGCTTTTTGTCAATGGCTTGTTTTTCATAATTTGCTCTACGGGGTGAACGTTTGGGGAGGGGGAGGTGGCTTTTTATTTCTGAGTTTCATCTTAAATTTATTTTTATGGTAGCCAGGGAAATTGGCTGGGATTTGAAAGCTAATTTCGCTAAGAAAAGAACTGAAGAGGGAGAAACAAAACCATCCAAAGTAAATAGTATTTATGTAACCTTAATAATACACGAAGAAGGACCCTTATAAACCATTATTTGCAGTATTTTAATGACAAAGTAAAAATAATTTGTTATGGTGCTTTTTTAACACCAGTGGGGATTTTTGCTTTGTGTTTTTTTAAAAACTAGCAAATTTTGGTTAGATTTTATTTTGGGGAAAGATAGGAAAGGCATCCAACACTAAGATGCTTTTTTGGCATTTTGTCAACAACAACAACAAAAAAAGTCTGGTTTTAAAATAGAGTAGCAGTGGTTTCCTGTTCTTACAGTTTTTGCTTTTGTGCATTCAGAGGTCGGCTCTATTGCACCTAGCTGACCTAGTGAGAGATTTAATTGTCTGTAACGTATGTGCTTCAAAGGCTACTAAACCTGCTGGGAGCGTTTTATACGCGTGTGCTTTTTACACTTTTTTTGTGGAAACGTCCTCCAAAAGGGCTGTGGAGGATAATGACTTTGTGATGCCCCGGGAGGACACGGCTGCTGGACTAGCGTGCGGAACTCAGGAGGAGAAAGCCTGAAATTCCCCCTGATCCCACAAGTGAAAGACAAATCTCACCCATCGCAATCAAACAAACAAGGATACAATCTTGCAGGTGTAGATGTAGACGCTGTGCAAGAGTAACCTGACTAGGGCAAGATTTGGGTCTTACTGAAAGTATTTAAAGAAATGGGATTAAAAAAATAGTAATCGTATCTTGCTCTGCAAGTGAACCCCAAGCCAGCACATTTATTAAGCCACAAGCCACTCTGAAATGGTATTAAATCTGTATCTTCCATGCCACAAGTTGTCATGGAAGAGGAAGAGTGAAGCGTTAACAAAAATAACTTTCCTGACAGTTCAGTCCCACTCCATAGCAAGAGAATAATATATATATTATATATAATTATATATAAATATGTAATTTAAATATTATATAATATATCACAATATAAATACGTGTAACTTTTCTGTCAGATGAATGCCACGCAGCTGAACAACTTTGTTGACATCAGTTAATGGTTATAAAAGCAGACGACAGCAGTCGGCGTGAAAAAACCTAAGTGTAGGGCTGACTGCAGGGAGCAGGCAGACAAGCTTACTTCTGGGGCTTCAAGTAACCTTGGCTGTCACAGAATCATGGAACCTGAAGTGTAAAAGGACAAACCACAGTAAACTCCGTAGTAGCAGGAAAGTATTTTCATTGCTTGAAAAAAAAAATAAAATTCAAACTTTGTCATCACATTAAAAACATTACATGAGAAGTAATAAACATATTTACACTTCTGTTTTGATTATAAATATACATTATATACAAAATAATGTTATAAAACGTAGAAAGTTCAGTGCTTCTGATTTTTTTTAAATTACTGAAGTACTAGTCTTCAAAATAAACTACAAACAGACAAACTAAACCCCATATTATTGATTTCTGAAGGTCATCTTCAAAATGGTCCTATGTGGTCAGAGCAGAAGGTCAGTAGTGGACATTATGAAGGGGTCTTGTCTGCACAGTTCAAGGCAGTAGATGGGCTAGTCCAACAACAGGATTTACAAGGGCAGGAATATCGCTGTCCGAGAGATAGCACGGTCCAGGTTTCTTCGAAGAGGTCTTGTTTCCTCCCTCCTCATTCTGCCCCACCCCACGGTCTCATCTCATTAGCGGCACAGCACTTTCCACTGGGGTGTCCAGTATTATTGCTGTAAATACGTATATAAGAAAAGAGTTTCTGCACGCCTCTGCTTTCCAGAGGCAGGCTTCCCCTTTTCCCTGTAGAGGTGGGAGGGTACGAAAGAAACAGGACGAGCCTAGACCCTTCTAACTCTAATCTCCACCTGTCTTGGCAGAGGGCATCTCAGTGGGTGCTTCGCTATCGGGCATTTGGAACCGGGATGAAGGACAGGAGCTGGAGTTTTGCAACCAGATGGAGAAATGGGCGGGGTCACACTGCTGCTTCTTCAGAAAGTAACAGCTGCAATTTTGAGACTATTTGCAGTAGAAGGTGTCACCTAATTCAGAAACATGACATAAACCCCCAAATTTGTGTCAAAATAAGGCAGGAGGGAGAGAATGAGGAAGGAGAAGAAAAAAGTAATGTCTATTCACAATCACTGGTAGTGCAAAGGGCATGAAAACAGCTGAGACAGCTCAGCACATAAAGGTTCTAGGAGCTGATTGATTTTAAACGCATTTGTAAGGCTTTAAATAGAGCTGGGATCACGCCTCCTCCTTATCAATGGGGAAGAGGCAGTACACATTCCTTATCACAACTTTTCCTTCTCCAATGTTTAAATCCACAAAAATCCCGTCCCATATTGTGGCTTGGGTCAATCAGTTCTCCAAAGCATCACCATATGAGATGACATGTAAATTCGATATTCCTCTTTCCTTCCTCGTCTCGCCCCTTACACAGTCCCCAGTACATGCAGCAGGAGAGAGGAGACGCACGTAGATGTGTAGCAGGAAGTATCAACCACCCCTGCCCAATACTGTTCAGGTAACTGCAAAAAGAGCAGTCAAGTCTCTGTTTGGGCTTGTTAGATTCTCTTGACACATTTTAGGCACTTTTAAACCCAGAAAAAAATGGAGACCTCGTTTATACTGTATCCATTATCTGCACAGCAATGTGTCTTTCTTCACACCTTCCGCGGCAACATCTGTGATAGTTAAGTGCCTCCTCATCTACCGGCACCTCCCATAACCAGAGTTCTGGAAAGCCAGGGGTCTGTCCATGAGGAACTGGCCTCAGTATCTTTTGAAAACAAATTGAAACAACAACATTTTTAACGCCTCTCTCTTCCTTCTGCCTCCCCTCTTCTATAGCCAATGAGATTCTGGTATCAAACTTCAAACAAGGGCAGTAAGAACAAAAAGGTGTATTGCATCTTTCAGTAAATTCACAGTCTGTCCAGTTCACCCAGTTCCATCCTCCGCCTGAGAGCAGCAAGTTGCATGTAATTAAAAACAGTCCAATCCAGTTCTGAATTGTAAACAATGCAGCAGGAACGTCCATCTACTGGCATTACCAAATCTGAGGTGCAAATGGGCTGATCTTCAGTCTTATACCTGTCAGGATATAAAATAATACCAGGAATGAGAAGGAAGCACAGCATACAGAGCACTGCAGAACTAACGAATTGTAATTCAAGTATGTGAAACCAAAGCAATTTAAGCCAGACATGACTGCAGTTTAACTATCAGCGTTCAATGTTTTTGCCTGTGTCCAGAGACAAAGAATCACCAGCAAAAAAAGTCATCTGTATGATGAGCAGCCTCTCTACCTGGACTGAGGGGAAGAATGCTTACAAATCTGGGTGCTTAACATTAGGTCTCTGTAAAAAGCATATGGTGTAGTTAAATAGCTTGTGTTCAGAAGCATTAAGCCTGAAGGATGTGGAGAGAGGTTTCAGAGGCTGTCATTCTGAAAATAAAAACACTTCGGAGATGCCTGAGGTAAATCTGGGAGTCTAGCTTTGCTCAGCAAGATCTTCAAAGGAAGATACGGTATTTAGGTCAGTTAATGGGAATGAAGCGTCTAGCTGTCATTTGTATCTTTGAAAATCCTTTCACTTAGTCTTAAACTTTTAATATTGTTGGTTGACTTGCATTCCGGCTTGCCTTCAAGAGGAAATCTGATATCCACCCTGGCAAGGGAGACAGAATCCTGCAGATCTGACTTCACAGATCACTGCTATATGGCACAGCAAGCTTCTCTTTCCTGGAGTCTGAAACTAGTCCTGAAGATGGCTACACTGAAGAAGGCAGGTACTGGTTAATGTCAAATTGCCTTTAACTTCCATTGAGCCTTTTTCCAAAGGGTCAGTAATTCTTCAAAAACTGGTTGGTTCCTCAATAGCTGCTTTTTAAAGTCTTTAAAGTTCAATGCTAGGCCCTTCCTTTTTCGTGTATCTGTCCTCTGACTTTTCAATATAACATCAAAATCTAGATGTGTTTATCAATGACAGCGTTAACTTCTGTTAGAGAATATATAGCTGGAGCTTAAACGCCAAGAGGTTGAAACTACCTTATTACAGGCTTCCTAAATGGCTGTTATGCCTATCCACTAACACACGCAGCTACCTTCCATCTTTTGCTGGAAATCTATAGCTTTGCCTGTTTCCACAGAACACAGATTATCCATTGTAGTCATGAGAAAAAAACGTGGCTTTACATCAATGGGTCTATGAACGATTATTATTTCCATTTTTGCTGACTACCTATTTAAGAGGAAATAATCCTACAGTGTGCTGAATTTTTATGGGCTGATGTTCCATGCTTTCATCTCCCGCTGACTTATCTAAGCTCAAAATCTCTGGTTTAATAAAATCAGAGCTGCTAATTTCTTTATTTTCCCCACTGTATGTTCCGTGTGGGCCACAGGAGAGGAGAGGGGAATGCTGGGAAGCAGTAGGATCCCTGGAAAGAGAGTAACCTTCTCAGATGCAATTCTAAAGGATAATTTACGCCTTTACTTTGTGAATTTATGCCTGTACACCTGTGTACTTACTTACCTCTGTGGCTATGATGCACTCATTCCTTTCTTCTGCTATCACAAAGACAGACTGGTACATCGAATCCCTCGGAGAGCATATCGCTGATATCCTACATTCCGGCTTTTCACTAAGGCAGGGCAGAGAGAAAAGAACATTAGTTGACTACTAACAAGCCTGACTCAAAATCTGCGATGAATATGGAGGGGTGGAATGAGATAGCCGTGAAGGTGTGGGAGGGAAGTGCAGAGGATGAAGTTTCACATGTTCTGTATGATGGCAGGACATTATACTAGAAAAGTGGAAGCAAGGAATAGCTACTGTCTTCCTATGCTTCTGCCATGTCCAACCTAACAGTGTGCTCCTCAGATCCCTCAGTGTAACAGCTGCAAGCAGATCCCAGACAAGACTTTCAGTACATGCATCAGAAGACTGATCAGCCAGTGAACACCTGCCCTTTTCTTTTTTTGAAAAAGAGTAGTTATTTTTACTTTATCGTTCTTCTCAGTAAGCAGATCATTTTGCCTTCTTAATAAGCAAAATACTTATTTTTAATCGCTATAGGCCTTAACTGTTCTTCCTCCAAGATCTACCGAGAAAGACACTTCTTACTTTCACCACTGACCTAGCCACTCCCCTTCCCCTTCACTGTACCCACACTAGCAGCACCCTGCACAAACACTCAATTTAATGGACTTAGCTAAGGATACCACTTGGCCATGACACGCATACTCCAGTATGAAGATTCCTGGCTTTGCTCTGGTTTGTGTTGTATATTATCTGCTCGAGGTTTCTTTTTTCCCCATATTTTCTCATCTGCTTCTAGACCGGTATGAAGATGAGGGGCCTTAAGAAAGACTAGAAGGAAGACTGGATTCTCACCTGTGTAGTCGGAGGGGAGACTTTTCTCCTAAACACTTTTCACTTTTGTAATATTTATCTTCCTGTGTCCCTCTACTTGTCAGGTCTTTTACCAGATTGTAGTCCAGTTTATGATTCTTGGGTTTGTAGTTTGATTTCTCCAGCCCACAGTCCACTTCAAGGTCTTTATTTTTATTGGTGTTTTTGAGCTGGGAAGCTGGAATGAGATTGTCCTTCTGGAAGTCAGACAGGTTGTTCATTGTCTCCAAGTCCTGCTCTGGGTGCATCCTCATCTGCCTGATGACCATTGCTATCATGCAGAACAGTATGAGCAAAGCCACCAGCCCCACCCCCATGGATATAGCAATCCAGGGGACTGGTTTAGGAGGAAGTGTAACGGGCACTGAATAAACTGGCAATTCGCAACGGTTGCCCATGAAGCCAGAAGGACAGTAGCAGACAAAGTTGGCACTATAAAGTCCGCTGTAGCACGTGCCTCCATTCTCACATGGCCCAGAAGCACACTCATCTCTGGTTTTGATGTCACAGTTCCTGCCACTGTAGCCTGGCAAGCACGTGCAGGTGTAATCGTTGATCAGATCATGACAAGTTCCCCCATTGGAACATGGGTTTCTGGCACAATCATTGATGTTTATCTCACATTTCTGACCAGAGAAACCAGCCCGACAACGACACACACGAATCTGACCAAGGTAAAAACAATTACCATCTGAGGAAAAAAAAGTAAAATAAAAAAAATTAGTCTGCAATGCACTTGACTTGGAAACCTAAACCTCTCCCCGGTTAGCATTTTATACTATCTCAAGAAGAGGGAGGTTATTTTACAAAACAACCGCACATCTAAAAGTTCCTTCTAGTTTACCTGATTGTATCACCATGCCTTAAAAATATGCCCCTTCTAAGTATATAATAAAGTTAATTTAATTTACTTAATTCTGCCATCTTCCCCATCACATGATAAACCTTGTGCATTGTTTTGTTGCACAGAAAATGCCAGTGAAAGCGCCCCCCCCAGCAAGAGACTAAAATTAGGGTAGACGTGAAATACAGTGGGGGAGAGAGACTAATGTATTAGAGGAAGAGTAGAGGTCAGATTGGATTTCTATCACTTCTGCACTGAAAAGCACAAACGAGTCAGAGACACGAGATTTTTTTGATAAAAAGACTCACCATTTGCACATGGGTTGCTTGTGCACCTGTCTACTTTTTTTTCACAGTTTGACCCTGTGAAGCCGAAAGGGCAAATGCAAGTGTAGCTGGCCCCTTGTTCTTTTTCCAAGCACGTGCCACCGTTAAAGCACGGCGAATCTACACAGGTCAAAGCGCTGTGCTCACAGTGAGTGCCATAGTAGCCAGGGGGGCACAGGCAGTGATAACCATTCTCCATGTCCTGCAAAACACAACATTAGGCCACTGTTATTTGATGGCACCAAATGATAGCTGCTTGCATGCTTATTTTTGGTCGGCAGCAAGAGCTGTTCAGTCCCTTCTCATCCACACCCTGATGTGGCAAAAGTGACATTTGGAGAGTAAATAACTGCAGGCTGGCCTGTGAGGGATAGAGCGGTGAATCGGCCGTACTTAGCATTGTAGGAGTAATCATGCAGCTACACAAGCAGAGCAGATGCAGTTGTAGGGAGCCTACAGGCAGCTAGACAAAAACATTACTAACACCACTACTGTCTAATGGGATCCCCGAGGTCCTCCCAAAGCAGAATGGCATGTGTAGACCTACACAGCTGTGATCAGGCCATTTATCCTTGGCATAAGAGCCCTTTTTTTCTTTACAAGGGCTTACGTTGCTTTGCCATGGATAAGTCCCACCACTTAGATCATGACAAAACTGTTTCTTCTTTCCAAGTACTGTATGTCCAAGGCCTTGGGAGAAGGGAGCTACGGTCTTGCGCCATTAGCTTTAATCTAAACATGCATCAGATTACATTTGAATCTATAATCGATCAGTCTTTATCAACAGGTAGAATCAATCATTGACTGGGTCCGAAAACACACAGAAACACCAGACTGCAGGAAACTAAAAATGCAGGACCCTGCTTCACAGAAAGTGTTTCAGCTGATTGCCCTCATATTGTCTGACACTACGCTCCCGTAACAGAAAGCGGAAGTTTTCTTTTATTTGCTATTAAAATGCAGACTTAGCGCATTTCTGTATGAAGCTTGGTTTGAGAAGCTTTTTTTTTTTACAGATCTGCTCCCTCACCAACCTTGGATCTTGCCAAGCTCTCATAATGGCTGCCACAGAAACCTAAGGATCAGTTGACTAGTTCTAATCTAGATGATACATCTCCTCCTGTAACAGACTTCCTCCCCTGACACCTCTCGGGAAGGGTTCAGTATGATAGTTGTGAGCGTCAGTAATGAACCTGTGTACTATCGAATTCCCATTATGCTGTTACAGAACCATTTCTGAAAAGGTATACCGGGGCTTGCTTCACACAAAGACTTTACATTTAAAATGCCCTTACCGTGCAACTACCGCCATTCCTACAGGGATTGCTGTCACACTCGCTGATCTCGTGTTCGCAGTCAACACCGGTAAAGCCAGGTTTGCAGGAACACGTATAGCTGCCCTGGCCAGTGTTCATGCACGTTGCTCCGTTTTTGCATGGTCTGTGGTGAGTGCAGTAGTTCAGATCTGCAAAGATACCAGGAGTTAGAGAAAACATCTCTGACAGCTGGGAAAGGACATTCATACAAAAACACTTTAGACAACAAAAAAAGACAGAATTTTCAATGAAGTATTTCATTTTGCTATCAAAAGGAATATTGGAGATGATTATCCAGGCTATTATCAGTAATAATCAGATGTTTCAGATTATCATCGATTTTAGATATTTCTCTACGTCCATCACTGTAATACATGAGCTCTGAATTTTGAGAGACCTGGCAAAAATTTAACTTTCTTAGTGCTTTGGTACACTCTCCATTTTTTGTGTGCACCCGTTAGCTGCAATGGGATTTAAATGCCAAGTTGGAAAACTTACTTCCTAAGTGTGTGTTCTCTGAAAGACACGCCACGGCACTATAGACACTTTGTGCACAACAGAATACATACTAAAACAGTGAGCCCCATCTTTAAAAGGTGTGCTCCGAGGCACATTCTGGGGAGGCAGGAAGGAAATAAAGATGTTTTGGCTTGGAGATTTAAACAAACACTAGAAATCTTTTACTGTTTATTTACCATGCTCTCTTGTTATGAATGTTAGTAGTTTAAACTGTCTAAATGCTCTGCCAAGCTTGGCGGTCCTTTTTTTTTTTTTCCTTTAAATTTGAGACAGAGGTTAAGCACACAAGTTCATAGGACACAAGCAGAAAATCTTTATTATCTCTATAAATACCACAGAGTAATTGGAATACAACTGGTTAATAGATAACTACAAGCAGAAAAAGATCTGCAACTTTACTTTTCCGGCTTAATTCAGACTTCGCCATCTTAATCCTATAACTGTCTCGAAAACACTTAGCTTGCTTTGAGCACTTGATGATCTCAGTGCCAGCAGTGCATATATGGCCTTGAGGACATGACTGCTCAGCTGGCTACGGTTCAGTGATTCAATGGGTTGAATAGGTGGAAGTGGTCTGGTGTACCTTAAAATGGAACCTGTACTTTTCATTCTTGCTTACATGATTTTTCTCTCATGCTCCAGACTTATCACATGAGTTAACTTCCTTGTATGCAAAATAAGGAAGGCCCAAATGATGGTGTTTACTGCTGCTGGAAACTGTTTAGTAAATTGTTATAGTTGTACAGGGAATAAGTTAAACTTGGCTTGAGCAGGCAGAAAACTTGCCTGTTCAACACTCATCCAGGTTGTTGGGTTTTTTTCCAAGAGAAAAACTTTTTTTGCAAGAGAAAAACTGCAGCTACCAAAAACGTTTGCTTGTTTTCAGACAAAATCACTACAAATACAAGAATTGGTATCTAAGACAGCGGTGGTACAAACTGATGCCTATGAACCTTGCAGAAATTTAATTCTAGATGGAATGGGTCAGATTTCTTGGTCCAGTACTGAGGAGTACCCAGCCTAGAGCCATAAGCACAACCTTCAGAACTAACCTTGATCACAGAAGAGGCCACCCCATCCTTCATCACATATGCACTGCCATTGTGTTTTACAAGTCCCATGGCGGCAGCCTATATGGGGAATGCATTCATCACAGTAGCGGCCTTGCCAACCGGGACGACAGCTAAAAGAAAAGTCAAATTAAAACATTAATGACATGGAAAAGAGTTTAAGTTTCTATTACAAGACGACATTTTAACTGAAGTTCAGGTTGCAACTGCCATCTACTCACATGCACTCTCCAGGCTTGTTGCAATATCCATTCTGTTCAGTACATCCAGACAGACAGATGGCTGTAAAGAGAACATAAAAAAGCAGAAATGTTTAGGTAAATACACATGGCACTATGGAATACACTTTTAAAGGGTAAATGCCAGCTTTTAAAAGAATACTTTGAAAAACAGTTTTGCACTTTCACAGCTTTGTTTTAAAAATTCTCGGTACAGGGAGTTCTAGAGCAGGAGGAAATGAACAAGGAGAGCCAACATTTGACAAGTTGTCCTTTAGTTTTTCTGTTTATACAACAAACGTGAACTCTTGCAACTCTTGCTAGAAAAGGAGCAAGAGGAGGCAGCTTTGGCTTGTGCTAATGAAAGACTGAAAAAACCCAACGGGACCCTGAGCCCACAGCAAAGATTTCCACTACTACACCGCAACACCTGTCTCATCTCCTCTGGCAGCAGGAATGGTGGAAGCGTTTGTGTGGGCAAGCTGCTAGCATTTTAACTTGGAATAGATATCGCTGATTCAGGGATATCAGCCAAGATCCTTTCCCTGCTAGCTCTTTCTTTGCTGCTAACGCTCGCAGAGGTGAAGCACAGCATTGGCAGTTGCAGCCAAAGGGGCCAAAGTCCTCAGCGTGGAGCCTTCTCTCCCCAGGCAGGGAGTGGAAAGGTCAGCATGAAAACATGGCCCCAAGGGCCTACCGGGTAACCATACACAGCGCTTTGTTACCGTGCTGTCTCAGCCACCCTATTTTAAGGGCTGACCGCAAAGATGGCTACAACCAGGGTCAGGCCAGCTGGCGGAACCGGGCAAGGGGACGTGCTTTTGGGTCCCAAGTCCCTTCATCAAGTAAGCTCCCCGACGGTCGTGTTTTCTCGAAGGCCTCTTGAGCGTCACCCCTATCCCACGCGAACGCCCTGTCAGCGCAGACGAGGGCCCAGGGAAGCCAGAGCGGGTGATGTTCCTCAGTGCGCCGAGGCCTCCGCGAGCTTGAGGCCGGCCTGAGGCCCACGGAGACCCCGGGGCGACGAGGGCGGCGTAGGGGCGCGCGGGGCGCCCCCTCCCTCCGCCTCGCGCGGCAGCCGTTGCCGGCGGCGCGGCGCCCCGCCCCGCCCCCGCGCGCCCGGCGGCGGCGCGCACAGCTGCCGCCCCCCGGCGGGGCACTTACGCTCGGTGCAGTACTCGCCGGTCCAGCCGGGCAGGCAGGCCAGGCTGCCGTCCGCCTCGCAGACGTAGTGTCCGAAGCGGTCGTCGCGGCGCTTGCAGAGGCGGGAGCAGCTCTCGCCGTAGTAGTTCTCGCTGCAGACCACCCGGTAGGAGTAGCGCAGCTGGGTGAGGGGGCCGCTCTGCACGTCCTGCGACCAGTCCTCGCCCACCGACAGCGACCGCTGGATCGACATCTGACTGATGAGCCAGTCCTCCGAGGGCGGCCGGGAGCCTGCGGGAGAGCGGCCCCCGCGTCAGCGGCCGGCGGACACGGCCCGCGGCGTCCCCCCGCCGCGAAAACCACCCGCCCCGGGCGGCGAGGCACCCCCCGCCCCGCCGGAGAGGAGGGGAGCGGGGTCCCCCCGCTCGCATATACGTACACGTACGGGTGTATATATATGTACGTAAGGGTATGCCCCGCGTACAGAGGTGGCCGCCGGGGTGTGCAGGGCGGGAGCGCTAAGCCCGGCCGAGGGGGGCTCAGCGGAGGGGCCTTTGAAAGCGAGGGCTGCCGTGAAATATCCTTTTCCTCTCCGCTCAGAAAAACATCCCAAAGCCATTATTCCTTTCCAAAGGGCGGAATTCGAGCAAGGTGTAAAATACAGGAAAAGGCGGCCGGGGCTCGCTGGCAGCCTCCCGGCTTTCTCACCGCAGCCCGCCTCGCTTTCCCACGCCAAAAATAAACCGGAGGAAACGCAATTGTGTTGGAGATTAGGCCGGGGCAGAATCAAAGCGGCCCCTGATGGATATCGTTGGGGGACCGGCTCCTGATGGCGGGATAAAGCCGGCCCTGAAGTTATAGTATAAACAGCTGAGCCGGGGGCGGCCGTTAACCGTTTCGGGATGGGGGGGGGGGGGGGAGGTGGGGGTGGGGTGGGCGCGAGGGGCGCTCCCTCCCGCCGCGCGGGCGCCCCCTGCCGGCGGCGCGCGGCCGTAGTCACCTTCCGGCAGGTAGTTGGCGGGCGCGTGCCAGGCCTGGATGATCAGCGAGAAGGTCCCCTGCGGAGGGGGAGAAACCAGCGTCAGCCCAGCGCCCCGCCGCGGCCCGGCCCGGCCCGGCCCGGCCCGGCCCGGCCCTGCCGAGCCGCCCGGCACCCGCCCCGGCCCGCCGGGCCCCGCATCGGCACTCTCCCCGCGGCTACGCGCTTCCCTCTCTCCCTCCTACAGACCGCGGATCCACCCCACCCCACCTTTGCTTTTATTTCTCTTAATAACGTTTATTATCCCAAGTGCTTCTGGGCTGGGTGCGCTTTTTCATAGCTTTTTTTTTTTTTTTTTGCTTTTTTTTTCTTTAAAGGAAGTTCTGGAAATAAGTCTAAAGGCGAAAGTAGTTTGTTTACATTACAGATTAACAGCGCGCTGCGATTAGCCTTCCCTTGCCGCCCTCCTGCCCCACCGTCGCAATCGGGTCTAAAGCGGAATCTCACCGGCCACGTGAAGTTAAAGGGCAACTTAATGGGGCTGTCAAATCTCTCCGTATCTTTGACGCTGAAGGAGTTTATTCCCAGAACCGGGGTGATGATGCTGCCGAAAGTGCAGGAGCCCGGGGAGACCACTGCCTGAAAATGCTTCAAACAAACGCGAAAGAAGGTCCTGCAGTGGGGGGAGCAGGGCTTCCCGCTGGCCAGAGACCCGTGGCTATTCACGAATTCGTGCAGCTCCAGCTGGAAGACGCCAGAGCCGGACACCCTCTGCACAAAGGGGAGACACACAAAATAGCCAAATCAGACCTTACCCCGGCTTTGCCATGCAAACTTGCTTCCATCACCCACTTTACATTTCGCGAACCCTTTTTTTTTTTTTTTTTTGCGACGTGCGATTACCTGCTGCAAAATCATTAACAGAAACGTCAAGCCAAAGATGCGCAAGGCTGTCATCCTTGTGTTATTCAAGCTGCCAGTTCTCAGTGGGTTTAGTTTTCCTCCTGTATTCCTCGAATGGTCCAAGGAAGCGCTTCTCGGTTGAGGGAGAAAAGGGAGGCGTCACGGCGATTCTCCTGCAGCAACCTACTCTTCCAAATATTCCCCGAGCGCCAGCAGAAATCGGAAGGTAAAATCCAGGTGTCGATCCGTCCCCTTCTGGGAATTAATCCTGCAGCCAGCCGCCGACCTCTGATCGCTGTCGTCGCCTTTATAAACTCCAAAGCCGGGTGGGTTTGGTGAGAGACGCGGAGGGGAGTGCTTAGTGTGGAACCGCTCCTCCTTTAACCGGTGCTAACAGCGCTCAGTAAATGGAAAACTTGCTTCCCTTCGAGCTGTTTATATAGTTGCCTCGCATCCTCACAAGCTCATTATGTAAACTGTCAGTCAGACTCACGGGCGATCCCTCCCCTTTTCCATCTTTCCTTTCTGGAAAAAAAGAACCAAATGTTGCGGAGAGCCCTCATATCCAGAATTAATACCCTGCTGCCGCCGCCGCCGCCGCTGCCGCGCTGACCGCCGAGGAGCCGAGCTGATTACGAGCAAGCCAAGCATCTGTTGAGATATTTACGGCGCTCACACTGGGAGAGTTCCCTCGAAAATCAGACGCCTCTCCACAGAGCAGCTTTCCAGAGCGGCCGAACAATAGAGGACGAAATGTTTAAAAAACACGCTTGTTAGTTTGTTTGTTCGCTTCTCTCCCCCCCGATCGCTACGTGTGCGCCCGCCCGCCCTCGCCCCGGCCGCTTCCCGGGGCGGCGGGACGGGGCAGCGCGGCGCGGCGCTGCGCCCCGCGGCCGCGGCCGGGCCGGCGGGCAGAGGCTGCCCTGCCTGGCGAGGGCTGGCCCCGGATAGAAAGTAAAAGTAAAACGGTGCTCGCTCGCTCGGCGGGCGCCCGGGACGGCCCCGCCGCCGCCGCCGGGGCGCAGCGGCTTGCTCTGGGGGCGCCCGCGCCGCAGGCCCGGCGCACCGGCTGCCGTCCCCGGTGTTATTCCTGACCCCGGCTAACGGCGGTGCGCCGGAACCCACCGAGGAAGGGGGCAAGCGGGGCGGGCGGTGGCAGGGAGACGGGCACGGCGGGGATCTGCAGGCGCTCGGTCGCCTTTCCGAAATCGGTGGCAAACGAGCGCTGAAGCGAGGTGGCCGAGGCTGGCTGCCAGCGGGGACGGAGCCCGGCTTTCCCGCTGCTGCCCCGGCCCCCCAGAAACACGGGCAAGGGGGGGACTCGGGCGCTTGCAGGCAAGCGAGGCGGGAGCGGGGGCCGCGGGGGGCCGCGGGCCGTGTCAAGCTGCTTGGCAGTGGCCGGTGCCGGGCTGCAGCCGGGCTGCGGTCTGGCGTGTGCCAGTAAAGCCCTTGGCCTGATTGCAGCGTGCGCTTATTGTTGGGTCGCGTGTCCCTCATTAAAGCCAAGCACAGAGAAGGCCTTTCATGTGGCTTTTTATTTCAGCTTGTTAAATGGATGGGAGGCCGGAGGGGGGGGAGGGAGAGATAAACCCTCAGCTGTATGATAATGAGGTCTTGCCACCTTTATGCCAGCGCCCGGCTCGCAAGGCTGCGGACCTTTCCGGCGTGGATCACCTGGGGAGCAGCGCCCAGGCGCTCGAGCCCTTGAGCTGCTGTGCTCCCCCAGAGGGTCTTTTCTCGCGGCGTTAATTCCCCAGTCCAGGCTCTTCTGGGGGGAAATAAAGAAGGAAGGCCGGGGATCGGGCTCGTTTGCAGGCGAGGCAGCACGGGGAGGGCGCACCCCGGCTAAACTTCCCCGGCCGTCCCGCTTCCCCGTACGTTTCCAACGAAGCGGCCGCTTTCCCTAGAACCCGGCCTTGGTCCGGGGTGCGGCTGGGGCCCGTGTGCGGCCAAACGCCTGGGGTCGGGCCGGGAGGGCACGGCGCGGCTTCCGCGGAGGAACAGCTGAGCTTTCCGCGGGGGAAAGCCACGGACGCAGCCGCCACCGGCTGCCGCCGTCAACGGTGCCATCGCACCAACGCGCGTGGGTGTGGGCGGGTTTGGGGAGGGGGCCAGGCCAGGAATCGGGGTCGCCGCCGAAAGGGGATTAAAACTTGTCCTGGTCCCCGCTGCGCCGGGGGAAGCCGGAGCCGGGGGGCACAGCGCTGGCAATGTCGGGGGCTGCGCCCGGGGCCGGGCGCCCTCGGCTTGGCCCCGTCCAGAGTGGCCCGGCTGTCGCCTGGGGGGTGCGTGCCCGTGCGTGTGCGCGGCCTCGGCGGGCAGGGACGGGAGCCGTGTCCGTGATGGAGACGAACCGCAAGGCAGAGGCACAGGCGAGGAGCTCTTTTGTCTCGGGCTCGTAAACAAGTGGGAAGGAGGAATGTGTCGCCGCTGATGAACTCGGAATTTTGCAGCGATCCGCCCGGCCAGATCCCGGCTTTACCAGCAGCAGCGTCAACTGTCAAAATCAAATCTGATGCTAATAGCTTCGGTACTAAATAAAATGAGAGGCCAGATAACATCAGTGCTTGATAAATGGTAATGAGTGTCTAACCTAGGGGAACAGAAGGGCTGTGGGGCTCTTTAATTCAGTATTGAAAGGCTAGCTGGGTACTGCAGGCTCTAGCAGATGTTAGTATGTGTGTGTTTTGATTTTTGACTTGTATTGGACGTTTATTAGGCTAACCAGAGCCACCCCACGCATGGCCACTTGGTCCAGGCACCATCTGGCACAAGCAGGGCGGCGTGCAAGAATAGGGCCTCGCTTTGGTGCCGAGGATCCACAGGCAGCATCTACCATATGGACCCGGAGCTAATGTAGGTTAAAGCAAGACAAGCTGATCTCTGCTTTTCACAGCTCCGCCAAACCTCTCTGCCATCCTGGCGGCGTGCACCTTGGCGGCTGGGGAAGCGCTCCCACCTCCGCCTTCCCCAAAACCTGGCAAGAAGGGTGCAAGCCCCCCAGGCGCTCCCCGGCCCGCTCAGCCGCCCTTGGGCGGCCAGTCAAACTTTGCACCTAGTTTCGCTCGTTCCCGGCAGGAACGGCAGTCGCTCCAGCTCCCCACGTGTCGTCCCCCCAAAAAACAAATATTTTCAGAAGCTCGAGTGAGTGTTGCAAAACAGACGTAAAATCCTCCTCGAAACTCCAGGGCATTATTTTGATTGCAGCTATAAAAAGAGCCCGTAATAAAATAACCGTGGGATATAATAAACCACCTGCTGCATGTTGACACACACGCACACGGAGTTCAGATAAAAAAAAAGTTGCATTAATAGCATCAAACATCTGAGCCTGAAAGTCGACCGAGAGCAGATTAGAAGCGCAGCTCCCGCAAACCCTTTCCTGTGCCCAACGCGCCATCCCGGGTCGCTTCGGGGAGCAACAGCGCAGCGACCTCCCTCGAGAGCCTGGGCTCATTTCGAGGGGCTCGTGTCCTCGGGGCGGGGGGAGCCGAGCCCCCAGAACCCCCGGCTTTGCCGGGGGGCGGCAGCGGGGTGCCCGCAGCCCCCGCCCGGGGTGCTGGGCAGTGGCCGGACGTGCCCGGTGATCGCCGCCTCCCCGTCCTTTCCACCCTGCTCCCCATCTCTCCAGCTCGCTCACTCCAGGTCAGGGCGCTTTCCCCCCCCCTTTCGCGCCCCGTTTGCTGCCGGTTTATCTCCAGGCCGGCCCGGCTCAGCATACGCGTGGCCAGGCCAACGAGATGCGTTTGCATCTCGCTAACGAGACAACGTTAATTAATTCCGGGCGGGTGAAAGTTGCCAGCCTGCCCAAGCCTTCCCTCCCACCGAGCCCCCGTGCCAGGCTGCCCTCCTCCGTCCCGGGGGCGGGGGGACACGCACACACGTCCAGCACTCCCCCACGGGACGTGCCCGAGCCCCCCACAGCTCCTTTCTGCCACCCGTGTCCTGCTGCTCTCAGGCTGCGGAACCCGGGAAGGGGGGGGGGGGGCTGCGAAGGGCTCGGTATCGCCCGCACAAACCCATCCAGGAGCACCTGCGTGGCGCCTCCCGCCATCAGCCCCGCTTTGCTCTCTCGGATAGCTCCGTATTTTCCAACCTGCCCGCCCGCCCCACGGGGGAAGCTCCCGCGGGGGTGGGTCTGTGCGTGAGGGGCTCCCGGTAATGTCGCAGCCACCGGGGGCTTTCTACATGGCTTCTGCTGGGCTGCTTTCAAGGTCCTGCAGATACAGAGCACCTGTACCTGCGGCCGGGGCAGGACCTGCCTGGTGCTCCGGCCGCGCCGTGGTTCCACCCGGGGTTTTTGGAAGGGGACACGCCCGAGCTGGAGGCTGCCCCTGCCTCCCCGGTGTCCCCGGGGGTCCCCGAAGGCAGCACGAAGCCACGGCCAGGCCGGCCTGGCTTCCCGGCCGGGTCAAGCTTGGCTGGGGGCGTCCCGCGTCTTCCCCTTCCCCCTAACCTGGGGGAAAGAGCCCCCGGCCCCAGCCCTTCCCTGTGCCTGGGAGCGGGGCGGATGCCTGGGCCCCCGCGGGGGCACCGCCGCTCGCGCCCCCCACCCTGCCCTCGGCGCCAGCCGCTGCCCGCCCGCCTCCCCCTTCTCCGCACTCATTTTGGAGCGGATGGGGGGGCCGCGGGGGCGGGGAGCAGCGCACCAGCACCTTCGTGCCCTGCAGCCGCCTCTCCCCGGGAGCCGTCCCCTCTTCCCCCCCGGGGCCGTGGGCCGCGGGGCGCCGAGAAATCCCTCGCAAAGCGGCTGCTCGCAAACCCAGCGCCCCGCGGGCTGCTCCGAGCTCGATCAAATTCGCCGTAACGATTTTGTCGCTCGGTAGAGCGTCCCAGCGCCGGTAGAAGTGGGGTGTTTTATTGTGCACCTTGCGCGCCTTTCTCGGTGGCGTTTCTGCTTTCCGGCTCTGCGTTTTGGGGCTGGTCGCCCTTTTGATCCCTTAGGTAGCGACTCGCCCATTTATTCAGTGCTCGCCAGCCCCTCCGTGTGCACAGCCCCACTTTGTCAGCCGGGTTCCCCGATGGCTTTTAAACCCCTTAGCTCGAAAGTTGCGCATCGATTCAGCGCTGACACACACCGAGAGCCTCTAAGGAAAAGGGGGAAAAAAAAAAAGATAAAAGAAAAGAAAAAATCCCCCGTGCTTGTTTTGTTTCTGCCTAAATGTCCATAGCGCGGGGCATCCCCCCAGGGAGCGCCGCTCCGAGGGGTGTTAATGTGGTCGATTTGGGGTACAAATGTTTGGAAATGTTTCCCGATTCGCACAGAAGGAGGGGGGATTTGCAAACTGTTGCTGCCACATGGCTCCTCCAGCCTGCCCATTCTCATTGTAATGAGGCCGGCGCGTGCCTCATCTGCCGCGGGGGCGCTGCCACGGGCCGGCCGGCCACGCCGCGTGACCGCGGGGGCGGCGCGGCACCGCCACGCAGCGCCACGCACCCGCGCCGCGCCGGGAACCGGGGCGGCGGCGGGCGGCGGGGCGAGGCCGGAGCCAGCCGCCCGTCCCCGCCGGCGGGCCCGGGCCGGGCGCCGGGCCGCGCTCCCCGCGGCCCGCTGGCCCTTCGTCGCCCCGCGCCCAGCCCGTGAAAATAAGAACATTTCTATTAAAGGCTGTAACGATCACTATTGAGTCTCTCGCTACAAATCGATGGCTTCTTTTCCATACAAATGCCCGCTTATGCCTTTATGTTCTCCATCTGTTTGTAGCTAACACCTGCCATTCAATAAATCGATTTGGCCATTTAATGTAACAGCTTCCCGGGACATTTTTTCATGCCAGATGCCACAGCAGCTCCAACCCTCTACCCCAGCCCAGCGCCCCGCCAGCACAGCCGCCCAGCCCGGGGCTTCGCCTCGGCAGAAACCCTCTGCCGAGGCACAGAGCAGAGCTGAAGAGTAAAGAAAACATTAAAAAGTGGTTTGGTTTTTTTTTTAAATAATTATCTTTAACACTAACCGCACTGATCTCGCCACCTTCTTTAACGCTGCAGTTTCTGGGCGCCTGGGGAGTGGTATCCCGGCTGACCCACAGCCCACTGGCAGGTGTACACATGGTGCTGGGATTCTTGCGGGTCACAAGCATCAGGGCAGCTTGTGACATTTTTGGTTCCCTTTTATTTTACTCGCCGACAGATACTTTGCATGTTTTAAGGGATTTCGCGTTTTAAGGACGCAAAGACACTCTGCCTGCCCGGTTTATCACCCCACAGGCATGGGGCAAGGCTGGCTTGGGCCTCCCTCACAGGGACCTTGTGGGATGAGGGGCCCCATCCTTCTACTTGCTTCGGGGGAGGGGCAACCCTCCTTGAGGGGCCACTTTGCTGGGCGTCGGGGCCGAGCACCCCCGGTCTCTGAGCTGCAGCAATGCTGCGGTCCCCAGCAGCAAGAGCAAAGAGAGGTGGGTGCTTGCCCGTGTGCCGCTCTGCTCCAGGCCAGGGCAAACCTCGGGTTTCCCTCTGGCTACCCCACAACACGCTGCGCCAAGCTGAGCTGAGGGAGAAGGGTGGGTCTCTCTAGATGTTGCCCCGCAGGTCTCAGGGGAGGGAAAACAGCATTGCTGGGGATATGAGAAAGTGGAGTGAGTAATACAGCACAGGGAAGTTACAGGGCAGTTTCCTCGTGGAGGAAGGGAGCAGCGCCGGAGTGGCCGAGTTCCTCTGCAGGAGGTGATTTCGGTACCGCTGGGATTTTGTTTGACTGTGTTTGTTGTATAATTTATTGTGCTGGGAGTGCCTAGAGCCTTTGAAAGGTGCCTTTGAAAGGCACCTTTATTGCTTTAAATCTGAATAAATACATAAAATTAAACATGTAATACAAAAAAATAGTTATAAGTATGTACCTATTTCAGCTATGTGGGTCTGCTTCTTTCTTAATTAATTCAGTGCAGGCCATGGATACCATTTGCAAATGCACCTGGCTGTAAAAGCCTAATTTCCTTTGAAAGTCAGCAAGAGAGTCATGCGGTCATTTGGCACTTTTACCTGAAATAGCTGGATAAAATTGGGATTTCTCATAAAAAGCACCCCTGGAAGCTATGGCTAGAACTGAGAGTAGGTACCTGGGAGATGACCGAATCTTTCTCTTTTTTTGAACCTGAGAGTTGTGGGTGAAATTGGCAGGGGAGAGTTGAAGAGGATGGAGATGTCTCACTTGGAGCAGAGGTTCCCATGTTTTTGTTCATATACAAGTCGTGTATGGGTCAGCGTTCATGGATGGGACACTGGCCTGAAGTAGCATAATAAAACAAGTACAGCCTGGCTTCTTAAAGGGGAAAAATTCCCTTTTGCAGGCTCCATAGTAAATGTCCCATGGGCCAGGCTTTGGGAACTCCTGCCTCAGAAGGTCCGTGTCTTCAAACAGATGGCTGGGCAGCCCTTGGCTACTTAGAATATGTTTGGGGCTATATTATATAGCACTGACTAAAGAGATCTGTCACAGAAAAACAGTAAAAGGCAGTTTTTAAAGTAAAAGGCCCGGGGAGTGGCGTGGATCCATGCTCCGCCTGTGTGACCAGTCCCTCCTCTCCCGTCCCCCATACCGAGCCCACGGGATGTTTGGTAGGGGCCCAGCATTGTGGTGCTTGCTTCAGACAGTCGGAGGAAGAAGCCTCAGACCTCTGGCATGCGAGATTTGGCAGAGCAAATCCCGGAGTCAGACACGTATGGCCTCGGTGCAGCCTCTGTGCAGGCTGTCCCAGCAGGGCAGGACCGAGAGGAGAGCGGAGGGAGGTGTTGGGAAGTGCTTCTGGAGCGGCCGGAGATGCATGGCATCCAACCCTGCACCCAGCGGAGGTCAATGACATGCCGTCACCCCAGTGGTATCTACCTCCTCTGGGCTGGTCCCTTGTAGCAGGGGGTGTGCTGCCATCAGGTGTGGTGGCTGCACCGCGTTCTTGCTGAGCTCTTCTGCTTTCTTCACTCTCCCGGTAGCCTGGCGTTGGGCAGAAGCTGTCAAATGCCCAAGACTGAATTTCTGGAGAGATGTGGAGGCCAGTGCCGGCAGGAGAAGGTCTGTGGGACTCAGTGGAGTTGCACCTGCTTGTGCACCAGGACAAGCTGCAGCAAGGCAGTTGTAACTTCTCAGAGCTGCACACTGGTAAAAGTTAAAGGTATTTAAAATACAGCTGGCCACCTAAGTAAGAAAATCCATTTTAAAATCCCTTCACTGGAGGTAAAACTTGCTAATGACTGAAGAGAGAGAAAGACCATCCTGACTTTTTATCCGTAGCATTTATATTTATTTCTAGTAAAAAAGATTTTAACCAGGAGCAGCTGCTTCCACAGCCCATCAAAAGCAATCCTAGATCGTCCAGATGGAGTCACTCAAGACAGAGACATGAGTGAGGGCTGCCACCGGCTCCAGGATTTCTGGGTTTGTCCTATTTTAAGAAGATCTCACATCCTGCAAACACTGCTTATGGGAAATGATTGGATGCAGAAATCCTAGTGGGGGCCCATCAGGCAGCCTCATGTGGAGATGTGGCGATGTGGCATGCTGACATTTTGACATAACGTGGTGATGATTTTATGCTAGCATCAGCCCTCCAAGAGGAAAGTAAATATGTGACATATTGTTCAGGGAAACAAAACAAACCAGACAATGAGGTCCTGTGCCCAGTGACTGATGTAGCCTCTGCAGGCCCATGCAAAACCTCTTTTCCTTTGTGATCTGAGGATGCTGGGAAAATGAGTGCATCAGGGTATCCAATACCCATCCCTGGCCCATCCAGCCCTCCTCGCTTTTTGTCTTTGTGTGCGGCCATGCAGGGAGCAAACACAGAGCACCCGCTGCGTTTCTATTGTTTCTCCTGTCTAATGGCCCTACTTAGCCATGGAGGAGCGGGATGGATTTGCGCCTTGAGCACATTGTTCTTGGGGTTCAAAAGAATACTTAAACTAGAGCAGTAGTTAGTATGACAATGGAATAGAAATGAACATTCACTCCAGTGGCTGTGGATGGCACAGCGGCTTAGATAATGGGACAAGGGAGAAGAAAATTAATGAATCTGTCTGTCTGTCTGTTGACCCATCAGCATAAGTATCTTGTCAGTCATATGTGACAGCAGATCTAGTTGGCTGGTAAGAGCTATGCTTGCCCCGGCTCCCGGCTGTATTCTTTAGATCAAAAGTTTCATCAGGTAATTTAGTAGACTGAAGAAAGCTGGTACTTGACCACATAGTGAGCCCCAAATGGATGAGCAATAAACGCTTCATCTGTGAGTGTTAAGTGATGCAAAACAATGGTACACTGAGGGCACAGCTACCGATTCCTTCCTCCCGCTCTGTGCCCATGGGCAGGCATGGAGATGCTCCTTCACAGCCGACACAGGAGCCTTTCTTGAGCTGAGCAACTGTGGCAACTCCCCATCAGGCTCTTTAATGCTCTTACGTAGGGCTGTGCTGCCACCCTTAGCCAGCAGGGAGGGATCAAGAAGTCTTCTGTCACTGGGTGCCCTTTGTCAGAGGTTGCTTAAGGGGGGCAACCACTAAAGTCTCCCCAGGTGACCAGATCACCTGCGGGAGGGCAGACAGCAGCATCCATCCCATCTTAGAGGAGACGTAGCTGTCATGATGGAGGGATTAAACAGTTGAGTAAAGCTCATGTGCCATTTTGTTCAAAAGCCCAGGGTGAGGCATGGGGCCATTCTGTGTGGTGGTTCTTGTACGTACACACACAAACCCAGGGTGGGAAACCCTTCTTCTCAGAGCTTAGGATGGGATTTGTCTCACCTTACTTTAGCTGCCTATATACCTATAGGTATATAGGCTACATTAATTATCTACATTTCCTCTTGAGTCAACACTGAGAGATGGGACCATATCACTCATCATGGGAGGGGACTCTCTGCTAGACAGGATGATTCATCATCTGCAGAAACCCTTCTCTCTCCATTGACTCCAGAGGAAAACTGTATGACTAGATCAGGTGAGACCCCTAATTTTTAGAAAGCTAAAGCGAGGTGAGTGTGCCTGAGTAGAGCAGGGACGATGTGATTTGCCCTGATGCACAGCAGCCTGTGGCAGAGCTGGGAGCAAAGGGTGGTGTCTCTGAGCATCAGCCACTGGCCAGTGCTTGGGATATCTGGCTGAGATTAGGATCGGGGGTGTCCCAGTTCTGGCAAGAGCACCATCCTTACGACAAAGCTTGCAGAACTAGCTACAACGTATAGAGAAATACAGCCTTGTAGATTGCTTGCATTTTGACACTCTTTCCATTGAAACCTTCCTTATGCCGCAGCAGGACACCTGAGTAAAAGGCATCGCTACAACCCAGCAAAGGTGCAAGCTGGGATATCTGGATTAAGCCAGGGATCTGTACCACAATCATAATGCTGAATGGATTAATTGGTTAAATCAGGTTGTGCACTGGGGGTTGGATTTTGAGCACCCTTTCAACTTTGGGGGAGGGAGAGTCTAATGCAAGATTCTGTTTTAGGCCCATTCCTAACAAATTCTGGAGCATTGCAGCAAAGGTAGAGGAAGGAATGTTTCAAATGACATATACCGCAACTAACGAACTCTTTGTCGGTTACAAAGCATTTCCATCTTACTGTTTATACATTCAGAATGCTCCAAAATAGATATTGCAATGAATCAATAGCTTTTAAAATATGTCTGGGTTTTATGAATTCATTAGGGGATCTCATAGTTAACCCTTGAATAATCAGCTTAAAAGCAGAAGGCAGATTTACTGGCATATGGTTTTACATGAACATTTTGCTGGTCAAATGCCAAGATATATAACAATTTAGATGTCTAGTGTGTTTATTATCTAGGACCTAGCAGAGGCTTTAGCCTTCAGTCTTGAAACGTACACAGTGGCAGCTCAAGTCTTTGGAGAATATCACCAAACTGGGATGCTTTATCTCATGTACTGGGAAGCTTTTTATTCTGTTCATGATGAATTGTCCGGTGAAGGCACTTTACACAATATATTGTACAACTGCTTATTTTGGTGCCTGCTTGTTTTTCCGTTTAAGGGTTTTGGCCACATTTTCATGTTGTGTTTCATTTCATGCGTGCTGCAGCCCCCCTGTGGATGAGTGCTGCTTCTTGTCTCATTTTAGAAACAATTCACAGCTGATTAATTTCTGCTAACTCTTCAAATTGATGAAAATAGTGAGCATTCATTTGCAAGGACTAATTCCAGCTTTAAAGTATTCCTAGATGTAGCTTCTTTATTTGAGATTTTTGGCAAGGCCTTTATGAGCCTTTTTCCCAGTTGTTTCCCATTCCTTCTCCCATCAGACATGGTAGCAGGAATCGGAATCAGAGGGTAGTCTATGTCCTGTCGCCTTGAATTTTAACCACCATGATATCTGCTTTTTCTCAGACCAAGTATAGAAGACAGGGCAGAAAAATCACCAGGGACAGCTTCCCCTACGTTAGCTCTCCAGCAGTGACTGCCACCAGTGGAGCTCTAGCAGGGAAGCAATGACAGAAGATGCTGGAGATGAAAGTCTGGCAAGGATATGACTGCTAGTGCAAATTCTGCTTGCTCCCTCCTGCCTGCTCTTCTTGCCTGGGGGGGGGGGGGAACCCACTTCACTGGTACACTTAGGGCAGGTGGCACAGGAGCCATATAATCTCACAAAATATCCTCTCTGATGGACTTGTTTCAAAGTATCTCTTCATCCTGTGAACAGTGGTGAAATGGTTAAAGATTGGAAATATATTCACCTGCTAATGTACTTCTGTGGTTCTCATGAGGCTCTATTTAATGAAGGTGGCATCACTACGTTCACCTGAGGCAAGGCAGCCCTGCCAGGAAGCTCTTCCTAAACCCAGATGCAGGTGTTCCTCGTGATGGAAAATACTGCACTGACCTGAGCTCTGCTGTTAGCCAGCACTATAGTAGGATAAGAGTGGCGAGTTGGAGAGAGACAAGCTGTGTAACAGGAAAGAAGCTTACCCTTGGTCTGTTGCTCATACAGTTTTGCTTGGAGTTTGCAGTTGAGGTCAGAGATTGTGGGATGTGCTGGATGTTTAAGGGGAGAACAAGCACTGGATAGGTAAGGTGACATTGCCTGTAAAGATTTCAGCATAAATAACGAAGGAAAGCTGAAAAAGAACATAAGAATAGAGGAAAAGGTGAAAAAGTATGGAGGTACTTTCTTTGCATGGTGCGGAGAAGGAGGTGGGACAGAGGACGGGGGGCTGGGTCTAAAGAGATGCCTGGGAAGCCTGCTTTAGTACGCAGACCTACGATATCCCAGATATGGGTGTATCTGCCCTTCTGAAGGCAACAGTTGGGGGAAAAAACCAACCAACAACTGCATGCCTCTGCTGTGCATTGGTTGGCATCAGTTCTCAGAACAGGTTCTTAGCTCTGACTCTTGTTTCTCTTCTTATTTACCAGATAGGCAAATTGGCAAAATCAAGCTCGGTCTTAAAATTGCTATTCACATTACTTTCATTCTTCTAACTGTGCAGTCATTCAGAGGCAGCCAGCAAGGGTGATTAGAAGATTCATAGAAATCGTACTCTGAGTGACTGCAGCCTGGATGAGGAAATACCGACAAAAGCTGCTGTACAAGTACAATACTTAAAGAACAGGACCTTTCTTAGCAAAACATAACAATGATCACAGTATGGTTGAGGTTTGTGGTGTATCAACACCAAAGTGGTTTCAGTTCACTCCTAAAATAACAGAGATTGATAAGTTTTGTTGCTTAGAAATCTGCTGAAGGGTCTAAGCCTTGTATTGCTGTGGACTCCAAAGCACCTCTAACAACAGACTCAGTACTACCATATTTTTTGTAGTGCTTTGTGTAGAGCTTAGCTAGCCTGGAAATGTGCTGCCCATAATCCTGTCAGATGCTGTTAAACCAATGAAAGCGGCCACCAAATTCTGTGTCAGTGGGTCACAGTTCAGACCAGGTTCCTGTGATACCCTAAACTCATTCTTCTTGAATTCAGTGCTGCTGGGAGATTTTGGACACGCAGCTTTACAGGCTGATACTTTCTTTTACTAATGGATTCACTACAGCACAAGCAGCAGCAGTGCAAGCTATTCTGTGCTGCTCATCTAATGTTACTTCATGCCAATGTGGAGGGGTAGCCAGTAGCATTAGAAAGTTTGTACTACACTCATCAGAAAAGATGCTTGCAGGCTTTGCATGTGGATCGGTATCCATTGGCAGTGAGGCAGAAACCATCCAATTCATTGTATGTGAGACAGGTAGTACCTATAGATGGCAGTGACTTTTGGTCACTAACACGTTGGGTGGTGGCCTGGAGAGAAGCCACAACCAGTTCCCTGTGCCAGCAGGCCCTGCTGGTGATTTTGCCAGAGACTGCCGAGTTGCTGATTTCCAGCAGTGGTTAGGCTTGGGGGTTGTATTCCAGAAAGCCTCAGGGTTGGATGAAACGTGGAGCTCTCAGTTGCTAACAGACAAAAGTGAATTTACATTGCTTTGACCTAAAGGTTAGTAAGTCACAGAAGTCATTGCTGTGTTAGAAGGCCTTGAAATTTGGAGTGCAAAGTTTGTATCCATACCTGGTAAAGTCATGTAGGGATGGTCAGAAGGTACCTAACTCTCTTCCTTTCCCAAGTTGTTGTCTCTCTTCTGCCCTAATGCAGTGCCACAGTAATGGGAAGAGTTCCCTTGGCTGAGCTCAGGGGAGTGTTCCCCATCAGGATTTGCCCTGTTAGATCCTATTACTTCCCGCTCCTCCATCTAGGTGAGATCTTACTGTGTTTGGGGTGCTGGACTGCCATTGCCTGCTGTTGGGACATCTGCAGAGGTAAGGCATTTGGGCAACAGGGAACAGAGCAGCACCAAGCAGGGGGTAAGCCTAATTCAAACATTCAAATCAGGATCAATGTTTTGCATTGATCAGAGGGGTTTTTCTGAGGTTTGGAAGAAGTTTTCCATAGGGACCTAGCTCTTCAGTGGCTGTGAGTAAGTGCTGAAAGCTAGTCTGGTGAAGGAAGCTATTTCTGTGGAGATGAGATAATGGCTGACCAGTTGTGCCAGCTCTTTATCAGGAAAGCAGCTCACAAATCAGAGAAAACTGAAGTATGAAACTCTGGGAGCAATGACTACTTTGCTGTGGCCACTGCCCTGGAAATTGTGTGTGTGGACATGTGGGAGCGTGCATGCCAGTGTTCAGATGAGATTTCTTGATTAGACCTATCGTTAAAGTATGCTTTCTCTCTCCCCAAACCAGGGAGTTGCTTTAATAAGTTGTCAAAGGTTCTTAGATATGTGATGATTTCTGTGGAGTTTGGTTGTGAGCTTGCTGGTAACACCTAATGCTGAGTATCTGTCTGTTCTCGATGATCTCTCACTCCAAACTCAGAGACCCTCACCGCATCGATGCCATGTACGTATCCACACTGAAAACTCACTGCTCTTCCAGGACACTACTGGATACTGCATGGTTATAACAGTCCTTCCCTTGCTCTGTGCGCAGGCAGGGCCTGAATCCCGGGTGACACTTGATGGCCCCGTCTTATGCAGAAGGTGGTCACTTCTGCCCACCGAATCTGTGAAGCTCTCGATAGACCAAGCTTTCTCATGCTTGCTGTCATTTTCACGCCTCCCTTTGTGGATGAGCAGGTAGAATGTCAGAAGATTTTAGGACAGGAATTGGGGATGAAACTCAATTGCCCGCAATTCGGATCTGCAATATTGTAATCTCTGGAGCTCTGCACAGGGCTCTGGTCCCTCCATCCATAGGAATGGGACAGGAAAGGGCCACAAAATGTTTGAGGACATGGAGTGGTGGCTCCGTCCTCATCTACCAGCGGTTGGGTGAGGGACCTGTGAGAACACACTATCAAATCCAAAGACAAGGCTTGAACAATGCAGTTACTGGCAGTATATATGACCTTGGACTGCTAGGATGAGAAGAAGAGCCTGTTTGGTTAGCTGAGTGGCATATTTTCTAAGTAGACAGTAAATGAATGTTTAACCGGAATTATATCTTTATTGCTTCTGTCCATCTAGAAATCGAAAATGTAGGAAACCACTGGAATAAACAAGAGCCACCCATTTCTTTGGTGCATTGCCACCCACGCATCTTTACACCCACATGCAGTCATAGGCTATTCATCTTTACAGCAAGCTTCCTTTCACTCCCCGCCTACAAGCCGTCTCACTCAGCCCATTAACCTGATTTTTTTGAATCCCACTTGTGGCGTGATACAGCTTTTTTAATAATACCTGTAGCTGTAGAGACCTGGTATTATCTTGAGATTATGGACCTGTTCTTATCATCTCGTGAGTCCACGGCAGAGTTAAACTGGAGTGCAACTTAGAGGAACTGAAAGTGAGCTGTATGCAGTCATTTATGGTACATGAGAAGTTTGCTGAAAAAAAGGTGGATCATCTGTGAGTCAACACCTTTACCTGCTGTCCTGGTGCGTCACACACTGGTATCTGCCTGGCTGTGCAGGAAGGGTTCTGGGAATCCTTGTTCCCCTTACGATTAAGAGAGCTGCCA
This sequence comes from Aptenodytes patagonicus, assembly GCF_965638725.1. Classification (NCBI taxonomy): domain Eukaryota; kingdom Metazoa; phylum Chordata; class Aves; order Sphenisciformes; family Spheniscidae; genus Aptenodytes; species Aptenodytes patagonicus. Next base: position 29,782,764 of record NC_134955.1, on the reverse strand, counting down.
GCAGGCAGGGTAGTACTGAAATATGTCCCTCACTTGGCTGTGGTCCTCACCTGTGTGACTGTACGTGGGAGGGTTGCAGGAGCCGGGTGAGTCTCACTGCTCCCGTCTCTCTGCAGCACTGCCATCCTGCTAGCCCTGCCCTACGTGGGGGCTGCCGGGGTCTGGGTGCTCCGGTGCCTCGGGCTTTCCTGCTTCGCCTGAGATCAGGAGTGTTAACCTGGAACCACTTTCCTGAAAATAACCTAGGGAAATAGCCCAGTGCATAAGCAGGATTGCACAACGTGTGTCCTGCAACGTGGTCCCGTGGCCAGAGAAAAGCCACAGTGTACAGCTTTCTCCAGCCTCTAGGAACAGGTACAGGTCCCCCAGCCAGAAAGGCTGAGTGCCACTGCCTGATGCACCCTCAGCCCGTGCCCAGGCCAACAGTGGAGCTTTTGGGGGAGATGAGCTCTTGCACATCAGCTATACAAAGAGGGTTATACTGACATTGCCGTGCTGGGAGCAGAGAAGAAGTGATGTATGTACAGTTGATCAACGGATGTGTGGTAACCTTTTCTGCTTTTTAGCTCTACCTCCAAGGAGAAAATTCACGCTTTTCTTTTCGCAGTTGCAGAAACACAGCCGGCTCGGCCAAGACCCATCAGAATATGGTTTTGTTGACTCAAGATGATATTCATTTAGCAGATTTCCGTCAGAGCTGCTCACAAATGTGGGAATTGCTGGGTTAATCTTCATAAAAGATAGAAAAATTGGCAGCAGAAGGAATTTTTGAAAAAGTAAATTAAAGTAAAGGAAAGAAGCGGGTGTGAAGTAAATTATTTGCAGTGGAGTGTTTTCCTTTCTGAGCTAGCAGAGAATGTAAGGGTATTTCCTGGGTTGAAGAATGTCACATTTAGAGGTGTCCTTCCTTTGCTAATAGAGAGGTGAAAATCCCTAACAGTTAAACATTTCCAGCTCAAACATGCCTATTACTGGCAGAAGAGGCTCTGTGATTAGTATTTGCTGGCCCTTTGCTTTAGTTCCCACATACATTTAATTTGCTGCAAAGAACAAAGTTGAAGTACAAATGATCAAGGAAGTTCTTCCAAATCGTGTTATTGTTTTGCATGTGCCTGAGTAATTCCTGCAAAGAAGGAAACATGAACTAATATAACGTATTTATCACACAGCTCAGAGAATGCTGTGGCCGTTGCCAGAGATTTCTGTTCATAAATCTGCCTATTGGATTTTTCACATGAGAAAAGATTTTCTAGGTGGCAACTCGGTTCAGCGCCTTGCCCCGTCAAAGTCACTTTGAGAGCAGGTGAGCCCTGGGGAGCAGAGTGTGCCGCGCTGCTCTTGAGGCATCCTGAGGATCTTCATGCTACAGCAGGAGCTTTGGGTCCAAAAGGACAGAGCTGAAGCAAAACTTCTGGAGGGAAAGGGTCAACAACATATGAAATTAACACAGATCAGTGGATCTCTGTCATCTCCGAAGTCTGAGCAACTAGGTCAGGGCATAGCCTTTCTGCCAGACTCTTTGAGTCTGGTAGACCCCTGGGTATTTGCTATGTCTCTTCATCCCTTATAATGCAAGGAGAAACAATTTTTTTCTGTCATTATAACAACATTCAGCTCAGAACTGGCTTCAGGACCTGGAGGAAGAGATGCAAGGAGGTTCTTTGGGTGTCTCCCAGATGTAGCTGATATGCTTATTTGAAGAGGGCAGACTCATATCTGAAGAGGGGTTTTAAAGCTTTTGGCTTTCACTGCTGCAGCCAGCTGCTCTTTCTGGTGGGCTTGGACAAGTCTAGCCTCAGCTTAGTTTCAAGCCTAATTTGCAAAGAAAGGGCAAAATACTTACCGTCCTCCTTAACAAGAAGGTTCTGTATGTTCCTAGGTCCCTCGTGTCTTGCAGCAGGTCTGGCTTTTTTAGTATCGGGAGTCTTTAGAGATGGCCTATCACAACTTGGAATGACACTGCTTGAGAAATGTCTCCTACATAAGGTGTCCAGTACTTTTGACTCCCTTCTGAGCAAAGAGCATCATGAGAGCAGTTTTTCCCTCAGACCTGGAAAGTGTAACCTCTGGTGTGAGCCTGCCTTGCGTTGTGAATGTGACGGTGTGTGTCTGCGTGCGTGCAGGGGAGCAACACCCTCAAAACTTCTGAAGTTGAAGTTTGCATTGAGCGTATGGAGGTCTCTTATTGAAAATCACCCTTGCAATTTAATGAGTTCAGCAGAGTGCTGCACAATCTGCAAAGCTTCTGTCTCGGTCTGGATGTCCCTCTGACTGAGGTGCTTTGGGAGCTGAACTTACGATTGTGCCCATTACAGAAAGATCATCAGCTGAGTGGTCAGGGCTGGAGCCGGACAGTGGCGGGTTTGAGCAATGTTGATGTTTGGAGGTAGGACCAATTCAGATTCCAGGTTTCAAACACTGGGTGTGGACTGTGCAAGACAGTTTTTAATCAGCCTTCTGTCCATTGTATTTCTCTCATTAATCCTTCAGTGCAACTAACCTTTGCAGTAGGTGAACTTTTTCCTTTTTCCCTTGTCACACATCTAGGTCCCACTTCATACCCATTCTAATTATTAGTGAAATACAGCATCTTTATGATGCCCTGGTAGTCCAGAGACTCCAGTCCGGGGCAGGAAATTCCCATCATTAAGGGTTTGCTGAGCTCTCTCTCTCCAGAAAATGACATTTACTAATTACATCATTTTGATGTATATGATACCCAAACCAAACATGTTATAAATTAGCAAAAGCTCATTTGTTTCATGAAAAGTATTGTTCTTCTTTTATTCAATGACCTTTTTGTTCCTCTACATCCTGGACCAATCAAGTGCCGGTGCAGTCGCTGACTTCTGAGCACAGACAATAGCTTATTCCGTCTATTCTGTTCAGATGACTGTAGGAATAGGCAGTCACTTTGTCATGTGGAGACTGGAGGTTGTATAAAACCCTTTTTCCCACCATTTAGAGAGAGTCTGAATCCTGAAAGGAAAACCCTGTCATAATAATAATAATAATAATCCAGAAGATAGAGCCCATTGAAGTTTTCTCAGCTTTATGATTTGGGTGGGGTTGGAATGCAGCCCTCCCCGGCCGAGGCTCACTTGAATTTTGAGAGCTATAGCGTGGATTGGCTTTCTCTATGTTTCTAGCAACAGGTTGCGGTTTTTTTTCAATGAGTTTTATATGCAGTTTCCACAGCGAAACTCCAGTGCTCGCAAATGTAGCAGGTCCAGGGGCTGACTGGTGGAAGCCCATTGCTTTCTCCTCCAAACCTTCTGGAACAGGGAGTGCCCTTCTCCTGTGTGCTTGTCAAGCAGCCCAGCACAAAGGTCCTGGCTGGAATGGATGCCCTCTGAGCGGCTGTCATGCAAACATGCAGCCATCATCGGCCACCTTCACAACCCTGTGGTGTCTGTTGCCTGTTACCGAGGCATGGCAGAGGGCTCTGCTCCACATAAAGCATCCCGTCAGGAATTCCCCCGGGAAGGCTCCGGGCCAGAGGACAGAAGGAGCAGGGTGATGGGGGAGCTGTCACCGTAGCAAAGTCCTTAGGTGCCTTCTGCGAGTGGCCTCAGCGAATGCCACCGTGGGACTGGAGCGAGGGGAGTCAGGGTGGTGGGGAAATGCAGGTGGATGATGGCAGGGGCCGCTGCTGTGCCAGGAGGCTCTGCCTGGCAGTGCTTTGTACCATCCTCGCACCGAGGCACCTCGTCTGTGAGATCCCCGTGGCCAGCCAGAGAGGAGCAACGTCTGGTGGGAGCTCTTGGGCAAGGTCAGAGCTCGTGGCTACCCCATACCTGCAGCCTGCGCAGCCCCAGCCCACAGCAGCCCCTCGCTGTGCCACAGGGTCCTAGGGAGCAGGCAGCGACAGAGTGAGGGGGGAGCAGATGCAGGAGGAGGGCTGAGACCTCTGTAAACCTCAGGAACAGCAGCAGCTCTCCAATGCTACTGCTATCCACAGGGGAAGCGCCGAGACACGAACTGAGAGGCGTTACATGTGTTTGGTGGGGCTAGGAGAGGGCTGAGAGACCTCATTAGCATCATTCATATATTTCTGAGTGGTCATTTAATACTGTTCTTCTTCCTACCGGCCCTTTTGGAAGGCAGCGTGTACCATTCACAACATGTGTTTATCTTCCAGCTTTAAAGACAGACGTCAGAATATTTCCCTCCTTATTCATGCTCCATCTTTTCTCACAGCCCAATTATTCATGACATCACCACCTTTTCCTCCTCAGCCCCAGACACAGTGTTTCTGTGGCTACAATTTCCTGGACAAGAGTTTCTAGTTTGCATTGTTGGGGGGGGAAACAGGAGGGAAAAAAAAACGTTGTTTCGTGTGGAAACATTAAATGAGAAACACAGCCACGGAAAACTCAGATGTGCGCACACACACACGCATGCACACAAGCAGAGCAACAACCACCACCACCAAGGTTATTATAATTAATTTAAAATCTGTTTAGAAAAGGGTTCCTTTTATGTTGGACGGGCTCTTTAAGCGGCTCAAGAAGTATGAAAAACAGGAAATCAAACTGCCTCATTAGGAATTGACTCTGCTCAGTAATTAGAGGCTAGAAAACAAAACAAGGAAAAGCAGGTGGTGAGTGAGCTCCAAGCAGGCAGCTATTGTATCATTTCAATGTTCTGTGGACTAACAACGTTAATTTTTCAGAAAAGTGTTACTTCCATGGAGAAATGATTATGAGAATCATCTGAAGTTTAATGGGAAAGTGCTGCTTGCTCAAACTCAATACGGAGGCTGCTAGCTTGCCTCAGCCTGGAGTTTAATTCATAATTAGGCAGTATTTTGCTGCGTTTAAAAAGACAACTCTGTTCTCCAGCATCGACTGCTCTCCCACGAAAATCATGTTAAAAGTAATTACCGAGCGATACCATATTTTGCTGATACAATCAGATGAGATAACCCTAGGCATTAATATCAATTATATTTTCTAACAATAACCTTTGCTGAGCAAATGCTGCCAAAGATTTCCAGCAAGTATCTGTTTATGTTTTAGTCATGCTAGAGTAAGGCTTTGCTTGCTGTACCCGCTTACTCCTTCGGTTTTGCAGGAATGTGCTCTTTGCAGAGAGCTCACTTCCAAATGCCACCCACAATTATTTGCCAAAACCGAATTTGAATTGTGTGAGCAATAGTCACGCCAGGGGTGGGTGTCCACTCTGCCTGTGGGTGATGGTCGCAGGGCTTTCTGACTCATTTCACTGCACACTGGGAAGGCACACATTGCAAGAGGCAAACACTTGTGGGGAACAGGGATAGCTCTTTATTGATCCATAAAATAAGTTTGTAAATAAATCAAATCTTTTTCCAGGAATTAAGCAGATGCATGAGAAAGATCTAAAAAACCCGACACAAACATCATCAAACTTTTTTGTGTGGGGAATAACGATGAAGGAAATGGCTTTCTTCGCATGGCTCTCCCATGGCTCTCCCGGGGGCAGAAAATAGAAGCTACTTCTGTCATACGCATATTTTTTCAGTGGGAATTTTAGTCCAGGTCTCTAAAAACAACAAATACTAACCGATGATAAAGCATGAGTATTTACCTACTGTTTACTGCTGACATCCTGTCAGGATATGGTGCAGCTGAGTGAGTGCGTTTCGGCTCAAGATGGGCCTGGTGGCTTTGCAGGATGAAGCCCTCGATTGGGAATGTTGAGCAAACGGAGACTCGTAGGCAGCAGCGCCGGGCAGTTTATCTCCTTGCCAGCCAGGGGCTTCATGGCCCTGTGGTGGCCTGTCCCTGCGGGCAGATGGAGGCTGCGGCCAGGGGAGGGAGGGCAACGCTTCCCACAGTGTCTGCAACAAAGGGTTAGGTATGGTGCCAGGCAGGTCTGGCGGAGGCAAGCAGAAAGCCAGCTGCAATCAAAGCAGGTTCGCTGGTGTAAACAAGGTGTCAGTCAGATTAAAAATCAGCCTTCCTGTGGCCGAGCTGAGCCACGAGGCCAGGGAAGAGCTGCAATCGGCACCAGGCTGGCTTACGCCGAGAGCGGCACCGCAGGAGGGACTGCGGCCGATACAGAGGCTTGTGGCCTCTGTCACGTTTCTTATCCTGTAACAAAACTCAGGTGGACAAAGAGGGAAGCATCTGCCGGGTGTTCAGGTTTACATGAGCAGCCGCCAGCCTGCTCCCCACAGGGACGGCGTGAACATGGCTGTGCCCTGCCCGCACCCTGGGTGGGTGGGCTCGGAGCAGCTTTGTGCCCCGGGAGCGGTGCCCAAGGGCAGGACATGTGTCCCAGGTCTACAAAAGCCATCAAATAAAAAAAGAAATTCTATCGATTGTTATTAATAATGACTCCTTAAATTGCTTATTCCTTCAGGCAAAGGCTTCTAGCAGCTAGGAGGGGACATGGCTGAGCCTCCACAGTTAAGAAGGGAGTTCCCTGTCCTCCAGCAGAGACTGCATGGCCCTTTTCTGCACATGAGTGCTCAGTTTCAGGCTGCTCCCTGCCCTGGACAGGCTGCTTAGGAAGGGAGAGGTTAGAGAGGGGATGGAGCAGTCCACAGCCGGCCCAGAGCTGCCATGGGCTGCATGTTGCTGCCCATGCCCTGCCTTGGGAGGGAGCTCTGTGACAGGCAGCTTTTGAAATCAAACCCTGGGCTGCTTTTTTGTCCTGAAGACATTTTTCTTGTAAAAGGTGGTAGGGACAAATCTTCTGGTTTGCATGCGTGGAGGCCCCTGGAGTGTAGCATTAGCACTGTATACAGCACAGACATGCCGTATTTTGCTTGATTTATCCATTAAAGAATTTCTTGCCCCTGGCCAGCAGCCTGGCATGATGGATCAGTCCGTTGGTGGAACACGGGCAAGTGCTGTGTCTGGTGGAGGAGGAAAGGTGTGCGACTGTCACCTTGCCAAAGGGTGCAGGTGAGCGTTAGGAATGTTTCCAGACGCCCACATGCTGCACGCCCAGATGGGAAATGTGCCCCTTTCACCTGGTGGCTACTGGCTGCCTTGGAGGCTGGCTCTGGGCTGCCAGGAACCACCCTGCTGAACAAAGGGACCTTGTGCTGGCAAGGAAGATCAGATATGCTGAAAGCACCACAGATTGCCAACCTTCCCTTGGCGGAATGGCCCCAGAAAATGTGGATGTGGATTTGACTGGGCTTTTCTCTCCCATCACCCTCTTCGGGGGGTTTCCTTCAGTCAACAGGCTTGCATTTCTTTCCCATTGTGATACATGTGTTTGCTTGCAAGGCTAGAGGTTTTCTTACTGGCAAGTTGAACCCTATTCTTAGATCTGTTGACATTTACTATAAGTGCTTGAGCTGGGCAAATAATCCATGAATATATGTTGACATTTCTAAATTGATTTGCTTTGGCTAGTACTACACCTGTCTAGGGATTACTCTTTGCAAACATTCAATGGACTGACTTCGCCTGCCATAAATATTCACAGAAAGCGTGTTTCAGCGTCTCAGAGACCACATTCGAACCCAGTGTTAGGGTTGGACCTGCTTCTCTGTGTATTTATTAGGGAGCAGATATAATTTCATGACTTAATTGCCTGATTGCAACCAAACATGTTACTTAAAACTGGGGTAACTGTAACACAGGAGGCCTTCGAACTCTACGTTGCTATGCTTAATCTACATGGCCAAACATTAGAAACTGCATAAATCAGCATCACAGACGAACTTGTGGAAACCATAAATAACTATAAACAACAAAAAAAAGCTCCTAATACATCAAATGTGAATAATCTGTTGGGATCCAGAAATTCTTAGCAGGCATGGCTAATGATTTCCTGTGGTTTCACAGTGCGGTGGCCGAGAGAGGGACATGGGGGGGGAACACCACGCCGCCTCCCGTATTGTTTTAATCAGGCGTTTGTAGGTGGAATTTGTGAACTCATGAGAATGAAAGTTTCCCAGCCCTGGCGGGGATCCAGGCAGAGTTTGAGCAGACATTGTGCAAACTTCCCCGTGCATCTCCAGGGGCTGATTTACCACAGGATGAATGGGGTCCCCAAGCCTCCCCGCTAGCATGGCCCAGCATCGCCCGCATCTCCCAGTCGCAGGGCAGGCGAGCGGCTGGGCTGCACATCATCGCGGCTCTGCCCCCTTCCATCCCTCCCTTCTGCGAGAGGAGGAGGTATCGCTCCCTCTTGCAAACCAGCCTTAATCCTGATTTGCATCAGGCTTGCTATTTCAGTACTGGGAACCCCAAAGTTGCCGGATTAAGTTCTTTCGTTGTTTTTACACATGTCCCTTTGGGGCTGGGCTGAGCTGTTAAAAATAAGGCACTAGAAAGACAAATGGTTTCCGGGGGGGAGGAGGGAGAAAGGAAGAGGCTTAGGACAGCTGTAAAACGCTGCAAGGTTAAATAAAATATTTGACTGCTTGTATAGTTCTTCCTCGTGTTCCTGAAACCACTGACGACCTGAAGAAGCTGGAGGAATCATTCTGCTTGCTGCGTATGTTTTGTTTTTTTTTAAACTTGTTACACAAAACATTGTTTTTTCAATTTCAGGAAGTCTCTTGATGCCCTTTGGTTGATTTTGTTTTGCTTGTTATCTGGACAACTAATATTTTTTCCTGTTAGGGGGAAAAAAAGATTTTCCCAAGCAGATTAAAGATGTTTTTTAAGTGTATGAATGGTGACATGGTTCACTTTCATTGCTTTGTTTATTTTTAATAATGAAAAACACCTTAATTTATCGTAGCAAGACGTCCATCCTGGAGTAAACCTTGAATTGAGTTTTCGCTTGTTGTTTCTGATTTGTTTGTGGCTTCTTATCTAAGAGAAGGCTGCGAGTGTTTTCTCATGCTTTTGTGAAACCGTGGCATGTGACAGAATTTTCTTCACAGCACATCAATGTCTGCCAGACAACAACAGCCACATTTGTGAGAGGGGCCGACTTTATTTGGTGGTTTTGAAGCAATTTGTTTATCCTAAATGGGTTGCAATTAGTTTTAAGAAGCTGGGTCCATCCAGCCCCGATATTAGGAGGATTGTTCGAGGTGATCTCAGTTCTTTTTTAAAAAGAATAAGAAAGAAATGGGCTCTGTGAGTGAGGTGCAGGCCTGCAAAAGGGCAGCCGAGGTACAGCTGACCAGGCTCATTTTTGGGAATGAGGACCTTGTCCCCTTCTCCTCCGCAGCTGAGGTTACTATTCAGTTCTCTGCAAAGGCAGCAACACTCTCGGTGCCTTCAGGCTGGTGGTCTATTTTGCACCTACGTGAATATGAGCAAGGCAGGGGGAAATCAGGTTGCTGGGCTTTAAAGGAGAAAGGCCAGAATTATGAAGGGAATAGGAGGGGGGAAAAAAGTCATAATTGTATATTCTGGGTATAAGCCCCTGAAGCTGTGCTGTGCACCACCGATGAGCGGGTGCCAGAGGAGCATGCTGGCAATGGGGGGCAGACCTGTGGGGACATCCCTCCCAGCCACGAACCCGCCACCTCTCCCAGCATCCAGGGCCACAGCCAGGCTGGCCACGAGGGCTGAGGGCAGCCCGGACCCTGCACGGCGCTCTGCTGGCCCCGGGTAAGCCCAGATGCCGCTGGCGAGTGCAATGGCCGCTGCTCGGCAAACGGCCGCAGAGCTCCACGCTGTCAGGCGGGTGTAGGTGGGCAGGCGGCCGGCTCCAAGCACAACACGCGTCCCCGTTTGTCCGCTTACCCACCAGTCTGGAGGAAACCACTGGGGCTGTCCTGCCCACCGACAGCACGGAGGAAGTGCGGCCAAGATATTTTTCTTGGCGCCGGGACCTCCGGCGTTACAGGCTTGCACGTGCCGCCTGACCCCAGCGAGCTGCCTCCTCCGGCGGCCGCGGCTCGTTTCCTCCTGCTCCGAAGGGGAGGCCCGGCTGCTCCCGCATGCCAATGATGGCATTAGGATCGCACGCACGTGGGTCATTTTCAGCTGAATAACAGCATTATTCTTCCCAAATTGCACTGTTCCTGTCCCTGCTGGAGTCACCAGTTTTTACCTCCTTCACGCATTTTTAACAACCTGTGCAAATAAGAATTCGAACTTGTACTAAGGATCAAAAGCACATGGAAGATGAGAAAATCTCTTTTTCTGGAGAGAAGTGCATTCTCTCCCTCTCTGGTTTATCTGAGTTACTTGCCAAAGCTCCTATAGGTATTTACATCGTACTCACTGCTGCAGTGATCTGCATTTTCTTAAGCCAGCCTACATGCATGAGGCAGGTTAATTCATACTGCCCATTTCAAGCGTCCTGTAGGTAGAAGGCAAGTTTGGGCAGCAGACGTAGATTAATTTCTTTGCAGAGCTTGCAAGAGAGGGACTTCCAACATGAGAGCTCACCTAAAAGCAGAATTCAGCTTTTGCCTTTTCTGACTAATAACAAAACTGGCCGTGCATCTTGAGCAGGTGCTTTCAAGGAAGAAAACCAAAATCTGTAAGCAGGATTATGGAACAATTTCAGCAGTAACTAAAAGGATCTGGGTCTGGTGGTGAGAACCTAGAGACCTCTTGGACAAACAGCTGGACCAGACCCAAAGGAGGGCTGTAATTGCTGCCTTATTACGTTAGCCACCAAAATGTGCAAGTTGTTGCGCACAATCTCTTTTCCAAATGATGATGGTATGGCTACTACTATTTTTATAAGCTCTTATTGCAGCAATAATGGAAAAGTCCTGGTCAAGACTGGAAACCCAGCGTATTAATTTCTGCACAAATGTGGGGAAAAATATTAACAGAAGGAAATTATGGAAAATGAAGAGGGGCAAATGTCAAAAATCATGCTGTGCCTGTCTGTGTGCAGATGTGTGTTGCCCTTGCACAAGGAGGACACACCGCTCCTGTCCAAAGGAGGATCCAGCTGGTGACCGTGCCAGGCCCCGAGGGCACCACAGGGCTGTGATGGCCCTGACCAGCCTCACCTGGGGCCTCCCCATGCTCAGAGGCTCTATTTAAACTCAGCCCAGGGCCCTCAGCCTCTTAACTTCTCAGCCTCTTAACCTTCTTGTCTTAACCTCTCTGTCAAATGCATTCGGAAACTCATTGCCCTGTTTTCTGCTGCTGACTCATCCAGCCTTTCATTTGTTTGACCCTGTGGCAAGCGTTGGAAAAAGCTGAGAAGGGAGCGATGGAGCCTGGGTGGATGGGGGAGACGGACAGAGAGAATGCAGAGGACGTGTCCCAAGCGGCAAACACCTCGCTGGGGTCTCATCGCTAACGCAAGTGGTTAATTAACGGGTTTGCTCTACAGCACTACTCATCCTCAGAAAAATGGACCACTCGTTCAATAACAGGAGAATAAAGATTGAGGGAGGTATGGCCAGCACCCCAGGCACATAAAAATCAGAAAGGAAACCAAAAGGTTTTTGATGAGGTTTAAATGTGGGCCTTGTAACTGTGCTGGGAAATGATGAAACATCCTAGGCATCCATCATTACCCTGATTTCAAGACAATAGGTCTGAGGGCCCACTTGGTGCAGGGTTAGGTCAGCCTTTCCTGCCAACCTTGCAGCCGCAGTGAGCTGTGAGCCCGAGGAGCCCCTTGCCAGGGGCACAAGAGGAAGTGCCGGGGTGATGCGGGGAGTTCTGTGGATGACAGCTGAGTTGGTAATGCACAGCCAAGGGCTTTGAAGTGCAGGTCCTGTTCCTGGCTCCTTCTCTGCTAGGTGTCTGTAGCTGACTGGCTCAGAGGGATGGCTTTGCCCAGAGGACCGAGGCTGACGGACCACGCTGTTGGCCCAGCCTAGTGCAAACCCTGGAGACCCGGGGCAGAGACTTGCTACGCTGCTCCCAGCACTGCTGTAGTTGCACTTGACCTGTCTCAGGTCCCTTGTTTGTTAAGCAAAGGTGATTACTCTTGCCCTTCTCACAGGACTGATGAGCTGTTGATGACTATAATCTCATTTGCTCGGTGCTGCAGTGTCACTCTGTGTGGACAGGGAGCTCTGGGGAGTTGCTCGCCTTGGCCAGTGTTCCCTCATCTCCTTGTTAAAAGAAAAGCCTACTTGTTGATTCCTCCAACTCCCTCAACACAGACATATGTGATAGTCCACAGTGAGCCTTGACTTTGCATGGTCACCTTCCCAAAGGGCCATGGAGGGGTGCCTAGCCCGGAGCAAGGCTCAGCTTTTTCAGTAGGATTTCACAACAAGTTATTTGTTCTTGCCATACTCTGCTGCTCGTGGTAAATGAGTGACTTTGTGTAGGATGCTGTGACACTTCTAGCTTGACCTGGTGCTCAAAACATGTACCCTGCAGCCAGGTGGCTTGCTGGGTAGGTGATGACTAGGTCAATCTCTTTTCCTCCCTATACCTCCCTGTGATTCTTATTACCTGTGCATGGCACTTTGAGTGCTCCGGATGGAAACCTGCACAAGGAGGTGAGCAGCTATCACTGTTCCCCTTCTGCTCTGGTGTAGGTAGCATCCAGCACAGTGATCCCCATGTGAGTGTTTGGCCCTGCCCACAGCACCATGCCCTGCTCAGGGAGCACGAGGGACACGTCTGCGATCAGCACTGCGTTCACTCTGTATGAGGCAGGCAGAGCAGGAGAAGCTTTAGCCAAAATTTTCTCTTCCATGAAAACCACCCACAGGGCTTCACAGAGCTGTGTGTGCGAGTGTGTGAGTCTAGAGACAGAGGACGCGTGTTCCCACTTTAGCCATTCAAAAGCAACAGTGTAAATGGGCTCCCCAGGGAGCCCTGGCTGCCTTGCTGCTGGAAGACACACAGCTGCAAAGCATCATTCAGGAGGAGAAACCAAACATAGGAGAAACAGAGGTTGTCTCAGATGCTTTTAAAAAGCTGGTACTATTGAACTCAGAGCTACCGTTTTCAGCCTAGTCTCCTATTTGATTTTGTGGCAAAATCACATGGCTGAAGTCATTGATCACAGCTGTGCAGCAATGTCATTTTTAAGGGTGTAGGGCTCTGACTTATGATCCTGTGAGATCAAGTAGAAAGAAAATCTTGACCTTGAAGTGGGGAAAGGCCTCTAAACTCTTTGACCAGCTAACTGCAAAAATAGCCAAGAGAGCTAGGAAAAAACCTACCCAAATATATTCCAGTATGTATAAATAGGCTCTCTTTTCTCCCATGTTCTTCACTGCAAAAGGAAATGTCATGTTGAGTCAACCTGTGACCCAGATGAAATGACATGCATTTGTTTATTTTACTTATGCTCCTGTTTACAATATGTTGCACTTGGTGGACATATTTTTGTGCATGCTGTTGCATTCCAGTATCAAAATTATCAAAATGCATTTTCGTATTTGCTGCCCAAACTCTGGCTGAGGAATTATGTTTCTGGGTATCAGTCGCATAAATGAAAAAACTCACTCTCTCTGTGTGCACACTTGCTAACTAAGAACTCATTGCTCTGCAAATTAAACCTAATTATGCATACAGAATAGTGATGAAAGCCTTGCTGCTTTTTATCAGCTACATGACTTTAAGAAGGAGGAGGAGATGGGTTTGCTACCTGGGCCAGTTCCAGGAAAGTGTTTTGGTGGACACTACACTGACATTTTAACCCTTTGTTTTAAGGTCTATTATTTATAAGGCAACTGTAAGATACCAGTCCAAGGAATATTTGGGATGATCCTTTTCACCCTCTGAATGTGCTTTTGTTGCTCTGGACATGTCTTGCAGGTAGTGAGTGTGAACGCTTTGGTTGATGGTGGATTTTGTGGGCCATGGAGAGTGCTTGCTGCATTGCAGCTGGCCGCTCCTGCAGCATGCTTGCTATGCGGCATTGTTTCGGACTCCTGTTTGGGTGATGTATGCTTCACAGATGGGGATGCCTTCTAACTGCTTGGGAATCATCAGTAGCTGTTTGTAATGCATTACTTTATTTGATAAGAAGCTATTTTCTCACTAGCCACCTGGATGCTTCCCATACAAACTGCACATGCGAGGGTCTATTCATGTTGGCCTACACAATGGATTTCCTTTCCATGAGCATTCTTGGAAATAAAGCTTTGCTCCCCAAATGTCTGTGAATAACAAGGTTTATGGATTCCACCTAAACAAAGCAATGGTTTTAGTAGCAAGAACACTTGTTGATATTGTTGTGCTGCATTTTCCCAGCTCCAGGTTATTTCAGCAGCCCACCAGCGGCTCCAGCTTTTGTTTGAGTGTTAGCACATATGTACAGAAGGATGGGATTGAGAGAAGGTTGCGGGACGGAGACCAGAGCCCTGGATTGTTTTATTGCAGGAATCGGATTAACTCATATGAGCTCATTCTCTGCTCTTCATTGCATTGTGTTTGGCAGTTCCTGCAGCATGATTGCATCTAGGTTAAGTGGCATTGTTCTGGAGTCCGGCAGGGAACAATCCTCTATTGACTAAGCGTGGGGGAAGGACAAGATGATCTCATAAGTTTTCACCATTTTTGGTACCTGTGCTTCACTTGTATGTCCATTCTTTTAGCTTTCTTCTCTGCACGAAAGTGGTAATTCTCCATGTACAATGGATGGGATTTCTCCATGGAGCAGCGCAGTTTGGAGCCTGTGTGATCAACCAGGCTAGTGCATTAGGCAGAATGACTTGCCCTCCATTAACACTGGCCGGGAGAGACACTCATCCCGTCAGGCACCAGATTACAGGTCTACTTTAAACAAATGAAGGACCTGGCTTGCCCAGCCATCAATGCTTGTACTTGTCAGCATTAGCTCTCCTGCTTCCCACCGCCTCCACTGAGTGCTGCTCTCCCAAGGGGAGGTTATAGGAAAAGCCACAGTGCACCAGTGCAGAAAAGCCTCTGACTGTCCCAAGTATCATGCAGAACTTGGAGGATTGCATCGTTCCGGCTCACTGAGGTCCATATGAGTGTCTGCTGAGCAGAGCTTATGCTGTACGAGCTGCCCTAGGAGTTGGACCACTATCATTATGGACTTGGACTTCCCTGGAGAAAAAAGGACTGCCCAGACCAACAAAGGTGCTTGGACAGCTAATGTCAAAGAAAGTAAATTTCTGACACTATGAAACTCTGGGTCTTGCTTTTTGCTATTGACACCCAAGCACTCTCCCTTAAAAGCCTTCATTGGTTAACAGTAAAATGCAGCTTTCACTGAACATGTTGACCATGCGTCATAGATGTGAGTACAGATCAGGGGCAAAGACTTGGTTAAAGGCCAGGAAAAATCTGCCTTGAACAGGAAAAGTAGGGAAGCTTATTTTTGACTTGGAGCTGACAGGAACTGAAAGATCTCAATTTTTTCTTTCCTTTTTGGAAATGCTTCTTAACCTCAATGGTGAGACTGTTGTAGGAGCAAGAATGTAGGATGGACAAGAGAGACCTTCATATATATCACTCTTCCAAAAGCAGTGTTGGGTTTCCCCCAAAGATCTGGAGGAGCTTCCCCACATGACTTGTTGCTGGTGCTGTGTCTCCTTGGTTGCCCTTTTTGCATTGAATGGGAGCATCTGTAGCTCTTGTAGGGTGGATGTTACAGAGGAGCTGACAGGCAATGGTCTTGGGACAAGCAGGGTATGTGCAGGTCTGGCAAAGGATGTGGAGTCACTGCGTGAGTGCCTGAGCTGTTTAAATGTACTGAAAGACTGCTCAAGCTGCAGGAGGGGAGAGCTACCCCCAGGTTTGTCAGTGGTGTGAGAGGCTCTGGTCATCTGCCTGTTATGGTGATCTGGGAGACTGCAATCTGCACCCACCACCCCGGTGGGACCTGCAACACTCGGGCCTCTGCAGCTTTGAAGCACATAAACTTATCACTGAATCTTTTGGTCACAAAAGAGATGAAATAAGCAGGAGTGTTTCTATTTGACTTAGTTGGAGGCAGCTGTTGAGGGTGGATAGGCTCTTTCAGTCCTTCTGAAATTGTTTTATAGGAAGAACTTTCTTTGCCACCAGGACCTCCTTCCTCCATCTCAATTTCTGTCTGTTAGCATCTCTTTCTGTGCAAATCACAGTTCAGAAGCAACCAGAGTGGCTTCATCCCTGTCACACAGATTTTATTTTATCATCATGTTTTATGCAGTACTTCCTACACACCTGTGACACTCAGCATCTAGGTGACATGTGGTGTATGCCGGGCGCTGGGAGGGGTCTGGGAGGGGTCCCTCTCCTGCCAGCTGCTGGACAGGAGGTTGCACAGGTCTCCCTGCAGCTGTGTTTTGTGAATCTGCATTTCTGTGGCCTGTGTGCAGGTCAGATAAACATGCTTGTGGGTCAGAAGCAGCAAAGGTCCCTCTGGGAGCTGGCTGGATGATGCAAAGCAGGGTGAACCTGGAAGGATGGTGAGTCATGCTTGCCATTACTGGTTTGGGCTGTTCTAAGAGGAGTTGGGTGTCAAAACTCTGTACCATGGCAATTTTAGAAAGATTTTTACTTTCTGCTATGGCAGTAGCAAGCTCCAAGGATGTACCATTTTGCCTGTTATAGGAAACTATAGATGCAACTTCTCATCCATTCATGGAGGCTTATCTAGCTTGTGCTTAGCTAAAGGCATCAAAATACTTCTGAAAGGAGACCAGTGTAATTTCCATGCTCCACTGAGGGAAACTGAGGCACCAAGCGATGAAGTGATGGATTCAAGGCCACCTGAAGACCGGTTGCAACTTGAGCTTTAGGTGCACGTACTCTTCCCAGCACGGCCCCCCATAGCCTCGTGTAGCAAACCCCAGCACTCCTCCCCTGCTCGGAGAGGGGGGCAGGGAGCTGAGCTTGTCAGAGGCATTCCTGCAGAAAGGGAGAGGCAGGTTTCCTCGGGGTTGAGTACAAAAAATACCCTGGCAATGAGCAGTAGGTGCTGTTGCACAGGCATGTCAGAGAAAAGTCTGTCTGTGCCAAATACATTGGAGAAATTGTTTTGGAACGGTTCATTGGTGTGAAGATATGGCCTCAAAATAGTGTCAGGAGCAGAGGAACTGTAGCGATACGCTGGGGACGTGCCAGCTGTCTGCATTAGAGAGGAGGGTGATAGATTAGGAAGGAACATGAGTGCATTTACTCCTCCACATTTTTCCCCACATCTCTTTAAAAAAAACTCCTGCGGGAGAGGACAGTTTCCTAGCCATGGGTGCTTTTCATTACTGCACTAAGGCAAGGTAGGGTTGTACTGCCACTGGGGGAGCACGACAGAAATGCCGCTCCCCATGGGGCTCCCTCGTCTCTGGTGGGCATCAGAAAGTGAATGGAAGACACTGGATGGGAGATGGGACTGTTGGACTATATGGAGCTTGAAGAAGCAGGTGAATCCTGGGGCCTTGGGGAAATTTCTGACCCCTTTCCTGATTGCTCAGGTGGAATCAAGGCATGCTGTGGATGTAGGTGAGGGGAAGGGCTGTACAGCTACCCAATAGTCCAGCCTTGGGCACACCACTGCCCTTCCTATGATGGGGCGATGTGGCTGGAGGAAGGAGCAGGGTTTAGGAGTTGCAGCCACCCTGCCTCCCTCCTACAAGATCTCCCTGAACACTCCCCTCATGCACAAACACACAGTCCTCATTGGCAGCGTGATGCTGCAGCTGCCATGAGAGATCCAGGCAAATCTGATAATAGGGGGGTGGGAAAAAAAAGCAACCCAGGAGTGAAAAGAGCCCTCTGTCACGTGCGGGTCATTTTCAAAGGATGGCATTGCTGTTTTCCCAGGCAACAGCAGGCTGTGAGGCGACTTGGGTGGGCAGGTGATCAAGGCAAAGAGGAGAGCTACCAGCTCCAGCCGAGATGGGGATGCTGTTTGCAATAAACAGAAAGATATAAGAGGAGGGAGTGACTGCGGAGAGGGAGCTGGGGAGATCCCATAGAGACAGATAACCTGCTGCAATGGGTGCCCTCGGGGATTGGCACTGACCAGGTCCTTAGGAAGAAAAGCACCTGGCATGGGCACGGCAGGATCCTCACTGCACATGCCGCCCGCAGCGAGTTGGAGCTTTCCAGGCCTGCTATTCAACACACAAGAAAAATGGCATTGAAACGACACTGAGGTTGGGACCCAAGCCATAGAAAGCCAAGAAATTAAAATAGTGCAGGCCAGCTGTTTGCTCTCAGCAAGGGGCCCAAAGCCCTGGGAGGAGGGGGAGTGGGCAGAGGAGAGGGAGGGCAGGGAGAGGATGCTGCCTTTGCCTGGGCTGACAGTGCAGTGGTTTTCCTTGTCTCTGAGGGTGGCATAAAGTATCCTCTCCGTTTATACTTACTGTTGTTATTTTGGAGCAATACTTGAGAGTGTGAGAGATGCGAGAATAGAAAAAGAGACTTTGCTGGAGGATAAAGGACTAGATGGTAATTTTGTGATTTGCCCTGAGGAGGGGACAGCACCTGTTCCTCTGCCTGGGGATATGGACAAGATCGCTGCCTGCTCCCTGCCTGCTCCGGGCCCCTCGGGAAGGCCTGGACTAATATCTGTGGCTGAGCTCTGATGGCTTTGCTTTATGGCACTGAAGTCGAAGTTCCTCCCTCCCTCCCTCCCTCCTTCCCTCCCTTTCCAGCCCTGGGGAAAGTGAGGATGTGTGCCCTGGCGTGCATTTCATCTGTTCATAGTTTGGGTTCATCCTCTGTCACTATCGTGCCTGACCATCCTGTAGCCATTGTGCTCTGCAAAGGGGAGGGGGTTCTGAGGCTGTGGTTGCTCAAGGGCAAGACTCAGGCTGCCTACTTTAGGGTCTCAGAGGGTATCTGCACAGTGAGAAGACCAGGCTCTTGACCCCAAGCTTACTCACAGCCAGCACGCTGCAGGTACACCCATCATCCTTGGGTTTAGATATTCAACCCCACTTTTCCTGAGGAAAGTAGGGGATGCTACCAGCTACTCCTCCTTTCCAAGCTGCAGTGCCCTCCCACACGAAGCGCAAGATTCATGGCATTAGAAGCAGATGAGACACAGAGCAGCTGTACTTGGTAAGCCGTGGTGCTTGTCTGGCAGGCGCACATCTGAGCTGTGCTGCACTAGCATTTGGGACCGTCCTGCTTGAAGGAGGAAGGGACTGAGGGATGCAAGGCTGCAGTTTCCATTTGAACTGGTGCAGGAGGGTGAAGGGAAATGACAGCATAGAGCCAGCCCTTTTATCTTCTTTTCCTAGAGCTGGAGTGTCAGCAATGCATACGATGAAGTGATGGTATGGGTTGTTCTCATATGCCAAGTGCTGCGTCACACGGAGATGGAAACCACCGAATCCACCTAGCATAAACAAAGGAAATGGGGAAGTGATTTACTGTAAAATTAATAAAAATGCGATCCATCTCAAAAGGGAAATGCACAGACCACACTTCAGGGTTTGGGAAGGGTCAACAAGACAGAAGGGGGAGTAGGCTGGAGAGAAAGGTTTCCTCTGCAGCCTTGAGCTGGACTCATCCAGCGCTGTTGTGCTCTGGGGTCTCTCTTCCTGGGAATGGCGCAGCAAGCCAAGGAGGACAGCCCTGGGGAAAGGTGGCTTTGCTTCACATCCTGAAGGTGTCATTGGGCTCTGCCTCTGTAAGTGAAGTGGAGAAGGACATGCTTCTTCCCCCTCAAGATATGTTTTTTTAACCATTTCAATGACCTCTTGGTATCAGTAAAAGGGAGCCCCAGGGACACTCAGGGCCTTTCTGAGGGGATGCTGCTGGTGGAGAAACCACCTCTGTGGTATCAGCCCTTGCTTGCCTTCCTCCTGGGCACACGGCACAGGGGAGCCGGTTTGGGAGCACACTCTTGTCGTGTGGGGATGCGAGAGCCAAGGGAGCGTCCGGCTGTTTCGTGAAACCGTCCGACCAGAACAGGAGTCATTTCCCTTTTCCCATATTCCCTGCAGGAAGCGGCGGGGTGTCAGCAGGTTGCGTGAGGTTAAACAGTCACATCTGAAGTGTTCCTCTGCCGTGGCATGTCTAAACCTCTGCAGCCCCATGCCTGGCCCTGCACTCTGGCTGTTGCCAATAGGGGTGTGAAGAAAAGCAAAATACATGGAGGAAAAAGAAGTAAAAATGATAAGGGAGCTGCAGGGACAGACACTGCCTGACTCTCCTCTTTCATCCACCAATTCATTTCTCCTGAGTCAGGCAAAATTTCTCCAGATTTATTCCAGCAGAAGTCAAAAGGGGAGTGAAGCCATGAGAGAGACAATTACAATAATTAATTACAATTTGTATACTTTGCTGTTAGCTTGGCTAAATGATGTGTAAGTATAGACTGGACTGTTTTCAAGATCGCAAAGAGGATGTGTTGAGATGGGTGATGGAGGTTAACAGTTCCTCCTGACATCTGACATGCAATGTATGGGTCAGTTTCAGAAGGAGAAAGGTGTTGGTGTCATTTAAAACTGCTCTGGTGGAAATATTAAAAACTAGTGTCCAAAGGAGTATTACTGGGTTGAGACGAAGCCACTTTGTCTCAAGATATTTTCTGTCTCTAATTTATAAAATTCTTGGTAGCAGGAGGTGATAGAAAGAGTGGACATTTCTTTAAATGTGCATAAGACAGATAAAGATCAGGGAGGAACAGAGTAATACTCAGACCAGCCATTTATGTCCCTTTTATGCTTTTAACAGGAGCATCTGTCTCTTCATCATCCTTCTCTTTGCATTTCTCCCCCTCCCACCATACAAATTCCACCTCTTAGAGCAGCCCTCAGCAGCTCTCCTGCCACATAGAAACTTGCAGGTCAAGATAAAAAACAAACACACACACACACACACACACAAATGCCAAAACCTAGGTCCTTTTGTTGCTTTGGTAATGCCTGTGGCTAGAGGACAATCAGATCTCACCCTTCCAGGCATCCTCTGGCCAGAAGAAAATTGCTTCCCCAAACCAGCCATCACACAGCAACAAAGTCTTCCTGAGGGAGTTTTCCTCTGAGTCCCAGGTCTGTCAGGCGTGGGACACCAGTGCTAGCGGAGAGATGGTCTGAACAGAAGTAGCAGTGGGAGCTGCCCCCAGGACTAGAATGGCTTTTGGAGGGCATTAGTCTTGACAGTCATGTTATGTAGCCCAGATGTCCCCTGATTTTCAAATGTTATCTTCGAAATCTCCCAACACATTTTCATTCTTACCACCATGACAGTCCTCTAGGATCCTCCTCTTTGGGCTATTATGAAGAAAAGCTCCATAGGGGGAACAGAGAGGGATGAAAGAATGGCCAAATTCGAATGGATAGACTATTTCATGAGCAGATCCAAAGCAAGAGCAGTAGGCCACTGGTTCAGCGGAAAGGCAAGACTCGGGAGATGTAGTCAGCAGTTACCTGAATTACTGATTTGCATTTTCCCACGGAGCGTCACTTTTCTGAGCTCTGGCATTGCATATAACCTTTAAAAATGACAGTTATGTACACTAAATGATTAATAGACCAAAGAATTTTTACATTATTTTCAACATGATGTTTCTTTTATGAAGCAATGCCAGCTACTAACACAGGCACAACTTCTGAAAATGCTGGATAAATGCCTGCTCTTACCGGTTTTCCACACAGCTGGAAAAAATTCCTTGAGTGGAAAAGTCCCTGGGCCGACAGCATATATTAAAAAAGATCCTCTGTGGATGCCGTATGAGCATACTCATCTTCAGAGCCTTTCCCAGAAGCAGGCTGGACCTGGGGAGGGTGCATTTATGGGGGACCTGGCTCTGCAGCACTTGCACAGAGGGGCTCAACAAAGGCTGGGGCAGAGCTGGGCTGGCCTTTGCTGAAAACAAGAGCCGCCCACAAGTGGCCAGGCATTGTCTTCACAGAGGATCTTCCACTGAAGGTATTCCTTCTCTTGAAGGACATCTCCTTTGGTGCTTTGGAGACAACCTGCTCCCTATCCAAAAGGTCTCCCTGCAGCTGCATGAGGTCATGCTGGGGTCCGCTGGGACCATCCATGCCAGGACTTTGCTTTTCAGCAGGCTTGGCCCTGTCCACCATCCTGCATCTGTGCGGGGAAGGTGGCATCACAGATGTGTGCTTGTTGTGTGCATCACGGGGAGGTGAGTGGGTCTTGGGGTCACCATGGCTGCTGTGAGCTGCGGGGCAGCCGGGGCCTCAGGATGGATGTGCACTGCTGGACTGGGAAACAGCAGGATCTGCCGTGACTCTTCCTCAGGCAATGAGGGAGATGCAACAAGTCATGAGTCTGGATGTGATTCATGCCCTGCCCTGGGAGATGCTGGCTGTGGGCTGCCCATCCTCAAGCTGTAGGGAATCGCTCCCACCAGGTAGAGTGATTCACATAGGCCCCATTTTTTTTTTTTAATTTCACCCTCTTCTTTATTTTCAGAGTCTCCACAGTACCAGAAATAGTTTTGTTGAAGCATTTTGGTAGCTTCCTGACCCAAAGAGCCTTGAAGCAAAATATGCTTTACTAGTTCAAAATAAATCCATTGCTTCTGAGGCACAGGGGAATAGATGGGAGAGGCTATCTTTAGTAGTCTTAATGTATTGTAGTCTTGTAGTGGTTTTGTTCATTTAAATGTAATTTGGCATTAAATATAATTTCTGCACATAGTGTGGAAAAAATGGACACTAGGATTCTTTTTCAGTACAGAGAACCTTAGATTAATTGACCAAAAATTGTTGCTTGCACATAATCTTTTATTTCCAGACCATCATATTTTCTAAAAATATAAGCAGGGCCCTGTGACAAATTGTAATGGCTCCAGACTAGCTCTTGTAATGAAGCTGAGGCGGTCTGTTGAGCAAATCAACTATTTCATCAGCCTGTATTTATATTATAAGAAACTATACTGTAGTATGATAAATTCACCATCTGGTCACTTACCGCTCTATACATCTGTGTTGTATTATCGGTTCAGACCATGATGGTGGGATTCATCCCTTTTGTACTTAGCGGATAGGTGTTTAGTCTAAGTCAGTTGTCTACACTTCCTGGTAGACCGTGAAGGCATCTTCAAATAGCAGTTTAACCTCTCCTCCCACTGCTAACACCATTTGTCTTGGGATGGGATGAATTATCCTTTGGAAATACCTCTCTTTCTCCCACCATTGACTTTAGAGAGTGCAAAGATGACTGGCCTGGACCAGACGAAAAAGTGGTAAACAGGCTTGGGCTGTATCGACATCTCCTCTGGTTCTCTGTGCAGTGAATATGAATATGTGAATGTGAATATAAATATGTCTGTTAATATCTGCAGAGAAGGATGCTTTAAATGCACCCAGCCAGGCTCAGACTGTCAAAACTGAAAGCCTATATCTAGCAACCGAAAGGTTTTATCTAAAATATTAAAATACTAAAATAAGAGCCTGGCTCTCGAACTCAGCAGAAAGGTTCTCACTAATTTCTGGCTGGCCTGAATAAGTATTATGGACCAAGGAGTCTGAATTTGGCCCCATTGTAGAGTCATTTCCTGGCAGTTTTCCTTTCGTTGTGTCTCTCACAACGCTGAATATCTCCTCAATTTTCTATATTTACTTTCCTTCCCTCCTTTTGTGGAGTACATTGTACAAGGCCCTGGTTATGACAATGTCCTTTTGTTTCAGGAAATGCTCTGAACATCGTACCAGAGCAGTTGCTGTTTGGTGTGGTGCTGTCATTTCAAGAGAAAGGTTTTGCAACACGTGCAAGGTTTGTTTTGCCTGGGGCCAGGCGGCCAGGTCTGGGAACTCCAGTCAGACAGGGCACACAGGGAAATGCCAGTGAAACCTGTGCAGTACTGAAGTCTCCTCAGTAGGAGGAGTGAGCAGAGTCCCTCAAGAAGCGGATGGAGTCGATGCATTGCCCAGGACCGTGCAGTATGGAAAACCAGTTCACCTGGAAAGCACACAGCACAGAGCTCAGGCAGCTTGTGCTCTATGGGCAGTCATGGTCCTGCCCACTAGGAAACAATTGTCTCAGTAAAATACAATGATCAAGGTAAGTTTTCTTAAGAAGTCTAAGTTTGATTCTTGCCTTCTGCCATCAGTGGCTAGTTAAACAAAATGATTTGGCAATATCCTTGTTCTTTAAAACTGGTAAAGGCAAGGGTGTGAACATTGGGTCCCTGAGTATGGCTGCCAGGGATCTTGTCTTCTGCGTTCAGAAAGGTTATCTTAAGGCAAAACTAATAGGGGAAATATGTGGCATGCAAGCCTGGCCATAACAGAGGTTACTGAGTGCATGTGGCCCATCGTGAAAGGTTCCTGTCCTCCATGGGGCATTTGTAGGAAAGCCCCACCTGACTGTGACCGCTGCTTCCCTCCATGCATTCATTCTGCCCATGCTGGCTGCTCGGCTCCTAGCTCCGTTAGTAGAAGACAGGCTTTCAGAGCAGTTTAAACAAGCCATTAAATGACACAGGCCATTAAAAATGCAGAATTTGCTGTGGCGGTGACTCTTACCCAGCCCGCAGTTTCCACGAAAGGAAAATTCTGGTTTTATCAAACTGGTACTTGTCTGGCAAAGCACCATGCAAGAGGGATCAGCACCACAGGCTGAGTGGAGATCCTGAAAAACAATATGGTTTTCCCAACAATGAACAAGACAGACACACAGATAGATCAAACTGGAGGTATGTGAGCATATATTAAGCCTTGACTAGATTGAATGGTGCATTTAGTGAGACTCACTAGAGAGTAACACATTATCTCCTGCCACTGAGGCAGGGAGAAACTCTTCTTCGTTGTTTCAGCAGCCTGAAACATTTACATCTGCAGTTGTGCATACCTTTCAAAATCTGGCCCATAGTCTTTATCTGAGCCTGTCTGCCCAAATTTGCAGAAGTTCAAACAGGCAGAATCTGGATTCTCACCCAGGGAGCTGCGGCCACGTGGAATGGGATGGAGCTGCCAGCGATGCCTAATTCAGGGCTTCAACTGGTAGAACTTGTCACTTTCAAGTTATAGCTAAAATAAATACAGTATGATGAAGCTAAACAACAACAAAGCCAGCTTCTGATGCAGCTGAAAACAAAAACAGGCCAACTCAATTTGGAGAAACCCAGAGGGTAAGGTACAGCCTTATTTGTCTCTGGGTTTTCCATCTGGATCAGAGAACTGAGCTGAAATGTCGCTTCTCTATGAGAAACTGTGCCTTCCTCTGCACCCCCAACAACAGCAAAGCGAACAATGCTTCGTATTTGTTGCCAAATCCTATTGTAGCGTAGTTTATTCTTGTCTCTGTGAATGCACTGGCCTTCTCCGTACTTCCGCAGTGCAAGGCACCAGCGCTGCTGCAGGCTGCCCACCAGCAGTTTAGCACCCTGTCATCTCATTTCTTATAAGCAGGGCTCAATGTGATGATGCAATAAAAATGCAGCTGCCTGATGCAGGGAGCCCGGGGTCCCTCGGCTGCAGCTTCTCCTGCACTGGTGCACAGTGCTCCCGGAAAGCCGAGCGCAGGCGCTGTCTTGGTGCATCACCATCGAGAACCCCTTGGTGTGGACGTGGTCAATACCACACACTGGAAAAGGACCAGCTCACTTTTCCCACATCTCACTTCTTAGTGAATCCAGTTAAAACTTGAAATGTTTCCATCAACAGCCATCTCAAAAAGTTTATGGCTCTCCAGATAGGCCAAGGAAGTTTATAGCTTGCTCTGATAAAAAAGTTCATGAGCAGAGACAAAAATTCTGCATTTGTTGCGGACGGTTCACAAACAACAAAATTGATTTTTATGCATCTATGGGGTGAAGTGAGGTTCCCGCACAGACTGATCAGTACCTCGGCCAACCCTTGGAGTGTTCCTTTAAACAGCTTTCTGAAATTCCCAGAGCCACTGTCTGAAACCAGCACTTCAGTGTGTGACCTTTGTGAATTACAGTAGTATTAGGCACTGGGCCACTCTGATGCAAGTTCCGCGAAACCTCAGACCATTTCTGAACTTCCATATTGATATATTTCCTGGTTCCACTGGTGCATAAAAGAAACAAACCCCAGAAAGCCCCGCTCTGGATTTTCCCTTGCTCTTTTGTGAGTCTTAAATCCATCATGTTATTTGTTAGTAGCGCCTGTGCTATCACACAGGTTCTGTCAGGTGTCCAAGAAGAGCTGCCCACCTTTTACTTGCTGATGCACTCAAAGCCCAGGAGGGAGTAGCTGAAGACAAACTTCACCATACTTCCTTTGCAGAGGTTCCATCGCAGTGACATTTTTTTTTTTTCTCATTGTCTGTACATGGCAGGAGTTGATCACATTACGTTTTGTCCCAATTCAGTTTCCTGAGGTGCCTCTTCATCAGTTTTATATTGAAGAAGGACAGCTCTTATCCTTCCCCCCACCCTGTGCCTTTGCAGATATATTGCATCTTTCTGCCTGCACAAAACATCTCTGATGCCGATGAGCTCACTCAAAGGAAGACTTGTCCTGGCAAAGGATCCTTTGGGGATGTAATCTCTATGTAGAACTTCCTCTACTTCTCTGGCAAGTATCTGATAGCCACATCTTTGTGTCCTCATGACTCCCAGTGGCCAGATTAGCCCTCGTGAGCATGAGTAGCCAGCACAAATAGTGACCAGTCAGGTACCTAAATGGCCCAAAGGGTGAAAGAGCACAAATCCTGTGGTTCTGCTGTGTGCCCGCTCATATGTGGGTTCACATAATTCAGCCACTAATGTCTTTTAGGCATTAGTGCCACATCTTTAGCCTTATCTCCTTCTTCCTTTGCACCTCCAGGTCCTTCTCCACAACTTCAGGTCTCAGCTCTCTTGTGGTGCATCTTCTTCTGCGGTGCCCCTAGCGGAAGGGGTCCATAGAAGGTCCTCCATGGCATATGTGAAGTTAGGTGTGATGAATGAGGACCTTGCTTACTACGTCCTTACCTGCTTGGCACCAATGACTCCTGAGCCTAAGTAGGTGGATGAAGAAGCTGCAACAGCCCAGCCTGAAGCTCTGGGAGGGTTAATGCAGCTGCACATGACTTGCAAAGAAATACGGTAACAGGAAGAGCCACAACAGTGACACACTTATGCATGGGGGACAGATGGGGATGGAAGTACCGGGAGAGGCCATGCTGGGGCTGAGGCCAATATTGCCTTTGCTACCACCTCATCTTCCCTAGAAGGTCAGACCTTGCCACAGCTTTCAACACCACCGGTGTTTAATGACTTGAGTTGTCTACAAATGAGGAGGTGGGGAATGGGAAAGCAAACAAGTCCTTTCTTCACCCTTTGTACCTCTCTTTGACCTCTTTCCTGACCTTTCTCCTGAGCCTCATCTTCCTCTGCAGGTACGTTTCAGCATGGGCAGTGACACTCCTCGCCTCGCTTGGGCTACCCTTGGTGTGTGAGATGTGCCACAGCCACCACCGGCTTCCTCTGGGCACCGGCTCATTGCAGCTCAGTGTCAGGTGGGAGCAAATATCCCCAGGAAGCCACACGGGGTGGGCGGGTGGCAGAGGAAAGTGCTCGAATAGTACAAAAGACAGATGTTTTTTGCACATGGTGGAGCCTCTGGAGGCCAAGTGTACTGTGAGCACCGAGGGCGTCTTGTCCTCTCCTGTCCGCCAAGCTCCCCGTGGGACACAGCACCTCTTCCTCAGTTCAGGGACTCACTTAAACTTTCCCTACATCACCTCTGAGGCCAGCAGCTCTCTTGTTCCCTTCGTTCCTTCCCTGCTCTGAGGCATAATGCCATTGCTGAAGAGCTTTTCGCTTTGGCTGTTTTGGGAGTAAATAGAAAAGTATTAAAGGTTTGCAGAAGTTTCTGTTTTCTAACTCTCCCCTTCCAAAAAAAAAAAAACCTATGAAAACCTTCTCAGTGGATATGTTTTTGTTAAAAAATTGCCTTTGACCAGTGTCCAAAACAGCAATCCGCAAAGAGAACAGTTCAGCGTTAGAAGTGAGCGAGTACAGAGGGCTAGGATTAGTGCTGAATGCATGATTTCTGGTTATCACCCAAGCACACTTACATTGTCTGACAGTTTACCAGGCAACCCCAGATGTCTTTGCTTCTTAACTTTTCACAGACAAAACTGGACGAAAAAGATTAAAAGTCCTGGATCCCTCTTTTCAGCTGTGGAAAGCTTCCTTCTCACTCTCACATTCCACCGAACATGAGCGTTCAGATCCCTCCCTGTCCAAGGGAGCAGTGGAGCACCAGCTCACTGCTGGCTGGGAGGCATGCGGGTCCTCCTGCCTTGCTTTGGATGTGTCTTGCCGGTTCTCAGCCATATGCCGGAGCAGGCCTGTTTGGTGCACGGGTATTGCAACAGGACGGGCTTTCTCTGTATGAACCCAAACTGCAGTAGGAACAGAGCTGGAATTTCTCCCAGAGTTTTCCCAGCCTGCTGCTGAGCCCTAATTGCTCCCAACAGATGTCAGTGCCTTGGAGATACAGTCGTGGGCAACTACTTGCGCGTTTCTTTGTAAGTATTTTCTCTCAAAGTGTCTGATATTTGCTACTTAAGTTGTCTGTTTGTGGTGCTTGGTTGCTTTCATCGCATGGCGCCGTTTCTGTTCCCTAACCGGAGGAGTGAGCCAGCCTTTGCAGCAGGACTTCTAGGTTTTCAAACCTAGAAATTGGTTTCCATGAAGGTTTACACCCACAGTTTCAGTGCCAGGAAGGTTCTTGCTAGCAGGACTTCATCACAGGACTCTTCCCAAACTCCGCAGGGGCTCAATGCCAAATAAACCAAACCAAAACCAAACCAAAATCCCTTTTTTTTTGCATCCCTTTCCAGTTAGGAAAGATGAGATTTGCTATGACCTATGGACTTTGCAGCGTGATACCCCTAGAGCAGGCAGGGAGTCTCTCCCCACCCCAGCTTCCCCGACTGCCAGTTCTTCTCCCCTGGCTCTGCCATTCTCTTCTCCTCCCAAAAATGGCTGTGATACGAGGCTCCCCCTTTTCCTCTCGCCCCACCACCCAGCCAGCACCTTCCCGCCCCGAAAGGTCAGGCAGTCTGAAGGCAGGTGCCTTGTGTGCTTGGAGGGAGCACAGCGGCACGAGGCCGTGTCGGGCAGGAAGCCTTTTACTCTAATTAGTCTTTGCAGAAATTTGGCATTTCTCCTCGGAGCGGTTTCCCCACTGATGAGGAGCACGTATCCAGCTCTTCCTTCTCACCTCGCACGTCCGAGCCTCCCGCCGTCTCCCGCTGGGCTGCAGGGGTTCAGTCGTGGATCACGTTGCTTGGAGGAAGCAGGCAGGGGATATGTGAGGAGATAAACACTGTTCTGATGCTGGGAGGAATTTCTTTCAACTTGGCCATGTTCGTGACCTGAACCTGGATCATTTTTGCTACCCGCTCCCCCTCGCCTCCTCCCACCTGGCCCAGGCTCGCCAGGCTTTTGTCTGGTTAATCAGTACAACTCCTTCCAGGGCTTCCTGGGGGCTCTTTGGCCGCTGGGTTATGAAGACCCATGAGTTCATTGTTTAAATTAAGTTCTTCTATATGGAAACACCACTGGTTTCCCATATGGTCTTGGCAAAGCCACCATCCGCTCCCCACCTAAATTAAATTTCACTAATTGAATTAGTTACCATTTTATCAGCTGCCGCTTTGCAGTAGTTTGCGAACCCCCAGGGGCCCAGGCCACGCGCAGTCAAGAGCTTCCCCACCTCACTCTCTCATTTATCATTGTGACAACATGCAGCGCTGGGAGAAGCAGGGGGGTGGAGAGTACCCTGTCCTTCCCAAGCATCCCAGCCATCTCTGAGCATCCTAATGATTGACCTCTGTGAGCAAAGCAGCCCTGTGCTGACCCCGGGCTGCTGAAAGGAAGCATTCTCCCCTTTGTAAAAATCCCCTTGCGACGGCGGCGCGGGCCAGGCTGAATGCAGGAGTGTCAGAAGGGAAGCCCCGCGCGTGGGCAGCGGCGTCCTGGGACGTCGCAGCTTCCATATGCCAGGGGACTAACAGTGACAGGCATGGGCTCAGGGGACAACGCTGCCCCGCTGGCCCGCAGGTGAGAAAGGGAGAGGGGGACACGTGGAAAGGGACGTCCTGAAATGGGTCTGCCAGCGTCTGGCAGCAGAGCATGAAGCGTGTCACCTGCTCCAGCCCCCGCCTTCCCTCAGCAGGCACTGGGGGCTCGGCTATTGTTGTATCCCAGCGGGATGCTGGGGATGCGGCGCTGGAGCGGGTGGCGGGCGCCTAGCACTGCCATGGGTGCTTCTGGCTGCTGGACTGCACCAGGCTGCTCAGGGCTGCAGCCGTCCGCAGGTGCTGGCGATGCTTGGAAAATGTTTGTTCTCGTGCTACAGCTTTTGGGGGGGCTCGGGGAGAGGGAAAGGTGTGTAGAAACATCATCACCCCGTGCTTCCCGATCCGCTGTTGCTGCATTATCATCTCCTCTCCGTGGGGGAGGAGAGGGATGTGCAGAAGCAGCAGGCAGGCTGGGGATGTAACCCTCTGGACTCAAACCATGAGGAAATGCTTTCTAGGGACACATCAGCACTCCCTAATGCTTAGTGGTGTGGGAATCCCTCTGTGGTGGAAACCAGGGATGGTAAGGCCAGCAGGGCTGCGTGGGCTTAGCAGGGTGAGTTTATCAACCACATCAGTTTGTATTTACAACCCTTGCTGAAGGTAGACACCTTCACCCAATTTAGATGCTGCCAGACCGGAGTTTGCTTTGCAGATGAGGCAGAGACCCACTGGTAGTGATGATCAAGTTAGGTATCTGCAGGATGCACCTGAATAAAAGCTGCTGGCTCCTATAGCCAAACTCCACTGCTTCCAAGATAACCTGTCAAAGGGTGACCTGGTTTTCCTCTGTGGACCTGTGATGCAGAAAGCACATAGACGCCCGTGAAGGGAGGGAAGCCAAACTTGAGAATGAAGCTGCTACTCTAGTGTTGAGCAGGGCCAGCACCCTTCTGCCCACAGCCACCCACCCACTTGCCTTTCTGGGGCATGTACTTGGAAACAAAACAAAAAAAAATCTGTTAAAAAATGATCAAAGCTGAATGTGCATTTCACTGAAGTCTGGCTAACACCCAACGTATCATATGTCCTTGATAAAATGCCTACTCCTTTCAGAAACCCCGCAAGGGTGTTTGAATATCTGAGAAAGAACAGTCCCAGGAGTACTCACCAGTCTTTCATGCTCAGCAAGGGGTTGGTGCTTCATTTTTAGTACTAGTCACCAATTTATGCCCCCTGACCAATTTTAACATTTCCTCATAAATCATTCAAAAAATACATACAGAGGTCACAGTAACAAAAGAGTCAGAAAGTGTTCAAAACAAATTTCTTGGATAGGAAGCGGGATATCTCTGAGCCGATTACCGGTTTCACCCTTCTAAGTCATGCTGTAGGTTTTCACCTGGCTTTCTGCTAAGACATATCTATTGACTCCCATTTTTTCCCCTGCAAATAGATTTTAACAAAGATCAGGTATTGATTTTCAAAGCAGACCATGACTGCATTAGTGAGGTTATGAGATGATGAACAGAAGCTGTGAAAATGTGTGAAAAGTCCAGCACTCATCAAAGCACTACAAAAGCAGAAGGGCTGAAACCTCAGCATGGCCCAGGTCTACCAAAGTGGTGGGGATGGCAATATGGAAGTGTCCCAGCTGGTGAGGGATTTGGAGCAGCAGCTGCAGCACCAGCATGGAGCAGAGGGTGTTGGGCCAGTGGTGGGAGCAGGGAGCTGGGGTGGAGGGAACAGGCACCTGGGGAGGGACAGCTGGCTGTGGGGTGCTGAGCAGGGGTGGTTGGGACATGAGGCACTAAGGAGAGAAGGTGCGGGATGTGTACTCCAGGTGGTACTGGGGTGTTCAACCGGGCTGCCTCACAAGACACTGTTGTGAGCCAGGGGTGGAGATGACCTGTGGGTCTGTCACCTCCACCACCTTCTAGTGCATAACATGCAACAGGTTTAAATGTGACTGAACTTACGTGCAATCTCTGGACACCCCAGATGCATGTTTTAGGGCTGTACTGCACCTCTGCTCTCTCCCTGTCCATGCAGAGCTGGTGTTGAGCAATCCCCCAAATGTTTACTTTGCATTTGGAAGACAATGGAAATTTACTCCAGAGCTTTACCTCATCGCTGCTGGGACATTTGTGGGCAGCAGCGTTTCCAGCACCGTTCTGGTTCTTCCTCTGTCTGGCTCCTCCTGTACCAGAGGCAGCTGGCTTTGCAGCAGTGTTATTTTTTCCCCAATTTCATTTGAATCCATTGCCTCCAGAACTTCTGTGAAAACTTCATTCACATCTTCTTCTGAATTTGCATGAGCCAAAACGTTAGTCATTGAAACCTCTTCTCTTCCACGCTTAACAAAAGCTCTCCTTTTCCATGGAGGAGCCCTGAGGAGCCAGGGGCTCTGCATGGGATCACATCCCCTCTCCATGTGATGCTGGCTGCGGGGCACCTCCAGGAGGGAGGACAGACTTGCCAGCATCCATCCGCTAGCTCCATCTAGTGAGAAGACTACCGCGGCGTCCGTCAGCATGGGGATGGGGGGCCAGGCTCCCCAGCCTTCCCGGGGCCCCTGCCAGGATCACCCTGGCTTCTCCAGGTCCCCACATGGGCTGCACTGGAGGATGTGAGGCTGGCTGGAAACCTGTGAGCAGAGAGTCACTGGGGCTGGGGCTGCAACAGGAGGTGGAGAGGAGGCGTGGGAGCAGGACAAGGCATGGTGTGCTGGCCCCATGGGGTCCATGATTTCCCCCCTGAGTGAGGAGTGAGCTGGAGTATCTCCTGTTGGGCTGGGGGCCAGAGTGCTCCTTCCAGACCTGTTCTCCCAGGAAGGTGCATTTACAGTGTGGATGCAGAGTGAATCTGGTCTTTACGCTGGGCTTGGACCTGCTTTAAACTGGCAATGTCTTCCTGCTTCTTGGCACCACGATTTTATGGCCATCAACACCAACCACTGCCTGTCGGATATAGATGCCAGCACTAGGAAGTTCATCCTTCCCCTGGACTGGCTGCTGAGGACAGAGAGATGAGTGTGGTGAACCTAAGTCCACATCATCTGCAAGAGAAAGATCATGCTTTAGTGTGAGTCTCTTTAGGTCTACACAGGTTGAACAGTGTCCTGGTGCTTTTTACAGCAGGCACAGCAGGTCACTGCACACCACCACTGTACAGAGTTGTACCATTTCCTGAGGGAAAGAGGTGCTTTTGTGCTACCCAGAGAAGACACAGTCTTTCCTTTTCCACTACTGGCACTCATGGTTCACCTTTTGGCAAGCCACGTCCCACCCAACTGCCCCTCTTTCTCTAAGCCTATTAGGAGGAAGGCTCTGAAACTGATTTGTCTTTTCCCTTGGCTGCTGAGCCCTTTGGGTTCAACCATGTTGTTTTTCCAGTCTCTAGCTGAAGCGCATGAGTTTTAAGGTGATCTAATAGATCATAGTAATTTTGAAGTCTGCAATAGCATGACAAATCTGAGGTTAAGATTTGAGACTGGGACTCCTAGCATATTCTTGACTGCTGCTGTTGGACAAGATCGGTGGAAATAGGGATTTATCTGGGATTTCCTTTGTTCACTCTGTAACTCTTTGCTTTAGCCAGTGGATTCCCTCAGTGACCGAGATAAAACTTATCTGTATGGTGTTTATTCTTGCCACCTCACTGCCTATTGAACTCATCAGTTTCATGGGAATGGCTTCCTGAAAGATGGCAATCTGGGAAAGACATGGGAATAATTATAGATTAACTTCTGGGTATGATGACCTAATGTGACAATTTGGCAAAAAAAGGCCTGTACTGTCCTTGCGGTGTGCAAAAAGGGAAATAAGGGTGCATCAGGAGGGCACAGAGAGGATGCACTTTTCTGAACTTCAGTGATGGGAACCACAATGGCATATTGGGTCTGGCTGTGCTAGCCGTGCTTGGAGAGGTTGAAGGAGGCTGAAAAATTACAGATGGGTCAGATAAGAGCTAGAAGAATAAAAAATCTGCGATATGAAAAACCCGCTTTTCAGTTTAGCAAATATTATACTCCTTGAAGAAGGTTAAGAAGTGATTTTATCTTTGCCTATAGCAATCTAGATCAAAAAGAAGTATCTGATATCATTGATTTTTTTTTTTTTTTTCATTTAGTCAACAAGACTAATACACTCTGCTGGCTGGAGGTTGAAGAATCTAAAGCTGGAATAAAGGTTACATTTTTAAGAATAAGCATAACCATCCACTTCATTTGAGCAATCTGGGGAACTGCAGTGTTATTCATAGATTACATTCCTCTCTGCAATAGAAAAAGAATCATTAATCTTTTTTTTTTAAGAACAACACAGTAGTAATTCCTATCTCCCTTCCAAGCAAAAGCGGATGATTTATGTGTGTTTTGAAAATCATTCTGTGCTTGGTGCCTGCAGCTACAGAGGATGAGACTGTGTGACTCGAGGTCTCTTGTGTTTCTCTATATTTTGTTTCATTCCCTCTCGACCAAAGGTATTGAGTTGAACGCTTCAGCAGTTTGCAGATTAAACGGTGAAGGATTTTTTTTCCCCCTCATGCCATTTCACGGTTTGATGAAGAGGAAGCCTTGTGCAAAGCTGACCCGCGGCAGCTCCTCTCTCCCGTTCCCTCTGCTTGGAGCACATACTCGGCAGCATGTCACGAGGCAATGGAAAAGAATGGCAAAAAGTCAATTTTGTCTAACCAAATAAGGTCTTCCACCAGAAGGAGGAAAACTGTGGTCTTAAGTCCTGTTTCTGTGTCACTCAGGTGCTTCAACCTTGAAATTTCATTTTTCACTATCGCCCACTGGTTTTTACCCTGTAGTGTCTCTCCTGCCTGGCTGCCCGATAGAGGTTTGAGGAAATGCGGCGCATACCCTCACACTAAGAGAAGTATTGCAAGAATGGGAAGATTCCAGGAATAGGAAATGTGGTATTACTCAATAAACATTAAATAACAAACACCCCCTCAAGCCATAGAAGAAAAAAAGCATTCATTGACCTTTTTGGTACAAAATAATTAAGAAAAGGGTGGATGATTTGAAGACGTTTGAAGTTCTTCTCCAGTGTGAATACTGGATTTATTTACTGGAATGTCTAAGGCTCAAGCTGGAATGAGGGGAAGCAAGAGAGGGGCTTTCCTCCGCACATACTATAAAGGAGAGAAGTCAAGTGTCTTTGCATTGTGCAACACATGATTTCTCTAACTTTAATTGAAATGTGTGTGCAGGGTGGGGGGCGGCGGGGAGAGCTAGATTGCGTTGATAGGATATTGCTTAGAGAAATTCCAGTTCCTGAAGCTCTTAACGAAAGTATTCGCTATGAGGAGGGGGAAGGGTTGGCAATGAAGGCCTTTTTTCTCAAGAACTCCCATTTGGAACACATTACGCTCTTGCAACATGGGATGCATAAACATTGTATTAATGATTAGATAGAGACCAAGAGCTGAATTTGTTTGCATTTGATAAAGCAGTTGTTCTATTGACCGAATGTCTTTACTCTTGGGATGAAGTAGCTGTTAAGAGAAAGGGTGTCTCTTTTTGTGAAAATGAACTAGACTGCATGTGGAAAGGAGGAAGAGTCATTTGAACTGTGCCTAACACCACTGACATTTTACCTCTGTGCCAGTTTCACTTTCAGAAACCAGCTGTCAAGTTATCAGGCTGAGAGATGATAATTTCAATCTGCTAGGTTTCCGGTGATACGCGTGCCAAACATCACAGGATCATCATGAACTAGGATCCAATGTATCGGAAGGAAAAGGGAAAAAAGCCCCATACACGTATATAAATAGGTAAATATAGAAGTGAAGTATTGCACCTGGGCTGATGCGAAGGTGCAGAAAAGCATCCAGATTTGCCCTATGTAGGGATTCCAGCATGATCTTCTGGGTCTTTTTCCTAAATCTACCTTTTAATTTTTAAGCCACAGTCCTCAAGTTTTTAGGTGCTCTTTCCAGGTGCAAAATGTTGCTTGGAAGAATCACATCAGAATCTGAGCTTCCAGATAGCTGCCTGGACAGGCAGCCCTGCTCCCATTTGTCCTGGCCAGCTGAGATGGGGAAGGGATCCTCCCAGAAAAACTGCTTCCCGTGTAACCCAGCTGGGCTCTGGAAAGGGCATGAACAAATGTGTTTCTCAAGATTTTGCGCCTGGGGCTCTCCTACTGAAATTTTTAGGAATTTTTCCTCTACGACTAAAAACAATGATTCACCTTTTAGATAGGAAATAATTCATTGGCAGTTTTTGAGCTGGAATTTCTCTCAGACTAGTCTGTCGTCAGGAAAAGTCCAGCACTGGGATGATAGCATTAACAATTTTTAAATACAACCCTCTGTTAATCTTGTAATTTATTTTCTTTTCCAAAATTCCAAAATGAACCATATGTTCTTTGCTGGTTTTCCGATTGTACTGAAGATGTGTTGCTTCCATGGAAAATTTGCATTTTGTCTGGGTACTAAAGTTTACCCCAGGTATCACAAATAGTCACAAACTCAATTCTGAGCCCAGTAAAGAATCTAAAGCTCCAGAGGATGAAAAATGCTGTTTTTTTGATAAAATTAAATACTTTATGAGTAGTGGTAACTTTCCTAGATGATGCTCTGGCAGTGCAGAGAAAGGTTTCATCTGTTGCCTCTTGGAGGGATTTCCTCCCTCCCTGAATCAAAAGAGGAGAGCATTCTGAGCAGCCTGAAGGGCTGAAGAGGGCTCCATTTTGAGTGAGACTGGCTTTCCACCCTTCAGTGTAAGGGCAAGACTTGTTCCTCCCTTATCCGGGAACGGGAATGACTCAATGTCGAGGAATGACAAGCAATGAAATTTGGGATGCGATAGACCGCAGGATAAAATCCATGCGCGTGGGGGAGACTGTTGGATTGAGAACAAAACAAGACAGGGCAAAGAGAAATGGGGATGAACATCTACAAGCACTCATCATTGCACAGGAATCTCAGATGCGAGGCTGGAAGAGGAGGTTATACATATGGCACGGCTGGGAGGGATGCAAAGTGGAGGACAGAGAAGCTCTTCAAACTGGAAAGCGGAGGAGAGTAGCTGAGGGAGCTGCCAGGGTCACAATGACCGAGAAGCTGCCTTTGAGCTGCCTGAGCAACAGGGCATTCCCAAGACATCATGCTTCCTAGAGGAGGCATTGCCTCGAGTGAGAGGAGAAGAAATTGGACATATCTCAAACAGGCACACAGGAAGGACAATGGCCAGTAATTCATCCAGATCAGACATATTTCCAGGGGAAACACAGGAGATGGAAGCAGATCAGTTGGACAGGCGCCCCAGTCAGTGCGGGAAAAGAGTGGAAAACAGGAGGGTGGGAGAAATTTGGGTACCTCATAGGGACAAGCCAGACGACAACATGTACAATGCAGATTTGCTGGGGAACCGAAACAGAATCCAGGTAGGAGCGGTGTACAGAGGCCTGGATTCAGACCTGAAAAGGGTGCAGTGACGAAGACCATATTTTAGGCAAGATGTCTGGGTGTGCTCAGAGGACCTGGAGGTCCACAGTTTCAGACCACTGGGCCTGGCAGTGCCAGCAGAGCATGGAGGATGCTCTTCCGCGCTGCAGCTGGGAAGGGGGTTATCGCTTGATTTCTCTTAGCCAGATGTGAGTTACTGTTGTGCCACCATCTGTGGTCCATAGTATCAAAAGCAAAAGGAAGAACTTTCTATAGAAGTTGTTCCTCTCTTACTGACAGCTTGTCAACTGCTTTCTACAGGAGATTTCAATTGTTTAGCTGCAGTGGCTGCTAAAAAAAAAAATAACCCCAAAGGTTAGGAGCTGCTGCAAGATATCTGCAAGCTGTATGAAACCACAAGGGCTAAGTGGTGTCTTCTGGTGTCCTCACTAAAGAAGAGAGAGGGTGTTTTTACACTTTGTTTTGAAAGGGAGCTAGTAGTCAGGTCAGCGTGCTGTACGGAAAAGCTAAAGCAAAGGTCGGATGCCAGGTAGCGCGGACTGTTGGAAAAGTTTTCTATGGCTTGATTCCAACTGAAGTTTGCAAGTGCAGGAGAGTAACATTATATGGAGACTTGTGAACAGTCACTAGTTAGCTCTTTACCTAATACTGTGCTGCTAAATTAAGCTTGGAAGAACAGTTGGGGCATTTTAAGCAACCCAGGGGCAGGCAAGGAAATGTAATCAGAACCCAGCAGCCTTTCTGTTTCCCTTCTCTGGACATTTGTTTATAGTTCATTAGATGTATTCTACGATATCAGTATTTTATATGTCTGTTGATCAACTCATTGTAGAGGCATCTCAGAAATCCTCATTGCCGACTGCTGGCTGGAGATCACATGGATGTGAAAGTTGGATGGGAAGTGCAGTATGGAAGAAGAAAGCTGGAATCAGCCATTTTTGGAAGGCCTCTGTGGCAACAGGAGGGATAACCTCTTCCAGCATGTATCTGAGATCCAATGAACAGTGAACGCAGAGTTATGGGATCCCAGCTAAAAGATCCCCACAGCCCGTTGCCAGGGAACCTTCTACATCCAAAGCAGGTCCCTCTTGATACTTTACTTCTCTAGGTTTCAGGTGAGTGCCAACCTCCTCCTCAGCTATGGGTGTCCTGCACATATCCTGGCCCCTGGCTGTGCCGCTGCTCTCCAGAGCTGCTTATGGGAGATAGGAAGCTGGTGCAGCTGCTCTATTAGCAAAGAAGGGAAGTTCCCTGGGGCTCCCCGCAGCATCTTATCAGAAAGTCATTGATCCCTTCTCTGCGGTGCTTTTGTTGATGCTCTTCAGGATCCTCTTTATACAAAACTGTTGGGTTTTTTGGGGGGAAGTAAGGAGAGATTTGGAGAATGCTAGGAACTGAAGCTCCGTTACCCTTTTGAACTTGGCTTACAACATTTTAGCTTTCTGGCTTTGGCCAAAAGGCTGGAGAAAGTCGCAGAGAAATCATTGAGTCCCTTCAGTGCAGCTGAAGTTTACACAGCGGCCAACACTCCATATTGTTTGTGGGAAGTATTTTCAATTAGGTGACGGGGCAAAGGAGAGATTTTTCTCTGACCTGGAATCCAGTGTTTGTTGCTCATTTCAATATTGTATTCCCATGCAGTTAACTAGCTCCACATCTTGTATGTTCTTGCTTGTGATTTTTGCAATAAATGGGTGGGGCAGGCAGGCAAAGTCAGGACATTCAGGGATAAAGCAAGGTTATCTGCTGGAGTCGGTTATTTTGCTGGCTTGGGGGAACAATTCTTTTTATCCTGCATCCTGGGCATTGCGTTGCAGAGGGGACTGATGGGTTTAAATGGGCACAACAAGAGACAGAGGAATTTTACTCGGGTGGTGAAAATGCTTGCAGGCGTGGAGGATGTTACAGAGCTAATGGGCTAGCCAGATCCAAAAGAGAAGAACATCTTTCTGACACCATATGGAATTATCTATTTGCAGTCTGACCCATAATCACTTAAAATCGATTCAAGACTTTCTGGTGTCCTTCTTCAATCTGCAAACATGTTTATACATATGGCTGACATCTTTTGGGATTAAAATATTTTAAGCCTGGTCTTCAGTGATTCAGACACTGAGCTGGGAAAGTAAGATTTCCCCTTGTCAGGATGAAGTAATGCAGCTGAATAGATGGAGGCACGCGTTTACTCGAGAGCTAAGGGAGTTGTGCTATAATTTACTATTAGCACAACTACTATTGTGCTAATTTACTGCCCTGGTTTCGGCAGGGATAGATGGTACTATTCCCTGGTACTGTTCTCTCTTCATGTCTTCAGAGTTCTCCAAGCAGAGGATAGAGAACAGGCACTTTTTTTCCTAGAAATATTGGTGAAGATGACAAGGAAAGAAGCTAGGCACCTGGTGAGTAAATGACAATTCAGCCCCCACAAGGATGCTCCCCCCCAACAGTTCCCCAGGTTGTTTGCTGCATGTAATTTGCTTTTTTGAGACATTTAAAGACTACCAGATACAGATGACTGCTGCTCAGTGCGCTGGTTCACAGCCTGGGAAAGCACTCTCCTAGGAGCCCCTGGAGGGAGACTTCCCAGCAGAGCGCTGCCAGCTCTGCGCCCGCCGGAGGAGGGTCTCGGTGGGGTACCACGCTTTCAAACCGCAGCGCTCCACCACAGGCTGAGGGCAGGCAGTGGGCACCTGGCAGAGTAAATCGTCTTTCAGAGGCAGCCGGTGAGGAAAGCACACAGTAGATAAAGGCTGTCCCTGGGAAGGCTGGTGTATATTGGAGGAGTCTGTGAAATGCTTTTCCCTACTGTTTCTTTAATGTGAAGCCTGGCAGCTTCAGGATCCAGGATCCAGTGAAGCATGGCCACACTCTATAGACTGTAGACTTTCAAACTTTTTTGGACATCAGTAGATGATCCATCTACCCTTCATATTTTCCTTGAAAGCCTCATGGGTTTTAATGCAGTTGTTTGATGTTACTAGCAACAGAGCTGCTGTTTCCAGGACTAGAGCGAGATTTTCAGCTGGTCTGATACTGGTTTTCCCCAACAAAGCAAGTGGCAAGCTGATGATCGCAACAGACCAGGAGATGGGCTCTAATGTGGGAGTGGGTCAGGCAGTGCCTAAATTAGGATGGGGAATGGCTGGTGTCCCCCACAGCAGCTTCCCCACACAACCATCTGCACCAGGGAAGCTGCTCCACCGCAGCATTTTCAGCCTCCTTAGCACTAATCTTAAAGCTGAGGGGTATTTACAGTGGGCACTACACATCCACTTTACATTTGGTCTACGTGGATTTAACAAGCTCAGTAAAATAGATTGGTATTGTTTACCTCCAGGTAAAACAGATCGGTATTAAACTCACATGCATCACTCAGAAATACTGTTATAACGTTAGGGTAATATCGTCTTCTCTTGTTGCGTGTGAAGGGATTACTTTGGCTGTAAGATAAGAGTGCTACTGTGCAATAACCTCAACCATGTTTGCTTCTGGCTGACAAAAAGGATCCCTTTTCTCTCCTCAGGTGCTCTGGTTAAATCAGTGTCTGAACCAGATTTTCTTTGCTTAGTGCTGTTGCAAGCCACCCACTAGTCCCAAACCCAAAAAGTTTAAATCTGGGGGGGATCCCTCTTGCAGCTCCAGCATGGTGAAGGGGAGCTGGCAGCTCTGCTGAGAAGCTCATCCACGAGTGTCACAGCTGTGGCAACTTGTATAACTGCATTCATGACCACAGATTAGGATACAGGAAAGGAGTGGTATATGAGTGTTAAAAGCTACGGTGCACTGGCTTCCCAAGGTTAGCCCCTTAGGGAATATTTTGCAAGAGTGCCATTAGTGAGACATTCCTAGTTACTTCAGTCCTAATCTAACTGCCTGGGAGTTCATGACTGTCCTCAGCACAGACGGATGTGCATCAGGTTCCCAGGATGGCAGCGTCATCTTCATTGGGGAGCACTGGGGACAGAGGTGTGCGCATCATTGGCAGCAGGGGACAACCCCAGTCCTAATCTCTGTTGGAGACCTCAGAAATCTCTGAAACATGGGAGTTTACATGGGGTGAAGAGCAGTATTCCTTATGGCTACTTTCCCCAGTGAAAACCGCAGCAAAATGTAATATATGTAGATGTGTGAAAGGCTGGTGAGAGCCTTATCTCCAGAGCAGCACATAGCAATTCTGCTGAGGTGGATATATTGCTGTCATTTCTTGTTGGCTGATACCGGCACCTCAGCCATGAGAACACTTCTTTGTGGTGCCATTATCTTCGAGTCCCTGAAATCATTTGTGTGACTGAGCTGCTGCAGAGACCTTTTGTCATCCTGGCCAATCGCTAACAACAATAACATGTAAACAAATACCATTCCTGTAAATCAGCATTTAATTAGTTCAGTGGAAGGAGTTCAGGGAGACGTAGCCTAGAAACAAGATTTCATAGGAAGGCTTCTGCGGCTTCACGGCCTGACCATCTCTGGCTCTGCAAGTGGCATGCTGAGCCCATTGGGAAGAGTGTGCCGGTCATTCGCTGAGTGCCAGCATTGCCCAGAGGGTCCCGGCAGAGGGGTCCAGCCCCTGCCTGTGCAGTACGGGAACCGCTCAACCGCAGGCTGCTCGGTGGGAAGCTCCCCAGAAACGTGCAGGTTTTTTTCAAGGACCACACCATGGGGTGCCAGAAGTCTCCTTGCCTTGTAGCTACAGGGCTTGCAGTGGCTGATACAACTACACTGACGTCCATGCAGCGATGGCTGTCTTTGGCACCTTGGAGTTCAGGGTATGTCAATACAGAAAGATGGGTTTTATTGCAGATGTTAGTACCAGCATCCCACGAAGCTCTGGCTGAGTCCTGCACTCACTCTGCTCTTGTTTCCCATTCTGGTCTGCTCTGGTTTTGCATTCGCATTGTCTCCACCCTGGGGCTGTGCAGGGTGACGCCATGGCACCGCTGTCTTTTCCTCGCTTGTGATGAAGGTGGAGGGGAACTGCCTTCCACACAGGAGGTGATTTTTAAACTCAGGGTGTTTCTATCCTGGGATGGGTATGGATACACCAAGTTTCACTGAAGATGACTCTCTCTCCTTCACACTGCTTCTGACCCCGAGAACGAGGGCAAGAGAGAAGTTACTTGAACATTGAAAAGGCTGTAGTATTTCTGTGGAGGACACATTGCGGTTCCTCTATGTGGGGCCTCCATTTGTCACCATTTATTTCCAGACAGTCCAAATTCTACGTGCCAATACGACTTACCTTTCCCTGTGCTCCTCCCGTGTTCTAACATGAAGAAACAAGACAGAGTTATCACTTCAAGAGTTATTTCCAAACTGCTGCATTTTCTCTTCAGAGGCTTTCAGCAGAAGCAGGGAACAGCTTTCTGTACATGTCAGCATGAACTAGAACACTTCCTAGCTTGATCTGCTTCCAGCAGAGTAAACACAGATGCCTGAAATGTGAGTTAAAAATTGTATTCTGCACATATAAATAATCTCCTAGCTATGGTAGTAAAATAACACAGCTGCGTCGCCTCTAGAACTGAAGGAATCAGACTCTCGTGAGTAGATATACTGATTTAAGTGGCTGCTTCTCTGGTCTTGTGCTTTCCTGAAAGCTGTTTTTTTTACTATAGAAGATCAACACAGTCATCGCTTCTTGGGTTTGGGGGGTTACGGTGCACTGCTCTGTAGTGCTCTCCCTGGGAGTCATCGGCTGCTGCCCTGTGCTATACCCTGGGGTGGTGTTGCCTTCTGGGCTGCGAGTACATCCACGTGGTCCTATACCAGCAGATGTGGTGGGCTATCTCGGACTTGCTTTTTGCCTGTGCTCTGACTGGCCCAGAGCTGGGTGCAGCCACGGACATGGTGTCCTGTGCCCAACCTTCTGCCAGTTCAGAGCAGGGTTGCCGCACTGCAGAGACCTCTTGCTTCACTTAGCAAGAACTGCGATGGAGGCCCTGTACCCTGGTGCTGCGGAGCAGCAGTGCTGCCGCAGCACTGCCAGAACGCTGCCTCCCCTGCGATGGCGAAGGGTGGACTCCGGCCTTTGCTGTCAGGGATCCGGTGCAGGTTTAGCTCAGCTGCCTTCAGCTGGGTTGCTTCAGATATTCATGGCGGTGTTCAAGAGCAAAACAAGGTTCATAAAGCAGCTGGGTCTCAGGGAGAGGCCATTTTTTGGTAGCGTCTCAGGGGCAGGTGTACTACAGGGCCTGGGGCAATGCTTACAGCACCACCTTACATTGCTGCCCTAAAGATCCTCTGCCGTGGAGGAGGAAGGGGAAGGAGTTTCAGAGCTGGCAGGTATTCAGTGCCAACCCCCTTGGCTCAGCCAGGGTGCTGCTTTATTTGCCTCTTATCTTTATGTTAATCTCATTTTATAATTTTTATGGTTAGGAAAAAGAAAATAAAACCTTAGAGATACAGAACACCCTGAACACAATATCCAGGCAAAGACACCCTTTTCTGGGTGATGTAAATGCAGCTTCTGGTGTTAGTTATATCCAGGCTCTGATCTTCCTCCATGTCAGCTCCTCACACTGTCTGCAATAAATATACATCTTGATTT
This sequence comes from Aptenodytes patagonicus, assembly GCF_965638725.1. Lineage (NCBI taxonomy): Eukaryota > Metazoa > Chordata > Aves > Sphenisciformes > Spheniscidae > Aptenodytes > Aptenodytes patagonicus. The sequence continues at coordinate 29,739,132 of NC_134955.1, read as the reverse complement.
ACACCGGTGCAAATAAGAGATATGGTCCAATGATCCTGGCACTCAGTTTGTAGGAAAATTTTGGCCTGAATCCCATTTAAATTTTTTTCCAGAGACTCCTGGCTGTGGTGGAATTGCACTGAGTTCATGCTCATCTGCAAAGAGAAGGAGCTCTTTTCTTAGAGCTGCATCTGCCAAATCATAATGCACTAAATGGTCCCTGAGTTTCAGCATGACAGGGGAAATTCCCCCAAGTTTCCTTTACTACACTAGCGGAAAGCAGTCTCACAGATTTTCACAGTTTTGGAGAAGCCTACGAGCAAAGAATTTACTAGGGAGGAGAGAACTCACGAGATTTCAGAGGATTTTTTTATTACTTGCTCTTTCTAAAACTCCTGGGGTTTCCCTAGCAGAGCTGCGAGGTCAGGCTGCGATGCTTTCCTGGCTTCTTGTTTCTGTGACTCACTTACAGCTGGGTATGTTGAATCTGCAAGCTGCAGGTAATGCAGACCCTGCTTCCCTTCCCTCCAGCTCTGTGCCAGGTGGGTGCCTCCCTAGCCCCTTGGCAGCCTCATTAGGTAGCTGAAAGGCAGGGGGAGAGCCAGCATTTTGGCCCCGGGGGCTTCTCCTTGATGAGACACGCATCCTGCGGGCACTGCACAGCCTGTGCAGAGGTGACACGGTGTCGTGGTTTAATCTCAGTCGGCAACTAAGCACCACGCAGCCGCTCGCTCACTCCCCCCCACCTGGTGGGATGGGGGAGAGAATTGGAAGAGCACAAGTGAGAAAAACTCGTGGGTTGAGATAAAAACAGTTTAATAATTGAAATAATATGATTATAATAATAATAATATGATAATAATAATAATACACAAAGCAAGTGATGCACAGTACAATTGCTCACCACCCGCCGACCGATGCCCAGCCAGTCCCCGAGCAGCGGCCCCCCCGGCCAGCTTTCCCCAGTTTATGTACTGAGCATGACGTCACATGGTATGGAATGTCCCTTTGGCCAGTTTGGCTGTGCCCCCTCCCAGCTTCTTGTGCACCTCCAGCCTTCTCAGTCGGTAGAGCATGGGAAGCTGAAAAGTCCTTGGCTAGTGTAAGCATTACCTAGCAACAACTAAAACATCGGTGCCTTATCAACTTTGTTCTCATCCTAAATCCAAAACACTGTACCAGCTACTAGAAAGGAAATTAACTCTATCCCTGCCGAAACCAGGACACATGGTCGCAGCCAAGTGTCCTCTTCAACATGGAGCTGGCAACCAGAGCCCATGCATGCAAATCGTTCGCAGGAATTCCCAGTCTGAGTGTAGGTGAAACACTCAGTGTGACAGAAGCCCTCTTTCTATTCTCTTGGATTTGGCAAGAAGATTTCAATAACAGAGCACCTGGCAATGCTTTGCCACTGGTAACGACCTATTTACAGGAGAAAGGAATTGTGCTCCCGTCGAATGCACTTTCAAACAGGAGAAATACTTTCTACAGCATCATAGCAATCTTGCCAAGCTAGGATAATCCTTTTTATAGTCAAAATTAGTTGATAGTGACTCTCCAGCTATTGGAGTTGCCTTTCCTGTGCTCTCCACCTGTCCAGCTGACTCCGGCGCTGCAGGCAGTCTCTCTTAACCTCCATTGGCATGAAGAGCAGTTGTCTTTACTGGCATTTTTCAGAGTCCTATCTCAGAAGTGGATGTCTTCATTTTAGCTCAACCATGAGCCTTTCATTTTGCTTTGAGGAGAAGTTACGCTTTTCAGAGAGTGGGGGGTTGGTGTGTGCACTTGGCAGGAGGGAAGTTCCTTTCCTTCCTTCCTTCCTTCCTTCCTTCCTTCCTTCCTTCCTTCCTTCCTTCCTTCCTTCCTTCCTTCCTTCCTTCCTTCCTTCCTTCCTTCCTTCCTTCCTTCCTTCCTTCCTTCCTTCCTTCCTTCCTTCCTTCTTTCCTTCCCTTTTCCCTCTTTCTTCCTTGAGATGAATTTTTTTTAGTCTCTTAAAAATGGCTTTTTGTTTACTCACAGCCTTTACTCACATCCCTTCTTCTTTCAGTTGCAACTCAGCTTTCTGCTTCATGAGTCTTCAGTGCCAGATTTCCTAAAATATCTGGGCAGAACCTCTGAGGAACACAGGAAGGGGAGATTTGGTCCCCTTAACATACCATAAACAAAACGCAGAGAAAAATCTTTTACCATCATGAGGGTACAGCAGCAGCTACTTCAAAATGAAAACCCTAAAGAAATGTTTTCACTTAATGCTAGATCTTTAAGGCCAAGACGATAATTTTCTGCCCTGGGTTCCTCCAGTGGTTGCTCCCTGAAGCCAGCTGAGTTGCTGTGCATTTCCCAGCCCCCCGTGGCTGGGAATGGAGACTGTGGTGGCAGCAGCAGGCAGAAACCTGAATGAGCTCAGCCCCTTCCCTGCCAGAGCCAAGGGGAGACACAGGCTCCCATCGCCAGGGCTTCGGGTCACAGCTTCTCACCAGCACTTCATCACTGCAGAAAAAAACGAAAGGGGAAAACAGGGGTTTCCTAATGGTGAGCTGTATCTGAACTCTGCTGTTCTTGGTAGTGGACCTCACAGTGTTAAACAGGAGAGCGTGTACTTGAAGCCTGTGGGTTTGTTTTGGTTTGGCTCATTAATCTAACTGAAGCATTGCTGGCTTCAGCCACTGCGAGGATTAAGTGGGGCAGCAAAACAAACGGAAGCCTGAATATCTGCCCAGGTTATCAGCACCTCCCTTCCACCAGCAAACACCCTGGGACTGGTCAGTAAGAGGGGACCCTAACCCCTACTCTATTGTCTGACTGCTTTATTACTGAAATTCCTCTTCAGGCTTTTATTGTTGGGAATATTGAGTAGATGGACATGAAATACACAGAAATGAAAATAAATCATTACCTGTGCTGTCAACCAGAACTGAGGACAGACAGGGTGGTTTCTTAGTTCATCCTGATGGTTCACTTTTTTGCTCTTGTGTAGAGACTTGACAGTACATCGTGACCTGAATAAGACCAAGTGTAAGATTTGTAGATAAAGCGCACATGCTGTAATTTGCTGAAGGATATTCCTGATTATTTTACCCCTCCAGCTCTTGTTTCCTTATCAATGTTCACAAACTTTCCTTCTTTCAAACTTGCCCTTTTATTTACTGGGAGGTAATTTTTAGAGCGTTTGCTTCTTCTGGCTGGCTTAATTCAGCTAGATCTTGTTGACTCTGTTCATGGCCTATCCTCTGTACAATCCAGAGCTAAGGCTCAGACCTTGGAAGGACAGTGTGCTTTTAAATCAGTGAACCTCTGCTTCTCTCCAAGACCTGCAGAGATGTCGCAGAAGTAACTGTGTTAGTACCAGTAGGGTTACACCCAGGCAAAATAGACACGAACAATGGGGACTAGGGCTGTGCAATGACCAGGAATAATATCTGCTGACCCTCAGGGTGCAGTTTCCCATTTAGGCTTAATCTGATCTGACCGTGGGCTGCTGGTGAAAGGGTGGTCCTGCTCTTCCTGCCTGCTCCTAGCCATACGTTCCTGCCACCTCCCTTGCACTAGAAGTTGCAATCCTGGAGGCTACAGAAAGAACTGACAGAATTTTTTTCTTTTTTGGTAAATTAATTTTCTGCCGGATCAACAAGCCAATCTGAATCATCCTGCCACAGGAAGACCCCTATGTATGATGCAGGAGATCACCAGGTCATCTGGCAACCTGCAGGTAGACTGGATTAAGGATAACCAGAAAACAATCATCTGTCTTTTATACCCAACCTTTACACTACAGCCTCTGGGGAACCACCCCTCTCTCCAACACATAGGTTTGCCTGAAACCATCAATGTAACAATGCAAAATGAGTCCTGTAGAGTAGCCAGGATCAGCTGACGCCTGCCCTGCCCACAGCGGTCACCTCGTCCGCATTTCCCATGCTCTTCTTCCAGCTGCAGTTCCACCTGGGGCCCAGCACCAACCAGACAATGCTCTTGAAGGAACCTGAGACACTTCTACAAGCTATTTCTGCTTCAATTGTGGTGGAAAAAAGAAATAAGTGCAATAGTTTTGGTCCTCTCCCCTGCAGGTACCTGGGTGTGGGGATGGCTGCGGGGATGACAGCAGTCTCCTTCTTCCCTGGACTGGCATGCTCCTGCCTGTGGTTGGTGTGGTGTGGAAGGGGGTTTCCCCCTCGGCCCCGCTGCTGCCTCCCCTTCTGAGCATTGCACTTGCACAGCAGCCCTACAGCATCAGCCATCCCTGCGGATGGCTGCCACCCTGCTCTCGCTGAGGTCACGTGTTGTGCAGTGCAAAGGGTTAATAGCTGCAAGAAAGCCACTGCAGGTGCAGACGGGTTTGTGAAGGGGTAATGGCGAGGCAGGTGCACGCACACGTGAGAACCAAAGGGATTGAAGGGGGCTCTGAGCAGAAGACAGAGTGGTTCAGACACAAATGCTGTAATTCCAACAGCCGATTGCTTTAGGGATTTAGACTGTGTATTTTTCAAGGAGCCCATTTGCAAGGGGGGAAGCTCATTTGCAAAGACAGGCAAGCAACTGCGACCCTTTGAGGTGTATGCATGTTCTGCAAAAAGGAGACATGCACACACAGTTTGCAAGGGGTAAACCCTGGTGCAACAGCTCCTGAATGTTTTTCTCTGTCATTGTCATGCAGTGAATCATCCATTTACATTCTTAAAATTCAGTCTCATGTGTTTCATCTCTGACACAGGTTTCTTCTCAGGTTAATTCCCCTCTGGCTTCTGGGAGAGTGGGATGTGACCCCTCCTGACATTTGTTTAGTGAGTTATGCTCGCCTTCCGGAGAACACACACAAGCTGTTGGACTTCCTCCCCTCAGCTTTAGCTCTGGTCCAACTCCTTGCTGCACTTACTCTGGCCTTACACCGATACAACGGAGATCAGCATCAGGCTTCTCGAGTTCTGCTTGCAAAAGTGCCTATGTGATTTAGAGTTTGTGCTCTGTTTTCAAGAGGGACTTATGTCCAACATTATTAAAAGAAATGTAAGTGTGTAATCCCTTTGATTTCACTCAAAATGAAACATATGACTGTCTTTGAAGATCTGGTCTTAATAATTTGAGAAAGTCACTTGGATTTACGTCTGTAAATAGTGATGTCATTTCTAAAAAGAAGCCTTATACTCCAAAGGCACCCAGACAATGCCAACATTGTCCCTCCTGTCCCACCCTACCCAGCAGGTAGGAATTTGAGGACTATGATGAGAAAAAGAAAAATAATTTCCATCTCCCAACAGCCAGACCTGAATGTAATTACTGACGAAACTGTAAACCCAACTTCCCAATAATGTTTGGAAACCCAAACGAAGCATCCTCCTTGTTCATGGGAACAGAAATTGTATTCCCATATCAAAGAAATTAGGTAAGAGGAAGTATATTGAGGAACTCAGGAAGTGAAAAGTCTTTCATTGCTATATTCTTGCAAGAGCAAATACAAAGCAACATGATTAGTCGGTTCTTGAGCAGCTTCCTATTTCCATCACCAAACTGCTCTAATCTTTAAGGTACTGAACACTGTTTTTCTGAAGTTAATCTGGACGAACTTGACGCCTCGCAGTTTGTGTCCAACTGAGTCGCTGTGCACAGGTGTAGTATGGAAGATCTGGTGGAAATTAGATTTCAGTGATATCTTTCACTCCCTCCCTTGCTCTCTTATCTTTTCATCTACCTCAGCCACAGCATCTCTTGGTAGAGCTCTTATTCCTTGCATTTTTCCTTACTGCTCTCCAGCAATGCGGTACTCGACCATGGGATGAGGAGCCTGGTGGTATGTTACGTCTGAGCATCCCAGCTTTAGACCAGGCTGACAACATTAAGGCCAAAATACTGGACTGTTATTCCTGAGTAAATTAATTCCACTTCTAGGACCATTTTGATGTGTGCAACAGGAGTTGGCCCAATGTCACTTTCTCTTCTCTCAAAGGGAGATAATTTAATTCTTCATCCCTTCTCGTGCCCACAGGTTGTGGGAAGAATGGCCCCTGTACCACGCCTGCCATCCGTGCCCCTGTGGAGGACACTGCCCAGACACTTGTGATTAGGATTGAGCCCTGCATGAATAAATTCAATTTTGTAACTCTGGCAGGTGTGCCGCTCTCTGAAAGCTAAGCAGCCTCATGACCCAGGCTGCACGTGCCAACTCGGAGACATGCTTTGGGCGGCTTGGGATGCTTCTCCATGACACTGAGCCCTGCCGGACAGAGGAGACCGGCACGTGGCAGCGCCCTGCCAGCACACCTTGCTCTTGGCAGGCTGGAGACAGCGGTACAGTCAGGTCTTCATCAAGGAGAAGGGAAACCTTCAGCCTCTGTGCATGGTGGGGTGAGGTTCCGTCCCTTACGCATCCACAAAGCCGAGGTTCAGAAGGACCAAAGTCACCCCGAGTTTCCTGGCCACCTGCTCCTGCACTGAGATTAGTTTACATACAACATATGCCTCTGCTTCTACCTCACTGTAGATGTAGGCTGGACATTTCCCTGCAAGCTGCCCTCCTTTATGCTGGCTGTAAACAACAAAATGCCACTGGTATGGCTATCCTTGGCAAGTCTTGTATGGAGCTCCATCCCCTGACCACCTTCAGGAGCTTGCTGTGGGTGGTGGGAAGAGGAGTTTGCCTGGGATGGGTGGCTGCAGCCAAAAAGTCCCTGGAGCTGAGTTGAAGAGCGGTCACTGGGGCTGCCATATGTGCCTATTTCTTTCCTGGAAAGCAGGGATTCAGTGGCAACAGGACAACATGTGACAGTAAGGATTTTTTTTGATTGTCAAAACAACTGTCTATTTCTAAGGTGATTTCTAATGAAAAGTGTTTATCAACATTGCAGTCGGAAGTGTGGAGGAAGTTCTGCTTTCTCTCAGTTTATTTCTTTCCCTTCATTTTAAAAAATGAGGATGGATGGAGGGACGGGAGAGAGAGCTGGAGGTGAGGAAGAATGTGAACAGAAATGTTTTCAAAGGGAAACTTTCTATTTAGCTTTCTTCACTGTATTTTGCAAAACATACACATATTTCAAATGGAAACACGAATTCAAAAGGCCAGGCAACGTCCTCGGTGGAGACAAACTGGCTCCATGCCAGGCTGCTTCCGTAGGCAGGGAGCCAGCCTGGCAGCAGCAGCGTGTCTCCTCCCCATCCTACCTCCCTCCTGGGAGACACATCCCAGCCTGGTTTGGTCTGCGGAGGAAAGGTAGCACAGGGACCTTTATGCTAGTCCCAAGTGTATGGGATCAGACCCCCATGGGCATAGGCTTATCTCGGTTGCGTTCAAGGCAGGCGGAGGTGTGGTCTGAGGTGTGTGTGAGGGGGAGAATGAGGGCAATAGGGCTAAAAGTTAAAAGGACACAGTCAAAATTATAGCAGCGGTTAAAACTAGCCAGGTACAACAGCTTCCTCTGCTTGCAGGTTTGCAAACCAAGCACCACTCTGTTGTTTGGCACTGCGAACAGGGAGACCATGAAACACCACACACAACCCCCCTCGAAAGTTTAAAAAAGACCTTGCTGTGTAAGAAGAGCCAAACTGCCGTGAGGGGTCCCCTGCTAACCACAGTCACCTGTCCCCGCAGCTGGCAGCAGCAGGCCCAGGGAGGGTCAGTGGGTGCTAATCGCGGGGTATTGTGCAGCCACCTGGTACAGTGGTGGAGAAACCAGCAGTCCCTGCAGGCTGCTACCAGCAGATTTCACTTCACCTGTTTTACTGAGACCCACTTGACTACTTAACACTTTCCCAGCATACAATTTGAGATGGGTTTACAGAACGTTCCACATGGCAGAAGTGGTTTGAAATGACAGGTTTCCTCACATTCATCCTGTTTGGACTATTTCTAGTCGGGAATATTTCCTGGATAAATCTGAGGATAAAATTGATCAAGCTTAACCCAGGAGTGCAGTGGCTGGCGTTGCTCAGCCAGCAGCGTTGATCTGTGCTGAGTCTTGGGGCTCCAGCCTCGTGTCACACGGGTGGCACTGGCTGTGCAGCACCTTCTGACTGCAGAGGGAAGATCCTTTAGACGCAGAATATCTGCAACATGGGATGAAATCACTTGCCCCAAAAATCCGATACCCCCTCTCCAGCAATGGCCAGTGATGCTTCAGGAAAACATCTCCACTTAATCTCCCCCCTTCCCACAAACCAAATATCTGGCTGGATGTGAAGGTGGTATGTGCTGGTCTCCTGGTCCCTGGGCTCAGTTAGCCTCTGCAGAGCAGTGGTAGCAGTAGGACAGGCAGGAGCTGACCCAGCGTATCCAGCCAGTGCCACAATGCTGTGCCAGAGAGGGCACAAAAGGAGTCCTGTCTCCCAAAGGTAATCAGACCTGTTCTTGAGGTACAGCATTTTATCATCCTTATCTTCATTGGCTTAGCTACAGCACAAATGTTACGGCTTTCTCATAGTATTTTGGTACTTTCATTTCGGGTGCCAGCTGAAATCAGGAAGTATGGCGGTGGGTGGAAACATATAAACCCCTGCATCTTTAAAGTGAGAGCCTGAAAATGGGATAGGTGTCAAGGCAGGTTAATTTTACAGCCTACTGGTGTTGGCAGCATCGCACTTGCTATTCCCAGAGCTACGCACCTTCCCTCTGACCTCACTGACTATGCTCGGCTACTTGCAAGGAAGTAAACAAAAGGGACTCATGGGGACTTCGGTTCCATAGAAACAGCAGGGAAAATGTCCATGCGTGCCAAGTGGAAAAGGACTAAATCAGTGGGGAAGGAAATTTTATTGTCATAAGTTCAAAGGGGATGTTACAAACAAGAGAGTGGGAAAAAAAAAAGGAAAAAAAGGGAAAACTTCAGAAAGCAGTCCCTGAATTCAGATCACAAAATACTACTGATGAAGCCTTGCCTTAGAGCAGTTGTCAAATATGATGTGGTATTTACATCAACAGTGACTCAGGCAGCATTTACTACTTCCCCTTGAAACACAGTAGGACGCTGCCTGCCCTCAGAGATTTGTGGATCCTAACCCTGCAGGTGGATGGATCGACCCAGCGCTGGTGGATGGATGGGAAAACAATGCACCGGGCAAGGGGATGGGAGAGCACGCAGCCCCATTAACCACGGGTCCGCGTCAGCTAGGGTTTGGTGCGAGGGAAACAAGTAAATGGTGTTATAGCTGTGGTGGGGAGAATGCCCTGAGACATTTCTGCACTGGGGGCGTCTGCAGCCAGGTAAAATGAGCTCCTGGTTCCCAGCCTGATAGCTCTTGCAGAGCAGGGGGCTCGCTGTGGTCTGATCCCAGGCTGATGCGGTGCCAGCAGTGCCTTGGGGCTGGGGTGGGATCGCTCTAAGCTATGCCATCTGGCCACAGTCCCCAGGGCCACCCCAACCGGGGCATGCTGGAGGGGAGCAGGCGTTGCCAATGCCCCCTTCCACTCTGTCAGCGGTGGGAGGGATGGCATCGGGGCTGTCTGGCATGGCCTGTAGGAGAGTCCGGGGTGGGCTCCCCTGGGACACAGCAGGCCTGAGAGTCTGATCGTTTGATCACATCCTGGCAGTGGCAGCGTTCAAGTAACGCAGATGTGAGCCCCTAATTTGTAAAGAGGAGAGAATATCCAAAGGTTCAAAAGAGGAACTATCTGAAGACTGCGATGAATTTCACTGTAAGCCAAGTGCAAACATGGCTTTGGGTCTCTGAGAAGGAGATTTAGGGTTACAAATGCAGGGGGATGGTATAACCCGGCCACTGGATCATTCTTTTATTTACCATTGCCTCCTCCAGTTGTGGAAGCCCTTCATAAATGTGGGAGCGTCAGGACTCTGCGATTCACAGGACAAAGTGGTCACTACATTTAAGTGCCACTGGTGGCAATGGTTGCCTGCATCTACTTGCTACTGTACACTTCATGAAGGCTGAAAAAAGGTAGTTTTCATACCCCCCATTTTCCTGAGGTCTTGAAAGGTGAAACAGCAAAGCGCTGTGAACAGGAGGGCACCCCTCAGGTGGGCTGTGCCCTCCGGTTTGTGGAATAGCATCAGTCCGGATTCCTCTTTCCTCCAAGGAGCCCTCAGCTCTTCACACCCCCATAGAACAGTAACACAGTTTGTTCAAGGGATCAGCAGAGAAATAAAATGCAAGGTCCCTGCCTCTCCTGTTGCCACGTAACTGCCAGTCCTCATCCAAGCTAGCCTAGGCCGGCTTTTTTAAGCAGTAATTAATTTTGATAAAACTGCCAGGCTATGTTGCTCCTTCTTGCATCACTCTGGTGGCAGGCTACAGAATCTGAGCGTGCCTCAATCTAGTCTCTGAAATAAAACCTACAGCTGATCATGTTTGAGTTGGCTTAAGCGACATGGTGCCCAGGTTCACTGCATGCTGCAGCAGGTCTGAGTCACAGCAGCAGACTCCATCTTCGCAGGGTGAAACTCCACTGAAAGCATCTGCACTCCTGTAAAGCTGTAGGTTGGTCCCATACCCTGCCAGAGGTGTGCTCCTGCTTGCATATGGGCAAGTGCATGTGGACACTCACAGAGAGGGCACAAGAATAACTTTAGCAGCTCCTTTTGACCATCGGGCTCAAAGACCCTTGATTTGGGGCTACGTGCACGGAAAATGGGAGGATATTTTCCAAATCCTTATTCATGCCAAATTCACTCTTCTTTCACCCTCAGTGCAGAGTACGTAACTGAGCTTGTTATCTTTGCCTCTCAGATGATTATTTGTTCACATTACTCATTGAAACTTTGTGGCATCCTAACACCCTCCATAAGGATCTCTAAGAATCTCTACCACAGTGTCAGAAGCATAGGCATGTGCTTTGCAGTGCCAGACTCTTGGAAATTTGTTTTAACAGGCTCCTGCTTTCAATTAGTGAGTAAACTCCTTGGGACATGAGCCTATCTTCCCGTTAGTCCTGGCAGGCACTCTGGTACTTTCTAAGCAAATCATCCTCATCCTCACCCTCACCTTCCTACAAAAATCCAAAAGTAGCTGAAATTTCAGTCACCCCAATTTCTCCACCTGAAAGGGCTGCAAGCTGCTGTCTGGGGCTGGTCTTATAAAGAGAGCAACATCCCTGCACGCTACCTTCAGGTCCACTCCATGTTACTTAGTGTCTGAAAGAGCGTTTTTTGGACTCATATCTCTCAGCAATGCAAAGAAGACGTGAGCAAGATGCAAATCACACCTGTATGAGCATCACCTGGCTAGGCTTCTCCCTAGGTTTTCCAGCTTACTGGGCTTGTGATACAGTCAGGTCTCCCCACGCTTGCTAGAGCTTTAGCCAATTCAGCACTTGCCTGCTGGGATTTTGACCCCTCCCATCCCCCACGTGTTTGTTTGAAGAGATAACTCCTTTTATATATATACTTGCTCTTTGGATGGGGGGGGAAACCTTTATTGTTGTCTCTGAGCTTCTGCAGCATAAAGTTCCAGGATTCCTCCATTCCCAGCTGCTAGATTCAGAAAGCTTTTCCTTTTCAAGCTTCCTGTTCACACAGGGTGGGGGTGGGAAGTGGGGGATGAGGGGGGAGGTTATGCATTGAATAAAAGGAATTAACCATTTCCCTTCTCTGACCTTTGGGAATTTCCGTATGTGAAAGTGGCAGCTTGTGTGTCTAAGAATTATAAATGATGGGACCTTGCAAGTTACTGAATGGATGTGTGACCAAAGACCACAGGCTGCTCCCTGAGCAGGGCTGGGAGTGAGGAGGGCAAAGGGGAGAAATAAGAAGCAGGAAAGACTACAGATACTGAAAGACTGCATGTTTTATAGGAATGAAAACTGCTTATCATGCTCCAGAGAGCTCATGGTGTTGCAGCTTCCCTCCACCATGCCTTAGTTCATCTTCTGTTCTCAGCACACAGCAAAAAGGAGGCCAGGAAGTAAGATTCCATGAGTTCTCATGACTCAGATCTCCCTCCTGTAGGGTTTCATCAGTTTCCCTAGAACAGGGTCACCATCCTGAAAGGAAAAGAGCCATCCTGACTGGTGTTAAACTGTATGTGTATTTAATAAACATAGTGCGTGTGTGCACAATCCTTTCCAGACCCTTAAAATGGACTTGACAGTGCTTGAAGTGGAACCTGCATCACTCTTTCTGAGAAACCAGTGTGTGTCCTCTAAGCCACCCTTGCCCCTGGTTCCTGGGTGCTAGACAGACTCTCAGTGCACATCCCAACAGGCTCACAGCCACTCAGCCTGTGCACACATGCAGATGGACACACGCAGATGCACACACGAACAAGCGGGGCCCTAGCAGTTGCAGAGCAAGAGGCGGCCCCTGTCTCCACTGCACTTTGTGGGGAGCACCAAATATCCCTGGAGGGACTCCCTGGCAAGCTGAGACCAAGCGTGATTAAAAAGATTAAAAAATTAGATTAAAACCTAACACAGCCATATCTGGATGCAGTAAACAGTGTGTGTGTGTGTGTGTGTGTACATGTACTGATAGAGAGGAGTACCAAAGTGGCAACCCACAGGTACAGGCTGCAGTGCTGCTCACATGCTTACTTGGGGAAGTGACCCCAAATAGAACTGAGCAAGTGCATGTTGCCACACATACACAGATGCTGATGTCCTCTGTGGCCCAGATACCGGTAGTGAGAGCCTCAGGTCTGTGTGACCTACCTTAGCAGAGAGCAGCCTGGCCTATGGCCACTGCCCTTCTCCTGGGCAGGCTGTCACCCAGCTGTGCCGTGGGCACCCTGACTGGCCCCCCAGAGGTTACACATGTGCGTGCACCTGGAGAAGCAACTTAATCCAGGGAGGTTTCTGCTCTTTCTTTTTCTGCTCTCTCCCCCTAACCCACAGGGAAATTTGTTTTTGAGCTTCACCTTCTGTCTTCTCCCCTAAAGCCACCAAGGCTCATGGGCAGGTGAGGGGAGTTAGATGAGCCTGAAGGGTTTGCCAGGCAGAAAGGAGATGGCAAAGACTGGCAGATGATGAGGGTCAACAGCACTGGTGCAAGTAGCATAGATGGGGCTTCATGCATGGCCTCATAAAACCTAGTCCTGGTCTTCCAGACATTCCATCGGTTACTCACAGCTGATGAGCACATGTGTTCCCACAAACACGTGTGCAAATGGTAGGAATTTTAGCAGGACTTTGGGCAGAGTGAGTCCACAGCCCCCTTCTACTTTCAGGAAGCTGTTTGGGATCACTGTGCCTTCCCTGAATGTGAGGGTCTCGCTGGCTGAGTTTGTGAGTTACGTTATTTCATGTGCCTGAGAAGTAGCTCCAAGCTGAGCAGGCACCTTCACGCTGACACCCAAAGCACACTCAGCTCTTCCTTCTTCACCAGCCATGGCAGAGATTTCCTAAACACAGGAGGAAAAAAATCTGCTTGTACTCACTGCTGGCTGTGATTTGCAAGGCACAGAGGAAAAAATATGTTGCTCAGCAGGGCCCCTGCTGTATCCTGTATGGCATTTCTGTGGAACTAGCCAGGCCCATCTGTCTAAGCGTTTACAAATTGTAAACCTAACAGGGATGACCTGGTGAGTCCCAGGCCCTGCTGCTCTGCCAGGATGACAGAACCAGACCGAGGACACTTTACTCCCCGCCATGCTGCCCGAGGATGGAGATGGAGGGAAGCGGGTGGCCTCTTGCCTTGCAGGATACAGAAGTACCCAACCTGCATTTAGGAGGAGCCTGGAGGAGTGATATGAGGCGGTTTGGGAAAGATCTCCTCCTCACCCCTCCTTTTCTCCCTCTGCTGTGGGATGATGGGGACAGCTACGAGGGAAGCTTGTTTTCACTCTCTGTAGCTGAGCATCCCTTGCCCACTGCTGCCCTCAGCACTTTCATCAGCCTGTAGAAGCGACAGGGACCAGCCGGCGCATCAAAGCCTTGTTAAGTTACTGCTGTGCTGTGAAAGAGAGGGGAAAAAATCCTGTTGACTGTGACGAATTAGAGAAGTTCAGGGGTGGCACTCACCCTTTTATTGGAGAGCTGCTTGAGTCTGTGCACTGCTAAAGGGATTAGAGCAGCGTGTGGCATGTTTCTGGTTCTGACAGAAACTTGAACACGCTCTAGTAGAGCTATAAAGAGAAAGGCCACGTCAATGGCAGGAGGGCTGGGGAGGGTTGTGAGTGATTAGCCACACTTGGAAGGCAACAGGGGGTTGTGAACTGTATGTTCGGTGTTAACTGTCAAGGTGCTGAATTCTCCAAAGCATGGCATTTGCAGCACCATGCGTGGGCTGTCTCTTCCCAGGTGCATTTTCGGGCACATTGCGCTCTCGCAGGGCCTCTGGCAGTGTTGCCTCCTGGAGAAGGAGGCCCCTGGCAAGTGTCAGGACATGCAGCACCAGCCTGGTGCAGGGCTCAGCCCCGACCTGCAACAAGCTCCTCTAGGAATGGAGAGGACTTTGAGGGGGGTTCTCCATTCCCATTCAGACCTTGCTCACTCAGCAGAGTCAGAAGTGAAAGTATCAGATATCGCACAAGTAAATTAATGTCAATGTGATAAAAAATGAAAAAACATCATAATTTACTGGGAGGTGAAACAGCCACTGTGCCTAAGGCTCAGCATTCATTTGGACTTCCAAGGCACCAAGCTGATCATGGGTGGGGAGCTAAGTTGTATCTGAGCTAAGTATAAGTATACAAGCTAACTTGTATCATTACTCTGAGCTGGGTTTTACAGAGGTTTCAAGAAAATGGCCGTTTTGAACATGGCACGCTCGAAGCCTAATTTGAGGATGAGACCAGAAACTAACCTCACAGCCTGATGCACAACCTGAATGACAATTTTCCTAAGCAGGACATCTGCTCGGTAATAGGGACATGAATTACAAAGCTGAAGATGTTAACAGTGGTGTGGAAGGAGCAACCTGGCACAACAGACTCAGAGAGATGGGACAGGTATGTCTGGAAGGAGCATCACAACTTGTCAAACACTGGTTTCACCAAATGTACCCCAAACCCCAAAGGGTTATGTTGGAGTCCTCCAGATGGAGCGGTCAGAACCCAGATTGGCCATTCGTGCACTGAAATAGGTTTACATCAGCTCTCCAGGTTATGAGAGCTGACACTGATTTGGGTTCAGAAGCGTCTGCAGTTTATATACGGTAAAACGAGATGAAATTTAAGTGGAACAAAACACTTCAAAGCTTCAGGAAAACTGCCAGCAAAAGGTTAATAGACAGGACATTGGGGCAATGATTTCAAATCAGACTGAATGACAATTTTCAGCTGCTGCAAGACCTAAAGCCACTTCAAGAAGTCAGCAAGAAGTAAGCATGTGTCACACTCCCTCCTGCATGACAGTATCAGCAACAGCTTGGTAAGTCTGGGTGGTTTCCTGAGAAGCAAAGGCAAAGCAGAGATGACTGAAAATATGGGAGACTCTGTGAAAGTAAGGAAAGAAATCAAACTGCAAGCCCTAGGAGGAGGGCTTAGGACAGAGAGGCAGAAAAATGCCTGTTCAAAGAAAAGAGCAAAGCAATACCAGTGTGAGAGGTGACATGAGACCCTCACAGATAATGCCATTACAGAAATTTAATTCTCTACTGAGGAAGCCAATAATAAAACAATTTTCCCACTGGCAAGGTGTGAACTGGAGACAGACAAAAGCAGGGTTTTTCACATTCCTGTGAAAATATTTGAGATTTCAAAAAATGCTATTATTCCTATTTGTGTCAGCACAAAGATGAGACCTTTGGAAAAACATAACGGGAAAGAACCCAATTCCTTCTTTCCTTTCTCTCCCCTCAACACAAAAATGAGAACAGGTACGTGTGTGGGACTGAGATTTGGGTTCATGTCCTTGCATGAGATTATCTCTGGTGAATGCACCAACCTCCCAACAGCTAGCCCATTTACTAATCTGAGAAAAGTTTAGATGCAACTGGAGAGACTGAAGGGCTTGAGCGGGTCAAAGTGTGCCCTGGGCTCCTCATGCCCCAGCTGCAGGGAGCAACTAAGAGCAGAGCTGGACACAGCCCAGCTTGGCTGTCGCGCCAAAAGCAGACCATGGCAGAGGGGAGCAGGTTGGCGCAGTCCAGAACACCTGGGCTGCATGGACCCAGGAACTTAAAAAGCACTTCCCAGTTAGGTAAAACAGATGTAGGTTTTATAGCTAGTTTTCATCAGAGACTTGAGAAATCTACCCCATAGAGTATCCAGGAACTCAGACAGCTCTGCAAATGTTTATTTTTAATGAATCATCATATGCACACAAAAACAGAAACATTTTCAGAATATTTCCAGCCAGCTTTGGTTCTAACAGAAATGTTTACAGTCACTGACTAATAATAAACAAGGAAAGACACTAATAATACCATAAGGTCAGAAAAAGAGGTAGGGAGAGCACACACAGGAGACACTAAGCATACAAATGCAAAAGGACTAGTGCCTACGAAATGGCTTGCATTGTAAGTGAAGAAGTGGGAGATGCAAGTCAAAAAATTAAATGTACTAGTTGAAAGCCTGCTTAAAAGTTTGTGCTGGTGGTTTCACCAGTAAATCCATTGTACATTTCAGTGCAGATGGAGAAAAGCTCATGAACCCTGGGAGAGCACCGCTGCAGTCAGCATTACCGAGAAAGGCCAAATGCGACATGCATCCAGCTGCCTTTCAGAGTTTTGCAGACTTGCTTCTTGTGGGCGGCAAAGGAGTGATTGGGGCAAAGTTAAAGGAAAAGCAGGCTGAATTTTGACCTGGAAGATCAGACTTTGACCACATTTTAAAAAACATTCATCAAAGAGAGCACAGGATGGAGGAAATCGCTCATTGTTGTTGCTCATAAGAAATCATTTGCTAGCCTTCCTCACGAATTTGGAAAATTAAATAACTAGCATCATCCAAGACATTGGTCAGCCAAGACGACCAGCTGAGGGAATCCCTACCCTAAGCTGTGCTGGAGAAGGAAAAGCAATGGCTTGGGGCTTGACAGTACAGAGCACTGGTGAAGAGCCACCAGGACAGACACCTGGAGCCTGGTTCGGACCTCAGGCAACCTTTGAAGAATCCAGTCTTCAGTGCATGCTTTTGGCGATGTGCCCAGAAGATATTTGAAAGTCTACAAACTACTCTCCACTGTTACATAAATTAATTACTCCACAGAGTGCTTATCCTACACTTCAGAGTTTTGAGTTTCATGTTCGGCTGGTATAAAATGGCACGGCCAGTAGATGACTCTTCTTTTCCTTCATGTCTAATTCTCCTTTCATTCAACCGTTATTCATGTCACTCTAGCGAGCTGAAACTAACTGATTTACACTAGCACTCAGTAAGAAAATAACTAGGCTCTGAGATCCTGACTTTCATTGAGCACTATCTTCAGATGGATTAATACACACAATTTCACTGGCTTGCCAATAGCCTCTGGCTTTCGATCAGCAAGTGATCTGGCCAACACTGAGCTATCAGACCACAGACAAAAATTTTCTTGCAGTGTTTGGAACTCTCCCCTGGGTGCTAGTTTCACCTTCCTAAGCAAAAAGGTGCAACGTATTTTTTTCCAGGATGTGCTGAGTTTGCTTGCTTTGGCACGTTACATTAAAGCCCTCAAATCCCAAACTGGTATTTGCAATACTAGTTGGGAAAGTTTGGGAAATGTACAGGAGACCATCAGCTGCAGTGTAATTGGGGCATCTCTTGGTTTCTCCATGGGCATGTGAAATGTTAGTGGAAATCCTCGCCCACTTATGGTCCTCCTTGGATGCTCACCCCTGTTGACTTCCCCACCTCCAGCGCCATCCTGCTGGCTTTCACCCCATTTGGCTCCTCGGCTGTCCTGGCACACAGGACACTGCCTGCAGGGGTGAGAACTTTGGCTGCCTGAACTTTCCCGCCACTGGTGCCAGTGCCAGCGCAGGCTGCAGCAGGACTTCCCCCAGCGATGTCCCTTTGGACCTCACTGAGGGCCCAGAAATATGACCTTCCCCTCAAGCCCACTGCGTCTGGGCCAGCGCAGACCCTGGTGGCATCAGCTTCCCCACAGCAGTATTGTGTCAGCCCCATCAGGCCCCAGCTGGATGAGCTAAACCAAATTTAAGCTCAGTTCCTGTCCCCAGCTTCAAACCATGAGTCAGGGTGCTCACACCATCCGCCTGCTGCTGACTGATCGCAGTGGAGGGGTGAAGCATGTCTTGTTCTGCCTTTGGTATGGGGTGTGCTCACTTCCTACATCTAAAACTGAGCCAGAGCTACATCTCACTATTAAAGAGGGTAAATCGAAACGAAACCTCCTCCTGACATTTTGCATGTGGTTAGTCTGACAGCATGCGCTGCGTGCACATGACACAGAGCTACCAAGGCAAAGTACAGGAAGAGGTTAGGGATGAGAAGCTCTCTGACCTGCAATAAAACAAGAGGCTCTGATTTAACAAGCAGTAAAGGTTTCCCAGCTACATGGCATATACTAGGCTGTGCAATGTCTCATCGCCCAGCATTTGCAGCTGCTGACACAGCATGGATTAGCAAAACAGACATTAAGGATGGGATGGGTCAGCGAGCTGTGTGCATTTTCCACAGGGTGGTAGGGATACTGCAAGCGGGAGCTGAGTCTAGTCAGTCAGATGTGTTCTCCATGAGCAGTTTGGGATCCTTCCCCTGCAAGCTGGGCTGAGCATGGAGCTTTTAGCTGGGAATGCGCTCTTATTCCCCTACCACAGGGATTTTCCTCATCAAGCTGCCTTGAAGGCATCTAGTCAAGTAGTAGTCAACCTAGGGATGGCAGGGAAGGCTAGCAAAGGCACTTGGGTGACTCATTGTGCCAGAGATATCCCACTCCCACAGCACAGCACTGTCCTCAGCCACGTACAAGCTATTAGCTGCCTCCTGGCACCAGAGGAAGGGTCCTTTCTTGGAGCACTCCTTTGGTGGTGCAGACGCTGCCTGCCACTTGCCCCCCTGGTGTGTGTCCCTGCTGTCCGGGCCAGAGGGGGCTTCCAAAGGAGCAGCTGCTCTGAGCAAGGCTGGTTGACACTTGCCTGCTAATTGAATGGTGGCATTGATTTTAGTGTCCCTCGTGGGTCTGCACTGGCATCTGCAGTTGGAAGTCCTGCAACCCTGTGGGTGCACCAGTCCTCCCTCTGCCAAGGGCAGCCTCCCGCCGTCCTCATGGGCAGTGCTGACTGGGGACACAGCCTGGCAGGTCTGGCTGCCAGGGCCAAGGCAGCGTCTCTGCCAGCAAGTCTTGCACAATTTAGGCAGGACTTAACGTTCACCTCTCCAGAGACACTCAGAAGGGAAAACAGACATAGCAATACCTCCAGTGGTGGAAAGGAGGGTGAGCGGAAGACCCGGGAGGTGCAGTAGGAGGCCAGCCCAACCGACGCCGCTCTGCACACAGCACACAGATGGGACCGTGGTCTGTTTATCTGTAAACAGTGGCACTGTTCAGCACAAACATGCAATCAGCCCGAGCTTGGAAAGCCTCACGTCCTTCTTGGTAACAACATGATAGAAAGTAAGGCCTTGGCTTGTTGCCCTGAGTACATTGCTGAAGTGGGCTGGGTGAGGAGCAGGGAAGAGCTGGAATAGAAAAGTTGAGCTTTGATTTTCAAGTCTGGTTACCCCAACAATGTGATCCAGGCAGTCCCAGCAAGGGAGATCCTGGAGCTGGATGTCTGGGGAGGGTGCAGAGCCCTAGGACAGCTCTGAAGAGCTGCTCAGCACCCTGGTCACAGCTTGCTTTCTGGGAAAAGCTACCTGTAACATCTCAGGCTGCACGCAGGTATTACCTGAAGCTGCTTTCTGTTTGCCATAGGTACTCACAAGGCCTCTATTACTCTTATGTCCAAGAATCCTTACAGGTCCTTCTCTTCTCGTGAAGTCAGGCAGAAATGTCATCCCCATCTCACAGGTGGGGAGATGAGGCACAGCAAAGTCAAGTGACCATGCAAGAACCAAAGGCCCAACCTGTAGTGGCACAACTGCTTAAAAATGAGCACACCATGGACCAGAGCTGTCTGGGTGAGTCCCAGGATGTATCTTCCCCTGCAGAAGAGAAGCCTCATCCATTCGAGTTCCGCATGTCGGAAACTTCTAATACTAGGGAGACTAAAGCCCAGGATATTAGTTAGGCGGTATTAATTCATGTAGCCCTGTGTGTCCCCATGCTCCCTTTCACCATATGTGAGCATATATGCATTAAAGGGCAACTTGCTTCACAGGGAGCTGGTAGCAGCAGAACAGCACCCAGTTCCCTACTGCAGATGGCAAAGGGGCATTTCAGTTCATAGCTGGTGAGAAACTTTCTACTTACAAACATGCACACAGACAAAAGCACTGGACATCCAGCTATATGAATGTGGTAAAACCTAGGCATGAGTATAATAAAAAAACCCCTGATGTGATAAAGCTTAAAATCCTGTCCCATGGGCTGAGTTAGTGTTTTCCCTGCAGCAATTTCTTTTAGCTAGCAAACTTTAAGTTATGATTTGCATTCATTAGATTCACTGAACATGTTGATAATTGGCTGTCTTAACACTCATGCACAGACAAGACCGTGGTGTTAAGATTTCATCTGAGGCATCAGCCACACAGCAATCAGCAAGGGACATAACACCGACTCCTGAGGCATGTGAAAGGCTGAGGAGACTTCACAGTCCCAGGTTTGAGAGTTGATATAGCGATCCTGTTGCTGAGATCTCCAGATCCCCATTGCCCTTTACCTGGATGACCATTCTGGGAGACAGACTGACCAAGGTGCATCCAAACCCAGGTTCTTGCTGGCAAAAGAGAGAACGACACTGGTCACTTATTTAACAGGAAAATCCCCATTAAACCTCCATTTCCCCTCCTCCTCGGGAACATCCACGAGTGACTGGTTCACATTTGCCACAGTATTTTCAAGAAGGGCCTGTGAGCTCTGCAGTTCCTCCCCGGCAGGAAGCTGGAGCTGCACTGTGCTCTCCCTGCCAGGCCTTGAGGACAGAGTGCAGGAAGGGGGTTTCTGGAGAAAGCAGCCATACTCTTCCACTCCACACAGGTTGGTTTTTTCCCCACCCTTACTCCGCCAGAGAAGTCCTTAGAAGAAGAGACGTGCACGCAATTTGCCTCCTTACATTTACCTTGGGGAATCTTTCCAGACATTGTCCCCAACAGCATCTTATTTCTGAGACATTAAAAAGCCACCCTATTCAAATGCAAATCAAGTCCTTCCTGACAATAACTGTTGAGTAATTTTGACGTCAATACAAGCGCTCTAGCCGGACGTTCCAAGAATAGACCTGGTGTTTGGGAACGGAGCAAAAAGGAAGCGACCACAGATAATACACAGGAGCAACTCTTTAAAGGAGAGACTGTGAGGGGAAGATAGCACAGCCAGGGGTATCAGGTACCAAAGCGTCAGAGGTTTAGAGCAAGGGACAGGCATGGAAAGCTAGGCTGGAGGAGGCTGAGGTGCAGGCTCTCCTCAGACCTAGGGTGAGAAAGCTGGGCCTTCCATCTTGGGTGAGTCCATTTGCCCAGAGTCAACCCCAAGCTCTTTCCCTTAGGCTGCATTTTGATGAACTTTTATACATTTGGAGCTTGCTTAGGTGCCTCTGCCCTGTGCTGTTATACGATGTGCCTTCTGGAAGTTTTCTTCTGTGCAGTGTGTGCTGTCATGCTCCTAAAGCTGGTTGCAGAGAGGACACTGAACTTCCGTGCCTTCAGAGGGAAAGTCTTTCAACCAGAACTTGATACCAAAAAGTAATTCAAACACAGAACTAGCTAGCCCACCCCGAGGAAGAGATGCATACAGTGTATATTGCTGATGGGTTGATAGAGCAAACTGCTGGCCCCTCAAGGATCTCCACGGCAAATAGCATGCTCTAGAGCTGAAGTAGACCCCTTAGGAAACATGATCCGGCAGAGATGCCATTGATGTGCCTGCATGATCAGAGGAATACATGCAGGGCTTCCTGAGTGACATGGCATTTGAGCGCTATTTGGAATACAATGGCCTTTCTGCCTGTTTTGGAAATTTCTGACGTTCTAAGTACAATCGTATTTGTAATGGTTACGTCTGGCCTTTCTGATCTGCTTGCTCATCAGCCAGTAGAGAGCCCTCAGGTACAAATCTCCTCTCAGCTCTGCCCTGTTCTGCTACTTCGCCTCTCTCGTGCTAATTAATCACCCAGGGCTCTCAGAGAGCTTTATAGCATTAACCCGTTCACCTCTGAAAAACTTTCCTCTCCCATTCACAATGAGTCGCATATTTATCTGCCACAGAGTAAGTGATCAGTGAAGCCTGGAACCACCACATTATGGTAGGCAGTTATTTCATCCCCCTTCTTTTACAAAGCTGACTTATCCAAATTCACAAGGCAAATCAGTGACAGAGATGGGGAATAGACATGGTGTTCAAACCTTGAGTTCTCCTGTAGTCATTGGTAAGCATTCTTCATGAAAATGCTTTCTCACCTTTTCATACAAATCCAAGCATAACCTTGGCAGGCTGGAGCCCACCTTCAGTCATGGGTGGGACCAGATTTACCTCCTGAGGGCCCTTCTACCCATTTCTAGGAGACTACAGATCTTCTCTTATTGCTAGAAAGTGGCATGGTAAAATGCTAACTTGTTAAACAAAAGGCTGTCATCAGTCACTTTATGCCCAGTTAAGGAGAACAACTCATTAGTAGATGTCACCTGCTGTTCTTTGTGGCCTGCTTCTCTTCCATGTCTTCGAGAACAACATCACATACCTACGTCCTGGGGGAGCTGCACTGCATATACTCCCAAACACGTTCCTCTCTCCCCATACATTTTCTATCACCTGTGGATTTCCTAGAGGGGAGAGCGAGGACATGCCTGTTGGGGCATGCAGCCCCTGGTCTGTCGCTGCCTTGTACGGCATGTGCTACAGACCATGGCACGGGGTGACCACATAGCTGCACATCTTCCCAACCAGACTTGGCCCCAGCTCTCTGCCTGAATGCTGGTGTTCCCATCTTGGCTGTGCACAAGGAAGGGAAAAACACCCTCCGGGTTTCCTCTTTAACCCCTCCTTTCATCTTCAGGAGGTCTGGAAACATTTCAGTATGTTTAAAGGGACGGGGGAGACGTTCTCTAGTAGATGTGGCTTTATCAGGAGGGAAAAAAGAGAGACAGCAGTAAACAAAGAGCAGAATTGCTGAAGTACAGCTGACACATGGACCCCAAAAGAAGTGCTGACCTTATCCTTCCTCATTAATATGATCTATATTGCTGCATACAGACAAGGCTACTGTCATGAAATGGTGCACCACGTAACGCTGCTGCGGATCCTCCTGCTGGCTGCAGGGCCTCTGGCAGCCAGGCCCCTGGCTGCCAGCCCCCTGCCTTGCCTTCGGGCAGGGACGCCGTGGGCTATCCCAGGCTGGGGGGGCTGGCCCTGGGCGCGCTTGGAGCCCCCTTACAGACCTGGGTCTCTCTGGGGCACCTCCAGGCAAGGTCCTCACCTGCACTGGGGTCCAGGCTTCAGCTGTATAAAGAAGAGGGAAACCAGCTCCTGAAGGCCTCGGTTGGTTTTATCTGGACCCTGCAGGTACAAAAACCATCCCCAAGGTCTCCCAGCCCAGGCTCAGCATGTTACAAAGTTCACTTCATGTTTAGGGTGGAGAGACACCCTAGATGTCCTTCAAACCCCCAGTTTCCTTCTCTGGAGTGCCTCCAGCAACCCCTCTCATGCTCCCCATCCCCAGGTGAGGCCAGGAGGACCAGCGTCCCTGACCAGCCATCCCCTCTGCTCCCTGCCGCAGCAAACCTCCTTCACCCGCTCCCCATGACTAGAGATGTTGGTGGCATGTGGCCATCCCCTCCCTGCGAGACCCCACGCTCCCAGGGGGAGATGCGGGGCCGAGCCCGGCGAACACGGGCTCCTGCCTGTGGCGGGCAGCGGGCAGCTGGCAGGCAGCGGGCAGTGGGCCGGGCCGGGCGTGCGGCGCAGGAAGCACCTGCTCCTGAAGTGACGGCTCTCTTATCTGACCCCGGTCACATCAGGTGGCTTCCTTGTTTGCCTTGGCGGCGGGCCCCCGTGGCCCCCTCTGGCTGCCACTGGTGAGCTGCTCCTCCGCTCCTTTTTTTTTTTTTTTTTCCTCCCGAGCATGTCCATTGCTCCGAAGAGAAAACCACCCGGAGACCTTCCCAGCGCACGGCTCCAGCCCCCGCTTCCCCCAGCTGGGGCAATGGTGGGGAGCGGGGATGAGGGGTGTGGGGTGCACCGCCTCCATCCCGCAGTAAAGCTGCCCATGCACCGGCCACACGCTTGGCCACTATCATGCAACATGGGTCACTCTCCCCTGTGAAAGAGCCAGTGCATGAGGATCCCTGTGCAGCGGTGGGGGACGATGGGTGGCTGGTGATGCCCGTTGTGGGCAATGGGAGTGCGGTGCAGCCTTCCCCAGACCAAAGGTTGCTGTGCGGGGCCATGGCTGCCCCGAGCCAGAGTACCAGGGCTTTAAAAAAATAAATCAACGCTTGCGGTTCCTCTTCCTTCCCCTCTCCGTCCCTCCTGCAGTCTGGATGATTTACTGAGCAACGGCTGGTCTTGGCCGCAGGGCAGCCGTGCCGGGGGCCTCCCCCGGGCAGCATCAGAGGAGAGCCCACCTGGCCGTGCTGAGGTGCCGTGCGGTGTCCCGCGGTCATCCCAGGAGCCAGGAGCTTTCAGGAGCAATTCCCCACATCTCCTTCCAGCTCTGCCTCAGGGGCAAATCATGAGGCTGAGAGGGGCGTGGGCACTCGTGCTGATATGCTTTTCAGCCACAGAAGTTGGCCTGACTCCAAGATGGTGCCATTTCAGTTTGACATCCACCTCTTAAATAACCTTCAAAACAAATTTAACCGGTGGGTTAGATATTGGCGCATTGAAAGGTAGTGCTACTGCCGTATAAAGATAACAACAGACGCAGAGCACACACGTATTTTAAAACCGTACCCTGGTCAACAGTCTCCTGTAAGTTATAGATGTGTGATAGAAATTGTTTGGCTTTGGATTTTATGATACACGCAAGGAACAGTCTTGCAACATCTTTCCTTTTCCTTTTTTTTTTTTCCCTGATCCTTAATCTTAGACTCTTTTGATAAGGAGAAATTATTTCTCCAGGGGCAAAATTTGCAATGAAAAAACCCACAGAAGAAACTTTACATACTTAACATACTATGCAAAGAGGAACAATAAGATAATAATGGGGCTGAATATTCATTATGCAAATCAAATGTTAATAAACTGTGGGATAGAGTGCAGCTCAGTTTGGCTCCCCATTTCCATCTTTCTTCCTTTCTTGCCTGCTTGCTTCTCTCATCCTTTCTTCTTTTTCGCTTCTTCCCTTCTCCTCCTGCCATAGGAACAGAGCTTGGGGAAGCCATCTTGACCAAGACAACAAACGTTCAGATTGAAAGCGTTATTTATTTAAAACAGCCCTACAAATAGTAAACACTGTCAAATAGATGTGCAACGTCTGTATAGTTCACGCAGTTGGTGAATATTTCTACTCCGACCTTGGGGAAGCCTCAGATCCAGAAATAGACAATAGCCGATGGTCAGAGAAGCCCCAAGCAGATGTGTGCAACTATGCCATGTTCAAGACATGAATAATTAAAAGTGAAGATTACCACATGCAACTGTCACCTTAAAATGGAATAATAGTTATGTTTGGGCATCAGACATCCTCACAGTTATGTGGACAGTATTTTCATTTCACTGCATTAATTAATGTAAGCAAACAAAAAAACAAATCATGGGGTAACATGCTTATGATCAGTAAGAGCAAAGGCTTGGGTGTAATATCTGTAACCAGAGAGGTACCAACATCATGTGTCTCCAGTTTCAGATAATCACTTGGTGTCAAATCCTTTGTGCTGGGGGTGTGCTGCAGAGCAAGGGATAAGAGCCCAAACCAGTGTGCAATGCTGAAATACAACCCGGCAGGTGACCCTCTCCCTCTCTCTCCCCAGCAAGACCCTGCCTTAGATATACCACCGTGCCTGCTACAGCAGCAGGCTCCCTCTTTGCCTCCTGGGCAAGCAGCCAGGTGAGCAGTCGGCCGAGCAGCGTTACTCTGAACCCAGTGTGCTGTGTCCAGGCACCGCTGGGATGCCTCCTTCGTCAACAGGCTGATGGCCAGGCGTGCTGCGTGCCCCTGCTCCCTGGGCTGGGGGATCCTCACGTTGGGGCCGAGCAGCCCAAGTCCCCTTTGCTCTGCTGAGGCAGTATTTAGGTGGGCGGCAGCACTGGTCTTGTTCTCTTTGGGCAAAGAAGAGACTGCTCAAGGAACAGCACAGACACAGTCTTACGGGTCTTGGAGGTGCCCATACAGTGCTGTAGCTCCTCAGCCCCCAGTGCTGGAGGTCAGGGTCTGTCTACCAGCACAGTCATAGGAGGCTTGGTCTTTCTCTGCCGGCTGAGCTCTGGGTGGCCGGTGGCAGGGTCAGAACTGCCCTGACCTGGGCTTTCATTGCATGGCATGTTGTGGGAGTCACTCAGCAACTGTCCTGTGGGAGATGAATATTAACCTCGTTAAGTACGGCTGGAAAGGCTGCAGGTTCGCTGCAGGTTCACTGCAGCAGCAAGCCCTGCAGCATCACTCAGGGCAGGCCAGAGCAAAGGTTGAGTTAGGAAGAGGTGGGCTGCACTGGCGGCCCCAGTGAAGGTGTGCGTCTTCTGCTGGCCCAGAGAAGAAAGCGTGCAGGGCCACAGCTCGCTCTGGGTGTCCGTACGACTGCTGGGACCAAGGGGCCACATCCAGCCCTCTAGCTTCTGTCCTGGCAATCCAGAAGAGGTGGTAGGTGTGAAAGGCAGCTGCAAAACCAACCCTGGGGCATACCTGAAGGATCCCATCCTCACTGGCTTGATCTGCAGCTGCACTCAAAGAAGCCGTGCTCCCTCTGAGCACCAAACCCTGAGC
Organism: Aptenodytes patagonicus; assembly: GCF_965638725.1. Taxonomy (NCBI): domain Eukaryota; kingdom Metazoa; phylum Chordata; class Aves; order Sphenisciformes; family Spheniscidae; genus Aptenodytes; species Aptenodytes patagonicus. Next base: position 29,712,376 of record NC_134955.1, on the reverse strand, counting down.
ATCCCGCTCTGGGGAGAAACAGAAACACCAGCTGCTATAGGCGTGCTGCCTCTGTAGCCCTTTTTTCTTCTCTGCCGTCATGCACGTGATTGCCTCTCAGTCTGCCTCTTGAGAAAGGGCAGCAGAGCACAGACACCCAGACTCATCACAACACCGCTCCAGACTGCTGCAAAGACCTGCTCGCTGTGCTGCGTGCACCGTGACTTCCCAAGCAGCGGCAGGGGGCTTTCATCAGTCCAGCTGAAACTAGCAAAGTTTTGCTTTCTTGATCCTGGGTGTTTGCGCTGTGCTGTGAGACCAGGGGGTCTCACCTCCCGGGAAAGGTCCCTTTGTACTTCGCTAGCAGCATGCTAGGGAAGCTGTCCTGCTGGGTGGGCAGCCAGCAGACTGTGAAATAGCCACGATTTTAAAGCTTGTAGCTCGGTTCAAGGTTGTGAGTAGGTGCTGATCAGGGGATGGGAAGGGGCTGCAGTCTCCTTTGTACTGAGGGACTCGCATAAGGTCTGGCCTTTGCCAAACCGACCCCAAATGAATATTTCCCGTTACTCTCAGCCTAGGACACACGGCTAAGCTGATCCTTCTGATCTTGCCTTAATTTGTCACCAGCAGCAACTTTCTTGGCCATATTTGCTTTTCTCTCCCACTATATAAAATCCACTTCACTGCCTATTCTCCCCCTTTCCACCAGCTTGTCTGGGATCCGCTGTTTTTTTCATGTGGCTCATGCTGTGCTCTCATCCCCATGAAGGGGGGGGGGGGGGGGGAGGAGGAAAGGAAGATAAAATAAGACCTCACAGGAAGATGTTTCTAAAATCCAAGCAAACATCTCCTGTCATGCAGTCCCACTGCTCATGGAGTCATTTTGGGAAGAAATCAGCCCTATCAGCTCTACACATCTTCCAAATGTGTAGGAGTCCAGGTGGATACATGCCAGGCAGGGCATCCTTAGGCATGCATGAAAGCTGCTACCCTCAGGATGCCCCACAGCCCCACAGCTCTGAGAGACAGAAATGCTCCTGCCTCCCTTGATGCAGCTTCCAACCAGGATGCCTATTTTAAATGTCCAGGCGTTTGCGTGGGAACCAACGCCAGCCTTGCAGAGTGCCCGGCAATGCCGTCTGCACTGCATTGCCTCCATTTTCACCCGTCTCCGATGGGCTGCCTGTGGAGGGGAGAGCTGGGACTCCAGTGCTCCCTGTGTGATGGTGTTAGCTGGCTGCTCTGCAGTGGAACTGTTTATCCAAGTTGCTTGTCTAAATAGAGCAGATACCTGGATACCAGGGTCTGAAGGAGGAGGGTGCTGGTGTGAAGCTGGGTGCGAACCTATGGCTGCTGCTGCAGAGGGCTCCAGTTTTCTTTCTTTGGCCAGGCGTCCATGTTTGTTTTGGCAGAGCTGGGGTGCTGGTGACACTGGGGGCAGAGTTCAGGACATCACCAGAAACTGAATTTCTGAATTCATTTGTGTTGAAATAACAAAGGCAATTCCCTCTCAGCATGCCACACTCCACCCACTCGGCTGCGCTTGCTGAGGCTGCGGGGCTCTGCTTCCTCCGACCCATCCCTGGAGTCCCAACTCTCCCCGTCTGCCTGCTGACTACAAGGAACATAGGGTGTTTCAAGGGGCTTTGCAGAGGGAAGCACTGCCCCACCAATGCAGGCTGCTTTCTGCCAGACCTTGCTGTTGGCAAACATGAAGCTCAGCCTGGTTGCCCTGCCACTCCTGCCAGCAGAAGGCTGCATTTTGAGGGCTGCTAAAGAGCCTGCTGGCTGTGACTCCAAGAGAAGGGCTCCAACGGTAGGATTGAGCGGGATCCTCCTTCCCCATGGCCTTCCTGCTGTCAGGAAAAGGAAGCAGGAGGCACCAGGTTTCTTCACTCACTGGGGCTGGCGACACCTGCCTTCCTCAGCCCTTTGCAGGACACAGGAGCAGAGGAGAAGCTCAGCATGTCCCGATGCTCTTACGACATCGATCAGGTGCTCCCCCAGGGAATATCTCCACAGCAGGAGGAAGGGGATGCAGCCGTGGCAGTTCCCTGTCCCAGCTAATGTCATGTCCCTGGGGACGCAGACAGCTGCACGCAAGCCAGGTCCACCTTGCCCATTGTAGAGGAGTGCAAAAGCAGGCTGGGAGGGAGGAAGCAGGACTCTGCACACACTGACTGAGTCACTGTGCACTGCTGCTACAGGAGGGCTCTGGGTCATAAGCAGGACAAGGCTCCCTCCCTCCATGAAAGCTGAAAGCAAGCACAGCTACTTCGGAGGAGGTAGCTCATGGAGTCCCATCTGCATGAAGTACAGCACAGTATTTCCCTGCAGTACTTCTCCTCCACCAAAAATACACATACTCCTCTCCGCCAAGCAGCTCCTGCCCTGTGTGTAACACACCCAGCACAACGTGACTTAGGAAAGCCCACTGGGTCCCTGAGCCCACACAGCGCTGAGCGTGCTGTGACAGAGCTGACATGCAAGTTCCCTGGCCAGCACGTGGGGTGTCAGATTCCCTCTCGAGGCACGTGGTCCTGGTTCTTAATTTCTCATCCTGTCAGTCTTCTCCAGAGGCTTGTTTATTTTGCCCCTCACCAGAATGTGCTGCTGCATGTTTAGGCTGAGAAAGCAAAACAGCCGACTCAACAGCTGCTGGATTTGGGGAAGGGGAAGGGAGGGAAATGCTTTCAGTTTTGACTTTTAACCACAAAATGCACACTGGATTCTTCCCGACAAAAGTGACAAGAAACAAAGCCATAGGTCTTTGCTGGAAGCAGAGGGAGAAAACGACAGATGATACTCCCTGACACTTGCATCTCTCTGGTGTTTTCTGGTAATAGCACTGAGGGAAGACAATGGATCAGGAGTGCTGCTGCCCTCCACTCAGCTGAGCAGAAGAGGGCTACAACTATATCCACATGCTGAGCTGAGCAGTAGACTCAAAAGTGGACTGAAGCATACTGCACCCTTAGGCCTCCTGCTTTTCATCCATCTTCTTGGCTGTTGCTCAAAGTGTCCATACCGTGCCTTGGAAGATCTGAGCTTTTCACTGCAAGACCAGGTTGGTGGAAAGCCAACAGAAGAGAGCTCAGCATCAGGTCTGATGTTTCCAAACCCTACTACTGCTCAAGAAGGGCACTACCTTGACAGCTGCAGTGCTATCCAGCATACACAGTATATGCCCGAATCTCCTGGCGGGAGAGGTGCCTGCCTAGCACGTAGCCTCATGCTGTGGTCTTTGCCAGAAGAAGGACCCAGCCCACCAGATTATTGATTCAGCACCCACTGACACGCACTGTTCTGCTTACTGAGAGTCTAACATATTTTTTACTCTTTCCTCACTCAGGAAAGTCACATGCTGTTTGAAGGCAGATGGACCACGTCATGCCTGACTAGGGGTGGAGCAAACTGTAGCTCTGCAGGGCTGCTGACTTAGTGTAGTGCTTTGAGAGGGGTTTGTGTCTACAGATGAAGCTTTGCATCTGAACCCTCCCAGAGACGCCATCCTGTCTCCATGCCAGTCAAGGCTGATGGAAAGCATCAAGTTTACCCAGCGAGGGAGCTAAGATGAGCTCTGATAGATTCAGAGTCTGTATGAATATGAATGCGCTTATGGACTTTGTTTCAAGAGAGGACCAATACTTGGTTAGCAGGAGAAAAGGCCTACTTCTGCGCAACATGTCCTTGACTGTCTCAGAGAGGGTAGTGCTGCCTAGTAGGAAATGCTCTTTTGGATCCATTTGCTCTATAAACAGAAACAAGGAAGGAAGAAAGGAAGGAAGGAAAGAGAGAAGAGAGGAGTGGTTGTGTCATTAACAAAGCTACCCCTTAGAGCATGTATTTCTTTTCCAGCTTAGGGTGAGAGCTGCCTTGCAGACATGGGGCTATGCTTATGTATGACAGAGCTCCACCAAGTCAGTGCAGTTTCAGTGTGGACGAGTCAGGCTCCCCATGACTCATTCCCATGTCATATTCCCAGTCAATATTCAGAGGTTCTCCATACTCCCTCACGGCTTACTACTACAGTCCCCAGCAGCAGCACAGGGTGACTTCTTGTCCCCACAGCTAACAGAGAGACCATGCCAAGGCTACACACTCCAAGGATGCAGAAGGCGCTTGTTGTGCATCTCTTTGGCCAGTGAGGAGCAAAGAGAGCCTGCCCAGGTCTCAGAGGTGCTCTGTGACTGCCCAGCAATAGGAGGGGTTATTCTGGGACAGGAGGAGGCAGAGGGATCACAGTTTTGTCAGACCTTGGAAGTGCGAAATAGCGTGGATCCTTGTGCCCTCTGTTCCCCTCACGCAGCAGTGCAGCAATCAGGTGTAGCCAAGCCACACGTAGCCTCGTCCCACAGAGGAACATTTCCCATTGTCCCACTATTTTTTTTTCCGCCACTGTAAATTTTATTACCTCAAAGGTATGGAATTAGGAAATGAAAGATGTGGAAAAATTCCTCGGACCAAAGCACTCATTTCCATCATTTCCACCTTGCCCTGGATTTCCTTCTCGATTAGTTCCAGCAGTGTCCTTGGTTCAAGCCTTGGAGTCATTAAAGTCCTTTTGAAGCTCTGGTGCCCCACGCTAGTTCTCATTGCTCAGCAGAATGATACATCAGGAATAACAAAGTCCACTTTGATCAACTACTTCCATCCTTTACAGCTGCTTCTGCGGGAGTGATTAATCCCAGCCCTTCCTCCGCTAATAATAAGCACAGAGAATCAGCTACATCCTTTGTTGTTGTTATTTTCTCTTTTCATGTCCCTTTTTGGGGAGAGCTGTGAAAGGGACTCGGTGACTTTGGTCCAGTTTCTGCCAGAGGGGTGGCTGTGGCCATGACGGTGGTGGAGAGCATGGGTACCTGGCGGGCTTGGGTGGACCGACCTCTCCCCCAGTCGAGGCCGTGAGTTTCCTGAGCGCCGAGCTCCCCATGCACCTGTTCTGGAAAGCTTCCCGGCACCACTCATGCCTGAAATCCTACCTACATGCAGGAGATTAGCGTTTCCTATTGGCAGGGAGCCTTTGGGAGATGCAGGGCCATTCAATAGGAAACACTAGGCACAGGGACTTTGCTGGGAATTAGGCCATTTTTGAGTAAACCCTGCAGTCCCCTGGGCTGCTGATCTGGCACCTTGCTCTTCCATGAACTTCTCCTTACAAATAAAAATTATTCCAGGCCTTTGGTTTCTGTTTTAAGCTGACACTGAGCCGGAATTGCTCTTGATTTGCTCTAATCTAAATGAGAGAAAGAGGAAGCACACTGTTTATTTAATGACAAATGCCAGCTAAAGGAGAGGAGGTTGAATTACCAGTGACCACCAACTTTTACAGATAAGATTTAAGCATCTAGACCCACGGTCCGCTATGTTTCGAGGACTGCAGAGATAAAAGCCTCGGATATGGGAAACACCCCCGTAGAAGAGCATTTCACAGCAGAAGCAGAGCTGCAAATGCCCTGTATCACCTCCTTGTAATGGCTGACGCAGGCTGGGCTATGCATTATGCATGCTGCATACGAGGAGAGGACATCGTACCTTTAAACCTAATCTGTCTCTTTACTGAAACAGCTGGTACCTGAGATGTATTCCGGGCATATGCACCTCCAGTTATCTCTTTCCAGGTCCACTTGTGCAATACTGGGATATCAAGGTCCATGCAGATTGGCCCTGGTATGGTGAGGGAAGGATCAGGCATGGCTAGCAATGGGAAAGTGAAAGAAGAGGGAGATGTGGCTGATGCCACTGGTTTCTGCCCCAGGCACAGGGCTGGGAGCCACTGAATGCTGTTATGACATGAAAGGGGCAATGGGGAGAGGAAAGTCCAAGTGCTGGAGGGAGCTGGTTTGTGTTTACTGTGAGATCTAGTTTGGGGAAATGCCAGCTTGGCTGGGGGCAGACTGCGGCATCAGGCTGTTGTTCCCCAAGCTTTTGGCCCTCTGGCTGTCAGCCTAGCTGCTCAGCACCTTCAGTTCTGGGATGGCACATTGCATACTAAGGAGGAAAGAGCTCTGTGGCCAAGCACCCTTGATAAACGGTGCTCTCAGCTGCTCCCCTAATTCTTAACACTGCTCCCCTCCTGGGTGTTACAGTGCTGGGTGGTATCGTCTGTCTTTGATATTGGGACCTTATGTTTGATGTTTGGCACAAGCAAGACACCATTGCTGTAGTAAGGAAGAACACTGGTACCCAAATGTCTTGACTGGCATGTCATGTGTGTAGCACATCATATTTGCTAAATCAAAAAACCCTGGAGTCAGAGACAGGCAGTGAGAGCACTGCACTAACGTACCCCTCCCTAAATCCACCTAGGACTGTCTGTTCCTCCAAAGAGCTCCCTCAGGCGTTATGTGCATTACTCCAGCAACACCTGGAGTCCTGAAGAGCCATGCTCAGCTCTGTCACAGCAGTATAAAATCAGAACAACTCTCGCTGCACTCTGCTGCACCACAGATCAACATCTGTTGCATAGTCCACTTCAGCAGATAGTCACTGGGCTGCACAGGTACTAATAAGGTGGTGTGGTTTAACCCGACAGGCAGCTAAACACCACACAGCCGTTCACTCACTCCCTCCCCCGCCACAGTGGGATGGGGGAGAGAATTGGAAAAAAAAAGTAAAATTCGTGGGTTGAGATAAAGACAGTTTAATAGGACAGAAAAGGAAGGGAAAATAATAATAATAATAATAATAATAATAATAATAATAATAATAATAATAATAATAAAAGAATATACAAAGTAAGTGATGCACAATGCAATTGCTCACCACCCACCAACCGATGCCCAGCCAGCTCCTGAGCAGGAGTCACCGCCCCCCAGCCAGCTTTCCCCCAGTTTATGTACTGAGCATGACGTCACATGGTATGGAATGTCCCTTGGGCCAGTTTGGGTCAGCTGTCCTGGCTGTGCCCCCTCCCAGCTTCTCGCTGGCTGGGCACGAGAAGCTGAAAAGTCCTTGACTAGTGTAAGCACTACTTAGCAACAACTGAAACATCGGTGTGTTATCAACATTATTCTCAACCTAAACCCAAAACGCAGCACTGTACCGGCTACTAGGAAGAAAATTAACTCTATCCCAGCTGAAACCTGGACATAAGGGCAGAATTTATCCCAGAATTAATTTATGTGCCTTTTTAATCTTTGGTGGGGATAAGTATGTAAATATGTGAATGAAATTTCAGTAAGTAATCTTTCTGCTTTGTTTTTTAAGGCATTTTGGCGCTTTTCAAAATCCACAAATCCCAAGGTCTCAGACTCTTCTGCAGCTCTGCTGACAGAAGCAAGTTAAGTCCCTGCATTTCTGACGTGTAATCCAGCACAGCCCCATGAACTTTGCTGATTTTGAGATGCCTGAAGATACAGCCCAACCACACAAGGAATTTTGTCTAATGTATGGCTTGCAAGCGTGCTGACAAACTAGACAGGATTTAATCAGGAGGCCTAAGCTGAAGAAAATCATTTGCTGTTTCAATCTGAATGCAGCAGATATGCTTTGCTTTCTAATGCCATTAGGTCTCTGAAAAATGGCTTTAAATTCTGAGAAATCAGGAGAACTATGTAAGAAATGTGTAGTTCTTCCCACTAAACTCATCTAGTCATAAACTGGTCTAGACATAAACAGATAAAAAGAAACTGGCCTGACAAAACAGGCTGAAACTTGCAACTGCTTTAGAAAAGCAGCGTAGGCATCCTTGGCAAGGTTCATGGCCCGGAGGTCACACATGCCTCTTGCAGGGCTGGAGGTGACTGGGCGGAGTGGGTAAGGAAGAGAGCACCAGCAGCCCTGAGAAACGGCTCGAGGAAGAAACCACCATCATGGTATGGGTTAGAGCTGTTTCACATTCCAGTCACATTTGGATTTCACTTGTCATTTCACCAGAAAGGCACGCTCCAGCCCTGAAATAACCAACCTTTCTCAGGGATTTCTATTTAAAAAAAATATTTACAGTGCACTTCTGACATCACCAGGCAGTAAAGCCTTGCACATATGATTCCTGTGTGCGTGTAGGGACATGTGTAGCAACAAACATTGTGTTACATTACTGTGCATTCCTACATCATTACAGAGATCAGGCTTGTTAGGCTGGAAGATGGGGACAGAATGACAAAGTATAATCCAGATTTACCTCTGATCATCCTCGAAGCCAAAGGGAAGAGCAGGATTTAGACCTGCTCATCTGATTTGGTCTAGTTTACAGAAAAAAGCTTGACTGATTTCAAATTGGGGTCCAGGCTGAGCTTCCTCCATGCTAGAGGACATTTGGATCGAGCTCCTGCCTCTCCCAGCCCCACTGCTGGCAGCACCCAGGAAAGCTAGTTTAAAGCAGTACCAGCTGCGTGGACGCATCCTGAGACTCTTATCTATGCCCAGCGGCCACCTATTTACAGCTGTAGCATCTTCTCCTGAGTTTTTCACCTGAATAAATTGCCCCTGGAGTTGATACTTCACACTTTATATCTGCCCTGTGCGGTGGGAGGGTGGATGTATGCAGGCACATCTCAGAATTGCTGCAGGACTCCTTGTAAGGCTTGTTTGCAGTACACAGTGATGTTTCAGCTCAAGTTCCTCAACTTGCATGCAGTATCATCAAGGTCAGGAGCCGTGACAGGTAATGTTCCTACCTGGGTGGCATCTGCAGCAGCCCCTGTTGTGTACCAGGCTACAGACATGCTGAGGAGGGTGTGATTGCAACTCTCCTCCCTTCTTACGCATCTCAAAGCTTTGAAAGAGTGATAAAGTCAGCCCAGGAGAACAGCAAGTGTACTCCCCTGGACTCTGGTCTACCTTGCACACTCTTCTGCTATGCTTTTATGGATGGCCCGACCCTCTGGTCCTCTCCAACCCTCCTTGCACTCATCACCAGGTCTCCAAAGGAGCATCCCTACCTTCCCCATTCCTGCACTGTCTTTCCACACATTGTCCTCATAATATCAGCTCCCCACACTTCCTACCGCATACCTTATCCCCTCCCTGTGTTGCTCCCTCGGCCCTGCTCTTATAGGGTCTTGGGCCGGCTGGGCTTTGCCGTGTGTATGGAACACAGCAGGGCCATCACAAGAGCTGATGCTTTGCACAGGAGCGAGGGCTGCTGATCAGCAGTGAGGGCTGCTGTGGGAGTGCTCACCCCAAGGTTAACAGAGGAGACTGCATGCACAGGCACAGCCTGCAACTGTGGCTGCTGCTGCCAATGTGTGCCACTTTGGAGCAGTTTGTGTACAACTGGCTGATGCAATGCACAACTGAATCTGAGGCTGAATTATCTCTGATTTAGATAATTACTTCCATTGCACTGTGCATCCAAAAAGTGCACTTTCCAAAATAAAAGTAAAATAAGTCAGGTTAAGCCACAGTACCTCAGCTGGGTAAGGCAGAAGTTTTCAGGGGGATGACAGAGCGGGAGAGGAGAAGACAGCATCGTGGCCAGGGATGGACACAGTCATGCATCGGTTATTACCTCTTCTGGCCTCAGTCCTGCAAACTCATGCAAATACTTAGCACCACTCGCAGGGATGGTCTCATGGAAGTGTTATGTTGTCACTGCTATTATTGCCATTTCTTTTAAAAACTGTGGCAGCCTTCTGATTTTTTATTACCGAATGCAGCTCAAGCCAATTCACTGAACTCGGTGGAACAACTCCCCCTCTGAAATCAGTACTGAGAATAGACACAGGCTGATGTGTGTTTTTCTATCATGTGCTAACTTGTCCTGCCATCCTGTGAATGAGCTTCTTGTTTTCTTCTCCTTGATCAGACAGTTCCACCTAAACCAGGACTGGACACAGAAGTAAATCTGGTAGGAGAATACACTTCCTGTTTATAAAAATACCCTTCCTGTGTGGAAGAACCCTCTTCCTGCACACACTCATCTGCGTACAGCATCCCGGACCTGTTTCCACGCGGACACAGGCAGAGCCACTGGGGGTGGGGGTACATCTATTATGGATATTTCATCAGGCTGAAGTACCAAATAAATTAACATATTTGTTGTACCACCTCTGGGAAGCAAACTGAACCCCGAGCAACCCCAAACTGTGATCAAGATGTCATCCTTTTGAAATGAAGGGCTTTATCTCTTTGGCTTACAGCTAAATCTACCTGTGAATTTCTGGAACCGGTGTCTCATTGCCATGAACTTATTTAACTAACTTATAGACAGTGTATCCGGCTCTTGTAATTTGATTGTGGCTCATGGCTCACACATTCACAGCAGCTGAGGATTTGAGCTGTGTACATGAATTGATGAATTAAAAAAAAAAAAATTGAGTCTCAAAAGGCAGTGAGCTGGATGTTTCTATTCATATCCCTCACTATGGGTTTTCCTGTAACTTCTTCTGAAAGGACCTGGCCGAGATCTTCATCAGGGCTGCATGGGTTAATCCACTCTCCCCTCAGGTGGCCTCTCCTCTCACACACATCAAGAGCTTAGTGGTGAGAGGACCAGATCCCTCCTTCTGCCATGACTCCCAACAGCGTCCCCAGACCCTGTGAGACTTCAGGGATCATCAGACGAACTTCTTCAATAACTGGCTTATGAATGGCCCCAGCCACCATCCCACCTTCCCTCCATAGTTTCATCATCTCCCTTTCCCCTGTCAAAGACTTCCTCTGCTTTGCCTCTTTCCAAGACCTTTGATGCCTGTGCAGCATGGTGGCTGTGATGGCTTCTCATAGGCTCACACGCTCTGCTTTGCTTTCCCTCTTGGATGGGTCCCGCTTGCACTGCTCCGTGTTGGAAGTCAACGTTTGCTGTCACCACCTAGCCAACACGTTCTGCCACCTCATCCCATGTCTGAGTATCACTCAGATCATGATTCCTTTTGATGCCCACAGCAGATTTCACATTACCTGTTCTACTTATTCCCATGCTTTCTTCTCTGGGCATTTCCATCACGGTCCTGGCCAAGTGCAGGATTACTGTCACATGTCATAAGAAACTCCAGTGTCCTTCTACAAAAGGACATGTTCATGGAGAAGGGGTTGCTAACACTTGGCTTCCTTAAATCTGTCTCTTCTGTCAGTCTCTGCTAACTTTCCAGTCAGCGAGCCCAAAGGATGGTTTTAGAGACTGCCTCAGAACATCCCACACACATAGGCACAAGCCACAAAATTTGTATTTCTGGGAGAGTCCCCCATAGCACCTGATTAAAACAGTGCAGTCATCTAAACCCAGAGGCATTATATGAAGGGTTTTTTTTTTTTGTCTCTCAGCCTGGGAACTTGTGAGTGATAGGGTGGGTGCAAAATCTGAGACCTTGTACTGTGGAGAGAAACCTGCTCAGTGTGCCAGAAGGGCTGCCCCAACCCCTGGGCATCTTGCAAGGAGCTGCAACATCAGGCTGCGCAGATGAGTCTTAGGGTTGAAGAGGAGCTCACATCAGAGACAAGCACGGCTGCTGGGGACACCAGGAACTGGAAAGGATCACTGGAAGGTTGACTTGCTTTCTTCTGGAAACTGCTTCCTCCTCTGGTAGGCAACGCCACCTCTGTCCCTTGCTTTGCACACTGTGACATCACCTTCCCAGCCTGAGTGACAACACGATGATTAATCTGTTATCTTTTCCCTCATCGCAACAATGTTCTTTTCTGCAAATTCTTGTTGCCATACAAGGAGCTGGCAACCTCACTGCACCAGCATTTATCACTTTTATGGCCATGCAGCGTTGGGAAGAGAGTAGCTGGGTGGAAGGCAAGGTACTGGGTTGCGGAAAGTCCACCTGGCTGGGGCAGTGCCTGCTCTTTGGGTCTTCTCCTGCCTGTGTCACCTCCCGTGCCCCACAGCCCTCACTGGTATCCCTGTGCTCCCCTGCACGCAGCTCTCCTGGGTGTGAAGCCATCTGGTGGTGGGTACCCCCTGGCCGGGGGCTCCTGCTCTGCGGTGGCAGGGGCACGGGCGGTGGGCAGCCCCCTGGGTCGCACCTGCCTCGTGGGGCAGGTGTGCGGTGGCGTGCCCTGCCTCCGCTACCCGAGCCCCACCGCGGCTGCCAGGACCCCCCAGTGCTCTTCCGCCCCGCTTGCCCAGATTTCCTTTGCGGGGAAAACAGGATACAAGCGGAGGGGGAGGGGAGCGGAGCATGCCTCCGGCTCATCCTGACACGGAGGTGACAAACACAAACATGCCCATCCGCACGGGCAGCACCCCTGGGTCCCACGCTGTACATACACGCTCCTCCGCTGAGCCTGGGGAGAAGTTTAGGAGACCACGCTCCTAAATTTGGCACCTACGTTATGGCTTGAGGCTGGCAGTACAAACATCCCCTTTCCTCATCTCTTCCCACTCCCTGGTTTTGAATAATTGGCTTGCCAGTCTAAGTAGCTGACAATTTGAAGGGTGCTCACCATCAGCTTGCCAAGCATCATTACAGCGTTCACTGGGCTCAGAGACAGAGCTGGGATGCAGACAGAGTCCAACTTGTTCCCATGCCTAAAGAGATTGAGCAAGTTGGCTGTGAGGGAGGCAGGAACTGGCCAGTTCTGCTGTTAGATGACATCTGTCAAGTTCATGTCATGCCTCAGTCTGTTGACGATGCCCGGGGGGAAAAAAGAGAGCCCCGAGGTTATTTGTGCAAAGATCAGAGGAGTGAGAAAGCAGTTTGACTGTGTTTTCACTACTGAAGTCAGCAGATCTGACTCTGAATGCACACGGGGATCAGATTGGGCAAGACCTATTTATACAAAAGCACTTTGCAGAGGACAACTGCACTTTAACACCATTCCTGTGAAAAAGGAAGGAAAAAAAATGGCCTGAACATTTGAAGGAAAAACACTTGTTTCCTGTAAGGAGGTTCAGCCAGTGGAGATTGTACCTCTGCCGCCTGTGTCTCACCACTGTACTTCAGCCTCAGGTATGACTGTCAATGGCAAAGGGCAGGAGCTGCTTCATCCTCCAAAAGGCAGCACAAACACTTTCTGGGGATCAGCGGGCGGGTGACCTTTGTGCTCATCATCATGAAATCAGCTGATGTTATGCTGAGGTTTCAAAGATGCACTCCCGTCCCAACCTTCGCTTTGGATTTGTGACCATTGTTTCTGCTTGCGACACCTGAACCTTTCTGATCCTGCCTGGACTCCTGCTCAGTCCTTCCCGGAGACCTGCCAAGCTACAGCTCAGCAAAGGAAAGCCACCAAGTTTGCTTGCTGTTTGTTCAAAATGCCCAGGGCAACTTCTCTGAACCACATTGGTTTGAAAACAAGCTGGAAATATCACAAGCTCTTTGCAAGATGTCTGATACTTCTTATTCCTGGTCAGGCTGGAAATATTAAAGCAGCTACCCTTCAGATAATTCTCCTCCCGTACCTTTGGCTCAAAGAGCAAGCAGAACACCGAATGATGTGGGTAAGAGATAAGAAAATCTAAATTTGAGGTAAAGATATGTTTTATTTAGTTGGAGAAAGCAAGGTTTAGGCATGAAAACACACCTGATACCAGGGCTTTTGCTTTTGCAGCCAAAGCCCTAAGCTCTGGTTTGCCTGTGATGCAAAGCGGCTGCAAAAGGAGTGCCAATGTTTTACAGTTGTTTGTCCTCACTCGAGTAACGCAAAATAGTCAGGGCTTGAAAGTAAACCTGCCCTTCATGTCCTCGCCAGCCCCCATCCTTATGTATACACCATACAGCAGCTTTTGAGCTCTGTCTAGTTGAAGAGTGGTTCACTCGCAGCTGCTTTGCTGGGGACACATCACAGGGCTGGGCTGGAAATTAGCGCAACACCGTGTCTGAAACAAGGTGACCAATTTTCTATCATAGCCTGTCCTCGTCCTGCAAGAGAGTGGTGGGACTTGTGGAGATCCTCTCAGCTCCTCCATATGAGCCGGTCCCAGGCTCTCTGAGACCTTGTGGCTCCCAGGCTCCTGAGCTGTGGCAGGACAGTGGTTTGGGGATGCATCTTGCAGGGACAGCCATTCTGGCCACCATGACAGAGGGCTTGGGGCTGCAGGTAGCAACCTTCTAGACCTGGACAAGTCACTCATTCCTATTGTTTCTCAGTTGCCCTGTTGATAAAAGATAAAAATTTGTCATCCACCCCCCCTCCACTCCCTAGCCCCCAGCCAGGAGGATTCCCCTGAGGAGCTAGCAGAAAGAAAGTGCAATATACTGTGGAAAGACTACCAGCACCATGGCAGGCTCAGTGGAGCTAGGTGGGACAGGAAACAGGTTGGGGAGGAAGAATATCCCCAGGATCTGGAAAATACTCCTTACACCGTAACAGAAACATTTCCTTAGCTCAGTGAACTGGGAAAGGAGCCCCAGTTTTGCAATGCCTTCAGTGACTCCTCCAATAAAAATACTGTCTTACAGAGGCATCACATGCCCTGCTGGCCCTGGTATCCTACACCCAAAGCCTTTGGTCTCTGCTCTGTGAATAAACAAGAGAGACAGCAGTGGGGAGAAGGGAATTATCGCCTCCCTTCTTCTTTATTTCTGGAGACACAGACCAAAAAGACCACGAGACAAGCCCAGAGTCCCATCACAGGTTGGTGAAGGAGCTGGAAAAGGCTCTCAGCAGTACTGACGCCTGGTCTCCTCTGTCAGCCAGCGATGACTCCAGGAAAAGTGCTTTCAGCTTGTGATCTAAGGTGTATCCTTTATTCCGTCTGTAGTAATGGGACAGGAAAACTGCTCTCCCCAAACCCGTCTTACCTTCTGTTCCTAATTGTGGGGCAGCTGGTGAGTCCCTCTCCTCTCACAGAGACCTGGGCTGTAATTTGCTCCTGGAAAGAGCATGGAGGGCTGAGCTGGCCCTAGGCACATGCATCTGCAAGACTGCCCACATCTGGGGCCAGAGCAGGGGGAAGCAGACAAGAAATTTTCTTTAGAAGAGACATTTTAAAGCTTACCTCTAACTGTTAGTTGGGGCCCCACATTGCTGAAGCACAACCCTGCCAGGAGGACAACCCAAAATATGTCCCTTTTCATTTCAAGGAAAATTCTGGGGGAAACTGAGAAAAAGAGGCTTTTTCCTTGGATTGTCCTGAGAAGCACAGGGAGCTATTTGACAGTGCGGAGATAGGAAATGTTGTAGTATAGGCAGCCAGCCTCTCCGGCTGCGGCCATGAAAAGACATATAAACACATTGATCCTATAAGTAAAGAGTTGATCCTTGCTTGTGGTGTGCTAGTTATGAGCAATTAGGATAGACACTGCATAGAGACTGGGTTATGGCTGATAAAAAATCCTGGAAGGGCATCTCCTGCCTTTTCATATGCAAGGGATTACATCAAAATTCCTGGCCTCGTTGCCACACTGAGACCATCCCCCAGTTGCTTTTGGGAAGTGGGACCATCTGAAAAACCACGGACAGAAACATCTGGGAAGTAAGCTGGCCTGTCCAAAGTTTACATTTCAGTTCAGCCCAATCCATTCAGATAAAATGAGAGCTGCCTCATGTTGTTAATCCCAGGGGCACTTGGAATGAGAGATTTGTTTCAGATCCAAATAAAATAAAAAAACAATCCCAAAATGCAGCCTAAAATGCAAATTAAACCAGAATAGAAACCATTTGTTTAAAAGAATAATCACATAAACAAAGGACAAAAAAAAAAAGGCAGAAAAATCACATATTGGCTTGAGGAGCCATAAGAGGTTCCCCATCATTTCCTGTATCTAAAAAATTGAGATGTTTTTTATTCTCCACAGAGCGAGGCAGAGGGGGCTCCATGCTGGCCGAGCTCATACATACCACCCTTGGCTCAGCTGTCACATCTCTTCCTGTTGCTGGGCCCTAATGATGCCTTTTCCAAGGGGCTGAATGAGCAAGACAGCAATCCCAAAATTTGAACCCTAAGTCCTCAATTCAGGACTCAGTGTGAGAACTGAGATTACAGTCGGAGAAGCTTTACCTAACCAAAATCCTCCCCAGGGCCCATGTCAGTATAATATAGTATGGGCTGGGGGCTGCTTTGGCTTGCACGAGGCTGCCTGTAGGGTATGGCTGCAATGAGGTCGGAGACGCGAGGGCAAAGGCTCCACTCAGGTTAGTTCTAAAAGTGTGGGTATCCAGAGCAAGCAAGCTGCAACAGTGTGGAGCTCAGTGTGGGCTGAAAAACCTGGCTCAAAAGCTGGAAAAGCTCATGGGAGCTTAGCTTATGCTGAGCTCCATGTTGCTCCAGCTCGTCTGCTACCTCTGGCCAAGCCAGCCCACCACCAGCAGGTCTGCATCGCATGGTGGCACCACTGGGGTTGCCCCAGCATGCACCCACTCCTAGATACGCATCTTGTCATGGGGTTATAGTACCGAGGGGGGGTTGTCGCACAGCCCTCCCTCTCCCAGCTCTTCATTGCCGCCACTGCTGACTGTGCCAGCGTTATCCTAGAGCGTGGGTTATCTGAGGAAGTATTCTGAAGGATCAATACTTTGAAAAGTGCATGTTTACGCACGTGAAAATCCAGGACTTGTCCTCCACCGCTAACTCCACCCAGATGAAACTCATTGGTGTCATTCCTGACTGATGTCAGGATAAGTAAAAGCAGACTTGAGCCCTCAATTTCTACATGCTTAGAAGAATTTCTATTTTCCTTCATGGAGGGAATGTTTGAATTAATTGTTACACTTGCATAACATGATGCTGAAGTGCATTTTTCCACTGTATAATTTCTAGATGAAAAAGCAAGGTTAGAGTGAAGTTACACAATATAAGAGCAGACTTAAAAAAAAATGTATGAAAGAACTGCAGAAAATACCCTCATAACACATTAGAAACCCCAAAAATTTGAAGTTAAAACCCAAAAGAACTCAAAATGCATGATGATAAAGAAATGCACCCTTAGGACACGTATATACCCTTAATGCTGCCTCAAAACGATGCCTGAACAGGGAAGAGTGCAAAAGAAATGAACAAAAAAAAATTTACTCTAGGACTTTCCCTGAAAAATAAGTTTCACGTAAGTATGAATTGCAAACTCTCCAATGCCATTATTCTAACTACACCTATTCCCAGAGCCAGTGGAGGGCAGTGGGATGATCAAGGTGTTGGCAAACACTATCACCCTTCCCTGCACTAGTAAGTGTGCTCCTGAGTGCATCCATCCACCGCCTATGCAGCAGGTGCCGTGCCTCTGCCCTCCACAGGCCACAGCACAGGGCTGGAGAAGGATGGGGAGACACGGTCCCTTGCAGCTGTGCCCCGTTCCTTGGCTCTCCTCCTCCCCAAGGAGCCAGAAGATGCTGCTGCACTGCCCCACAGTCGGGGGTACGAGGGACCGAGGGAGGAAACAGCCTTTCTGAGGCCCTGCAGTTAGTCTGGCTTGCATCAGCCATCCTTATTTGCCTACGGTCCCGCAGGCAGGCATATAAAAAGGACCTGTCTGCTTTGGCTGTGTACTTGAGACACATCCTGCACATTGCTTTCCCAGCTGGGCCCATCCCATCCCGGCCGGTGACTCAACTGTGAGAGAGATGGAAGTGTCGCAAAGCCCGTCGTCCTGAGTCATCAGCTATTATTGTCGTGCGCAGGTGGACAATGCCGTTGAGAGGAATTTCTCCAGTGTTGCCAGAAAAAGCAGCATCACCATCTCCACATCACCACTGTAAAAATAGACCCTTCTCTTTGGGGATTGCTACTTCAGATTGATTTCTGGAAGCTTGTGGCCTCCTGACAGACATGGGATTAGCATGTCTCCATGTAAAGAAAGCTCGGGGACCATGTGCTGGCACTAAACCTTGCAGAAAGGTACGTTTGGGGGTTCTGCCTGGGTTCCGGTTCACTTGCCTTAAGCCACCCCCCACAAAGTGTATACATCTGGATGCTGTATGGAACACATGCGCTGTCCACAGAGCAGATCTGGAGTATCAGGTTATACATGGCTTCAGCAAAGTTGCCTTTGCCAAACTGAAAACTTCCTGATTTATCAGCTTTGATCTCTTTGGCAGAAGAGCATTTCGGTGGTTGAAGTTTTGCAAGAAAGCACTGACTACACTGGTTTCTGATGACATCACATACGTTTTCATTTTGGGAGGGATTCTGTTCTGTGCTCCCCAAACGTCAGAGTCAGAAGTGCCCAGAGGATTGTTTTTCAGGAGGGAACAAACAGGGTTGTTTCCCCTCCAGCTGTTGGGGACTTCCAGACAAACCCACTCTTTTCAGGTGTTTTCATCCTCTTGCAGATACCGAGGGGAAGCATCGCGCGGCTGCCGAGTTCATGGCAGTGCAAAAAGCGAAGGGGGGAAGCAGAGAGGAGCAGAGTCCTGCCCTGGGTCTGAGGGCCTCACACCTGGCATCGGCCGGCTTCCACTGGCTTCCCCACAGGGAGCCAGGCTCTCAGGCGAGCGGCCTCTCTGCCAGGCTGGTGTGGAGAAGCACCACCATCTAAATTGGCTAATTTAGGGGCTGCCTAAATTAGCCCCAGAAGTACGCTCCCTAAGGAGGTGCCAGGGAATCCCAAGCTCCATTTCCTAGGGAAAGGTTTAAATCTGAAGGTTTTGGCTGCGGGCTGCTCACAGGTTCCCACCGTTTCCTGAGGAAATGAAGGCTAATGGCATCACTCAGCCGTGTTTGGTCCCGTACTTCCTCAGCACCAGGACATCTGGTGCCTCTGGCTGCGCCCACAGCCCCGAGAAACATCCCCAGGACTCACCGCCCCGCGGGCACCGCTCCTCCGCCGGGGGCTCGGACGGGGCTGCGGCCCCGCAAAGCTCCCTGCAGCCGCGGCGCACCTGAGCCGCCTGTCCCTTCGCAGCCTGCAGCGCCCCTGGGCAGCGGGTTTGGGGAGAAGAGGCAGCCCGGGAGGCTCCCTCTGCCCCCGGCCGCGCCGGCCGGGAGAAGATGCCGGGGCAGCGGGGCGGGGACAGCGCGCCCGCCGCCCCCCCCGAGCTCCGCCGGCCCGGCCCGGCCCGGCCCGGCCCGCCGCCGGCCCTCGGTACCCACCTAGCGGCCGCCCGGCCGCCCTCGGGGCCGCCGCCAGAGCCGGGGCTTCCTCCGCCCCACCCGCCCCACGGCGGCCCCGGCGCGGGGCGAGGCCGTCGCTCCGACCCCGCGGGGACTGGGGGGCGGAGGAGACGCCGCTGTCCCGCCCCTGCCCCTGCCCGCGTACGTGCACCTGCCCGCTTTTCTGCTCCGAGCTTGCAAGGATCAAGATACCCTCACCTGCGGGACTGGAGGGGTCTGCTGGTTCACTAGTGAATGGCATCGCCACCAAGAAAAGAAAATTTCAGGAGACGTTTTCCAGCCTAACATTATATGGGGGCCTTAAAAGAGAAAGGCATCCAATAGTCTTTGTTGGCAATATTTTGTTTTCTCTAAAGGAGTCAGGAATTTTTAGTCGGAGCTAAAGTGCTTTTTGACAACCCCAATGAAATTCCCACACGTGTTGAAAAACCTCTAGAAATCTCAGATGTTGTTTCCAGGATACGGATATCACACCAGGTAAAGCCAGTCCAGACCTGGCTATAGGTGGCCAGGGCACAGCAAAGAAGAAGAAGGTGGATTATAACTTGTGATGATGAAGACAAGGCTTTAGGTCAACTTCAGAAGGGGGATGGTATGGTCTCAGCAGGAGATGCCTGCAAGAGAGCTCCTGCCTGGGACCACCGACAGGAGCCACAGTCTGGCAATGCGCCAACCACTGGAAACACGATAAACCCCCTTGGAAAAGCACAGGCAGATTCCTCTCCTGTGCCTGCAGGAGCCCAAAACAACAACCCCCCAGTGGACCAAGGAGCATTAGCTCAGGCATGATGCCCTGCAGCCTGGTTAGGCTGTCCACCAGGCCTGAGCAGCCTGAAATCCATTGCAGGTCCTGCCCCACTCCTAGCTGCTGCCTTGGTGTGGGTGAGGAGACCGAAGGTCTCTGCCACGATAGCCCCAGGCTGGGGGCAAGGGCTGTATTTAGCTGGCAGAGACCTGGTTGCACCAGGACCTGAGGCAGGACCCTGGCTATCACTGCACTGCGTGGTAACAGCCGCATACCCACCGCTGATCCCAGCTCTGGGACTACACAGGCATTTTCCCCCCCAGAAGCTCCTCGGATGCTATGGCATCCTGCCAGCTTCCCAAGCAGGGACAAACTGCTGCTTCTCTCGGGTGCCTCTTGCTAAGAGGAGACCAGTGGCTGTTTCAACCTGGTTTATGCTGCCTGCTCTCCCAAACGGGCCAGCCCCTGACCTCGCCACACAGGGAAGTTTCATCCATCCCCTTCTCCCTCGCCGTTTTGCAGGCTGTGCAGGTGGGGCTTGCAAAAGCCATGCTGCTGGAGCTACTGCTCTGTTTTCTGCAAGGGAGAATGCATCTTCCTGCACAAGGTTTGTTCCCAGGTCAGTCTCCACACTAACACTCCTTTACCACCTCTTGACTCTCATTAGTGGGGTGGGGTTTTTTTCAGCAAACCTTCAACCAAAGAGCAAGAAAACCAATCTTCTTCCCCGCCTCTTGTTCTGTCATTGAAAACAGGTCAGAAATGCAGTCAGGGAGCTCCTCTAATGCAGTCAGCCTGGAGCCCCTCTAATGACAAAAAGAAAGCAGGTTTGTGCAGCTGTGGTAGAACTGGACTTGTCTGAAACTGGGGTTGGGGCAGGGTTTACTCTGCAGTTTGTTTGGAGCAAAGACCAGAGCTGAGTCTTGTTTTAATTCCTGACCTGTTAGGAATCTCAGGTTCAAAATCCCCCGTGTTTAAGCAATATAAACCAGCTACTGGCTCCTCAGTTCTGAAGGGGATTTTTCTAGTTGCAGGAGCCCAGGGTGAATTCCTCTCTACCTAGAAGCTTCTGGATTTGATAAATCCAGTCCATATTTAGCCTTAATTTGAAGGGTGCGTAAACTGGATGTCTTGTTGGAAGCGCATGGAGAGCTGCCTGCTGACCTGGCCCTTGCTTGCGTTTCACCCAGCAGCTGCAGCTGGATTGGCACATTAAACACTTCCAAATTCTCCTGTATAAAGAAATATCCTCAGTTGCATTGACTGTTAGCAGTAGGGGAAGTGACCTCTTGGGCCAGTGTTTATTGCAATGGTGATGAGAAACCGAGGAGGGACTCCATAAGGAGGGAGATGATCCCAGGACAATGCCTCTGGTACGGTGGGAACCTCTTTCAAATCTCCCGGTTTGGTAAGCCGCACCTGAAATGGCAAGAGCAGGGGCTTGGGGGATTGGTGTGTTTCCTTCTGCCATGGGTATGCTCTGCAATCTTATACAACTTTATTAAGCATCCTTCCCATTTCCCTCTCTATAAACCAGGGACAATAATACCATACTTTGCAAGACCCCAGTGTGACTGAACAAGATGCAGCTTGCATTGTGCTGCAAGATTCGGCAGCAGCTCGGCCTTGCATGGTTCAAAAGAGAATGCAAATCAGTTGCCTCTCTTGGCTTGCAGTGACAGCAGCACCAGGGTGTGGGTTATTGCTTCATGAATCCCTCTGAGAACTCGGCCTGCACAAACTGGCACTTGGAAATAGTCTCCAGCTCATTCAGTCTCCACATTCACACGTCCCCCTCCAGTCTCTGACCTAGAATTCTGTTGTCTTTCCACACACAATAATATCATTCAACATATTAGGCCATGGGCTTTTCAAGGTCAGTGCCATCAATATGTGGAAAGCACTAGAGAATAATAACAGGTTGATAAGTCACATAGCAAATTAGGACAAGGCCCTCAAGGGTTGTAAAATGTATCACATCCACTTATCAGAACCCTTTCTGGTAGTTTCTGCGAATCCCCGGTGGTAAACATCCTGCCTGCTCGCAGTGCCAAGGACGCTTCCCCAGTGTGCGATAGCAGGCGGCTGTCAATCCCAACCGCTTCTGACACAAACCTGAAGTTCTCCTTTCTTTCTTTTGACAGGAACAACCAGAGTCACTCGCCCTGCAGAGCTTAGCGATCTCTTCTGCTTTCAGAGCTCATGAGACACAGTCGAGGGCCTGGTGAAGAGCCACTGCTGAATCCCTTTGGGTTGTGCAGAGACGTTTCCACTCTTTGCTTTGCTCCAGGGTCAGTAGCAGTGGCAGCAGTCAGAGGTGCTTTGGGAATGGCAGGGCAGGGCAGTACATATGAGACTCCTGTAAGAGAGTGATGTGTCTGTGGTAATTTAGGATCTAGGCTCCTCTATACTAGTAAATTGAATATTGCCAGGCACTGGAAGGCGATTGCCTACCCTGTTAAATTGAAGTGTCTCTTGCACAGTTTTGTCCTGAGCCGGCCAGCACACAGCTCCAGGCATGGTACAGGAATTAGCACAACCAGCATGAACATGAGCAGTTCAATGCTAGCTGGCCTCCGCGTCAGAGAAAAGGCCCAGGTTCATTTAGTTTACTAGTACAGATGTACTGTATGGCTTTCTCAGAGCTGTAATTCGCTGCCTCTTGGAAGAAAGAAACACAAGCCTGTTCCCTGTCCTAAGCATCTGACATCTTGTCCTGGTTTCGGCTGGGATAGAGTTCATTTTCCTCCTAGTAGCCGGTACAGTGCTGTGTTTTGGATTTAGGGTGAGAATAATGTTGATAACACACTGATGTTTCAGTTGTTGCTAAGTAGTGCTTACACTAGTCAAGGACTTTTCAGCTTCTCGTGCCCGGCCAGCGAGAAGCTGGGAGGGGGCACAGCCAGGACAGCTGACCCAAACTGGCCCAAGGGACATTCCATACCATGTGACATCATGCTCAGTATATGAACTGGGGGAAAGCTGGCTGGGGGGGGCTGCTGCTCGAGGACTGGCTGGGCATCGGTTGGCAGGTGGTGAGCAACTGCGTTGTGCATCACTTGCTTTGTATATTCTTTTATTATTATTATTGTTGTTGTTGTTGTTATTATTATTATTACTATTTTAATTATTAAACAGTTCTTAACACACGAGTTTTCTCACTTTTAACTCCTCCGATTCTCTCCCCCATCCCACTGGCAGGCGGGGAGAGTGAGCGAGTGGCTGTGTGGTGCTCAGTTGCCAGCTGAGGTTAAACCACGACACACCTGGAAGGAAGGTGGTTCACCATTCAGTTTAGGAGAACAGGGACTCTGATACACCACTGAGGAGTGCAGGCACATCCACCGTGGAGCACATACACTCCTTTCTACCTATCCTCAGGCTGGGATTTGCCTCCCCTGAGAACAGCTGGGAGTCTGGCTCCCTGCAGAGGGGTGGAGAGGGACAGACACCTCCAGGAGATGGTTCCTCCCATCCTAAGACACCGACAACCAATAAACCCCCTCTGGCAGTGCCTGTCTCTGGCAGAGCCCAGGTGACCTGGCCCACACTGCGTGCCTAACGTCAACCTGGCTGAAAGAAGCCGTTTTCTCACGGCTCATGGGCTGGGGTATGCCGACAGGGCAGTCTGCATCCTCCAGCCAGAGAACAATTCTCCCAAAATGATACAGACACAGCAGGCAAGTAAAACATGCAATGAGGAAGAAATGGCCCAGTTATCTTCATCCTGTTAGCTCTGTTCATGCCACGCTGTGTCCAGTGTCACTCAGAGATAAAGAGCAAGTACCTTACTATCACCATCATGTCTGCCCTTGAGGGTTTATTCTTTCACCCCCTCCTGTCTTTGTTTCTTTCCCCCTTCCCTGACTTTTTTCTGTGTTGTCTCCCTACTTCCTACCATGCAATTCCCACTTCCCATATGGGTCTCATTCCTACCCTGTCCCCATCCTGTCTGCTAAAATAATCAGCAGTGAAACCCTGAATATGGCCGTTCACATTGTTTCCATGGGACTCGGTGGCAAGTCTCCTAGTGCGATGAATGAAGGCAGGACGCGCTTCTCAGAGCCATTGTTTCAAGCTGTCTGCCGGCTCAGGAAAGCACTGCCAGCTCCGTTTACATTGAGTCCTTGACTGGTAGGTTTTCTCCTCCGTCTGCTCTGAGTAAGAAAAGAATCAGGCCCTTGTACTTTTAAACAGTGGCTGCTTAGTTTGTGGAGTGCGTGCTTCATAACTAGCCTGTGGGCCAGAGTCAATCCATGGGAAGGATGTCGGATGAGAGCATCATGACGTGGTCCTTTGTGAGCAGCTGCAGACCCTCTTTATTCTCTCCCTGACATGGTTGTTAAAAGTGGGAATCTGGCTCGTGCAGCAATGAGTGTGGAATAAGATTGCCAAACCTGAGCTAAGGCTCTCCTCTTCTCAGGCAGCCCTGATGTCATGTTCATCACATTTACACAGTTTTCAGTCAGCCGAAAGCACGGAAGGAGACAGCTCACGTGTTTGGAGAGAGCTGCATAGACATCTCCTGACTCAGCGTAACAGCATGAAAACGTGCTGCAGCACCTCCTAGCTAGCACAGGCGGTACCTCCCAGTCCGTGCTGGTCACTAGGAACATTTTACTCCACAATCTAAGACTGCCCCCAAGGAAGTAGGAATAATGGCAGATGAACCTGGAAGATACTAGTGGATTTGCAGGTTATAAAATAGTCTCTTCTTGGACGTTTCAGATTGTTTTAATAGCTTCCAGGCTTCCATCAGAGGCTGACAGGACCTTGCCCAATATCTGAATAGCTGCACCATACAGTTTACAAACATGATTCACCAAAAGAGCACTAAGTGGGGTCTGAATATTGACATAACAAAAATGAGTATGAAGTGAGACATCCCATCTGCTGAGGAAATCATCCAGTTTGCTGGTAATTGAAAATTGAAGGCAGTCTCATTTATTTCAGTAAAAACGTCTTCCCATACCAGGAGAACAGCTTCCCATCCATGTCCTGCCCCAGTGTTGCAAGAAATTTATTCTGTCTGCTACTGCTCTTCCCCTTTTGACCCGAGCGATGGATCAACATTCTTCTGTGCAGTCTGTATACTCTCAAAGTGTGTACATAGAGGCCCTGATAAAACAAAGCCTGGAGGGTCCCAACCTCCTGTCCTAAACAAGAGTTTCCCTGAACACAGGGGAGGGTGACACAATTTCTTGTAAAGTGCCAGTCCTTTCTCAACCACAAACAGTCCCCCCAAAGCTCTCCTACTTCCCCCCACCCAGAATGAGGCTGTGAGGACTGCTCTGTGAGCACACTGAGTGGGTTTCACTCCTTCAGCTCGAGCAGGAGGCAGCTCTCCTGTCCAAAGATGTCTGTGAGGATCTCCCAACTCTCATGACCACGGAGTGAAGTCCTGAGGCCTCCCCCTTTGGTAGAGTTCCAGGATGTGTTGTCATTGCTGTTTTGGGTTTTCTTGCTCTGTCACATATATTTCCCGCCTAAGATGGCAGATTCCTGGGAGAAGGGCGTTCAGCAGCCAAACCCTTCCCAGCCCCATTCCTCTGAAGAAGGAGGACCTAAATTACTGTGTGATGCTGCTATTCATCACTGTCCCTGGCTAGTCCCATGAGGGGAACAGCTTCAACTCAACAGTTTAAGAGCGCCCTTTCTCTCCAAACTATCATACAGGAGGTGGGGCGTTTGCCTGAGAGATGCAGGTTCAGGAGAGAGAACCTCCTCTAGCTGGTCCTGCTGACCGAATCACTGAGCACCAGAGAGAGCATCGACAGAGGCCCTTGGCTGCAGTCAAGTGGTTAGTGCTCTTGGGTGGAAAGAGGATTGGATGGTTTCAGACTTTGATACTTGAGCAGTTTCTGCTCCTTGTATGACAACTGCGTATTTTACAAATACATCAGAATGCATAGGGCCCACAGAACATCAATGACAAGGCTACGACATCGGCTGAGCAGGGTTTCAACAGCACATGATTCAGCTTTGAGGGCCCAAGTCCTTTTGTAGGCCCAAGCCTAGGCGACTCACCAGTTTGCTGAACTCAGGTTGCCCAGGGTAAATAGGTCTTTAACCACTGCACTATCCTGTTTCCTTGCCCCGTTTGTTATTTCATAATCTTTCCTAGGCTGCTGATAGTTTCAAAAAATCAATCCTTTTGTTGAGGCAGAATTTACTGGTAATTACAGTTCTGATTTGCTTTCTCCAACAGCTGGAGAAAGAGGTACAAGCATGAAGCACATATGTGGCATTGTGGGTGGGGAGGGAGAAATTCTTCTGCAGTATTTGTACATTAGAAATATGGCTGCCAAAAAGCAAGTTCCCAAATGCCTGGGGTCCACATGTTGTGTAAAAGCAGAGTAGCATCTTGGCACGGAAAAGGAACATTGCATGAAGGAACCCAAAGTCTCCCCAGGTCACATTGTCTTCACAGGAGATGAAAGCCCATGAGCCACAAAGTGGTACCTCATCAGCTGCGTTTGCCACAAGGCAATGTATTTTGCTTTGAGTGCTTTGAAAGCAAACCCCTTAAAGGAAACATGTGCTGGGTATACAAATGCAGTGTTTCGTTTATTTAAGACACAAATGCAAAACCAAACAGGCTTTCACAGTTCTAAGTCACAGATGTCTTTAATGAAAAACAGCTATTGGAATGTTAATAACAGCTCCTTGTACTGTAAGCAATGAATCCACTCAGTCATGCTTTTAGGAAACTAACAGTTTCAACAGATCAACCTATTAATCACTTGGCCTCCTAATGGTTCATTTAAGGGCAGCTCTTAGGAATGTTAGTGTGCTGTGCTGACAGTTCGCCGAGCGGTGAACATAGACGTCCCATATTCTGCTCCTCTGAGGTCCTAAAATGACAGGCTCTCCTCTGAGATACTAACGAAGAATTCATTTGACCCAAACTGCTTCCATTCATTCAGTCTTTAGTCACTTAGTTAACTCAGAAATGCTCCTGTGGCTACAAAACATTCATCAATGCTAAGAAGATGACAATTCATGACCCCACACCAACAACCCTGGAAACCCAAGTGACTGGCTGGCATAAAATATTGCCCCTCAGTGCAGTCAGTGAAAGATGCTGATTTATACTGGCCATGAGACAAACTTTAAGGTAAAATCGTTTTCTTTCACTGGAAAGAGTCAGGTAACTTGGATAAGTATTTTTTAAAAGTGTTAGCCTGGAAAAATTGGGGAGTTTCTGTTGATTGGACCCCCACGTTTTCCTCTGCAAGGTCTGCTGTCTGTGCTCTGCAGCTTCATTCCTGAGAGCCTTCATGTCAAGCTGATATGGGATGAAACAGACAATAACACCTGCGGGGTTTTTTTGATTTTCAGCCAGAAGCACGCACAGCACTAAACTGCACCATGTAAACTCATTACTTCTATATATTTTTAGACATTCTTTCAGGCTTAATCATTACTGTTGCCATTAGAAAGCCAGGAAAGACTAGCTACATCTGGATTTTCCTCTCCTTAAGCTTCAGCTTCAGGAATCAACATAGGTTTTATGATTGGGCCTGGCACGTGGCACGGAGTTACAGTCAAGGGAAGCTTTAGCTGTCCGTGTCCTCACTCTCTGGTTCCTCTGCTGCAGACCCCAGTGCTTAACACGGCACCTAACTCCTCTCCAGCTCCCTAGGCTGTCGGTGGGTGGGTTAAGCTAAGATGTGACGTTTCCCGGTGCGGAAGCAGGTACATGTAATGGTGTGGGAATGGTAACTTCTGGCATGGGAGCAGGGCAGGCAGCTGGAAGGCATAAGCCTGATTGTCAAACCTTTGAATCAGCAGTTGGTGGCTGTGCAGAATGGTGTAATTTATCCTCTCTGCTAAAGGCATGAGAAATGCCAGTAGCAAAGCATTTTATGGGAGGATACAAGGCAGATGAAGCTGGCCATTCTTTGTTTTATATCTGTATCTTACCCGCTGTTCGCTATAGTTCCCTCCTCCCCTCAGAACATGAGTAACTAGCTGTATAATCAAGGTGACAGCCTGTAAGACATTTACTCATTATTTCTAGTGAAAGACACAGAGACTCATTTTTTGGACCAAATTAATTTCCTCAATGCTGCAGAACTTGCGTCCTCCAGCTGAAATCTGAGCCGCGTCAGAGAGTGGCTGCTACAGCAGCTTACCCAGTGCGGGGCAGGCAGCTCACAAGGAAGGACATGCTCTGCAATTGAAACAGCGTTGTCTACAGAGAGCAGTGCAGGCCAAAACTCCAAGTGTGTGTCCCTAGCCCTCTACAATGCCTCGTTCCAACGGATGGTCACATTTTTAAGCAAGGCATTCCATTATTAAATGAGAAACCTGTGGCTAACAAGTGCTGATCCATGTGACTACACGGTGTACCCAGGTTTTCTCCTTCCCATCTCTACTCACATGCAATTTACTACCCTCACCAGGTAAGCAGGTATTTTTTCTTCATCCCAACCAATCATATTCCAATTATAAAGGCAACATCTAAACTTACATCGCAATGCTGGACTGCACGTTCAATACATGTTCCTTGGGGTCTCTGTCCTAATGGGACATAAGCACTTGTGTCTCTGCCAGTGTCAGGAGGAAAGCTCTGTGCTTACCCCGAAGAAAATGAAGTCCCATAATCTGCAAATATGAGTGTACGTGCGCACACACACATCTAGTAGGAAAACCATCAGATCTTTCCCAGTAAGATCAATTCACAGATAACAATTGATTCATGGAAAAGAAATTCATGGAAGGATAATAGGAGAGAACTGCCGTAAAACGCAATGGTTTGCTACGTAACACTGCCGCTTGGCCTGCTGTCATCAAAGGTGAAAGTTTAAGAATGAAGCATCCTTGCCTCCCTGTGCTGCATGAGGAAAGCCAGCGTCACAGGCTGCAGAAGTCAGTTGTTTTTGTGCAGGGTTCCTGTTTGTTACTCATTTCCCCTCCCTGTCCCAACACTCTGCCTCTTTAAAGCTCTTCCAAGATTCCTTATAGGAGAAGGTTTGCTGCCAGCCCAGAGCTTCCTGTTGTACTCTCAGAGAGCCTTATCTTTGCAATCTTCATGCAAACTGCAAGGGGATTTTTTGTTTGCTTGTTTGTTACAACCCAGGCCATTTCTATGGACTAAGCAGTCTCTCTGTTGCTGACTGAGGTGGTACACTTTCTCAGAAAACTCATTAGGTAGATTTGTTTAGTTTGCAGCTTCCAAATTAATCTCTGCCTCTGTGATTTCTACAAAATGAACGCTGCCAGGTTGCCTTATTTAAAAAGTTCTTTAAAAACCCCCAGAGAGATGGCTAGGGATCTGGCAAGTGTGTCTCTCCACCTTTCTTTGGTTCCTTTTGTCTTTTGATTTTCTAGCACAGCTCCCATCTCTGACCCTCTGAATCACACTTGTGCTCAGGAAATAAAAGCCTCATCTTCTTGTAGCTCTTCTCAACTGCAAGAGCCTCACTGTATTTCTCAGCTTCACTGAAAATCTGTCAATATTCAAAGTTAATGTAAAAAAAAGAACTCATTTCCCAGATTCTCCTTAATTTCCAATGATGTCTCCTTACCTCTGCACTTGTGCATCTTTGCATAGAAGCTGTATGAAAGAGAAGCTTTTAAAAATACGATTGTATCAATAAACCTTTCTTACTGAGTTCTACTCTGGCGCTGGATAAAGATTACTGCTGTGTCTGTCCTGAGGTACAAGTATCCTTGTGTTGCAAGGGTATGCTGGTACTTCTCCAGTGGCAGCCCAGCCAGCTGCCAGCAATGGGGTAAGAGCACTGGCAGTAGCTGCCAGTACAACTTTTAGCCAGAAGTCACCCTGAGCAACAGCACGAGCTCCCTGGGTCAAACTCCAGATGCTAAATTTAGCGAGAAGTAGGTAGTATCTCTAAGGACACCTAGGTTCAGGGCCTCCAAGATGTCCCACTGATTGCAATAGCTATTAAGCATTGATATCTTGGAGCATCTGGATTGTAAATGGCAGTAAAGTGACCAGCAGCAGGGCTTGCTCTTGGGAAGGAGCGTCCCAGGGTAGAGTTCAGAGCAGGGAGTCCCGAATCTCAGCTCTGCCCTGTGCCCATTTCTCTGAGGCCATCAGATATATTTCACACTTTAAGATGAGGGGTTGCATCTGGGTACATAGACACTTCTCATGCTGATGAATAATTAAGGACCTTTCCAGACACTCAGTCTGTATTAGGAAAGGATTTATCTGCTATTTGGTTGTTTTTTTATTTAAAATAAGAACAGCAGATGAAGGCCTAATATCCTGGGCCAGTTCTTCATGGAAGATGAGTCAGGCTGAGTTGGCTTTGCTTTCCACGTGAATCACACACTTGCTGTTGTGGTTATATCTAGGAATGAGGTAGGGCTGCCCCGGAGGCTGCTCTTTGGGGAAAAGCTGCAGCGTCCCAGTGCTGCCATGGAGAATGCGTTTTCTTATTTCTGTTCTTCCAGTGAAACTGGCAGTGAATAAGCCGCAGTGCACAACCAGATGACACAGTTTATCTCCTGAGATGCTGCAATGAACAGCTTGGGCATGCTCATGGCTTTGGTATCAACAGAGGCAGTGTTGTCTCGGCATGCCAATACAATGACCCCAAAGAGACAGACAGCTCAAGAGAGGTTGAAAGACCTGAAGAAGTGGCAGTCTGCTCTGTGTTTGTGTGAGAAAGTGTTAATTCCAGCTTGTGATTCCATGTGGCTGGATCCGATAAAAATTGTTGTGCTGAGTGATGGCTTTCCTTTCCCTCTGTGAGGGGAACGAAGGACTCAGAGCTGCTCGTGACACACAACACACAGCAGATGAGAAGGTGAGCAGCATTTCCATGACCCAGAGTATGACAGTGACAAATGCTGCACTGTGTAGCAACATGGGCTAGGGAAGGTGCCAGCTAATGCACGGGGTGGTAAGCGCTCCCTGTCTGCAAATGGAGAATGGAGAGCTCTGTTAAAATCAGTGAAAGAAGGAAATGACAATCTGCTGAAGGAAAACTCTTGAGAGCCTAACTGGGGCTTGAGAGAAAAAAAGAATAATATTGAAGAGGTGAGAAAAGTCCTGCTGGTGCTTGGGAACGAACGAGCACAATGTTGTGTTACACCTCCTCAAGTGAATTCTCAAAGCAAGAGAGCAATACGTAGCTGAGAAGCCTGATCTGGCCTCCCAGCCCATGGCAGCCACTTAACAGCCCAAGGGGTGATCATCATTACCAGGAATTCGTTTGTGAGGGCATGAGAGGAAACCATTAGCTTTGAACACTCTTGTGCAACTAAGGATGTTGGCCATTTTGCCTCATAGAAAAAGACTTGTGGACTCCTAGACAGCACTGGCCTTACAATGCAACTTCATGCACTGTGAGGATCCTGTTTCCCAACAGACTCATGAAACTGGCAGAAGCAAATTTTGCATTTCATTTCTGACCAGTTTTACTCTTCTTTTCTAATGAGGTTGTTTCAATTGTCCTCACAAGAGACCTGTCAAGCCAAATCTGGGCAGACTGTGACTATAGCAGTGTCAGATGGAGAAGGAGCAGGTGGCCATGCCCCTAAGCTCTTTTCTTCCCCCACTGTCATCCTTGGAGAATGGTTAGCAATGCAGCAGCCTTGCTTTTGGCATCAGAAGTTAATTTCCTAGCAAATTATTGAAAACTCAAAATTACTCCCATTTCCCACACAGCAGCAAATAATAAACTATTAATATTATCCTGACTTGAAGACCTGTGTGGTTTGCCAAAGCAAGGTAATTATTTGGCTACTTTGAGCAGACCCCATCAGGCAGCCTTTTGTGGCGTTCATTTACTGCTGGGCCCCCAAAGCCTCATTATATGATGTCCTGGGGAAGACCTAGAAAACTCCTCTCTTTCCACTGTCAGCACAAGACTGTGTTATGTGGTGCCAAGCCATTACGTCCACAGTTCTTCAGAGCATGAACCATGGTTCATCCCTCTGGCTTCAGACGGTTTTGGAGATGTTGATGTTCCTTGCGGTGCTGCTATCCCTGGCTGCTCTGGGAGAGATCAGTTCAGTCTACAGCATAGATGTCTACATTTGATCTAGTTGTCTAGACTCCCTTCTAACAACTGAAAAGATGCAGGCGATTCTAAGGTATGGTTCATCTCACTCTAAAGCACAGAGCTGGAACAGCTCAGATGATTTGCTTTCTCTCCACTGACTGAAAAGATACCTTCTCTTAAATTTGGGGGGATAAGTTTGTTCTGTCTACCAAGGACTAACTCTGACAAAGCACTCATCTGGGTGTCATAAAGTCTAACTTTTAATATGAAGTCCTGGGGGAAGCTGAGAAGCCTGGGTTGGACACCTCGACTCCTGGCACGGCACGTGGCGAGAGCGACACACTTCCCAAGGGAATGTTGCAGCACCACAGCCTGAGCAGAGCCACCAAAGCAATGAAGCGGCTCAGCAGGTCACAATTCTCACCCTGCCACCAGCTGCCACCAGCTGCCTGGGTGGGAAAAGGAAGATGTTCTGGGTGATAGCCCGATAGCTCAGCCACTTCTGCCTACGTCTGAATGCTTTTTGAAAGCTACCGCTATCACGCTGGTGGTTCTGCTTGGTCATTTGTAACCAATCCTGCTTCAACCTCCAGCCGCTGTTTGCCTGTTACCCTTGCAGGCTTCCCTCCCAAGCATGAGCAAACCACCTGCTCTGGGCTGAATGTGACCCAGCCCTGCCAGCCCATGGAGGACTGAAAATTTATGCTGAGAAAGGGACAAAGAGTGGTTTAAATGTATTGTAAGTAAGGGCATCTCATAGATTGTCACAGGAGCACTTCACATCACACTCCCAGCTCACATCTTCTGTCTGCCCAGGTTGGTCATCCCTTCATCTGAGGCAGTTTTCAAAGCTGCCAGCCATCCTGTGCTGTCAACTTCACTAGCATTATAAACTTGCCACGACTCCAAGCTCCTTTCACAAATAACCTAATGGCAAATGTAGGAGAGCAACAGAGTTCTCCTCTTCCACTGCTGACCAGCATCAATAACTTGATAACAATCCTTAATTTGATTTTTTTTTTTCTCATTTCCAGGCCAGTTCAGAGCAGGGAGGGAGAAGTGGCAGACAGTATTTTAAACCCATCAGTGATGGGTGATGGTGTAAGGTGAAACTGAAAAGTTTCTAAATAACTGAAAGGTTTGTCTCCTTCTTGAATGTTCTTTAGACACTCAAAACCCTAAATCTCAGTGGAAATCAGAGGGAATGATGGTCTTAAATGTCTAAATCACTTGAGCAGGGGATAGCAGCTCATAAGTCCACTCCGATGCCTTGCAAAATTTCACCCATTTATAAATGGGCTTTTTTCCTGGCTTTCCTCAGTGCCAATTGAGTGCAAGTGTTGGCAAGATCCGCGCTAGTTTGTCTGGACTCCGAACCACTTTGCTGAATGCTTAATCAAGCTGCTCGCCTCCCTCTCCCAACAGAGGCCATTTATACAGCAAGAGAATCAGCTGGTTGATGAAGCAGACAAGTGGAGCGGGGGAGAGGGAGCGAGCTCTTTGAATGGGATGAGAACAGAGCCACCGGCACCTCAAGAAAGTTTATCTGCCTCCAGTGCCAAGCACACACAGTGCTAATCTTTTGTTGCCATGAATATTCAAGCCCAGCTGCCAGCAACAGAGGGAGCAGCTGCAGTGGCAGAGCTGGCAGGTCCCCTCGTGGTGCCCTCACTTGCCGACCCTGGCATCTGGGTCTGTCTGGGGGTGGGGAGGGGGAGATGCTGCTTGCATTGCAGACGACGAGCCATTCGGCAGCCCAGCCCCATGCTTCCTAGGCAGCAAGAAGTCAGGAACACGTTCACCCTGGAGAGCCTAGGACTGGCCTCTCTTGCTGACATGGGTATGCCAGATGCTCCAGATGTTTGGGGTCATGTGAAGTCCTGGAGGGAAGGGGTGAGTCTGGGACAAGAAAGAGCAACAGCTGGGGCAATCTAAGATTGAAGAACCCCTGCTGCTGCTTGGAGAAGCCAAAGTGAGACAAAAGCCTGCAGGCCCCATGGAAAGCTAGATATACACAGCCCTAGGCAGATGGCAGTTCTCATGGCATATTTGGTGAAGGGGCATATTTGGTAGCAGGGCATGGCGGGTTGGTGAAATGCCATTAGAGGAGTTCAGCATGGGTCACAGACAAGTTGGCAGATGACTGTGCTGCTGCAGTGTCATGGAAGAGCTGGAGGGCTTTTGTCACTCAAGGTGGCAGGCAGCAGTAGGAGGAAGCCATGTACTCTTCTCAGACGGCCAACTTGTCCTTCTCCACAATCTGGGGCAGCTTTTCAGGGACGGGGCACTGTAAGAACAGCTCTTTGTCTCTGCATACTCCATAGAGGCAGAGAAATGCCCTGGAACAAGTGGCAACAAACACCAGGTCAGAGCAGACATCCATGCTGCCATGGCATCATTCTGCCCAGCACCATTGTTATCAGAAGTAGTAATGACCCTGCCCTGGCACGGAAGATCACTGATGCCCACTTTGCTTAGCAGATTTCCCCTGTAACGCACTGAAATACTGTAGGGAAAAAAGAAATGGAAAAAAAGATGACTGGGGAAGTCAAGACCTGGCTTCAAGGAGCACCCAAGGCTCAGATGTCTTGCCACCAAACCCAGGGTTGTCACTGTCATAGAACTTTGGACAGGGAACAGGCTAGAGACTGCTACTGAACTTGTCCCCTTTGTGCATTGAAGGAGGTGGATCCTGGAGCCCTTGCTATGATCAGCTGTCAACTACTGACATTTAAAAACAGTTACTCCCGTTCCTCTGAGACTCAAAGTCCCCTAAGGAAAGCAGAGCCTCAGAGCAGCAATACGTGAGTGTTGCAATGCCGTAAGCGCACCACCTCCTAACCAGGAGTGCACATAACTTCCCATTGAGCACAGGCATACAGCCCTGAGACTGACCAGTTCTCCAGGCTTTCTTGTTACAAGACTCAGAACTGTGGAGTAGTTGATATTGCTAGAAAAACTACCAGAAACAGAGACACACAGGTCTCCCAGGAGAAAGAACAGCCTTTGAAGGCTAGAGGTGGATAATGTGCAGTTAGCTATTGATCTCCAAGAAAGGGGAGATCGGGATTTTTGAGAAGATGATCAGACCTGGGTTTGCATCCCCCAGAACAGTTTCTGTGGGCAGCCCATAAGGAAAAATGAGGCAGATGCCTGCCTTGGGACATATTTTAGGATGCCACCTGGACCAGGGTAAACACTCTTAAGCAACCAATTATTCAGCACTGGATAGAAAAGTCATCTCTTGATGCTGTTGAACTTACCAGTTCTCCGTCCTGTCTCTATCCTTTCAAACTGAGAAAGAAAGTCTATCCTAACTGTATTTGCAAATAGGACATCTCAGACAGGGGGGGGGGGGAGTAGAAATAAAGGCAGGAAAAATCACATCTATCAAAAAATTTCACTTTATGCTTTCTTTGCCTTTGTTGTACCAATTTTGGGAACAAAAAAACCTAATTTCAAACAGCTAATGAAATAATTTCGTTTTAAGAAGGAGCTATATTGATAAACACAAATGTAATAGTACCTGCTTAAATCTAATTTTTGTCTAATTGTAATTTACCCGATTTTCTGGCAAACTTCTCCTCACAGAGTAAGAGCCCAGCCACCCCACGGTCCACTTGCCTGGCACACATCCCATTTGGTATTAGAATGGACACAGAATATAGGTGCTTCCCATGGATTTATGGCTATCTTTGTCCCTAGATTGATATTAAACGATAAACAGTTTGTAGATAAGAGCTTTATCCCCAGCAAATCCACCTCCTCCTGCTTTCTCACACTAAGAGGTCAAGGGTTTAGAAACTGATTTCAGACTCCCAAGCTGTTACCGCCAAAGTGCTGATATAGCAGAAGGAAGGGCCATGGTCACAAAAGGTATCTTTGTTTGCAAGAATTTAAAATCACTTCTCATATTCCACCAGTACTCTATTTCCTTCCTCCAAGTTTCACCTTAGATTGAGCTACATCCTTCTGACCTTAGTATCATCGCATATATCTTTCTCCTAATTTTTTTTTCTATATTTGAACACATCGGTTCCCATGAAATCCAGCAGCACCGATCTGTGCAACCTTGCTTTGGGAGTCTGAATTACTTTAGCCAAAGTGGTCTTGATGATCTCCTGTTGCTTTGAAATGCTGGTCTGCGCTCTCAAACACAGTGGCAGCCCCAAAACCACCAGCTGTGCACACAGTGATGCTGCTGTGCCACACAAGCACATTATAGACCAGGTAAACATAAAACAAGGCTCTAGCAAAAATACTCAGGACACAGCTAAACCACGAGGAACAAGATGAGGCAGATTCCCCTGGGGAAAGTGAAAAGGTGGGCAGAGCTGTACCTGGGCTCTCTTTGTGGCACAGAGCTCTGGGACAGATTCAGCCTGCTCCAGATGCGGCCAGTGTTTGAGCTGGTCCTGCTCGGCTCCACGATGGGCAAACGCCAGAAACTGACATTTATAATGTACAAATTCATCTGATTGATGGAGTTGGATGCCTGGTTTAAGATGAGATGAAATATTCAGGGCTAGACTACTTTGGGATAGGAGAGGGGCCTGGTGGCTCCAGCAAGATACATCCCAAAATGAGAAAGTCCCTACAAACACTGCCAATACTCTTGCAAGACTCCAAGGAAGGAGTCTGGGAGAGCTGAGTAACTCTCATCACAAAACGCTGCAAAGGGGAGAAGGGTTTTATTAGGGAGGCAGAGGGGGGAAGCTGACAAAGCCAAGAGAAAGGTGAGGGGTCCTATGCATCAGGAGTTTAGGAAAAGATGGACAAGGGAATATTTGGACTCTATTATTACCTTTGTACTATTGAAAACAGAGCTGAGATGCTACCAGGGTATACTCAGCACCAGGTGTAATGGGTTTTAACCCCGTCTGAAGGAGGCTAAGGGACTTGGTGCAGCACAGCCACATCTAACTCCCTGATGCCCAGTGTCCATAAGGGAGGCCAGATCCACAGGCTGGGGAGGCACTCTGAGTCTCCTCTCAAGACTGCTCCACCTTACAGACATAAAAGAGATCCCCCAGACTGGCCAGAGGGGGAGCGTGCCCTTCCCACCGAGGAAGGCAGCTCAGCTGAGAAGGGGGTCTGGGCTCCCAAGGGGACATGGAGTCAGGATCCCTCTTGCACTCATCTTCTGGCGCAACGGTTATTTGGTTCTTTCCCACACAGTGAAACTTTTTTAACAGAAGCCATCAAAACTACTCCCATCAAAACTACTCCCCAGCATCCTGTGTCTCTTCTCTGGCAAATACACACCTGGGAATGGGTTAGGCGAGCTCTGAGCGAGGCAGGTACTAAGTTCTTCAGCACAATCAAAACAAAGCTTTTTCTGGGCATGGTGATTTTCTTTTTTAAGGGGGAAAAAAAGGTGGATTTCAGCTAAGTGGGAGAGGAGATTGGGAATTTCTGGGTTTATAACCTGAACACAGCTTCCTGAATTCTGCCAAACTCCCTGTTCAGACACCTAACTCCATACTTAGGCCAAACAAATAATGAATACAGTTAAACAGCTATATTTGCAATCTGGAAATAGTTTGTGTGTGTGTTGTGGTGGGAGGGAGGGTGTCATGCAGAGATTTGTGGACTTACTGTGTTTGGCATACGTATTAAAATTTCCCTTCATTCCTCCGGTTTGACATAAGATGGATTACACAGAACGGAAGTGTCTCATTTTTTGGTGATGTGGAAGTTCTCAGCTCTGCGTCCCACCCTCCACTGGGGGCCAGTCCAAACAAGGACTGTCGGGGGGAGCACATATGCTCGAACCCATCACCTGTTCTTGGCATACCTGCTGGTCCCAAAAGAGGTTTGTGGAGGGGGACTAAAAGTAAGTGGCAGCAGCTGGAAGGAGCCTAGCAAAAGAGGAGGGAGAACTGATGGGAGAATGAATGTGACACATACCTCGGGTGCCAAAACATCTCATTGCAGCCCTGATTTGAGGGTGATCAGTGGGAAGGGGACTGATTCAGATGGCTTTCCTCTGATGTGCTTAAAGGCAGGAAGGAACAATGCCAACAACGGTCCATTCTTCTCCCTCTCTCCCGAAATTCAGCCCATGGTGCCCTTCACAGGGAAGGCTGCACTGCTCTCTGAAAGCCCCTTTCCCCAGGGAGGCTGGAAGCACTCCCTCGGCTCGCCGTTGACTCCAACCCACTGGCCATTTAAGTTTGCTAAGCCTCCCACTGCTTCCTGTATGTTTGATATCTTCCTCTGCCAGGCTAGCGTCTGGCCTCTTCTCCCTGTTTAAATACAGGCAAGATGTTTTTCTGGTAGTTGTTTTGTAACAGT
The DNA here is from genome assembly GCF_965638725.1 of Aptenodytes patagonicus. Taxonomy (NCBI): domain Eukaryota; kingdom Metazoa; phylum Chordata; class Aves; order Sphenisciformes; family Spheniscidae; genus Aptenodytes; species Aptenodytes patagonicus. The sequence continues at coordinate 29,674,491 of NC_134955.1, read as the reverse complement.
TTCTTAAGATTTTTCCTGGTTTTTTTTTTTTTTCCCTCTTACCACAAATTGGTTTTTAATGCCTATGTATTCAAGGGAAGAACCTGCCCAACCCACAGTGGCACTATTTGGTGCACCTCCTAAGCTCTGATCACCTAATCCATTCTTCGCTGGGAAGCAGGCCTGCCAAGAAATGCACTGAGTCTGTAGAGTTGTTTCGGGGAGTCTGCAGGCAGCCTGAGAAAAGTTTGGAGAGAAGGACCTGGCTTGTCCAAAGAGCATCTGTCTTGTTTTGCCAGCAACCGGACTGCACGCACTGCCTGGTGGGTGGCAATATTCCTTACAGTTTCTACAGCACTTCCAATTTCCAATTCTGTAGAATTTCCTCCGAGTCTGCTGTATCACCCAGATGCTGCTGCAAATCACTCTGACGCTGCTTTAACATCTTTAGTCCTTTGCACCAGTGATCCAGAAAGCAGAGGGTCTTGCTGGCAAATTTAACTGATGCTTGGCACAAAAACCACAAAGAAAGACCTTAATTCTAGATTTTTCAAATGACATTAGGGACTTCATATAGTGTTAAAGGAGATGTATCCTAACATCTGTAATTCTTTCTGTTGCACCTCCTCATTTGCAGTCCTTCAGAAAATCTGTAGCCACAACAACAAATATGGCCAAGTCCTACTATTGCTGAACCTATTCAAACCAAAAACAGTGGCATTAATTTCTAACCAAGACTCATGCAAAGAAGCCAGTTCTCCCCAAAACAAGGACAGACAGAATTCCTTGAGCCTTTCTAACGTCACAGGAACAGCCTGGTGCTCATCACTCAGCCTATGACGCTCTGTGGCTTTTGTCCTCAGAGGAAGACAGGGCCACTGCCTTCTCAGATGCTGGGGAGGACAGGCTTTACAATGTGCATAAATAAGAGGAAAAGGAGGATGATCCTTCTGCACTCCATGCGTCAGGCAGTACCGAATCCTATGCTCACTAGCGGACAAGCCCTTCACTAGCATCAATTGGCTGTTGGGTCACTCTTTATGAATGGGATATCATGAGCCAGCAACCACGCAACATACATGCCAAGACAGCTCAGGGCTGCCCATCTCACCTAGCACCCCTTCAGACCCAGGAAACTGCTGCTGCGTTCTCCATGTTGACAAGCAAGCAGAGTTTGCAGTTTCAAGTTTTGCTCACAATCCAGAAAACAGCTTGAAACTCCGGTGGGGGTGGTGTTTTTAACTGAGCACTCAGATCTTAGAGGTCTGTGCAAGAGGAAGGTTGTGCAGCTGCTCCAGTGCAGGTTCAAGATAACTGTCTGCAGCGCACGGGAATTTCTTGGATCCTTGACAAGTGACAAAGCTTCAGTTTAGGCATGAGAAAAGGATGTGGGTGCACCCCAGGGCTGGAAAGGGATATTTCAGATACTCTTATGCCAGCCCCGCCTATTACTATCTGCCTTACAGGTGCTTAACTGCTGATGTAGTTCTTTTAAGCTCTGTGTTGCTCAGGTTTTTAACCTGCCCTCATTGCCTGTGCTCTATGGCTCCAAGGTTTCCCCTTTACTCCTGGCAAATCCATCAATAAGAAAAGCCTGGAGACATCTGTAGGACAAGGACTTGAAACTGAACTCAGCCACAGTTCACCAAAGTACTTCAAGTGCTTGCACTGAAGTGGGGCCATAAATCATAGTATAGTAAACTGCTTCTGGACAGATCCTTGTCCAGCATAACACTGCGCCATGCCATTTTAATATGAACACTGACAGCCACACAGGTTTTGCCTGCCTCTATGGCATTTAGAGCTTCAAAGATTTGGGGGGGGGGGGGGGGGGGGCGGGGGGGAACCTAAACAGCTAAAACAAAAAATCCAAGTCTCTGTTTTGTTGCTTTCTTAATAATGTAATCGTGGCCAGATGTATGTTGCCTATTTCCTCAAAGTAAACTGAATTTTAGAGAAAAAACCCTCATTTCGCAATTTGCTGATGTGGTACATCAAGCTTATGCCAGAGAAGAGTTGGCTGACATGCAAATTTTCCAGTTCATGCATCTTATGGGTAAATTATCTTTTATTTATGCTTCTATGCTTAGTTCAATACAAGAAACTTTTCTATGGGGTCACTGAAAAACTTTATACCATGTCTGAACAGTGATTTTCTGTATGCCCAGCGCATACTGCCTTTCAAGTACTGCATCACACGTGTCTAGATACAGCTCGGTACAATGGTACTGGACGCAAAGCTGTGTCCCACCCAGGTCTTCCACCTGGGAACATCAAAGGTCCCAGCAGTGGTGGGTAGTTAGTAGGAACCTGGCTCAGGAGGGGTGAATGAACTACAAAAGGGGTAAAGGCATTTCCTGACATGACATGGCTGCAAAAACGTGCACCTGAGCAGACCAGGGAGGGGATTGAAGCTGGACTAGTCTTGAGCTGCAGTGGAGCTATAATCCCAGCTACCCCTGTGGCAGGTGACAACTGAGGCAGAGCCTGGGGTATTTTATGTGCCTGTCAGTCATGTGCCATCACCACAAGAGCAGATGGGGCAGGCACGGCACGCAGGGACCTGCCTGTGCAGCAAGTAAATACACAGAGCTCATTCAAGGCGCTTTCCCTGAATACGCTCACTGGTTCACCCTCAACCCAGTCCCGTGTGTGGACAGTCGGCAAATTTGGCCTCAGGCCCAGCCTTGAGGCTGCTCTTAAAATTCAGCGTCGATGCAGCGACAGTGTCAGCTTTAGCATTGCATCTCTCAGGAACCTGGCTTCCCCGCAAGAGCGCTGAGCGGGACTGCAGGCTCCGCGCTCTCCTCCCATATGTGGATACATCAGACCAAACATTTTTCCAAGGTAACTGCTGTTTACTTCTCAGAGGATTGCAATTGCAGGGCAGAAGGAACTCAACTCTTCCTGACAAAGCAAGCTGCATGGAAGCAATGTGTTAGCTCACTGCAAACTGTGAATCACTTCTGAAAAGGCAGACCTCTTCCTGGTATGTTTATACATATAGAGAATCTGCATAAACATGCCACATGTCTAAGCACATGGACTCAGCCATATGCACCCATGAATACACACACGCTTCCTTCCGTGTGCGTGTGTGTGCGTACATATCCCTCTGCCAGCACCAGATTTCTGGCAGGCAGCTCCTTCTGCCCTTGCCCCACAAACAGCAGGCACTAATTCTCCCATCTGCAGACTTCACCCTTTTCCTTGCCTTGCTTTCTTGCCTGCCAGCAAACATGCCCTCTCTTTACCTAGTCAGTCTTGCAGCCTCCCCGCCACTTCCTAAACTGGTGCTTTTTAATCAAGCAAATTCTCTGCTGAAGCCTGGTGCCATCAGTGGAAGAGCTGAAAGGACCAAACGCTGCAGTGACTAGACAGCACGATGTGCCAAAGCCCGTTCCCATCCCACCTCTGACTGACACCCCAGTGGCACAGCTGGGCACATCTGAAAGCCCCAGAACCACACACCCCGAGCACAAGACATGCCACTCCTGTCTGCCTTGGCTTACGGTGGACTGCATTGCATACTGATGATACGAACACAATAGCAAGCGATCACAAACAGGGGTGTCAAATATGCTGATTTCTGTTTTTCTTTTGTTTTCTAAATTTGTCTATTTATAGGTTATTGCAATTCCATGTAGCATAGCGATGCTTTGGCTTTAAGCCAAAGGCAGTAGTATTTTGAGGCAGCTTACTGCAAGGTTAAAAATTGGGTTAATACATTTTAAAAAACAGCTTTAATATTAGGTGGTCATCTGCTTTCCCTATTAGATCAGGGGATCATTTTTAACCTTTAGCTATGCTATTTAGCTGTATGCTATTCATGCGGTTTCACAGTTATTTGCGGACCTGACTTTGTCCCAGCACTTCTATCTTACGTGTTTCAAGAGACAGCATCGAATCTAGCTTCAACCTCTGCAAAGATTAAACCTTTACAGAGGACTGAACTGGGTGTTATTAAAGTAGAAATGCAATTACACTTTCTTTTCCTGACTCTTCACGTAAGTTTTTTAAACCCATACAAGTGTTAAATTCAGTCTGGGGTGGAGGTGGTGCAGGTGTTTGTTCTGAATGATTGTTCACTTCTTACCACTTTCAAAAAAGAATGACAACTTTGAGTCCAAGTCCTGTAACACTTGTTTTGACAGCACTGCTGAATTCAGAAAGCTTGAAAGAACATCCTGGTGTCTGTCCAAACCACCTTTGTATAATTATATCGGGTATGATTACCATGCCTCTTTCTAGCACCTCCTCCCTAAGAAAAACAATCAGACAAAAATGAGAGGCAAAGGAGGGTAAAAGGAAAACAGAGAGTGTAGATGAGGATAAGTCTGCAATTTTGACTAGATGCATTCTTACAACAAAAACAGTCCCAAAGCTGGCCAGCATGTCTCTCCCACATGTTTTATCCCCCCCCCAAATCCTTCCTAGGTTGTGTCATTTTAAAAACCTGCAAGCTGGGACATCAAAGAGAGGCTAGGCTTAAGAGGAAAGCAACCACAGAGGCACTGTAAAGAATTAATACACAAAGACCTGTGGGATTAGTGGCTGGAGATTTAGGTCTGTGCACAGTCACAGAGGAGACTGTGCAGACATGGCATGCAAAAAGATTTGCCTTCAATATCAGAGTTTCCTGGTCAAGGGTTTTGTCAGCTCTGCCTTGCAGAACGGGAAGGCAAAAGCAGCACAAGCAGATCTACACTGAATCAACGGCTGAGTTACTGCCCCAATGCCAGATCCCTTCCTCCCAGTCAGGGCTGTCACAAAGGCTGGTTTGGTTTTGTTGGGGCAGTTTGTTTTGTCTTTGGAAGGATACACTTTGTCCTTGAGATTATTTTTTTTTTTGGACAACCAACATTTGGGGCGATGCCATAGATTCCATCAATGCGGGAGCCTGCTGCGCCTTTTCTTTCTAGACTGAGCCCCCAGCCTGCAAGACCAGCATGGTGTCTCTTGATCCTTCCAAATGAAATTAGGAAAATGGGCTGGCTGACTTGCATCTGCCCTACACTTGCACAAAATGGCATTGCAGAGAGGGCGCATTTGCTAGGAAAAGTAATAAATGTAATTTCCTCCATGAATTAGCTGGGCCGCACTGGCTCCAAAAGGGGTTGAAGGAAGAACAAGAAAAGAGCCACTGTCTGTTAAAAATACCAGCCCCTGACTTATCAAAGGAAGTGGGATATCGGGTCACACTTCAAAACCTAATGACAGCAGTTCGGGGGATTTGCTCAGACCCATTTTCTTAGCTCAATTTTTACGGGGCACTGGGTACCTTAGAGCGAGCAAGGAGCCCTCTGTCCCTTGGAGGAGAAAGTGACTGGGGGATAGACCAAGGGGATGGAGGGGAGGGCAAAGCAGGGCACCGGCTTGTAGCCCCGGCTCTGTCAGTGCCTAAAGTGACCTTGTGTAGAAGCAGGAAGAATTTCAGGTCGGCAGAATGTAATTACTCTGGTTGGAAAGTTGCCAAGATTTTGGCATTAACATCCCTACCGCCTGTAAAAAATGCCACAGGGCCAGAACTATAGATTTCTCCATCACTGGAAAAACAGCACTGGAGATGTAGAGGAGCCTGTAAGCTTTGTGAGCGGCTTGAATTGTTATAGTGGGGGGTTGCAAAAGCAGTTAGACTTTCCAAATCTCTCTTTTAATTTAAAAAACATGGTTAAATTAAAGGAAAACGGTGGATATTTCCCCCCTTTCCTCTCTTTTAGGAAAGGAAGAAATTCCCACAGAACTGTGGCAAATACATCCTGGCGCAATAGCACACACAGATTATTTGTGTTTACACCAGATTATTTTTTCCCCTCTCCTCCCCCACCCTCATTGCTTTTTGCAAATCAATCTCATTCAGGACAAAGTCTACAGCAGACAGAGCAACACTCGATTCTAGCACTGTCCCAATACCAGATGAATACTGAGGAGCTACAGTGCCCCCAACAAAACAAAGGTGAAGCTCCTTTTCCTAAGCACCTCCTTCTACTTTGCTGCGGTTCAAGGGAAGCCAAACTGAGTGCCTTACACTTGGCCAAAGTTTTAACAGGGCCCTCTGTAGCACAAGAGGCAACAATACTAAAGCAGAGTATTGGGCCCTGCTGAGTTTCATTGCAAGCAGAAACATTTTGTACAACCAGGTGTGGAGGTTTCCTATACAGGTCTTCAAAATCCAGGGGCCAGATCTGGTGCCGGCGGAGAGGAAGGGACATGCTAGCACAACAGCTGTATTGGATTATATTCATAATTCTCAGAAACACACAGAAACACTTTCCAGCATGCGATCACTTGCGTTTCAGGATTAGTCTTGAAAAGGCAGAAGCGAATTCTTCCCTTTCCTGGCACTCTCCCCTTGACCCGCAGGGGATCAATCAGCTTGTAAGCTGCAGAGGAAAATTTGCACACAATAAAGATTCTTTTCAGATACAGCATTTGGTAAGGGCTCATTAGTGGAAAAAATGGCACCACTTTAGTCAAGGAATGGCAATAACTTTTCTTCTTGCAAAAGGCAGAAGATATCAGTTACACAGAAACAGGCATGAAGTTGAGGACAGGGGGCCTATAGGCAAACTTAAGGGACTTTGAGAGCGCCACATGGCATCACCATGTATTGCACGTGCTGTCATGCCACATGACAAAGTTGTGGCTGTGCAGTATGAAGCAAGATGTATGAATGTATGAATGGTCACTGTCACCATTTCTCACAGCTTTCTTGTCACCTTTGAATTTTTTTTTTTTTAAAGCCCAGACTCTGAAAGCAGATCACGATGAAACACTTGTCTGTCATTTTCAAAGTTAGCTTCTGTCCTTCGCTATAAAAAGAAAGTATAAAAAATGCAGAGGCCCAAAACAGAAGCAAAAGAACCTCATTTTAAGTGTCAGGATTTCTTCATCTCGTGGTATTAGGGGCCTGCTCTCTGAGTGGCGAGATTGCTTGAAGGCCTTGAGGCCTTCTTCCTTGGGAGCTTGCCTGAGCTGCATCATCTAAACATATGTGCGGGAACACCACGTTCCGTCACTGCTTTCCTACAGTTTTTGCTCTCATTCCTATTTTATGAAAGCTAACAAGAGATGCAGAGTCTACCTCTCTATGAAGGCTGTCTTTTTCCCAGGCGAAAATCAATAAGCTATGCTCACAGTGGTATTGCTCTTGTTTGTACCCAAGAGTCAAATGAAAGTCAACCACTTGTGTGCGGATTTTTGGTGGAAGTGCATTTCCTACTTTTTATAACAAGGGAAACCAGGCACAGACTACCAAAGAAACTCGCATGACCACAAGTGAAGCACTTTCTTTGTATACTTGATATTTCTTGTATACGCATGAAGTTGGTTGTTCCCCGCATGCCCAACCCTCAGAGCAGAATCTCCCCTTCCTCTATTTTGACTCATTACAATTTCATTTCACCTGTAGCATCAGCCCAGATTGAAGCCCAGACTGTTCTGTGTGCCAGAGAGAATAGTTCTACCAGACCGATTTAAAAAAGACCAAAAAAAGGCAGTCATGAGATGTCTCAGAATATGCAAGACTATGGACTGGCACTGCTGTAATACAGAAAAACACCCCAAGAAGAGGTTGAGCGTAAGCTCAAGTGAAAAGAGAAGCAGGGAAAACTCACCACAAGCTTGTATTTTGGTCAGGGAAAGGAAGCTCAGCTGGTGTGGCATTCCAGCACAGGCGGACATTATTTCAATCACAACACATTTTAAACGATGAAACAAAGTTGTCAGTGGAAGCACTGCCTTCCTCAGAAGCACTGTGCAGGTCCAGCCCTGCTGAGATTGTGTGAAAGTAATTGTTTGATAATGCTCAAGCAACATATCTCCACCCTGAGCTCCCAGGTGGGCAGTTAGATAACCACTGCAGCACTTGCTTTTATAAATAACAATTTTCAAAGACTTAAGCACATCTTAAACAAGGTGCAAACATACCATACATCTAAGGGAGCAGCAGCATTAATCTATTAAACAGAATAGGTGAGTTGCCCCCAGACTGCAGCATTTAAAGTATTCCTCAGTTCCTGGGAATGAAGACATGAAGCAAGAGAAGCAAGAAACCACCAAAGACTTACTAGGTACTCACAGTGAGGTCACTGGATTGCAATATGATAGTCCCAGTGGAACATCAGGAAAAAGTATTTTCTTTTTTAGAATGGCAAGAGTCTAATTTTCGGGCCTCCCTATGCATGACTGGGGGGTCTCACATTTCTGGATGATCTGGAGTAGTGTAACTTTAATCTGTCACAGTGCTCATTCCATCACCAGCTCTGGCAGCAATCCAGGCAGAGGACAGAAAACCTCCAACACACTTTCTCTGGGAGCCTTCCTCTCCCTGTCCCCTTCATATACACAGTGACGGAGCTTTTTCTGACACAGAAATAAGCCTGTCTTACATTCCCGTTTCCCCTGAGAGCCTGAAATAGCCACACAGCCATCTGCCACAGGTATCATTCTTCCCATTTTATCATAGCTTTATGTGGCTCAAAAGCCACGGAGTAGGCAAGTATCAGAACGAGGAAGAGGTACTACATTTTTTACACTTTCAAAGAATAAAAGCATTAAGCAAATAGCAACTTATCGTGAGCTATTTTATTTGGTTCTGGTTTGCATCAGTTTTGAGAAAAAGGTGTTGACTGCACGAAGAGTCCTTCACTCTGTATCATACTGAGAAAAGAGGGGGAGTGAAAAAAAAATCATCAATACTCAGTTAAAAATAGACTCCCAACCTTTCCTTTGGTCAGCCCAGTAACTGAGAGCAGGAAACACAGCCCTGCTGAACAAAAACTAGAATTGTGGCATTTCTCACAGATTAAACCGTGATAGTTATGAAGCAACCCCCCTCCCCTTCCTGCAATCATCCATCATGTCCCCCTCGAGTGGGAAGCAGCATTCCCATTGCAGGATCAGCTGGTAAAGAGGCACAACAGCTCCTCTACCACTATCATGTATCAAAGTTAACTTCAGGGTGTGGTTTTTTATATCTCCTGTAAACTATTAAGAGATAAGATGCTTGTCACCACCAGATCCTCTTGCCTACTTAGCAGAGCTGTTCAGTCTGGCTCAAGAAGAGATTAAAAGTTGTTCTCTGAGCATTGATGTCTGAGCATTGATTTTTCTCACCTACTCAGATCCTCCCCAGCCAACACCGCTGCAAGGCAACAACTTTGGGGAGGGACAGAACAGCTGGGGATCCTAATCAGTTCAGCCATCTCAGCTTAATCTGCTGCCTATATGCTGGCTGCATCATCCTCATTCTGCAGCTCTTCGCACTTATATAGAGCTTCTGAGCACTGAGAGGCTTCTGAAGTGTCATGCCTCACCACGGCCTGTCCAGGACTCAGGATGTACAGCAGAGCAGAACGCTTTGCAGGGGACCCAAAAACTTAGACCATTCATGGTTGCAATGCTTCCTGGCTTTTATTAAAGAGAAAGATTAGCCTCTACAAGTATCCCGTCCTCTCTCAGAATTACCCACCACAACACATACAAAACACACTCTGATTCTCTCTAGAGCTGGGGCTGCTATGAAAGAGTCCCTTTAAAGATAAATTAAAAGTGTGCCATCTGTAAATAAAGCAACCTGCCCCTATGAAGCCAGGCATCTTCACTAGGAAGAAAGGGCCTCAAGCCGAAGGCAATAAAATATCTCAGTAGGACTGTTGGAGTTTAAATTCCCTCTTTGAAGTACCACACAGTACTGTTATGTGTGCTAATGAATAGCTCAGCATTCTCAGACTAGTTAAGCATTACAAGGAATTAGAGATGCCATGTGCCAGCCACTATTTTCTGTGAAGTCACTGGCAATGCTTTTGCTGCAGTTTGACTCTCTGAAGCCTTAAAAGTGGCATTGCTGAGGGTTTCCATAGAAGGAGAGAAGGAAAAAAGTGGAAGCAGGTGTACTGGATAAAGAACAAAAACCCTACAACTTATTTCTGAAGAGTGCTGAGCACCAATTTCAGCAGCAGCAAACACAAGTGTTCAGCAGCACTCTGGATAAGCATGTGCAAATAAGGATCAGAGACATGTAGAAATGCAAGTTACCTGTTCTCTAATCCCTCTTACTCCTTTTGGTTATGTTCATTTGCAAGAGACTAAGGCCAGAGAAAGCATTTAGGTATACTGTAATCAATCACAAATCAACTGCTTTTGAACATAAACCCCTGCACCTCTCTGCTGCCTAAAAAAAGACTGCACAGGACATCTTTCGCAGGAGGTGCACAGTATTACCACGTGGACCAAAGCCAGGAGTGAAAGCCAGGGCAACAGCAGAGAGAAAATAACTGTGATAAGCTATTAACAGCAGCTCAGTGGCTTCTAAGCTTAGCCTCACTTTTGCCAGCAGGAAAGGTTCTGGATACTGCTTCATTGAACACACTGCCTTAAGCAATGCAGCCTCATTCATTTAGGCACCTGTTTCACCTGCTGAAGAGCAGCATTTTTGGTCTTGTATGGGCTTGAAGTGACATTACACTGCACAGCAGCCTTGAGAACACTTTCAAGGAAACTTATGGAGAGGGATGCTCTTAAAAACATTAAAGCCCCTCTGCTTTTGTTTCTGTACTCTAGAGGCACTTCTATTTGTCCCCTCACTCTCTATTCCTTGACTTAAAAGGTTGATGTAGAAGCTCCAGTACATCTTAGGAAGCATTGTAACTAGTGTGACAGCCTCAATCTACACGTGGTCCCTGGGAATTCAGTGGCAGGAGCTGTCCTACTCAACCTCCCTCAGGAGGAACCAAGCTCAGCAGCATTACCCTCTGCCAGTAGTCAAGTAACTCAGCTCCACCAGCTAACAAATGTAACGGTCTTTTAGAAAGATTAATGGGGTGGGGGGAGATGGATACAGTCCAGACTCCGGCTCCTCTCCTGGAAAGCCTCCTTCCTCACACACACACCCTCAACCCAGCTAAAGAAGTTCCCCTTGAGAGCCAGGGGCACCTCTCACCAGTCTCTGCTGGCCGACAAAGAGCTTTGCCCTTTACCGGCAGCCTGTGCTGTTACCATCTCCCAAGCGGCCTGTGCAGACTCAAAGAAACAGTCTTGCCGCAGTGTCCCTCAATTTCCCATGGCAGAGGATCGTTAACCCTGCCGCAGTGCTGTACCTTGAAGTCTGCTGATTACCCTGGAATCAGTTAACACCAGGCAGGTCTCTGGGTAACAGCAAAGAAAGAGTAAGTATTAACAGACAGTGCTCTTTGGGAGAAACGTAAAAAACAAAAACAACCCCCCCGCACACTTGTTTTTACTTACACTCTGATCAGTTCCAAGAAGTCTGTTTTTCACCCAGCATGCTGCTGTCAGGATACACACAGTCTCGCAGTTGACTCCCATTTGTCATGATTATTGTTTCCACCAAGAGAGATCCTGCCTTAGGAATACGCATTATCTTTACATATCCAAACTCTCAGCAGCCTGAGGTACAGTAAACTAAACAGCTGACCATCACCAAGAGATGAAAGTCCTTCTCCCTTTTCCCACCTCTTCCCGCCCTACACATTCCTTGTCAGGTCTATTGCCCATTGTTGTCATCTGTAAGTCAGAAGAAACGAATGCCAGCTCAGATGCACATGAAATCTCTGCCTCAGGCTTTCCTCCCTCCCTGCAAAGTTCTGGGCAAGACCCAACTTAATCAGGGGTCACCTGTTCAACAGAATGACTAAAAGCTCCCATCTCTCTTTAGAAACATCGGTCTCTCTAACATAGGAAATGGTTCAGCCATTCTCTTCCCAGAAAATAAACAGAACGCGTTAGTAAGTGTCTCAGCACCTACAAGGGTAGTCTGTAATATCATGGTGGTGCTAAATTAGGACAGCCCTAGATCGTCTCTGAAAAATACAAGGAACTTGGTTTTTTCCACACTAACTACTGTAACTAGTTTTCATAAACAGTTGCAGAAGTTAAATTAGAGAAGATGGCTGTTACATGAATTAGCATTTGGACTCATATGTGTCTAATGAGCCCCAGCATCAGATGAAGTTTTTCCTCTGGCCACAGCCTCCACAATTTTTCTTTCACATGGATTCTCTAGTATCTCAAACTTTGAGCCTACACCATGGGTGTTGTCTATGGAGCCACAAATAAGAGCCACACCCCATCACCTGTTTTCAGGGAACTTATAGGAAGTCAGTATCTTTATAATGCATGTGTCAAATAAAATTGCACTTGGCAAATAGATTCAGAAATTGTAGAGGAAAAACACAGACACGGGAAAAAAAAGGATATAACAAATGTGCATCAGCTCAGATGCCCAGGCATCGTTTCCTTAGAAACCAGGCTAAGGACAGGAAAATCCTGTAAAAAAACAGCAGTATCTGTAGCAGAGTGTCAAGATTTAATAGTAAAGCCTTGTGCTTTAGAGTATAAGCTCAAAAATAAAAATCCTCCCTTTCCTCCAGATTATACAGCTGCAACACGCTGACAGGAGTAGATAGTGATTGCCTTGTAAGGTTCAGACACTAAAATTACTAGCGACAAGTGCACGGCTGCACATGATACAGATGAGATTGTCATAAACATCATCCTTTCAGAGAATTGGCAGGGGGCTGCTGTATTATCAGCACCCAGGGTAGAAAGAAAGGATTCTCAGGGAAATCGTCTGCATTTACTATTCCGTGGAATCGAGTCCAAATTTCAAAAAACTCCATCTAGATCTTGAATGAAGAAAGGGATTTCACAAAGTAAAGGGGTTTGATGGAAACTTGTCCACCGTGTCTACCAGTCCACCTGGGGAATAAATGGAGAATGGTCCGGCATTAGCACGTACTGCACGTGTGTAAGGCTACTTTTTGAGAAAGTTCTTCAACCCAAATCCTTTGCCAAAATTCACAGTGAATGGCACCAAGATTATTTTTGGGTGAGTGTTACATGACTTGTTTTACATAGGGACAGTTACTAATGGAAACATTCTAAATGCATATAGATTTCAAACGGTAGAAATCCATACTACAGGTTTTGCATAGCATAGGAAAACAGTGAGTTATGAGGTACGTAACTCCAGTAACACTGCTCTAGAGTATGTCAGAGAAGACTTCCTCCTGCAAGGACTCCAGAATAGTTTAGATGTAGACTTGTAAGTGGTAATGGTGCAGCTGCCTCAACATGCAAAGCAGCAGAACTGGGTTGAAGAACTCCAAAACACATGGAAGTGGAAAGTAATTTTTTCAGGCTAGGCACTGGACAGTGCAAAGGTGGTGCTGGTCCATGGGGGGTCAAAGATTTCCTGCCTTGTGGTAAAGCTGGGGAAAATTGTCTCAGAAAAGGAAGAAGGGAAAGTATTTCTGACCACATTGGTTGGTTAGAGGTCTTGATTGCAAGAGGATTGAATGTTCATTCCTAGCTCTCTGGGCACAATCTGAGACTCTCTGGGTAAAATCTTAATCTGTCAGTGGTGGAGAGTACACGTATCTTCAGAAATCTTAACAGTGGCTAGAAGAAATGGATTCCTCCATTACTATTTCTTTAACTGAAGAGAAGGTGCCTGGTTGCCTGACAGTGCAATCTTTGAGCCAGTGGAAACACAGAAAAAGCCATGAAACCTGTTCACAAGCTGATTATTATGCAGATCAGCAATCATCCTTTCTCTCATTACCTCAGATGCTTTCTGCCATCTGTTGGTAACAAACCTGCATCTGGCAGGTTACCAGAGGAGCCCTAATCAATGGGTAATTGGGGTAGAGGATTGTGTGGACAATCCTGGCAATGAAAGCACAGAAAAACTTAAGAGCAGGAGAAGAAAGTTTGCCTGTCACAAGTGTGAGATCCTACACCCAGTGTTTCTCTACCATTCTGACAGAATTCCTTCTTGTTGGAAGAGTGTGAAGGCGGGGAGACACAGATTTGTCACAGGCAATGGGATGAATTATACCAGCCTCTGTAATGATACCTCAAGCAAAAGGTTAATTTCCAACAGATTATGCCAGCAAGTGCTGCCAGGAGAGGCACAGAGCAGAGCAAGTACAAACATGCATGAGTTTGCATTTCCACGGTTGCCTCTTAGAACCATCTGTTAATGAGACGTAGAGGATGCTACAGACTCTTTCAAGTAATGGCTCTTAATCTAGTCTCTTAGTGCCTTCTGATAAGAAATGCTCAAAATATGTCCCCTGCAGGTTTTCCTTCTCCAGCCGTGCATTCAGGGTCCTGCTCCATTCCACATAGTCCTTCCAAGTCTTGATTACAGCAACTCAGATACAATATTCGCATTATTCCTCTGGCTTCTAAAAGAAACAAAGCTTTTTAAAATCACACTTACCGGTGCCAAGCTCCCAACAGAGACATACTGACAGATTTCAGCCGAATTTCAGAATGAGGCAGAGTCTCAAAGTTACCAGATTCCTACAAGTTTTGAGGGAAATGGCAGCTGGGTGGAAGAGAGGAACCCAGCCAGCACCTCCACTAAGGGAAAGCAAAGGGGAATTTGCTGCTCTGCATTCCCATTGTCAGCTGGCTGGTCAGTCAGCAAATGCTTTGAGCTACTCTGCACACATGGAACTGTCAAGTGACTACCGCTGCTGCTGTCCTTCTCCACCATGAGTACCTAGAGAGTAAGAGATGGAAGTTTAAGTGGTAATTGTAAAGACCTCTGTAAGAATCAGACTTTATTGATTCACCTTTCAAAGAATGAATCAAAATAAAAACGGTACTGTAATGTTTGAAAGACCCAATCCATGCTGTCTGCCCTTCTGCCACTCTGTATAGACCCAGAGGACAATTTCAACCAGAAAAACATTCAGAGTGTTTGACCCTCTCTAACCACATTATAATGGTGCTCGAGATGTCAAGATATCAGAGTTTAACAATGACACAATAAATCAACAAGGCTAAGTAATCTCCCAAAACTAGACGGAAGGGGGTGAAAAAGGCAGTGCCTTTTTTTTTTCCTGTGCCTTGCAGGCCACTGCTGTGTTATACCTGCTTGCACTGGCCCCAGCAGCTGGGAAGGTACATACATAACATCTACTGCCCAGACACCACCCTGGGAGTGTTGCATTCATTGGAGCATGGAAGGAACAAGGAATTCTTGTAGTAAGAAAGAAAGTGGCCCAAAGAAAAGAAGGAAGTAGAAATCCCTATAAATATCCAAATGCTGCCAATGCCCACGCATGCTGGGCTGGGATCCAAAGTAACTGTTTTGGGGCGATAAGAATCCTTATTAGGCACCTGAACATGGGAGAGGAGCACCAACACCCAAGCTAAGATGTTAATGAGACTGTGACAGAAAAACAACATCCTCCAGTGATCTAATGTCCAGGCTGCTATGACTAAAAAGTGAGCACATGAATCTTTACTATTCAAAGGGACTAAAAGGAGACAGAGGAATGCAACTGAAAGTTGGTTTTAGAACCATGTTCCCAAGAGATACAGATCTTATTTCCTTCCTGCTATTAAAGGAAAGGGGTGACTTTGATATGTATTGGATTACATTAGGACAGAGAGCAACACCCCCATTTATTCAAATCCAACAGTATTTATTTATTTATTTATTAAATTCAGCATTTCAGGGACATTACTGCAGTCTCCATCTAACAGCTGCAGCCTGCAACATGCTGGTTCAGTTGCGTTTACATCCCCACAGACAGTAGGCATCTGGACACAGTAACTTTCTGTGGGCTACCAACTTGGCCTGCTACCAAAAACCAAGGGTTCCATATAGTTTGTGACCCAAATTAGATAACTTAAAACTTTCAGAGAGGGAACAGAAATAGAGCTGGTAGAGAGAGAGATTTGCCTCACTGCTTTTTGGGGGTTTGTTTTTGTTTTTGTTGTGTGACCCCATCTTGAAAGGGGGAAGAAGAACTCTGTCTCTTCTGTGCAAGACTGGATAGCTGTTTGTCAATGGAAGGAATACTTTCTCCAGCCATCTTGAGCCTCCCATACTCCTTAATGGTATTAGTCAGAAAGAAGGGGGCACAGTGAAAAGCCAAATCCTCTTCAGATGTCATTTGTGGCACCAGAAAAGCAGTGAAAAATAAAAAAAATCCAGACTCAGTTCTTCAACATGACCATGCTACTGTGGGCAATCTCTTTAGATTTTAATCTCAAACTTTGTTAAAACAGCTGTCCTAGTGCTTCGCTGCTTAGACAGCTCTGAACAGCTACACTGGGCAAGTGAGAGGTGGCATTAATTCAAAGACATGACACTTAATTGTCCTGCTGACACCTTAGTAGTGACTCAGCTGTGTAAGCATCTAAGAGCATTTTAAGAATCCTGAGTATTTCAACATACAGACAGGGTAGTTTGGGAAATAAAAGCACCTAAAAGCCAGCTATGACACAGAGCAGCATCTAGGAGAGCTGTTTATACATCAGTAACCCTCCTGAATCCAAAGTATGCTCTGTCCTACTCTCTAAATCCTCCTTGTTCCACCAATGTAGGAGGTTTGTAGATCATCCTCTGTGTTGCAAGTGACAAAACCTGAGACACCCTTTCCCTCACAACCTTCTCTTGATGCTCCTGTCTGACTCAGAGAAAAGTAGTACATGCTTCAGGAAAGAGATATTGGCCAGAAGCAAGTATTTTCACAGCCTGTACTAATTCTGCTGTATCAGAATAAAGACTGCAAGCTACATTCATCACGCTACCCTGGCACAGCTTTGGTCTGTCTCCCATGTTTCATCCTTCTGAAGCCTGGAAGCCAGTGGGCCTCTTGTCACCCTCTCCACATAATTCTCTTCCTTTCTTCGTTATTTTTCAAGCTTAGTGGCAGGGAGTTTCACCGTTCACCCCCTATTAACCCTTCCTATATTTAGTATTTATGTCAGAATCAAACAGTTCTTTGCTAGAGCAGTGAGCAGAGAAGGTGAAAGAAGTGAGTGGGAGACAGAGGTGGCTGCTGAGCTGGTGCCTGCCCCAGTGGCAGAAGAATGAATAAAAAAAAAAAAAAGGTACAACATGTCAGGCATCAAAAAGAAATGGCTCCACCATCACTGTTGATTCAGGGTCTCATAAGAAGGCAGTCAGCTCCAGAAGTGTTCTGACTTCTGAAGAACGGAATAAGAAGAGAACACTTTGAACTTCTGCCCAAGGCCCTACCTGCAGATTTTGGTTGACTTACAGAGAGCATCCAGCAAGCTTGCTCTGGCCTAGCATTATGCAGATGTGCTGAAGGACTGACAGTAATACCTATGTTGTGTGCAGAAATTCTTCCTACTTCCTCATTTCAACCTAAGTTCAGCCTGAACTTCCCAAGTTGTTGATTTTCTTCAGAGCATAGTTCAGGGCAGGACAAGATGCCTGGCAGGCAAATAATCCACACCTTTATTTTTGGCTCAGGTGCTACAGCATCAAGTGAGCAACTCCCTGTAACTCAAAGCTACTGAAACGCAGTACTGAATCACCCAATTCCATTAAGTTACCACTTTCCAGGAACTTCTCTGTAAGGATACAAGGGGCACTCAAGATTCTTCTGAAAACTCCCCACTGCTTCTGTAACCACGCTGCAGAGAAAAACAGCTTTCAGGGAGCAAGCTGATTCTACACCAGCAAAGAAACTATTGCCAGAGTCTAGGCCTTCTGTCTGCTGAATACTGCTATACATTGTTCCCACTTCACAGTCTCCTAAAACTGGCTGTGCATACAAACATTAGGTAGATCAAGGTCCACAAGACATTTCTGAATCAACAGCCAACAACAGATTTAAGAAGATGCTACTTATAAACAGAGAAGTCCACATTAACTGATTTGCACCCACTCAAGCTCTCAGAAGAGGATATTTCTGTCCTCCATGTGTTCCCTGAGAAGTCTAAGCTGAAAGAAATAAAAAAGTTACTTTACAGTCTATACTTACTTTCTCACTAAGAATTTTCAACAGAATGAAAACAAACTCTAGCTTATTATGGAATGGGTTTCAGTATGTTCTGCTTTCATTAGATGTTTCCTGTACTAAAGTATTTTTTGCTTTGGAAACCCTGCCACTGCAAGTCTTTGAAGAACATACTGAGGATTACCATCAGCAACCTTTCAGAAGAACATACCAGAAAGATGCCATGGTCCTAGTTATTCCAATCTCATTAACTGGGCAAGCAGGCAAGTGTTTGAAACAGACTGCAGAACATAAGGAAGTGCTTTTCTCCCAAAAAGGCTGCTCAGCAGAATGCAACACAAATGCAGATGTCGCTCTGAGACAGTCATGCTGTGTCACACAGGCAAGTATTAAACAAAGAATTGGGACATCTAGGAGAGTAAGTCTCAGCTCTCAGTTTCCTCCTCACCCAGCAACATTCTGCTCAGTCCTTTCAAACAGCATGAGCTGATCTAAGTTTATGGACCTGTTATCAAGGATGGCAACATACGGTTCAGCTACACATGGAATATTATTTTATTTAGATCAGCTATACATATTAATGTTATCTTGACAGCTACTATGAGAAAAATTGGACAACAGCTATTTTGCTAGAACCATGTTAATTAGCCAAAGACCAATGATTCTTGACTACCCTTACTTATTCTCTGGTAAGAGCCTGTGAAGGTATCTTGTTCACGTGGTGAAAAACACGCAGCAGCCATCAAAACCAGCCAGGGCAGCTGCTAATAATTGTCATGTAGAGAAAAAGTCCTAAAAAAACTACTACAGGAGCCTTTGTGTTCCTCTTTGTCTGTGACATTCCTAATTCATCCAAAGGCATTGGCCCAATACACACACCCTTGTGTGTGAAAAGAAAAGAGGAACAGAGTTGAAACATTAGAGATCAAAACACGCCAGATCTACTCTCAGAGAAAACCACGCTGTGCACCTTGTTTTTAATAAACGTGGGAAAATAAAAGAGAACCTATAGATAGGAACAACTTTCTTATTGTGGAAATTCCACAGTAATCATTTATTTATTAGAAAATCTATTCAGTATAAGCAAAGAGATGCAAAAGACTGTTGAATAACTGACTAATTGCAAAACACGGATGTCTGCTTAAGCAGAGTCCAGCAGCCCCCAAGTTCAGACTGTGTTGCGAAGATCATGTCCCATGCCAAGTGACCAGCACTTGGATTTCAACTGCATGAAGTGGAGAACACCTGCTTTTGGATACCAAACCAGTTGTTCAATCCTTTTCATATAAGCCACCAGCTACAATGAACCATTCAATACGGAGCATGAAATGAGGGGTAGGCTATGGTTCAGCTTCTCCTGAACGCTTTCATTGCAAAAACCTCTACCAGTAGTATTCTCAGTTACAGATGAAGCAAACA
Organism: Aptenodytes patagonicus; assembly: GCF_965638725.1. Taxonomy (NCBI): domain Eukaryota; kingdom Metazoa; phylum Chordata; class Aves; order Sphenisciformes; family Spheniscidae; genus Aptenodytes; species Aptenodytes patagonicus. The sequence continues at coordinate 29,655,334 of NC_134955.1, read as the reverse complement.
AACTAGGTGTTAAACAAACAAAAGGCTAGATCAAATCCTCTTCTGAAAACAACCCAGCCTACAGCCAACACGGCAGCATAGCAGGAATATATGAATCTCTGCAAAGTAGGCAAATGCCAAAATTACTACCTGACACAAATCAGGTACAGCCTGTACACACCTTTATAAAACAAGGGTATTTATGTGGTGTTTGGAAGCGTGTGATGGAAATCTCTGTGCAGTGAGACAGCCTGATGTTGTACAGACGCATCAGCTGTGCTTATTCCCACACCAACCAAGCTCTGCAGCTCAAGTGCTGAATTAAAACAGCTCTACAACCATCATCACAGGGGCCGTGAAGCACTCCAGCAAGTCTGAGCCCAGTACTGACTTGCTGCAAGTTGGAAACCGTCCTCTGCTGAGCTGCCCCACAATGACAAAGAGAGTCTGTAGGATCAGTTATAGCTGTACTTGTAACCTTAGAGTGCTCCTGTAGCTTCCTTGTTCCTAAGCAACCAGTCTTATTCAAACAAGCTGCCTCCAATACTTCTGGCCATTACAGAGAGAAAACGCCTGAGCCCCTTTTTCTCTCCATCCCAACCAGTTTCAAGAGGTAGATCTAACAAGTTTGTTTAATCTTTTTCCCCTCCTTCCACTTGAAAGCAGCTGCAGGCCAGGTTGGTTTAAAGCTCATACCCCAAATAAGTAGCCTGATGCCTTTCCATGAGATCTGGGAGTGAAAAAACCCAAACACTGAGTTGAGGGGGAAGTATCGTGAGTCTCCAAAATCACAGTAAGGGCATGAAGCTCAAATCCTAGAGAGCTCATAAGGTGTAAAGGCTGGACTGGGCATGATCAGAGACAGCAGATAAGTTTAGGAGCTGAACCCATACACAACCCACTGCAAATTTAAGGCACTCCTGTAATGTTCCACTTTCAAGCCCCAAGCTCTTCGACTTTTATCAAAATTCCTATTCCAAAGGCAATGAGCTTTTTCTTCTTCAGCACGTCAGTGTGAAAAGTACACATCCATCAATATCGCAGGTCCAACTGAGGAAGCTTCTCTGAAGTCAGATACATAAAAGTTCGGCCAAATTATTTTACAGAAACCACCATTCCCTCTCCTTTCTAGGGCACCCCTTCCCCATGTACAAAAAGGACAGGAGATCCTGGCGAGCCTCTCTCTGCTTTGAGGATGCATGCCATAAGAGTCTCTCATAAACACTACACATACCACAGTGAATCACATGGTACTCCATCTATTCTGGAGAAAAAGATTTAATCCATTTGAATAAAAATAATAATTAAAAAATCAAAAATTCCGTAAGTCTTGTATATTTCAAACCTCAAATTTCAGCTCAGCACACTTGCTGCAAGGAAGAAGCCCGTTTTCAGTCTGTCTTCCCACAGCTCAGTACATGGTTGTTGGATGAAGTGATGCAAGGAACAAAAAACTTCCCATCAATTCCCACCAGAAGCTAAGTATTTGCACTTGTAAATACAGTCTATACGCTGACAGTGACGGAGCAGTAGTGAATGGGAACCAGCCATTCCAAGAACTACATGCTAATACATGACTACAGTCTGAGTCAAACTAGAACATCTAATTTTCATGGAGTACAAGATGTTCCTACTCACATTTGCCCCTTTATTTGGATTATGACCCCACAACTCAGAGCCAAAAGCAAACACATGTAACTTCTCTGTTTATGCAAGTCGGTGTCCAATATCATATTACAAATCCAGCTTTACTGGTGCATTTAACAAAACACACTAGATGTGAACTCAGGCAACTAAGGACCTGGCTCACATTCACTTCTACCATCTCTGCTGCCCCGACAGGGTGAAGATGAAGCAAGCAAAAATGGCTAGACCCAAGGTCACCAGATATTGCATCTCCAAGCCCAGGGACAGTCTCTCTACAGATTACTACATCAGCTAGGTCTGTAGGAACTTGCGCTGGAATGCAATTAAACAAAAGAGCACCGATACTCATTTGTTAACAGAGTAAATCCAGCTTTTGATATTCAAAACCTAAAAAACAGTGATCTGTGAACTGAAATTACCTTTTAGAGACAACTTTTTTAACATCTTTGCCTCCAATAGCTACCTTACAGGTCTGTCTTCACCCTCCCCCCTCAAAGGCACTGGGAACCTGCTTCAGTTCCTCACTGTTTTGTACCGTTCTTTCTCCTGCTACAGAACACCTTTAGCGTCTCTGCAGCAGTATTTAAATAGACAGCAATGACATCTAGTGGCTTGTTAAGAATTTGCCTTACTAAATTTCCAGCTCATTTATTTTTAGAAAGTAGACAAAACACACAGCTCTCAGTGTTTCAGTTAGCTGCTTCCAACTACATAGACCAAAATTCTCTACAAACTCTTCCATAACACACACTCACCATCATCTCCCCCAGCTCGCAGCATTTCCCCAATCCCTTGCTTGAAGCCTAGGAGGTGAGGTAGTAGGCCCAAGTTTGCTTTAGGCCTTGCCTGCACAACTACATTTCTTCAGCGTAAATCTAGCTACACATATTTGTTCTGGTTAAACGGGGCTGGGGCTCCCACCCACCCTTTTGGTTATGCTGTTCTCTAGCTGCATTAAACTAAATGGTAGAGGTTATTCACACAGACAAGGACAAGGCCCAAGGCCACATCATTTGTAACAGCTGGTACACAGTTCATTCACAGCTAAAAGAACATACAAAGGACTGTGATTTCTAAAATGTAACTGTGCTGAAATTACAAGAAGAAAAGATAAAAATGCTATCCTGAAAGCAAGGAGGAAGAGATCTTGCAGATTAGATTTATGGGAGAGCAGTAAGCAGTTCACTTCCCTCCACCTCCCCAAAAACCCCTCTTACCTTTTTCACTGAGTGATGCTGCAAAATTGTCAAGAAGCACAGGTGAGTGGTTACTGAAACTTTTGAAGCATGTGACAATGTAAGGAAAGTTCAGAAGGTATCTTTATATAGCTTCCTGTACTATTGGCACTAGTCATTTAATCACTGCTGGAGTCTTTGCAGGCATTAACACTCTACAGCCTTGACAGTGAATGATCTAAAAGATTTTTCAGTTGACAATGGTGAGGAAGCATGAGATTTGTGGTATATGTATCTGGTGCACAAGCCTACAGCCCTCAGAGAATGTTGCATACTAGTCATTAAAAAAAAAATTACCTAGTTCTAGTTTTGTTAACCGAGACATATTAATACCTAAGACTGGAATCAGTAGGTTCTTGAGGTGCCTTCCCCTACCACTCCATCTCAGGCAAAGACTTGAGGGTTTTTATCTACTTGCTATGCCTCAGTTCCCGCAGACACACGCTTCTTCCAATATTATGGATGAGCAGATCTCCCTGGAATCATCTATAAGCAAATAATATCGCTAATCTTCAGAGCACAACAGAAACATTTAGCAATGCAACTGTTCTGTAGCACTAATAGGAAAAGAATGGAGGACTATAGTAATTCTAATATACCAAGAAAGCATCCCGTAAAAACCCAAAAGTAAAGAGATGGAACAAGTACTAAGAACGTTTCAAAGAAAATAAATAACTTGAAATTAGTCCCTGCATCACAATGAGCTGCTACTCATGTTTCTGCTGAAGGGCAGAAAAACAGCCACTTGCCTTCGACCAGAAACTGGTTTGGGTGGGGGGGCTACTGTTGCTTTATAATGACATATACAACCTTAAATATCACACTGCTTACATGAAAAGATGATGATTCAGGAGTGGCCAGTTATAACAGGTTTAATGCTGAACTTTAAAAGACATCACATTTAGTTTTCATCACAAATTCTTCTGGCAGACCCATCGACTTATTTATACTCATTCTGGATAGCAAAAGGCTATCCAGAGCCAAAGAAAACTACAGTATGTGGGGTTTCTGAATCACTGCTTAATGGAACCACTGTAACAGTGGTTTCTGATAAGCCAGCAACAAACACTACCAGGTGGTAATGAGACTGCCTATCCCATGGCTCCAACAATGAAAAGAGGATTTCAAAACCTCAGGTCTTCCCACTGTCAGCTCTGTTTTTTATTACTCGTGTCATTTTCCACAGATAAAATTCATTCATTCCAGGCTGAAGCTCCCAACAAAAGCATGGATATTCTTCTGGAGCTCTGAACAGTTATCAAAATTCTTAGGTCAGCTCCTTGAGGAAACCAATTTATATTCCCTTTCAATGATGTGAAGACCCATTTCTACAACGCTATGAACAGGGTAAGTGACTAGCAAATTGAGAGAGGTACTCAAGACAAGCACATACATGCAAGTGAAAGAACTGAAGAGGTTTTTCAGAAGACAGTATTTTCTATTGCCTTAATTACAGGAATCATAATTTTTCATTTAGACCATTCCATTCTTTTGCCAATTACTACCTTTGTGATTCACCCCAAACAGCGGAACTTCATTAAAATTTTAGTTTCTTCAAAAATCAAACAAGGAACCCTTGCTAAATCGCTAAGGAAAACTTTTTGTTCCCTCACCCACAATGTAGTGATCGCCACCTTCTGGGAAGAATTTTCCAAGTCTGAGCAATAGACAGAAGTATCGACGTGCAGCCATCTCCAGAAAGTATCAAATACTGTCAGGAAGGCAAAAGACTGCCTGGTCACAAGGTACTGGCTTCAAATGGCAAAGCAAATTTCATACCAACAGAACTTTTCTGCAGTCTACCTTTGAGGGAACCTATGACTAGATCTCTAGTCTAGTGCTCAGGTGCAGCTTGAAGAGGACCACAGCAGGACAATACAAATGGGCTGCGTTCCTGCTTGCACAGTATCAATTGAAAGATTACTACTGCATATATCAATTTTGGTTTGGGGTGAAGACAAAACCAAGACCCACTATGCAAAGACAGTCATAGTAGAAATAGGATGGAGAGAGGGAAGAAGGGGTGAACAGGCTAGGAAGTATTGCCAGAAAAAAAGTGAAGAGTACCTAGAGAAAATTCATATGTATGGGCTTGTCCATAAAGCTTGTGGGAAAGAGAATTATACACCTTGAATTGCAGGCAAATGACTTAAGTGTATTATGAGACACTCCTGCTTGAAAATTATACACATTCTTATATTACATTGTGTAGAAACATATATTTGTCTAGCATGATGTTTACAAAATATATATGCAAGAGCATTTGTCCTTTCATGTTCTTTCCATGTATGTGGTTACAGACTCTCAGCAAAAAGGAAACAGAAGACAATTCTAGCTTTGAAAGTGATGAATGAAGACTACACTGCTTAGTGTTCCTCACTACCTTTCCCTTTAAGCTTGTCTTCACCAAAACAAATACCCCACAACAAGGAAGAGAAGTCATAGGCTGTTCCCAATTCCTTCTGGACAACAAGGCACTCCATTAGCTTCACACTGAGAACCTCAGAAGAACTGCAAGCAGCAAATATCTGCTAAAAAATATTCCAGTAGGTTAGCACTAACTATTGTTCAAGTTCTTAGACAGCCATAGCTATAGCTCCCCATTTTCAAGACTAGTTTACTGTAATCCTGAAAACAAGACCTCACTACTCTTTCCTTAGAGTTCCACAGGAGCCACTGTGTTCCTGCTTCTGGAGGTTATATTCCCACCACAGAAGTTTCACAAGCTGTGAACAAAACCACTCTGGTGCATTGACAGTTGCAGATTTGGAAAACTACAGCCAGCTTTGCATCTCCTCTTCATACTTTTGGGGATCAATAAAAGGTTTGTCAATGGACCGGATCATCAGCTCACCACAGTACACACATTCAGCCGCCACAATGTCATCAATGTCAGCTTTGATCTGTTCCCGGCTCTGCTGCCCCTTCCCCAAGCTAATGGTATCTGCGTCCTTGGGACGATGGTGGCTCTTGGAAGGCTGACTGGTAGCTGCCAGCTTCTTCTGAAGATCTTCAAGTTTTGCCTGCTTATAGGCAGGAAGGTTTGGGAAAACTGCTTGGAGGAGACAGTCATAGTGAAACATGTGACCACACAGGAAAAGGTAAAAAGGGCGGTTTAGAAGTGGAAAGTCACATGCAGCACATTTTTCCTGAGGCTCCACAGAGCCATACTTATTCCTCATTTCCTGGATGTCCTCTCGGATTCTCTTGGCACTCTGTGTGGCTTCCTCCATCTCCCTTTTAAGCTCCTCAATGTGTTTGTTGTAGTCCTCCAGGGAGTTACAGATTGCCTCCTTGAAATGGTCAATAGTGACAAAGTCTGGAAAGAATGGCAGGACGTCTTCAATCTTCAGCAGGGCACAGCTGGAGAGGCAGGCCATTGCCTTTTTGACATCCTTCTCTTCCTGAACAACATGGCGAGCAATCTTCAACCAGAGCTTCTTCCGGAGTTCCTCATCATCTTCAGGGAGATCTGCACAGGACTTGGCAAGATCAACATCCACCTAGAAGTTGCACAAACAAGGAAACTGAGTTAAGCTTCCCTCTTCATTTATCCACCATTCAGCTTCAAAGCCTGCTGTCCATTATAGGAGGCATTAATAGAAAACTTCTATTGCTCTCTCTCATTGCCTAGGGCTGCACTACTGACCTGCTCCTTATTTACATGTCAAACACCTCTCCTCTCCACCAGTATTACTCCCTGGAGATTTGCTTGCTACCCAGCAGAGAACAACAAAGCCCAGCACTACAATAAGGACAAATCCATGTTACAGTATCTTTGCTGACCACACATTTCAGCAAAGACATAGCAATGCCAATAGAAAATATTCCAACATCTCCCTGAAGGTCAGACTAAGCTGACAAAGGCATTCTTCTGAGATGACTATCATAGCTAGGAATAGGAAGTAATTAGAATCCTGAACAATAGCTATACAAGTCTTGCATAAATGCAGAGATGTTAAAGGTATTTTATTTTAGAGACTGAGCTTAAGACAGACAGTACTTCCCCTTGTACTTTCCATGCCCCTACCCTTAATTATGGCTTGTCACAGTCAGCTGTCTACTTAAAACAATTGTGAAAGCACAGAAGTATGTTAACAGAGACAGGTCTTTCTTCCTAGACTTAGCTGCACAACTCCTGTACTGATGAGTCCGTCCAGTTCCTCTCAATGCTTGGTTGTTCAAGATAACTTGAACAAGCTACATTCCTATATATCATAGCATGCATGCACAGACACACACATACCTGTAAGGCAAGATCCACAGCCTCCTCATATAATTCCATCACTTTGTAAATATGGACACATGCATGGTTGTGCCCATGCTCTGCACACAGGCGCAATGCATACTTCAGGTCATAGTGGATCCTGTTTGGGTTGGTTCCTGCTTGCTCCAGGTATGATAGCAGCGAGTCCGGCCGACACAAAGCATAAAGAGACAACAGGTAGTTGTGAATGGCTTGCTGGGTTTCCTCCAACTGATAGACACAGAACTCCATATATCTAATGGCTTCATTGATCTGCTGGGTGCTGGCACTCTGGCTATAGTTAACAAGGGCTGGAATAAGGTTCCTGGCATCCAGCCTAGAGCCCATAGAAATCCAAGCATCAACTACCTTCTTGGGAATATGCTGGATGAGGACTGGAGAGAACTTGTAGAACAGCTTCTCATCTCTGTGCCTGGACAGCACATTTAGAGCTTCATCGTACTCATCATGCTGGCAGTGGTGAGCTACTACGCGCTCGTAGTCTTGCATGATGACTGCGAAGTAGACCATGTGCTCTGTGTCCCCATGGCTTGCCAACAGCTCATAAATAGATGCCCGGTTATTAAATAGACAGTCTTTGTTTTTTGGACTGCTCAGGAAAGTGCGAAACTTCTCACGTGTATCCAAATAGAGATTTCGCTGTGAGGGATCTCCTTCCAATATACCTAGCCAGTTCAGGTACAGCTCCGTTAACCACGTGGTCAGCAGAGTTGTCTGTGTTTTCTCAGAAGGCTTTAGGTTACTTAGCTTCTTAATCAGAAACTCCATCAGGGCCTCTTCTTGCTTGGCTTCAATGAACTTAAGGGCAATTTCCTCAAAGTAGTTCTGGGTCAGCGCATAACATTTGGCACTATCTAGATACCTCTTGTTTTGGAAGCAGTGCTCTGCCTCTTTTGCCAGCACAATATCTAGGCACTCTGGACGGTCTTTACAATACTCTTTGGCTAAATCAAATTTGTTCATATTCATATACATCTTCCACACATCTCTAGATTCCCGCTGGACATGGTAGCGGAACACTACTTTCTCAGTGTGGATCCATATCTGCTGGACTGTGGGATCTTTGATCATGCGTGTCAGTAAGCCAAACTTCTCCAGGAACAGATCTTGAAAAACAACCTGCCCATTCAGAGTGCATACAGCCTTCACCCGATCAGGCAGCAGCAACAGGAAGTGGAACTGGGTAAGTACAATGGATATTGGCTTGTTCACAGTTATGTCAATATCAGAAGGATAAACCCAGACCCGTTCATCACTCAAAATTGAATCAGGACGGCTATAATCCAATGTACCGTATAAAACACCATTTCCCATCATCCAGGCAAAGGAGCGTGGGTTGGAGCGCAGTTTTGGGGTGTAAAAGGCTATCTCACTGAAACCAAAGCTGGCTGGAAACTCCCGGAAGCTGGGCAAATGGTCAGCATGCATAGCAAATATGGAGCTGAAGCCTTGCTGCTCTGTCCCTTCAGGCATTTTGCCAACAAACTGGAAGAGTCTCTTTCGAGTGGTGGCTATAATAAAAAATTTCCCTTCTATCCCTCGTTCAATCTCCAAGCAGCAAACTGGGGCAGGTCCTGATTCCTCCTCCAGAGTGTAGACCTGTCGGAAGTACTGGTCAGGATTAGTGCTGAAGAGGCTTCCCTCACTGACAGAGATTTCAGCTTCGTAGATCTGCCCCTGGGCTGTCCCCACCAGGATAGGCCCAGTGTTGGTCTCTGAACCAAGAAATTTGTTCCAGCCCACACTTTCAATCAAGTGGCCTTTCCAGCGGGAGAGTGCTCGCACTTTCTGAACGCTTCTGTTCAGGTAAAGGCATTCACTGGTGTTCAGAGCAATCAGGAGATGAGAGCCTGCCAACAGGAGAGGGGTATGGGAAGGAGAAGGAGAGAAGAAATTAAGACTGTGCCTAAGCAAGCCAAATTCCTGAGGCTTCGAATCCTCACATTTGATAAGCTCCAATATCAACATACTTAATCCAAGACTTTCCCAGGCGTTCATAGGAATGTGGGGGATTTCCATACTGGATCAGAATGGTAGTCCATATGTTGCAAACTTAAATTACTAGTCCCAGATGCTTCAGCGAGACGGTATTCTTCTGTTTCACTAAGTGTTCTAAGGACAAACAGTTCCCAGAATTCTCTCCTATCCCTGGCAGTTGGTGACAGATATGAGCATCTCTTTCCAAACTTTTGTTTTGTTTTTTAAAAATCAGTCAAGGCTACAGTGAGCTGCAGATGTTTTTACAGTCCTTTTTAAAAATTCTTATATAAACACATACAGCACAGGGTGACTGCAAAGATTTCATTGGTTTTAGCAGCCGTGCTCAGAACAGCCTAATTGCATGTGTTCATTTCAGAGAGTTCAAAAGCAACAACATACACACAACAAGCCAGTGTTTTCTAATAGCACAGGGGCAAATCAGTAGGCAGGGCCCCTGGGCAATGGAGTCCTGCCCACAGAAGAACCACCTGTTCTCTTTGTGTTCTGTCAATAAGGAGAACTCCTTCACCAGTACTTGTTATGCACATTCAATTGCATCTGCTGCCAACCACTGTCTGTAAATATACACAGTCCATTGCCTCACCTGTGTGGTCCAAAAACATCTTGTAGACTTTGGCTTCATCTTTGCGTCCCACCTCTACCTGATTAGGTTCATCTGGCTTCCCAAGATCAATCCTGCAAAGAGAAACCATGAAAGCATGCCTCCAACAAAAGCTCACATAGGCGTAATTGCTTACTGTTTTCCATATTGGGTTCATGGCTTCTTACTCAGTTTGTAACTGTAAGTTTTCTAGCAACTTAAGAAAAAAAAAGGCAGGTGAAAACAAGCAATAACTTCAGGTCTCTGGCAGCATTACCTGAGAAGGGTGTCTTTGCCAAGGCTCATACAGAGCTGGTTAGAGGAGACCACTAAGCTGTTAATTTTCTCTGGAGGAGCAAAATCAATCCTTTGCTTGTTAAATATTGGTGTTTCCTTCTCCAGTCGTGCATTCACATATCCTGGAGAAAGAACATGAACACTTAAAAACAAAACAAGACAAAAACCCACAACAACCACCCCACACTACATCAAAATCTAACCTAAAAGACTAGAAGGATCATCGCCTGTTCCAAGTTTTACTGAAAAGGGGGTGTGCTCCATGGAGCCTGAACACAGAGAGCAGCACTCATGTAGATATGTATACTAGGAAAGAAAAGTAGTAATACGCTTTGCTGTCTTGTCACAGAACTGCAAACTCTTCACAAGCATTAACTTGAAAGCACACAGAATTCCAGGGGAAGCCACAAAACCGTCACATAAACCGCATAAAAAGCTGAAAATGAGAGTAGAATCACAAAGTAATTTGTTTTTCTTAGTTGACAGTTTATTTGTTCAAGACAGGAAAGAATGGCTGGTATTACATAAGACACAAAGAGGGCTCTGGTTTGACACTCCCATACAAGCTACCCAAGAGACCACTGTGGCGTTAATTGAAATATATTTCTCTCTTATTCTGTGTTGGAATGGAATGAGCTACCATACTTGACATCCATCGTTCACAAGCTAAAGCTATTTTTAAAGCCATGTTGAGTTTTTTTGTATTCACATAGCAGACTTCATCATAGAGAGAAGACTGTTGGATTATTTGCTGCACGGAACACAGCTGGAGGTCACAATGCTGCTTTTAACCATAACCCTATAACACTATCCTAATTGCAACTTTCCAGTTGTGGCTGGAAGGCATGCAAACTACTTATTAGAGCCAAAACAATAACCAAGACCTGGTGATTGCTGAATCAATGCTCCAATCTTGGCATAAATTGCTTCCTGAGCCAAAACTCATTCAGACTGGGATTTGCCATGAAACAGTAAACCAAGATGGAGCCAGAATAACCTAATCCTCAGATCCTTTTGAAAACCACGCCTGACTTCTAAGAAATGCCCAATTAAGTTAAGGTTAGAGTTAAGGGTTGAAGTTTGACAAGACATGGCCACCCTATGGGACACATGTTGCGTTTTAAGCCCAACCAAGCAACCTGACAAATCAACAAACTGAAAATGGGAGTGTGTACAACCACAGCAAGTTACCTCATGCGACTAAGTAAGTATTCAGCTAGTCAGTTTAGTCCCAACCAGCTTGGGAAATGTGGCATCCATAGGAAGGCATGTTGAGGGATTACTTATGAAGGAGATCTAGGTGGCAAAGGCAGAGAATGGAGAAGTAAGGTCTGACTTGAGAGAAGTGACATACTTCTGCAGAAATATGTTAATAAATAAACAAATAAATTAAAAAACCTTAGAAATCTATTGCTTTAAAAACCTCTTATGATCTTCAGTGCAGATGGGCAAAGCACAAGATGCAGTTCAAACTCTAAGACTCGTTCCTTTGGCTACGACAAAGGGAAAAGCCCAGCCGTAGGCAGGCGGTCAGCAAACTGAAACTTTTGAGACAGGTGAACCTGTAACACCACGTGGCAGCACAGCGAAGCAGCATGACAGATTTAGTTTTCACTGAAGACAGTAGACCTCTGCACCCAAATACATGGGACTTGCAGAGACCATGCCATTCTATTCCTAAATGAGGACAGCACTCTTTATGGACTTCCTATGAGGAAGCAAAAAACTACAAAAGAGCTCAGATATGCCAGTGAACTGCAAAATAAGAAGGCATTTGTATAAAACCAAAACCAAGTGATGATACTCATTAGCAAAATCCTGGAACATATGCGCGTCCACAAATAGATCTTATCATAAAGTTTCATCCATCTGTCCCATGAGACAGGTTTTCCCAATGACTGAATTTCCCATACGCACAAAGTCTTACATAACCCTCTGACAAAGAAAACAGCAGAGGATCTCAGTCTGACCACACTACCTCAAGCTAGAAAGCAAGACAGATTTATACATTGCTAGGTTAACCCATCTGCTTTGCTTCACGTGCGAGTGAAGGATTTCTAAAGCAAGCAGATCCATGCAGCAGTTAGCCTGGACAGGACGATTAAAAACGAAAAGAGCTATAGCAAGGTAAGGCCATTCACGGCCAAATTAGCTAACTAGGAAGATGTAAACTTAAAGAAAAAAGAAACCTGGGATTGTGTCTCAGAGGAAACAGGCTGCTTCCATTCTAAAGAGCATAGGCCTGACACTCTCTAGACTGGGACTAACAGCACCACTTCAAAGCACACTCAATACCTATAACCTCCCCCAAATTATCCTGAAAAACACTAATTTCAGCCATGTTGCCGTTGAAAAGGCCAGTGTAGTAGTGGAAAGCAGCCTGCTAACACTACAAATCCTTTAATTGCCTGTTGTACCAACGCCTTCTCCTTGCCTCTGCCTCAACACCAGACCAGCTGCGGGATCTTTAAAGCATTCTTGTTTTAGAGGAAAGATGCACATGCAGGAACAGACAAAGCAACCACAATCTGAGTAGGCAGCCTTTTGCCCAGCACATACGTTTCTTTCTTACGCGTTGATCCACATCTTAAACATTACCCACTTATGCAAATGTGCATTCCTTCCAGTTCTTTCCGGTTAAGCAAAACAGATGTTCTTCATTTCAGATTAAGGAGCTGCAATGCCAAGGCTTAAATTTGCTGGTATGAACTGCGGTTCAAACCGTGCAGACAAAACTCCCAAGCTGCAGATTCATATGATGTCACAGCTAACCAATAAATATAAATACATATTTTTATACATAAAAAGGAAGGATTACTCTGATGGGAAAAACCCCCACACCAATGGATCGCCAACTCACATTCATTCAGGCAATCCTGAATTTTTTTTCAGATTGCCATCAGGCAAAACAAGGCTGACTGAGACAGCAAGGAAACCCAAACACAGGAAGGAAAGGGAGCAGCTAGCACCTACACACAGGTAGGGGTTTGAGTTGGGGTAAGTTTGGTTTTTTTTACTCAGTCATAGTTCAAGCCAGTGGATTGGATTCCAGCATTCTGGACTCTTTAGAACCATATCCATTACAATTATAACAACTGTAGGATCATCATCACTAACATGAGGATTTTAGCTAGCGTCCATAACAGGAGAAGGATGCACTTCTTTAGCTTACAGTTCTCTGTACAAAGGAGATGTCTATTTTATAACATGCATTCCTTTCAAACAGTCCGCTCCGTCATCCTGACCCCCAATGTCCCTCTTCTGTTCAGGCGAGATTCTACTGTGGTATTTCCCACCCTGATTTCTGGGGAAATCTGTGTTTTTCCTTAAAGCTTTTAATCTATTCAGAGATCTAAGCTCACCAACATCAGTCACGTCTAGTGGGTCAAAGTAGGTCTTTTCATGCTGGAACTGCAGTACTTTAAGTTTACAGTGCAGCAGTACTTTAGGTTGGCAACAGAGTCACTGCTTGGTTACCTGCAACTTTGAGAAACAGCACCTGCAGTTTAACAAGCACAGGGAACAACTAACTGAAACAGAGGAGTAAGTTTTAACATCTTCCAAAATTTCCAACCTAACCTTTAGGACTGCTTTCAGGAAGTTAACTATTTACTTACATATTTTTCCAAAATCCATTTGCTTAAACTTCAGATTGCCCACAACTTCTACCAGCCCAAGTTTTGCTCAGAATCACCAGTGCAATCTGATTTAAGAATAATTAAAATCCTGATTAGGCTGTGCCTTTGCAATTAAGCAGTTTCCAAAACTTCCTTTGCCAACATCAATTGTCAGCAAACAGACAGATTTCTCAACTGTAAGACAGCCATGACCGAAGACAGTGTTGCAGCAGTCAAGATGAAAAGCTGAGCCCTTGAAAATTTATTTTCAGTAACACAACTTGTCCCAACACTGTTTTGTACAACAGCTATTCAGGACACTTATTCTTTACCTAACGTTACACAACAAAATAACTATGCATGTTAAAACAAACACAGGGAACATATCTACTTCAGTACCTAGACTCAGAGTAATTCTGTCTGTGTATTTATACTCAATAACATACATAGTATGACATAATTCATCAGTTCTTACCGCATACATAAACCTCGCAACCTGGTTTCCCCAAAGGTTAACAGTGGGCAACGCTATATGAGGAAAAAACTTGAAGGAACGTGTCCATGCATTTCCAAACTTGTAACTCAAAAACGCCAGCTCCGCACAGCAGCTGGTACTACCACGACAATACCAGGTAGAACAGAATCCTCTCATAACCTGTGTTTCCCTGCCACACTCAATAAAATGTTGTGAGGTAGCATCTGATAGGGAACAGTTATTGAGCCTAATAAAACTTGAATTTATCATGGAATATACCTGCCATTTGTTTGCTTTCTCTCACATGAAAGAAACAACTGACTGGTCATCACACTGTTACTTTAAATTGACTGTACACCTCCCTGAATAGCACATTATACCAAAGCTTCACAGACCTTGACAGAAAAGTTTAACAGTGATATAGATTGCTTTCTTGGTAATCTTCTTCAGCAGTAACCTTGCCATCATGTTGTCAGCCTAAGGGAACCACTCCAAATAAAATGAAGCCTTTGGTAAACTGCCCCTGGGTTAGGAAACTAACTGTGCAGGTACAACTGTGCACACAGCCAGAATACTGTGGCTGTAACAGCTGGGTTCCAGAGGAGTTAAAAAATAAAAGAAGGCAAGCTGATGAGATGATCTCACACAACTACCACAGCTCTGAACTGAATAGTGGTGAGGTGCGGTTATAATTTGTGACTACGAAGGCATGCCACTTCATGTACACGTTTCCACCACACCCCACTTCACGGCACGAGGGGGTATGGCCTTATGAAGCTCTCCCACAGATAACCAGCACCTCAGTTTTGCTAAGATGATCTGCATCACCCCTGAGCTTCATCAGGAATCGAGCGTCCCCTGCGTCAAAACATTTCACACAGCAAATGATGGAAAAACAAATCGCAGCTGAACGTTATGCCACATACACAGCGATACCTCTTTTACTGGATACATTCCCCACAGCCTGTCATGTCTTACTCCCCACCCCGCCCCCAACTAATGAGCTGCCACCTTGCCTTCCCCCTCCCAGCAGGAAAACCCACAGCGGGGCTCCCCGCACACCGGAGGCCCCGCCGAGGGACTAACGGTGGGAGCAGGCCTCCAGCCGGCCGGACACCGGGCCTAGTCCTCCAGTGGGGGGAACACGATGTGCCCAAGGGCCTGGCTGTAACCACTGGGCCGCGCTGCCCCCGGGGGCCGGCCCGGGCAGAGGGGTGCGTGGGCGCCGCCGCGCACCTACCGGAGTGCGGGATGCCCACGCTGGCGCGGCTCTGCTGCACGGATGCGGAGCGGTAGAGGGAATCTTCGTACTCGTCCAGGATGGAGGCCATGGCCGCCAACGGTGACCAGCACCCCAGGCCCGCGCCGGCCACTTCCGCCAAAGCTCAGCTGACCCGCGTCACGTGGCCGCCCGGCGGCGTACTGCGCCTGCGCCGGGCCCCGCCCCGCTCCCCCGGCGCGCGGGGCGGGACCTACTTCAGGGAAGGGGTTCTCCCGCCTCAAAATGGCGTCGGGAGGGCGGCTCGGCTCGGCTCGGCTCGGCTCCGCTCCGCGGTTGTTAGTTACGCCTGTAGTCGCAGCCCGGACCTTCATATCCCTAATAATACCCTGAAGATGGCTAATCGGCCTATACCCTTGCTTCTAGGTCTTGGGGTGTGTGCAGACACAGCAAGGCTTGCAGGCCCTGTGCATCTGTGTGGTGCCTGCGGCTTCTACTCACTGCTATCCTGTCGTGTGCAGGCATGTGCATGCAAATCACCTGATGAGCCCATCCGCGTGCTTTATTGGGGTCACTTAGTTGTGATGGTACTTCAAACACAGTATTCTCTAGTGATTCTACTGATTGAAACCAGGAATTGGCTGTTCTTAAACACTCCTGTAAAAACTCTTGTGTTGTGACTCCTCTGTAGCACTGAGTGGTAAAATCTTGGCTTTATTGCTAAAATAATGATTGTGGCACAGCGTATGGGGATCCAGCATAAGGCTGTCCTTGAGCTATGTTAGATTCGCTTGGCAAGTTTATCCTACCTTTCCAGACAGTGTGTTGGACCCAGCTTCTGTATCACTAGGTAGTTCTTAACAGCTGGGTTTTTCTTTCGTTCTGATTATGCCAACAATTGCTATTTACAGCTTTACCCTCTAGATGAAACTAGGCATTAACAAACAGACCAATCTCTTACACGCTTTTGGGTTTCATCATATATAAAATGAATACAGATGTACATGTATATACTGTATGTATGCTATATACTGTCTATTACAGGTAATCTTCACAACACTTTCTGGAAGGAACAGAGAAATGTTGTCCCACAGGGTACAGGACAGTTTGCAACACAGAGAGATCCATTACAAGATAGAGAAGGTCTTCCCAAACTTAACTTGCATGTCAGGTGGCAGTGAGGCACCACCAGTAGCAGTGGCATGTGGTTGGCTTTGCACAAACAAGAAAGTTACATCTCCTTTTTCTCTGCCCTTTTACTGGACGCCTCGCCCCCATAAACTAGGGCTCCGGTCTGCATCACTCAGCCTCAGGCCTTCTCCCCAGCGCTGAGCCAGATACGCAAGTCCCACACTAGCTGGGTTCCTGGAGGCACCCATGGCATGCCTCTGTGGGGTCACCTCTGCCTGCTTTGCTAAAAACATAAGATGTCTCTTCCTGACTCAGCCTACCTGCAAGCGCTGGCAGGAGCAGAAACCGAGCTCCAGCTTCTGCTGTTTACCCTCTTTTTGTGGCAGCTCTGAGCCAAAACAACAAAACCACATTCCTTTGCTCTCCAATCATCCTGATCACCATAAACAGCAACTGTTCTCTTTCAGCTTCTCAAAAGGTACACACAAATTACGTTAGGATTAGGGTAATGAGGTAGGAAGGGACTTCTTGGACTGTCAGATCCATTCTCCCACTCTTGTAAATACCACATCATACAGTCCTTTCTCTATTCCTATCAAGCTCTGTCTGAAAGTGTGGGTATTTTTTCCCAACTGCTCCAGCTCATACCTGTTCCAGACGCTGATTATTCTTATGATTTCAAGCTCCAATTTCCAGTCTTAACACAAGCTGCAGCTAGTCTGAATCCATTTGTTCTTGTTCAAACACTGTCCTTTACTGTAAAGGACATTTTAGGGCGTTAATTTCCTTTGCAAAAATCATCACCAATCATAGCCTTCATTCAGATGTACCAAATCCAGGATTTATCAAACTGAGAAGTTCTTGCCTTTCTCCTCTTAAAAAGAGGAGGCAATTAGTTTCCTGGAGCATCCGAGTAGTTCTTCCCTGCATCAGTTGCAGCTTCAGCTCATGTTTATGTAACAGGGGTGAGCATAGTTTGACCCCTCATTTCAGATGAGGTCTCTCCCTGTTGCCTTCAACAATGATGCTTATACTTTTTTTAGTCACATTTTTAGCAGTAGAAGACTGGAGGGTTATTTGGTAAGGGGGAAATAAACTCTCTTGAAATATATCTGGAAATTAGGCTAAATTGAAATTTGTGCACAAATTTCTCAGTGTCCAGCTCTGTGAGGTGTTCCCATTCAAAGCCTAGATCAGGACATATCATTATAATCTTTTTGTCCTTGGTCAGGTCCAGAAATGGAAGAGGATTTTCTTTCTCATTCTGGCAGATATTATTGCCAGTTAGGACTGATACCTCATGAGAAACCTTTGTCTGATTTTAGTGTGGTTAAATTGGAAGCCAGATCCTCACCTTTTTGGAAATGAAACATCAGCCTAAAGCTAATCCAGGCCCACAAGCCTGCTCCGTCCATCTGCACTGTCTGCTCTGACTATTTAATTTACAAACGTGTGCAATGATTATATCCTAGTGCTGCATTCACAGATTTCATATTCTGAAAAGAAGGGGGGAGCGAGGGTTGCAGGCAAAAGATTTATCAGCTCTTTGATTTCACTAGGAGTGCGTGGAGAATCAGATGATTACATTTTGTGTGTAGTAGTGGTTTAAGTCTGTAAGAGGGACTTGCGGGAAAGAATTAAAGGGGGCAATTTCGGTGATGGGTTTGGATTGGAAACCTAAATTCTGGTCTTGTTTTTGTATGGCTGTGATCACACTCGCAGTAATTTTGGCTTGAACAGTTAGCATTTTCTCCAAGCTATGGACATCTAGATGCTGTATGACATGCTAATCTCTTCGGCTTCCTTGAGGAACAGATTCTAGATAATGGCATTGACAAACATATACTGTGTCCAAGGTCGGGATTCCCAGCAGATTAAGCCTGTCTAAATCGGGGCTTCCACAACACTACATCTCTGTCACTCCTGGCTGCCCTCTCCGGCCTGTACTTTGTGCCAGTATTAGTGCATGTATGATTACAGAGTGAGCCAGTTCATTGCCCTGCAGCAGATGACTCTGTGATCCATGATCTAAACCAGAGTGCTGGTGCAGAAGAGAGGGCAGGAAGATGTGGCTGTGGGAAGAGGTAAGGGCAGAACGAAGGCAGCTCAGATTTAAATGACTTGAACTGGCCCTGAGGTAACCTAGCGACACAATTATAATTTGAATTAAACCCTGGACTTCCTCACATATTTCCACTACAGACGTGGTACTGATCATCACTCCACTTCACTGCCTATAGAATATTCCTTCACTGTGATCAACATAAAAAATACACTGCATTCATAAAAGCCATAGGCAAATAGGTGTATTTTCCCAAATGTAACAGCCTCCATAAAATGCCAACAAAGATGTAACATACAGCCAGGCTGTCAGACACCTCGCAGATACCTGTGCCCCCCACCCAATCAAGAGACCATCTCCCAGGAGTGACACTTCCCCAGTGACACAGACAGTGTCTTTAAGTGACCACTTGAATTCTATGTACAAATTTACTACAGTAAAAGAAAGTGCCGTGGCTGTGTACCTATGGGTATCACGGTTACCCATGAGAACCTGAACTGGAACCTGTATGGGAAGCCATACAACAATTATAATTTACACTGGAAGAGATCAAAGCTCAAAATGAGTTTGCCAGAGCCCACCTCCGAACCATTAACCAACCTCCCAAGCTCTCCAAACTCCTTGTCAGAAACAGACTTCCTGCAGACCAGCAAACACTGGGTGGAATCGTATTATGCCAGAGCAGCAATCGCAGACCTGCTTACCATAGCTCCTCTGACACCTTAGGAAGTTTTCCCACAAGTGAACTATCAAGATCTGTTGATGCTACATGTGCACTCCAGAGCATGCTGCCCTTCAGTAAGCACACCGAGTGCCCTCATGGAAACTACAGGCGTAACCTGTCAGTCCTGGAATGAGCATACAAGCACCAGAGAGAAAGGACAGAAACATGCTTTTATGGTGAGAAAACTTTTTTCCCATCACCAGCACCCTGTGGCTAATCACTCAGTTCTGATCCTCAAGGAAGATCTATAAATGATAAGCTTGAGAACTGAAACTGGTAACTGGGTGGAGACAGTGGTCTTACAGCATTTTATGGTTTTCCTAGTGATCCTTCCTCAACCCAGCCCTTTGCTGTTCGGTGTTAACTACTTGCCTTCCTCTGTTTCACATGAGGGATATGAACCTTATCACCTTCCTCTTGCTAATTCCCTCACCCCTTCCAGTTACGTGTTAACTCCTCTTTTCGCATAAAGTGTCTAATTGACTGACATAATTAAATTAAGCTCAGAGCTTAATTGTCTCCCAACCTACACTTAGTCTGAAGTTTGCTGTTTCTGTTTCAGATTTAAAGAAAGGGCTTTGAGTGCCTTAAACCTTGCCCACTTTTTCACATTTATCAGTTGATTTATTAAAAGATGTACTTTCTCCAGCAGATGGCAACATACTTCTAAATTATTTATAGAACATCTAAGAGATAGGACTTGTTCCTGTGCAAGTCAGATAGAAGATGAATTTGCCTTTGAGAAAGGGGCTGAGTACAACATAGGTGCTTATCTTTCCTTGGAACATTTAAGAAAATATTTTTGAAGCTAGTGGCATTGTCATTTCATTTAAATGTATTATTCTGTAATCTTAAAATGTGGTGTAATACTGTTGTTGTAGCTCTTTGCCTCCGCATTTAACTAGAATGGCAGTGAACAGATGAACCAGAACATCTCTGTGCACCCCCCATGGCATTGCTTTTATTTCCAAGGAGCAATAAAGTAGTTCAGAGACCAGGATAGTGGGAGCTGTATTCTCACATTGTTTCTCTCCTTTTTTTATTTTCCTAAAAGGCATTTCAAAATCGCACATCTCCAGTGCACACCAGAAATACCCATTAGCTGCTGTAGAATCATAAAGTATTTTCATTGCTGTGGACTCAGGAACTACGGAGCTCCTGTTAATCAGGAGCCCTATATGGGAAAGCAAATACTAGGATCTTTCTTCCTTTGATTTCAGCTGTAGTAATTTTTCCGTGAATAGCCGAAGCCTGATTTTCCACCGACTTGTGTGTGGTGGCTATTTCTGCCTCTGCAAGGTTGGTAGAAAATGATACGAAGAAGCATTTGCCATCACTTCCTGCAGGTTGCAGTGACTAGACGAGGTACACCACAAGGGAAAACCATACTCAGGCTCTTGTCTTCACCCTTTTGTCTGTCACTTCTTTTAAGTGGTAATTACGCTTGATTTTTCCCAGGGAGGATGCACACTCAGGTGCATGACAAAAAGCCGGTGACTCAGCACTGGTTGTCTCATTGCTTGCGATTATGAAGGCGACTGGCCAGGCAGCGGCTGTATCTTCACTTCTTCAGCGTATCTCTTGGCATCACGGGATCGGGTTTGCTCTGGCACCTGCGCTCCAGTTTAGCCCCTCTCTCAATCTAGATCCCCACCCACCTGCCCCGGTGGGTGGTGGCGTTGTCGCCTGTTCTCACCATCCCCCCATTTCTCATTCTTTTGTGTTTCCTCACACGTAGCACTGTGAAAGGATTCAGAAATGTGATCCAAGGGCATCGTTTGCCAAGGGAGTGTATTGACGTACGCAGCCCACTTGTACAAACGCAGATAAAGCTGAAGGCCAGGTTTGCTCACTACCGTGTTAAGAGTGGCTGATAAATTTTTCTCTCTCCCTTGGTAAGAAGGGAGCCCTGCTATTTTTAAAACTGAGGTCTGCCAACTCCCACAACATGCAGTGCTTTTTCTGAAGCAATGTGAGTAGTTCGGTAGCTTTGCAGAAGACTATGATAGTGGCTCCCACTCTGTGACTTTCAGGCAAATTGGTCTGTGGCCACACATAATTACGAAGTTACAAATGAGAGGCAGAATATGATGTCAGAGGTGCAGTATGGCTCAGGAGGTGGCGAAAGCCAGGACCACTAGCTGCAAAAAATCCCAGCATCACAATTTCCCAATATTGTAACACTGCACTTCAGAGGGGAGATTATATGGTATAGTTTGAGCTGATCCATAGCTTTGCCCCCAACCCCAAGAGACAAGCCCGAGTTTCCTCCTCATCCAAATTGGCTTAGTTACTGTTTTTAACTTAGTCCATAGATGGACTTCTGCTACAGCTCCAGTGAGAAAGGTGGCTATAATTAATAGAAACGGGCAGAAAAGGAATTATGTTCCCCTAAGTAACTGTGCTTTTTTAATAATAGGACTTTGTACAGATGTGTAGAGTTTGTTCAGTGGTGACACACACTGCCTAAATATATAAATTGAATTTCCTCTGTAAATCACTGTGTACTCTAATGGAGCAGCTTTTCTGTTTAATTTTAGAAGCTACAGATGATATTGCAGCCCAGCTGGATAACGGCTGAACGCTAACAGTACCTGAAATCTTTATTTGGTCTGCCTGAAAAGAGCTTGATCTTCTGCACTTAATTCCCAGTGGATGGGAATTCACATCATGAGGAATACCGTCATGATTGGTACTAATTATAATTCCCGGGAGAGAGGCCAAACATAGCCTTGCAGGCTGCGTATTTCCCACTCAGCCAGAGAGCTGATCTTGGCAGAGGAGCACATCAGGGAGGCAGCATGCAATGGGGCTCTCCTGGTGTACCTACTATGTGTGCAGAGCGTGTCCCCCATGGCTGTCAGTTCAGCAGCTCATAGGAATGGGACAGGCTGTCGCTGCAAAAAACAAAACTGTACAAAAATCTTGCAAAACCAAAATGTCTGACTCCTCGCTGCGTTGTGAAACTAAGCCTGCATCTTCTGTTAGCTGTCAGGAGCAAGGCAAGACCTGAGAAACAAACCCGTGGGAGCTGCCCTGTTTGTTTGCTTAATCGCTTAGTTTAAATATAGATTAAAAATCACTTAAGCTCATCCACAAGTTAAGTGTGTGTCAACCAACGGCTGTCAGAAACTGCAAGGGAAAAAGAACATAGTCACGGAAGGAAGAGATTTTAGGAAAGGAACGAGAAAAAAAGGGATTCAATCCTTGGAGTGGGGCAACAGTGTATCTTCTTGAGGGACATCTATTCCTAAGTAAACAGCATATAGGAACCAAGAGCTGCCAGCTTCTCTTCATCTCTTCCCCCTGCTACTGCTAACACTTGCTAACAGTAAGTAATTTGGTGAATAATCCCTTATTTACATTAATTTCTTCCGATTAAATGGAAATGTCATAGTTCACAGAATGTCAGCCTGTGCCTGAAACGCACTGAAAAACCTCTGCAAGATCCTCACTTGCTGTGCCGCCTGCCCCGGCTGCGGTGTAGCATGTCCTTTCCAGTCCTGTCAGAGGTACAGCCACACCTCACACATTGCGGAGTATCGCCTGTCCCAGCACTTTCTGGCTCTTCTGGAGCGGTTCAGCTGTCACCTGTCTCTGAACTAGCACTGAAGGGTATGGCGCTGGAAAAAGCCAACCTAATGCAAGCCAGTCACTTGAACTAGCAGCCACTCGCTGTAGCAAGACTTATCTGGCACACATTTTAGCAGCAGCCTAGTTTATAATACCATCCGCATTTTTTGTAGCTATAGAAATTTAAGGTTGTGCTAGTAAAAACACAGAATAGGTGGATTAAAGCAAACTGCTAGAGAAAACTGCAGAGAAGAAGCCTTGCTGTTCCCAGGAAGCTTGTGGGCTGTCTCCAGAGTGGACATGCTTTGTCCAGCCAAGACTCTTGGACCTGAGGGGTTGCAGTGCTTGTGACCTGTCAACCATGGGGAAAAGCATTTTAGACTGTGCCTGACTTAAAGATGTCTTCTCAAGTTTAGCATTAATATAGGTGAAACACCTGGGTAGCTTCTCAGCTACTGGGATGCAAACCGCAGCGAGGCACAAGCTCAGAAACTGCTAATCAACGGCTCCTTGCAGCACAGGTCTCCCTTGCTGAGAGCACGATGAAGGACGTCATGTAACTAAATTGGTGGCATTCATCGACAGCCTGAGTTTAGCTCCTCCATTAGGAAACAGCTCCGCTTTCAAAGCTGATGTTGCAATACTAGGTATTGCATGTATTAATACTTTCCCTCCAGTGTTTTCAATCACTTGGTGGTGTTACACTGAGGTGCAACGGTTGCCGTGATGGTGTGGCCACATCTGTCCTTTTAAGTGGTGTGCTCCCACTCTTCTGTTTGTTTAGGTGCACTTCTTTAGACAGTGAGCTCCCCAGGGCAGGGATGGAGCCATCTTCTCAGATGCCAAGGGCAGTGTTGTGTGTGAGCTACCAGCGGTGAATATGAAAAAAGGCAGTAGACCGGGAACCCCCGCGCCTGTCCATGCAGCTGGGAAAATACGCTTTGTGGGTTTTGCCAGCATGTAGCAACAGCCCAGCTGGGTCAGAGGAACTCAGTAATGGCAATCACATAGTTAACAAATGTGATGTATTTCTCTCATTTGTTTTCTATTGTCCCTCACAATATTGACCAGCACTGTTGATTTTATTCCTGTCATGCCAGAAATCACAGGTGCTCCAGGTGGGGCTGCTGGTCGGTGAAAATAAATGCGTCAGCGCGGCTTCTTTTGAACAGAAAAGGGGGTGTGGGGACCGCGGCTTTCCCCTGCGTGTGCACAAAATGGAGTACGGCGTGGCACCTGCCGAAATCCCGGGAGCAGGCGCTGCTCGGGGGCCATCGCGGCGGAGGGGGGGATGCAGCGCCGGGGCTCTCGCCCGCGGGGCGGCGGCAGGAGGAGGCGGGCGGGCCGGGCCGCCCTCCCGGCGGGGCGGGCCGGGGCGGGACTAGGGAAATGGGGGCCGGTTTTGGGCGCAGGGCGGCAGGTGTAGCGATGAGGAGCGGTGCTAGGCGGGCCGGAGAGGGTGGCCCCGCACGGCAGCGCGCAGCCCCGACAGCGGCCCGCCCGCCCGGGCATGGCAGCGGCCCCGCCGCGCCGCTCCCCGCGCTGAGCCCCGCCGAGCCGCCGGTGCCGGTGCCGGTGCCGGTGCCGGTGCCATGCCCCCCCAGGAGCTCCTGGACTACTCGCCAGCCCTGCGGAGACACAGCCCCCCCCGGGGCAGCGGCCCGGAGCTGGGCATCAAGTGCGTCCTGGTGGGCGATGGCGCCGTGGGCAAGACCAGCCTGGTCGTCAGCTACACCACCAACGGGTACCCCGACGAGTACCAGCCCACCGCCCTCGACACCTTCTCCGGTAGGCGCCCGCCCGGGCCCCGCGGCGCCCCGGCCGGCCGGGTGAGGGGTGCGGCGGGGGCTGATCGCCGCCTGGCGCAGCGAAGCCCTCCTCGGGACGCGGCGTTCCCGGGGGGAGCTGGCCAGCGCAGCCTGCGGGGCGGGGGTGAGCTTTCCCCGGTCAGGCGGGCTGCCGCCGGGGCTGCGCACCAAGGGGGGCTTTGCGGGTGTAGGGTGAGCACAGCCGGGGGGGCACAAAGCCCAAGGGCGTTTTCTGCAACTCGGACCGCGTCCCTCAGGCGTTTTGTGAAGCTTAGCAGGTGGAAGTCCTGCATTTTGCAGCTTTGTGTGTCTACAGGGCACGTGTCAAGTTGGCTTGCAGGTTCTATGAAATTGGGCGCCTTCCTGGTTTTGTGGTGTTACTATGGCCAAATAGAAGGGGACTTAATTTTTTGTTGGTGGTAGTGGTTTTTAGCCTCAGAAATATCACAGCATTGTACTGTAGGCTTTCTAGCTTCAACTGATACTCAGCAAAAACATCATTTTTTTGGTGGATGTTTCCCCACATGTCCACTTAAGTTAGCATTGAACAGAGGTTGCCAAAAAGTTGAAGAGCTTTATAGTCTGGCTAGAATTGCCTTCCCTGTCAGCTGATGAGCTCTCATTAGTTTCCACTTTTGTAAATGCCATCTTTGTTCTCCTTCTCCGCATCTCTTCTTTTGGGCTCCAATTTCTAATACAAACCCCAGGAAAATACAAAGCCCTTTGAAAGATTTCTGATCTTCATCTGATATGAAGAAACACAACAGTACATGACAGTACAGATTGGTAGATTAGAGATGGGCTCAAGTCAGACCAGGAATGAGGCTTCTAATGTGTCATAGTTTCAGGGGTTCTTAGAGGGAGTGTTTTGTTTGTCTGAATGTCCCCCCAGCTGCTCACTCTTACACTGGGAGTTGTTGATTTGCCTTGACCCTTTTCAAGCTCTTCCACTGTCACTTGAAGGAAATGAACTGGGAACACGCTGCTGTTCAGGGTCCAGTGGTCCTTTGGAAACAGATGTAAGGAGCCCTCGAGTCCTCCAAGGGAAAGGTTACTGTGCTCTCTGCTCCCTTTACACTGATGTGTATACAGTTTGGGGCTAAGAGAGGCTTGACATTACCATAGTTATTAGCCTCCGCATTTTTGGAAAGGGCAAATCCATAGTAAAACGATCCAGAAAGGGGAGGCAGTATGAGTTCAGAGACTCCCCGATTAGCAGCAAGTAATTTGAAGATGGCTGCACATGGGTTTAGCCCCACTTTGAATGTCCAAGTACCAAACCTGACTTCCAGAGGTGCGTAGCATTTGTGACTGATAGGAATCAAAAACATTAAAAATGGGTCTTCCAAAGATCGCTTTCTGCTTATTGGAAGGAAATGGGAGAAGAGAGGTTTCCCTTCCCACTCCTACCCTTAACCTGGATAAACTTGAGAAAAGTCCCTCCCTGGATTCATGAAGGGAATCATTAGGGATCCATTTCAGAAATTTCAGCCCGATTCCGTCCACTCTTGGGGAATACTTGCAATTGAAACTGCCAGCAGAACTAAGCTTCACAGTTTACATCCTAACCCTAGTTCTGGTCAAGGGACTGCAATGCCAGTACCAGTTAAAGACGACAACAAGATAGGAGAAAGTATTGCATTATCAGGGAAGCATCTCTGGGACTGTGACCCAGCCACATCTGTCTGGGTGCTACCTCCTGCTGGGTGTCACTGCCAGGTAGAGCAGCCTTGAGTGAAACATGTACCCAGTGACCTTTTTCCACCAAGCTATCCTGTTCTGCCGGCCCCTTCGCTATTGTACCGAAATCCAGCCTCATCCTGAGGGTGTGTACCTTGTGAGGGCGGTATTTGGAGGGTTGTCACAGAGTTGCTAGCGTAGCTTAGGCTAGCAGCAGGTACAAAAAAAAACTTCGTGCAAGCACTGGAGCAGCAGGTAATATATGTGGTGCCTTTCTTCTGAAGATTGTAAAACATTTCAGAGATGCTAATTCCTTCTCTCAACACATTTGTGAGACAGAAGAAACCAGATACTAGAAAGGCAAATGCCCAGTGCCTTGAAGATCAAATCAGGATCTAGCAGGTTCTTTGATCAGGAGCAGGTTTCTCTTCCTCCTCTGGGGCAAAGCTAGGGTAACAACCCAACTGTTTCCCACTCACAAGGAAGCAATGACTTTCAGCTACGCTGGGAGGAGTGGCACTGTGGGGGATGCACCCACCCCTTCATTTTTCCTTCAATCTCAGTCTCCCACCAAACTTCAGTTCATCTTTTGTCTGTGTCTCCCTCCTTCTCCCCAGACTGCTTTCAGGGAGGAGTGCTCTCCTCCAAGAGCTTGTGTTAAACTCTCCAAGTCAGTTGTTTCTATCACTTTTCTCACCTGGCTAATTACTTCAAGAATCACAAAAGATTGATCCTGCTTCTGTTTTGGGGTTTGTTTTTTTTTAACAAAAAGGACAATAAAGCCTCCTCCTGGGCACA
Organism: Aptenodytes patagonicus; assembly: GCF_965638725.1. Taxonomy (NCBI): domain Eukaryota; kingdom Metazoa; phylum Chordata; class Aves; order Sphenisciformes; family Spheniscidae; genus Aptenodytes; species Aptenodytes patagonicus. The sequence continues at coordinate 29,628,241 of NC_134955.1, read as the reverse complement.
GCAATGGCATTTAGCTAGCTCGTGTCAAGTGCCAGCCATTGTCACCTTAGTCAGGATGTCTGCCTCTCTTCACCAGAGCACAGCCCCATCCACGTTGTCAGGACTTTCAAGTGATTTCCAGCTCTCCCAACCCCTTTCTCCTTTTCCTCGGTTCCTAGCCAGTCTCTGTGGTGTCTGTGCGCTTAAACATCTAACAGTTTCATTCCAGACTTCCATCAGAGGTCCTGCCAGCCCTCAGTCTGAGTCAGCTGATACCACATGAAGGCTTACTGTGATTAGGGAGTGAAATGGGAGCAGACCTTACTGTGTAACTCAGCAGTTTTTCAGTGTGTGGATAGTCTCTGAAGGGGATTTCACTCATCACTGTTTCCTTAATAGCTTCTTCATTTCAAAGCTGGGTTTAGGTCTTTGCTTTTCCTTAGCTAGGACACTCACAGAAACACTTTTTTTTTTTTTTTTTAATTAAGGCCAAATTTCTGGCCTGGATGGGAAAAATCTCCAATAGCTTGTTTAATGGAGATTGATTTGAACCTCCACTCTAGGCCAAAAAGCTAGGCACAAGTTGCTGAAGTTCTCAGTTTGTGTTTATCCTTACCTGCTTTCTTGGGCTGTGGAAGAACAAGTTCTCAAGGGCACCGTTTGGCTAAGGGCTCTTCTTCTCTAGAGAAGCAGTTGTGCAGTAATGTGGAACGATTCTTTCAAAATACTGGAGAAGAGCCCAAAACACCTGAGGGATAACCAAATCAGAAAGTCTATTGCAGGTCTCTTAATGTTCCCAGTGTTCTTCAGCTGTTTTAGTGAGGTTTGGGAGGATGCTCAGCAAGGAGGACAGACTTGAGTGACTTCAGCAAGTCTGTCCAGTGGGATACAAAACAGAGTGCTCTGGGAAAAAACCTGTATGAGTGTATGTGTGTATGCTGGGCAACTCCCTTAGACTCATCCTTATTCTCTTTCTGCTACAGTGCAGGTCCTGGTGGACGGAGCCCCAGTCCGGATCCAGCTGTGGGACACTGCTGGACAGGTAAGCTCTATCAAAGCAGCTGTCAGCTCTGGTCCTGTGGGACAGGGACTGTTTGCAGGCTTTTGAGGAAGGCAGTGTTTAACTGGGAAGGAAGGAAATGCAGTAGCCCAGCATCAGCCGTTCGCTGGTATGGCAGTCACAGACGGGTGAAAGACAGACTCCCTCAGCTCTGAAACTTGTGCCTGAACCGTGGCATGGCCACAAAGTCAGCACCATGCCCTGCCTCTGAGGGTGTTTCTGTCCTAGTTAACGTGTGAAAAAGCCACTGCAGCGTCATGCTGTTAGGACATCAGTCCAGTGAAGACTTTTTCCCCCCTCCCCTCCATTTTCTACAGGAGGACTTTGACTGTTTGCGCTCGCTTTGTTACCCCGACACCGATGTCTTCCTTGTCTGCTTCAGCGTGGTAAACCCAAGCTCCTTCCAAAACATTACTGAGAAATGGATCCCTGAGATACGAACTCACAACCCCCGGGCGCCGGTGCTGCTGGTGGGGACGCAGGCAGACTTGCGGGACGATGTCAATGTCCTCATCAGCCTGGATCGCTACCACGTGAAGCCCGTGCCCCGGCCTCAGGCAGAAGGTCTAGCTGACAAAATCCGGGCTGAAGCCTACCTGGAATGCTCAGCACTGACCCAGAAGAACCTCAAAGAAGTTTTCGACATGGCCATTGTCAGTGGTGTTGAGCATAAAGCACGGCAGGAAAAGAAGATGACCGCCAAAGGCATCAAAACTCTCTCCAAGTGCCGCTGGAAGAAGTTCTTCTGCTTTGTCTGAAGCTGCTTTGAGGGGGGGAAAAAAGAAACACCTGATGCCAGTATTGGCTCTGCACCTTCTTGGAGTGACTGCTCCTGTGGCCCCAGCGAGGAGGGTATGATAAGCTGCTGGGCTTGGAAACCTGGCTCTTGCTGGGTTACAGTATCAGCTGCCTAGGAGACATGAACTGGATTTCCATTGTGCGGGGATATGGAATGGTCCAGGCAGCTATAAGTACCTGCCAGACATGTCTGTAATGTCCCAGACTAATGGGAGCCTTTAATACACCGAGACTCAGTATCCCAGAACAGGCAGGTTCCTTACATTGTTCTGAATGACCAGTTTTCTGTCTGAAGCTAACACGCTTTCAGAGTCCTGATGCAGCATAATAAACGTGAGGGACTTGTGAAGTCTGCCTGTGTTTTGGCTGATCTACAGGCTTGGCAGAGAGTAGGGCAGGGGCAGTTACAGGCGACTGCAGTGTGGTCAGACATGGGCTGCCGAGTTTGTAACACGAGACTTGGGTTCCCACTCTGATTCTGTGTGCCAAAATAGGTAGAAGTCACTTGGCTGTGAAAAAGCAGTGCTCTTTCTTCAAGGCCCTGTATTGTGAGTACCCTTGAGAGGGTTTTTCCTAAATAAAGGCCATTAGCAGGCTGAAGAGAAAATGCACTGGGAGCTACAGTAATTCTTTAAGCAAAACGTTCTCTGAGAGGACTCTCTAGTCCAGTGGGTGCCAGTCCTATAGTCCTATCTTAAGAGGTACTCATGGAGGGGACCTATTAATAGGTCCCCTCAATACTTGGGGACCTATTTTGAAAGGCCTTGTGAGTGTGTGGTGTTTTGAGAGAAAGAACAGGGAGGAACAGTGATGAGTGGCTCTGTCTAGCAGAGACGAAACTGTGTCAGCGAAGGGTTTGTAACACTACCAAGGGGTGAAATGTAGATGGAGAGCCATGCATGTAATGAAAGGAGAAGAGAGAAAGAAGAAATGGAAGGGAATAAAAAGGAAAAAGAGAGATGGAAGGAAGAAAGGGAGATGGAGAAAGAAAGAAGAATGAGCATTGTTAAATGAAAGTTGTGATTCTACTTAGTTGAGATGCTAATATTCAGGGAATCTTCTAGGGACCTGGAAAATTTGCTAGTGATCTCAATTTCAGAGTAATATTGTCCATACATTAAGTTCTGAATCAAAAGGAGGGGGTTGTAGTGAGAGAGAGAGAGAGTTCCTCTTGGTCGGTAAAATCCTCAGTTTCAGATCTGCACAGAACAGAATTTACCCTGTACTGTTCTTCCTGAGGCTGCAGAACAGGAACGGAGGGCTCAGGGCTTCTTTCTGTTGTGCTTCCTTTTCTTAAAAGTCACTGTTCGATCTGCTGAAATCAAAAGCAAAGGAAATCCATTAAGTTCCTGCCAGAGAAAAACATTCACTATGTTTGCTCTGTTCCCCTCTCACCTGTTTCTCAGGGGATTAATCTCCCGGTGAGTCTATTCACATTTTATTACAGAACTTGCATCAATTTCTAAAACTTCTTTCACAGAGACATTTCGTTGTGATTTATGTAGCAGATAACGTGACAGGTCTGTCAAGCAGTGCTTTCAATACTCAGGGGGTTCTCTGCATCTGGCCACGGCCCATCACTTTGGGGACACTCTGGAGTAATGTGACAGAAGGGGATATAGCTGTGGATTGTTTGCCCTGCACCAAAAGCAAGCGTACCTGAGCTAGTGGGCCTGTAAAAAAACAAATGCAAGTAATGCAGCATGGCTCTGGATCCAAACAAATGCCTGCAAACATCTCTCACAACCATCTGTCTTTGTGGCGCAGCTCATGTAGTCCCCGGGACATGAGACAAGCCTGCTGTCTCCCTGGGCGGTATCGTAGTGTCAAAGAGGTGGGCAGGTCTTGCAAAGGGAGCCTTGGAGCTGCCTGTAGGGTAAAGCTTAGAGACCTGTAAAGGATGGCATGTCAAAATGAGCTGAACGTTGAAAGGACTCCCCCAGCTGAAATGCCATCCAGGTCCAGTGAGGAGTCCTGAGAGATGGAGAGTACAGAGGCAGTAGCTAGAAGTGACATGTCCTACACACCTCTAGGCAGGACACCACTTCCTGAACAAAGCTCTCACTCAGCAACGCATCCCCGCATGTATTTCCTACCTGTACAGGCACCTTTGCTGTATCACTAGTTCAGTTTGTCTGTTGGGTCTTTATGCATTTCTTTAGCCTGTGAGACCAAGGGCTGTGGTGTGACCTGCTAAGATGGAAAGAACACCAGCCTCCCCTCCTGTTGGGGAGAGCAAGGGTTGTCCTGCAGTAGCTTGCTATGAAACAGGGATTATTTCATTCTGGAAAAGAAACTGTACTGAGAGCTGCTTTATTCCTCTGTGATTGTGTCTAATATTTGTTCAAATAAATTTTTTTAATGTCTGCAATTTGTTTTTGTAATTTTGTCAGTGCAAAATAAGCTGGGCTTTAAGATGGAGGGGGAGTTATGCCATTTTACTGACAATAGCATAAGAGGGAAATTGCCCCACTTCTCCCTCCATGTCCTGACCCCCACTAGCAATGCTAAAAATCCCTTCATAGCTGACACCTTCCAAGTTCCTTCTGTTGCCTCAGTTAATTTTCCTCTCCCTCAGCAGCCGCTCAGGGTGGAGTCTGCCGAGGGGGATGGAGTAGCAAACATCCAAGGCTTTCAGTGCCTCTCCCCAGAAGCCACCATCCAGGGACCAGTCAGGAGGCCCTCCCAGCACTCACTGAGACAAGCCTATGTAGCACTTGCATTTGGAGCCTTAATAACAGCATGCTGCTCTGTCATTAGGCTGGTGGGTAATTTAGTGACCAGCTTTATTTAACTTACCTTGGTAGTTAAACACTGCTCAAGTGCCGAAAAATTTTGTCCGTGCCACATAGGACACAAAGGCTCTATCCAAGGTAGCTCATATCCTTTTAGCCTTATTGTCAGCACCACAGGTAGGTCAGAGCTCCTCTCTGTCCACATCTGAGGCCCCATAGCTGCTCCAAAGGCAGAGGGCTGGGAACTGAGGCTGCTGGGGGAGTTCAGCAGAGAGGTAGGAAAGAAAATGGACAAAACCCACAGTGTAGCAGAGGTAACGAGCAAATGTGATTCAGAAACTAGAAGGCAATAGGAAATTACTGCTGATAAAACATGATTTGGGAACAACTTTTTTTTTTTTTTTTGACGAAGTCTGAGACCACACTGTCCTCCTGCAGTCTGCTGTTTGCTAGATGTAAAGCAACCTGTGGGATTATTTGGAGCCGGCTCCCAGCTTTGCAGCTTCCCAGCATTAAAGCCTACAGAAGAACCTGTGAATGGAAATAGCAGGAAAGTGTGAATTAACTTTATGGGGAGTGAGTCATCCCACTGAGCCATATCCTGTCATGTGCACAATAAGCACCCTAAAACTCCCTGAAACCTGTGAACAAAGCTGAGTTCCTGGGGGTAGGGGTGAATCTGTCTCACTAAATGGAGTGTCCTACCAAAGCTACCCGAGGCATCTTTAAAGCCTTGCTCTAGTCCTCTCCATGGTGCAGTACTGGACCTGTGCTACTACCTGGCTCTGGTACAGGTTGGGCTTATTTCTGCATTGCAGTGCTGCTTGACCAACCTGTATGTTCAGATGATGCTGAGAGCACAGGAGAGTTCCTGGGAGACAGTTGCTAACACAAACCACCCCACCAGGCTGGATGAAGCTAGCCAAGCCCATTACTAGGCCAGCACAATTCCACACAAGTGCCACTTTAATACCAGAAAGTATCCTTATGATTAGTTGATCTGACTTGCTCCATAGTGCAAAGCTCAGCATCAAATGCTAAAAAAACCAATGTGCCTATAGGGTAGAAACTCTCTAGTACCTTCTTTCTTGCTCAGGTCTCTGACTTGGATCCTGGTCAGCAGACTCCTGCACAGTCCTGCATCCAGCAGAGTAACTCATCAGGGCTTTCCCACCACCATAAGCAACACTGCAAGTGCTTCAGTACCGGTATGCACCATGTCTTCTAATTCTGCATGAACCTGGTGTGCTAGCTGCCCCTCTCAGCTGCCACCTCCAAAGGAGCTGAGCTCGGGTATCAGCAACAGTAAGAACACAGTGTGGAGAGGACCCTTTTGTTTCCTTTTGCCAAGAAGGTTCCCAGCTGGCAATGCTTTCCTGAGCTTCCACTGAACCCTGACTGGGAATTAATCCTGTCGTGGTTTAACCTCAGTCAGCAACTGAGCACCACACAGCCGCTTGCTCACTCCCCCCCACCCGGTGGGATGGGGGAGAGAATTGGAAGAGCACAAGTGAGAAAAACTTGTGGGTTGAAATAAACACAGTTTAATAATTGAAATAAAATGATAATAATAATAATATGATAATAATAATAATACACAAAGCAAGTGATGCACAGTGCAATTGCTCACCACCCGCCAACCGATGCCCAGCCAGTCCCCGAGCAGCGGCCCCCCCGGCCAGCTTTCCCCCAGTTTATGTACTGAGCATGACGTCACATGGTATGGAATGTCCCTTTGGTCAGTTTGGCTGTGCCCCCTCCCAGCTTCTTGTGCACCTCCAGCCTTCTCAGTCGGTAGAGCATGGGGAACTAAAAAGTCCTTGGCTAGCGTAAGCATTACCTAGCAACAACTAAAACATCGGCACATTATCAACTTTGTTCTCATCCTAAATCCAAAACACAGCACTGTACCAGCTACTAGGAAGGAAAATAACTCTATCCCTGCCGAAACCAGGACAATCCCCAAAATAATACCAGGTTTTGTCTGACTCAACACAGACTCCTTCCAGCGCCAGAAGGGCAAGTCCGAAAAGTCCCTTCAGGAGATCTTTATGCCCTGTAGGATACGTTCTATTTACTTTGAAGGGACAGGCTGAATTATTACCAGGTCAGGAGCTGGCATGAGTCCAGCAGCAGGAACCAGGCTGTGCTTGAACCCTGTTGCAATGCAGTTACCAGGGAATGGCATCCTCCCCCATTTCCTGAGAAGGGTATGATTGCATTAACAACCTTAGCGCCTTCTTAACACCCCCCCAATTTAATCCTCAGGTGCTAACTAGCTTTTTCTTCAGATTGCTCCAAGTTTAATGCTATTTATCAGTGAGGCAACCATTTCCAGCTTGGTCTGGTTTGACTTTTCCTGCCTGTAGTGACAGCTAAGTAGCCTGCTTCAGCTTTGCTGAAGGCATTAGCCTTCCCACCCCTGGTTTGGGCTAGATTGTTCCTCTCCCGTGGTCCTCGCTGTGGCCTCGCAAAGAGCAGTGTGGGAACACCGGAGGAGTGGGAGTGAGCAGAGGCACTGCACAAACAGGCACTGGCACCACAAGAAATGTTTGTCTTCTCGCAGCCTGTGCTTCAATCAGACTGCTGCTCTTCCAACCCTGCCAAGAGTCCTCTGTGCCCAGGAGGCTGTCCTTGGCCCGCTTGGTCTGCTTAAAGATCTTGGCTCTCCTTTACATCGTTGCCTCTCTTGGAGCCATGCTAAATCACTCGGTAGTGGGCTTGGGAGATAAAGCATTTATACAAAGAAACCACTTAAATTTTACAATATAGCTCTAACACTGTCCTCCCTGTACTGGAGGATGCTGGTCAAGACCCAGCTCCCAGTCTGTATCTGCTCCCAGACGAGTAATCAAAGAGCTGGCCCAGCTGGCACCTGGGCCTCCTGGAAGCTGCTTACTCATGCCTCTGCAGAGTCCAGCCCTGGGCTCTCCGTTCCCACCGTATAAATACAGCATTGTACTTGCAAAGACCTATTGCACAAGAGAGCAGGGTATGTTTCAACCTATCCCTGAGACAGGTTCCCTCTGCTGCAGCCCCATGTGATCCCCGTTCCCAGGGTGACACCATGCCCTTTCCAGCTCCTGGACTGAGCCGCTCGGCATCCAAACTTGCAGGACTTGTTCTGGAAGAGCAGGAGGAGATGTGGGTCCCATCCTCCCCCTCCATCCCCTCACCCCCAGCGCTGCCCCTGGGGCAGTGTTATGAACTGAAATACTCTGGTTTCTGCTGCTGTGGAGGAACATCAGGTGCGGGAAATTTGGCTCGGGGACAAGTTTCACCACGAGTCACTGAGCCAGGCTTTTCTTTCCCATGAGATAATCTTGGGCGGGGCAGACAATCTCTTAAAATTAAAATACAATGAAAATACATGGGCTTCCCAGGGTTTAGAGTAAATCTTTCTTTCCTTGTTTTCTCAGAAAGCGAGCCAGGCGCTGCTGAAACCTTCCCCAGACTTGCAGCACAGAGGCCAGCGCTGCAGCGGCAGCGACCGCTCAGCCTTGGAGCCAGGCCTGGCTTTCTGGCGAGGGGATGGCGCCCATTGCTCCCCCAGCCCCTGCCTGGCAGCAGGAGCCCACCCCTGGGACCTGGCTCTGCTGGCGGCAAGGGTGGGAGAGCTCGACCTCCCATGGAGGAACCTCCAGTCCTGTAGAGGAGGATGGATGGGAGAGCGTGGATTAGCAGGTTGACCATGGATGGCAAAGCACCCCAGCCTTTGTGCTGGTGGCATGATGGCACGGGGACAGTGCTGCTGATTTCCAAGCGCCATGCACACTTGTGCTGGTGGTGCCATCACCACTGTTAAACTCTGGGGGAGCTCAGGACACTCAAGTCATGGGCCTGCCCTTCCTGCACCATCCCTCTAAGTGTCTCGCCCTGCCACCGAGCTTAACCATCTGCCTCTCCAGGCGAACACCTGGTTATGTAGCTTAGTGGCAACAGGGACACAGGGAGAAGCCAGGGATCTAGCTGGGATCTCACTGGGAGTAAGCGTCAACACCCCAGCCCTGCAGACTGAGGTGCTCTCTCATCCAAAGGGGAAAGTAAGCATCACGTGCTGCAGTGGGGCTCGTCTGGAGAAGATTTGGTTCTCCCAGCAGAGGCTGCATCCCTGCGGGGTAGACGGGAGAGAGGCTGGGAAAATGCTGCCCAAGCAGTGAAAATCGGTTTCGGGTGGTGTTGCAGAATCCTACCTGCTCTCCTGCAGCAAGCCCTTTGCTGGGCTGCCCGCCCGGGGAGCGGCGTGTGCCTGGGGACAGCTGGTGCCCGCCGCTGCCGGGGCCGCTGGGACAGCTGGGACGGCTCTCTGCAGTGCTGCGGCAGGCTGGGAGGCAGGAGGAGCACTCGGCTACGGGCAGAGCTTCAGAAACTGTGCATTCATCTTCCCTGCCAGTAAGTCAGAGAGTGCCCGGGGCGGACTGATGACGCACGGCACACCTGAGATCATTTTCATGGGAATAGACCCGTGAGAGACAGCGAGAGGAAGAGTCAGGGAAACTCTCCCAGCACTTCAGTCAGTGTCAGCATTCACGGGGCAGATTTCACAAGATAAACAAAAGCCTTTAATAACCGCACTGGAGGGAGGCTTTGAAACCCTATGAAACCTCTGCCAGGAAAAAAGAGCGGCAGGCTCCTTGCGGAGCACCAATGCCACCAGCAAGCCAGAGACTCGACAGCTGCAGTGAAAAAAAGGCTTGCAAAAACCAAACCGTAAAGATCCGAGTGTGGGTACCCAAGCCGTGCTCCCAGCTGTGGATAGTAATACACATGGTGCTATATATAGCACACATGAATATTCATTCCTCTTGCTAAGGGGTTTTAATAACATGGAGCAGATGAAAGATGTCAGCCACCCTGGAATATTATCTGGGCAGCAGTGTATAATCTGAAGGGAGGGTAGGAAAGGATATCTAATGTTGTTATATCTTCTGTAGGATGATTGGGTTTATTTCATGTAAGCCAAATAGATTTGTAGAATAACAAGAGTTATTAGTGTCTAACAGTAAAGTCTTACACGTATGAGACTCCTGTCAAAGGATGCTAAGCCTGAAATACGGGGTCTCCGTGCTAACCAATAAAATACAACCCTACCTTGGGAGGAACAGGACATCCTGCAGCACCTGGTTGGCTGCCTTATGAGTACCAGTAACAGCAGCGTCCTACCTTTCCATGCAGTGCATTTATTCGCCATCTCCAAACATCTCTTTTCAGACGATAAAGGCACTGCATTAGGTGCTGGGAGAGATTGTAAGTCTAAATATAGTTTAGGTCACCAGAAACCTGGAAGTGCTAACCCAGGCTTTAACATCAATTCCCTGTGTAGTTTTGGGTGAATGACTTTCCCTTTTCCATTTGCAAAAGGGAGCTCCCTTGCCTTCATGGGGTGTGATACACATTTATTAACTGGTATTCACAGCGTGCCATAGCAGGGGAAGGGTTACTGCCAGGAACATCACAGCACTTCTCCTTGTGGTCCTCAAAATGGGACAAAAGCCCTGAGATGTGTCCAGACACCAGGCTCCATTATTGTCTTCTGTGAGTTTCCAGAGAGATCTGGAAAACCAAATTCTGTGATTATAGCTCCAGCTCTGGGGATCAGGCAATTAAGGGAGAAATTCGGTATTCATGTAGAGCAATTGTCTCCAACCTTCAGAGCTGTTGAAGGAAACCTGAAACCTCATGGTCTAGAAAATTAGGAGATGATTAAAAGGAAGCCCTATACGTATTGCTTATTAAATGGTACATATGCCACCTTGGTGATATGGCGGGAGAGGAGGAAGAATGAAACGTGGTGTCTTCATATAGCTAGTACTATCAAGTCCCCAGAGAAAAATAGAGATAGACCCAAAATGCAGAATGTGGAACATTCATGTCTGGCTCCGCTGCTTCCACCCAATGCCTGTAGCACAGGCAGACCTATCTGAGCACAGCCACAGCCCAGGTGGATGAGAGGCCACCATGCAGGAGGTTTGGGAGCCCAGCAGCAGCAGGAACTGTTCCTGAACAAGACTCAGAACTAGCTTTACTTATGGGTGGAGAAACAGCATCCCACCCTGAGTCTGGATGGGGAGAGGAGGAAGAGGCGTTCTGACCATTGAGACACCTCTGCATAGTTTAGTAGAGAAGATCAGTGAGATGAGAGCAGCACATGTTTCCAAGAAGGCCAGCTCTCGGGGTAAGCAGCCGATGGCCCAGGCAGGCATGCCTGAGCCCATGCTGAAGTCTGTGCTGCTGGGGTGTCACAGTACCTGACATGGCTGGATGAAGCTAGCTCACTGCCACCAAGCTCTGATCACACTTCCTAGCTGAGGTGCAGACAGACTCTCAGGTGCAAAAAGATGCACCCGAGAGGCTTGAAAGCCTCCCACTGCCACTTGCTGTCAGGCACAGGTTGGCCCATTTCCCCCTCCCTCTTCCAGAGATGAGACCAGAGCAGGGCTGCTGAGCACCCGGGGTGTTCACCGAGAGGGAAGGGCACATTCCAGAGTCCAGCCTTCCTCCTGCCTCGTCCAGACGAATAGTCAGCCAGTAAAGGGGTACTTTTGCTTCTGCTAAATATCAGTGCTGACTTCACTGATGCTGCCCTTCCGTGTTTTATTGGCACCCGCTGGAAATCTCTGGCCACATCTGTGGTCTAAATAATTACAGCCTCCCAGCAAGAAAGGATGGGGGGCAGCACAAGCATTTAAATGTTTGAAATGGGACTCTACAGCAAGCACTGGTTGCTCTTCCCTAAACTCCTTTCTATATGTCAAGGAGCATAAAAGAGTAGGAAGAGACTGAGTCCTGCTCTCAACCCTCCATCCTAGAGCATGGCTTTATTGGTAATTAAAAACTACATCTCAGCTTAATTTTCTTCCCACACTTGGCTGTACTCTATCTTACCCCCATCTCAAACAGGCATGTCAGTCCTTTCATATCCTCACTGGAGTTCACAGAGGTTTGCCAGCATTAATCAGAGGCAATTACCTCTGCCTTTTTAGGCAGGGATATCAGACCTGAGCCTAGGGTGACTCATCGCAAGATCGCTTCCCCCTGCAAGGTTCTTCCAGACATCTCCTTTGCCTGGAGACCTCAGCTGCCTTTGGTCATTCCAAGCCTGGGAAACTCTCTTGGCAAGGAGCAAGCTCCAACCACTACCCAGCCCTGTGTACTCCACATCCCTGTCTTTTCACCTCGCCTGGTGGAACCAATAAGAGGGTTACAGGCTGGTTCTGGCCAGGAATTATCTAACCAACATTTTCACATTTTGATAGATTAGCTTTTTTCAATGGATTTTTGGGTGGAACAGGCCTGTTTCGGTGACCATCCACTGCAATGCAGCCAGGGCTGCTGGACCACAGGCCTGTTCTTGGCAGCGGATCTGGATGAGCCCTGGAGGAGCCCAACCACACTGACCACTCCTGACTTGGACATCTCCAGGATTCCCACCTTCCTGCTGAGAAGAAACGAGTTGCACCTCCAGCCCTTGCAGCTCTGATGCCCTAAGAGTCCTGGCTGGCAGGAGATCCCTTTCAAGATCCCTTGGCTCTGTAGGAAGGGAGATCCCTCAGAAGTGAACAGAGCATGCTGCTTCTTTCATTTAGGAGAGAAAGGACTCAAGGTTTCCTAGAGGGAAAAACTTTCTGTCCTACAGAAATCCCAGCATTCAGTGTGGATCATAACAAAAATCTATTTGCCAGAAATATTCCAAAGTAGTAGAAATATATGCCCCAGAGAAGAAATGGAGTTTCAGCAAGCTGTAGCACTTGGAAAGAAAGTGAAATCTATTGATATTATGCACAATATGAAGTACATACTTTGTTACCATTAACATTATTATTACTTACTAATAAATGGTTTTGTTATTAAACTCAGTCTGCCAACACAGACTCTCGTGAGCGTTGGCTGAAGGCATCCTCCCCACTGAAGCCTGCGTCAACCTTATAGAGATCCTGACTCTGCAAATAAACACTCAGGTGGCCCTGGCCCACCGACCTGCACATACCTGCTCTGCTCCAAGCAAGCATTTGCAGGACAGCAAAAGAAATCTGTTGGTTTAAAAGGGCACAGACTTCCAGCACAACCTCTCCGTCTGGTCAGGGAGCAGAGCATTTCACATCGCACCTGCCATGCTATAAAATGAGGCTGGAGAAATACGAGTGATGGGTGCCTGCTGGGATAACTCCGCGAGGATCACTCCCCTTCTATTTCTCCCCTTCCCCTCCAAGCAGTCCATCAGCTAGGAGAGATTCCTGATGTTCTGCAATAATTTGGATGCGCTGTCTGTAGATCTGGCTTTGGGGGGCTGCTGTGCAAATACACTGGATTGGTGTTCTGGGGTCGAGAAGGAAAAATGAGCAAGAAGGAAAGCAACTGACTGAAAATAAACCACATCTCAGTAAACAGATGAAAGTCACTAAGGGATAATCTACTTCTGTGCAGAAGGGCTGGAGCCCTCGAAAACCCAGGGAGCTGGAAAAGGGCCTGCCTCTCGCAAGGGCTGGGAAGCTCCTGGGGGGACTCACCCCATACGTAGGGTGCTGCCTCATCAGTGCTGACTGAGCAGGGTACGATTGCTTTACGCAAAGCATTTCCCTGCGAAATAAATACTGCTCTGGCTGTAAGGAAGCTGCCTGGTCATAATATGCATCACTGATTGCAAAGTTGCACAAGAAGAAGCTGGTTCTGAAGTCGGCGAGAGCGGCTTGGTGAGCACCCTGAAATGGCAGAGGCTGGCCGGGTAGCAGCTCATCTCCCACAGAGTTTTCCAGATCATGCTGAACACAGACTTATTTTCAAAGGCTGCAAATCTCAACTCGGTGAGCAGAGAGAAGAAGAATAGACGTAAGGCAAAAATGCAAATGTCTTCTGCATGCTCCTTCACGACACGCTCAGATGTGTTCAACTGTTGGCAGCGAGGGCAAAACAAATGAGCTGTCACTTCCACTTCAGGCACTGCCGGTGACAGGGAAATCTTCTGATAATAGGGACAGATTTTCAATGAGAAAAACAGCCCTTTTTTTGACTGGCACTTCCCTTCTTGCTAAAACCTTTTTTCATCTCCTTAGCCAGCGTGTACATCCTTGGCTCCTGTCCTTAAAAGGTGGACAATAGCCTCCTTACCGGTAGGAATTACCTCTGTGTTATGAAGAGGACAGGGACATGAAAAGCAGGCTTGTCCGACAGGGCAAGCCTTTCCATCACAGCAAAACACTGCAGTGCATAACAGGCTGCAACACTGTTTTGGTGCCCATTGTTCCTTTGCATAAGAGCCTTTGAACCAGAGTTAGTAATTATGGGAGCCGCACTGTGCACAGCTCCTCAGCTGCTGATATGTTTATCAGTGGAGCATCAATCTGACTTGCTTCCAGGAGGTTTAGATGGCATGGGGTCATGCTTGCATCAGCTAATAAACTCCTCAGATCTGGGATGATCTCTTTCTTTTGTATCTGTGAAGCAGACAGCATCAATGGAGTCCCCATCCCTGATTTAAATAGGTGCCTCAATTCAGCAATGACAACATAGAAGGCTTTAAAGCCTGGGGACTGGAGAGGCATTGCAAAGGGGCAGGAGTGCTTCCTGACAGTTTCAGGAGGTTGAAAACAGAGGGGCTTTTAAACTAAATGAACAAACAGATCTTGCTATGCTAAAATACATTGCATGATGAAAACACACAGATTTGCTTTCCTCTCTCCCTGTCTGAACTTTGGCTGAGTACTGCTGGCAAACAAGTGACTTAGAAACAGTCACTGGCCATGGCAGGATCCTCTTTGACATCTACCCTTACCTGGGAGGAACAGGGATGCTTGGGCAGCAGGGCAGTCCCTCTGATTTGTCCTAGGGTGAATCAGCAAGTCTCAGCTTCATTATACACCCTAAGGATTTCTGAAATCTCTCTTATTTTGTGAGATTTATTGCTAATCCTATGGAGCTAGAAGATCCAGTGCTCTAACTATCAGATAAGTGAATTATTGCAGTTTGGGACGAACTGCAAGGAGAGGTTGAGACATAGCCGCTGGCTAGCCTCTGCACTAGATTCTCAGCTTGCTCATGCTAGGGGTAGAAAAGGAACTTTTTAAGCAAAAGAACAATTTTTGATGCAAATTAAATTGGTACAAACTGGACAAAAGTCAAGACAGGTTGGAAAGTAGAAGATGGTTTCTTGGTCACAGAGCCTGTAGATTCTGGAGAGGTTTTCAGTGTGAGGACAAACCCCTCCCCTTGAAGACCGAGCATGTCTTGTTTATGAAAACTACCAGATGACAAAGTTGTCTAAAACAGAAGGTAAGTGGACATGAGTCAGGAGGCCCTTTCCAGCCCTGCGTTCAAAAGCAGTTTCAAAGGACTGCCGTACCTCACAATTACAATCACACTGGGGATGGCTCCCGAGCTTTGCCCAGCTCCACAACACTCTCTGTGAGAAATTTGGACCATACTATGTGCAACATGTATTACTCCACTCTAATTGCAGCACAGACAAGCATAGACTTGGTTAGGAACCGAACATGGTTTGTCTCATTGCTTTCAGTGGCCAGTGTTAAGAAGCACCCGTGCATCAGCTCTTCCCTTGTAACAAAGTCCTTAGTTGGGAGCCTGGCCTCCCGACCATCACTTTTTTTCCTGGGACAACTGGGCAGAGAGCTGATTTCCTTACTGCCTGGGCTGGGACAAGGACTCTGCCCCCATCAGCCACCCACAGGTTTGGGCTCACAAAAATCGACCCAAGACACTGGGAATGGGAGCATAACACCTCAGCAGACAGCCCCGAACCCATGTCACAGAGGCAGCAGTCTGGTCACGAGGAGGTGGCTAGCCAAGCTCTGAATGTAGCAAGGAAGAGTTGTTTTGTCCTCTGCTCCAAGGAGATGAAAGGCACCCTGAAGAGGACAGTTTGGTTCAGCTTTGCTGAAAAGCACCATTAAGCTGGGTGAGAAGACAGCCAGGTCAATTCTACCTCCACACAGCTGCTGGAGATCTCCCACGGCTAGGAGCTGGAGTGTGGGTCTCATGTAGATACACTGGGGTGAACATTTCCTTATCTTGAATTTGCTGTAGGACACTCAACTGAAGTTAGCTTTCTTGGAATCAGAGGCACTGTTTTTCACAGGCAAGACACATTTTCAGTCATTAGGGTTCCCATGGTGCTTTTTGCCAGGTTTGCAAGTGTCCCACCCAGACTGCTATTGGAGTGCTTTGCACAGTGCCAAAAATCTCCTCAGTGGTTCAAACTGGAAAAATTTATTACCACTTTCTTTCCTGACAGCATTACATCTGGTGCAGAAAGCTTACAGGGTCCCAGAACAAACAGAGAGATATGGTGCTTCTGTGACTGGAGAAAGATGCTATCTGCCTGCCTGATGCTGTGATATTTGGATTGTGCCACACGGTCTGGCGGTTCCAGACATCTTGCAATGCATATCAGAAGTCTCTGGGGAAAATAAGAAAAGACAGGAAAGAAGGGAGTGCTGAGAGTCAAACAAAGGTAGAGTTTATGGGAAAGTGAAGGGGAGGGGGGCAAACAAGAGCAATAGGAAGTTAGACTTTGAACAAGCCTGGTCATGCCTTGGGTACCGGTTCTACCTGCCCGCTGCCTGACCACAGCCCAGTCTGCCCAGTGACTGCAGTGGGAACTGGGGTGCAGAGCCGCACCGAGTGAGCGGGGTTTGTTTGCTGGTGGTGTTCCTGCGGAGGGGAGGTGGCCGAGATGCATTGCGATGAGCGCGTCAGCCAGCAGCCCATGCCAAAGGCCCCTGCGCAGGCACCAGAAGTGGCTCTGGAGAGGAAACACTTGTTCACGTGTGACATCTCCATTGCAGGGCTTGGGAAGCAACTGGTTGTGGGACGGTGACAGAGGAGGATTCAATGATCTCTGCAGCTCACCTCGGGGTGCATCTGGTTGCTGAAAGGGGTGGCAGAGGAGGCCCTGGTGACAGGACCAGGTATGTTCACAAGTCATCGTAGCTTAGCATCATCCCCTCTTTACAGAACAGAAATGACCCCCCCATCCAGAACATCTGCCTTTCTTCTGCCCTAGACAGTACAAGGATCTGGCCAAGCTCTGATCTTGGAGAGAAGAAGCAGCACTCAATGAAAATAGCAAATACCTGGACACATGAGCCCTTCTCTGTTTTGAAACAGAAGCAGCATACTCCAAAGACAATTACAAGCTGAGATTAACTGTTCTGGATGTCATTAGTTATGTATTAATGAGGCCATCCCAGGAGGAAAAGTCATTAGAAGCTATGGAGTAGAAAGAGCATTAGTTGGACGGAATCAGGTAAGACAGTTATCTCCCAGGGAAGGACAAGCATCCTGTGCTCCCCGCCATCCTCATTTCCCCAGTTACTTCTCAAGGTCTGGAGACAACGACTGTGCATTTCTGCTTTGTTCCTGCTGAAGAGAGCAAGCAAAGGGAGGCTCGAGTACCTGATCTGCAGGTCGTCTGAGATTTGCGACCACCTCAACTACAAAAACCTTCTGGAGGAATTTCACTGGAGTGCAAGGAGTGGAGCAGGGACACAGGGCTTGGTTCTCTCCAGCCCAGAAACCTGCCAAGCTCTTCAGAGCTACCAAAAAAAAAAAAGTGCTACCACCACTTTTTTTTCACCCAGATGGAAATGATGACCGAGTGGCCTTTTGTACCTGCTTTACATAAGATGCAATGACTGCGTGGACGAAACGTCAGAGCGCGCGGTTCCAGGGATGCAGACCCTGCGAGTCAGGGCTCAGGGCATCCCTTCCTTGCTCTGGGAGAGGCTTTCCTCCTGACCTACTGATGGTCACATGCACAACCCTGCCAGGCAGTGCTCGGCCTGCTGTCTCAGGTGACTTATGCAAAATAAGTGTCCGCTTTTGCCCCAAATGCAGGTTCTGCTTGAGTCTGTGCTCCCGGGCTTTCGCAGGCCGCTCCTCCTGCTGCCGAAATCCAGGCTCAAGGGAGAAGCTTCTGCAGTTTTACATGCGGGTTTCACCACCGTTGTTTCCCAGCTCTTTCCTCACAGCCTCCTTGGAACAGGCTGTCAGAAGAGTTTCCAGCCCACAGCTGGTTAATCACACACAATTAACATAAACCTGAATGCAGTGGGGAATAAATGAAAGCTGGGAAAGCCCCCTTTTCTCAGCAGCTGGATGAGGCAATTTACAGAAACCCTGGAGGCATGGGGAAGAAGGAGCCTTTCATGAGGTTGCAGGTCCATGTGAAAGGGCAGATGAGGGCAGTTTGGGGCAGCACCCCTGGTCCCCTCAGCCCCAGCGCTGTGGGCCAAGGCAAGACAGCAGGTGAGCCGCCTGTCCCAGACACCAACCATGCTGCAAACAGTGCAAGGGAAAGCTCTCCGAACCACAGGAAGGGCTGAGAGGTGAGATGGCAATGTTACTCCTGATCTGCCAATGAAGAGATACACTGAGCAGGGATGTGACTTGCAGGACAACAAGCAGAAGCTGGACGCAGTTTTCTAGAGCCTCAGTCTGGTGCTGTAGAGCCAGGGTGTACGGGGCTAGGGGAGATGTCAGGGCTGACGGGTATGGTTTGACGTTTCTGGGTTAGCTTCCCTCAGAGATGCTCTCCAAGGCATGCTCCTGTAGGTTTTCTCCTGCCGGCGCTGGTGCTCAGCTGATGCCCTGGGGAGCTGGTTCAAGGAGCTGCACTAGCAGAAAACAAATCCCTGAAAAGTGAATAGCTTTTTGGCAGGATGCTTCAGGGGGGGCAGTGCTAATGTGAAGAAAGCAGCTGGAGCATGGGACCACCCCTTCAGCAGAGGCTAGCTGTAGGACAGACTGAGTTGTAATGCTCCTTTGGGCTCAATTTTCACTATCAGCTCTGCAGGCTGCTGCTCACCCAGGGGTCCTGCCCTGTCTTGCACCCTTGGCTGGAGGCTCCCACCAACACAGAGGAAGAGCCCAGTGGAAAGCTTACACAGCAGAAGATCAGAACGTCCCTTGCAGCCTGTCCCACCAAGTGGACCTGGCTGGTGCTTGGCGATATGAGGACCAGTGCCCACGTGATGGAGCCCAGCTCACCTCCAGTGCATGGAGACAAACACGTTCGGCAGTCTGGGAGAAGCTGCAGTGGATTGTGAAACATCAGCTGTGAGGTACAGCATGCAAGATCTTAGATCAGTTCCTTGCATCCAGGGCCTTGCGGAGGAAAAGGAGCCTAGTGGTGAAAAAATACTGATGAAAACAAATAGCCATTTTCTTGGTACTTAGGCTTCCTTCCGGACCTCACCCAGTTGCCCCAGGGTTGGCCAACAGTGGAATTTTCCCCAGTACACAATGCTTTTAGTATTCAAATGGTAGTGTCTGGTTACACTGACTATTTCCAAGCAGAGTCCTTCAGATGCTTACTCATTTTTGTGATGGCCAGGTATTTGTATGGGTTTTACAGCCTTGTGTGCTTAAGACAGTAATGTGACGGGAACGCAACAGAAAAGGAAGAAGATAAATCCTTGCTGGCTGAGAATGTGTGCATACAGGGTGATAGAAAGAATGATATTGGGCACACACATTGTGCCAGCTCTTCCCTTTATCTGTGGGGTTGTGCTCTGAGCAGATCCTGTTTCTCTGATCGGTCCCTTAGCAGCTGAATGGGGAGATAAGTGGAAGGAGGGTGGAAATTGCATGGCTGAGCAGCAGAGGGGTGGTGGAAGGATCAGTTAGCAGAAGACATGGCAGGCAAGAGGCAATTCCTGGGCAAATCTGTTTTCCATTTAAAACAGATGAGCCCAGGCTTTGGGGTAAAGGGGAAAAGACTTCCCTCTCTCCCAAAATACTAGGATGAGAGGGAAAGGAAGATTTGTTGACAGGGTGTAAATCTACAGCATAAGCAGGGATGGTTTCTAAATATGAGAGAGAACCAGTTCAAACTGGTTTAACAGAAACTTCGTGCACCAAAAACCTCTAGTGAGGACATTAGAATGAGAGCGTTGCATCCTCAGCAGCAGCTCCCATCTGCTTGGCTGCGGAGCCACACAGTCCATGTTACGACCCCACAGCCCCCCAAAGCATCTGCCTCTGTCATTAAGCCTCCTTGAGTGTGTCACAAATGCCCCTTCATCCTCTAATATAGATTTGCAGCCACCTCCAAGGCAGAGAAAAGGGTTGTGTGGTGAGGCTTGGAAGACATGGCTATCAGCTTCCGAATTTGATGACACTCTACGAAAGGACTGTTTTGGCTTGCTTTGGTTTTAATGAAGGCTCTACTGCCTGAAGTTCTCTGATTACAGGAAAAAAATCTCTTATTTCTTTCAAAACATAGTGTGTGTGTGTGTGTTGGGGGGGGAGGAGTAGAAGTCAGCAAAAAGATGTGGGAAACTGATCCAAATAGAAAATAAACAAGAGGGAGAAGCACCCGCATGCATTTTTTTTAAAGTCTCACTGGCAAGTTTTTGCTGTTGGACTGGTGACCCCAGGAGCTGGGGCTGGCTCTTTATAACCTGTACAAAACCAAGGGGAAGCAGACCCACGGCACAGAGGACCCACAAGAGGCTTGGGAGACCTGAGGTCAATTCTCTGTTCTTCTGTAGGTTGTACCAGCTCTCCCCTGCCTTGCAGGTGGCTATGAGGCTTCGAGACCAGGGGGAGTATGGTAATATAGACCATAACATTACCACAGACGGGGAGGAAGGGAACAGGACCTCACATCTTATGGAGCTCACAGAGGCTCAGAGCATCTCACATCTTAGCACCCAACTCCAGCAGTGCACAATGTCCCTGCTGGTTTGACAGTACAGTGTCCAAGGCAACACTGGGTGGGATATTAAGATATTGCTGCCCCCTCTTGTGGGCATCTCAAAGGAGCTGGCAAACCACACTGGGCAGCTGCTCTGGCTGAACAATAACCCCATAATGAATAAAAAATGCAGCAGTGCAGCCCGCAGCCAGTGGTGGAGGCGCAGGCAGGAGGCAGGCAACAGAGCTCGGGTCCTCTGGGGGTGCAGCTGGGGGAGGGAAGGGCTTCCACGATGCCTACGTGAGAGGGACACTATTGTTTCATTTAAAGAAGAGTTTCTGGCTGGGGGAGTCCCAGCAGCTCAAATTCCTGGGCCAATGCTTTGCTTCAACCGGTCACAAATAACTTTTGAACAATCCTGAAGCAGCCGGCATGTGCTTCAGGTGTGTCAGGGCAGAGAACAAAGACACAGACACTTCGTCTGCACTGAGACTTGTGGAAAATTTCCCCTCTTCTTGCCGGAGCGCCTGGCTGGCTCCACAGGGCTCCTGGCCTCTGCAGCTCCTGTCAGCTGCTCGTCATTTTGTATATCCTCTCAAGTAGGCTGGCTCTGGGCAACTTAGCGAAGATGGTAATTAAACATTGGGTCTGGCCTCCGAGAAATCTCCTAGAGCTGTTACAGGAACCGATGGTAAGTTTCAAAACTCCTGACACAGCTGGAGATGAGGACATCTTGGAGAGGCAACCATTGACTAAGGGCCACAGAAACTCTGTCACGCCTCAGGTGGCACCTTGCCTAGGAAACACTCATTTCCCTGTGACACTGGTCAGCCAAGCTTCCTTGCAGAAAGGTTCCTCCATGCCCTTTTACATGCTGCAGAAGAGATCGGATCTGCTATAATTTCTATAGCTGACTGTATTTCTCTGTGACTATAAGCTATTACAGTAACATGCAGTTCTGTGCTTGATGACCAAGGGAGAGTATTTCCAATTTCTCTCTGCATTTCTTCAAGGAGAAAAAAAAAACCACCTGTCTGGAAAGTTTTCACAGGCTATCTCCCACATGGGCACTACTTCAGCAAGCAATGTTTGCTTACCACATGCCAGACTAGCCATGGCACTTCAAATCTGCATCTGCTCCATTTAGGAGCTCAACGGACACTGCAGTAGGAGCAAGTCTGGTCATTCCTAATGCTTGCAGTAAGGGGGGGAAAACGACATTCAAGATTTCTCTTTACATTATGCAGAGCTTGCCGACAACCTTATTCCTTCTTCCCCCCAGCTTTAGAGCTCTCTTTTTAATCAGAATGAACTGTTTGACCTCAAAATCAAAATAATTTCTTCCTTAAGCAATAAATTAGGCCAGAGAGCTAAAGTAACTTATCAGAAAGTATCACTGTGGCTTTTGTGCGGGGGACAATATTCTGGCCTGCCACTGTGGAGCCATCCCTTGTCGTGCCGGGGCAGCTGCTGTGTTTATTTGCAGAGCCATTGTGCCACAGGGAAGCCGGAGACACCTGATATTTAGCTGTGAGCTAATGCTTCCTGCATCCAGCTCGGCAGCCACACAAAGCCTGCGAGGTCCCCTCCAGCCCGCTGGGATTACCTCAGCCAAAAGCTCAGGCAAGCCCTCCTTCCTGCCAGTCGGAGCAAGGTGGGTCAAAAGCTTTGCTGGTCAGGAAGGGATGAGGGGCTCGATGGTCTTCCTTCTGCAGAGGTGGAGGCCACCAACAAGTCAGACTGGACACTTGTGAAGAGGCAGCAGGTTTCCCTCAGCGCAGCAGCACAGTGAGCAGCAGCTCCCGAGGCTTGGCAGGAGCCTGGCTCTGTAAGCAGTGCAAACAACCCCCTCGAAAATGCTGACCTCGGTGGGGAAGACATTGCCTGCACACACTGCAAGGACAAGGGGCCGCTCCAGACCCCCGGGAGCCTCCTGCACCACAGAGCGGCCGCACTGGGGCGATGGGCTCAGGGGGGACACGCTAGGGAGCTCCGCGCCAGAAGGAGCAGCTCTGCCCAAAACCAACCAACAACTTCACATAACGGCTTGTTTCTGGCTGCAGCTAGGGGAATAGCAAGGATTTGCTCACCGTCAGGCACAGCCAGTGAAACAAGGCAGCTCAGTTTTCACCGAAAAATGCTTCTTAATCAGCTGACAGCGAGGCAGTTGTCAATTCTGGTTTTTGAGGAGGGGGATTTTCATTTTGCAGAAAGTTTCAAAAGCTGGGCTCCCATTCACGTCTGAAAAACACACCTATTTTAAAGAGCTGGGATTTCCTGGATAGCAGAAACCCTTGTTTCTGGCGGGGGGTGAGCCGTCCCCCGTGGAGGGGGTGGGAAGGCTGAAGGCGGGGGGGTGCAGGGGTGCAGGGCCTTTCCCCAGCCGCCCCACGCAGGAGCTGCTGGCGCAGCCCGAGTGACCCCACACGGTAAAACCTGGGGAATGCAGACACCCGTCGTGCGCGGTTTCAGGTGTGGGTGTGTGGCACAGCCGTTGCTGCCTGGGTCTGGCCCTGGTGCCAGCTGCGCATCTGAGCTTCCTGGGTCACGTTATACCAAAATGGAGGCACACCTCACAGCCTCCGGTCCCCCCACACCCGGGAGCAGCAGGAGCAGCAGCTCTCCTTGCAGCAGAGGATGCCCGCTGGGTGCCAAGTGGGAGTGGAGTCTGGCCCCTTCGCCTGCCCCTATGCCTCCACTTTTCGGGCAGAAAGTGCTTTGCAAGGTGCAAAGCAAACGGGAGGGCTCTGGCCGGACCTGCAGACTCCACCAGGGCCATGCCTAACACCAGGAGACACAAAGATGTGCTTTAAGTGAAAGAGACTGTAATACACATAGCCTTCTCTCTTCGGAGACTATCAAGAGAAGCAGCCTTGGTTTCAAACAGCACTCTCACACCATGGGTTACCTGCACCGTGCCGGGACTGGTGACCCCATCGGCCGAGCAGAGCACAGCTCAGCAGAGAGCTGCTCCTGGGGCAGCTCTTCAGGGGCAGCTCTTCAGGGGACACAGGGGATAACATAGACGTAAGTAGCTGGAAACGGCAGGACGGGAGAGCTGGTGTAGAGTGGGGGAAGAGAGAGGTGGTAGTGAGGTGGTAGTGACAGAGCAAACCCCACAGTCCAGAGCAGAGCGCAGGGGAGAAAGCCTTCCAGCTGTGGAGCAGCGTTTGGAGGCCCAGCATTGCCAGGTCAGTGAAGCAGGGGCAGGTTCACCTGGTTCCCATACATATCCATTGCCGATTAGCCAAATTTACATTTAGCTAACTTTACATTGCAGTGCTTGAGCGATCACCAGCCTGGAGACACAGCTAGAACAACACCTGTTTGAAGAATAGTGTCTGCTTTTGGTTTCAGACCCAAACCCCAAACCAGTCTGACCAGCTGGAACCCAGTTTCAGGTTACACCCTGCCTTGCTCTCTGGGTGACTTAGTGGGTAATCATCTCACTCCCAGCACACCTCACACGATAGTTGGCTCTCCAGGTATCCACACATGTTGCATCCCCCACTCCTAGCCCTCCCCAAGCCATGGGACCGCTGCTGGTGCAGCAACACCTGAGCGCTCTCCTCTGAGCTACCGCAGTCTGGGCAGATGAAAGCGTGCAAGATAGCAGGCATGGGAACGGTACCTGCCCCCTCTGTGGGTCATTGCTTCTCAGACACCACTCCCAAGTCAGATAAGACAAACAATTCCTTTTTATTATCAGAGTGAGTGCACACAAAAAAAAAAAAAAATCAAGATGTTAAGTTTAATGCATAGGTCATGATAGGCTGTGGGAAAAACAAAGAGATGGAAGAAATGATACGAGACAGATCATGAAAAGCCGTGGAGGAATCTGACCAGCCCCAGGGACACTGAGGCAGATGCCCGTGACAGGGAGAAGCGTGCAGTCAGATTGCCAGCAGGCTGTGGGTTGCGGTTTCTTTCCTTCCAGCCCAGGCATCGGCCCAACAAGGCAGCTCTCCTGGAGCTGCACTTGAGAGGACCTGAGCCATGCCCTGAGCTGGGCACGGCTTCACCAGCCTTCCAGAGCCACTCTGCCCTCAGCCCTGAAAGGGTCCAAGCATTTAAACTGAAGTCTGTACACAGATTTATGCTTCTCACACACACGCACAGATGCAAACACACATGCACCAACTTCCTCTCTCTTCACAGCAGGAGTTTTCCAAGAGCAGCAGGCACTGGAAGTTCGGGGATTGGTGCCAACTCCACAGCTGACAAAGCGTACCAGGCACTTCAGAAATAGCAGCTTCTGCCCCTAACAGAAGCCCTCAGCTCCCAGAGGTACAAGCCTGGACAACAGAGATGCAGCAGTACAGATCTGGGAAGCACCTCACTGCAAACAGCCTATGGGGAAACAGACGGGACCCCGTCGAAGTGGGGATGTCACACGCTGCCATGGGGCCAGGGATGAGCTCTGGACCTCCTGGGGCTGGGCTCATCTTGCACCGGGAGGGACAAGCCAGCAGGAGTGAGGAAGCCCAGGGACATTAGCTGGTGGTATCCAGCCCGCTCCTGTGCTCTGGGAGATGCCAGGGACTCAGGTCAGGCTGCGTGCTCGGAGGAGAGCACAGTAAAATCAAAGCTGCAGCAAAGGTCCAACTGCGAGGGAGTTCTTCTACCCTCCCCTCACCATCAGCAGGAAAAGTAGGGACATTTCCTTTCCTTTCATGTGAGAATAAATAGGTATTTTCTCAATGTGTTTGGATTCAGACTAAACACTGGAAAAGCAACCAGGGCAACTCACAGAGAGAAAACGGACACATACTGTACATGGGAGGCTGTAACATGGCAGCCAGGCAGAAAAAAATCTAGGTGTGCTTTTCTATTAAAAAGCAAAGCCTAGTGATTAAAGCAAGTATTTCTGTTTCCATCTATCTTGAAAACAGGAACCACTGGAGAGTGTCACAGAGCCCTTGGAACAGGTCTGGATGGTTACATGAATCTCACAGCCCTCAAGAGGCTCACCACGACCAGGAGGACTGCTGGGAGGCAGGGCCACCTTGCAGAGGACTGGGGGAAAGAGAGGAAAATACGAGGTTGGGTGGAAGAAAGTGGCACTGCGAACAAAAAATTGCTGACTCTGGTGAGCTTGCACCATTCACCAACGTGAATGCTACACAGATGCAGTCCCAGGGTCCTTCAGTAAGTTGAGCGGAGTTGTGCTCCAGGTTTGAGCAGGAAGAAAGATGTAATTCAGAGTTTCACTGGATTGTTTGAAGTTAGGAAGGGATAGACATCAAAGAGCATCAAAACGCTCCCAGATCCTCACTTTCCAGAGCAGCCATTTAGCCAAGACAATCACAAACACTAGTACTGCCATATCATGGCTAGATCTTGGCCCGATGCTACAAATGTCTTCGAAGAGAAAGAGTCCTTCAGGCACAGGCCCGTGTCTAAAAACAGAACTCCAGAAGTTTTGGGGAGTGCCCCAGTGCTGGTCTGGAGACAGAGAGGCTGTAGATCAGACTGGTTTGGTGGCACTGCTGTAAAACAGATGCTCAGTGTCCTCTGTGGTGGAGAGGGTTGAGTTCGTAGCAGTGGTTGGCTGACGCCGACGGCTGTTCTTCTTCCTGTTCTTCAGGAAAAAGTAGCCGATGATCACCAGGACCACCATGATGCAGATCCCGAGGAGCACGGCAATCACTACCTCAAAGGCACCTATGGGGGACACATGAACACGTTAGAAGGGCTGCTCCATGAGATCTGATGCAGCAGGAGCAGTCATGAAGAAGCAAGCACAAAAGCTGCTGCAGAAGCTGTGCTGGCAAAGGGAAGAGGTGGGCAATAGCTGGCCTGACAGAAGGGTGGTCACTGCACAACTTGGCAAAGAAGAAAGAAGGCAGCCGCATGGCATAAGGGTATGGCCAGGGTATAGCCAGTCTGTCTCTCCCAAATCATGGTTCCCATCATTTCTCAGATGCACCACGCCCTCTAAAGGTTATTCAGTAACTTTGGCAGGCTTGGCCATTTGACACCCCTATGAATATCAAGCCCTTCTGCAACACTGGCCTTGCTTCATACGTCAACAGGGAGGCCACCAAGGGGTGGTCGCAGAAAGCACCTCCTGGTTGGGATAACGCTATCAGAGTGAGCTACGGTGGATGGGCTGAGTTTGTGGAGAAAGAGCTCGTAGCAGTGCTGTGAGCGCTTGGTCTTCTACAGCCAACCAAACTCCTGCATCATCAGTGGAGACAGTCAGATATGATGCATTTGAGAGATGGTGTGAATTTTTAAATCAATCTCTAGGGTTGAAGAACAGAAGTGTATAATTTCAGGAGTTCTCTACTGAAGAAAGAGGCCTTACAGCTCTGTGGTGAAAGGACACCAACCTTAATGTGATATTCTTTTAAGAACTTGTAATTCAATAGCTTTGGTGTTCTTTACAGTTGTAGAGAGGGTGTATGGGGTCATCAGATTTCCCCATAGTCTAGCACCCAACATTATTCACATACCCACTTGGGCCTTCTTTCTTGCAGAAGTTAGTGGTCCTTATGTGAACTTGGCCCTTAGGAAGAATTTTACTTGCCATTTTTTGATGTTGAACAGTGGAGCATTCATGCAAGTTGATAGAAGGAAAATCAGGAGCCTCTGATATGAGCTACTGAGTCACAGACAAAGGAGAAATTGGACCACAGATGCACACTGCACAGAAGCATCTCTTGCCACTGCTAGCATCCCACAAATCCCACATTGCTCCCTCAGCTTCAAAAGGGGGGTGGGAGAGAAGGATATTATTTGCAAGGAAAGACAAAATATTTTTCAGGACAGGGTAAAAGCAACAAGCAAGATCTGTAGGAAAAACTGTTACTCACTTAAGATAGCACTTTGGGACTCAAAGGATTCCCATCTCCGGCCAATGGCATCTGCTTCTGATTTGGGAGCAGAGAGGGGCAAAAAAGTTTTACAAAGAAGGTTGGGAACAAGGGATAAGACAGGTTTCTGAGGAGCATATTTCCAGTGCTCTGAAGTGACTGAATGCATACAGCATCCCTCTTAGCAACAGTACTGAGCTCTCAGGGCAGGCTGTGAGGCACAGTGTAGCTGAGGGTGGTGCTTCAGAAAAGCAGCAACAGTTTGCCTCCTAACAGATACAGTTTGGCAGAATTCCTACTGTTTCAGCTGTTGGCCTCCACAGCGACACGTACAAAGCTCTACAGTGTAAACCTTTCCCTCTTGTCTGTTTAAAACTTCTGTCTAATACGTGTCATTGAGGATTTTCTTAATTTCCCCCCCTCCCACTTGGGAAGAACTGGAGCCAAGCTAGAAAGTTAGATTCTCTTTAGAGAGGCCATACCATATCTCTGGTTAGTTTTGTCATCCTCCTCTGACTCTTTTTCAACATCAGCACCCAAAATGTTTTCCAGCTCTGAGAAATGACAGGCTGCATTGCAGAAAGATGCTGTAGATACACACTGTTCCCTGTAAGCCATCGGTCACGTTGAAGAACACTGTGAGGCATGGCCAGGGTTTGAGAGCAGAGCTGCTTTAACTGAAAGCTCCCAAGTCACTGCCTCTTTGGGACCACGAATTTAATCTGAGTGATTTTCGTAGTTTGATCAGTAAAACTCCATCCCTCACTACTATGTCTGCTTACTTGTGATGCCTGAACATGATCGCATGCACTCTTCCTCTTCTTCAAAGTTGTTGTTATTGCCACCACAGCCCCCATAGGTGAAGGGGTCACATTTCTCGGAGAATGGGTTATAGTACCAGCGGGGGATGCTCTCGGTGCACTGTCCAGTATCAGGCAAGTCCACACAGTGACCTGGCAAAGCAAGGGAGAGGTGCTCTAGCCCAAGCAGTGTGTTCCCAGAGCAGCAACATTTTCTGCTCACAACAGAAGAGCACAAGCACCATGGCAGGGCGAATCCATGGCCAGAAGCAGTGGCTCTTGGGTCCCCACTGCCCAGTTGCCAGCTGCTCAAATTGGCATTGCCAAGGTGAGCTGCCACCTGCCCATAAACCCGACTAGCAAGGAGGCAAAAAGAACATCAAAGTGTGCAGTCATGCTAGACCTTGGACTCAATCCCCTGCAGAACTGACCTGTCCTCCTCGGGAGGCAGAAGGGAACATGAAGGGCCTGGACACACAGAAACCACAGTTCAGCTCGGGTCTTCTCTACAAGCAAGCTGTATTTAAGCTGACTTGGGATATACTCTTTTAGCCCAGTGATAGTGCCACTGTCTACACTACTACAAACAAGGCAAAGGTATGGGATCGAGCACAGGCATATGATTACTCGTATTATGCCATTGTTGTGTCCCCCACACTACTTTGGCTTGCACTATTTCCAAAAAAGTGCTGCAGGGTTTTGTACAGGCCAGGTACTGTGCCCAACAGGCAATATGCATGAGACCTGCTTGGGTGGAAAAGGTTTAGGCAGGAGACTGAAAGCCTGCTATAAACAGCTGTCCTCAAGGTCAGAGAACAGGCCCTTGCTCATTTTTAGTACGGGGACTAGCCAGATGCTACACCCGTTTTTGGAATTTTACAGGGAAGCAGTTTTACCATGAAACAACAGACTGAAAAAACCTCCAAAAGCTGGTAGATGTCAACCTAGGTGCTCTGGACGGTACATACCTTGCTTATGTGTGACATTGATTTTCTGCAGTCTATTGAACTCACGAGCATCTGCAAGAGAAACGTTTCATGTTAAAACTTCTCTCACCAGTTGAATACAAAAGAGATGCCTCTGTCCATGCAGACGTGGGCAGACAGGGATTTCCTGCGCATTCCTTTGCTATCATAAGCGAGGGAAAGGGAGGTATAACTTGAGGTTCTTAAATATCTCAAAGCTATGAGAGGAACACGGGAAAAATAAAATGTAATAATGAGAAACTATTCCCAATTTCCGTTCCACAAATACAGAGACAAAACTAAGGAAAACAAAGGCTGCTTTCTTTTTTTTTCCCCATCAAGAAGTATGGGAAACTGCTATCACTCCAGGTTTTAAGAAGTGTGAAAGAGTACTAGTGTAGGATATAAGAGAGGGCAAGAGAGATGAATCATATGCTTGCAACCTAAAAAGGCAACAAAACACCCACATATAGGAAAGAGATTATGGGAATTCTGTCAGAAGAGGGAGGGAGGGAGGGAGGGAGGGAGGGAGGAGGGACTGCAGACTTGGGCAGCTCGCCACTGTGCATTTACATTAGCATAACATGAGGATGTGACACTAGACAGACTGGGAGAAATCATGGTTTCGTTTCCCATCTCCGAACTCTAGGAGAGCAGGTGAGGTCATTCAGTGATAAAAATATTGGAAGGGGAGGGGAGCTCTGAAGTCTTACAGACAGGTGCAGAGAAGAGAGTCGAAGAGTATTTAAGAGGCAGGAAGCATCCCAGAAGGAAGATCAGCTCTTGCGGTCAGTAGAGATATGGGAGATGGCAGAACCTGCAAATATAATACTGCGGAAAGAGGTAATGCAGCGTCAGGAGATAAGAACAGAAGGCACCAAAAAGCATTGAGTCAACACCTGTAACTTACATTGCACTCATCCCTGGGCAGATACTATGTTGTCTAAGCCAGAATTTGAAGTACTTACATTGTTCACAATACATCTCGTCCGATCCGTCGGCACAGTCGAGAGTTTCATCACACTCCAAAAAGGCATCAATGCAGCAGCCATCCTTGCATCTGAAGAAGGGGGACTGACAGTTCCCATTGCACACTGCATCAGAAACAGTTCAGATAGCTCATTAAAAGTCATTGTTTCTCCCTGCCACACAGATGCTTTATGAAGGACTTAAAAGCTGCTGATAGGGCTGGCAAACAAGAAACAAGGCAGATTGGTTAAGGTCTCTCTTCAGTGTCACCCTGGACTCAAAAAAAGAAAAAAAAAATCATTTCTTGTTTATAAATGTTTATAAATGAAACATTGCTCTGGGAACAGCCATGCTTCCTCTCAAAAAAGAAGTACACAGAAGGTGGAAGCAAGAATGAGCTACTCAGGAAGAATATGGAGACATAGTTTGACCAGAGAAAGTGTAAAATGTCCTTCATCACAGATACCCAGAACTGGACTGGATGCAGTCCTGAGCAACCCAATGTGACTCAAAGCTGGCCCTGCTTTGAGTAGTGGGTTGGACCAGATGACCTCCAGAGGTAATCCCCAACCTGAATTATCCTATGACATGAAAGTGAAAGGCTTAGTGAAGAAATTAGTCTCCAGTGCCTCACTTTCCACACTGAGTGCTAATCAAAAGCCACAGGAATGGACATGAGACACTGAGCCTGAGCTCACAGCAGGATTACACAGTGGTAACAGAGGCTCACCTGGCTGTTGTCGCCCACCAACAGAACCTGAAGAGACAAGGGGAGAAATAAAATAAATTTACCACCACATCATTTTGTCAGCTCAAGATCAGCTTTATATTGCCTTCATATCTCACCTAAGAAGTGCACATTTTCTGGAAGCAAGCCCTGTAGGGGTTAGGGAGGGTAAATACAGATGCCCACCACCCAGAGACCCCAGATGAGTAATACCCATGTGAGGCAGGTCTGGAGGAGTGCAGGGGAACTTCCCACCACTAGCTAGACCGTTCCCAAACGGTCTTTCTTTTCCAAGGCTTTTGCCTCCTCCTTAAGCTGTGCACCGCAAAGGGCCTGGCAGAGGCTCAGCCCGCTGAGCTGCATCTGAGGCAGCACTAAGTCATTCTCAGACTTGGCTAACAGAGTGCCAAGGAGGAAGATTAATTTCATTTTGGGAGTGAAGCACTTCTGGCTCCCCCACAGCACAATGCTACCCTCTGAATTTAGGTTTCAGACATGACACAAAGATTTGGTGAGGGTTTCTGCAGCCGGAGGCACACCAGGGACACTGACCAGGGGAGCAGTGCTCCAGGAGCTGGGTCAGATATGTTGGCAGTGTAAGACTGGGACTCCCCATCTATAATTAGCCCGGTCTCCTCAGCTCTCTGGGCTCTAACTAGCTGTGAGCCAAGAAGCTGCAGTACCTGCCCACACAGTCATCCCAATCCTATGAGAAAGAGAGGGCTGATTTTTGAAGAAGACTCACCTCTAACGTTCTTGCACGCGAGTTTACACTCCTCTTCCCTTAAGTAGTTATTCTTGTTGGGCTTGCAGCCGCCAAAAATGAACTCCTCACACTGCTGAAGGCTTGGGTTGTAAAACCAACGTGGAAAAGATCCCCGGCACCAACCCACCTTCTTAGGAGTCAAACAATGCTCTGTCAAGAAAGTTGACATAAAAGGCTCTGGTTAGCTTGCTTTGCCTTCACATATACAAAGAAGAAAATCTTCCAAAGAAAGGTTTATCAACAGTGTGGCCACTTGTCTGAAAGATTTATAAAATCTTCAGCAGCATGGAAAGGGTGAGTAGGGAATCATGGTGTATATTTTCTTATATGAAAGGCAGGGTCACAAAATCAAATTAGAAGGTGCCACATCCATAAAACAAAAGGAGCTGCTTCTCCACGGAGCACATAGTTACGCTGTGAAACTCCTTGCTTCAGGATGTTGCTGCTGTGCAAAGATTACTCCAGGTCAAAAAGGGATTCATCCATGGCTATTAAACACAAAGACACCATCTTCTGCTTAAAAAAAATCTCCCAGCTGCAAATTCCTCGGGGACTAGCCAAGCGTAGTAGGGATTTACTGGTAGCATGTCATGTTCTTGTACTCTTTCCAAAGTATCAACCTCTGGACACTGTTGGATGCAGTGTGCTGGATTTTGGACAGACCATTAGCGTCACTTGACATGGCTGTTCTTGTATTTTTATGGTACCGGTGGTAGGAGGAGAAATTCCCTGCTTAGCTACTAGTCAACCATTTGTCCAAGAACTCCTTGCTCCTAATGCACTTGTAATGCTGAACATTTTGATCATTAAACAAGGCCATTAAAGTAAAACATATAAATAAAGCCAGGGACACTTTGAATGTCATGCAGACAGCTCCACCTATCCTGCGGCTTAAGGGAATTAGGGCCTTCACAGCAAAACCATGAAGTCAACAAGACCTTTCAGGTTCTCCTGTCTTACACCCTCAGTTGCACCCCAGGCTTCAGCCACTCTGGCGTCACCCAGCAGAGGGCAACGACATGCAGAGAACATGGGGTTATTGCAGGCCACCTCTTCTGCAAGAGGATGTGAAAACCCTAAAAAAGATGACTATGAATGCGGAGACCTTCCACTACTGGTCAGGTGCGGGCTTTTACTGGGAAAAGTTGACACGCAAGTCCGGTCTCTTGGTTGTGCTCTTTTCCCATCTACCCCTCTAAGAAGAGCACCAGTAATGCCAGAGCAGCACCTAGGCTTGGGGACTCCAGCTAGACATCCGCGGGCTCAGGCTCACCTTCAGTCTGCTCAGAATTCAGCACCATGATGGTGATGTTGGTGAAGTCTTGCTGTTGTGCAGTGTCCGTGACAGTAAGCTGGAAGACGTACATCCCCGCCTGTAGGTTGGAGATTTCTACCTGATCTTCTTCGTGCTTCTGAGAATGCAAAAGAAAGGCTTATGCAGAAGAAGGTACCTCTAATGAGGGAGTGAGTGAAGCCATGCAAGGCCCATGTTCCTGCATTAGGAAGAAAGGAGCTTAGCTGGAAACCCCCAAGCAGATGTCTGGCATGAAAAATGTCTCAGTGCTATACAATCCCCCCAAATCCATGGGCTGGTACCCAGCTGGAACAGCAGAGAGAAAGAGTACCACAAGCATAATTAGATATTTCATATTTTGGGGCATTGTGAAGGCACGAGGGAAAATAAAAATCTTTGGAGAGGACTGAAATACCTGTAGTTTTTATTTTACTTTTTTAAAAATAAAACCTATTATGAATCATTTACTTAGTACATAGGGAATAAGCTAGGTGTATTTAAGAAATATATACTCTTTCATTTTGACTATGACAAGTATATTTAGTTGTAGAGATGGAAACGAGTGCCTATTTCTTTGCCTGCTGGGAGGTTTCTAAAAGAGAGTGAATTATTTTGTCAGAATAGAAAGCTGTGATATTATTGACACAAACTTTTTCCCTATATTTGCTAACAATATTGGGCCTCCATTTCCACACTGTCTGCCTTTTTGGTTAGGTTTCAAGAGAACACAGTGTTGCCATATATCATCTTAATGTATTAACACAGCATAATACTAGAGGGCTCTTCCCCACCCCCCACCCCCCCTTGAAAGTTGCTTTGGTTGAGCTAGGGAGAATGGAAGAGGAAAGGAGCACTTCCAAATTTCCACAGCCCCCTCAGCACCCTAGAGCTAGTCATTGCTGGTCTTCAAAATCAGCTGTGGGCCTGATGCACTCATTTGCTAATTCTCAAAAGGTGCCACAAGAGCTCCATATGGGCTCCAAGGCTTTCCAGAGCATTTTGCAGAAGCTTAACAGTAATCTCTGTTACTCTTCTAAAGCCACAATTCACGTTTAACATCTATCAGATAGGCAGTGTTCACGCTCCAGAGATCTTGGAGCCAGTCAGGAGACATGACTTCTGCTCCAGCTCAGATAAAATAGGAGGAGGAACCTATGGTCTAAAGAGAGGCAAAGTCCAGGAAAAGCCCCAGGAGAACAGAAGCAGAGCCTGACTATTCAGAGCCAGAGGAGGAGGAGGAGAAGCACCAAAGTGGAGCAGAGCAAAACTAAGGGCAGGCCCCTCACTGAACTACAGGAGCTTGGGAGCAGAGGCAGCTCTTGCACCGAAGCTGCTGCCCTCTCGGGTGCTCCCACCCAGGCAGATCAGGTGTTGCTCAGGAAAGTTTGAGATGGCATCCTGGTGCAGGGAGCCTGAGACCTGGCCAAGAAATGCCACATCCCAGCAGTGTGCGAGGGGGTGGGGGCAACCACGAGGAGTGCTCCATAGCTTTTGGGAACAGGCTCGTGGGTAGACTGGCTAGAGGAGGGGAGGACAAGGTGACCTCTAAGTCAGTGGCTGTGAGAGCCCAACCTAGTGCAGACCACAGGTGACACTGAGCAAGCTGCTTCCTTCCTGCAGCTCCCTACCTTCATCTCCACGGAGGGGTCACCGAGGACCTGTTTCCATTCATAGCTGACTATCCCTCGGTCATCCGTGCTCTCTGTGCCTCTCAGCATCACTGGCTCCCCTGGCTGTACCCTCATGTCCATGCCAGTGCGGGCTATTGGAGGATGGTCATCTGCAGAAGAAATGCAGAACAAGGCTTGGGTAAGAGGCTGAAGGGCCAGTCCTTGTCTCCGTTACAAGAAGACAAGGGAGGGGGATTCTTCCAGGCTAAATCAATACAGACTTCAACCACTGAAAGGAAAACACTTTTATGCAGCTGTGCTTCTTGCAGCCTGAGCAAGCAACAGGCTATCAATACCGTTATTACTGCCCTCACTAATTTAGTAACTCCGCAACCCTCTCTGGCAGTGCCTTTGAGCCAGTTGGCTCCCTGGCCACTTCTGCCCACAGGAACTACCATAAGAGGGTGTCCCTATGGCTACAGCCATTGTGCTTCTGACCGTCGGACCACATCCTTGCAAAACAGCACAGAGCAATCTCCACCCTTCACTTAGGGAGATGACCTGATGTGGGTGTTGAAGAATGTGGAACTGACTCTCATCATTCCTACCATCATCTCTAAGCACTATGTTAGCGCACTTAACCAGAGCTAGGCAATGCGGGATTTGGATGGGAAATATCCCTCCTTCACCTCATCTTCCACCCCACTCTCTGAAACACATGCCTTAAAAAAAGCACACAAATGCCATTCATGAGATCGTTATTTTTGTGCCATGCCATGGATTAGCTTACCAGCAGCCTCCACAATCCATTAAACACTTTTCCAGACTGTAAGTGTAAGAGATGAAAACTGATCCCTGCCCGTGCCAGCAAGAGCAGCCTATACAATGACACCATTGAGCCTGACTCATAACTCCTTTCGGCCTGAACGTCTCTGATCGCAGGCTTCCTGCACAGCTCAGCCCATAAAACTCCACCTGGTAGCGCCTGTACCAAGTCCAAGACTCAATGTTCAAGTTCAACCTGAGTCTTTTGTAAAGGCATCGATCGTCATTTATAAGCTAGATAGAAATCACTCTACCATTACACTGTTATATCGACTGTGACTGAAGAAGAGGATTAGTGCCCAAACCCCTTAGAAACTACTCCATCAGCTAATTACTGTCACTGTTGTAGACTTGCTCTAGAGCCTACTGAAGGGACCTTTAATATAAGGCATATATAAACAAACCTGACATTCAAAACAAGCTACTTTTTAGTTTATTCATCACTAAATTCAGTAAGAATAGAGGGCTTTGCAACATGTATTCCAGATCAGTTACCACAAATCCACCCAGAATCTTCTATTTTCTATTATCTTTTACCAAATGAAGACATATTCATTCTATCCTGGTCTTACAAATGCTGCTGCCACCAGAAAGTCACAGGGGAAACAAACCTTCCCTTGTTTACATGTTCAAGCATTGCACTCGGCCTGTTCGGCTGCAGAATCGGGGAGGGTATACGCGTGCCAGCCCTTTGAGGTTCCCCCTGCAGCCTGCTCCCCAGCTGCAGCCCTGCAGCTTACCTCCCTCATCTCCAGGCTGATGGGACTGCGGTTTTACTGTATAAAAAGAGGTCAGCCACTTCTAGCTTGTGCAGCTGCAGGGCTTCTGGTTACGTTTATCACACCAGTCTGTGTGCTCTCTGCAGTCTGTCACTGGTTTTATCTTTTATTCCATCTTCCCATGTAAGTATTGGGTGGGAAAAATACGGGATCAAGCTCATATTGCTGAGCTTGTTCCAACCACCAAAATAGGCAGAGGATACCCAGCTGGACTGAAAGAGGCCAGGAAGACACCACCTGCATCACAAGCAGAGATGCCCACCCTGGTGTCCTTTCAGCTTCGGGTGAGGCATACCTCCCTGCTGCTCCTTCCTCAGGGCTGCATCCCGGAGCGATGGGTCCTGCCTCAGTCAGGCACAAAGACTGCTTGCTGAAAGACACCAAGCAGGTCCAAGAAAGCCTGGCACCTCTTGGTTTTGAGCAGGGCCAGCAGAACAAATAAATGGAGTTCCGCTTTATTTTCAAGCGGTCTTGCCATGAGAACATTCATAAGCGAAAGCAGTGACTGGAGCTGGCAACACCTTCCGAACCAAACAGGGAGAAACAGCCCCACAACCACCTTGTACACAGCACTACAAGCCCTGGAAAGGGGGCACATTCCTGCCATTCCTCCCAGGCAATCACCATGATCCTGCCAGGGAGAAGTGCAGCCTGCTCCCTGCCACCCTCCTGCCAGGGTGAGCCCAGTAGGTGGATGTGATTGCACAAGGGAAAGACCAGTTCTTCAGCACTGCAGAGGCCAGTCATTAATTCACAACAACTCCAAATCACGCTTTTTCCTTGTCAATTTTTAGCATGTACACTTAAAAAAAAAAAATTGCGGCCACATATTTCTCCGCAGGTCAATTTAGTTACTTTGGGTTGTGGATTGCACAGTGAAATAAAAGGTTGGTTCTGATCAATGGGTCAGCAACCTCTCCAGACCCCACTCTGATTAGCCAAATTGCCCGACCCTCCTCACCTCCAGAAAAATAGTCAGACTATTTGCTGATGTGCAGGGGCTGCCAAGGAGGAACTCCCACTAGAAACGAAGGACTTCATTTTCAAGCCTCTCCCTTTTCTCCTTAGGATGTCTGAAAGCTCAGTGACTTTGGAGTATTTCTGCTACACTGACTATACGAAGCCTCCAGTGGCAACGTGGCTGTTCTCCACCTGAGCTTCATAACCGAGTGCTGACTGAGCCACAGTGAGTATCAACAAACTGCTCATAGAAGGGAGATTCTCCATTCAGTTTGTTTTGCTCTGAAAGTCTGTTTGAAAAATGAAAGTTACCTTTGCTATAATGCTCTTCTGACTATGGAAAGTTTCTGCTGTAAAACTCTGTAATTAACAGGGAGAGTAAAGCTTTATGATGCTGTTCTGTGTCGTGCTCTTTACTGTGGAACACATGCTCCTGGGGTCACATCATTAAGTGACAACTTCCGCTTCCATTTATAAAATACATCAGGAGGTGAAATACCTTTTCTTTATGATCCCGCAGAAAAGCTTGATAGAGTAAATCCAAAATGCTTAAAAACAAACTTATATGGCTTACAGTGTATTCATGCCTCAGTCCCCGTTTTTTGCTTTTTTAAATTTTTCATCTAGTTTTAAGGCTTATGCAGTCAGTGATTTGTCTGGCTTCACTTCTGACAGTGAGTAAATTTGAACCAAAGTTGATGGGGGAACAGGAGTCCAAAGGATATTAAATTCCTACAAGGGCTGCAAAAGCAAGCGTCTAGGTGGGGGGAGAGACCCCACTAGGGACCTCGCTATCTGAACATGCAGGCACCAGTGAAGTCCCGCAGCAGAAAGCACTTGCAAAGCTCCCAGTTTGGGGATTCCTCTTTTGGAGCTCAGATATCAGCTCTTGCCCTTGAGACACAAATTCACAGAAAACCAGATTTCCTCCATTCCAGCGCTCATGCAGATACACCCTGAGTACCTGAGACTATAAAGCAATGCTTGAAAATACCTCAGAATGATTTGAGGTTGCCACTAGAAAGAGCTGGAAAGCTTTCTCATCGTCACTGAGGGGCTCTTACAGCCCGCTGTTTTCTGCCGTTGCAGGAGTAGCTTACAAATGAGATGAGTGCGGCTTGCACTGGGGACACTGAGGCACTGTGAAGGGAAGGACCTCACTGGGGACAAAAGCCGCTGCTCAAAGCCACTGGGCAGGCCAATAGCAGAGACAGGAGCAGAAATGAGGCCACCCAAATTCCAGCATCCATGAGACACGCAACCTCGGAGATTTCAAGCGTCAGAAGCCAGCTGAGCCTGCCTGCTGCAAAAGCAGATGGGCAGAGGCAGGCAGCAGCGCGGCTCTCCCCACAAATGCTAAAGCTCTGCTCTTGCGTTGCTTCCAGGGAAGTCATTCAAAAGTGAACAGCTTTCAGGGAGGGTTCATTCAAATCTTGCCCATCGACAGTAGAAAACTCTCCATTGTAACAGGCAAAGGTAATGAAGGATGCTGCTGCTGCCACAGTGTTAATTTGCCTAAGGAGGGGGAGAGGGAGAAGGGAACAAGGCAATGCAACATAGTGCCTGCAGAAAGAGAAATACAGGCTCTTTCTGTAGGGATTCATGCTGGCTGGGCAGCAAATACAGTCACGATAAAGTCATATAGCTTTCCAACAACTCATGCAGAGTCAAGCAGCTCTCAGCATTAATTTCTAGAGGTTTCTATAGTGGTTTGTAAGAGGTGCACACAGCAGGTCAACTTAACCTCTCTAAAACAATACAGCACGACTGAACGGATTATATTTTCATAATAATGGAATCTGCTGCTGCCGCCAGGCTCCTTCCATCCTTCCTCAGGGTGTGGGAAACCAGTCCGATTTGCTTTAGCGGGCAGAGGGAAAGACTCTCCTGCGAGTCTTCGTGCCATTTTAGTAAAGATGGGTTTGTTCCTCCAGTCTCCTTAAATAGCTCCAGAGACAAGACGTGAGGTAGCCACAACATGTGGCACGTCAGTAAATTCTGTGTGACAAACAGTAATTTCACAGCAAGTGGAGTAGAAGCTGCTCTTCACCTGCTCTGAGCAGGGAGCTGGACCGGCTGGTCTCCGAGGGCCCTTCCAGTGTACGTTAGCCTCTGGATCTGTGGTGTGGGTACCAAACATGCCATTCCCCCTCTCCTGGCCTGAGCTGGGTGCTGGAGGATGAGCAGCTGGCTCAGGGCTGAGCAGCACCAGCCAAGGGGAGACCAGGGACCAGAACTGTCTCAGCCCTGGCTGGGATCCCAGCACCGTTCATTTTAGTTGCACTGTGCCCGCAGAATGGAAACCAGCATGGGACCAAACATTTGAAGAGGGGTGAGCTTCAAACTTGGGGAGCTCTCCTTTTTGAACGCATTACCGAAGTTTTAACCTGCAAATCTCTCTCCACGTGAGGCAGGAGCAGACACATCCTGAACCCTGCAGTTCCCCAGCGCTTCCTGTCTCCCACTCACAAGCCGTGAATTCAACAGGAGGAGAGTGTCACCGAGCATTTCACAACCACCACAAAAGGTTCAGTTCAAGAAACGGACAGAGGTTCAGGGAGGTTATTTTCCAGTTTCACACCCAGAACTGGTTTGCCTAGACCAGAATAAGCTCGGGGTAGTTACTTAAACACTGGGCTCCATTATTACCAATAAAGTGCATGGTGAGCCTGCCCCTCCCAAATGAGCCAGGCAGAAAACTCGCACCAAAGTTCAGGCTGGAGAATCATTTAAGAGGATAGTGCCTTTTAACAATAACATCAGAGACTTCGGGCTGTACGTTAGCTGGAACAGGTGAGAGACAGAGCCAAGCTGTCGTCACCAGCTTATAAAGGACTCAGAAGCTCTTGTTCTCCAAAATACTGAAAATATACTCAGATGATGTGCAGAAGCTAGATTTCAGCTCTATTCATTGTTGCCTGTACCCACGGGTTTTTCTGAAGTCACAACGCCGTAAGAGCGGCCACAGTGGGTTAGAGCAGGGGTGCCTCTGTCCCTGTGTTCAGTTGCCAACAGTCCCGCTGTGGATGCTCGAGCAAGAGCAAGAACAGAGCAAGCATACACAGTGCTTCCCCCGTAATACTCTCCCAGCTTTCAGCTACTTCCACCAGGCTCCAGAAACATTCGAAAATTAAATTTGCCCATTCAGCAGCCCCCAGCTGTGCTCTCTCCTTCAAGTGTTATCTAGTCTCCTCCTGAGCATATATAAACCTCTTAATTCAACAGGCCTGCTCCCTGTAGTAGCAGTGTGGGTCTTGCAATGTGTGGCTTTTTTGTTTAATGTTATCCACTGGGATCACTAACTATATACTTCACTATTCACTAGAAAAAACATGCTTTTAATCCTCATTATTGCAGAGGATGTCTGAAGATTGCCACATGGACATACCCTAAAGGCTCCTAGGACACCTGACAGCAGCACATAAAGGAAAGGTATGGATGATAAAGCAGCATATAAGCTTCCTCCTGACCTTTAGAGCCAGTCTCAGGGGGCTGACAATAACCTCGGCTCCAGAGCAGCCACAGAGCTTCACATTTTAACAGCGATACAGCACAACAGCAGGAAGACTAGACAGTTTTGTCTCCAGTCCAAAACCTGGGCCAAGATTTTTTGCCTATAAACATTTGGGAGGAAAACCTGACATGCCAAAACCAGCTTCCTTAAGACTCGTTTCACCTGGCCTCTTCAGGTATTCTCAAAAGGTCCAGAAGCAAAAATGGTGTAGAGCTTCCTTATGCTGCCAGGTGGACACGCTCAGTGCCCGGAGGCTCCTTCATTTGGCCTCCTGTACCTGCATCTTCGCACCCTTCCCCTCTTCCCCTCGGTGGCAGGCAGGCACCCGCCTTCCTGCCCAGACAGGCCCATTCCTCCTGCGTGGACCCAATTCCAGCATCACGGCTGGAGGGGCTTGGGGTTTTGTTTTGGATTTTTTTGTTTAGATCTGAACCAAAATCGAGATTTGCATTCCTAAGTGTCTCATCAGCTGCTGTGGGGAGGAGGGCCCAGCTCGTATGGTCTGATTTAGCCCTTGTTATTATTTGCTATTTCTCCAGTAAAATAACTCCTTTTCAGCTCTGGATTAATAAATAGTAATAGCCCTTCGTCTCTTTTCCTGCCGGCCCTCCGATGTCATTCAAGGTGATTCAGAAAGCTTTTGGCATCAGCCAAAGACAATGCCTAAAAATTTCAGGAGAGGAGGGAAACGCATTTCCCATCGAAGCACAGCATGAACATCGCAGCCTGATCCAAACACAAAGTATCAAGCTTCCCAGTGTCTGTCACTACAGCTGGATACCTGCCCAGCACCCTGCACCCTCCGAGAGTGCAAACACGGGGTGCAGAAGGGACCGAGCCCTTCCTACACCCGCAGCAGTATCGTGGTGCAAGCCCCACGTGGGCGAGGAGGGGCATGCCCACCTCAGCAGGCGGAGTATCCCTAACAGCATTTCTGGCATGTTTTTCACTTCTTGCTGATAAGCCCTCCTGGGTCTTCCTGCTCCACCGCAGCCACCCCAGCATCTGTGAAAGTAGCACTAGAGATAGTTTGCAGGGCAGCACCTGCGTATCGGTGGCTGGGATGCTCCAGCTGGGTGTCATGGATGGGGAAACACAGCACTGCTGGTGGCACAGAGAGCTCAGTGACCCAGGGACACTTTCTAGAGACCCGCACACATGCGATGCCAGCCCGGGGAGGAAGGGGTTGCAGTCTCCTTGTATGGGGCGCTGATCCACAGAGGCAAAGAGACTGAATTGCTCAACAGTACATTGTATTTTAATCTAATCTTGTGAAATCAGGATGTACTGGAGATGATGCATTCCCTTTTCCTCCTACAACAAAGCATGTAGGAGTTCAGACAGCTGTCAGCATGCCACCTCTAGTCCTGGTGATGTGGGCTTCAGTTCCTTGCTAACTGCAGCTCCCGTAGAAAGGATTTTGAGTCTGGAATGGAGGCGCAGGACAACTACTGCAGCAGCGAGATAGAGATTTACCAGAAGCCCTAAAATGCAGTGGGAAGCAACTAGGAGGGACAGAGGACAGGAGGATCACTTCTGCCACATCACTGCTCAAACCAGCGACACCCAAGGGCTGCTCCAGAGGAGCCGTGCCCTAGCCTGAAACCCCTGCACTGCTACTTAGTGTGGACAAAAGTGGTCAGTGTGGGGTTTGGTGCCATTTCACACCTCCAGCACCTACAAGGCTCACAGGCTGGCACATCCCAGCAGAAGACCAAACACCTATTCAGCTCACGCCATCGAGCCCAAGACCATGCACCCACCTAGACGCTCCCCTTGTCATCTTCACAGATCCTTTCCTTCCCCACCACAGGTGGGCTGGGAGGGGGTGTGAGGAGGATTACCCATATAGATATCCCCTAACAGCCCTGCCCAGGCATCAACATGTAATAAACTGGTTACGGTTGCCAAAGACCCAGCCAGGCTAGAGACGTCCCAGCCTCATCAGGCTTCCTCCAAAACATGGAAGAAGGAGGCAAAAGGAGGAATTGCCGTGTTTTCAGCGTTTCTGAACACACTGCCTTTCTTTGGAGACAGCAGAGCGTGTGGCAGGTGGCCAGCTCCAGATTAGTTTGTTTTCCACCTGGTTTTCTGGGTCCAGGTGCAATCTTTCAGAGCAGGGAACCAGGGACTGGGGAAGAGAAACCCACCTCCAAAGGGGGAGTTTTCTAACCAGCCTCCCCAGCTGCTCCCTCTCCCTCGCCCAGCAGCAAAGACCAGCCCCAACAAGCAGAGCGATACCGAGACACCTCGCCATCCAGGCTGCTGCTCACAAGATTCAGGCTGTGGCAAAATGAAAAGTAAGTGGATTGCGTCCTGCCTCCAGCCCCTGAGCAATTAAGAGATTAATGCAGCCCTTTAAAACGCAGTGATGGGTAGATTTTAAAGGATTTCACTTTCCAACCTCAAAGGCCTGGGGGGAGGGAGAAGAAAAACAATACCTTTTTCTCTACGTTGTTAAGTATCAAAAACTCAGCCTGCATTTGGTAAACACTCGCTCCACCCGCTTCAAATAGGTTAAAGAACGATTCCCTCTCCATTTACTAATAGGTAAACTGAGGCACAGATCTTAAGTGAGTTTATCAAAGTTAGGGAAAACCTTTGCCGCAGAGGGACATATAGAAACCCCATCTTTAATGTCGCTTTATCCTGACCATTTGGCAGCACAGCTGCACAAATGACAGCTGGAGGAGTTGCCACCTTGGCGCCATTAGTGGCCATTAGTGCTCCTCCAGCCCTGGTTTGCACAGATCCATTATGGGCACCTTACCACTAGATCCGTGATCCTGCATTGCCAGGTAGGAATCGTACACGTCCTTCCTCAAGAAGTTGAGAAAGCCAATCTTCCTGGCAAACCTGCAGACAAAAGCCTGCTCATAGAGGCAGTTGAGGAGAAAGCAGCCCTGGATGTGGTCTTCCTCTGTGCCCGGGACCTGCTCCACGAGAGCCAGGTTACAAGTGGGGTCCTTACAGCAGGCTCTCATGCAGTCCCTGCTCCGATGGACCATGGGGGATGACAAGAAGGTGGCTCCATTCTGGACGGAGGCGTCTGTATCCAGCACCAAATCCGGCATCCCTGCTGTAAAGTCCTCCAGGCATGTTTCACCGAAGGGCTTTTCCTCCTGCCCTTTGCCGAAGTCCACCACCAGCGCCAAGCAGACCCAGAGCACAAACCATGGACCTGGACTCCCTCTGGCCATCTTGGCGCCCCAATCCTCACCGCCTGGAGACCTTAATCCTTTCCTAAAGGAAGAGAGAAGATAGATGAAGCCAAGAGGGACGGTGTCCAGGTGCATGCCACCCCGGGGCGAGTGTGGACCCGGAGCATGGCCGAGGC
Source organism: Aptenodytes patagonicus (assembly GCF_965638725.1). Taxonomy (NCBI): domain Eukaryota; kingdom Metazoa; phylum Chordata; class Aves; order Sphenisciformes; family Spheniscidae; genus Aptenodytes; species Aptenodytes patagonicus. Next base: position 29,584,653 of record NC_134955.1, on the reverse strand, counting down.
CGGGTCCCCGCTTGCCCCGGGGTGGCCAATGTGTCCCCCCACCCTGCAACTCATCCCCAGGCATACACTCTCAGCCCCCCACCTGGGCGGTCTCCGGTGAAATCGATGTTGGGAGCGGGGTGTCCCCCTTGTCCCCCCGCGCCTTCACCCCTCAGGTGTGCCTTCAGCTGCGTCCAGCGGAGACAAAGGCACAGAGAGTGCAGGAAGTGAAAACCAACTCCCTGAGAGAGAGGAAAAAAAAAAAAAGATCAAGTCACTCCCCTGCATGCTGAATTGCGTAAGAGGAAGGGGAGGAGAGCCGGGCTGATACCATCTTCCATTCCTCTAGCGAAGGGAGCGAAGGCTCCCTCCCCGTGGGAGCCCAGAGCGGTACTCTCGCTCACACAGGTGCAAGGGCACGCACTCCGGATGAGCATCCCACCAGCCGGGTGCTTGCTGCATCCCCGTGCTTAGGATGCTTTGAAGGAACTGAAACCCAGGGAGCACGCAGTCTGTATCCTCCGGCAGTAGCCCTCGCGCTCCGGTGTGGCCAGCTGTGTGGCACAGAGCACCATTAGCCCAGGTCTTGCTAACCTGAATGAGTGAACCTCGCAGCCGCATCTACAGCACCCATTGCCATCGCTGCTGCAAGAGGTTTCGTGCTCAGTGCAGGCATCTCAAAATCATGAATTCCCTGCTCTTGGGACACAATATTCCTCTTGAGTAAAAGCACTTGGGAGCGTGACTGGAGGCTGCCCGTGTGGTGGGAGCCCTGGCACAGCAGCAGTGAAAACTTTTAGTAATCACCCCCCACTGATGAGCAACATTTCACTACTCTCCCTAATCTCATATAGTTCATTCGCGGTCCATTTATAGGCCCTTGCCTCGCAGGATGGTGCTGTTTGGGGCCACAGGAACACAAAGGCTGCCTGCCATAACTTCCATGTATTTTCTCCCTTCCTGCTTCTACTTGCAGATCCATGATCAAATTCCTCTGTTCAACAGATACACCAGTGTCATCCACCCCCTCTGTCTGTAAACAGTCCTAAAGCCCCTGGGTAAACTGTTCTTATCCCTCTGTCACAGTCCTTAGGAAAGCAGGGAGTGCTTGTAATTTGCTTGGACTTTATTTGTAATGAAATATTGCATCACTTAAAACAACAGCAGCAAATGTGAGCTGGTACTGAGTGGCGTATCTTCGAAAAGAGATGGTGAGCAGCAGCTATGTATCGAACAGCAGCTGGCTTTGTGGTTTTGGGGACCATTCTGGTGTCCAGCATTTCAATTCTTGCTTCTTTCTGTACCTCTGATCCAGCCTCACGTATCCTCATGGGATTTATTGAGAGTCCTTAGAAACATGTTTCCCCCTCCTGGCTGTCACAGACAAACACTATGGAATGTAATGTTGCGGGAATATTATTTTCTAAGTCCTGATGCTGACATTTGTGTATAGTACTGACTTCTGTTGCGAAAAGGGAATTGCTTTGATCTGCCTATGGTAGTGTATATAAAAAAATATAGGCAAAGCCTAAACCATGAAAATAGATGGTAGGGCAGTAGGAAACATGCATGTCTGCAGAGCAGAGAGACGTTTGTTTTCCTTATTGGCTATATGAATCTTTGTCAGAAGAAGCATGGGTGTCTCCCACTCCACACTCAGACCCCATCTCTATACCAGGTCTTTAAGGACTCATCTGCAGACCATGCAAGCGGTAAAGGGATAGCTGACCTTGCTGTCCTGCACATCTAAATACACGCAGGAGAAATAAAAACAACGACAAGGTTGTCTCCTTCTTTTATTCTGCACTGCCTAAGGCACTCTGCTGGGGGATCTCTCTTGTATTTAATCCAGAGGAGACTTTTTCCTGGATAAATATTTAAAGCCTTCGTTCTGGAGCCAGGTGAGACTCAGTGCAGTTCCCTGACACAGGAGCATGCTACTCAGGGAGCAGCTGGCCCGATCCCCTTGCAAACCAGCGACCGTGCTTGGATATCCGCACTGGCAGAACTGCCCCCGAACAGTCTGGTTTGGTATTTTTGTCTAACTGGCAATAATCCAATCTACGTCAGTAGTAGTGTTGCGTTACAAAATCTCTGTCAAGGGTTTCCTGCAAACCTGAAGGACACGATGTCTCTTCTGCTTGTGCCAGGTAACGTAACTCCTACAAACGCAGAGCTGGGAGGACTCCTTGATTGGCATCTCTAGCGCCCCCCCCCTTTTTAAATGTTTATGAAGGGATGAGTCCCTTCGTAAGCTGATCAAGCCTAGCCTTTAGAGTAGGGGGGGTTTAATAGCTTTTGCTCTCAGCAGAAGGCTGTGCTAATGTCCTGCTGCAAGGTTTTCTGCTGCTCACCCTGAATGTATTTCTGGTTACTTTATATTCAATTTTCTTGTGCAGTATTGTCCTTTCATTTCAAAATCTCCTCTCCTTTTGTCTTCTTCAGCTGTATTTATTTTAGTGAAATCATATCCTGACTCAGTCTTCAGTTTGCTAGTGCAAGCAAGCCCTGATCTTTCAATCAATTCTTTTATGGTAGAGTCTCCATTTCCCTTCTGTTATCCTAATGGCCTTTTTTCTGCACATTTTCCAGTTTCAGGTATTTTATTATTAAATATGTGTTACAGAATTCTATGCCACAGTCTAAGGAATGGATCACCATTACCAAGTATTTAATCTTCTCTCTCTCTGCTGGAAATACATTGCTGAATCCATCTTGGGATCATATTAGTATCATTCATAGGTTCACTGCCATAAGAGCCATCTTATGAACAGTACATGTTTTATGGATCTTGGTCTTGTTCTCTCTGCCATTTTCAGCTGATCAGCCCCCAGCTAAATTTTTTTGTGACAATTTCCTAAGTATGTGATCTTAATTTTTACATTCTCTATATTCTTAAATTTGACTCATTTTTTTCTGCTTAGCAGATGGGTCTGGCTTGTTTATTTGACCTTTAAAGATCACATTTTTGGTCCTCCACTGTAGGAGGGATGCATCCCACCTCTGTGCCAGTAGCACAGTTTCTAAATATGCCCAGTTTCTTCTGGAGAGGTTCAGTAATTAAAATTTTAATTGAGATTAGTCCCAAGATCAAGGACTTCCACTAGGAACCTCTCTCTGTTGCAGCAGCTTTCCTTCCAACTCAGTAACTTACTCTTTGCCCTCCTAACCTAGAAATCCCATCGCAGCCCTCATTGTCTGCCAAACAAATAATTTCTCACAACTTCAGCTGAGCCATGTGTTATTCATATTATTGTGAAGGGAAAGTAGGGCGTGTGATTTTATGACTTGGGAGTGTTTTTAAGGGGTCCTGAAACACTGAGTCATTGTTAACGTTTGTCTGTCTTTGAGCAGTGTCTGTTCTCAGTCTGGCAATAACTATTCAGGAGATGACTCAGGGGGGGTAAACCACACCATAATTCAATATTTGACTAAGTTTATAAGAGCTCTTAGACACGCATGGCTTGTAAGAAACTTGGTGCAGGAGCGTGCATCACCTGCCCTCTTGTGATTGCTATGGAGACCCCAGCACCCATCGGCAGGTGGATGCCCACCTTCCAGAATGAAGTGACCCTAACAGGCAGAAAAATAAGGACGACTTGGTCCAGGTCCCCTTTGTCCCTCTGTGCAGCCCAGCTCCATGACATCACCGTCTGCAATGACTTCCTGACAGCAGCTTGTCCCACCGGCTGCTGCAGGCAAATCCATTCTGCTGGGCTTTACCTGGGAACCGTTCCATGTATAATTAGCGCTTGGGAGACAGGTTTGCTTGCTTGCTTGTTTTGTTGTATTTGCCTCAGGTTAAACCTCCTGGTGTGGTTTAGGGGTGAGACCCGGATGCAAGTGACGGCACAAAGATGTGGCAAAGGAAGGAGACGGGGAGGGACCTCATCGGGCCGTGACTAACCACTGGTCCTGTGGAATGAAGCAAGGGAAAGGATGACAGGCTGCTGAGTCCTCCCGAGAGCCATTCCCACTGCATCGAGGGTAGCTTTGGGGAAGGGAGTTATAATGAGGGTATATTGTTTCTTTGGGGAAGTTCTTGTCTGCAGTCCTGCATGGCACTGGCTTTTATTTTAATGTTGGTGGTCAAGGTAAACCGTTAAGGACAGGAGCACTGGGAAAGGAAGAAGGGAAAATAGCATCAAGACTAGTTACACCGAGAAAGTATCTGCATTTTTGTCTTGTCTACGCTAGGCTTTTATGGGAGATAGGTATGGAAATGTGAAGCAAAGAACCTTCAATTTGCAGGAACTAGAATAAACTTAACATTTCCTGTTGAAGTCCCCATAGGCAACCTGAGCTGTTCTTTACAGCACTTGTGAGTGGAACAGGATTGGCCGTGGGGTTCCCCACGGCCTCTCCTTCTCCATCACTTCCTACCGTGACTGCATCCCTGGGAACCTTCTGACTTTCAACACCTTCAGGCCAGCTGCCAGTGCCTTCCATGAAAGGCTGCTCTCCCCTGTGTTTGTAGATGGTGATTTCCCTGCAGGTGTGAGCAGTACAGTCCCTGCAAGTGTAATTGCACCCTTTCAAGGGATCGGGTCACAATAAACTTCTTGGTGCAAGAACTATACAGATGGCCTCTGCAAGCCTGAAATGTTGAAAGCAGGCTGGAGAACAAGGAAGATCCCCTTCATCTATTCAGCCAGTGCTTCTCTTGTCTCCAACTCTACCATTCAAGGACTTGCTGAAACCTCTGTGCCACATGAAAACACTGATAATGCTTTCAGTGCCGCAGGCCTCTTTCTGTAGGGAAACAGCAAAGCAATACAAGAGGGAAGGCAACAAAACAACATGGACAGGTTTTCAAAGATCCCCAAATAATCCATTTGGTATCTAATTCATGTTGTCAGCTTCACCTAAGTATTCAAGGGGAGGGGAGGGCTTCCTCCCCTTGGCTTAATCATCCCACTACCTACAGAATGTCTGAGGATGGACACAGATAAGCAGAATTAATTGCCTAAATAAGGAGAGAGTCCAGGGTTTGCTACTCCTCTGGTGTGCCAAAGCAGTAAGTACAACTATTTTTCATTTACCCTTCTCAGCTGCTGCTGAGCCATTAGCCTTTATGCTTCACTTGACTGCCAGTAACAGAGGCAGGAGCGAAGGCAGGCAGGCAGCCTAGCTCATCTGACCTCTTATCTTTATTGCTGAGACCTGTCTATTTTCTGAGGTGGTGCCAAATAGTGCGATTTTGGGTTGATCAGTCAAATACTAAGTAGAGAAATGTTTTCCTCTGTCTCTCAGCATTCTTCCTTCTGACTGCCCTTTCGTTGCCTTATGAAAGGGGGAGAGGAGTAAGACTGAAGAATATATAGGCTCCTCTCCGTGTGCTGGTGGGAAGGTAGCAGTACTGCTCAGGTGAGAGGTGGGGACTGCGTGAGCTGGAAACCCCTGGCTGCTTCCTTAATTCTCCAGGAGTTGAAGGTGAGAGATGATGCGGTCTCCCTCTTCTTGCTAGAGCTCTGGGGCAACGGTGCAGCCTTTTTGGTTTCCATGCTCCTGTGGAGACACTGGAGGATGAGGAAAGTGGATGATGGACGTCAAGATGCTGGGTGTACTGGGGTTGCTCACTCGGGGCTCTGGATTTTTTAAATCTCCAGTCCTGGCTACATTTTCTGATCCGCACAACTTTTTTCTGTGCCTGTTCCTGCTCACAGGAGGGTGCAGAACCTCTTTACCTTGTGGTGTCAACATAGTATTGATACAGTCACCTCTGCTGTCTTCCCTGGTTTAATTTGTGTTAACTATCATGTTTGCAACCACAGGGAAAGTGATTATTTTCTAAAACAGGGGGAGGGTGGCTTCTGGCTGTCTTGAAGGAAAACATTCCTCTCTAGGCTGGGACTCAAGGGAAAGGGGCCGACCTGGTTCTCTGGAAAGATGAGCTGGGGCCCTGCTGAATTATTGAGCATGCACCACAGTCATCAGCTTAGAGAGAAAGAGAAGCACCAGCTTAGGTCACAGGTGTGGGATGGAGATTATTAGCGTCAAGAACAGAGGAGTGTAACCAGATCTGCCTCATGCACTTGGTTGGTCTGCTGCCTGGATCAGTGTCACAGCTGCTTGGCACTACGACACAGATGCTCAGCTTGGTTTGGTGGCCCTCTCTGGGGCCACAGACAGTCACAAAAGCCCAACTCCACAGTATCAAATCCCCCCCTCCTTTCAGAGGCAAAACCTCACTCTTAAGGCAGGCCTGGAGGAGCAGCAACCCCAGGTCACACACGTGGAAACTGAGGCGCAGGGTTTCAGTCTAACACTCAAATGTGTTGGCCACGTTTAAATCCCCTTTATTCACCTACATAAACAATAAGCACATTTGCAGAGGACATGATCACCAGCAACTGCAGCAGGAGGTCCACTGGAGCTTACATGTGCACAGCTCTTGTGAAAAAACAGGTTGTCTGATTAGATGACTTAGTTGCCCAAGTATGTGTGTTCACTTCTGAAATTTTGGTCCAGGTTGTATGCCTAAGGCTATAAGGAGAGATAACTAGGTTGAAAATAAGATCTCATCTCCCAGCCATGCCTGAGATCTCTGAGATCCCCCCGCTGTGCACGTCCAATCAAAATGGTGAATGTCCTTCTGTCCCTTTGGCCACCTGAATCTGCTGTGATGCGAGGAAAGGACAGGATGGGGTGCAGCACTGTGAAAAGAGTCATGCAGCTGCTTCTTGTTTGGTGGCAGCTGGCACTTACCAGCACTGGCAGGTGGCTGCTGCACCCGTAGGAGATGCTGCCTCGTTCAAAGGGGACGATATCACTTACCCTGTATGAGGCACCCAATCCTGTGCCTGCAGCAACTTCTACCACGCCCTCACGGAGTGATCTTGCACACAGTCTTTTTGCTTCTTCCTCTTGCTTTAATGATAGAATAAAATAGTTTATTACTGGAAGAGGCCTAGTTTAGCTGTAAACATTTATTTCTGTATTGCCACCTTCTCATTACAAAGAATTCACGACTAAGCTCATAAAAGCCAAAGCAGTATGATGAACATCCTGTAATCTGGCTCATTTTGGCCTACAGCTTTCCTGAGAGGGCCTCTGACATCCCCCTCTGAATGCCTTATTCCGTTGTAGGGTGACACTGATAGAGCAGCACGAGGGCACCAGGGTCTGCTTATTACTTTGTCGATAGAGTGCGGACGGTGAGGTGAGACTGCCTGTGGACCTTTTCAGATGTGGTATCTCAGCGCATCGCTTATGCTCAAGTGAGGTTACAAGTCAACAGCGGCTCAAGCTGCTTGAAGAGCCATCAGGACAGGTTATATTCCTCTTTCCCTCTTCCTCACACTTATCCTGTGACCTCTGGATCCTGTGCTTCATAAATTCAACTACGCTGGCAGAAGATTAACAGGGCAAATCCCATCTTTCTTGTAGAGGTGAACTGAACTGCTCAACAAAGAGCACCAGCGTCAGCACAGGGGTTGGAGGAAGGGGGCAACTTCCCTGTCAGCCCTTCAGCCGCTGCAAATTTTTGGATTGACTCAGGGATGCCAGGTAACTTCTCTTGTAAGTCTGGTCCTCGTTCTCTGTTCTTAATGCCAGCCTGTCTGGAGTTCCTCGGGACCAAAGAAAGTATAGGTTGTTTTCCCCTGTTAAAAAATGTCAGTCCCTGAACACCAAAATAGAGCATTTCTATTTGGAGACAGGAACTTGACACCTGGCAGTGTGTGTCCTTTGGTCCAGAGTTACCTTGTGAAAATCTGCCCATGTTGGGCCAGCATATTAACCTCTGAAAAGTCAATAGTTGTAAACACTTTATAGGATGTTCAATGGGATTTGCAAGGTTTCTAACAGTTAAGAATCTCTGAAGAATCTGCACTAACTGAGTATGCTCTGAGCCTCTCACAACATGGATTTTTCTGGGAAATTTTGGTCTAAATAAGGCAGTTTTAGGAGTGAGATTAGAAGGAGGATACAGCCAAGCAGTGAGGAAAAAATGGGTAAAGCTGCTTAAATTAAATAGCTGACAGCTGTCTTCTGAATAGAAATTTTAGGCTGTCTGAAAAGCAGAGGAGATTATATCAGTTTCAGGTATACTTTAATACTTTATCCCTCACTGATGTAGAAGCAAGTTTCAGGATCAGCATTTTGTGGAATTTTCCGTCAGAAAAGGCTTTTTTTTTTGCTCAAATTCAGGATGAAAAGAAGGGCTGGAATGGCCCTGCCCATTTTTCTATCACCCTGTGTGCAAGATGTTGCTGGCTGGCTGTACCACCATCCCTCTGGGCACAGGAATGTGGCTTTGGCAGGGGGGCTGGGTCCGACTTCCAGAGGAGAACAGCCCCCCTGCAGACTGCCCCATGCTGCCTGGCAGCAGCTGTGAGTGGGAGAAGGGTTGGTTGCTTTTCCTTTGGTTTATCTAGCTCTTGGTCTCCAAACTGGAAGTACCTTGGCTGCCAGGGGCAGCAGAGACTTACTTGCTTTTTCCACGTAAATCATGAGACTGGGGTTGTTGGATCTGCTTCATGATGGAGGGTCTCAGCTGGTTTGTCCGTTTGATAGGGCAGCTCCCTTGGCAGGTCGACGGAGGGCTCTGGGAACAGATGAATAAAGACGTGTGATACAGCATCTAGAGGGCACGCAGGTGTCCCAGTGCCCTGGCACCCGATAAACACAGCCAGCCTGATTTCTGTTCCTCTGAACAGTGCTGCTCGCACGTATCCTTCTAAAATAGGGCAATAATGCTGCAGACCTTTAACCTGTCTTCCAGTAAGAAAGAGATTGTAAACCAAGCAATGATAATATATAGTACGATAGCAGTTTATGACGCTTCAGCAGGTGAACCTGTTTAACATGAATACTTTTCTATGGGAAGGAAATAGTGCTATATCCCTAGACAGGCCTTCCCCTGCAGTGTCATCATGTCAAATACTATACTTTTTGTTTTTAATAAGAGCACAGATATTTTGTTTTATCTCAGAAGTGCCTTGCTCAAATGATCTCAAATTCAGGCCACCGGGATTTCTACAGACATTTTTGAGCAAGCTGGAATAAATTTACAGGTTGTAGAACAATGTAAAACGGGACTGCTGAGTCCAAGTTTGGCTTGCAGTGTCACTAACCTAGTATTCCCACTCTTGTAAAATAGTGGATGTAGCCACCTGACTCCAGACCACTTCTCCTTATCTGTGCTGGGTCCAGTGCTTTAGCTGGAAAATGCCAAATACACCATTTCAATGGGAGCTAAACGCTGTAGCTGCAGGCAGAGTAGTTTACAGAGGCTTGTAGAGCTCGAACACAGCAGGATTCAATGCATTATGTATGGATCAGCCCTCTGGAATTGCACATGCACGTAAGTTATGCCTGTAGGAAAACAGTCATTTAAAACCTCCTTTTTCCTCACCTCTTGGAGCTGACTTGCGTTAAATATTAACAAACTTGGTTCATCAATTCCCTGGTTCACTTGGCTTCTTTTAACAACAGATGTTACTACAACAACTTCTCTGCCTGCCTCCCTGCTCCTGTCAGCACAGCTGATGGTGAAACCCAAGAATCTGCTCCTGTAACTCTGCCTGCAGAGCCTGGCTGCTGCCCCGGCCGTGTGGTCTCCCCCACCTCTCTCCCTGGGATCACCAATGCTGCCCGCCTTTGGCGTCTGTGAGTAGCTTGTGCTGTGAGCCAGTAGTTGCAGAGAGGTGTTGGTTAAAGGAGACAGAGAAAAGGAGTGAGGGAGTTCCTGCTGTCAGAGGAGGAGAAGGAGGAAGCGGTGAGCATGGCCAGCAACTCCAGCGCACTGCCCCGGGTGACTTTCCAGACGCCAGAGAAAACTGGGGAGGAATCATCACACAGGAAACTGGGCAAGTTAACTATAAAGTACAACCGCAAAGACCTACAGCGCTGGCTAGACCTGGAGGAATGGATCAACGCCCAGCTGCAGGAGCTGTACCAATGCCGGGTGAGTAGCTGGGGCAAATCAGCCCCTCACTCGTCAGGTGAACGGGACTAGAGGCCCCGCGTGCTGGGACAGAAGTTTGCTTGCTCTGCCTTACTGGAAGTACCTTCTCACCTTCGGTCTTCGTTAGGTATCTCATTGCCACCTGCTACAGCACTCTCTCTGACTGGTGTGCCTGCAGTCGGCGAAGCTTGCACCAATATAATCCAACTAGGTTTAAACTCTCTGGTCTTGCACCTGCTGGGGGGGTGTAGCTATTGCTCAGCACGAGTGCAGAACCTAGAGAGATGTACAAACCCAGAGTGATTCTTGTTACTGAGCTCCATGTGTGAGTGGCTTTGCTGCAAGCAGTATCTAAGCTAGCTGGGTTAGAGTTATCAGTGTATCCTTGTTCCTTTGGTCACAACAGTGTAGCTATAGCTGCTGTTTGAATGAGACACTCCGGATAATGCCGTATCTGTAGCTGCTGAGTCTGGACACACTACTGGCAGCAGGGAAAAAAAGAAAAAAAAAATACATTCTCAAATGTAGAGATCTTATGCCTTCACCTACACAAATCCCCAGAGCTGTCTTCCTTGCCTGAGATTCCCTTTGCACCAGGAACAGTCCCTCCTAAATTCTTCCTGCCTGTCTGAGAGCTGTCCCACTAAGAAAGATCCAGGAGCGCCGAGGTCCAGCACCTGAATGGTACCAGTCTTTACTTGAGATGTTGCAGGGTACATTTTTTCTTAAGGGTAGTGTGACATTTAAATCAAGTTCCAGCACTGGCTGGATACACTGAAATTTTAACCTGGTAGTATCACTTCTATTCATATTTTGTGCTTAGATGGATGGCACTTACTTACACTGGGAGCTTTCAGAAGGGATAGTGCTTTTCCATGTTTGAGATAATTCCTTTGGAGTGTGGTACAGGAAAAGGTGAAAGGATTTCCCATATTGTACATCATGGTCTTAAACCCATTTAAACAGCTTGACTAAGCGTTTTGCTTTTATCTGTAGGGCAATGGCTGATGCAGTAAGAGAACATAGCTTTCTTGACTCACAAGCCAGTACATCTTCAACAGAAGACATAGATGGGTTTAACAAATTGTGTAAAAGAGCTTATTCATGTCCTGGATGGGGATGGACTAAATGAACTGTCAAGCCCTTTCTGCCCTGTTTTCTGTATTTGCACCCCAGCACAGCGTTAAGCGCATTTTTGAGATACAAGGAAAAAAGAGCTGATGATTGCTTAGAGTCTTCCACTCTGAGCATCAGCAGTTTCAAATTGCAATCAACAGTGGAACTGGACATGTTAGAACAGCCCAGGAAAGGTGATTTTTGTGCTATATGCCATGATGGTACAGAGAAGCTTTTGCCTGCCCAGGCTGATTTTCTGGGCCTGAGAGCCATAGAACGATGTCAACTCCATGGCTGAAGAGCCAAACTTCAGGAACTGTCTCTGAGGCTGTCTTTATTATTGTTGTTGCTGCTGTTGTTTATTATTATTATTATCATCATTATTATCATCATTTTCTGTGTGGCTGCTTCCTATTTGATATTTGTGGGAATGTACCAGGTTCTCATGCCATGTTGGGAGAGAAAAATAGTTTCTGTTCTAATTTATGCTATATGCAAAGAACATGCAGCAGAAAACAAATATGGAGAAAAAGGTCTTTCCTTCTGTCACAAATGCTTGGCTCCTCTGAAAATGAGTACATTACTGCTCCTGGTTTGTTGATTAACATTCTTAGACTTCCCAAACAATTTTATAGCTTGTTTAGTAAAAATGACAAAGGATAAAAGCTCATAATCTCTTCAAGACTTAATTGTGAATTTCCAATTGTTTTCTATAGTTTATGAAATGATAGTAATAATCTTGATAATGCATTATGAAACATTATATAGTGTCCATAGGAGCAGATGTTATCGTTAGACCTAGTCAGACAGGCAAAATTCAGCGTGTTTGCGAAGTGCTAGAGGGGTGGTCCTGGTGAGTGAAAGCTGTTCAAAAGAACAGCGGCAGTGACAGTGTCGCTTGCCAACCATGCCTCCACTGGCGTTTAAGGGACTGTCCCTGGGGTTGATAGCTCAGTTCAGAGAGCCCTTAGCCTGACTGTTGAGATTTGCCAGAGCTAAGCAAGGAGAATGGCTGCTGCTTTGTGTAACAGAACATCATGCCGTTTGGGGAATTACTGCAGTTTTAAAGAGAAGGTTTGGGGGTTTTCTTTTAGATAGATGAGAAGCACTTGGTACCACTAGTAACATGACCCAAGATAAGGCTCCCTGTGTGCTACTCCTACTTGCCCAAATCTACATATGTACACTTGTAAAGGTGTCAGAAAAACAAGCCAGGTTACGTTATCACTTCTGGTTTTCTGCGAATTAGGAGCAGTTTACTGTCACCAGAGTAGCTGCCCAAAGGGGATATTTTTTCCTTACTACAAAATCCCAGCAGGCAAGAGTGAGAAATCCAGCGATGTCCTTACGGGAGCAGATTGCCAGTGGATTGCCTTTGTTAGCATCTCTCCAGCACAACAGATTTCCCGACTTCCTGGTGTATTTGGGCCAACTTAAGAGATTTGCTACCAGGAACTACATAACATGATGCTGTGCCAGGTCAGAGACTGTTAATAGGGTACAACAGGGGGTTACACAGGATCTTTTCAAATAAGTACATGTGCCACAGTAAATTACTTGTAATCCCCCAGGTGTCCAGCAGGTCCTCCTGCTCTCCTCTGTGCATTGTGGCAAGACTATTTAGTTAGCCCTGCTAGTCTGGGCTTCCTTGGATCCATCGGCTTCCATTACATTGTCTCTTTGTCAGCTTCTTCCTTTGCTCCACCTGCCCTTGGCAGTGCAATGGTCCTCAGCATCTTCCAGAAACCCATGTGACAGAGTCAGAATAAACAGCATTGCAGATTCAAATGCCAGGAAAGTTAGTTCAAACATAGCCTCCTGATACAGACAATCTGAATGCTATGCTATTTACTATCATGAGGCTTTTTGCAACAAAACTAAGACTTGGGAGACAATTTTGATTTTCAAGATGATTCCCTGCACGTGGAAGCCAGAACACCATCCATACTAGGACCAGAAAGCCATAGGGAGTTCCTACCCTGTCTCACCCTCCTGGCCTATTTAGCTTCTTAGCCAGAGACAAAGTCAGGCTGGATCAACACCTGTTGTCTAAACAGTCATGTGAAAACTATTACTTTGAAGAAGAAATGCTGTGTGGGTCACAGTACAATATATTTGACTCTTTTATTATTTATTGTTAAGTCAGCTGCATAACAAAGCTGAACAAAGGTTTTCTGTTTCCTCTCTGGCTTGGTATCAAGAGATTGCTCGGAACAAGTTTCTTTTTTCCCCGTAAATATTGCCTTTATTGTTTAATGTTTTACATACACATCCATAAATGTTACCCAGCAATCAGGTACCACGCTGTTTACTCAGTATCCTCATTCTGCTGATTACTATGTTCAAATATCACTAGTGTTGTGTTGTCAAAGACTCATTTTGCAAATACATTGGAAACCACAGCCTGCTTTCCTTACAGTCTTGTAGAGACATGTGGAGCTAAAATGTGTCTGTGATCGAGTTTACAAACGTTTCCAGCTAACACCTCCATACATTACAAGATTATTACTCCAATCACTAAAGCTTGAGGTCTCTCTTACATTAAAGGAGACTATTATATCCCTCTCATGTCTGTAAGAGAAAGCTGCCAAAATATTGTTAGGTCTTTCAAAAGCATAATTGTTTTTCTCTCCATTACTGCAAAAAGCCTTGGCGTAAATACCAACTATGTCAATGTATTTAGCCTAAAAGCCTAAAATCCCCTTGTATTAGTTGAGCCTCTCTAAGATTAAGCCTGCTGGATTTCTGTTTGGTGAACGCTTGTGCACACTCTTCATAGATGAGGGTTGTCCCAGGCTGCCTTACATTTTTTGCACTGCAGCTGGCAACTGCAGTTGCATATTCTTGAAAGGGTTTTCCCATGATGGACGACAATCCCTGAGCTGTGGTATCAAGTGTTGAGGTGGGAAAAGATGAAGAATGTGTACATCAGGATGTGTGGCTGTAGGAGACACCACAGAGGGGCTGGAATCCACGCCCTCTTTACAAGATCCTCCTTATTTTGAGATGATTTATATCTTGACCTCAACTTTGCAGCATAATTTTATTGTAACTAGTTCCTTCTCAGCTGCTCAGTTCTTTAAAGATGGCCTCTAGAGCTCGTAGAAGTTTGAAGGTTTATTAACTGTGTATTTATTTTTTTTTTTAGCTAAGAGAGGAAACAGAGGCAGCAACTCCTGAACCACAAATTGATCTTGAAGATCTCCTGGAGGTCCCTAATGAAGAACAGAAATTAAAACTACAGGTCAGATAGAGGGACTTGGTGACTTTAAGTTAGGGACTCCCTTCATAAAGAGAAGTAGTGGTGTGTGGGGTACAGAATATATGTATACAGTGTTGCATGATGCTTCCCTGTGTCTTAGCCTGTCAAATGTAGTAAGATTACATACCCTTTTTGTAGGGAGGGGAGAACAGGTCAACTCATAAAATACTAAAATGAGTCCTCCTTGGTTTTTAGGAAATCCTCCATGAGTGCTCCAGCCCGACAGAGGTGAGTGAAGCACCATCAATATATATATATGTTATACTGTTCTGTAAGAGTGTGTCTTTGTTGCTGCTTGGCTGAAGCGCCAAGATGTTACTGTACCTAACATGACGCTGCAGATTTGTTTAATTCCCAATGGGAGGTGTTTGCCACTTTATCCTGCTGTGTTAGAAAAATACATGTAAATCTACATGGATGAGCTGAAGGCAGACCAGTGGAGCAAATAAGGAATTACACTTTACAACCAAAGAAAGTTCATTCCATGTTTTGGACATCCTAAGCTGACCAGGCTGAGTTGCTATTTGCTCCTCAGCGTAGAAAAGCCATAGACAGTGATACAGCTCACATAACCGTCTTGCACACTGTTAACTAAAGCATTCTTAGCTTAAACCACTCTAGTGTTACGAGTGACAAGAATGTAGAATGGCCCTCAGATTGGATTGGGCAGATAATTGTTGAGCAGTGGCCACGTAAGTTAAGTTTTACACGTGTTTTTTCTTTTCCCCATGTGAACTTTACAAGTACTGGTTTTGAGTTAGAGAGTTAAAGAAATCCCACAAGCTGTCACAATGTCCAAAGGAGTGGAGCCCAATGCTTTGCTGTGTAGTGCATGTACCACACAGCAATTGCCTTCACTGCACTGCATACCTGTGCAAAATGAGGTCTCCCATCACTGCTTCAGTCACATGCATTGCATGTGAACGTTGTGCTTGGACATCATTCATCAGTCTCCACATCTTGTCAAGCCTATATAGCTGTACAGTGATGAACATACAGAAAATGAGGTGGATGCACGACTATCATTGAAATTAAACTCGGCTGTAGCAACCATTACAGATAGTCTCCTAGCAGGGGTTCAGCAGACAAGGCTGGCAATAGGGAAATAGTTTTCCGAGTGTCTGAATTTCAGATCTTAGGCAAGAACCCCACATTCCCAGAGAGATAACTGAAAAGAGTTTGCTCTTCTTTTTCATGAGCCGTGAAAGTGTCTTGCAGACAGCATGGTACTTGCTAACTGCTGCCCCTTTAGCAAAAATACGTACTTTCACCCTGGTGATCTTGAATCCAGTCCCCTTGAAAGATCACAGCAGCCTATTTGCAGAAAGCAGAGAGAGGAAACAAACTGGTTTCCTCTGAAGGGACTGACGGAAAAGGTATGTATGATCCTAGGCATTGACTTCCAGAGCATGCTGTGGCAGGCAACCTCTGATCACCCAAGTGAGGAAGCTGGGCTTCCACACAGCACAGATGGTAACAAGCTGCAATACTTCCAGTGACCTTGCCTAATTACAAGGACATGTAGCTATCTGTTTGGGTGAAGAAAGGCTGCGCACTCCTTTATGGTGATGTTACTTGTCATGCAGGGGGTAAAGTCTGCACTAGTCACATTGACTTCTGCTTGGAATAACCAGATGGTCCAGTTTAGTTCATAGTACTTGGCTGTGTCAGCAAAGTAGTCGAGGTTTATCTCCTGCCTGCTCTGCCTGTCCTCAACCCCTGCTCCAGGTTATCATTAGTCCTACGGGTGTTTTGCTCCACCTCTTCTCTGCCGGCCACTTCCTTGTAGAATTGGCACAGCTCTAAGATGGTTTGCAATCCACAACATGGAGCTTTACAGGTTCAACAAGAGGGACAGCTTGCTTTGCCCTAGATTGGGAGGGCAGCAGAAGTGGGCAGGAGGTTATGGTGGCAACAGGAAGCAGTGGAACCTAACAGAGGACAACAGCATCCTGAGGTCATCTCAAGGTGGAAAAAGTAGGTAGCTGGGATGAAGAGGGGCAGGCTGGCTCCTGGGGAGAAAGTAAACAAGGCTGCTCCAGAGGGAGACAGGGGAAGGGAAGTAGAGGGGCTTTTAGACCCTTCTCATCCATCAAAAGGTCTCCTTCCCTAAGCTAAGAGATAGGTTTGCTCGATACATGTCAAAATTCTGGTTTCTGCTCAACATGAAGGCGAATGTGGGAATAACGCAAGTGCCATAGTACTCTTTGGGCTGGTGAGCGCTGGAATTAACGTGACAACCTTCTTCAACCAATTCTCATTGTAGGACTTCATTACGGAATTGCTTAGTCGATTGAAAGGTCTCCGGAGAGTCACCAATCCTCAGAAGAAATGACCTTGCCCACATGGAACACCCAGCTTTGGTCACATGGAAACGTGTCTCTTCCCCACAAAAACCAGGATCAGCAACATCACTTCAGAATATGTTTAGGACTTACTGTTATTGAGAAACATCACCAAGTTTGCGAACTTTGTCCCAGTGGTTTGAAGTCTCCACTCCTTCCAGATCTACGCGCACAGCAGGGAGCTAGATTGTACGTTTTCTTGATCCTTAAAGGGCATGTTAACCTGGGGAACAGGACAAGATGTCCTTCCTTTAGTTTCTTCTAGGAATTTCCATGCTGGCTGAGGAGCACTGAATACAATTCTCAGGAGCTCATCAAGACTTCTTTCTTTCCATCCACTGCAAGGAAAATAAGGCATTGGTTATCACTCATTCATCAACATGGAAAATCAGTTACTGTTAAGCTGCACGCTGTTTCAGTCTGGCTGGGACCCAGCTGTTACTGCTGTACCTGACTCTACAGCATTGCACGTACTTTGTAAGTCTTACTAAGCCCTGTTATTCATGAAGGTTGGACAGAAAATATACAGTAGGATGGAAGGAAAATGTTTGAGTGCACCTGGTCTACTTAAGGGGAAGTTAGTGAAACAGCTGCTAAGGCTAATGGAAGAAAGATTGCTTTTCCTTTTTGTGGAATTTAGGACTTAATGATCTAGAAGTGTCTTCTAAAGGAGCAAGGTCTGGGAATGATTTTTCTCATCATTTAAAAGATGTTGGAAAAATGCTTATTTTGTATATTAAAACAGAGAAAAACAGCTGTGCCCTGCTTGCTTTTGCTCTCTTCTTAGACACTAAAGAAAAACTGAAGTGAAAAAACACCCGCTCCCAATTTCCCTGCACGGAGCATCTTGGAGCAAGTCTTTTGCAGACAGGTAGGTCTCACAAATGAGAAGTGAGGTAGGACACATTGTCTTGCTGCACAAACTCTTCTGGCTACAACTAACGTATGGCTGGAAAAATACAGAGGAAACTACATCCAGCCTCTCAGCAAGTCAGTAACTTGACACATGTGGCTAGGAAATAAGACAGCAAAGGGAGGCTGATTGCTTAGGCAGAGTAGACTCTCACATTATATCCTGCGCCTACGCTCTCATGCCTGCCACTCAAACACAAGAGATGAGTTGCTGAGTCATATCCAGCGGGGCTCCTATGTAACAGTATGTTCAAGGCTAGCTTTTGAGTACGTGTTTTGTCAGACAGGGACAGAAGGGGCCAACTCTGGAACAAAAGGGATGTGCAGGTTAGCTAACAAAGACAAACAAGAACTCTTGGGTTGGACCAGTAATATCTTAAATACATTAGTCTTTTCATCTTTATCAGTAACAGGGTGACGACTACTGCCTTTTGCTTCCCTCCTGTTTTCCAGCAGAAGTGTCAGTGAACAAGCCGTGGGCTGTGCACATCTCTGAGAGGACAAAATCCAAGCTGCAGTAACAACTGTGATGTGAGGGCTTGCTTCCCTTCACATGCTGTTCTTGTATGCAACAGCCTCCTGGAAGTTAGCAAGCCATGCAGCTCATACCTTGTCCTAAGGCTGCTCCAAGAGGCTCTACGCCTCACCCACTAGGTTGGAGAAATAGCCTTTCTTTATCAGGTCCATATATATCTATGATAGCCCTAGGGACATGCAATTTTTGGCTTAGTAAGGGGCTAATAGGACATGCCTGCCCTCCTGAAATCTCAAATTTGTAAGTAAAATAACAAAATCCAGAGCTGCGCTGGTTGTAGATCTGGCATTGCTCATGGATTGACAGCTGCTCACTCATATCACACCCCTTGAGAAAGCAGAGCAGCACACTGACAAAGAGCTCTGAGCGCTGTTAAAAACACAGACTAGGTTCAAACAGAAGTTCAGAGGGAAGATCTAGGTGGACAGGCCATGAGCTGAGTGTCCTAAACTAGAGCTATAATTAGCTGCAGCACAGTAATGCATAGGAGTCCAGATTAATTACTTACCCTACCAGGAGGCTTTGTTTTATTCTGCTGAGCTGTGACAGCACAAAGACCCGAGATGCCTCTCCTCTGGCCCAAGACATAGATTTTTCTCCACCTTGGGCATTGTTCTGTATTCCCTCAATATGGAGTGATGCAAACAGAATTTTTGTCTGTGCTTTAAGGCAGATGTTGTTAGAACCCAGGAAAAAGCAGGTTCTAGAAACTCTGCTTGACAGAAGTTGTCTTTGGGCTTACTCTGCAAGTAGCAGAAAAAGAGTAAGCTGCAGCCCGTGATGTGCAGTTGGTTTTGATACATAAGGACATCAGTACCACATGAGAGTGCTTCAAATGAGCACAGTGTGATCATGGGGAACAAAGCCAGATGTGGCCAGTGCTAGATGATTTTTCTCAGCACCATCACTAGCATAAGGCTGTAATGTTTGGTATGCAGATACTGTGTAAGAATGTTTCGGTAAAGGAACTTTGCCCTCTTGATTATACTAAGATAACTCAGAATGTATGAAAGTTCACGTGCTTTTCTAATTGAAGGTTTATGAAGGTGTATAAACTAACCTTTAATGCAATTTTCCCTTAGTTATAATCAACACTTACATTGCATTTAAAAATATTCTGGCTGCTACATTTGGACACATGACCATGTTACAGCACTTGAGACAACATGCATGCTCGTGAACCACAGCAAATGCAAGTTAATGCAGTTTAACTAAGCTGAGACCTCTCTTTGTAAGATAATCTGAGTTCAATCTTGGGTTATCATTATTTTGAATTCTTGTTGGGCTGGAGCCTACATTTGATAGTTCACATACAAAACATTTCGAGGGAAAGAAAATCTTCTTGTGCCCTCATGGCATGCTACAAAGACAGAAGCAAAGAAGCTGATTCTCTGTCTTGAAGATACCAAGCTCTCTTCAATCCTTGAATGGCTATGACCGAAGTTGATCTGGCCTGTCAGGAACTGATTGTTTACCAGTATCTTTACTTGTTTACCAGCACCTTTTCAAAGACAACGACAGGGAGTAAGCAACACAGCTAAAAGTGCACTGCCCACTTAAAGGTCACGCAGCATTCCTCTTTCACAATGACAGATTCAGCTAGGTTTGCCTCCTGCAGACAGGTGATCTAGGTACCCCTTCTACCCCTCCTACATGGAGGTCACTGAGGCAACAGCTACAGTGGGAATGGCTTTTCAGGGGAAAGTGATTGGGCTGCCACTGAAATGGCCAATTACATGCAGAAAGCTCAGCAGCCACAAAAACATCCATTAGTGGGGCAGGGAAAGCATCAGCATCTGTGCGTATGACTGAAGAGACTCTTCCATATATGACTAAGTTCTATTTCAGGTGTTGGGTTGGGTGCATTTCTGGATTCCTTGGGATGACCCCACAGAAACCAATCTGGGAAACTAAATAAACTGCTTCCGGCTGTAACCTGCTCCTTTACTACTGATGTGAACAGGGCAGGGCTTACAAGACACAGGCTGCCTAACTGCACAAAGAGCTCAAAGTTTGGTTGCGGCTGATGAAGCATGTTGCAAGTAGCACTCCAGCTCATACTAAGATATTTAAAAAAAAAAAAAAAAAGCAGCTGTAAAGCAAGAATTAAAATGTCCGCTAACTGCTTGGAAAGGACACAGGCTGAAACCCAAAGGAGTGGATCAGTCTTAGGAGAGATATAAGAACAGGTATTTGCATCTTCTCCTGTACATGCAAAACACAAAGGATTTAACCTAAGACAGAATTGGGCTGTCTTGGTATCAGGCTAATTATCCGGGTCAAATAGCAATGAAAAAATGTCATTCCTACAATAACACTAAACCAGAACACCATTTTGTTTTCATTTTTAAGACTGCAAGCTCCTCAGGGCAGTAACTCTCTACTTAAATTTTGTGTAACACAAGACCCATTGAGAACTCTTGCATCAGAGCAACTCAAGTAGTTTTCCCAAAGAGAGGCACTGGTGAAGCAAGGACTGCCAGGAGAAAGAAGATCCTCCACAAGAGTCAGGTTTTGCCACCCCTTCCTAACAAAGGGTTTTGATGGCACTGCGGGATAGACTTGCGATTTTTAGTGTGTTAACCTGCAGTATTACTATTCTACATTGTCTGATACAGGTTTCTGCTGAAGGGCGTGATCTAGTCCAGCATGTTAGCACAAACCCATCTTCAGCAGTAGTTTAATTTATTTGCTGTGCTCTGACCAGGGGTGGCTGAGGTGCAAGCAAACACTGTTTCGTCAGCTCACCTACAGAGGCAGTGACCTTAACCACAGGGGCAGGGCAGACAGCTGGGAGCGGCAGTGTCAAACCAGACAGGCAAGATTCATTGGAAACTCCCTGTCAAAGGCAAATCCTTGATTTTTTTTGCCACTGGAATTTGTCAGCCTTAGAGAGCTGTCTTAGAAGTCACATTATAGTCCTGGGAAGAGCTCATCCTGATGGGATATTAGAGCCAATTTAGGGCAAGTTTAGTCTGGTATTTGAAGCAATTCTGGGTGCTTTGGTCACTGGCAAGTGCCACTTGCATCTGGACTGTCTTCCAGGGAGGGATATGAGCATATTAAACTAAGCTTCTCTCATAACCAGATAAAGAGCATCACACAGGTAACATCTTTATCCTACCAGGGGACCAAATAATAAACAGAGCCAAACCCCACTTTCAGACTAATACAAAACTCTTCCAGACTAACATGCTGCTCTTACAGACCACATGGAACCTTGTCACAGCCACTGCAGATCACTGCTGTGCATCAGTAGCAGATTACCTTTACAAAGCATCCTTCATTTCAAGTACTTGAGCAACACTGCCCATCAAGGCAGAGTAGCCCCTGCACCTTTTCCAGCCATGCCACAGAAACATTTTTGATGACTTCATGATCCTTCATTTCTTTCCCTAAGCCACCTGAGACTAGGACTAAGATACCATTACAAGAGGGCAACACTTTGTAAAGGGCTATCAGGCATTTCCAGGAGAGACATTAACCACAGGCCTTCGTAAATAGTTTTTATTATGCTTTGGAAGTTATCATCACACACGTGATCACGACGTAGACAGTTTTCTTAGTGCAAAGTGCTTTGCTGCCTGTTGAACCAGTGTGTAAGCTGTTAGCAAAAGCAGGAAGTCACTTATCAGCCAGTCAGTACTGCCTTAAACACATATCTTTACTGCTACCCACATTGCCTTGCCATCTGCATTTATAGACTCATATCCACCTCCTCATATCAAGTCCTCATTTATCCCCAAGCATGCACAGCAAACCCTGCACTTCTCTGGTTGTATTTGTGAGGACAAAGTCACACACCCTCCAAGCCTCTCTCAGATTACAGCACATCCTTTAACTGTCCAAAACATCACCCGTTTTGGCTGCAAATCCACTTGGACTCTTCCCATGTGGCCGACTCCTCTCTTTTCCCATTCTCCATCTCCTTTTCTGCCCATGAAGAGCGTGAACACTTCTACTTGCAAGGAAGATGATAGCGGGAGGTGTGGTGGTCCTTCAGGTCAAACTCATCATGGCCTTCCCTGAGAAGCAAACACAAAGTGCAGTCAGAAGTTAATACCCAGGCAGGGAACTCACCCTTAGTCACTGCACAAGATGTCTCCTAGCAGCCCTTAACTAGAAACCTATCCCAAGGGTTAGCTGTGAGGACCCGACTGGCAGCCATGCGGACTGATTACTTAAGATACTTGCTTGTAACAGAAACCTCTGAGGTGCTTTGTGGAAAGGTCTGCTCATCCTTGTCTGCTGGAATGGGAAATGACAATAGGTCCTTCTGTCTCTTTCCCTCTTTGAGAGATTCATGTAACCGGTGGCTCATTTTCAGCACCATGTCTGTGATTCCCAGGCACATTAGCAACTGCTATGACAACAGTCAAAATGACAGTCTGCTCCACACAACTCTGAAAAATAATTGTTGTGGCTAAAATGCAGTGTATTGGCAGCTGTCTTAACCATGCTCAGAAGCAGGCAGTGTTGAGTAAGACACAAGCTTGCATCTGCAGCATGCAACTGATACACTTACTCACTTGCCAGACTGCTGATTCTGCTTTTACTGATGTTTGCTGTCTGATACTTTTGTTTGTTTGTTTTGTTTTTAATCATCTAACATTGCCAGTCATATGTTTTCTTACCATTTTCATATGTTCTCCCCCACTCCATTTCCATCTCTCTACAAAAACATTTGCAGGAAATGAGAGAGTATGCACAAAAGCATCTCTTACTATCCCAACCAGATTCTTAGCATCCTGCTGTCTAAATGTCATCCACCACTAATCTGAGAACCCAGCCAACTACCCAATACTTTTGAGGCATGAAAAAGAGAAGCCACACAAGCTGTGAGGAATAGCTTTGTATTCAAAGGAATTAACCCTCCAAATCTGAGACATGCAACTTTTTTGTCAAAAATCAAGCTACAGATGTTTAAGAACCAAGACTATAGCTGCTGCAAGGCCTGACTGAGCAAAAAAGGCTCGCCCATACATATTTCAACAAAGATTTTTTTACATGGTTTAAGACTGCAGAGTCTCAACCTAAGAAAAGCCTCAGGAATTTATACTATCTGATCTCCCCTCTTACGGGAATCCAGCACAGATCATCCATCAATGTCATTAACAAGCCATAGGAGTCGCTGAATAATGGTCTCGCTTATCCCATCCCACGCAATGCAGCACATCAGCTGCTCCAGACAACACTCAGACAATATGCCCAAACATGCACTGGACCAGTACAGACAGAACATTTCTGCCTAGGACCAGTTTAGCCCCTGAAGCCTGGGATAACTACTGATCGCACAAAGTATTTCCATAACGACTAGCATTCAGCTCAGATGTGGGTTCTTCAAGTCTTCCCTCCTACTGCCTGCTTTTCTGCCCAACAGGAAGAACAAATAAAAGCAGACAAGCTTACCTGTGACCAGCCTCTCAGATCAAGAGGAATTTCGAGACTTACCGAAAACAGCGCTGGCAGTAGAGATCTCCGTCACAGCCATGGCAGCGCAAAGTGGCATCTTCGTTGCAGATACAGCACCAGGGTAACTCATCCTCATCACTGTCATCTGTCCTGGCAAGAGCTGTGGTGGTTGGAGTCTGGCTCTAATTCACAAAGAAAACAGACACACAGAATTCAGACCCCAGCAGAGACAATACAGGACTTTCACTGTAATGTATGATGGCCACAATGACATCTCACATGGTCCATAGTTCACTCTCTGTTGATCCTAAGTCTGTGAGATGAACTTGCCCAGAGCCCAAGGATAGGCTCCATATGTATCTAGATCGTTAAATAAAACCCCAAGGTACTCCCTGTCATTTGCTCATGAATCTATGTCGCTCGGAAGGTACACAGGTATTCACCCTCATTTAGTGTCTACAGCAATATACACCAACATTGTCCATACTGTGTTAAGGGCATGAAGCCCAGATCTCCTGGCAGGCACCACAGCAATACCAAGTGATAGACAATCTCTGCTGCAAAAGCAAGCGATCAAGCACTTTTGCTGAAAGCAGTTATGTGGGAAGGGAAAGCAGTGGGGACGTGTGGGGGTGTTTTCTCCCTGTTACAGAAAGAAAACTGGGGGACAAAGGAAGTGATTTGCCAAAAGGCCCCTACTATCGATTTGTATCTGAGGTTGGACCAAAAAGATCTTCTGAAATCATAATCTAAAATCTATCCGTAAGGCCATCTATTGTCTCCTTCTGCTTTACAGAGAACTCTTGTGGAACTGAACAGCCATACACACACTGGGACACAGTGCCTGGACACTGGCAAAGGCAGCTTCCTAACAGAACAGTAATAAGATGGCACTATATTTTAAATCAGTAATCCCAGAACACAAGGTGGCATACCTATGAGACGGATGTTTTCAATAATGCTTACAATTCAATAATTTCTTCCACTGGGGACAGGCCTGTCAGGTGTCTGTGAGTCACAAGTCCATTTAATTTTTGAAATACACATTAGAGAAGGTGTATGTATTTCCATAATAGGCTGGAATCCATTCTGAGCATAGGATATCTTATTACTAATTCCTTCCTCTGACGTTATATGAGAACACAGACAGTCGATTACTATCTAGAGGTTCTATTCTGCATATGCTGAAAGCACTGGCAAACTTCCCACTTACCCTGGTTCAGGCTGTATGCTACTAGACCGTGGCCTTCGTGGTCTAATTATATTGGTGAGTTAAAAATCCCTTCTCTAATATCCACCTTGCGAGGTCTATGCTAACTTCTCTGGGTTTAGAGGACACCATTCCATTCAGCAGAAAGCCAGCCTGAAAGGAACTGAATTCCAGGGAGCAATTCCTTTTAAAAGTACAAGGATGACTCACAGCTGTGCTCAGGGCTGGCCAGCCTTGCAGAAGCCACCCAGCTTGTCTGCTCTGCGGAAGCTGGTTGGTTTTTTTTCTTCTGCATCAAGCCTAGGATACAGCAAACTTTTGCTGCAGAACTGTACTCTCCTGAGACCCTGGAACATCTCATTTCAAGAGATCCTGACCAGCTCACCGACCTTTTGCTTTGCTTTCTTACGCAGGTTCTGTTGCGAGAGTCCTGGTTCGGTGGTCTGATCTGGAGGAATGTTGAATCCACTTGCTTCATCCAGGGCTGCTTCCTCTGTGAGCTGGTAACAACAGAAAGCAAGAAGCCTCTTGTTTCAAACACAGTTGGGAGCCTCATTCTAGGCTCTAAACCTCCTGCCCTTCTCCTTGCTCTCATGCAGTAACAGGAGATGACAAATCTGAATACATCTGGTGTTATCCAGACAGGTGTGAGCTTGCTCTGTCTGCACTCTGAACGGTGTTGTACATTGTGAACAGTCAGTGTAGCAGCAGGGGCCTTCAGCTAACACACTGCTTTGCAGTGCAGCTATCAGCAGACCCTCAACATCATGCTAATCACGTGCATGTAGTCTGTAATCAGGCAGAAACTTAAGCACAGAAAGCTCATGCCTGCTTGCAAGACAATTCATAGATATTTTAGAGAGAAATCTAGGCATAAGCTGCGCTAAACAGCACATATCCCATCATCCATGTTCTAGCTGGGTGGGGGATGAAACAAGAAGTAAGGAAGTACCAGCAGAGTGGGGTTGGAGAGGAGACACACACCACAAGAGACACTAAGCATGAATGAGAAAGACAATGTGACAGACTAGAAGTAATGTTGTCAATCAATGTAGCTGAATGGCCCATGGGAGCTAGTATTGGAAAAGCACTAGGAGGGGAAGGAATGAAACTCTGCCCAGGAACAGAAACACATCCTTTGCACGCTCACCAGGTAACACAGACACTGGGAATAATTGAGAGGAAGATAAACAAAGCCACAGCTGCCACTTCTGACCTGTTTTAGCACTCTGCAAATGGCTTCCTCCTCAGCCACTTCTTCATCACTGTCAGGGAGTTTATAGGTTTCCAGTGTAACTGCAGGAGTAAGAGACAGGAGACTGTAACCCACACCTGCCTCAAACCTTGTGCCCACTTATGTGCCAGAGACAATCCTTTGTGGTGTGAGCTGGTTTTGGCATTCTGGCTCTGGCACAGACCGATCCTTTTCAGATGGGGACTCCTCAAAAAGGGCGTTACTGTTTGTTTTGAATACTGGAAGAGGGAAGGAAAAAATCCCCAACCAAAACCAGAGCTTTGCTTTTAAAAGCTTTGTTAACCTCACCAGAGCATGCTAGAATTATCTCAAAGAAGGATGCAAGACAAAGCAGTCTGACCTTACAGCTCCGGCCTTTACCCTCAACTAAGATCTTTCATACTGATTTCATGATCAACCAACCTGTACAACTTTACAGACAGAACCAAATCTCAGTCTGTTTCTTGTAGAATAGAGGAATTAAACAGATAAATGCCTCTCAGAAAAGAAATTACTCTGTCACAGGAACTTGGTTCCTCTCTTGACACTGTATTCTCATCTGCTACCCACCTTTCTCTGGGTCCTCGCCTCTGAGCACTGCCAGTCTCTTGGCAACTTGTAAGATCTTTTCCTGCCTAGTGTTCTCTTCCCGCAGCTCAGCAGCAGCTTCTGCCAGAAGTTTATTCTTCTCTTCCTCTAGCTGTTTTGGGTCCAGATTTGCAGGGCAAATACAATCTTCACTTTCCCGATTGAGATCATTCAAACTTTGGCTACTAGCAGCTGCAAACAGACACACAGAACATGCTGGTGACTCAGCAGCAATGTTCCTTGGGCACAGACAACACGACTAAAGCAATGGTATGACAGCAGCTTGCTGCTCTCCATTAATCTGGGTAATAATGGGAGAAGGCATGCCACAGTAGGATCCAGACTGTACATGAAGAGAAGAAAGTGAGCTAATCTGTCTTTTACAGTGAGATTACAGAGAAAGCATTGCAGCTGGGAAGATAATGGTATCCCAGATTCCGATGTTTTGTAACAGAGCACAGGTGTGCTAGGAGTAGCAACAGCTCCTCCCCAGGGAAGGGTCACCTTAGAGAAACAGAGAGGAACAACCTGAATAATACAATCCTGAGAAGAAGGAACCATCTCCAAGCAAAGACAATGAGACCCAGTATGGAGCCAGATGGCTGTTCTTGGCCAATTTGGGAGTCATAAGGGGGAGATAAGGACAAACTGGACATCCACCTCACCTGTAAGCTAGATAGGGAGGCACATATTCCCTGCTCACTATAGCACATACATTATTAGACAAGAAGCAGGTCTTTGGAAGCCAAAATAGATACCTTGAGGCTGGACTCTTGGTCTGTAATGCTCATCAATGGCAACTTCCTCAGACAGTTGAGTTAACAGGTCATCTGTCTGCTGGACCAGACTTCTGGTATCAGGAGGTTGGTGCACCTAAGAAACAAGGAGGGCATGGGAAAAGGCAAATGAGTGGAAAGTGGCATACTCAATCAAAGGAAAAGTTTGGTAACCAAGATCACCCTAGGTGGGAGCAGCATAAAAAGATGCATCCACTGATCTTGAGAGTCTCAGCTTACGGTTATCTGGTGTAAGACTTCCAGGGCTTCATTCTCAGAGGTGCTGAATGCGCACACCTCTAAAAGCAGTCACCCAAACAAGGCAAAGTGGTGCTGAATGTATAGGAGTACACGCTGCTAGGTCCCAACCCCAGCTCTGCCACTACCTTCAATGTAAATAAAGTGCCATTCTCAACAGTGCCAGCCAGCAGCCCCACTGAGGTCTATCATAACAGCTGGGTGTGCAGCACTGCTGAAAAAGGAGCATGAGGAAATGATTTCTCGGGGACAAGATCATTCATTTTGAAGGCTTTGAAGGCATATATCCAACTCATTCCTCTACAATCTCAGACTAACCACTCTGTGCTTCCATTTCTGGAATAATTAACAGGATTTTGCCCAGCTGGGATGCAGTAACAACTACAAGATACAATTAGAAGGTAGGGCTGATAAGCCCTAAACACAAACAGCTCTGAAAAAGTATCAGACCACTTAGGTATACAAATGGGTTGAGAGGAAAAGACTTAGCATCTATTGTTAAAAATAAACACATGAACTACATTTGACATAAAGGAACATACTACATTCAAATTGAAGCAGTGAACTGGTAAAGGCTGGCCATTTCCTTCTGGAGCAATGACACAAACAGGAAGCGGAGATTTCTGAAGGGAGCCACCTGGACACAAAAAAGCTGAAGAAGGAAGAACGGCTAACATGCTGGAACACCAGTTACTGTGTCAGCTCAGAATACATTGCTGGCTAAAGAGCTGAGGTAGCTTACAGGTCTGGGAGCCTGCGAAGGAGGATCTCTCCCCTGCAGGACAGCCAACCGGTCCTCCATCTCCTGTGTGGATGGAACAGGTCCCTGGCAGTCCTCCTTCAGGGCAGCCAGCCTAGCTTCGATCTCAGCCTGGGTAGGGATGGACTCTGCAATTCAGAAAAACCCAAGGGAGGAGATTACTCTGTTATTGAAAACAAAAGGCTTCAATTTTTTTTTTTCTTAAAATTTTATTTCTTTCTGGAATCAGACTCTGAACACCTGAGCAAAAACCTCCCTCAGCCCCTGACATGAATAAGGGGTCATACTGCAGTGACTCGGAGACTACCCTAAGACTAACTGCTATCCTTTTCTTCCAAGTCCTTGCCTCCTTCACGGTTTATCTCCTAGCCATATGGCGAATATTAGGGTAATGTCATTTGGCAATCAGCTGACTAAGGATACTAGGGACAGGCAGAGAAATAAGTGTCATTTAGGCAGTACAGTCCATTGCTCCTTCATCTCTTAATGTCATCCTAGGCATATCAGACTGAAACCCTCCCCTGCCACATAATAGGACAAGAGGAAATGGCCTCAAGTTGCGCCAGGGGAGGTTTAGATTGGATATTAGGAAAAATTTCTTCACCGGAAGGGTTGTCAAGCATTGGAACAGGCTGCCCAGGGAAGTGGTTGAGTCACCATCCCTGGAGGTATTTAAAAGACGTGTAGATGTGACACTTAGGGACGTGGTTTAGTAGTGGACTTGGCAGTGTTAGGTTTACGGGTGAACTTGATGATCTTAAAGGTCTTTTCCACCCTAAACAATTCTACAATTCTATGATAATCAGGTAACCACTTTGCAGTGTGTTCTTTCCCTTTTAGAGATCACATACAATTTTTTTAAATAGTTTATTCTCCCACAAGCACCACAAGGCTGTCCCAGAACCTGACAGCTGTGGACTGGGATGAGAGTCCTTTTTCTCCTCTGTGGGGCAAGGCTGGCCAGAACATAATCCCACAGAGACTGGCACTGCTGTTGCCCAGGACAATGACCCACAGGAAATCTCCTGCAGAATAGTTTGGCCAAAGACCCTCATTTCATTCTACTCCTATTGGGCTTGACACAGGCTTTTACCCCAAACAATGGAAAATGAGAAAGTGATTTTACAGGTAAGATACTGCCCCAAAACTGAGAAGCAGTTTCAAGGGAAACCCCAAGAAACAAAAAGAAACTGGAACATTAATCTAAAATCATTGTAGAATCTGGCCATTGTGGCAGCAGGACGTGGATGCTCTGTCCAATTTTAACCGTTCAATTCCCTAAAAAAGCAGCCTCTGAAAGCCTAGCACTTCCCTGTCCCGCCAGGTTCCATGTTCCCCAAGTAGTAGTGTTCCCACCCAAGGTATCTCCGGTATCCTCCAAAACTCACTCGGTTTCCTTTCCTCCCTAAGCCTCTCCAGTCTCTCTGCAATAGCTCTATCTTCTTTTGAGAGACCCTGGTATCTGGAGCCTGCTTGACCTGGGGGTTTTGCAGCTGCCTTCTGTTGTTCTTTCAGCTGGTTTTGCTTAGCCTCAAACGCTGCAACACGCCTGTGACAAGGATGGAAAAAAGACATGACAATTGAGAACAGGGGTTTAAACCCTGAGATATGAAAACATCCTCTGTGAACCCAAAAGGCTATTTGAAGAACATCGGTGTAGAACAGAACAGAAACCACTCCCTCCTGTACCAGGCTCTCCCATATCAGCACAATGAGGTACTCCCAAGAGTAAGGAAAACCTTAGCTCACAGGAGCAGCACACCTGGCACCATTTCCAAGGAGACAAGGAACATTTCACTACCAGGTTCCTGTTTCCAAGCCAACCCCAATCAGTCACAGATGAACATAGGCAGGTGGCTGTTCAGGAGTCTATTCAAAAGAGCATACTGCCCCCCCCTCCCCCCCCAAACAAACAAATGAAAAACCCAAACAACAAAACAAAAGCCCCATCCTTAATCTAATTCTAAACAAGCAAATACCCACATCACAACCCCCACTTTTGCTGGTCTCTATAGGGGAAGAGGAGCAAGGGCCTGAAAGGCTACTCTGCAGCAGAAACAACCATCCGATTGGCAAGTGCAACTCACTTTTTGTAGTTTTCTGGTGGTGACCATTTTGCTGAATTGCTTTGAGATCCCTCTCTGGAAGACAAAACAAACAGTTTCTCTGAACTCAAGATACTGGCAATGCTTCAATCATCTAGTCTCTCAACTCAAGAGGAATCGGTATACGTTTCTCGACCTCCTGGTACAGTCCCTTTCATAACCTCATTAATATGGAGAGTGATCAGCTTATGGAAGGGATTAAGATAATATAGCTGCCTGAGATGGCAGGGGACTTCATGTCTAGTCCTTTGGTCCAGTTGTTTTGCATCTGGACAAAATGTGATTTAATATGGTCACCAGTGACCCAAAGGAGGAGGGGCTGAAATACCCTTGCCTCCCACAGCCTGCGCCTCCCAGTTCAGAGAGCAGGTAGAGAGTAGTTAGGTAAGACTCCCAATGTAATTAGCTTCCATGCAGCAGGACACTCTGAAAGGAGCTGTGGCATGCAACAAACACAGAATTATATAATGCACAAGCTAAACAAAATGTTACAAAAATTGTTACATAACCACCAGTATCATAACAACATCTTCTAGCGCACTTGAACGCTGCACACCACAAACACATCTTGTGTAACTATCTTCTACTTTGCTGTATTCAGGCTGAGCTGCTAAACTACACACTTACGCAAGGTAGTTAGCATATTTTATTCATTCTTAGAAGTCACAGCTACAAACACATCTGTGCTGTGCTAAGGCCTGTATAATAACGAATGAATGCAACATTGCTGGACCACTTTCCAGTTCTAAGGTTTCAATTCTGAAAGCTATTTGCATGAAGAACAACAATACATGCAGCTTACAGAGCTGCAGCCTACATGTATTATCTACCTGCTATCCAGTCAGGGAGGACTTTTTTCTGCTCTAACTCTACAGAACTGATATTAAACGGATGAGAAAAAAAACTCAAAAGAAACATGGAGAAAGGCTGCCCTGTTTTCTTAATGGCTTTGGAGTTGTAAAGGGAAATCAGAAAATTTCAAACCTGAAAGACTGAATACTGTATTTTCACCATCAATAGCTCATACTGTTTTCATGAGCCAGTGCTCCTGAAATGAAGGCCCCTGCTAATGAGAGGCTCTTCTCCTTTAGACCTGCAGAGCCAGAAAATTCCCCACTCACTGGTGAAAATTCCTTGCTATAGGACAGAAGTGAGGAAGAGAGGTAAGAGAAATGCAAGAGAAGGAAGAGGACACAGAAGAATTGGTTGAGAGAGGGGTTCTGGTGTACACCTGTGCTCTTGTGTTACTTGTTCACGTGTATAACCCATACTGCTACTGAATTACATTTTTTTGTTATCAACAGGCAATCTACAGGTTATGTTTGCAAATTTTTTTTTTCTTTTAAAAGCATACCGATTTTATGCTAGAAAATTTTAAGTCTTCAGGCTACACATAGCAGAGACCCCCCAACAATGAGGATTTGTGTCACTGCTTGCTCACAGAAGTAGTAACACTTTGAAGACCTTATTGTCAGGCTGTTCAACTACTACACATCTGAAAAGACTACCAGTGCTTTCAAAAGGGTGTAGATTTCTGGGCAATAACACAGTGGGGCTTAACCTTGTCTCATCTAGCTAAGATATCCACAGGCATTCAGTGTTCATCCATGAAGATTTAAACCTGTTTTTTTCAGACTACTCTGTCACCATAGAGAACAGCATCACAAATCCTGATTCCTATCTTTGGACTGCACAGCTCATGTAACAGCAGTTCAGTAATGGCCTGCCTTGAAACTCCAGGGTACAGGCAGCGTGCACGCACAAGTGCAAGGCACAGCTCTCACGCAGAAATCTGCAACACAACATTGGGATGCAAAATGAAGAAACAAAGCAGGACACTGTCTTTGGGTGAGGAAACACTCCCGTCTTACCCTGTTAGTTTTCCGTGACACTGCTTGCACACCTTCTGCTGAGTGCTTCCACAGCGGGGAACAACAGCACTGAAGCTAAGGCAGCCTGAGCAGAACGACCGTCCGCAATTCTTGCATCCACACTGCGGAGATACAAGAGAGGGGCAGGACAGGGCTTCATTACCTAGTCACCATACACACCCCATTGCTCTGGCTGGCCATATGGAGGAACAATGCCCATGCCAAGGTGCACTAACGATAACGCTGGGGTTATGCTGATTTTTTAAGAGAACTATATCGTTAGCTGCCGCTGAAGATATGGAGACTCTTGAGAGCCTTTGAGCAGCAGCACGTAACTCCTGCTAGAAGCAGAGACACCACTTCATCGCATAGTATACTAAAGTGTGTATGTGGGGAATTCTCTGAGACAACGACCGAATATTGCATTAGAGGGATGACACCTAACGACGATTTTTTTCCCTATTTTTGCAGTGACCGCACATATTTAAAGACATCGGCACCACGAGAGCTCAGCGAGCAAGCAAGGACACCACCACTACGACGCTGGTCGGGAAGCGTGCCTCGGCGCCGAGAGAGGCAGGCTTCCCGCTTCCCCCCTCAGGCCCTCGCACTGCGGGGGAGGCGCCCGCGGGACCGGCGGGGCTCTGCCTCGCAGCCGCTCCCGACCGCTCCTGACACCCCTCAGCCGGACTTGCCTCTTTCTTGAAGACAGAGAACTTGGACGCACACCCGTAGCACCGGCTATCCATGGCGCTACCGGAGGCGCGACCGCCGCCCGGGCCCTGCCCGGCGCTCAGGCGCCGCGCTGCGCCCCCGCTATGCCAAGCCCCATAGTTCGCCCCCCGCCCCAATCTTTCTTTAACTGCCGCAGGCGCAAAGCGCGGCCCCGAGCCGGGGCTACCAGCAACGGGGAGGCCGAGACACCGCCCTCCCGCCCCTCACACACCGAGCCGGTGCAGCACGGCACGGCGCCCCACCCCGCCGCGGCGCACGGCCCGACGGGAGTTGTAGTCCTTCGAGCCGCCCTCCTCGCCTCCAGCCGCCAGGCGGCACTCCGCGGACAAACTACACTGCCCAGGGCTCCGCGCCGCACCCGGCGCCGGGCCTGCCGGGAGCCACCTGTCGCCGCTCGGGACCGGAAAACGTCCTGTTCTGCCGCGCGATGCGTTGCGGTACCTGTAGTCTGGTGCCGCGGTCCCGCCCTGCGGTCGCGCGGCACGGAGCGGCCGGGGCCCGGGAAGACTCCATTTCCCGGCAGGCAGCGCGCCGGGCGGGCGGGCCGGGGAGCGCGGCGGCAGCGGGGCTGAGGTGACGGCCGGCTTCTGGCCGTGGCGGCGGACTAGGTGGCCCCGTACGCCCTGCGGTGGGTCGGGGAGGAGGGGAGCCCGGCAGCGCCTCTCCCCTGCGCCCCTCCTCGCCAGGAGGGCACATAGGGCGGCCGGCCCGACGCCACGGGGTGGGCGCCACCTCAACCTCTCAGCCTCCCTGCCCCTCGGGGTCCCCCTTGCCCCGGCCTAGCTCTCTTTCTCGGATGTTCGCTGTTCCCACAGCAACGAAAGGCATTGCCGCTTTTGAGGTGGGAGACCGGCAGGCTGGGCGCTTCGTTGGTTTCTCGTTATGTAGTTAAGCAATTGCTTACGACAGTTTCAGTATGGCATCGCTGCCTCGTACGCCGATGTGTGCCCTACTCCCTGTACAGCAGACGTAGTTGGTAGGGTGTTGCATTTTTGCCCCTTAGCTGTCGTTGGGTGTTAATAAGACAAAAAGTGTATTCTCTAACGCTGACAGGGTTGCACTCAAGTTATTCTGGTCTTTCGTCTTAAACCTGTGGAGAGATCCTGGTTCAGAAGAGCATGAAATCAGCTGAATTGCAGAACTCCAGTTATCCCCGGCCAATACTTCTGCCAGTGTTTGTTTGCGTGCGTTCAGAAGTCAATGACCTACAGTGTTTGTAAAAAAAGTTACTGAGTGTAGTTCTAGGTACCATTGGTTCCCATGAGTCATCCTGTTAATTGTGCGGGTTTGCTATTACATTTTGCATTCTTTCCAGTTTAATAGATAAGTCCACACTGTAAAGGCCTACATAATTAAATTAGGAAACTGATCTATTCAAGGAAGTAAGACCCATTAATATCAGAACAAAGCTAAATTCAAAGGAAAAAAATTGGGGTCTCCCCTCTCAAGCTTTCGGGTTTTTTTTTAATGGTAACATTAGCGAGACAACTGTACAAAACTGGGAAGCTAAACTTTACACCTGTCCAGCAATTGTATTAGAGACCACCTGGAAATTCCAGGTACTGTAGGCATAAAGCAGGGAATCGAGACAAATATAAAACAGAATTTACTCAAAGACAAGACTTAATTTGATGTTGTCTTTGCTATTGAGCTGGTCAATGGGAAAAGAGGAAGAGGAAATTTCAATCTGAATGCTACCGATGGACAGGTGTAACTTAGAGTGCTGCTCTTTAATACAAAATACGAGCAGCGACCCAAAGAACCTTCTTATCCAGAGAGCACCACCAACAGAGGTGCACGGGAGGGTACAAAACAGTTAAAGAAATTGAACTTACCTGTTTAGGAACGCTTCGGCTGAATTTGCCGGACTGAACTGAGAGTCGTGACCAGGGCAGGAGAAGACCTCGCTTTCCCATGCCTGGAGAAGAGGCACGGGGCACGTTCCCGTTCCCCTACTCGTGTCCACCAGAGGGGGCCCGGCTCCCACAGTTCTTCAGCTCCTGCACCAGGAGGCCATTTGGCAGCTGAACAGCAGCAGCTTTTCTTTATGTTTTCTCTAGCCTGCAGATGTTTCCCATGATAAAGGGAACTCCGATTATTAAAATCCTATGTGACGACTTAGCTCATAAGGTTTTCTATTTCTGTTTGAAGTGTAGGAGAGTTTAAATGGTCTTTGGTTCGTGTCTCTTCTCCTTGCCAAACTCAGTTGTTGTACAGTAAGTTGTACATTCTCTGTCCTACATAGTTATAGCTGCAAACGCTGTGTTCTTCTCTAACTTGCTGTGAAATTGTGCCCCAGTGTATCAGACTTGGCCTTGATAATCTTGGGGCTTGATTACTATAATGGAACGCATCTAGAAGTAAAACTTTTGGTCTGAAAAAGTTCAAATTAATTCAAAATGTGGCCGTTTGCCTACTAAATCTCACAGGCTGTAATGTTTCTCCTTGCAGTTCAGTGTGATAAAAAGGGCAGATCATCACCACAGTGAAATTGAAAACTGAATTTCAGTACTCTTGCTGTTTCAGTGGGCTTATTTTCTTCTTCTAGATGAGGAACCAACTGTACTATCAGCATGCCAAAAGCTGTCCTTATTTTCTGTCAGGCATTGGGGTTCTAGTCATGCAAGCAAGCGTCATCTCAACCACAGTTATTTACTTATGTAAGGGAAATGTGTTTTAAATTAAACACAAAAAAAGACCTATGAGTAGTACATCTTTTGTGTGTTTCTGTAGTGCTTTATTCCAGGCTGTTTTTCCCCTACAGCAGTAATTGACAGGTCTCTGTTCTGGTTCTTACAGATTACAAAAGCACACCACTCGAAGGCCCTGATTTGCCTCCCAGATAGGAACCTGGACAGTCCCAAACCAGATAAGATTGGAATACATGGACACAAACACTCTTGTCTCTTCCACACGCACAGGTTTGTGGATGTGGGTCTCTCTTAGCACAGATCTGGTTTTCTATGCAATTAAGATAATACCTGTTTGTGTCATGAGGTATGTACAAATATGGCAATACATACATATATTCATCACTGCTAGATACCTCTGTTTTTTAAGGTTAAATCCTTACATGTTGGATTTCAAAGGTGTGTTAAGTGAATGCTGAACTTTCATTAGAACCTCTCAAAATCCTCCTATGGTGGTATCTGAATCCCAAACTTTTGGCTATACTGTCCATTGTGTCTACCGGCTGGTCACTCTTAATTCATGTATCTCAGAATATGAATGTTAATAGCAAGCTTATAAATCATTTTTATATATGGGCAATGCCTGTTGTGGGAGGATTATTGTCTGTTAGATGCAAGTCCCCTTACACTGTGCAGTTGGGTACACCTAAGCTCTTAGCAGGGTTTGTGAATTCTACAGCTTCTCCATTTAAGATTTGCAACTAGCTGTGGGTGAAAATGAGTAGCAGTCATTATAAGAAGGATGCCGTTCATCAGGATGTTTTGTATCTTGCATTTTCCTGTTTGGTGGGCCACTAAAGAGGAGACTGCTGGCAGGAAACCAGAGATTTTAGCAATAATTAGAGGAAAGCTGAAGGTTTTGATATCTGCAGAGGGTCAGGAGGTGGTTTGGAGCATGTGTGGAAACTCCAGCTAATGTGCATATCCCTTAAGGAAAGTGGTTAACAAGGACCCCTAACAGAACTCATGAAAAGCTGAACCTTTAGATCTCAGACTGAAAAGCCTTTCCTATGAAAGAGAGATTCATCACATTATATTTCAGCCTGTCTGTACATTCAGGAATGCATTTCTGCATCATTACTGTTGAATTCATGTTTTCAAACCAAATGAGATTGGAGTCTTTAGCCAGGCTGTGTGTCCTTAGGGCTTACAACTTGCCGGCAGGAAGGGCTTGCTTACAAATAAAGCACTCTGATCAAGTCACATTGCCACGTCTCAGACTCCTACTTAAAACCATATTTCTAGGGACAAGTTGCAAGACTAATATTCCTATATGAGGTACATTGCCATTTCAACATGTTGTTCATGCTCCTTTACCAAATATGGGTGAACATCTAAAACATTGGACCTATGTAGAGCCCCACATCAGGCCATGGAAAGGGAATCTAAAGTAATACTCAAGATACAAAGCTGTTCAGCACTGTATATTTAAAATAGGGACCCATTCAACTTTGTATACAATAACAGTTGTCATGGGGTTATTACTTTTGTACCTCTGTGAAAGTCCTCAGACTCAGGGAGAAGAATTAGCTGTTGTACAGTCTGAAGTTGAAGTTAAAAATAGAAATAGAGTTTAATTTCCTCTCATGCTGCTGAAATTGTTAGATCCTCCAAAAAGGTGCCCATCTAAATAGTGAGCCAAATTAAAAGAATACTTTTTATAGCCAGAAGAGAGGAGCTTGTAAGAACTACAAATATTTGTTGCCTGCTGCGCATGCTACCATGATGCAAGTGAGCTCTAGACCCTGATGTCCACAACTTATCAATTATCATTCTTCTGAGGGTGAAAATCAACCAGTGCTTAAAAAGGAAAACATTACAGATCCCTAAAAAAACCCCCAAACCAGAAGTCAGCATAATTCAAAATTTTCTTGGCTGCTTTCCTAGCGCTAGGAAAGCAAACTGGCATTTTCTACGTGTTCTTCTTCACAAAGGCATAATTGCAGCAGGAACTTTTATTATTTATTACATTTTGGCATCTTCCAGTTTGGCACTGGCATTTAGTTTTGAATACATCAAGTCAAGGCAAAGCGTTAGCTGTCTACAGCGGTGATTTCTTTCTCCTCTTCAGACGTCTCCTCAGAGGTGGAAGATTTCTCTCTACAGACTTCACACCTAATATGTTCTCCAATGTTACTGGCTCCATTTACACTCAGTGGACTTCGCATTAGGTTTTCAGGCCTCATTTTTAACAAATATTTTGGTAATACCCCATGGACAATTTCAATACCTGACTCAGGCCACAGCAAAGTGGCAACAATAGGTGCTTCACTCCGTTCTCTCTCCCGCACTTCTTGTTCTTGCCACTCTTAATCGTTTCTTTAGTTAAATCTGTTCCCCGACCTGTTTCATCTCAGAGTAGTGCAATTCTTTGAGTTGAGCTGCTATACAAACATCCCAGTTTGCACCTTCAGTGTGAAGTGGTGATTTCCAGGCTAAGCTAAGGTGCCTATATGAACTGTATAAGTGAGCTTGGCTTCAAAGCATAAACAAACATGTGTCTGAAGGTTTTTCTGTATGCATACTGGAATGCACATTAGGGTTGGGTAATAACATTTGTCAGAATACGGGTTAAAGTTGCTACATAGCCCTATTCTGAAATTTTTATGGGCACAGTTTCTAATGCTAGAAGTCCTTAAAAATCTGCTTACATAGTTTCAGTTCTGCCACTGTATTTTGCCATGCAACACCAGCAATGGGAATACTGTAACAAAAAGCTTGTAGTCTCAGACAGAAGCATCCCATGCGCAGGAACATTTTTGTCCATAATCTACCATGCAAATTACACCACTGTAGATGTAAAACTAAGAGAACAAGCTTCAAGCTTGTTAAAGGTATCAGGGAGCTATATTTTTTGCTGAAATTGGTGGCATCTTTACTTACCTGTGGCTATCTGGTCTCTTACTTTCATTCTGTATTTTCCAACTCCCATCTGTATAGTACTACCTACCAAATGTATAACTCATCACAAATCCGGGCAACTCCCAAACTATATCACTGTGAAATTCAACCAACACAAAGTTCCCAGTGGAAGTAAAGTCTGCAACCTTCTCTGTCCCACAATAAGGGCCAGCTGCAGGTGTTGTAGGTCGGCTTCCATCATGTATGAGCAAGTAGTCATAGATGCATCTGTCACTATCTTCCAGCTCAAAGGATAACATTTTGAGAGATACCTGGAGAAAATACAACCAAAGCACTTTGCTTCCAGGTTATATCCTTTTCTCTTACCCTTTGTATGTAGCAAGCACAAATAGTCTAAATTCCTTATGTGCAGGCACTGTTTTTTATTCTGTATTTGCACCACATCCTGGTCCCATATTGTAATGCAAATTAGTAGCAAATTATTTGCTTAGTTCATCAGCATTTGGATTGGAAGGAGAAGCAAGGGACAAGAGTGATCTTGTACACTTTAAATTCTTTTCTCTAGAGAAATATAAAAACAGCACCTGTGCAATGTTTCAGTTTTCTAGTGGGAACTCTGACCTAGGGATTATTCTGAACAAAGCCCACTGGGCAAGCTAAATTCGTAAGAGTTCACACGTGTGTGTAAAGGTTTTCCTTTGCTGAACACCTCAGAGACCAAGATCCAGCACAAGTTCTTAAACTGGATTTTTGTGCTCAGATTTTTACTCTGGAATGCCTGCTCAAAAAGTGACATTACAACTGTTATTCTCCAAGGCAAAAAAAGATTCCATTAGAGAACACTGATGAAACCCACAAATGAATTCATCTATGCCTTACCTTGTATCCTACTGGAGAACGGATGACCCAGAAGCATGCTTGGTTTTTGGGGTATTTATTGGGGTAGTTTGGAGAGGTGATGACTCCATTTGAGTCTGTGAAAGTATCTCCACAATTCACTGAGGAGTAAAGGAAAAAAACAGAGAAAGGCATATTAACAGGAGTATTTTGGCAGTAGAAGTGAGCTTGCTTATCATATTCTTTCTTCAAGCCAAGAAAAAATGTGCTGCCATGAAAATCTACTGCTGAAATATTTTATTTCTTTGCTTAGTATTTGTATCAGCAGCTGTACTGAAGGAACTAAAAACATGGCTGCTAAATAACCTTTGGAGGACAGGAAACAGCTGCATCTAAAGCTATATCTGTCTTTACAATTGAGTGTTACCATATTAGTATAGCATTCCAATGGTACTAACTTACTGCACTTTCAGAAAAGAATTAGCTCAAGTATTCAAGATTGCATCATCAAGCTAGATCTAATGCGATCTAGAAATGACTCCATCAAGACTAATGCAAAAAGAGTAAAAATGACACATTTCTAAGACTTCTTCAATTTACGCTTTTAAAAAGTTTGCATTTTCAGTTGAAATAAGGCAATAACAAGTTACTTGGGCTACTGCCTTCTAACTGAAAGCATGTTGCAGCACAACAGAATTTTATCCAGCAGTCCATAATGCTTTTGTATGTTCGTAAAACAGACACCCCTCAAGTGACTACAGTAAGCACTGTGTTTCATGTAACATAACAAAAGGCTTTAATTCAGAAAGTGTAAGTTACCCAAGGTTAGTACCTCTCCCGTTACATAAAATGCCACAAAACCTTGAATAACATATTGCCCAGATACTAGCTTTACATTGCACTGCTTGAGATTTTTTGTTGAGTTCTGCAGTCTTTGTGCTCTTTGGCTGCACTGCTCCTATTAGTTACAGTCGTTGCATTGTTTTTATTTAAAGAAATCATTCTAAAGATGTGAAGAAGCATAGCAGAGGCTCTGAGAAGAATGTGAGTGGGTTCTCAGGATTACTAACATGAGACCCATGCAACATCCCATTTTCTGTTTCCTGCTGACCTTCAGCCCCATCGTTGCCTAGTCTTCTGCAATAGCAATTGCTATGGAAGTGTAAAGAATAACACAGAAAAAAACTACTCTGGAGTACATGTTCAAAATTTTCAGTTCTTCCATACAAATACTATTAATGCTGTTCTCCAAGCTCTGTAAAGGAGTGTTCATACCCCTGTTGTAGGAGGCTCTGAATCCTGTGGCTGTAATGCTCTCATCACTTGCAAACTCTACCAGCATTGTCGATCCAGACGCCACTAAGGAGGGCAGTGGCCCCTTCCCACAGTATTTGTCCAGCAAGACAGGGGAATTCTTGCTGTTTCCGTTGTAAATTTTTATATAGTCAGAAGAACAGTCTGAGGAGGGTTGGAGATCAAAAGCCTCAAACTGCAGGAAAATCTTGAGAAAAAAGAAAACAGATGTTGGGTTTAGTGCTATATACAGGGAAAGATTCAAACCATCTAATTGTTACGAAGTGTACATATTCATTTTACTATCCATGTATCACAGAAATTTTACTTTCTGTATAAAAAGAGCACAGAATTTCACCTAGCTACCCTGTTACTGAGGCCAGTGATTGATGTTTGACTATTGCTTGTCTTTGAAAAGCCATCCAATCTTAACTGGATAAAAATCAAGTTAAATAATGCATCTGATGATAGTCTTAATAAGTCTTATGAAAATTGTTGAGACTGTCTTTTCATTCACTGTGTAACAAAATAAATGTCTTGGTCCATGAAAATGACTCCCAGAGGGCGGTCATAATAATGAAATAATGCTGTGTAGCCTTGACACTGTGGTTCAAACCTTTTTTCTGCTAAGAAAAATTACCTTACTTCGATGGATGCGGATCAACCACAGGCAGTTGCTATTGTTCGGGTATGGGGATGGGTAATTGACAGAGGAGAACGAGCCTTTGGATTTAGGCAACACAGAGCTACAGCAATCTGAAGGGAAGAACCAAACAGTGTTGAAGAGAATGAAAACTGCACAAAAATCTTCCAGAAACGCCTGACAAGTCCCTCCAACCATTTGCATCAGTCAAGCTTGTAAAAGAAAAATGAATTATAATGCTTACAATTGTGTTGATGTTCCTAGTGTAAAAGTTATTCAGAACCTGCAAGTGAAATAAAGCTAGTTAAGGTACTTATCTGCTTCAGCTACTAATGTTTTTTTAAAGACAGTAGGGCTTCACTCACATATTTTAGTTTACTAAAAAAGGCCTGGATCTTTCATGAACTTCCTTAACCTCAATCACGGGAGTAGTTTCAATGACATCAGTACGTCAATGCCCATCAGCAAATGTGTGTGTATTCATAAGTGTATGCAAAAATCAAGATTGAAAACTAGATTCTGTCAAAGCAAAGAGGGGTAGTCACTAGGGGAAAACAGTAACAGAGAGCACTGAAGTCAAGCTACAGACCTAGTGACAGGTACACAAAGTCTGATCTCATCTGTCTTTCATCTTTCCACACGTAGTCTTCATTTATTGCACTATGTGTAACTCCCCAAATTACAAAATATGAATATATGACATCTGAACGTATGAATTTATGACATTTCTCTCTTGCTCCCTACTTTCCCTGAGACAACCGGACCTTTTGTCCTCTTTTTTTAGCCCCTGAGTTCTTCTCCTTTTTTCTAAATTTAGCCCTTTTCTTCCAAAACATACAGATCTAATTATGAAACTACATAATAATGGTATTGAGGTGTGATTCATTCCCAGCCCCGCTATCAAGAATAAATATCATGCACTATCAAGGATAAATACCATTAAATACTTGTTATCAC
Organism: Aptenodytes patagonicus; assembly: GCF_965638725.1. NCBI lineage: Eukaryota > Metazoa > Chordata > Aves > Sphenisciformes > Spheniscidae > Aptenodytes > Aptenodytes patagonicus. The sequence continues at coordinate 29,542,363 of NC_134955.1, read as the reverse complement.
TCTCTTTGAGACCATGACAGACACTTAAATTGTAAACTTGTCTTATCTGAAGTTAAGAATTTGGGAGGAACCACTCAGCAATGATTTCTGTACCTAACTATCCAACTGAAGGAACGCTGATTCACACTAATTACTGATGTTTATTTAACTAAGTTCTAACACAATTCAGAGTGGAATTTGGTACACTAATATTTAGGCCATGTTAATATTTCTTGCTGTTTTGGTGGAAACTAATTGAATAACATCTCAGAAAAGTCAAATTCTGTATAAATCAATTAGCCTATGTACTGGGAGTCGAGGCAAAAAACGTGCATTGCAGGAGCACATCTGGTGTTTTACCTGTGTTTTGTGCATCTCAACTGAAGAGTTCCTGCTAGAGAGGAATGCTTGGTGTTTCTAGACCTTAAGATGCCACAGTGATGAGTTAAGAAATGGATGGGGCAAGGAAGGAGAAAACTATACAAAAAGCCTGGGGAATTCCCCTCAGAGATGTTCTGATCAGCCTAAATGGCACACATACTTACAGCCCTGCAGTCATTTTCTAATTGAAAGAAATCACAAACCTGCTGGCACTACAGATGCACATGCCTCTCAGCTATAATCATGGCTGAGGATAGCTTACATGCTTTGCAACCTTCAGAGCTTTCCCGAAGTGAGAAGTTGACAGAGGTAGCAACCGTGATTTCTCTGATGGGTTTTGCTTATGTCAAAGAGCAGGGACTAGATGAGGATAACTCAGAATGACAGTGAATTATTGAAAGTAAATTGTCCTTTCCAAGAAGGCAGCAGCTTGGCACAGGGACAGGTCTGTTTCCACACGCATACCAGCCCTCTTGTAGGGTAAGTAAGAGATGTATTGAAAGGACTGCGGGCTGAGTTCCTTTGGGGGATGTCTGACAATGCCTACAGACATCAGCTGTATAAGGATTCACATGCCTTTTATCTACAGCACTTACTGCACTTGTAGAGCTTGTTGATTTTAGCTACATCCAAGTTACTCAGCCCTTCTCTCTGCCCAATCGGTATAGAGGGGTCAGGAACTGGTACAATAGTTGGTTTCCCTGGAGTGCTGGAGAAATCATACCTGTAGAAATAAGGAAATCACATTTTTAGATCACTTCTCTTAAACAGTGAAGTTCTCTAACTGCATAATCATATTCATGTATCACATGCACAGAATTTCAATAGAAAAGGGCAAGAAGCTTCTCAGAGACCAGTTAGTCTTCCCTGAAAAGGACCAGCATGGCAGCCATTTTGTGTGCAGCAGCTGAAAGCAAGAAACAAGAAAAAGCTGCACTGTCCTGACTGAGGAGAGTTTTCGCCAATGTCCTGGCAAAATGAACTGAATCCCACCTTCATGGTTCCCGAGGCAGAGGAGCAGGCGTAGTTCTGTCTCAGTTACTAATTGTTTATTTGCTATCTGCAATTTCCTGCCTCCTGCTAGACAAGTTTTATTTCACGGTTTTGTTCAGCAGTTGTTACTTGCTAGTGGAAATAGAGAAGGTACATGATACAAGCTTGTACATTATGAACTAAAATGCAACCTTAGACAATGTTCCCAGATAAATCTGAGGCAGCAAACAACATCTTAATGATATAAAAAACCTCCATCTTTCTTCTGTCTGTACCTAAATATTGTTGTCTATGATCAGCTGTTACTACGTTAATGATCAGCTGTTACTACGTTAATTAAATAATTTAGACTTCAGAACTGTTTTAGATCAGCGACTCAGTAGAGTTTGGACCACAGCCCTGTCAAAGCTGTCTAGCAAGAGACAGGAGTACAGTGAAAGAAAACATCCTAATTTTTTCTTCTATCCATATCAACTCTGTTTTCCAGGAATACTGCTGACAAAGGAAGTATGCTCACCCTTAATTACATCCATTCATTCAATTTTAAGTGAACAGCAAAAGTTATTCCCTGCACAGAGAAATTCCTTCTTCCTAGATCTCAGCAGAAGATCTGAAAGCCATTTGCTCCTTTGAAATGGCTTTTCTGAGCATCTCAGAAAACAACTTACGCGCCATAGTGCATCACTGAAGAGTAGTCATAGGGAAGGCCCAGATTTTTGGAATTCACTTTTCCAAAGTTCCCTTGTTCCCCTGTAAGGTAGGAAAGCAACATTTCAGTCAGAACAATTATTGCTGCTCTAATAGTAGACTGCCTGCTGTCATAATGCTAAGAGTAACTTAGGATACAAATACTTGTTCTCATGAGATCTTGGGTCTATCAAGACCACCAGAGCCTTTTGAAGCTGTTCTGGTTTTGGCTGGGATAGACTTAATTTTCTTCACAGTAGCTAGTATGGGGCGATGTTTTGGATTTGTGCTGGAAACAGTGTTGATAACACAGGGATGTTTTTTGTTACTGTTACTGAAACCCATGGGAACCCATTTTCACTCAGTCTAGTAGGTTTCAGAATATAAACCGAATCAAATAAGTAAAAGTTTTGATATAATCAATGAATCCATTCCACTCTTCAAGTAAAGGTATTCATCTGTCCATCTTCATTAGGGTGTCTCCAAATATATTTCAGTGCATTATCTTGAACATTATAAGCATCCAACCTATGTCCCCAAAGCTGCATCCATACCTTGAGAAGGAAATCTGGCTGATCACCTAGATCAAAAATTCAGAGGTATGTGTGGGTGACCACTAATGTGTCTTGCTGAGTCCTTCCACCAAAGGGTTATAAGACCACAAAAGAAAGGGATACAGTTTGCCTGTTACTTGCACCAAAGAACATGTTATCAGCCATGTTCTGGCTTTGTCTCTGGTCAAACCCATCAGCAGTGACTACAGTGAGGTGATATGACTCGCATGAAGTAAGGGCACTCAGTAAGATCAGCTAGAAACATTCTGTCTGAATATAGCTGCTGATATAGCCCCTCTCATCATAGCTGCTGAGCATCTCATAATTTTTCATCTGTTTAGCCTTAAAAAGCCCATATAAGTGAGGTAAGAAAGCATTACACTGATACAGGACTGGGGCCCAGAGAGACAGACTGGAATTCATGCCACCTAGCTTTATTTCTCTAAGTTAGGCACTGAAGCTATTCATCAAGGCTCCCAGGATAGTCGGAGAAGAGGGAAAGAAAGAGAGACACAGCTGGAGGGAGTTTCATCTGAAGGCACCTATTTCTCTCCATTGACTGGAGAGCATGAATACAAAGTGCACCCTGGGCCTCTTGTCCATGGTAAGACAGGCAAGCAAGCAATGTCAGAGCAGGGAGCTGAATGCAGTCAGCCTGGCCTTGAGGCTAATGCCCTAACCACTGAGCACTCCTTTCCAGTTAAACATCTGCACCTTCATTATTGTAACTAGTGGTTTGTAAACCACAAACCATCTGGACAAGAGTTCAGCATTGGACGCTTGTCAGAAAAATCTCTGGAGTCTGCACAACTTGGCTGGCAGGCTCGCAATCAGAGCCAGTCTCTTCCAGTAATGTCCTTCAGCACTGGTCCCAATGAGGGCTAGGAAATGCAAAGAGAAGCTTCAAAATCCTGAATTATAGAAATTTTGGGGATAAACATGACTTTGGAGCTTTTCATAGCTCAAAAACTCAGTTAAGGCTCAAACTGGTTCTCAACAGCATTGGCTTTCCTGACTCTGTTAGGTTTTTATCTCAGCTCCTCTTATCTGCTATACTGACTTCAAAAAGAATTATCAGCGAGTGCACAGCTTCTTTTGAGGTGATGAACAGAGAGCACAGTTCAAATGCAGTGAAACATTTAAGCATATGGCTACTGTTTGGCACATAAGTGCTTCGCTGAATTGGTTTGCTAAAAAAGAAAAAGTAACAGCAGCTTGGCTGGACAGAGGCGCTGCCAGAAGACTAGTATCTGCCTCATCACATGCCAGGGAGATTTGGCTGTCTAGACCCGCACACGTGTGGGGACTTAACCCATCTTTTCCACTCTAAAAAAAAAATCTACCTCTGCCAGAATCTAAGTGTAATCAAGCAGAAGAGCTAAAAAGGAAGCTTTGGCTGAAGACTCTGAATAGGTTTTTTCCCCAAAAGTTTGGGAAAAACAAGCTGAGTTTCAAGTAGCTAAGTGGACAGCAAGCGATCAGGCTGCATTTTGTTAAAACAAAGAAGTAGGATGGCTTCCAAGGTGAATTGCTGGGTAAAAACAAAACCCAGCAAACATCCACAGTACTGCAGTCCTGGCAAGAGAAAAACAGCTTGTGTGGGAGAGCTGGGAAGCTGCAAAAGGTCTTGAGGTCTAGTTCTGCACCACTGAGGTCAGGGGGAGCCCTGCCACCAGCACTGTTAACAGCGGCATGTTTTTACAGGAGATGTACACTAACAGTCCTCACAAACATAGCTGTGTTTCTTTATTTCCTTTTCCCTGCATATCTTTGATTTTTCTCCCTACAGTGCTTGTGCTGCACACACTCTGCATTCTACCTCCCTTGTCACGCCAATCTTCTCAGCCTCCACTCCTGGTGAATGCTGTTAAAACACTGAAGATATACCCCATATCCTTTTGCGTAGTCTTGTCTTCTTCACCTCTTCCCCTTCTTTTATCCTTTCATGATACTGTGCCTGAATCAGAGCTTGGTTACATCTGTATCCTTCAGGAATAATAACATCTGAACCTGTGGACTTGCCCCTGCAAAACTAGTGTAAGATTTTATGTGTGTCTAGTACCTTTGGTATAACTTCCTGTTTTCAAGTCCTCTTTCCTAGCACATCCTTTGTTAGCATTTCAAACATGGCACACCCTTGTTGTACAATGGCAAACAATTCATAGCAAAATTACACCTTAACACTAGAGCTGAAACCTCAATAAAGAACAACACAAATGGAATTTACTTAGAATATCATGGGAATAGCTGAAAAAAGTTTGGAGAACAGTGTGTTAGGAATTTGCAATAAAAACAATCAAGTTCCATCTGGAGAAAACGATAGATATATTTTCAGCTGTGCATGACATTGAAGAGTTGAATATCTTACTTGTTGAAGAGACTTATTAGAATTTGGTATTCAATTGTCCCGCCTCATTTACTATTATTTTATATAATGACCTAAGTACACTATTATCTTTTTACAATTGTTGTGGGTTGTCCAGCTGTCTCATCACTGTCAGACAAATGATTCCTCGCATCCTTTCTTCCCCTGCTTTCCTTCCATGTACCACTTTCTCGCTTTCCCTGGGACCTCCTACCATTCTCTCTACCCTCCCCTCCCCAGAGCCTGGACGTCTGTATATGCTCCCATGGTCCCAGCACACAGATCAAGGGCACATGCTCAAATTATTTATCCTGCATTCCTTTCCCTAAATAACATTCACTTGTTTTCCCCCTACAGATTTACCAGTCCTGATTGCTCCTCATTGCTCCTTCTGTTCATGGCAGTGTATATTATTCTCTCCCCAAGGAGGAAATAATTGCAGTCCTTGCTCTCACATCATGCCAGGTGCCAGAATTTTGCACGTGCTAGTGGTTGCATGTGCTTCCATTCTCTCCACATTGAGTCCCTTGTTCATCTACATTTTAGGCTATGTGCATTTCACTCACTGCCAGTGCCAAGATGCCTACCTGCTGCCTTCCTTATTTCCGTGGCTTTCCCTGAGATAGAGTTGCTGTGTGATTCCCCATCATGATCTCTGAACATCATGTTTCTCCTCACCTCAGCTAAAAGTCCCATAGTCTTGCCTCCTGGCCAAGTCTTTTCTACAACATTTTGCGTTCCTGATGATCTTGATATTTTGGATATAAGGTGAGTCTGGGCTCAAGATGGCAATCAAAATAAGAACGCAGAGCTACTTTTAGGCTGCATCTGCCTTGGGGGACCACACTAACGTAGGTGTAGCCACAGAAATTCCCCTAGTACAAACACTGAACAAGAAACTCCATCACACTGAATGCACTGCTGCTGCAATTCAGCCAGCATTAATCATGATTCTTATTTGCATTGCTGTTCACAGAAGAAACATTATCTGAAAGTATATGTTTTCTCTTAAGATTTAGTGGACCTACCTGCCACAATGTGTTCCCACATAATCTTGACAAACCTGTCCCGATCACTCCGTGCCTGTTCATGGATGAAACCCAGTGCATGGTTCATTTCATGCTGAATTGCTCCTTTATCCATGCAACCATTTTTCACCAGGCCTACTGCTTGACGTCCTCCAATTTTTCCAAAGTAAGACCAGCAGCTAAGAATAGGCAATCAATAACCAAAATTATCACATTCAGCCAATACAAAGAAATAGATGTACTGATTATGCCAGCAAGGGCCTCCACATGTGCAGCCACAGAAGGGGACGTGCAAATAGTCACTGGCATGAGATATCTAGGCTTCTGAAAGCTGCCAAACTACATAGGGGGAGAAATAAAGCCTTTGTGATGAGTATGGCAAATTTTAAAACAGTAAAATGGCTGTATCAAACTAAGATGAATCAGTTTAAGTAGTTAAGCAAAGAACCTGAAACAATTATACTTCTTTAAATTTTTACAACAATTAAGGAAAATATCTCATTTTGAATTATACCCCATTGTCTTTTAAGTCCACACACACATTTATTCCTGCAGCCTATTAACTGATGTAACTACCAGTATATCTAAAGAAAAATGAAAAATTGCACCTGCTTTCTGAATCTTGGCTCCTAGGATAAAAAAGGGCAATTACTTAAATCCAGATCAAAACAGAAAAGAAGCTGAAAGACCTTTTGAGTGCTTCCACTCCCAGGAGACAGGGAGCTTACCTCTGCCCACGTTCAACATACACGTAGTCTGTTTCTGTAGTGCGATTTACAAACTGCACACAGGTCAGCGTGGAGATCTCTTGCAGAGCATCAGCAATCCAAGACCTCTCTGTCACTGCTAGAAAGAGAAAGGGGCCAGGAGAAATCTTCCTTGGTTAATCAAAAACAAGGTGCATTGATGGGGTGCATTTTTAAATGTTTTAAAGAACTTCACAGCACTCGTCAGCTTTTTATCATACAAGTATAATAAAAAAAGGGCACAAAGCCTTCAAAGATCTTCAAGTTGATTAGACTTTTAAGGGGAGATGTAAGAATTATAGCTGGCCCTTATGCATATTCTATAGGAAACGGATGGAAAGCAAGACTGGCATTGTTTCTTCCATTAGATAGAATGGAAAAAATGAAACAGTTTCAGATACAAATAATTGGATTAAAGTATCCCAAATGAGCCATCTGACCATAGCTAAGCACCAAAAAGCTATTTTGTTTATCAGAGATAACAAATGTCTGCCACACACCCCTTGTAATCACTTGAGACAGCCAGCGTTCAGAGGCTCTGAAGATCACAGTGTTTCTATTCAGGTACCAAATAAAAACTGGAGTGTTTATCTACTTCTGAACATTTTGGCCTAATTTGGATTCCTCAGTTATGAATCATCTACAACTGATTTGTATCTCCATTTCCTCATCTTTAAAGTTTGGAGAGAGGGAGGTAGGTGGAATAACCCTCACCTAACCACATGAGTATGTGCTGCAGTTCTGGAAGCACATGGGCAGAGAAGCAGCCTAGATAATGCGAAGACTGGGCGTTCCTCAGCTCAAATGATAACACAGATTCCTTTTCCCCAGGAACGGGAATCAGGCACAGGCTGTATTTCACTTCCACGCCATTTTCTCTCAAGGTAAGATCTTTTAAGAAGGGTCTGTACGGAAGCCTCAGACCAGAGAAGCCTGGAAGACCTGCACAGCCCATATGAAGTCTTCTGGAACAAAATTTTCTAGATTAAGGCATCAGTCCTGCAGCCTTTTGCACAGAACAGAGCTATTGACTGACTAGAGGGGAATAATAAGGGAAAAAATATCTCCAAGGATTTTTCCTCCATTTTTGCCTCTACAGGATTTCTAGTGCAGGAATATTTCTGAGAGAATTGAAAGAAAATTATAGTGTTCAAAAAAGTGCTCCTACTGGTAATTTTGACAAAAATACATTCATAATGTGAACAAATTATATTTCTTCTTCTGTACTTGCTAAATATCAAAGTGCATTGTACCTAGCAGGAATGAGCTAATATTTGTAATCAAAATTAATTAGTTGGTATTTATATAACAACTACTGTCCAAGTAACCACATATTGTAGTGTCTGTAACTGAAAGGTTTGGAGTCTCAGCCAAAGTACCATAGGGCTAACAGATTAGCAAAAGAGACATGTCAATAAATTCTCATTTGGACAAAGATTGCTTTTGGTGCCTGCCACAGAAACATAAAATAACAGAGAGTATAGGGACCGGAAGATCAATGCTAACTTTACAGCATCCATTTGCACACACTCACAGAAATCAGAAGAGATGTTAATTGGAACCTTGACTAGTCCATCTTGTGACTTGGGCCATAAACAACTCTCACAGTTAATTGCACTGCGTCGTCCTCTTCTCAAGAGGATGTCTCCTTCATACACAGCTATTTCACTACCTGGCGGATGAAGAAAATAAAGAACATACAAGGCAATGAGAAGGCAAATAGATGTGCAAAAGGGAGATGAGAGGTATACAGTACCCAAGCTTTTGTACCTTTGGAAATTTCTTTCACTGAAGTTCATTTCCCAATAATGTGAAAAAGGATTAGTAAATTAAGACTGAGTGAATCTAGCATTCACAATATGCTAAGACTGGTTAGGTCTGCCTTGCTTCCTGGATAGAAAAGATTAATATTAATATAGATGTCATAGTGCAGTTGTAATCAAAGTCGTGACTAAATATATTTTAGCTTAAGAACCTTTGGGAGCCTTCAGAGTGGAAGGCTAAGTATCAGAGTCATTGTTCTCTTCATTAGAGCTTGTGGAATTAAAGAAAAATCATAACTGACCTCTGTAAAAATGGGATGAATCATACAAAAGAAATTACTATTTTTATCATGCATACTGAATGCATGCAAGCTATTAATTTTCAGGTTAACTGTTAATTTGACATAAGACATTGTGACACGCTCCTCAGTTCTGACTCCAAAATACTTGGAATACATTTCTCACAGACAAGAGCTATTGGTTATTATGCCAAAAATATACAATGGTCTTGGGTACAGCAGACAGGGGAGTGCCTTATATCACACAGGAAAGAAATCAAAGTGAAAAGTATTCTGATTTGCTGAGGCTACATATGGAAAAAGAACATTCCATGTAGCAGTTGCTCAGCAAGTCGTCTTAATTTCTTTATCATGACAGCATAAATAATCACACTGAGTGAGACTTTAAAACACATCTGAATTCTGTGAATTGTTTTCCACTGATGCTGGAAAATATTTTCAAAGAGAAAAATATACCAAATAATGAGAATGAGGTATAGAGAAGCAGTCCCACCAAAATCTACAGTTATTTATATAATAATTACAATCAAACTCACCTAAGCCATTGTTTCTTGTAGCTATCTGGAAAAAAAAAAAGTATATCTTTTAATACATGCTTATCTCCATAGCAGAAAACTTCTATCATGTAGAATCACAGCAGTAGAAGTTTGTAACTAAGTTTAAGATAAGTCAGAGCAACTCAGCAGCAGCAATGAAAATTCTAAACATCTGGGAGCAGGGACACACCTGGACAGGTTTACTTAGTGCAAAGCTATAGAGAAATGCTAAATGAGCTGGCAGAAGAAAGTACTTCATCTTCAAGTTTCCGAGATGATCTTCTCTGCTCTGCAGCTCAGTTCTCAAAGCTGTGGTTAGTTTACTTGGGGCAAGTTTTATGGGAAAGCTGCTGCTGTTGTTAACAAGTGTAATAAAATTAGATAACAAGAAGTATTTTCACAAAACAAACAAGCTGCAGGACCTCTCAAGAGAATTTCCAGGCTCTCATTTCTTATTTATCTTCAGAAAACAGAGGAAGTGGAGCAATAGGAAAGAAAACCCAGCAACCTTAAAGTGACTCATCTTTAATTCTAAGAAGAACCCATAAGCTGCTGCAGGTCTCCTCACTGCTGACCAAGGGACAGGATTTCCAGCAGCCGTCTGTTTACAGCAAAACTCAATGTCAAAGAACTCTTTGATCCATCCACACTTGACTACCTGTCCTGGAAACTCCTGAGCTTGCTGCCAGGAGCTTCCCCGCTCCGCAGAGCCCATCCGTCAGCCTGCCCACCCTTTGCACAGCTCTCAGCCAGGCATTGCTGGTCAGGAGCACTGGAAATCTGTTGGAGCCAGGGATGAATCTGATTGTTCGTTGAAATTGTTTTTCCAATACCATATCTTGCAATATAATCATCACTGGCAGTGATTGTGTGTCTTTCTGGAGTCTGCAAATAAATAAAACCACCAGGTCCCAGAGTTTTGGCTTCCCATGTTCTGGGAAGCCCTCCTTCCTTTGATGTCCATGAATAGAAACAAGCCTAGAAAGGCAGGCTGAATCCTAGAAAACCCACACTCTAAGAGTAAGTGACACAATGGCAATATTCATGTTGAAGCCACATGAACAGCACCATAGGCAGGCAGATGTTGCTTTCTCCTCCCAGCTTCAGCCCCTGCACAAATACCTAGGTACTACAGAAAATCCTAAGGAATTGCTGCATCAGATCTTTAAGAAACAAGCAAGAAAACCTTTGGAATTGCCTGCAAAGGCAAAATTCAGAGGAATCTATGTGGTTCACAGCAGATCGAGGTGGCAGAGGGCGCCTTTCCAGATAGATGTATGGGCTGCTCCTTTGGTTTTAGGGAGTACTTTGCTAAGAAAATTTTAGCTGATATTATGTAAAGCTTTGCTACTAATATTTTCATTTTACCTTACTAATAGTTTGTTCATAAACTTTCTAAAATATTCCACATTTCTGTGACTTCCACAATTCATCTACAGTTCTAATTTCCATGTAGATTACACTGCAATAATGAGGTGCAGACATAAAAGACCCCTTTTGCTTTGGCTGACAAGAGGATGAAGTTCAGAAGTCCTCATTAGTTTGTTACACCGATAACCAGAGGTCCTCCTTTACAGTTCTGAGCAACCTCGGTGTCTATTCAAGATCAGGTTCAACAGAGAGACAGAGTGAGTCACAGGAACACATTTCTCTGCTACACATCACAAAATGAGAGGGGAGAGAGCAGAAGTTATTAGACAACAAAAGCAAGAGAACAAGACCAGATCACTGTGCAGAGCCTGGAGCTGGGTCACTCCAGGCGTGCAGCAAGGAGGGACAGAAGGGCCCTTTGAAGTTCTGCCATGCAGATTTGCATATCCATTCCGTGGAAGGCTGTAATACCTTACTGACTCCGGTTGCAGACCACAGACAAGAGTAACCCTTGAGTCAGGAGATTTATTCCATGGTTTAATTAATTTTCCTGACTGCCAGAAAGAATTGGGTATTTTTCAAGGCTAATTAACAGACCAGTGTCTCATATCACCCGATAACACATTATCAGAAGTTGTCTCATAGATGCAAATTTCCTTTTTCATGCTGCTTGTCTACATTGTCTGCTTTGATATTCTAGCAGAACAATGTTCAGGTCTCAGTCTCATTATCTATCCAAATAATTTGATGACACAGCTGTAACTTGCATTCTCTCTCCTGTACGCCTTTTCTTACACTGTCTTTTGACATTTCTCATTCTTAGCCACACTGTCCTTGATCTGCCAGATATTTTATGACTGCTGTTTGCTGGTAATTTTAATACGATGTTTACCACACTCTTAGCGATGCTTACTTAGTTTCACCTTCATTCCACGGCAGAGAGTGAGCATTTCTTTCACCATGGAATCCAAGTCCCTCTTGGGATAATATTAAATGACAAAGTTAGAAAAACCAAACACCTGTTGGTGTTTAAGTATAGGTTTTTTCCTAGCTCTGTATCACTAACAGGTATCATCAGAAGCAAGAGGAATAGTAAGTCCAATGATCTTTCCATAACAAGAAAGTACAGAGGGCACTTTCCCTGGCTAAAGCATTAGAGTGTACGAACCTCAAGGGAAACACAATTCAGGAGAGTGAAAGGCCACATGGCTGTCTAAGGACCCAGTGGAATATCACTCTAATGCTCAGTTTCTCAGCTATTTGCGCCAAAGGTTATGCAGACAATTGCTGGTGAACAAGCAGTTGGCTTAACTAAGCTGCGTGTTCTCCTTAAGAAGCTTATTACTTTTCAGGAGGCTTCATGGTATCTTTGTATGTTTAAACAGGTCAACTGTTCATACTGCATTAAGAGTCCTAATTTTTTATTTACATCACAATCATAGAAAGCATTGCCCTTACTAGATGACAATTTGTTATAAACCTGTTTTGTGTGACGCTGCACTTGGACAGAAATCAGATACTGCTGAAGAGCATTTTTAAATAACTTTGTGTCCATTAAATGAAACTATTATACTATAGCAGGCTGCAAAGAGTTAAATAATAAAAACATGCACAAAACTTTCTTTGTGTTTAAAATGATGTTATTAAAGTTATCTGTTTACAGATACCGTGTCCTTCAGGATGCTAGGATTAGTGAAAGCATGCATTCATGCCTCATTATTTACTGATTGGGAGAAGAAAATGAGCTTTCCTGCTTTTCAGTTGCCAGTCAGTTAATCAGTTTAGAATAATTAAATCATCGACCTTGATCAAGTGCAATAAAAATGTTTTGGCTTTTGTAGAAAAGGTCACAGTCATGAAACAAAGATTTTGTAAATCTGGTCCCTGGTGACTAGTCCTTACTTTGTCCCAGTTACCAGCCAGCAAAAGCAAACCTTTAATAGAAAAGGTTACTATCAAGCATAGTATATGCTTGATACATAAACACTCGAATGCTAGTTTTAATATAATTAGGCAATTTTAGTGTAGGATAGAGTATCTTATGCCATAGCATATATTGACATATTTCCACATTTTCGGTACATTTTTATTTAAATGAAAGATTTATTCTTTAAAAGAAAAAAACTGCAGTGTAAATACTGAGGTGTGATGTGTTGAAATTAGTTTGAAACCAATGCATGTTTGGACTCTATTCCTCCTAAACCACTCCTGCAGCAGTGTGATCTCTGCTATTTTACCACCATTTATCTTTTACCTTTCCAGTGTCAGAATGATACCATAATGTTAGAAAAGAGAGGCACAAGTCCAAAGACTCTGCACTGGAGATAACTACAGGTGTCAGTGAGCCTTAAGCTGAGATGATGGCTAGAGACAAGAATCAGCCAAAACTTTTACAGCTAACTTGGTTTTATCTGATTTGCAGTAGGTGTAGGCTGAAGAGAACTTTACTATAGTTTTTGAAATTGATGCATGGGGAAAGTTGGGTTCCTGGAGAAAAGCTACAAAGGTTGGTTTCAGTATTTGAGTATCTAAGTACCCAAGGGCTGAGCCAGATGGGACTGGCTGGTCTATAGCTTCCCTGGTTCTGATAAAATCTGGTCTGAAACCAGTGTCTAACTGCAAACATCACCCTAATGCTTTGTTTTAGTCACAAGTTGTTCAGGCACATAACAGAAGTCCCGATCTAATGCTGCTCTCTAGTGGTTTGCCATTTGTGCGAGTGGGACATGTTTCCATAAAGTCAGGAACTCCCCATCACCACTCACAGCCTGTTCACGCCTTTGATCCCTGTCTGCACAGTACCTGCTTCCTGCAGAAAATGCTTGCAAGCATGAGGAGTCTGTCCTGTAATCCATGCTGAGAAGTCATGCATCAGTTTTAGCCTGAACCATCTCAAAACTTTGTGTTAGCATCTGCAGCTTGTTACTTCACTATTCACCTTCTCCAGATACTTACAGATTATACATACAGATGCCACAATAGATTTCTGAGGTGCTCTGATGGCCTGTTATGAAAATAAGCCATTTACCTGCACCATTTTCCCTAAAGGACTTTTAAATCTTAATATTTATTTTATTGATGAGTCCTCCTAAAAGCTTTTAGAAAGCTTATACTGCAGAACGCAAATACTCTTCTGGCTCTACCCTAGCTCCGCTTTGACTTCACAACATAGGTCATTGCCCTGTTCCCTGGTTTGCCTTGAAAGAGAACCAAGACAAATTGGCCAAAGGGAAGCAGCAAGAAAAGGGCTGCTCCTTCGGAGCTGTGACCACAGCACAGTCTCACAGTACCTCAGCATGGCAGGGGTGGGCAGATAGCACAGACTGTTGACAAGGTGTTGAATCACATCCAGAGCCCGTCCAGAAGCTGACGGCAGAGACAAGAGTACAGAAACAAGACTAAAGACAAGGATACAACATAGGTCTAAGGTCCCACAAGGAGACCAAGCCCAGACTAGAAAAATATACTCCTACAACACAGCCCAAGCAGGGAGCAAAGGCTAAGGCCAGACCTTAAATGGAGCCCCTGTGCCAATGGACAGAGGCAATGGGTGGACACCCCCGGTGAGGTCAGTCAGGAGCCATTAAAGTCTGTTGGTACCCTCCATCCCTAAAAGTTACAACATGTTGCAACAGCTTTCCTCACACCCTACACCCCAGTGTGGACAGTCCAGTGAACACAACTGCACCTTGGATAACTATATCCACTTGATCACCTACTGGATCATCACTGCCTTCTTAAGAGACCTCTAGGAGATTGTATTTCAGGCTCTGTGAAAGCTATGTTGACTCAGCCCCAACACAGGATACTTATCCCTGAGGCTACTACTTCCATTTTTATTACATATTTCTTCTAACCCTGGCTATGGAAGAAATACAATCACTCATCCTGGATCCTTTTTAAAGTTTGATTGCACTTTCCCGTAGCTCTGGCACTGCGGTGATTTAAGTGGCACTTACTGAGTTCACTCAGCAGCTAAGCAGTTTTATACGTGAGCTGCCTCTGAACTCCTGGGTGAGCGTCATCTGCTCCTAGCAAGATGTTACTGTTCACTGCACTGATTTGTGCTAAAACCCTTTCTTCCGAGCAATGACGCTTTCTCTGAGACATTCTTCCTGAATCTGAGATTTCCTCAGATTCAACCCCTGTAAGGAATGATCTGACCAGGAACTTCCCTGTCCTGCTCTGTAGCACGTGTCAACCTAAGGAATGCGCAGCTTTTCCGAAGTAACCTCATCTTCCCTGAGAGCCTCTTTTATATCTTCCTTATCTACTGATTCCATCAACTTTGATAGACTTCCAATTTAAAAAAAAATTATCTTTTTACCTGTTATATGTTTCCACTTGTCAGAATTTACACTGTTCTTTATTTTCACCGTTCAGATATGACTTCCACTGTTTATTTCTACCACTCCCCATATCTAAGCATGATTGTTGTCTTTTTATAATGTCTAGTATACATTTTATTTCCATCTCTAATAATGTTATTTTCTTGCCTTTTCCAAGTTTTTATCCTTTTTATCTAAATTTTTTGCTTTTAGGGAGTTACACTTTTTAAAGTGTCATGTTACAGCCATGCATTTTTCAGCTCTTTCTGTGCAACCAGAACACTGACTTTATACAAACATGCAAACACATATACATGTACATACGCATTTCCACAGTGGCTTTCAGGGAAAGAAACCTGAAACCTTGCTAAGAAACGAAACTGGTTCCATACACAAGAGACTACTTTCAGATGACATTTCTTAATAGGTAAACATCAGGCAACTGGGCAGGAATAAACATTTGTTTCATAAATGTGTCAGGATGAAGCTTCAGAAATAGAATAGGTTCAATTTCTCTGCACGTTTGTAGGGATAGCGCATGTCTTGGGAATATACACTGCTAGGCTAAAAAATGACATGAAAAATGTACAAGCTGGTAATAATGTTCAGCGCTTTCTTAGCATGTCTCATTCAAAGTATTTTGAAAATATATTGAAATACTGTACTGAAAAATAGGACGTTTAGCTGCATTTCACGAATAAAGAGATTGAGACGCTGTCTCACGAAAAAGCTTATCCAGGATCTCTTGGTAGCAGAAGGAGAACTAGAAGCCAGGAGTCCTGTGTCATCCCTCCCTATGGGGATTGCTACACTTTCCTGACAAGCAGTATTTGGCAAAGGAACAGAGTCTCCAGTCTTCAAGCGTTCTCTCGATAGCGCTTACAAAACAGTTGGGTGCTACTACCTCTGTTCTAGACAAGCAATTAAAGTCAGGTTTTCAAAGCTGATTGCTAAAGAGAAGCACCTTCAGCCACATTTAGGTTTTGAAATAGGTGCGTTAGTTCTCAGAAGTGCTTAATACCTGCGGTTTTCACAGAGCTCAGGGATCCAGCTTTGAAAAAGTTGTATTTAAGGAGTTGTCTAGCTTTGCACAGGGGAAGCTTTCTTAGAGTCAGTGTTTCTGTGGTTAATCTCTTTATACTTACTGATGAAGTACTTTGCCTTGAATCCCAAGGACTGCAGGTAGTGGCTGCTGTGGTACTGGATAACATGTAGTTAACTGCAGGGACTGGGTCTTTTGCACGGGCTTTTCCCATGTGATGGGAGAGGGTTGTGCCACCATTGTAAGTGACTAAATAACTGTCATTTTAGCACTGAAAATTCTTGGAGTCAGGCTATAGTATATGCAGTGACGTCTGCCAGCACAAAACAAGCACAGGGGGTGCTTGATGGTGTCAGTGCGCGTGAGTAAAAGACTACAAGGACCCTTCAAGGCCACTTAGTCCAGCTTCTGCTGGTCCAGGTATTAATGCCATAGGTTAGCTTTTTTAACTTAAAATGTGCTCCCTTTCTCCCATCACACATGTGCTCTTGTTAGAATACTGTTCTTAAAGTAGATTTTGTGAATCATACAGGTACTAATGATGGTTTATTGAGAGTTCATGGGAGAAGCTGGAGTCCAAGGAAACATTGCTAATGACCCAAACTATCCTTTGATGCAAAGATTTGTGATGAAGACGGATTGTAACAGGAAGCTCAGCCTGTGGTTAGGTAAGTATCATATCATTACTACTAAAATAGCTGTATTCTGGTCATGATTGCTGACTTTTAGAGCACTGTTTTACCTGAGGGGATACAACTCTACAATCCTACAGCTCTAAGGTGTTCTTTTCTGAAGTGAGAAAAAAAGTTGGGGGTACTGAGCTGTGAAAGACAGTGTTGAAGAGAGCAGCCCAGGTTGTCTTAGGCAAAATTTTTGGCTTTTCAGTTAGAAAAAATCAGCTTGTAAGGCTGTTTTTGTGGTCTCCAAGTACTCCTATCTTCCACCTCCCATGGAAAAATTAAGCTGCTTAAATGGAGCCGAGATGCCCAGGGCAGAGAAGAATAGGCATAAATGGTCAAAGAGCAAAACGATCTATGATCAGCAAGAGGGATAGGTGTTTTCAGGTGTGCTGGAGGAATGGGGCAGCATGGAGACAGATGACAGTTCATTCGCCCCATGGGAAAATGATGATGTTCTTTGAGAAAGCAAAGAGGAGAAATTTGGGAACTAGTATAACCACATTATCCTTCCTCTGGTTTAAGATATGTATGCTTTCAACAGCTTAAGACCTGACATCACATGTTTAAAAAATGTGCTAGGAGAGCTTTCATGAAAATAAATATTTGAGTTCCTAATTTTATATCTCATCTGAAATGTGGAGTTTCCAGCCAAAAAGTACTTCAAACACCAAGCTGTGAGTATCAGCTGGTTGTAATTCACAGGAGAAAAAGCAATAAATCTAGATATCAGCACAGTTTCTTCTATTTATTTTGACTATCTGAAAAATGCTTTTGTTTCCAGGTTTTTGTTTGCTTTTGAAACCTGATGGGCTTACAGTACGTACAGGCAATAGGCATGTTATAACCTTAATCCTGGAGACTCTCAAGAGTTAGACATGTAGCAGTTTGACTAAGTTTGGCTTATTGCACTGCTGGGATTTGACATTAGCAGCAATTCAAAGATTAGAGTTGCATTATCTCAGACATCTCCAGACTGTGGTTTTTCAACTGCATATTGTTGGTGAGCCATTCGAGAGCAGTTTCCATGCTGGGGCCATGTCATGCAAGCAGCCCTATAGCCTGTGCTGGTAGAGAAAATCTCCAGCTGCATTCTGGAGTCATACTGGATTTAACCTGCACATCTGCTGCTACCTGATTTCCTAATAGGTTGGTGGGGTTCTCAGAGAGGCATTGCTCTCTAGTGTGTTATCCGTGCCTAGAGTTCCTCTGCTTTGCCTCTGTGATGTTTATGAACAGCAGCTGATTTCTAGGCTCTTTTTTTACCAGTGGACTAGACAAATACATGTGAGAGCAGCCATGATGAACTCCTGGAGTGAATGTCAAGAACAGTATTTGTAGAGAAGGCCAAAAAATGAAGGAGAAAATCACCTTTCCACATATTTACCACTGCAGTATATGGCCAGGAGATAAAGACCACCTTCTCCCAGTTTAGGAGGTCTCAAAACGTTCTTGATAGACACGTGCAGGGTGGTACAAGTGATCTGAAATAGCAGATACTTCATGTCTTACCTACGTTTAACCTACCACTGATTGGATTGAAGGGCCTTGTTCTCCCTTACTGTGTCCACTATCTCTGTTTTAACAATTAGAAAAGAGAGGATTTTTGCCTCCTCTTTTCCTTTTCTTCTTTCCCATCTGCAACTGTGGGACAAGTTAATTTAAAGGGATATACATATATGCATGTGTGTGCAGTGGTGGCAAGATGGGAGAATTCAGAAGAGTGTTTCACAGGAAGAATAGGGGAAGGGAAAATTCCACCTACTCCAAAAGCACCTCAGAAACTCAGCAGAAGGTTAACCAGGCCAATATTTAATTAAGCCTTAACACTGTAAGGTACAATTTATGCTGGGATAAAAGTCTATCTCAGTTCAGTGCCACTAATACTCTTTCTGGACCACAGATCCTGAGCTTGGAGGCTGCTAGTTGACTTCTCATCCCTGTTGTTATCAACGTTGAGAAGAAACTTTACTGTAGGGAGGGGAGATCACAAAATGGATGATAAATTCCTTAGAGGATTTTGGCCAGAAGCACTGGTTAAAGGAAACACCATAACTTTGCAAGCATTATCACGTCAATGTCTCCTTCCTGTAAAAGAATTTACTGCCTGTGTAGGTGGAAAAAAAATACTTAAAACGAAAAGGTCAAAAATACCCTGAAAAGAGACACCCCCATATGAATTCTATTGTTCATGATAGGGATGAAATATTATCTAGAGCCTTGTTCTGGCATTCTGAGAACAAATCACTGGTGATTCCAAATGTCAGCAGAACCTACTAGCAGAGCTTTGCTGTCTGTACAGTTCAGAGTCTTTGGCATGAGTTCAAAGTAAAAATGAATCTGAAAATTTCTGAAGTCTGGGAAACCCATATGTGAACCCAGTTATGTATCCTGGCATTTTGGCAGAGACGGTTTTCTATTGCAAGACTTTGAAGCCTACATAAAAAAAATAAATTGCTTTTGTGCTTTATAACTAAAGGCATATGAAATACAGCAGCTTTGTTTAAGTGAACCCAAAAGTTCAAACCCACTTATTTTCACGTTTTTCCTCATTAAAATTATCAAAACCTGCTTTCACTGCCAAATAAATGGCTTTTGATGAAATGCAGCTTCCAGTTGCTTTTAAGGCTGGTGAATCTCTGTAGATTTTTCAATTACTCTCATCTGAGTTTAATTTTGGAACCATACAAGCATAGATGCTTTCACAGTTTATTTGGTACAAAGTGCTTTCAAATCTTGTCAGTTTATTTTTCTCAGTGATGCAAAGCTAACCATATATTATATGAACAAACTGACTACCTTTATTAAATTTTAAAATGAAACTAAAATAGTATCTTCTTCATTCTCAAAGAAGGCAAATTCTAATAAAAAAGAACAAAAAATATGAACTTTGGACAAAATATAATTCTTGACCAGTTTGAGAATTAAACACATGGGGTATCTAATATATTGCTATCAAACTGAAGCAAAATACGAGCCCTATGAAAATTAGTGGGAATTTTGTATGACTTCAGTGAGTGAAAGGATTTTATTCCCTGAATGCTCCTATAACTATTATCTAATGAGCAGGAGGTGCAACTATTATAGTTATGCTTCTATAATGGCTATTCTTGCTTTATCATTTATGCCATCCTTCCAGGTGGTAGCATTTTCTACCAAGTGTGTACTGCGTTTACAGAGATGTGCATGATATAAGATGCATGGCAGGTGAAAAATCAGGCTCTAAGCATCCTTGGTTGCCAACAACATGCTTTTTCTTATACAACCCATTTTGTAAAAACCTCTCTAGAAGATGCCATCATCTGTTGGTGGAAGTGCCTTGGCCATATAATCTAAGCATCATGAAATACTGCCTGCCATAGTGTAATAAAAAAAAATCATTCTTTCTTGGTGCTCTGAGAACAAGGAGACCATGGTCATAGTTCAGTGTCTCCTCATATTATCCTTGATGTATTTATTTTCTTGTCATGGAACAGTTTGTGAAAGGCGCTGTCACAGGCATTAAACAGCTAGCCTCATTTAACAACGCTCTTTAAAAGAACTATAAAGAAACACAACAAAGAACCAAAAATAATGATACAATAAGCCAAGCTGATATTTGGAGTTCAGGATTTTACACAATTGAGCAAGAAACATTTGCATTCAGAGAAGTGGGCAGACTGATTACAGTACAGCTCTAGAAGGTAATGGGTAAATGTTGTATCCTGCGCAGAAGGATCTTTAATAAAGAGATTTGAAATGGATTTTATGTAAGAACTTTCCCAATAAGAGGGGGGGGGGAAACAGGCTAAAGCCAAAGTACCATTTGTAATCTGAAGCAGCAATATGTACTGAGTTCTTTTCATATATCTACTTGATAGCTAGATGATTTCAGCTTAGTAAGAGGGCTGATATATTTTTCTTTCTATTACTGCAATTTTCCAGTATTGTATAAATCACATCTTTACAGTCTTGCTTAGGGCTCCCCTGTAAGAATAATACTTTTATATTTAACATGCCTAAGCCTGTTAGTAATGTAACAACACCAAATGAGGGGGAAAAGGGGAATTAAAAACATTGTGAAAGCAAAGGTCAATCACAAGTAGTTTTCCAGCTTATTTTTAACACTTATGGTAAGAAAGGAGAGTGTAGTATTACAGTCATCAATAGTAAAAATTAGTTACAAGAGACAAATCTGTCAATGGCTGTGTTATTTTGCTCCCCCATCAATAGGGAAGCTCACAGGGACCTGAAGCTGAGATGCAGAATAGGAGAATTAGGTCTATCAAGTTCTGAAGGCTTGCCAGCGGCATAGTCTACTACACTGTTCTGCAAATACCTTTTAAACTTCCCTGGTACTTCACAGCGGAGCTGCCGCGCTGTTTCTTCATGCATGCATGAGGTGTGACTGTAAGCAAAAAACTTGGAGAAACAATGAACCCTAGACCAAAAATGACAGATCTCTCGAGCTGTGCAATATCCATGAAAAGAATAGCTTTGACAGTTAAAATAATTTATTCTTAATGGTTGTTATCTGTAAGGTAGAAAGAAGCTTACTATTTTAATGAACATCTCTCAGTGTCTGGTCTTTATATTTTGCCTTTCAGCTCAGATGGTGAAAACAGCTAGTTAAATCTGTGTTGCCCTTGCCAACTTTTCATTCTGTTCTCAGTAAGGCTTAAGACATGCAGCTATACCAGGGACAACGTTGGGAGAACGGAGACTATACAGCCCTATTATTACCAAATGATGCAGCATCAGTTTCAGTCATGAGTATGTTTTAATGCACAACATTACCCTTACCATGAAGTATTTTATTAAACAGATCTGTTCTATAGCGCAGATATTGAAAAGACATTGGTAGAAAAGTATTTCCTTATTTTTAGACTTCAAATGCTCTCAAATCTTGCTGTTGCTTGCATTAATTTGTGCAGCAGTACTGTTGTAAGTATCCATTTTTAATAGTCTATGGTCACCATATCTGCTTTAAACATGAGGAGTGTAATAGATTATTTAGAAACATCAAAATCTCTTCCTTTCCATCTGCAAGACCCAGAAGTCATATGCACAAAGGTAGGCAATAATATATCAAATCCAGCTGTAACTAATTTCAGAAACTATTATTAAATCTCCTATTGTTACCATCGCCTAAACAGGCATTCAAGAAAATGCTGGTCACTTGGCTACACTTGATTCTATTTCCCTTCTTGATACCTGTTGTCTTTTCTGATAAAAAAGACTTCCCTCTGCCCAGGTCCCCATGGGGGAACCCATGGCTTATCTTTATTTCATGCAACACCGAGCCATTCTTTTGCTTTTAAACATACCCATACACCTTGCACCTAACACTAAAATGCCATGAGAAACACTGAAATCCTCACAGAGGAAAAACCCCTATTGCATGTGAGCTTTTAGCATTCCAAATTCTTCAGCTTGAGTGCCACAGGCTCCTCTCAGGAGAAGCAGGTAGAGACCTATGGACCTCTGAACGCTCCTTTCTACAGCTATGAATCATGGCCTCCAATGACACAGCCGAATCACAAGATTGTCTATGCTTTTCTTGTTATACCATTAGGATTTGTTGAAGTTTTAAAATGAATAGGGACAAGCATTTAAAGGGAGTCAGTTCCTGAATTAGGCTGTTACCAGTCCAGGACGTAGGAGACTAAGTGATGCTCCTTGCTCTGCCACAAATGTTTTCTGTGGCATCTGATACCTCATTCAGATTCCAATGTACGGTGGTGTTTAGGCAACTGACTGCTGTAGGTATGTAACTTCCCTTGGTTTATTCACCTTTATGCCTTCAGAAATCCAAACTTCATTCTCAGAGAGAGTTTTATGAATTCTCTGCTGGAGTTGGAGTGTTCTCCAATATCCAGCTACCCAATGCAGCAAGTACCTCCCTACCTTCCAGGGATGTTGTAAGGGTGAAGTTAGGAAAGAGAGAATCAAATGCTGCTGTATTGACAGCTATATACGCCTATCAAATATACAAATTCAGGGTAGTTACCTCAATACACAAGTCCTTCACCAAGACGAAGCATGAGGAAAGGCTACTGCCAACATTTTTGCAAAGTTGTGGCTAATTTGTTTGCTGGGTGTTCTTGGGATGCTTGATAAGGCCAGTGGCCAATTTGTTTTCTCAAGGTAAGGGAGAATTTTTTGATCCAGAACAGGGAGGTCTGGAGGAGGTGTAAATGCTACAGTCATTACTAATCAGCAGCTTCATTGTCTGGAAATAATTTCCTTTCTACCAGAACCCTTTAGCACATGAGCCAACTACTGCCACCATATCGTGACTACCTGTTACAATGAATTATTACTGTTTATTGTTTTCCTGTCTTATATCACCTGGTACTTGCATTTCTTTTATGCTGTGTTATCCTTTTTAACAGCAGGCAACGTGAAGGCTGTTCAAATGTCACACAGGGCAAGTAGGTGACATAGGAAACTAGTGCTGAAAAGAGCATGGAGGTAAACAAGGGTAACAAGACAGGGCAATTCTGCTTTATGATGCCAGTCACCTGCACTCAGGTGGCTAGTATGGAAAGCTGAAATTAGAACCTCACAGCAGTTGAATTTGGTATCAAGTATCTCTATTTTAATGCTTCAGTCCACCTGAATGCTTTACAATGATCATTAATTATCTCAACATGTTAAAATACATCTAAGGGAAAGCTCTATCACTGTAGGGGTGAGATTTGGAATCTCCGTTGTTGATCAGACTTTTATCTCCGAGCCAGCGTCTGGTCATCAGCATAGGCAAAAAGTGCTAAAATCTCATCTCCTAAAGTTAGCACACATGACAGGGAGATGCCATTACATTACGCTGTACCTGAGGAGTGTGCTTACTAGTCTACACAGCAAAAATTATGCCCTAATATCACTCTCACACACACTCACCCCTACACAAAGAAAGATAACTTTTATGAAACCGCATTTCTTTTTCTTGTAAAAAGATGTTTAGGAATGTATTGTGACCAAATCTGAAGGTCAAAATATTTTTTCGCTGGTTTCAACACCTTGAAGGAAATTATAAGTGAACCATGCTTTAGTCTTTTAAGATGTTTGAGATCCTCAGCCTTCACTGAAAATTCTGGGTAGGTAAATCTCCTAGAGTGGTCCATGCTTCAGGACGGTTGGGAAGGGAATTTCTGTGTTACAAAGACATCACTTTTAATTTACAAACAGTAGAGTTTAACTATGGAAACATCTATACTAGCTTTTTTGCTTTGATAAAGTGTTGTGGTTTAACCTCAGTTGGCAACTGAGCACCACGCAGCTGCTTGCTCACTACCCTCCCCCCCCCCCCCCCCCCGGTGGGATGGGGGAGAGAATTGGAAGAGCACAAGTGAGAAAAACTCGTGGGTTGAGATAAAAATAGTTTAATAATTGAAATAAAATAATAATACTGTAATAATAATAATAATAATAATAATAATAATAATAATAATAATACGCAAAGCAAGTGATGCACAGTACAATTGCTCACCACCTGCCGACCGATGCCCAGCCAGTCCCCGAGCAGCGGCCCCCCCGGCCAGCTTTCCCCAGTTTATGTACTGAGCATGACGTCACATGGTATGGAATGTCCCTTTGGTCAGTTTGGCTGTGCCCCCTCCCAGCTCCTTGTGCACCTCCAGCCTTCTCAGTCGGTAGAGCATGGGCAGCTGAAAAGTCCTTGACTAGTGTAAGCATTACCTAGCAACAACTAAAACATCAGTGCCTTATCAACATTGTTCTCACCCTCAATCCAAAACACAGCACTGTACCAGCTACTAGGAAGGAAATTAACTCTATCCCTGCCGAAACCAGGACATAAAGACACTTTTGAGGCAAATCTCACCAGAGCAGGCTTGGAGTACGTTAACTGGATTAAATCCTTTTGGATGAAACTAAATTGGAAAAACTTACTCCAGGTGCACAGTTGTTACAGTCATTAATGGGCATTCAGTTTACAATATTAGAGTTTGTTCAAAGCAATCACCCCCTGAAGTATGTATAATAAGGACCTAGAGTCCTCAGCACCAACTGTTTCACTGAACAAAGTCATGTGCTGTGAGCTGCACTATCTGCTAGTGTGTACGTTGCCTGTATTGTTTAATTTTTTGTTAGGGAATATTTTTGGTAGCTGCTGAAATAGTTTCAGGAATAAAGGACTTTGTGCCTAGCAGAAACAACTTATTTTTTCCCATTCTTCCCCCCCCCCGATTTGTCTATCATCCAGATTATTCTGATTTTTCAGCTGGAACATTCTTTGAATGTTCTACAGACATCGCAAACACGACAACCTAATGCTAACTTGTTTAAAAGATTGCACATATTTTATTTTAGGGGTTTAGGAACTTCCTGGGAAATCACGTTATGTTCATCTGAAATTTTGAATTTTAAATGTAGAAAGCTGTGTTATTTTGAACTTCACTAGAACGTCCTCGATGAGGGAGAAGATAGTTTACTCTTTAACCCTTTATAATTTAGGCAATATTCTTTTATTGGGAGTCGGGCTATAATTTACATGTCAAACTCAACACAAACGTGATATGAACTTCTTTCTACTCACCATCTGGCTAGAACATAAATATGGATTTCTATTATGCAATTAAAAATCTAATACAATCTAATTCTACTAATACTATTTACAAGATTATTTGATATAAATTTTGTTTTATAGTGCATTGAGGAGAGGATTTATATTTTGGTTATTAGTATTATATACATAATACATAGGGTAATATCTCACACACACATAGTAGGTGTGCTTATATATGCACACATATATATGTATACATCTGTAGAAATTAGTGTGGTCTGTGAAACCTTCCCTGAATTCACTGGCTTCCACTACAGGTCTTCTGAGAAGATTCACATGCTTGAAGTGAAGTATGTGTATACATGCAGAAGAAATTGTAAATTCTGCTATGAGAACCTGTACCAGGAAAGGGTTGCAGGATACTTCCTCGGAGAAGTGATCCAGAAAATGATTTAAGGCATGGCTGTGTTGTGAGACGCAAAGGAAAGGGGTCTCTCGCCCCAGTTCATGTGGGGTGAGGGAATTACTTTGTTTGGTGTCGGTCAGGAGTTTCCTATTTAACTGAAAAATTAATACTAGTCTTAGGGTACCGCTCTACCTCTACTCTCCAAGGAGGTTCTGCAGATTAGAAAAGACAGTACGAAACAAAAAAATTAACTGCTTTTCCTCCACTGTGCACCGAGAGAAGGCATTTCTAGCCTTTAAGCTAGCACATTTTTCCTTTTGTGGTTTCTGACTAAATAGGGTCCACTGTACTGAAGAATGATTTAGAAGACATGCTATGCCAAGGGCATATTCTTTAGAGAAGAAATTGCAGTTTCTCAGCCAAGGGGTAAAAAAAGGGAACAAAAGCAATCTTTCCTCTTTTGGATTCAACCACTTGTCAAGTTGTAGTTATGTTCTCTACATAACATTAACTCAGTATTCACCTGTGGAATAATACTAAATCAGAGAAAATTGAACTCCCATCACCATCATTTGCCTAATGTTGTTTTATCTCCCAATTCCAGGAATCATTACTTCAAACCACCCTTCTTTTTGTTTTGCTTTGTCTGGCTTTCCTCATTGCATTAAACCATTTGCTAGCACTCAACACCTTTCTATCCATGTGTGTGACTGTGCCCAATGATACTTTTAAAGCAATACATGAGAAAGAAGACTTTACGTGCCAAAGACTATTTCTAGACTCCATCATCTTCACCGCCAGCAGTACACCCCCACGTGAAGCAGCTGCAGTGGGTGAAGCCCCACCTGCAAGCTGGGACATGCTACGTTGGCTGAGGACCATGTGAGAGAGGCCCTATCTCTCCTAGTAGCTCAGCACTTGACTAGAAGCGGTTAGACGGCGGCAAGCACAGAGTGAGGCCAGAGCCTGGAGAACAGGCTCCTCATCTTGGCCAAACACCACTTCCTCGTTTGACTACGGTTGGGTCAATTCATCTCCCTTTGCTGCATTCCCATCAGGTATACAATGGAAATTTGAGGTGGTGAATATGTTACAATTTCTAAAGCACTTTAACATCAAATGTCAGGTAGCGTTTTTTACTACAGCATGGCTGGCGGGGGTTCTCAGTGAAGACTGCCCGGAGACCTGGCCTTGTTGGAACTTCTCGGCTCTGAATCTCTCGGAGCATTACTGAAAGCCCCACGCAAGCTCCCGCGGCCGCCTCCCCCGTCGAGACGAGGCCTCGGCGATAGGATTTACCGCGGAGAGAGAGAGACCGGCTGCCCCTCGCCAGCAGCCTCCCCCGCCAAGATGGCGGCACCTGACCGCGCTTCCTCTTCCGGCCGGGGTTGCCATGGCGCTGCCCCCCCCCTCGGCCCACCCTCCCCCCTCCCGCCGGTGTGTGTTTACATCGGGCAGGAGGAGCCGGAGCCCTAGCGCCGGGGGAGACGGGAACGCAGCCGACGGCGACAGCCGCCCGCCCTCCATCCCCGGCGGGCGGTGCTCCGGGAGACGCGGCATGAAGGTGATGCTGGCGGCTGTCACCGGGGCGAGGCGGGGGGTTCCCGCTGGCGGGGGTCGGCTGGGCCGCGGTGGCTCCCGGTGGCTGCGGTGGGGGGGTAGGGGCCGGACCGGCGTAACGGGGCCGGGCCCGAGGCGGTAACCAGCAGCGGGAGGTGGTGGCCGCTCGCTCTCTTAACGAAGTACAACTTCCAGAAGCTTCTAACTTCGTGGGGGATGTGGTGCCGCTTCTTGGAAACGTCTCCCGAGAAAGATTTCCCCCCGTCTCTCCGTTAAAACCCGGATCGTTTCCTGCGGCGCAGTGATGGGAAGGGGGCAGCGTGGGAGCCGGGGGAGGCTGCCCGCGCCCGCTCTGGGCTTGAGTCTCTGCAGAGAAATCGTCCTACTTTCCCCGGGCTTCTTCCCTCATGCTCATAATCCTGTAGACAGTTTTATTCCCCCAGCAGCCGTGCGGTTTCGTGCTTTTGGTATGCCACCGGGAGTAGCTCCGGCGCTCACCTGTGCTGCTTCTCTCGCAGGCCCTTCCGAGAGTGTGGAGGAGATCGTCGCCTTTCTCCTTAGTTCGCTGTGGAAAACTATTAGGATAGAAACGGGCTAACCCTAGCTGGCTGGCAGCTTCGGCGCTGTGGGAGAGGCCGACGCCGAGGCTGGCTGGGCTATAAAAGTAGTAATATACTAGCTCTCGGTTGAGAGGTTGTCTCTTCAGTTGTGTTGGTTAGGAGTCAGCAGTGCTGTGGTGCTGTTTTTTTTTCCCCATTATGTTCTGTCGCATCTGTTTAATTTGCAGGTGTATGACTTTGTAAAGGGTTCCCTCTTGTTAATCAGTCTGAAACGCGAGGCACACCAGGCGTTCCCTGTCTCCTGAATTTGTCTAGCAGTAAAAAAATGTATTGATCAGCTATAGATTGTAAGCTCTCTGAGGCAGAAACTAAGTAGCTATGGTCTGTACCTATCCTGATTGAGAAATTTGGCTCAGGCCTTCCTCCAAGCCCCTCAGTCAAGTAAGTATGTTAGAAGTTCCTGTGCTTGTGCAGGTTTTGGGTTCTGGGCAGTGCACCTGTGTTGGTCACGCAGGTTAACGATCGTCTCTGTGCACAAGGGCCTCTCAACCATCAGTGTCTGCGCAGCTAACAGAGGAAAGAAAAGGGGCAGTTTTCAAGTACATGAAATAAATATATAGAAAAAAAAAGTTTCCTTCTATGCAGTGATACTTATTTGTTTTGCTTTTGTTCAAAACCTGGTAGTAAAGAGTAATTTTTTTTTCTTTCTCTCTGAATAGTTGTTAGTTCAAATAGTGTGGGATAACAAAAAAATACATATGAGGCAGTTATTGGTAAACAGTGCTATGACCCTGGGTGAGTTGTTGACTTACACTGCAAAACAAAAACCTCAGAGTGCTGGCTGAACAGTACATCCAGCTTGAGGGCAAAAATGAAAAGATTTCCTTCAGCTTCTGTTTTATTGCATGCAGAGTAAACTGCTGATTATTCTTGCTAAGCCCATTACTTCTGCTGAATTCCTCTTTTGCCCCACTAGAGTGGGGAAAGCTCGTGGCTATTTTAGGTGGTCTCACTCAAAATACAGCAAGATATGAGTGGAGTCATGTTCTGATTGTAAGGAAAATGTGTGTGTTTGGGAGGAGAGTCTTTTTAACCAATCATTTATCAGGTATAAGCACTGTATAGAGCTTTTGGGTATAAAAGGGTTCCATTTTCTCTCTCAGTGGGTAATTTCTTTCAGTGTGTATTTCTTTCCATATGTACCGCCTTTTGCTGCAGCAGTTGCCTCAGTTTCCTCTATGTAAGATCATTCCAGATGCATGATTTAAAGTCTTAAGCTGGGGGGGGTATAATTACATTTTTATTTAACAAGTGGAATGCATCAAAGTGTTTGTGCACAGTTTTTTACCCCTTAAAAGGGGGAGGAAAGGAGAAGCGGGGTTGGGGGGGTGTCTGTGCGGTGTGGGAATTGGATCTGAATCCCTTTTATGGACCTGCTCACAAATAACTCAGTGTGACTTTAAGAAAATCAAAGTTTAAGTTGTGATCATTGCAGGGAATACGTCAGAACCAAGCTTTTTGAAAAGTCATCTTGCCTATTTTCTCCCCTAATTGTTGTTATGTCTTGGGAAATACATTTGAGTTTGTGTATTTTTAGCAGTATTGGTTTTGAGCCTTTCTCGTTGATGCTGGTTAGCAGGTTGCTGAGAAGGCAGGGCTGTCAAAGTGAAACAAGTTAATGCTAGTATGTATAAAGATGGTCTGCCTACTTAGGGGAGGGAAGAAGCAGGTGCAGAGAAGTAAGTGGTAACATCAGGGGAGTTCTGCTGTGGAAGTGATCCTTTCAGGATCCATCACTAATGTCTGATTGTTGCTGAGGAAACTGAAGCTTGATGTATTTTATTTTTAAGTAAATCAAATAACGTAAGTATCCTATCAAAAAGGTAGAGTGAAATAAAGTAGCGTGGCAAAGTCATACTTTAAAGCTTGAGGTGTTAAAGTTGGCTTGGATTCAAGATAGTCTCTATGTGTACTTTGCTTCTGTTCCCATCTCTTTCAAGCAATGGCAGTGCTGAAAGATGATATTTCTGGGCCCTTTCAGGCTATGCAAAATATAAAACTTGTTGAAGCCCCTATTTCCTGCACTGCAGGACAGGAATGAGAGGCAAGCAGCTTAAAAGTGGACCGTTCCTATATGTAGGAATATTTAAGTGATCTGTGATGAATCCACCAAGAGCGTTTGCTTTCCTTCAAGGGCAGATCATCTTGATGGCAAAGAAATACACCTTTTCAGGCTGCATTAGGAGCCTGATTAACAGGTTGGTCACAGGTGGGGAGGGCAGTTTCATTCATTAGGGGAGTGGAGAATTGTGGGGAGATGACCAAATCCCCACCTGTCCATCACACTGTCAGCCACCAATTACCGTCCCACAATACAGTATGTTTCCAGTAGTCTTCCGTTGTGGCTAAGCGCTGGATTTCTCACGTCTTGGGCAGCACTGGAGATTGTGCTTGCGTCCTTGCTGACAGAACCTCTTCATGCCTTATCTTCAACCAGTGAATGAATTGGGGCGTTAGGATAGTCCCTGATGGCTACCTGGTATGGTTGCTGCTGCAGTGACTGTGTCTAACACTGCTCCTGTCACTGCTCTAACTTAAATCCCAAGTCAGAGGAATGAAAGGCATTGAGAGTGTCAGGTCATATTGAAGTTCTTGTTTGGGAAAGCAAGCTCACGATGTTATTTCAGTTAAGTAGCTGCTCCCCTTTTTATTGAATTGAAGTGATTCTCCAAAGTAGAATGAGAGCTCGTGGTGCTTTGGCATGTGCTCACATTTAAGTTATGTATTTTGGGATGACAGGTGTCATAAATTTGACATTTTCCTTTGATAAACTTATATTTAAGAGAACGAATGTGAACTTACTGCCTATGGTTGTTCTGTTTTTCTGACTGCCTGTGATACTTGATGTTGGCAGATGAATCCTAGAGATCAGATAAAGGCAAGGTATTTTGAAGATGAAGCATCAAAAGTTATGGGAAGCCTGAGTAAATATTTCTCTTGCTTGTATTTACAGACAGCTCTGTTCCTGAAGGGTGTAATGGATTGTCCTGTCAAAACTTGATGTATATGTAACTTTTTTTTTTACATGTCTCTGATCCTGTTTACCAGTGCTCTTGACAGTTGAAATGAAAAGTACTTGAGAAAGGAACAGCTGATAAAAAGGAGAAGAGGCAAAAGGTATTGCTTTCTGTGGAGTATATAGTAATCTTTTTTTCCTGGCATGTAGTCCTAAATTTGTTATAGGAAGCAGGAAGAGAGTGAATGTAAGTGATAGAGTAAAAGGGAACATGAACTGTATATTCTGTAGATAACTCTGACTGAAATATTTGCCTACTATTGGTCACATCCGGATTTCTTTATCTGTGAACTACCTTACAAACTTTATGGTGGTTTTCCTTTCCCAGTGTTTCAACTGAATTTCAGAGAGGTGGGAAGAGGTTACATGCGTTCAGAGTTCTGGGCAAGGTACATGCTTACATGGTAAGGGCAGTAGTAGAGCTCTTAAGCAGTTTTTTCAAAAGAAATGTTGTTGCTGGTTGAACTTACTGGAAGTCACAAAAGTGGCTTGTGCTTGTGTTAGCAAATCTTGCAATCTTAACACTTTGGCAGAGCTGCCTAAGGTCTAGTGCAATTCTTGGGCTTCCTTTCAATCTAAAAAATGTGCACCTTGCAGATCCTCAAAAGTAGAAGGCAGCCATTACCAAAAGCTATTCCTGCCAGAATGAATTTTTACTTTTAAGTTGTGTTGCTTGCATTCATAATGATCAAGTGTTTTCTCTATCCGATGGCTGTTTAGTTGCCGAGTGAAGTAACTCTGGTTGGAATCTTGTATGCAGCAAGTTGTGATCTTCCTTACACTTCTTGCAGTTAGTTTGGAAGAAAATGAGATCTCTGTGAAGCCTGAAATAAAAGGGGCATTATTGCTGGCAGTGCTTCTGGCTGTCAAGTTTAAGGCATGTGGGCTAGGTGTGAAATTGGAGAGCTTGATGATACCAGAAGATGTAGTGTTTGTTCTGTAGAGTAAGTACATATTTTATCTGAGATGTTATGCCTTTAAAACACTACAACAATAAATGCATAGAGCAACAAGCAACACTGAGCTCAAAGAGCTCTGATCTGAGTTCAGAACTCATTTGTAAGGAAGGAAATTGACTTAACTACCTAGCCATCAACAAAATCAATTTAAAATTTGAGTGATAAATACATCATATTACAATCTCCCAGCTAATTCAGAAATGTTTGCTGTTTTGCAGAAAATGCATTTTGAAATTCCTAATGAAATAAGGAAACAGAAATAAGTTCTGGATTGAATAAAATATTTTATTTTTAACCTCAATTTCTAGCATTTAAAATGACTTTCGGTACTTTTGGAACAGCTTTTTAACTTCAAATGGATTTGCAGCTTTTTTTTTTTGTCTAATTTTAAAAAATGAAATTAATATTTTGGCAAAATGACTTGTGTTGCAAACTGTTCCAGTGGTGCCTCTTGTGACTGTCTTTTGGGGGGGAGTGCTCATGTTTTTCAAGCTGGGTACATGCTTACGTACTTTGAATTCAAGTTTTATTGTAGAAATTACTATGTTCTAGCTGTAAGACCCCTTGAAAAAATTAGTTAAATTTCAACTCATTGAAGCTAAAACAGTAGTTGTACACTTTTAAGGAAATAAATGCATGGAAGTCAGGTAATTCAAGTTGGCCTTATGAAACCACTGTTATAGAATACTGCTGTAATGCATCCTTCCATAAGTGTTGGGTTTTTTGGTTGGTGGGGTTTTTTTTGTTTTGGTTTGGGTTTTTTTAAATTGTGACCCTACTGAGGATAATGGAAAGGGTACTTTTTTTTTTTAAGTCTCTAGCATGGTTAAGAAAATCTTAATGACCTCTGTTGTATGGGCCTGTATTATTAAGCAAAGGACTTCTCATTTTTATTTCAGACAAATTTCTCATGCTGTCTGCAGCTTTCTAGAGTGGTATTTCCACATCTCGTTAGGAAAATGGAAAATATTCTTTCTGCAGTGTGCATTATCTCATTTCTTTAGTCTGAGTAAAACTGGCATTAATCATTAAATCTACCTGTCAAGGACCAGGCTGGAAAAAATACATTTATACTACTTTTGCTAATTGTAGTTATGTAGAAAATGCAGTAAAACTGCAGGTCATTAAGTCTTATTATTGCTTGCTTTTGGTTCACCAGCGCAACTGAGTGAATTTTTTTTTCCCCTGAAGTCTTTGTTAACAGACAGTGAATGACTGACAGGATGCACGAAGGCTGAAATTACCTAAATCAGTGAATGGTCGGTTATCAATATGAGTTAACTGATATTTTTGAGATACCGTTATTGGTAATTATTTAATTGCTTTCAGATTGGTTTGCTGTGATGCAGGGTCATGCTTTGGTCCTGCATCATTCCGTGTCGTACTCCTCTCTGTTTCAGAGTCTGTTAGGTGTTTCTGTAATGGCTGTTTTTCCTATGTGTTAGCCTGCCCCCAGCTTTAATGATTGCTAATTTTGGAGTTATGCTGTGCAATGACACTTTGCCTTCATGGAACTTTTCTTTTCCAGACAAACGCAATTCAGCACAGTCAGTTTTTGAATATAAACAGTGTTCTGGACAAGGCATATACCCTTCCTTGTAGAGGTAGTAGTTTAAACTAGAATTGACAGCAAATTATGCAGCCTTTTTCAGGGTAACTTTTCAGCCTTTACACTGTTGCATGGTATCCTTTTGATAATTACACTGGTTAACCTGCTCAGAGTGAGGAGTGTTCTCTTTGGGCCAGGTCAGTACATGATCAAATGAAGTGGTTTGTTTGGTTTGTTTTTTGAAAAACACTCTTTCTTTCTGTGCTAACATTGATTTAGTAGGTGAAATTCAGATGGAAAATAAATGGTCGATCAGGACAAAACTCAATACAATAGTTAGTTCAAAATCCAGAACTGTCTGAACTATCACTGAGCAGACTGTATTGGCTTTTTGCTGTATAAATGGTGTTATCTGCCCCATATAAAGAGTGAATGTAAAAAGTAATGTAAACCAGGCTGTTTACTGGCTTGCTGAATGGAGAATAGATTGTGGTGTCATTAGTGCTGTTGAAAAGTTATTTATGCCAAGTAAACCCTAATTAGGATTACTTGCAGTACAAAGTTGTTTTATTGCTGTAGAAATAGGATTTGACTCTTCCGCTGAGAACAATAGAACTCAATCTTGATTTGGAATTTGCAACATTAAAGCTTCTTCTCGTTGCCTCTCTCCTCCAGTCCTGTTGTCAAGACAAAATTAAGTGTTGTTAAAATTGTAGCCTCCCTAATGTGTTTGTCCAAATGCAGAGAAGAGCAAGTAATCTAAGCAAATTTTCTAGTTCTTTCTTACAGCGTACCTTGAACAAAGTGCTATAATTTTACACTACTGTCATCCTCAGCGTTTCTATTTCTGTACTTTCCTTTAGTGTTCTAGGGGATTTATAACTGCAACGCAAATTCCTCTTGGGCTGAAACCTGGCACAGAAGCTCTCATTATGAGTGAACCTTGTTTTGTAAAATTAAAAGCAAAGCATCCATCAAGAGGCTTTCTTAAACATTTTTTTCTGCTTTCCTGTAGGTTTATGGTTGCAGATCACTTTTTTTCCCTCTGCAGGAAAAATCTAGCCGACTTTGGAAACCCCTAAGCTGTAGGTGAGCAATCAATAGCGATGGCAGATTCAGTGGAACATTCCCATTACATTTAGAAAATTTTAAATGAAAGTCTTAATTCCCTAATATGCTGAAAATTCATTGCTGAAGTAAAAGCTGCAGCTGCAACAGATCTAGGTCAGGAAATCAATACTGTTTTCACTTGAAAATGCACAGGGAAAGTAGTAGCTAAAGCTGCAGATTTTTATAATAATTTTCGAAGGGTAGTCTCAGAACTGAGACTAAACTGCTGAAGTCATGACTCTGAGCTTCACATTCATTCCTCCAGCTTCTGTTCTGCAAGGGGGAAATGATTACTACTAAAATTCAGTATAATGGAGAAGAGTATTAACGTTGTGGGGTTTCTTTTGGTTTTGCTTATGTGGTTTGTGTTTTGGTTTTTCTGGTTTTTGTTTGGGTTTTTTTTATTTATTTAAGAATACTGTGCTTCTAGGGGTTGAGTAGGAATGGCAAGAAGGAACAGAGTTGTAAGGTACGTGCTTCTCCTTGGTTGGGAACAACAGTAAAGTGTCTTTCTATTAGTCATCATAAACTGCAGGAAACTAAGTTACTTGCCCTAAACTCATTCAATTTCAGTAATAATTTTTCACAGGATGGATTCTTTTTTGTCTTTGATTCCCCTCCCCCTCGGCCTTTGTTTTGGGGTTTTATTTTTTGCTATTCACTGACAGACTCTACTTCGGTTTAAGATTATATACTGTAACTAATGTAATGCTAAGTACAAAAGTAGAGTCTAAAGGGCCTAAAAGCAGTGGTGGGTAGTGGTGGAGGGTAGGGTTTTTTTCATTGTTTCAAGATGGTCTGTAGGGACTTTTTAGAAGGCTTAGCCGTTTCCAGTGTTGACTTACATGTTTGGGCATTTGCAGTGACAGTCTCATGTCACTGCTGACTTACGTGCAAAATGGGCTGATAATGGTTGCCTGGTGGTGGGATTGCTCCTGAACTATGTGGGTTTTTTGAGTATTTAATACTCTGCTGAGACTGAGATAGTATAGGCTGTTTTTATGATTGACTATGCTGAAATTATTTGTTAATACAAATGTGGTGATAAATGCAGCTCTTTGTTTCAGTGTCATAAACATAACTCAGTACCTTGTGGAAAATACTGACCCTCACTGGATAGGAACCTGCTTTCTGTCATGCATGGATTTATCACAGCACCTGTAAAGTAGATAGTCTTTAAATATACTGAAAATATGAGCATATCACTGAAGTTCTGGTCAGAATTATTCTCAAAAGTGTTGTATCCCATGGAAGAGCATGAGGTGTAGTTTGAAATGCTTGTAGGTGGTTTGTCACACTTGTTTAGTTCAGTACTGGAAGACCTCTCCATCCGTAAATAGAATCATAGAATAGTTTGGGTTGGAAGGGACCTCTAAAGGTCATCTAGTCCAACCCCCCTGCTGTGGGCAGGGACATCTTCAACTAGATCAGGTTGCTCAGAGCCCCATCCAACCTGACCTTGAATGTTTCCAGGGATGGGGCATCCATGACCTCTCTGGGCAACCTGTGCCAGTGTTTCACCACCCTCAGTGTAAAAAATTTCTTCCTTATATCTAGTCTAAATCTACCCCCCTTTAGTTTAAAGCCATTCCCCCTTGTCCTGTTGCAACAGGCCCTGCTAAAAAGTTTGCCGCCATCTTTTTTATAAGCCCCCTTTAAGTACTGATAGGTTGCAATAAGGTCTCCCTGAAGCCTTCTCTTCTCTAGGCTGAACAGCCCCAGCTCTCTCAGCCTTTCTTCATAGGAGAGGTGTTCCATCCCCTGACCATTTTCATGGCCCTCTTCTGGACCCGCTCCAACAGGTCCATGTCTTTCTTATGCTGAGGGCTCCAGAGCTGGATGCAGGACTCCAGGTGGGGTCTCACCAGAGCAGAGTAGAGGGGCAGAATCGCCTCCCTCGACCTGCTGGCCATGCTTCTTTTGATGCAGCCCAGGATACGATTGGCCTTCTGGGCTGTGAGTGCACATTGCTGGCTCATGTCCAGCTTTTCACCCACCAGTACCCCCAAGTCCTTCTTGGCAGGGCTTCAATCCCTTCATCCCCCAGCTTGTATTGGTACCAGGGCTTGCCCTGACCCAGGTGCAGGACCTTGCGCTTGGCCTTGTTGAACCTCATGAGGTTCACATGGGCCCACTTCTCAAGCTTGTCCAGGTCCCTCTGGATGGCATCCCGTCCCTCAGGCATGTCGACCGCACCACTCACCTTGGTGACATCTGCAAACTTGCTGAGGGTGCACTCAATCCCACTGTCTATGACATTGATGAAGATATTAAACGGTACCGGTCCCAATATGGACCCCTGCGGGATGCCACTTGTCACCAACCTCCATCTGGACATTGAGCCATTGACCACTACCCTCTGGATGTGACCATCTAACCAATTCCTCACCCACCGGACAGTCCACCCATCAAATCCATACCTCTCCAGTTTAGGGAGAAGGATGTTGTGGGGGACCGTGTCAAAGGCCTTACAGAGGTCCAGACAGACGACATTTGTAGCCCTTCCCATGTCCACTGATGTAGTCACTCCATCATAGAAGGCCGCTAGGTTGGTCAGGCAGGACTTGCCCTTGGTGAAGCCATGCTGGCTGTCTCGAATCACCTCCCTGTCCTCCATGTGCCTTAGCATAGCTTCCAGGAGGATCTGTTCCATGATCTTCCCAGGCACAGAGGTGAGACTGGCTGGCCTGTAGTTCCCCAGGTCTTCCTTTTTTCCCTTTTTAAAAATGGGGGTTATGTTTCCCCTTTTCCAGTCACTGCGAACTTCACCGAACATATGTAGCCTTCTATGAAACGCGGTATAAGACAGCAAATGAACACTAATTTACCAGGTCACAGCAGCCCCTAATATTTGAGTTAAACTGCACTGTAAGGTCAGTAGTCATACAGTGTGATCAGAACATAGGATAATATGTTCCTCAGGCAGTTTCTGCGAGAATCCCTGTAGGTT
Source organism: Aptenodytes patagonicus (assembly GCF_965638725.1). Classification (NCBI taxonomy): domain Eukaryota; kingdom Metazoa; phylum Chordata; class Aves; order Sphenisciformes; family Spheniscidae; genus Aptenodytes; species Aptenodytes patagonicus. Next base: position 29,504,935 of record NC_134955.1, on the reverse strand, counting down.
TTTTCTCTTGATCTTTATAATTTGCTGTGTTTATACAAAGCTTTTCAGCTTCCTTGTAGTTTATTGAAACTGTTGGGAGGGACAGAGTGAGCTACCTTGGAATTGGCGCATCGATAACTTCAGTTTGGAAGGGCGAGTATTGTCTCTGCTTGAGTCGACTTGTTCTGGTGAGCTTAGATCTTGTTTTTAAAATATGATGTATAAAAATTGCCACTAAATCTTAATAGTGCTTATAGTCAGAAACTCATCAACTGCTGAAAGGAATTGTACGACGTGCTTGCTTGTGAGAGCAGGGACCGTCTCTGGAGAGCCAAGAGGTTTTTCTTAGCTATATGTTCCTAGGCTCCACGCCATAACCTAACTATTCCTGTAATAATACCTGTTTTAAACCTGTGCTTCTCCAATGGCTCTAGTGAGGAATGGAACCACATTCTCAATTAAAAAGGCTATATAAACCCTAAATAATTGAAAGAAAATTGTACAGTTAATAATCTACTGATGTTTCTGAACTGTTGATACATCTTCCTGCATCCTAGATGCTCCTAGAGGGAGCATCAAAGCAAAAGCAACATCTGTGTGCATTACTTCTGCCATGGCTGCAGCTCAAGAGGATTATTATAGAATTGCTGGACACTGCATGGCTGCTTATCTGCAAGCCATTAACTTTATACAGTTGTGTGCATCCCATTCCCCTATTCATCTGGCAAGGATCCTTAAGAATGAGAAAACAAATGTAACTGATGCCTCATTCTTGAAATAATAGTGTAAAAAAAAAAAAAAAAAAAAAGTTGAGACCAACAACATTATGACTTAGTTATAAATCTTATTAGAAGACAGTTTCCTGGAATTTTTATTGCTGTAAATTACCGTGCTGCCAGAACTGCAGATATCTTCGGTATTGATTACCAAGCTTGCAGTAGACCTGGTGAATTGAACTCGGCAGATATAACTAAAAAAGCAATGGACGTGCTGATCTAAGATACAAAGCCATTGTAAAGAGACTTTGTAGTATTGTTAATAACATCTGTCAGTGCTTGAGCCTTAAGTATTACTTCTAGATACGGATATGAGAACCTAAGATTCTCATCTACTGTTAACTGTTTTACATTTTAATTACTTAGTGAAATTCAGTACCAACACTGTGCACACTTATTCGCTGGTCTTAATGATTAAACTGGTATGCTGAAGTCTGACAAACACAGATGTTTACAAGACTACTTTCTCTTAGAGGCTCCCTATATTATCAGTGATTATACATAGTGATAAGATATCAACGAGATAAGAACTTGGGTTATTCTATAGAAAACATTTCTAACTTCATTTTAGGAACTAGGAAATCTCAAGATTTCAACGTTTCTTACAAAATAATTCTTGGAAAAGTTAAATTTGTGGTTATTTGACTTGCCATGCTTCAGTCTAGACTGTGTTTTCAATTTTTAACATTGAACTTCGAAATTAAAAAAATTATAAATCAGTTTTTTCAGTGTTTTTTGGGGAAGATTCTAAAAAAAATAAATACAGGAAATGCATACCAAATACAGATCAAAATATGCTGTGTTGTGATGGATTGTTTTTGAGTAGTGGAAAAAAAAAATCTTCAAAAATTCTGGCCATTTCTGTTTGATATTAAGAATGTTCTATAAAAGTAGTAATCTTGGATTGTGTATTTTTCTTCTGTGGGATTCCAGTAGCAAGTGTTAAAAGTTTTGAATTGGAGGGAAGTAGGTGATGGCAAACAGCATCTCAGCCACGGACTTCATAGTGGTCTGTAGTGGGCTCTGTTTTCCTCACAGCTGGATTTGTTAATACTAGCTTAGGGCTAAGGCTGACCTTCAGCTAAGACAAACATCTATTTCAGGGTAAGTATTGTCAGTGATAACTACCATACTGGAGAGTTGTATTGCTAGTGAACACTGAGTAGTAGTTCATGCATAAGGGAAAAAAACCATAATGCCACCACTCACTTTTGGTAGCATTTTGCATCCTCTTTGTATTTATGTAGATGACAACAACTGTAACCCAAAGGAGCATCGCACTCATCGATTGTTGTTGGGAGAAGCCACTGAGTAGGTTTGTTTCATGGTAGCAAAGTGAGACTGCTGACTATTTTGAAGAAGAAAAGAGAATGTTTTTCTTACTGGCTTTTCCTTAGTCCCTGGAAGTCGGATTGTCTCCTTGGGCATCATATAGTTAGTAAGGACTTAAGCTTTGCCTTGTGCAGATGGTTCTGTTACTTGTCTTTTTTAATTAAAATAATTTTGGTGTTGCAAACTGGAAAGTACGGGCAACGGATTTGAGACCACCTGTAGTTTAGGAGTTCTTATAGTTGTGGTTCAGAATGTTTGCAAGGCAAATATTGGTACCTCATGTTGGACACGTCTACATCTTTTATATGAAAATAAAAGTTCTGATTTGGTATACTAATGTAGCCTCGTCTTCTCCTTTCTCTCTCTGTAGCATTAATGGGTAGGAAAGAAATGTATATAAATATATTGCCTGTGGTTGATGTAGAAACTTACTCAAATACATACTCTATATTCAAGTTGTTGCTCCTATCCAGAACTGTTGACACATTCTTAAAACCTAGGTCACATTATTTAGGTGAAGTGAGGAGGTGGTTAGACCTCAGTGTTGATAACTGACTCCTGGGTTTGATTTTTAATTGGACTAAGTCAGGCAACTTACTACTTTCTCATCTGTACCCTGTGGTAAAAATATTTTTTTTCTCCTTTCCAGGATAGCTACTACAAGGCACGAGTTAATGTTTGAACTGTTCATTGACCAAAGCTGGGCAGTATTGATACCAGGTGTTTTTAAATGAGGAGAAATAGGCAAATAGCTTGGGTAAAACTTGCATAGTCATGGATGGCAGAAATCAAGGTTGTGACAGTGACACTAACACAATAGACTTGTACACTTCACCTGGGTGGTTTGTTTTTCCCTGCTATCAGACTCTTGAAAACAACGTGGTGGTACTTCTTGTTTTCATGTCCATTTTGTTGAAAAAATGGGAAATGGATGAAAATGTAAGCTACTTCGTGCAAAGGAAGAAATTTAAAAAGTGTGTTAGTCTTTATAATGTGCAAAATGAGGAAACAGAGAAAGTATGCAGTACTGTTGGGGGTAACCTTGCAGTCACAGGGTTTGGAAAGTATGAAAATAAATACTGCAGCTTTAATGCTATGAGCCCTTTTTCTTCCTGAGTTGAAATAATAAAAGCTTGCAAGCTGTTGATGTACCAGTGTTTAAGCTGGCTTCTGTAACCTTCCAGCTGCATATGTTAATACACATTTTCAGATAGTTCAGACTACAAACCCAATCATGTTTTCAAGTGAACAAAAGCCTTGTTTCCTAATGACTGCTGTTTCTGATTTCACTCTTGACTGTACTAGCATTCCAAAAGAAGAAAATTGGTTAGTTTTTTTTTTTTAAGGAGCTCCATAGCTATGCCTAGTGTTTACTCTGCCATTATCTGAGGAAAAAAAAAAAAGGGGGGGGGGGGAGCAGACAGTGTTGGTGTGGTTTTTTTTTTTCCCTTTGATAGTTTGAAACTGAAAAAGCAACTACATTTTTATAGCTCCACAAGTCATGAAAATATTGCATGTGCAAAGTGAGTTCAGCAGCCTTAAATACAGGTGAATGCTCTCTAAGTCTACAAATCCAGTAACTCTGCTCACATTCTTCCATCAGCAGTGTTGCAGGCTCTTTCCAAGATCCTGAAGGCTGTAAAGTGGAAATACAAACTTTGGAGGGCAATCTGGTAGTTTTTCAGGAGCGGTTAGTTTAGCATGTTACACGTGCAGGCATAAATGCATGTGTAGGGGCATGTAGGGGAAATGTGGATTGGTTAGAAGATTGTAAACAACTTTGCTTTATCTTTCTTTGAAAAATGAGGTGTGGGGCCATTTGTATAACCCGTATTGATCTCCTTCTGTATTGAACAGGCCACAGACATTTCAGAATCTAGTCTTGGTAAGACAGATCAAAGATTGGATTTTTTTCCTGAAAATTGGAAGTGATGGCGAATCTGCTGCCACCCTTGGTAAATGGGGATTTGAATTTATTATTGCATTGTGTGTTTTAGAAATAGTAATTTAGAAATTGTGCTTCACCGTTCAGTTCCTGGTTTTTAGTCTACTCAGACCCTTGTAACTTTGCTTGCTAGCTTGAAGAGTCCTTCCCCCCCCCCCCCTTCCCCCCCTTCCTGTAAGTAATTTGACTGCAAACAAATCTCCCAGCAGCTTTCTTTTTCATCAGCTAAAGTGAGCTCCTTGTGTCCTTACTGTCTGGCATATTATCTAATCCTGTAATTATTTCTGTGGTTCCCTTCTGAACTTTCTCCAATTTACTTCCTCTTGCTGTTCTGTTCTGCAGGGACCTAGCTTAGAAACACAGATGGTGGAAGATGAAACTGAGACAACAAGTGAAGAACTGCCTCCTCATCTGCGGGAAGAGCCTCCCAAAGGTACAGTATCAGCAGTCAATATAAACTCTTTGCATTAAATTGTTCTGGCCAAGGAAGTCTTATTTATTTGTCTATCTATCTGACTTGAGAGCCTACCTCTGCCTATTTTCTGAGAGGGATAAAGCTTTGTCAATGCTGACAGCTGAGCTAACCTCCCAACCAGAGGTTTATCATTTTGCATTCAAAGACAGATGCACCCACTGAGTTGCGGACATTGTTCTGCATCCCTTTAACAATATGGTTTCTGATTAAAATTGTCCTGCTTGATCATCCTGTCTGTAGGCTTAGGAATAAAATGCTTCCTCTACTGTCTTGTTTGTGATGTTTTGAGCCTTCATTAGGGAAGGCTTCCTAAGTAGTCATCTATTCTTTCCTTACCTCTCTTTGCAGCATCCTGCTATTGAAATTGTCCCCAGCAGAGACTTGTCAAAGTTAGGTATTCTAGTGATTTTGTTTCTTTCTGCCATCTCTCTTGGAAGCCAGTTTAGCCATCTGAGGAGGAGGCAGTGAGATGCTGTCAGTCAGTAGGAGGCTCAAAAATGCCAATTTTAATTAAAGACTTTGTTTGCAATGACATGCCCTGGATTTATACAGGGAACAGAGTTTTCCCACTGTGTAAATGTTGCAGACGTTGTATATATGCAACAAAATAGGTGTTGCTTTCTTTTGAATAGAAGCTGCTGACATTGCCACAAGTGATGATAACGTTTTGAGCTTTGTCTCCATTTCAGTGACTTTTAAAGCACAATCACTCATAATCATTGTGGGTGGCTTAACCCAGAGAATGCTGAGATTCTTATTAGCAACTTACTGTTAAAATACCATGACATGGCTCTGGGAAACATAAATGTTTTATATTTTTCCTCTAAGAGAATAAGATGCTGATACAGCATTTATATTGACAGCCATTCTTAAAGGGAATATGAACCAAGTAGATGGTTTTAGGAATTTGCTGCTCCATCCCTTCTTGTGGAGCATTCTGTTATAGTTTTCTCATTAAGTTGTAATTTCTTGTTCTGCCGTTTCATATACTCTGTGTTGGCAATTACAGTATATAGAGGTAAGTGAAAGGCAGGTTTCTTTTTGCAACCCCTGTAAAGCCAGAAGGAAATAAATGTGGAAGATGTTGCGATTACTATATATACACACAGAGGATATACACCACCACCACCCCGCCCTTGTAAGTAATGCCAAGTCAGCATGTAAGGACCATGCATTGTTGAAGTTAAGAATTCTGGTCACTAGCCTGAGCTGATGATTACGTGAGCCTAGAGACCATATCCTGAAATGTAAAACACAGGAGATCATCTTGTCTCATCAGTTTATCAGGAATAGTCTTAGATTTTGGACTATGGCTTTGAATTGTGTAATCAGAAGGGGTTTTTTTTAATGTGGCTAAGTATTTTTGCAAACTGAATTTTTGTAATTGAAAGTGTTTGCTTCTGCCTGCAACCCTGCTGGTTAGAACGATGATGAAAAATGTCAGTATTAATATTCCAGTTCCATGACTTGTTGGGTGGTCTGGGAGAATTATGTACTCTGGATATGCCCACTTCGCTAGGGCAAGGAAAAAGAACTGTAACAGTTGAGCTGATTTGGTTAAGCAGCAGTACAGTAGATATGTGAGTTCTTTTAAAGTCTGAGCTCAGTATGTACTTTTTAAATTTTCAGTGATGTTAAGAGTAGCAAAATAGGAGGGATACTGAGAGCACAACTGAAACTAGAGACTGCTTGGGAGAAGAGGTGGAAAAATTGCTCCTGAAAGAGAGACATCAGGATTATTCTGAAATTATAGCTGGCTCTGTGTATTAGTGGAGTTGAGTGACAGGAGTCTTGCTTAGAAGCTGCTGTCTACCAACATAGACCACCTGGAATTACTATGAAGATCATGAAGTTGCAGGAGTGATTACAAATATCCCATGAAAGAAACAGATCTCTGAAGTTCTTTTAACATTAGACGCCATTAAGCACTGTCTTCTTGTTGTTGCTATTCTACTGATTTCTTGTTTCTTCTCATAGCACTTTCCTAGTTAAATCAAATGCTTTGCAATAAATAAATGAACCATGTTGTCATGACTGCTGCGCTCTTGTTTCCTGGGATCTATGAACTGGAGACTGTGTCTGCTTGCCTTCTGGTAATGAGCACAGAAGGGATGGAAAGCTCTCCAGAGTCCATGTCCTTACAGCACAATCCATTATTTCACCAGATTGCATCATAGCGACTTTGTTTTCTAGCTTCCACTGTGTTACTTACTCCCCTCCTGAAAGGAAGGGATCTGGAAGCACTGTGCCATATAAATATTGCGGTAAAATAAAAGGTTACCCTTCAGGGATTGTCATGTTTCTGAACAGTGTTGCAGTATGGCCTTTACAAATAAAGGGACAATTTTACAAGTCCGTCATGTACGTAAGTGTCTTGAATAAGCCTATGTGTGGGTAACAAGTAGGCTAGTATAGCAAACGTTGCTTTCTGGTGCTGTGTGGCAGCCTGTCAGTATATGAGACAAGAGGAAGTTTTGTGGTTTAAAAAGGAAGTTAACCGGGAAAGCCCTGAAAGGTAAGAGTCAGAGGTTAGTATTTGTGTGTAACCTGAATCCATTTTTTCATCTTCTGTCAAAGTTAACTTTTTTGGTGTTAAAACAAGTCAGGGGAGTAAATGAGTAAAAAGTACAGCTGGCGCAAGATCCTGTAAGTGATATTGGATATCAAAAAGGGCTTTTTATTTTACAACGAAGATGTGTTATCATCCATGGCGTTGATATACTCTGCCCTGTCTTGAAACGAAGCGGTGAAAGGAAAAATCTGGTCAGCGAGGCCAAGGCGGTAGCTGCCCGTGGAGAGATTCTTGTGCCCACGGAACCGAATCTGGCGGCCGGCGGTGCGTCCCGGGGGGCGGCGCGTCCCGGGGGCGGGCTGCGGCCGCGGGAGGGCGCTGCAGGCCCGGCAATGCCGCAGCTGCCCGCCGGGCCCGCTCTTGGCCGGGCGGCCCCGCTCCCGGTGCTTTGACGGGCTGCGGCTGTGTGAAGCCCGGATTCCAAACGTCGCTTGCACGCAGGCCAGTGAACAAGAGAAAGTATTTAAACCTATTAACTCCTTTCCCGTAAGCTACTTTGTGATGTTACAAGGGTAGCTTTCCACGCTTTCTGCCTCAGGAAGGCTGTTTATCCCCTCGTAATATTTTGCCTCTTGACTTCATGATCCATCTGCCCAATTCACATTTTTATTTTTTATTCTCCCTTCATCTTTCCTTTCTCTTCGATCTTGTTAACATACTTTTTTTTTTTCCCTCAGTTAAAAGGCAAGTGGGGGGGAGCAGTAGTAATTAGCATTTGGAGTGCTGCTCAGGCTAGTGTGCTTAACACTTCACAGGGAGGGCTATGTGTATGGCAGAGTTACTGTCACTAAACAGTGAAGAGCAGCGAGCTCTGGAGAGGAGTGAGTCTGTTTTAAATGGTATGAAACGCTTTCCTCTTTGCAAGGATTTAGCATTGCTGATCTGTGTTGCCACATGTTTGAGCACTGAGCTACTTTCAGGTAGATTCTATGTGATCTCGAATGTTTGCTGTTAAATGGCAGTCTGATCATAGTGTGAGCACTAGATTCAGTTACCCAAGTACAGCAACACCTTGCTATATCTGTTGCTTCTTTATCCGCCGTTTCAGAGTTCCGTTGCTGATCATTTGATACAGTGCACTGTTGATTGTTATTGTTGCCTTGCTTTTCTGTCCTTTTCCGTTAAATTACCCAAGGAAGGTGATGGTAATGAAATATGATGGTGATTAAATTTTCTGTAACATCAATTATGAAACAGCAGCATCTCCTTTATTGGATGACTCAGATCTTGATCTCTTCTATTTGATGAATCAGTGACCCTGACCTTATTCCTGCTTCTCCATCCTGTTGTCAGTAGATTGAAGGAAGTGATCCTTCCTTTTTATTCAGCACTGATGAGGCTGCATCTGGAGTACTGTGTCCAGTTCTGGGCTCCACAGTATGAGAGAGACATGGACATACTGGAAAGAGCCCAGCAAAGGGCCACGAAGACGATTAAGGGACTGGAGCATCTCTCCTATGAGGAAAGGCTGAGAGAGCTGGGACTGTTCAGCCTGGAGAAGGATCGGGGGGAGCTTACCAACATATACAAATACCTGAAGGGAGGGTGTAAAGAAGACAGAGCCAGGCTCTTTTCAGTGATGCCCAGCGACAGGACAGGAGGCAGTGGACACAAACTGAAACACGACTGAATGTAAAGAAACACTTTTTCACTGTGAGGGTGACCAAGCACTAGAATGGGTTGCCCAGAGAGGTTGTGGAGTTTCCCACCTTTGAGATATTAAAAAGCTGTCTGGACGTGGTCCTGTGCAGCCTGTTCTAAGTGACCTTGCTTGAGCAGGGGGGTTGGACCAGATGATCTCCAGAGGTCCCTCCCAACCTGTGATGCTCTACCTCATACGTACTATCTCTGTGTGTTTAAAGTCTCTTTCTGAAGTTCCTGCATATATCCCCCATCTATTATGCTAATTCTTATGGGAAAAGTAGCTTTACTCTGTCAAACTGCTAAATGTTACGCATTTCGGGAATGCTTCCTTGGTAGATACTGGGATATGGCTGCAGTTTCGTTTGGCCCTACGTTGCTAACTAGTACTGAATATACTAAAGCTTAGTGCAAGGTGGTATGGTCTGATTGAAAAGCTGCGTCATTAGTTAACAGCAGTAGCCCCTCTTGGGAGTTTACAAACCAGTTCCTTCTTCCATGATCTTTAAATATTAAGCATTTAAATTTTGTCAGCCAACCTACTATGACCAATTTGGCAATGAGCGTGAGTCTTGTGTCTGAACCGTCTGCTAGCTCTTCCACAGTTTTCAGACCTGGCAGAGATGTTCCTTCTTTGTTGCAGACAGATTGGGCCTTGTGGAGTAAGGCTTTATTAAAAGCAATGGGTCTTAGCAGCTCTGCAGTATATAACAGATCTTGGGAAATTTACTTTCCAAATAACTGTGGTGTTCCTAATTCAAATTGTTTTACACTTGCTGTGGGTAAGGAGCACACACGGATAGTTACTGTAAATCAGATGATTTGCACCAATTTAGAACATAGTATCTTGTGTGAGCCTTATAATCTGTCTCCATGGAGGCATATAGCCTTTTCTGCTGTTTTATATCTTCTGCAAGATGAAAGTATATTGCATACTTCTGTGGGAAGCTTTAGAACTCCTTATCCACAGTTTGGGAATATCTGATCCAACGTATCTGGGAGTTTTGTGGATCACTCTCTCAGGATTGTCTTTGGATACAAGTATTTTACCTAGATGTATTATCTGTATAGATCTAACTTAAAAAAAGGTATGCGTTTCAATTGAGGTACTACTATGCATTTGAAATTTCTGAAATTAATTAGACTTTTAACTTCATACTGGGGTAATGTTGGGGTATTTTCTTACAAGAACACGGCAATTTCTTGAAGCCAGCAGATGCCAGAAGAACATGGCTGTTTAGGCATCTCATCTGAGATGCAAGACATTGAGTTCAAGTCCATGATACAGGTACTTTGAAAAGGTACATTCCTATAAACAGATTCAGTTTTGATGAACGTATGGCACTTTTCCAATTAGTTTGCTTAAAGTATTCTTCACGCAGAACAGTCTCCATCAGAGACAAAGTTTTATTGTTGGGCCAAATGTTTGCTGCAGTAAGCGCCATACCAAGATTTAAATGCTGCAAACTTGAGCTGCACCATGTTTTGCATCCTCTTGTTGCAAGTAATATTTAGGATGTTTGTCTCCGAACTGCCTGTATCCAAAGAACCGCAAAGAAATCACCTTGGAAAATGGTGCATTTAATAGCAACTCTGCCTCCTTTCAGTCTTAAGCTCTGTACTGGAAACTGTTGCTGTTTCTGGTATAAAGTAACTTTATTAAAGTTGGCTGTGGCACTTACTGTCATCTGTTACATACATACATACATACATATGCGCATATGTAGTCTACTAGATTAATATCTTCAAGAACTTCTGTGAAGCTGGCAGTGCAAAACTATGCTATCTGCGAAGCCCTCTTCTGCTTTCCCCAAGTCAAATCACTCTCTTCAGTGTGCTACCTCGTGAGGTCCAGCAGTCAAATCCTTCTACAGAGGAGCTCTTTAAATGATCTGCTTTTTTTGTCTAATGGCCAGTTGGCAACATTCTCAGCCTGGATTCACCTCTGCAGTTCTGTGGTGTTTTAACTAAAGCAAAAGACTGGGAACTGGGACAGCTATAATCTATTCCTAGCTCTACTGTTGACTTATTCTGTGGCACTAGTCAAGTAGTTTGGCCTTCCTTGAACCATAGTATTCTTTGTGTATGAAACAGAAATGACCATTCTTACTTATAAATGAGGATGGTGAAAGAGCAAATTGTAACTTTTTAAGCTTTTAGAGGCAGAAGATACTTGAAAATTGAAACAGAAAATGTGATCATAATGTATAAATGATACAAAACTTTTCCTGATACATAACTTGTCAGGGTGTGGTGTTTTTTTTTTTTTTTTTTTATTCTTTGAAGAGGTGGTTGGACTTGTCAGATAATGTCAAACAGAAAGGCAGGTTTCTTAAAAAGCAAAGAAAGAAATTAGCAATGAGGCTGTCTGTTCTTTGGAGCTGGGACTTTATGTACCTGGCATGTCCTCTCATCTGTAAAAACATTTCCTTATCTACTTCTGTAAATGGCCTGAGGCTGAAGAGCAACATTTCAGTATCATCTGTCTCCTTTTAAGGCACAGATTCTGTGCAGCCATACTCTTCCATTGGCCAAAACAGTTCTTGTTTCTGCAAAAAGAAATGACCTGGAGTGTAAGCTCAGTCTTCTGTGCGAAGTCTACCTTAGTATTTCTGGTAGAGTTGTAAAACACTTTCACACCTATCCAAGTTCTAATACTGTGTTTCTGTTTAATTTATCATTGTCATTGTTTTAGTAAAAGCTGAGATTCTTCTTTAAATTCTCCACTGGCTATATTGGCTTCCTGATGCTTTACTTAATTTTGTTCTCTGGGGGAAATCAGCAATCTGAAATGGGAATAATACTCAACCAGTGTCTGTGTGTATCTCTTTTTTCCTCTTTCACCACCCCCCCCCCCCCTTCTGTATTACTGCTGCCGTATGCCTGTGTCATGGTTTAACCCCAGCCAGCAACTAAGCACCACACAGCTGCTCGCTCACTCCCCCCTGGTGGGATGGGGGAGAGAATCAGAAGAGTAAAAGTGAGAAAACTCATGGGTTGAGATAAAGACAGTTTTTAATAAGCAAAGCAAAAGCCGCGCACGCAAGCAAAGCAAAACCAGGAATTCATTCACTACTTCCCATTGGCAGGCAGGTGTTCAGCCATCCCAGGAAAGCAGGGCTCCATCAGGCGTAATGGTTACTTGGGAAGACAAACGCCGTAACTCTGAATGTCTCCCCCCTTCCTTCTTCTTCCCCCAGTTTTATATGCTGAGCATGACATCATATGGTCTGGAATATCCCTTTAGCCAGTTGGGGTCAGCTGTCCCGGCTGTGTCCCCTCCCAACTTCTTGTGCACCCCCAGCCTGCTCGCTGGTGGGGTGGTGTGAGAGGCAGAAAAGGCCTTGACTCTGTGTAAGCGCTGCTCAGCAGTAACAAAAACATCCCTGTGTTATCAACACTGTTTCCAGCACAAATCCAAAACATAGCCCCATACTAGCTACTGTGAAGAAAATTAACTCTATCCCAGCCAAAAGCAGCACTACTGACAACGGGCATCTTCCATTCAGCAGCTATGTTATGTGGTCTCCTAGAAACAGCATGAAAACTACTTAAATTGTTTTTATTCTACTTCTCCCTCTGCCCTATTCTTTTCCTCTTCACTATTTTCATATGATATAATGAGATGTTACGCTGACAGCTCAGCATCCCTTTCTCTAGCCTACTCCATGCCCTGCAAATCATTCTGTCACTGAGTGTTGTACTGTGCACAGCATATGCTGTTAATGGCAGCATAAATAGCCTCCAAGTGCCTGGCGGATTCCAGAAGAAAGGTTCTCATAACTTAAGTGTGCGAAACCTCTTATCAGTGGATCTTGTGAATGCAGTAACATTGTGAAGTGAGTCAATAACCATCTGGTTTTCCCTGAGGGTGTCTGCACATAGGATGGGGCAACAACAGTTTTACCGTTTGATTTGGCAGAGTAACTGTAAGTAATGTACATCATCCAAATGTAAAGACATTTCAGGGTGAAGGGCCAGTGGCAATCCTCTGTCAGAAGGTACATCTTTATCAATTACTAGTGAATGTGTTTTATTTTAGCAATAGGATTTTGAACTGCAGGAGTGACAGAAATCTGTTTCATGAGTGAAAGCAACGTGTCTTATTACCTGGTTGAAGTGGCAGACATTTGTCACCGTTTGTGTACTAATTAGAGACGTATGAAATTAAGAATGCAGGAGTATATTCTTCTACAATGTATTTTTCATTTTGAGGGGCAAAGATATTAACACAGAGATGCAGCCAATTGTTTTTCAGTAAATCTTTTGTATCTCTAGTTATCAGTCCTGCTCTAAAGGTGAAAAAGAAAGCAGTTCTTATTTGTTCCTAATGGACTAAAAAAAGAGGCAAGCAAGTCTCACTTATTTATAGCTACAGTCTGAAGTACTAAATAGGAATGAGCAATGCAGTAAATCCAGGTCAGGAGTGAAATTGAATCGGTATATCAGTGTGTTAATAATGATATCTTAAACTGCTAAACTATCAGAGTATTATAGCAGGCAATTAAATCATAAGGTCGGTACATGAGACTGTTAATTCTGCCTCAGAACTGAGTGAAATGCCCAGTTAATGTTTCATAAACATCTGTAGTCTCAACCTGGCTGCCTATTTTGATTACAGCTGTTTGTGAACAGTTTGAGCCACTACTTTGTTTACTAGTATGATTGCACGATTGCACCAATCTGGCCTCTCCTGGACTGATCATTCTGGATAACAAAAACAATCTTATTCTGAAGAGTAGGTCTCTTTTCAAAGCTGTTTATGAACTTAAGGATGAGCTGTAAAAGTGAGGGGCTTTGTGTCAGTTTTCTTGCCCTCTGGGATAGTATTCTAGAAAAAGAAAATCTTCATCTACTTGAAATTGGGTAGAACTCTAGAGTAATTTTTACAGAGAACAGTCTTGCACTAGTATGTGGTATGGAATTCTCTGTCTCTTATTTTCTGATCACAGTGAAGACAAATGCATGTTCCTTATTAATGTGGAGGATTCTCAAGCCATTGTAATATGCTACTTTGGCGTATTATGAGGGATCTGTCCTCTTCTGTCTGGCTGATGCTTGCCTGGTCAGAAAAAGTTTGGCTAAGGCTACGTTTTATGTTTACTCCTGTCGTCTTTGTTATGCTCTCTAACATACTACTGTTTTCAGTTTTTGCCAAAAGTATGTAACATTCAGTAGGATATACCTGCTTTATATTTTTGGGTCTTGTATTATGAAAAATTAATGTCTTTTTTCATATCATATCCAAAAAGAAATAACAAATATTCTTCATATAAGATATTAAATCCAGTTTGCAAGTAATGCTAAAAATTTGGCCATGGTATTTCTGCAAATTGTGAGAGGGTCTTAGGATCTGGTCGTGTTAAAAGAATGTCTTGGAATCTTCTTACAGTAGAAAGAGCAGATTTATAGTCTTGAACTATAACAGACTTTATTTTCTAGCACCTGAGACCTGATCTTTGGAATAAGTGAGAGGTGTTCAAGAGGTAGGCAGGAGATGAACAGTTTACAATGTAGCTGTGGGAGCCATTCACCAAAATACCTGTTCATCCATTTAAGACTCTAAGAAAGAAACTGGTAATGCTGTTGACTTCTGCTGTTTTTACCTTTCTGGAACTTAAATTTTATTGTAAAGGTACACTAAAAAAAAAAAAAAGTTCTGCCCTGTGTAGAAGTTCAAAGTCTAAGATTGATGTTTGTTTCCTTTGTTCCCCCCCCCTCCCCCCCGACTACTCCAGAGATTTGTGTGTGGTGGTGTGTTCTGGATTTTGGGGTTTTTTTTAGTTTTGTTTCCCCTAGAAAGTTCCTATATCTCTTGAATACAAAATTGGAATAATTCTAGCTAATTATGTGAAGTCATTCTCTTTGGTTAAGCCAGCCATTTGTATGTATTCAGTACTGGAAAGTGTGATTGTATGAAGTCCCCAGTACCTCTCACTCATCCCTTCGAAAGCCAAAGAACAAACCCCCAAGATTTAATACAATGTTATTACAATATGTTAAAGTTAGGGCTCGCTCTGGGAAATGCAAATTGAGGCTGCAAGTTTGGTTTAGTGTTTTTATAGCTTGAGAATGTTATTGTTACTGTTATTGCAGTATTTTGTTCCTAGCATCTTGAGGGCTGTTTTTTGCTCAAAGTATTTGACTTATTTAATCAGGGAAGTGGGTAAGTTCTTCCAGGCTATGGATCTTGTACCTTTATGTTGAAAAGGAAAAAACACATTTACCAAGTATGAATATTGCCTAAAAATCTCCTTTACATTATGTAAAGAAATCTGTTTCCTGTGAGATCAGCTAATCGCAACCTTTTAAACATCTGCAGAACTGAGCTGTAATTAAGATACAGCTTGGTCATTGGTTTAAGCTTAATGTGTGCCCAGACAGCTACGGAAAGAGATGTTCCTACATTTAGCCCTGGTTGCACGTTACCAGTTTTGCCGCACTGCACGTCTGCGTGTGGTTGGTTCCTAGCACAAAAGGAGCAGAGCACCCAAAGACAGAGGGCACCTCTTTCTGGAGAAAGTGTGGACCTAAGCAGAGTGAGTTAATTCTCACGTCATTCCCATGGACCATAGATTGAAGGATGGGTTGTGCAGCTGAGTAGAGCCTGTAGCATGCATGCGAGCTTGTGTGGAACCTAAGGACAGGCTTTGGGTCCGGTATGTGCTGTGGGGCTCTCCTGGCTGCCTCGTTATTTTAGCAAGGAAGAAAGGTGCAACCACAGGCATGATTAAAAACCTCTTTTGTGATAGCGTACAGGAGGTCATCTTCTGATGTCCATGTTTCTAGCAACTTCAGCGTAGCACAGTAATTAAGATGGTGAGGAAAGCAGAGGGATCTTGGCTTTCAAACTTACTCCCCCTGGCTCCGATCCAAGTATCATTAATATGATATGAGATGTTTTGTCGGTATTTGATTAACTGGGAGGCTTGTTCTTGTTTTGTGTGACACATTGTAAGTTAACCACCCGGCATGCTGACATGTGCGATTAAAAACAAACACTTAAAACTAAATTGAGAAGCCGTCTGCCAAGTGCGCGGCCGGGAGGAGCCGGAGCAGCCTGCCCTGGGGGGGGGACTCGGCCGGGGTAGGCCTTACCGACCTTCCTACGGATCTGGCGTCGGCACTTCCGAGTTCGGTACTGTGTTCACGACTGTGCATTTTTAAACATTGTCTTCAGCTGTCTTGTGCAGTTAAAACACTCCGGACAAAGTCTGGAAACGGTAAATGGCAAATTAGAGTTGCATCGTTCGAGCAGACAGCTCTGCGGTGATCGCCGTGGTGTGAGCCGCCGCTCTTTGGCGGGTGTCGGCGCCTCTCGGCGGCGTGGCGTTCCTGCCGTCCGGCGTGAAAGTGCTCTCCAGCGGTGGGGGTTTTCCGTTCTCCAGCTCCCCGGGAGCTGTGACCGCCGTGGTGCTGTTGGAGGCAGCCCAGCAGAGGGCTGCCGAGGGCTGGCCGAGACGCTCACCAGCGTGCCGAGCTCTGGCTTACGCCTGTGATGGCAGGTGCGATTAGAGTAATAGAGCAGCCTTTTCGACTATGTCACAAGCTTACATTTGCTGTTTCCGTGAGTTTGAATTCCAGGACATCAAGAATGTGTCTGGACTTTCTTATTTTATAATTAACTAATTAATTTGACAAAACTTGAAGACTTAGCAAAGTTTCTTTTCCCTCTAGTTCCCTTCTCATTCTCCTCTTTACAGTAAAGTTTTTAACCTTCCCTCTCTTGTTGGGGTCCTTGGTGTGGAAACCATTCCACATGTCCCAGTCAGCAGCAGGGTGTCTTTAAAGGAAGCGTTACCCAGACAGGGAACTAGGTTTATGGGTACTAAATATCCAAAGGAGTGAAAACTGGAGCATGCACAATAGCCGTTGAAGTCTTGGTAACCCTTAGCTTTATTTTCAGACCTGAAGTGTGCTTCACAGCATAACAAGAAACCTTCTGCTGATTCAGTGGGCACTTTCAATTCCATTTAAAGCAAAATGTGCCCTCTGACCTGTTTCCAGACAGATGTGCAATGCTTGTAAAAGCACACAAATGCTCTTGTCTGGAACTGCTGATCTGCATCACGTGGCGTAGCCTGGAGTTGGATGGCCTCAGAGGGCCTCTGCTAGCTCCTCCTGGAAGGGAGAGCCACGGGGAGAGGTGCAGGAAGGTGGGCATTCCTCAGCCCCCTGACCAGGCGAGCTGTGGTTACTCCAGCGCACAGCTCCTGTGGCTGTGGCTGTTCTTGTTTTGTCAGCTCCACAGCTGAATGCTTTTCTTCCAGTTTGCCTGCTGATTTATTCCTGAAGCAGAGTAGTTCCTTGACTGATTACTGACTCTGTGAGAATCTGTTAGAAAGTATTTTGGGGAAGGGGTAAGCAGGCCTTGCATAAAGCTATCTTGTTCTTCTTGAACACAGTATCTGCTTTTCTTTCCTTTGAGGCAGGTGCAGGGGAAAAAAAAAATCTTTAAATGTACCTGCTAATTCCCAAGTTGGGATTTTAGTCCTTTTGTTTGGAATGATTTTTTTCCCAGAGGAACAAATTTTATGCTTGCAGATCATGGACTGTGACTACAGTAGAGGGAAAACAGCAGCAGCAAGTGAACTGCTGGGAGGGGACACACACACACGTTTTCCTGCTGCTGTCATGAATTACAGCCAGAAAGAGAAATCTGTAAAGACACTTCAAGTATGGAGCAAATGAGAGTGTTTCCAAATAGTTGGAGTCTCCATGACATATCAGCAGTTCTTTTAAATGACCTGTGAATTTATAGTAGCTTCTGGCTAAAAAGTGTTTTCAGAGTAAAAGAACAGAGTGGTTTTTTTCACCTGACTTCTCTTCTTCCTGCAGCACAAAAAAAATCAGGACTTCAGATGGAGATAAGGAGGGTCCTGTGAGGACAGCTTGGAAAAAAATATTCTGACAGCCTCTCAGAAGGACCTAGTTGGAGTCCGTTAGTAGTCATAGGTTTGATGTGAGATCATGAGAAAGCTTTTCATTCAGAGAAGCCAACCATCCCCTGCCCTCATTTTGTCCTGAACAAGCTCTTGTTCTCGGATGGTCACTTGAGCTAAATTACATCTCTGCTACACTGGAAAAGGAATCTGTGAGTAATGAGTTGACAGGAAAACAATCTTCAACCCTGCTTGGAGTACCTAGGATCTACTTGGGCTGTTACAACTGATAAATATGGGAAGAATAGTCTTTGAATTGCACAACAACTTTTAACTACAGATTTATCTCTTGTTTCTAAAAATTGTGGTCAGATTTTTCCTTTCAGATGTCCAGCCCTTCAGGTGTAGGAATCAATCTCTTGTTGGACAACTAGGAGTTTCACACTCTTTAAAGGGTGGGTTTGAGGGGTGAGCCTCACCCCATATATTTTTTCATTCCCAGTGCTAAGTTTGGAATAGACACTATTTGAACGTAAAGCTGTCTTCATTGTAACATGGCAAGATACCCTACTTTGCTAGAGAAAACAATGTGATGTTAAAAAGTAAAGCAGTAAATACATGCAAAGCTGAGTGACTTTAGGAAAAGGACGGAGGAAATACAGGAAGGGAAGAAAGAGGTAGGTAAACTGACTCTGGTCAAGATTTTGACAAGAATGTAATAACCTTAAATGAGGTTTGTCCCCAGCAGACACTGAAGACATCCTGACCTTTTATAACTCTGATTTATTCATCATGGGAATGGATTTTGTACCTCATCCATTCTGTGACTGATGGGCAAGAGTAATTTCTCTCTCAATACAGATGAGTATGCTGTGGTAGACTCCATTTGCCACACTGACAGGAGCAGAGTGCCATCAGCTACAGAGTTAGCTGAAGAAATATTTTCCTTTTCAGTCTTGCACTCTTAACATGTGCATGATATATGTGTAACAGCAGGATTGGGGGAAGGTTACTGAATTACATGAAACTTGAGTCATGAATTTCCTCTACTGTCTGAAGTTTTCTCAAATCACAAGGAAAAGGAGTAACTGTGGCTTTGCTTGAAAGAATTCAAAGAGGAAGAAAAAAAAGCAGTGAAGAACATTCCCCCTTCCCAGTCCGACTCATGCTCTTTTTCCGGTAACACCATTTTATGGATCTTTTGCTTGTAGATATGTTGTTACCATAAGTAGGCAGATGAAAAACTCTTGAAGACTCAATTTGGAGTTTTAGAAAGCAGGCATTCTTTATTGCGGTGCCGGGCGCACAGGGGATCGCTCCACCTAGTGTGCGCACCGGGCTGCTCAACTATGGGAGTTATGTACAATCAGAATATACATATTCATTAGATTTCTAAGAAATGATTAGCATATTCATATTATTTCTTGGAACTCATTAACATATGCAAAAGTCTTTAACGCATGCGCTCTTATGTTCATTGGTGGTCTTCCAGGGTCCTCTGGTGGTCGTCGATAGTCTTCCTCACTGTGTCCGCTAATTGAACTCAGTCTTTTCACCTAGTTGCAGCAGCTGATTTCAGCATAACTTCCTTATCCATTCCACCCCTGTACATAGAGCTTCAAGGATTCCTTTTATCTATGGAATGCCCAGTCTGCAGAACATTTAGTTACTTCGCTTCGACAAAGAAAACCGTATGTCGTCTTAGTATTTCGGTATCAATGTTCCTTCTGTCTGTAGCTTCTTCAACTGTCATGATCCTTACATGCTGAATTTGATTTGTACAACTGTCTTGTCACATGGATGTCCTTGAAAGTAGTAATGACCAGTCCTTTACAAGGGGCAGTTACATTCAGCTTTTGTTTCAAAATATTGCAGGCAGATCAGTTTTCACAACTACTTTGTCCTCATGGATGGCTTTGGGGCGAGAATGGGAAATACAGGAAGGGAAGAATGAGATAGTTGAACTGATGCTAAAGAATGTAACATTAACGTTGTCAGCTTATTGTATTTCAAAATAGGCAAACACAATGAAATCTTGTGTCAGTGAACATCAGAGATTTAAAAAAAAAACAAACCAACCACCACAAAACCCTGGAATTCTCATGGTGGGTAAAAGGAGGAGAGCATCTGTACTTAAAAATTGTAATGAGAAGATTTATAAATCCTAGGGTTTTTTCAAGCACAAATGAGCTACTCACTGGCTCTGGTCATTACACAGTCACCATATTAGCAGACTAATATTTAGCATGACCAGGGTCATCCATTATGAGTTGTGCAATCTGTTGGAGCATATAGGCAGGTTTCATGTCAGGACAGATGGTGATAGTGCTTCTATTTTGCAGTTCTTTGCTACTGACCAAAAATGTATTAAGGAAATAACCAAATTATGTGTCAGATAGCGTAGTGGTGGCAGAGCATCCATAAATAAAAGAGGAGAGAGGGGTGAGAAAGACAAGCGTGAGGATACTGGCCTTAGTAGAGCAACGTAATTTTCTGTTCTAACCTTATCAGCTTACATGCTGAACTGTGGTTCCAGGACACAAATGCTTTGAAACTATTCCTGCCAATGCAGCCTTGCTGTTCAAGCATTTCTTTCTGCTAGTAGGTGAAGCCCACGTAAAGGTGGGTAGCCGCTATTAGATGCTATAGTGTTCTTTAGAGGAACCTTCTGAAATTCAATATAATCAATTCCCAGTGAATGGAAAGAATCTCTAAAACATGGTTTCTTCTGCTGGATTAACATTCTTGTGGGCTTTCCAGAGAACTAGTAGTTCAGCTGAGGTAGACTCTGCATCTTTATGTTGTTTTTCCCTAGCTTTATTTAGTAAAAGCTTGAAGTCCACTACTATGTCTCTTTTTAGATCTTGGTCTACTGGAGATTTTAATTGATATTAGCTATCGGTATGCTGCAGACCAAAGCAAACATGAAATGGTGTAGTCTGTGATATCTGTTTGCTTTATGAGATTCAGGAGCCCAGCCGGGATGTCATTCAAACAGATACCGCAGGGCAGAAAGCTTCAGGAGTTGAGGGGTTTTTAAGAGGCTTGCATAGCTGGGCAGTGAGTCATCGCTTCAGTGATACATTTGGAGTTCTGTTGCTGGCTCGTTTGGGATTTGCTTGATGTCTCAGCTTCTTCATTCAGGAGTCTTTAAAATGGGCAGGTGTAAACGTGTTACACACAACCTGTGGTATCTGCCAAAGTTTGCCTGCTTTTTCTGGAAGGTTGACAAAGTAGAGTCATGTTGATGGTAGTTTAAGAAGCTGAAATGAATAAATAATATGTTGATTTCCCCCCCCCCCTTTCCTCTTTTCCAAGGTGGCAAATGGTGACTTCACAGGACTGTGGCCTAGTTGGTTGCAGAGGAGACCTCAATGATCATAACTTAATATAAGTCAGTATCGGCAAACTGATCAAGTCCTCAGACAGCTCAAAACAAAATCTGTGTGTTGCCTTTCTCATGTCTAGGGATTTTTCTCTAATGACACATATTTTAAATGTAGCTAGTAATATCTTTGAAAAAGACCCATCTTATTGCTGTATTTATCTCACCAAATCAAAACTGTTTTTATCTTCATTTCACAGGACCCCCTAAGTCTCAAAGACGTCTTCTGAGACTGGCTGCTCCCTGTCAGCGTCTGCTGTGCTGTTATTAAAAATAGAAAACTTTGGCGTGCTAGGAAATGAATATGGGAATGACATCAAATATACTGGACTTCATATCAAAATTAATGGAGGTCCTGTGTAATTTTTTTTTTGGTAATTTGTATTTAATTATAAGAGAGCTTCCCTTTATTTGTATAAATATACCATTACAGAATATGAAAATTCTACCACTGAATTTTGCACTTGCCTATTCCGTGATAAACAATGTCTTGGTATTTGACAGCTGCATGATAAAAGCTTTGGTATTTGCAGGAGAAGAATGAGGATGCTTGGCAGGGTAGGATGGTTTAATTTCTTCGCACCACTTGCTGCTACTGGAATTCTGACATTTCGCCCCCCCCCCTTTATCTTTAGTGATTCTTCTCTTCTTTCACTTTCAAAAGGTAATCTACCACTGCCTCTTTGCTTTCATGACTGTTTGCTGCTGACCTTTAACAAGCCCTGTAAATGTTACAGTAGGTTGTAGGGTTTGTACACGTTTTAACAAATAGAGCTGGTAAATGTTCCAATGTCAGTGAAGCTTTTTTAATTGTGTTAAACCCAAAAAGAATGGCTCAAGAGAGACAAAAGGGATAGCCGTTACAGAAACGTCCTTTCCTGAAAGGCTGTTGCCTTTTTAATAGTTTCCCTATAATACCAGTTCTACTTTTCATTTCCCTTTTTCTTCTGTAAAGTGATGGCTGATATGCTTCATGCACTAGAAGAAGAACAACTGTAGCACTCTGAATCATTTCCACCAGCTTTAGTCTCCAGACCACAACTGTTGATCTGGTTTGCATTGATTGCTCCCCCCCTTCCCTTCGCCTTCTCCTTACTTCTGTCTATATGGAACTCACGATAAAGCTGAAATGTACTGTCAGACACTAAAGTAGTTCTCCCTTTTTTTTTCTTAATGTTTAATACATTTGGGTATTTAATTTTAAGCCTGACATTAAATTTAATAAGCTCAATAATTCTTTTAAAAAAATCCTTAATTACACAGTTTCATGCTGCTATTCAAATGCAGCTTTCCAGTCTCTCTCAAATGTAGCAATG
This sequence comes from Aptenodytes patagonicus, assembly GCF_965638725.1. Taxonomy (NCBI): domain Eukaryota; kingdom Metazoa; phylum Chordata; class Aves; order Sphenisciformes; family Spheniscidae; genus Aptenodytes; species Aptenodytes patagonicus. Next base: position 29,482,632 of record NC_134955.1, on the reverse strand, counting down.
CTGCTGCTTATCTTGTGTGTTAAAACCGTAATGGCCTGTGTGACAGCGTCCAACATGCTGTGATGTTCCCAAAGCTTTAAGACTCACTTCAGTTTGGAGGGTGAAAATCTATTTGTAATTAAATGAGTGATTCTGATATTAACAAGATGCCAAGTGCTGTAGTATTTCCAGCTGATGGTGGATAATAAGTGTATTGTTACTGGAATGCTGACACCTCTTCCATGCTTTTCCTTCTCAGTGGACTTCAATAATCTTTCGAAATCACCTTGGGAATTTTAATCCTTACTAAGCACAGCGTTTTTTCTTTGGTTTGCCTCTTTCTGCTAACCCTACAGTATTTCTTTGGCATTGCTGCATCAGAGATCATGGCGTCTAGATGCCTGAAAGTAATAACCTGGTGGTGTTTCTCATTAAAAGAGAAAAGAAAATCCTGTTTGTGGGGTTCTACCAAAAAACCCCCTAAGCACTGGCATGGCACTGTCTGAGTGTACATGGAGGATCTAGCTCCCAAAGACAACTAAAAAGAATTTATCTTTTTTTTTTTTTCCCTCTCTTAAAGTGAATGTACTTAATCTGCTGTCTTCTGTAGCCTAAATGTTTTGTTGGTCACTTCTGTCACACTGGCTAAAAATTTAGCTTGGTAAGAACTGCTTTTCCATGTAGTATCAGTTTCCAACCTACCTACCACATTTAAGGAAATGCAAAATACATTTTATTGTGTAACGCCTATATTTTTTATAAGATTGCTGAAGAGCAACCTCAGTGAAATGAAGGCTTCCTTCTTGCAGCTGATCAGTCAGAATTTTTAACTGGGATATAATGGGCTGGGTCGCAGCTGCAGTTTTTGGTGTGCGTGTGTTTACGTCACTGGACAGACGGCTTAATTTCCAGTTCTGCCATTCATTCTTCCAGTACCAAGCTACTTCCCTGGGTCTGAATGACCACTTCCTTACGGTACTGGGCCTGACATTCTCAAACTGGCTTATGCTAAAAAAGAATCATCTAGCTTAATTTTTAACTTGTCAGAGAAATAATTTTGGGGGTTTTATTGTTTTAAAGTCTCATTAGTTCCCATCAAGCTGTTAGGATTAAAAGAGGAGCATGTTTGGGCAGATTATGAGCTAAAAGATCATACTTCTAACATGGGCAGCTTCTAACATGGGCAGCCTGCCCAGTCCTAGAGATAGCAATGTGATAGTTTATAGGGGGGTTGCTCGGTTTTTAAATGATAATTTGCTCTATTATTTAGTAGCCAGTATGCAGTGTAAGTATGTAATAAATTTTGTATCTTACCTTGTATTATAAAATTTTGCAGTAGGCAAAACCAGTCTACGAATGCATTAGTCAATAATGAACTCAAAAGGGTAGGTCTAGGTAAGGAAATGTGGACCTTTCTTCTAATACATCTGGGCACGCTGTCTACAACAGGTCTTTAACTTCCATTCATGAACTTCTGTTGCACTTGTAACCTAACAGGACCATTTTGATACAATCCGTTCATTTTACCATAAATCATGAGGTGGGGGAAGGTGGCTGGAAAAGTTTTCCTGGGCATATGCTCTCTAGCACTGTACCCATCCAGACTTTCTGATCCTCTTCAAGAACTCTTGGTATTTCTTCTTGGTTTTAGAAGATGATGTGGATTCTTATTCTTTGGTGGCAATAAGCAGGTTTAATCTCGAACCGGTCTCATTTCTCCTATGAAAGATGTGAAATTGTCCTGAGAGGATTTTACAACTGATGTTGGAAAGAGGAGTTTCTACTTGAGCAATGCTGGTTTTCTGGTGGAACCCAAAAGATGTGAATTATATGGTCAAGCTTGTACATATAATTAGAACGGTAGTGAATTGGAAGCCTAAGGTGCGTGAGTGTGGTATCTGACCTGAATTTGATCCCTTGGATTTGATACATGTTTTACTGTTCTGTGCATGCTGTTTCAGTGTCTGCAACTTTTGATTTAGCAAATGTAACCTAGTGCATATTAAAAAAACCAAACCACAAAACAAACAACTGTGTTGCTACTGACGTTATATTTTAATTGGACTATTGTATAGCTTAGAGGATGCGCCACAAGGGAACAGCCAATTACTCTGTGTATCTGTCTAAAAGCCTTTTCATTATAGAATACTGATTAAGATTGTATAGCTTCATATTGTTTCATGTTATTGATTTCCACCAACCCCAAGTCGATGGTCTCATTAATTGACAATTACCTTTTTTCCCCTGTTTCACAAAATTGACGTGAGCAACCCGAGGTGTTAAGTTCAATTTGAACTAGGTATCAGTGCACCTGTTTAATCTTTAACAAGACCCATTAGGCTCCCTGTTTTAATTTTACACAGGCCATAAAGGCATCTCCACAGGGAGGCTATGACCCTCTCAGTATAAGGAGAGAAAAGATAGTCTTTACAGAAATAACAGGGAATATATGTGGTAGGGCTTTTTGCCCATCTGTGCTGACAGGAGGAAATCGATATTTTACCTATCACAAATGCTGCAGTAAAGTTTGGGGCCATTGACATGTACCATCTTACTTGAGTTGTACTTTTTATTTGTTTCACTGTATGCGTCTTGCTGGAGTTGTTGGATACAAGAAGCGAAATCTTTGTCTCGCATGTCAGAGGTGAGAATGTTTGAAACCTGAAGCACAGAACTAATTCTTTTGGAGGGAGGAACCTCGTCTATAAAACGTGAAGCTGGGGTTTTTGTTTTGTTAAAGATGGCCTTTGTTCAGGACTCTAACTTCCAAAAAATACTTGCTCATCTATCTTACGTAAAGCAGTCAGCCTTTGATCAATGGTATGTTACATCTACCCTTCTAGCAGCTTCCTCTAGCTCTGCTAGCTGCAACCAGCTAGTCCTCCAAATTCCATGTCCCACGAAACATGACAACACTGTTCCTTAATTTCAGTCATTGTGGAAGTGGCAGTACAGAGCTGGAGGACATCGGCATGCTGATAGTGCCACAGCCCCATCTCTTCATGAACTTTCCCAACAGTCCTCAACCACAATGAGCAATGAGGTCCTTTTATATCTTCAGAAGAGATGCTTCAGGGCAAAGAAGCAATTGGCACAACAACCCTTTGTGTTTAATCAGAGAAGCAAAAATGGAGCTACTTGAGAGCAGCTCTACATAGCCCAGCTAAGCTATGTCAGTAGGACTTCATTATAATCGGGGGCTTCAAAGGTTTTCTCATTGTGCATACTGTTTGTTCAAGCAAAGAGCAAAAATAACAATGCTACGGTGCTTGATTTTAGCTGGTGTTTCTTGGTCTCATACAGTGGCTCAGTGGTACGAAGTTAATGGTATGCAAAGGTTATAAATTTGCGGATCCTCAAAAGAATTGTTGTCTTCCATAGTCCCCATCCTCTTGTGCACTTCTGTGTCCCACTGTACTGCATTTGCATACTCTTGAGAAAAGCAAAATGAATTGCGTTTGTCTTGGCAAGGTTTGTCTTCTGGCTGTTGTCTGGCACTGCTCTTTCCCTAACTGACACACATTGGTAAGAGTAAGTGGGTCCCGCAACTACTCATCAGTGTGAGTTGGAGGGAAACTTGCATGCCAATGTAAATGAACTCTTGTTTGGAGCATGCAGTGCCATGTGCCTGCCATCGCTTTGGAACCTCCTACTTGTTACTGGACAAATTCAGAAGGCAAAGAGTAACCTACGCTTACTTTCGCAAGGCCAAAGGTCAGGTACTTGATTCCAAGTGTAGAAAGAGATGAAAAATTTCGTATTATTATTTTTAGAGATTTACCAGGAACTTCAGTCAGTTTCTAGTTAAGAGACAGTCTCCCAGGGCCTACCCCAACCATTACTACTGTGTATTGTTTCGCAGAACTCATCTTTCTGTTTCTCGTTGTAGTTCTGTTTCACTGGGTAACCTCAGTGACTCAAAATTAGATGATGATCTTGAGAGAGTTTCTTAGGAAGCTTGCGTTAATTTAGATTAAAGTAGTCTTCAGAATGTCTTGGGTACTTTCCAAGTAGAGATTATAATCCCTCTTTCCCAAAGGTTATTAATTCATTGTTTATTAATTGTATCAATGTTATCCTTAAGAACTTCTAACTAGGACCCAAGGACTCCAAGTTTTAGAGCTGTTCCTCTTTATGTTCTTCATACTTTCTTTCCATTTTTTTCCTGATGCGGATTTTAATGAAAGATCATTATAGTTTTACTTTGAAATAATATTTTGTTTTGCTACTGCTAAGTATATCACTGTAAATATCTACTGTTTTGTTTTATTCAGTCAATCTCTCTAAGAACAAAGGAGATTTATGGTTCAGTTACAGACGCTTCGATCTTTAATGAGTTGTGATAGAGGAGACAGTAGCAATCTTCAGTGAGCCCGAATTTGTTACCACAGTTTTCCAAAGAAACAGTTACAAAGTTTATTAAGATGATGAGTTTAAATATTCATTTTAGCTTCTCTTCAGGTTAATAGTGGATCCATTTGAAGTTGATTTCTAAACTTCAGCTGACTTGAAAAGCATCAGAATTTTACCCTCTGTTTCCTCTTTCCCGTCTTACAAAAATAGTACTTTCCCTTTAGCTATTGCATCAGGCGAAAGTATGTTTTTGAGAGATTACTGTACATGCATTACATACACGCAGCAATATGCTCATGTTGGTTTCCCACAGCCTCACTTTTATTTCTTGTCTTGACCTGTTTCAGAATTTAATCTCTCCTATGTTTCATTTTGGGATGAGACAATATTAAGGAAGAGGTGGTTGTTTTGGTTTTTTATTTGTTTGGGAGTTTTAGTGTGTGTTTTGTTTTTTGTCTTTTTTTTTCCAGAGGAGAAGGATCGTTTTTAACACCCTGCTTCGCTTTATTTGGTTCTGCTTTCTTAGTGGGTTTGGAAGGGTAAAAGGTACAATAAACTTCAAGCTTTTTGAGGTTCTCGCTGAAGGGATTTGAAGCTTGGTAGGTCTGCTTTTTTTTTTTTCTTTAAGCCATTGACACAGGCTGAATTGATGTGAAGCCTCAGGCCTTCCACTGCTGAATTTGTCTAGAGCATGAAGAATCTCATTATTACAGAGTGCACTTGAAGCTTGAAGTATAGAGAGTATGATGACTACATTGACGGTTAACTTCTGCACCCTATGAGTCAGTGTCATCAGTGCATTTAATGTCTAGGTTTGGGCCAGCATTCGCATTCATGTGCTTGAGTGATGGCAGATGATAATGACTCATGCTTCATTTACTGGTGTCCTATCACTTTTTCTCTGGCTTCACGGAGCTTTCCTTGAATCTCAAAGAGCAATTACTGGGAAAGAATGAAGTCTCTATGCATGAATAAGGGCCAGAGAATTCAGAGGAACTCTGAACATTGTTTTACCAAAGAAAAGAGGATGTTTTTCTTTCTTCGGTTTTCCTGAAATACTGGTTTGTGTCATGTCTTCTGCTTTTATCAGAGTAGTTTTAAGATCCTGTGTTGCAGGTTTAGCCACAGAAATTCATAAGGGAAGGTGGCTGTGCTCATTTGTCCACTTCTTGGTTGAAAAGTAAAGTAGATGTGGTTGCTGTAGATTAAAAATTACAATAAACAGAAGCTGTGATGTTTAAATACATTGCACCAAAAGCGATTCCATGATTTCCATCTATATCGGGGAAAATACAGTATTGTACTAGTAAAGATCTGTTGAGGTTTTAAGCTCATTATTACTTAAATAAATAATGCTTTAATAAATTAAATTTAATTTATGAATTATTTATTATTTCAATTCAGGACTTTTAAAAAATACTAGACAAAAGGCTTCCATCAGATGTCTGGCACTTACCATCCTACCTCTTCTCTCTTCCCTGTTGTCTTTCCTGGCAGAAACAATGCAGAAAGATGTGGTTGGTGGCATAACCATGGGAATGTAAAGCAGCCAAACCAGTGCCTATTTTAAAGCTGCTGCTTGTTGCAACATCGCATGGTCTGAAAGTCACAAAAAAGTTGACCACCTTGATGTATTTCTCAAAGGGATGTAAGATAAGAGGCATCCACAGCAGTTGAATATGGAAGATTGCAAAAAGGAAGTTTTAGGTCAGGTTCAGAGATCAGAAAATATTTTCTGGCGTGACCAGTCAAACATCTGTGAGAGGTCTGGGATTTTTGTTTTACTCAAGTCAGATGTGCAGTGTTTTGCAAATTCTGTTGTGTGTATGAACAACTGAAATTGTTTTCCCATTTGTGAGACTGAACTGTAAACACAATTATCTGCATGTGGAAGTAAAAAGACATTAGAAAACATTGGGTCAGTAGCAGATTTTCAAGGAAGCCTAGAGATGTTCGTGTTGCCTGCAGATCCCTTTGTTCCTCCAGTTGAGAAAGAAACTGAGGCCAAAGCAACTTAGAAGGTCTAATGCATGCACTGTAAGGCAGCCTTGCATACAGCCTCAAAAGGCTTGCAGAGTGATGGCTGCGGTTCTTTAAAAATAGGGAAGCTGATATAAATACTAGTTCTCAAACAGTCCTTTTCCCTGGAGAGATATTGAAAAGGAAAGCTTGGGAAACAGCTCCCAGCCACAGCAGCCGAGAACTCATGCTGTTATTTAGAGAACAAGGATGAAGCTGTACAAGATGGCTGGATCTCATTCTGACCGTGAAACTGTTGCTATTCCTCAGCTGAAGAGCTGGTATCTCAGTTCTGGATGTTGTGCCATATGCTATATACATTTACAGTACTCCTAAGGGAATGGTGTGTGTTTATCACTGATTCAAAAATCCCGAATAAGTACATATGCGCATTAGCTGGCATCTCCTGCTCAAGGCAGTTTGCCATTACAGACTGGTGCTTCTAGGGTGGTGCACCATTTGAGGCATCAGTAGCCCCCTGATAACTGATAGCTTGCTCCTACACCTTGTTGCACTTTTAGGGGGCAGTGGTTTGAAATCTGTCCTTTTAAAAATACAATTTTGGATCAGAACTTAATTACAGTCTAGCAGGTAATGATACTAACTGGTGCTGGAAGACAGTAGCATGCACTTACACGAGCCTGGGAGATGTACTCATGGTATTTCTTAAAGACCAGAGAAATAGATAACTAAGGTGTAAGCTGGATATGCCATCTTAACTCTGTAACAAAATCATTGTGGTTTTTTAAGTATCTAGGCTAGTCGTCTGCGCTGAGAAGTTAGGAGCTCTGCTCACCACCATTAGGGCTGTGTCCTGGCTGAATGCACACAGATCTACTGGGCTCTTTTTGAGGCAGTATCTCTAATTGTGTGTGGTGCCTTTGGAACAAGATAGACATTTTTCTCTGACTTGTTATTTTATCCTTTTAGCCACCAATCTTTCTTTCAATTGATTTGAAAAATTAAAAGCAATTAGAAAGTTTTAATAAAGACTGAACATCAGATAAACTTACTACCCATTAACAAAATCACCAGAAGAGGGTGCTTCCTATAGGGAGTTAGAGGGGATGTAAAAAGAGCAGGGTTGGAGTTTCTTCCCTGAATTACCATTATGCTGTGTAATGAAGCAGAAGCTTACACAGCCATGAACTAATTTGTTATGGCTCCTCATGAGGTCTGCAGCCAGCTGGAGAGAGATAAAGAGATGACAGTAGTTTGTTAGGAAAGGGAAGGAAGAAGCTTTCTTTAATAACTTATTTGAAATTTTGGATTTTGTAATGCCATCTTTGTTCAAAAGCCATTTGGATTAAATCAGTTGTGTCTGATCTATAAACTACTAGTGCTTACTTACTTCCCCCCCCCCCCCTCTTTTTTTGAACATCATGAGTGCAAAAGAGAAGGTGACTAAATACCGACAAGTGATGCTGTTCACACACTGTAGCAATCTGTTACCAGCTTTAACGGTAGGATGCTGTTTCAGATCTGTTTAAATGAGAAATATGTTTATCACAAGGGTGCTGAGCTGTGCTTCCTTTTTGATTCCTTAATTTTTAATGTATAATGATTCTGCTGAAAGCGCTTCTCTTCCCATTTTTCTTAAGGCACTGCAATGTTCATTAATAAGAGCAGCACTGTTGTAAGGTGCAATGTGTTGCAGCTGTATTAAATAATATATATTTGAAAACTGCATTTAAAATGATGTTTTGAAGGTGTGTTTCCCATGAGCGAAACAGAAGAACTGCTACTTTGTCCTTAATTCATCTTGTTACGTTAACAGATCACAAGAAATACAAGAACAGAAACATTTGGAGAAAGTTGTTTTCTGTTTTTTATCACATGCGACCTGTTGTTTTTAACATGGGTTGTAGAGAATTTCCTAGTATTTTTTTAATTAACAAATCTTAATTTATTTGGCAGTGAGAAATCTGACGAAACATGCTTAGAGAAGAATTTCATCTTGTAGCTCAGAAATCTCTTAAACTTTTTTCTGGAAACATGAGTAGGGGTTTCATCTTTGAAACAGCCTGGATGCGGAAGACAGGTCTTTTAAGGTCTTTACACAAGTTTAATGCACCAAGTACTTGAAGTTAGGTTTCCTGCTTGATGGCTCACCATTCTGGTAGATGAGGTCTGTGTAGAGACCTCTTTAACAAATGCAGTATTTAGCTTTTTACACATGAAAAGGATATCTTTATTGTTTGTCTTACTCTTTCTTTTAGAATTCCTTCTTTAGGATTATGGAGTCCTTAACTGAGCTTTCAACACCAAAACAAGCATATGTGCTAGCGTGAATCACAATTGGTACCAGCTTTGTTTGCAAGTGGTCCCAGAGTGCAGCTCTGTCTCTTACAATCTGGCTTTTCTGGCATGGGGCTCATCTGCTTTCCCTTGATACGGAACAGGGATTTTTTCTGAAGCCCTTCATCACTCAACACCTTTCCCTCCCCTGCATGAAAAGTAGCAAACCCAAGAGCACAGAGCCAAAGTCTGTAATTTCTCCTTAGCTTCCCAAGGACTTTTTGGAGGAAAAAAATATCCAATCCCTGTGTTGCAGCAAAGGAGATGATACCTGCTTGTCACTGCCAACCATTCTAGCTCTTTTTGCTAGCTCTTTTAAAATGCTGGTGGTACTTAGAAACAGCACTGGAATACTCCCAACTTTTAGCTATTTTTTAACATACCTGGAGAGTGCCACAGAGTTCCTCTGGCTGTTTTAGACAACCGGTGTCCTCTTGCTGGAAACATATATGCAGAACATCTGTACTTCCATTTTGATTTTGAGTTTGTCAGAATGAGCTTGGACAAATTGGCAGCTAGGGGTTATTTAAACAGTGGAGCTTTCAACAGCACACACTTGTGAAAAACCATACAGCATTTGTATGATTTGAATCTGCTGGTGTTCTTTGCCTTTTGCTTTTCTATGGGAAAAGATGGTGAAGAACTCTTCTGTTTATCCATGTTTGTCAGGTGTATTTGCCTGCCTGGCTCCAGTGACTGTGTCTACTGAAGTTCAAGACAAATTATCAGTAACTGGTCATCAGGTTCCTAATTTATCCTGTGCAGACTGCTTAACTCCCTGTTTGCTGAAATCTGCAAAAATCAGTAGAAGGGAAAAAACAAAGCAGAAACTCCCTAGTGAATAAAATGCCAAAGATGAATTAAATGCTAGCCACAGCAAAGGTAGTGAGTGTTGCCTTGCAGCTGAATTCTGGTACTGTCTGGCAGGTGTTTAATGCTTAGAGTATACTAACCAGTGGTTCCAAAAAACTGTGGAATTTTGGGTCATGACCAAAAAAAAAATTCATTCATGTCTCTTCAAGTAGAAAGACAGTCTCCAAACTGCTGAAGCTGGGCACTGACAGGAAGACTCTGAATTGATAATTATGAGAAAAATGTAACTAACTTGTGAGATCTCTCACTATGGTGGGTATCCCTTCTTGAGTTTTATGAATTTGGTTGTTCTGAAAGATGGTATTGAGGAGTAGCAGGAAAGAAATGTAATTTGTGATTAAATCTCTTCTCTACAGAGGACTGCCTTTCTGCTTTACTGGTCCTGGATGAGTGTGTAGACCTTGTACAAGAACACTGTATGCACTTCTAACTCCAAATACATATATCTAAAAAAAATGCACATACAGACTGGTGAAAATAAATGCTTTGTTAGACTGAAGAAAAAAATGATCTCAAACAAACAAATTATGCTGAATGTACACAAAAATAAAGGGTAATGACCATTGCACAGGCAAAAGGAAGTAATCTATTTCATTGCATAAAACTATAATATATATGGCTGGCAAAAAGGAGAAGGGAAACCCTTTTCCTTCTCTGACACAATAGCAATCCAGAACAATGATTCTTTTGTATGATTAACTCTGTGAATGTTGACGCCAGGTTCCAAAAATGAATCCACGTGGTTCCAAATTGGTAGATATTGCCCCCACTTGTGTTGTTGGCTAAATGAAATTTCCTCCCTGAGAGCTTGTTTGATAGCTTCTTCGATCACTCCACATATAACAAGAGGATTCATCTCACAATGTCTGTTTGGTGTTAACGTACCGTTTTGATTTCAGAATAGTAAAACAATATGCTATTGCAACAGGTCAGGCATTGCTAGACCATTAATACGTACCTTGAACATGTGAGAAGGCACCTCTTCTTACTTTAAAAGTAAAACTTCACCATGGCTCAGATGTGCTGGAGGATAACTGAGGCAGGGAATATTTTAGTGGTGTTCTTCTGAAGATCATCTAGAGTTTTATTTTGTTTAGTGTGTATAAAGTACAGTTTAAATACATAACTTTGATTTCCTACCTTCCCGTCAGCCTTCCCAGTGGTGCTTATAGAGCAACTCCCTTTAAAATCTAAATAGGCAGCTGTTAAACTGCCTATTTTAGGCAATGTGCTTAAACCTTAAGTAAAGGTTAAGATTTGATGCATTTAGGAACAATAGCTTACGGTGTTACCAGCTACAGCCATCTGTTTTGCTGTGAGCAACTATCCCTATAGTAGATAATAGTGGGAAGTGCATCCTTTGCTTAGCTGCTTCAGACCAGTCCACTTTGCTGTCTTAAACTGCTGAAAAAGGTGGGTTTGAGCTGGATTGTGAGTTAAGGTACAGGCCCCCACACACTGGCTTGGCTCTGTAATGGAGGTTGTGACCTCTGAAAGTGATAACATTCCTACATCTATTTTCCTGGAGATTTTTTTTGAAGGTGCAGCATTGCTTTCATAAGTCACCTCACTTGTACTGTGGCTTTGGGTCGTGGAGTGCAAGGGTCAGTTTTAGTAGCCTAAAGACAGGAGGGTGTTGGCACTCCAGTATGTTCTCAAAATAATGCCCTCGAAGATGCATAGCTGAAGGAATGTGGTATATCAAAACCCTTGCTTTTCTTCACTGTCTTGTTAACACATTTGAAACCTAGATTGAAACCTGCTTTCAGATGATGTTCTTTCTTTAGTGTTAAGGCTTCTATTTACATAGATAAGCAAGCTCATTGACTGCTTGGCCCCAGTAAGCTGACACACGTGTGTGTATGTGGGTTGTTCTGAAAACCCACAGAATGTTCATCTTCGCAGTCCTCAAAACATTACAGTGTAGCTGTACATTACACTGTAGTTTGGCACCCTCCTCCTCCAAAAGGTTTCTTTCCTGAAAGCAAAAGATAACAAACTTATTACTTTATAATTTATATAAATAAATATAGTTTATTAGTCAGATTCTCTTGCTTCAATTCTGTTTGTGGCTTGTCCTCAGCCAGCTGTCGTGCTAGGGCTCTGCTACTTTGACAGTTGTACTAACTTTTTAACTTCAAATAACATGAAAATAAATATGGCCTGCCGACCCTGCATTTAAAACCAACCAGTGCAAACAAGAGACACTTGTAATAACACAATGTGAGAGCTCTGATGCTCTTGTCTTCCACTTTCTTCCTAACATCTGTCACTTGGCAGTTTCTGTAATTCTAAAGTTTTCCTAAGTTGAATCTAACACTGTAAGAATTTGTTATATTGTATTTTGTTTGACTTTATATAGGCTGAATTAGTGCCTCTTTTCACTGTACTCTATTGCTTTTCCTCAGAAGCCTATGGATAATGAAATCTTGCCCCACTGTGAGAACAGGGGCTTTGACTGTTTTTCTGCATTACAAGGCAGCCAGGCTGAAGTCTTTGCTCTGGTAAAGAGTACTTTATCCTAGCTCATGCTGATTCAGCAGTGCAGGTACTGAATCTGTGCTTCCTGCTTTGTGGGCTGACATTCTGATCTTTTTCTTTCTCTAGTCTCAAACCCTCCTCCAATTTTGAGAAATACTGAGTCAGAACAGCATTTTTCTTCACACTTCTTGGTTATCTTTAATGCTGATGAGATAGGTACACTGTAGAACTACCATGCACAAAGGCAGATCATGCTATACTGTACGCTATGGTCAGTGAACTAAACTTCTAGATGGAAAGCCTCTGAAGGGTTAGCAGCTTTTGCTATTGCTTTCACCACAGCAAGTAGCATGGGTGTGTTTGGGTCTTCGTTCCAGGGAACGTTTGTAATGCTAGTGAAACTGTATGACTGTCTGCAAGATATACCATATCTTGGAGTTCAACAACCCTAAACAACCCTAGTCTCTACTCTTTTTCCTCTAGGCTGTGTTGTTAGATACTATAGGCAGCATATAACTTTAGAAAGTTACCTATTTTGTTTTAATTATTGAGCCAATTAATAGCTGAACTCTTTCATGCTAATATTGAAGATTTTGCGACTTCCTCAAATTCTTTATATACGGAAACAGTATGTCTGTGATGATAAGCCATTCACTTGTAGGCAGCTATACAGCTGTGGGTGGAGAATTTAGGAGTTACGCTATTTTTGTACTTCTTTTACAAGTTACCCATGTGTCTGGAGAAGCATACTATTGACCACACAATAAGTAACGTGTAGGAAAACTAGAACATATTCTGGTAGCACAGATACAATAATTAAGATAAGTATAGTTTAAACGGGAGCTCAAAGTAATGTGTAAAGTAGGATACTTAATATGAGAACAACTGAAAATAATCTTGGGAGAGGAAAAGTTTGATCAGTAATGGAGGCTGGTTGTATTCTTCTTCATTCTGGTTATCATAACGTCAAGTTCTGGGAGAATGCCAGTGCAGGAAGGCAGTGGCTGTAGTCCGTGTTGGGAGGAGGGAATTCTTTCTGTTTCCCCTTCATTAATTTTTCTGCTTTCCACAGATTTTGATCTATCTGGGAACCTGAAACTCTCTTTGCGGGACTTTACCCTAGGCTGGAAGCCGCAGTACAAAGCGGTGGTGGAACACTCCCTCCCTCTTATCTTCTCAAGGCAGGGAAACCCATTACATTGGTGTGATTCTCTCGTGCAGACACTGCCACCACCCCTTCCCTTGCTCCCTCACCCCCTGCCCCCAACCCAACCACCAAAACAAACGAAAAAACCCAAGCCAAAACCTCAACAAGTAACTGCTTTGATCTGACATTTGGTGAAGAACTTGGCACCAGCTGGTGTTAGAGTAGATAAGCTGTATAGAGGCCAAGGCGTAAGTCCAGCAGGCTGCAAAGAAGCATAGAAAAGATTAATATTGTGAGAGCGTACTAGTATTGATTCCTAATGTTTTAGGTATTGTTTGGTTGTGTGTATATTCAGACTAGCAATATGAATGTTGACTGTCTCTGGTCAAGAAAAAAGTTGAAATGGTGCAACTCCAATCTTGCATGGAGTGAAATCCTGGCCCTAGTACAAGATCTCATGCTGCGTGGTGGTAATTCACTGTACACCTTCCAGTCAAACCTTCCTAACTTCTGAATCTTAAAACGTTCCAGTGTCTCTTCAGTAAAGACTGATTGGACCAGTTCTCATATTGATGGGTTTCCCATATTGCTTTGTTAGAAATTCTTTTATTTCAGGGGGTGGAAACGACGCTTCAGGATGGGGTCAAATTTGACTTAAACAGAGTTGTACCAGGGATGCGGTGGTATGATTCAGATTAGTTTGGCTCACTGTATTTTAATTTTGGGAGAGGAATTCTTAAATCTGGTTATATAATAGTGAAGCATAACCAATGTGTTTTCCTTGCCACCTCACCCCATGACATTGTTTATTTCTGTGACTTTCTTTCTGTGACTGAGTATATGCTTTGTAAGGCGAACAGTCCCTGTGTTAAGGGAATACGTTCTCTCTCAGACAGATTTAATGCAAGTGGTAACATCACAGAGTTAGTTTGCAAGTCCAAGGCCACTGTTTGATTCTGTAACCTTAATAAAAGAGGGTTAAAGGTGGAAAAGACCTAGAAGTCATACTGTCCATACCTCAGCTGATGCTTGGGTCATGAAGCATTAGACCCTTGTGGCATTCGTTAATGCTGCAGCATGAGATTGTCCAGACTGATTTGTTCATCCACCTATCATCATCTTGGCTTGGAAAATATTGTCAGATATAATCCTCATTCTTGTGCTTTGTGCTGGCAGATTGTTGTTGCTGGTTTTAGCTACCATTGCATCAGGCAAAGAAAATAGACCTCTTTCTCCCCCCTCAAATTCAATTACAGCTTTGGTTGTGGATATCAAATACACTCATGATACTTCATAGTATCAAAGAACGAAAATAGTCCAAAGATGTTTGTCATAGCCATAGGCTGCAATATTATACTGACTCATTTCTGTGCGCAGTAAAGTATTAGGGAGGGGGAAAAAGGGGGAGATGAAGCAGTGTGCAGATGCTGCGCAAGGCTGTGTAATGCGTAGAAATAGATGAGTAGTTTCTGTGGGGCCAGGCCTTTTCTCGTAGGAAACCTTGAATTTACAGATTTGTTCAAAGTGATTTGATCTGTACCGTTTCTTGTCACAGTGTGCTGCGTTCAGATATTGCAATGCATCTGTTACGACAGATATGGTAGATTTGGGGAGTCATATGAATAGAGAAGTGGGGAAGCTGAGCTATTCATAATTCTCTTTTAGGATGGCTACCAGAACACAGCCACTTAATTTTGGGGTTGGTGTTTATTCACTCAGTTTATCTCTTAAGGAGAAAAAAAGTACTCTAGTACTCTGTACATTAACCTTTGCTGAAAACTCGCCTAGTATTGTTGCTGCTGCTCTCGGTCGTCTTTCTGTCTGGGTCTTTATTGCTTTTTTGTTGTATCGTATCTGTAAATGTTTTCTGTACTCCTTGAGATAGGAAGCATGCCTGTCTATTTTGGTTGACTTTTAGAGGCTTTTTGAGTGCTTCTTCAGGAAGAAAAGGTGAAATAAAAATGTGCCTGCCAACTAGCAGAGAGGTTGCTTCCTCCCTGTTGAGAGCTTCCCTGGTTGTTGATACCCTGTACAAACAGGAATGGATCGGGGGAGAACTCTGTGCGAAATGCCTCCTTCGCCACACCTCTTTCTGCTGTATAGACCTTGTTAGAGGAAGCCATGACTGAATTAGCATTTCAGAGATGGTGCAGTGTCTCAGGTGGTTTTGGTTTTGTATTTTGTGTGTAGGTTTTCTTTCCCTCCTACCCTTCTCCTATTAATTAGTGTGGTGTGGAAAATCTGATCTGCTTGCTGATTGTTGTCTTCATTATTGAGTTGCAGCACTAAAGCAGTGTCATTATCCCATGAACCTACTTTTACGTCTTTAATAAATTCACTCTTACTGCTTTGCACAGGGTGTTAGATTGATGGAAAAAGATGAGGGGGCAAGTTCCCTCAGCGTGTTGTGCTAATGCTCTGTCTCCTTTGAGCTGTTGGTGCTTGAGCCATACGCGTAAGGAGCACAATCATTTAAATTGTGGCTTTTCAGTGAAAAAATGGGAGTGTGTTACAGTGGGTACCTCATCATTGCAGAGTGGAATGAATGTGTTCATTTGAATCATAAAGCTTGATGAATACACAGATGGATTTTTTTTCCTCCATGAAATGAGGAAAATGAGTGTTTATGTTCATGTTGTATGTGTATGTGTTCCCAATATCAGAAATAAAATGGGAGAGTTCCTTGCCCAAAGACAGGCTGGCTTTTCTCTTTTGCTTTAGTTTCCAGTTGTCATACAATCTGATTATGCATTTGTGCTTTGAATGACTTCTACCACTACGAGAAAATAAATAAAGGCCTTGGAAGACTTTCTTAAAATAGTCTAGAAAGTAGAAGCTGAAGTTGAAAGAAGTCTTGTATATTAATTCTCTTTCTTTTTTTTTTTTTAAACCTTACTTCTCAATCTTAGCTCACAGTCTTAAACTGAGTTACAGCTTGTCCAATACAGCAAGTTTAGTGAGTGAGTTGATGCTTGTTTCCAGTTTTTCAGACCACACAAAGTAGATATTCATTTCCTGAGTAGTTGGGCTCTAGGGTAAAACTTTCGTGCATGCTCATAGTAGGAATGACCACTCAATCCAGAATGACAGAGCAGCAAAACTAGTGGGAAGTGTGTAATGTTGTGCCGTCAGAAGAAAGAGCTGTGTGCCTGTTCTGACAAAACAGGGATTTGGGGAATGTATTAATTTTACCCATTTGCTGGACATTAAACCTGCATAACCCTGGGTACATCATATCTCACTGATACTGTATGATAGAGTTTGGACCCCCATCTTCATGTTTATTATGTGTTTCAGCATGGGCACAGGCAGAACAGTGGCAGCCGATCTGGCATAATTGTGTTAAATTCTCTTAAAGCATTGCATTGTTTATCAGGATTAGCAGACTGTTTTCTTTTGTAGCTATACTGTTCTATTATCTCTCTCCTTCGT
Source organism: Aptenodytes patagonicus (assembly GCF_965638725.1). Classification (NCBI taxonomy): domain Eukaryota; kingdom Metazoa; phylum Chordata; class Aves; order Sphenisciformes; family Spheniscidae; genus Aptenodytes; species Aptenodytes patagonicus. Next base: position 29,466,050 of record NC_134955.1, on the reverse strand, counting down.
GAGACCATTTCCTCCTCAGTGAAAGATGGCTATATTTTTCTTTATAAATATAAGACTGATAACTTGCTATTGCTCACATAGAGGATGAACTTCTGTAAGTGAGAGAAACTTGTAAAATCCTTTCCTCAGATAAAATTATTGTGATTCTTTCTTGCGTCAAGTAACTTTATCTCTTCAAGTACATGCTGCCTAAGTAAGGGCATGCCCTTCAAAGCCCACCTTTCATCTCCTTTTCAAACCAGAATTAATTTCTGGCATGTCAGTCACCTCCATGGATTGTGTCATTGTCACTACAGGATTGGATTATTCATTTATTAATCTTTCTAAAGTAACATTTGGACATACATCCAGAATTAATATAGCTACAGAAATCTGTAGTAGATAATGAGTTGCATATAGGCAGAGAAGCTGCCTTATTTTGGCTAAAGCTGTTTAGAACAGCAAGGTGACACAAGCAAAGTGGAGACAGGAACAGGTCGGTTGACTGCTTCTTACGTAATTGTCTAATTTTCCTTCCTTTGGCATCCTCTCTGAACTTACCAGACTGCGTGGAGATCTTAAGACTGATACAAAGGAATTGTTCACAGTGTAAAGATGGACCTGTGTCAGTGACAAGGTACCCTGTAGATTGTCTTATCAGCCACAGCAGATTGGGAAGGAAGTTGCCTTGGCATTTGCATATTAGTTGTTTGTTTTTAATAAACTCTCAATTTACAAACTCTTAAGGGTAGAGTTAAATTCGTTCTCTCTCCTGGTAATAAACTTCCCAGGGAGAATTCTGGAAACGCTCTGTGTGTAGTAAAGCTGACACTTCAGATGGAAAGAAGCAGAGCTGTTAGCTTCTTCCTGTGTGCAGCAGAGCTACGCGGGGTATGGCTGTCACAGCCCTTTGTGTCCCACCTCCTCTTTCTTTCTTCTTAGTCTAAAGCACACAAACTGAAGGAGAAAGTGTCTTTAGAAAAAGAAAGATATGGCCATTTCTGCGTGTGCTTTGCTAAAGCGTCGTTGCAAGTCTTCACTGAGTATTGATTCTCATGACTTTCGAGAAGGGAAATGCAGTTAATCCTACTTCATGGATGAGGAGACTGAATAAAGAAGCAGCTTATTGAGTTGTCCAAAACTACACAGCAAGAGAGTGATGAAGGCAGGGGAATCCCTAATAGTCTACCCCCCTACTCCAACAACTTGCTCTCTCACTGGCCACAGCAGCATTTATAACCTTAAAATTGTGACGCAGTCTGATATGTTCCAGAAGCATGCATTCTGCTCTTGCATGAAGTATGTCTTCACTCAGCTCCCTAGGTTAGACTAAAAAAGGGTTATAGCCCATTTTTGTTAATGGCCTTGTTTATTTCCCAGCGCACTGTCACGCTGGCTGTGCACTGCTTCCCGTACACATGCAGAGTCCTGTTGGGTGTTCAGGCTGACACCACTCCGCCTCCTGCTGAGAGCAGCCTTTATGTAGCAGTGAAAGTTTGAAGCAGAAGGCTTGGGATGGTGGGGTAAATCGGAACTTTGAAAGGAGCACAGTGCAGTTGTGGAGGATTTGTATTCTCAGGTTTATCATAGCTATTCTTAACTCTACTTCCCCACTGTTATTCAGAATAAACAGGAGCTCTGATTTACTGTTGAAAATAGGTTTTGTTTTGGAGATTGTTCTCGTGGAATGGGCTCTTTAGTATTTTTTCTCTAGGACACAGGAGTAGCTCTTCTGTCTAATGAACAAGAACTCTTTATTAAGTGGCAAATTAATGCAGGGTATTTAAGGCTCTCAAGTGACTCTGGCTATGGTGAAAGTACTTTTTCTCTTAGGACTTTACTGTGGGTGTTGTACTTTTTCTCTAAACTTCAGTAATGATCCTTGCAAGCTAAGCTGTTCTTCCCATGTGTTGCTTTTGTGAGAAAGCTGGGCCTTGTATAGTTACAGGTACATCTTGAATGTAACTTACTGTGTCTTCTCTTTACAGCCTTCATAGAAGACTTTGTCTGAAGATGGTAGTATCAACCAGCAGGACTGCTATGTAGTACTTTCAGCTCAGCCTTTCCATTATAGATCTCCCCTGTGAGTGGCTTATCCTCTAGCTCAGATGTTTGAAGTGCTTTCAGGCTGACACTAAATGTATGAGTTCTCTGTCTAGAAGCAATCTGCACCCTAATATTCCCTTAAAAGCAGGTTAGCTGCAGAGAGTGTAACGTAATCCTCTCTGCCTTCAGCACTTTGCAACTGAAAGCATTTAAACACTTTCCAAACATTAAATTAATACTTGTAGCACTTCTGTCAAATCAGTGGCTTGATGCTAAGGATAAGTAGATCAATTTTATACATATGAAAACAGAAGCAAAGAGCAGAGTGGCGTACAGAAGGTCATGATTGCAGAGCTGGGAATGCAAAAATCTAGTGTCACAGATTCCAGCCTGTTTTAAGAATGGGAGTCCTTAAAACATCTGATGAGTTGTTGTTTATTTTTTGTGTTTCTTCCATCTGAGATCATCTTATTGTTGCCTGAGGTCTGTGCGATGGTGGTAAGTCTCATTTTCTTTTATGTACTTGTATGGCTCTTGAAGACTAACTAAGCCAACCTCTTGATTGCGGCCTTAATAAAATAATAAATCATGTTAAGATTCTGTAACAAGTGATCTAATTATGTAGGAGTGAGTGTGAGTAGGAAATACAGTGCTTTAGAGCTTCCCAGCATCTGCTTTCAAAAACTTCTTTAAATGGGTTGCATACATGGGCGTATACTTCAGTCGGGCAAAATAAAGATAAACATTACCTTGCATTTATGCTAAGAAACATATCACATTGAGAATGGACTCTTTTGTTTCAACTTGACAGAATTATGCCAGTTTCTCTCAGGGAAACAAAAGCCTTTGCTGTCAGTGCTCCTGTACTTGCAGGGTGTGGGAAGATTGTTGGAATATGTTTAGTAATAGTTTAACTAAAGAAGGAAACTTACGATCTGCATAAATTGGATGGGTAAGTTTCTTGCTTTAGTTTCTACCCTTTTCCCCTTTCTCTGTATTCTTCTGTTTTAGTTCTGGCAGATACAAAAATGGAAAAATATGATTTTGATTTGATCTTTGGATGTCATGTGGGTTGTCTCTGTCTTCTCAGTGCATATGCCCTCATGACACGTCTTAGCCTCGGTGATTTCCTCAGGCTGTTGTTCTTATTCACTTGCCTCTGGACAGTAGTTGGCCTCTTCCTTGTTTGAATGCTCTTCCAAAAATGTCTTCCTGTAAGCAACTGGTCACTGTATGTCTGTCTAGCTATTTCCTAGTCTAACGACCTAGTCAAAAACTGGCAACTGTGAAGTCAGCTGTTTGGCATGGATATTTAGAGAACTGTGGGAGGCTTGGGTATACAGAAGCCTTGGCAGATGCTTGAGGCAATCATCTTGCTTGTCTAACCTGAAATCTTTCATCTGGGAGAAGGAGATATATTACAGCATGAAACAAACCACTTTCCAAAATGTTTAAATGGATAAAAGGAGGAAATGGTGAATTTAGACTTCTGCAGAGTCTTTGACTCAACCTCTTGTGTCTACCTGTTAAACAACTCTTTGCTATGCAGCCACACAAATAACTGAGTTTCTATGCTATCATCACTTTAAGACCAAATGGCAGCATTTATATATTTGTGTTTAATAATATAGAATTGAGTGCAGGTCTTTAGTTCCCTGCAGAGACAGCAGCTGAAACCTGTGAAGTCTACACAAATGAATCAAGAATTTGAAGATTGGCTTACTTTATGAATTCCAATAGGTCTCTGTTTGCTGTTGCATGCTAATAAGAAGCCGAAGGAGGAAAGCGATAAAGACACAGCATGTGTGAAAATAGAGATTCCATTAACCTGAGATCCTGTGGCTTCTGATGCTTGAGCATCACTCAGGATGCATCTGCTCTCAAGACCTAGTTACTTCAGGGCACAACTTTATGTATACTGACTAAGGGATCCACGGGTGATATTCCAGGTCTGTGTAGGGACAGATGATTGCAGTGACTTGAGCAATTGTATAATGGCCTCCTACATCTCATGCTTGTTGCTATGACTTAAATAGGGAGATTACCAAAAGCTGAAGGAGATCTGAAGTAAAGAGGTTAAAGGAGACAGTATAATCAGAGATAGTACTACCAAAGACTGGGGAGAGTGCAGAGAGGGAGAAGGAAAACAAGTTGTCCAACAACAACTGTTTCAAGTTCAAAACGCACTGGGAAAAGTAACCTGTAGGATTTCGACTTCATGTGCTGCATTTTAATTTTTCTTCCTCCATGAACAAGCAAATTAGGGACAGCTTTCAAACAAAAGTTTGCAATCTTTTCTTCTTCCCCAATCTGCAGCTCTGTTTCTCTTGCAGAATTACCTGCATTCATGTGGCAACCAGATAATTGTTGCTGCTAGCTGTAGAAGCTCACATTAAAAAAATCTATATACGGGATGCAGTATTCCTCTTCACACCTGTTTCCAGAAGTGCTTACCCACAAGCAAAGGCAGTACACATGTGATACTGTAGTCCATTGCTCTGGCTTGCCCATGAAGTACTGGAGAGCTTCAGGTGATACTTAGGTCCTGTGGAACACACACTGCAACCAAACCTACTGCATTTGTTGCATTGCAGTTTTTTAGTCAGTAGACTGAACACAAACAAGCCTTTTTTTTTCCTTTTCTTTTTTTTTCTTTTTAATTCTGTAGAGATAAGTGCTGTTCCTCAAAGTAAAAAATACGTGATTTTGATGCTTTTGCTGAACAGCCTTGTTGGGTCTCTCAAAGTCTCTGGCATGTATTGGGGCAGATGTATGATTCAGTGATGAGCACACATAAATTTCAATTTGCATCCCTCTTAAAAACTCCCTTGATGTAGAACCTCCTGTGAGCTGAAGTAGAGCAGATTAGCTTCCTGTCCCCCAGCTCTCTGCTGGGGCAAGGCTGCAGCCACCTGACAGGGATCTATTAAAAACTGTATAGTTCTGGTTTATGAGATCATGTGCTTGTGAGTACCTATAGCAAGACTTCCTGCAGTTGTCCTGAAGAGTAGAAGGTTGTAGCAATATCTAGCACAATAGGTGACATTGGCTTTTGTATTGCATATAGGCTTACAGATCTGCTTTACTGCATTGTTAGAAATCAACAATAGAAGTTCATGGTGGTTTGTTTGTTTGTTTGTTTTTAAATAAACTGTAATTTGTTCCTTGCTTACATATTATTCTTGTTTCCCTTACTGATACCTATGATAAGAGCTTTAGCAAACATTCATGATTCTACTTCTCTTTGCATCCTATTGTGAAGTGCATCCTCCTTTGCTTATACACAGTCTGTGTTCATCTGAACACTGGATTTTTTTTTTTTGAGTAGCTGGACTGAAAGACATCATGCTACCATTTTAAAGAGATACTGTAGTGTTGAGAGAGCTGTGAGTATGGGGAAGGAAAACACATTATAATCAGTCAGTTGATGATATTCATTCTGACTTTTATGTAGAGAATTGCTCATTAATTTTTCAAATTAGCCCTAAAAATAGGTAACCACCAATTACGATACCGAGCATTGGTTCACCAGTCAGATTCAAGTTACTGCTCCTGGCAGCCAAACCGCAAAAAGGGGTAGTATCTTTGCAGTCAAATATGAAAGACCTTTCACCCAAGAGGTTCTTCAAGCTCCTCCCGTAGGAGAAATACCAGATGCAATGATAAACTTTAATTCTGAAAGTCACAGCTTGTCTGTAACTAGCAAATCACTGAACCCTGAGAAGACAGCCAAGTACACACTGACGTTTCACAGCCACTAGATGCTCCCATGTGCTGTGCTGTTCTCTGGGGACTTGTCATGACAGCATGGTCTCTGGCTGCCAAAATATAGGGTTATCATCCCTGCCAAGGGAAGTCCATGTGTTCTGAGCACCTGTGATGCAGGTAAAAACTAACAAATTAATGAAAGATGGGAAAACAAAGGCTTCTTTTGTCTTAGTTTTGCTGAACTCCTCAAGCTGTGGGCATCTCTATGTGTGTTGCTACACAGTCTCTCCTAAATGCTATCAATCTATGCCTGTCTGATGTTTTGGTATTTGGCAAGGAAGAGATTTTAAGATACAACCTTATCATCGGAAGTAACAAATTAGTTTTCTTGTCTTTGTGCTGCCTTATTTCCCTTGACTGTACAATCAGTGGAAGGAAAGAGGAAGGTTTTCTCAAGGCAGACAATAAAGCAAGAGCCTGATGTAACTGTTCTGGACTGTCTCCTAGAAGACTCTTCACCTCCTTGTGTTGGCTGCATAGGGATGTTGTACAGCTGCAGATCCATGACCTACAGTTATGCATTATAAACAGTCCCCAGTATTTTTAACCAGTGTTCATAGAAGTGGTTTGATTTAGTAACCTTATGGAATGTTGGTTTTATAATGATACCACTTTTAAACTAAATGGTCTCACTAAGGGTTAACTTGTGATGATCTTGATAACATCAGAAGTAGATTTGATATTGTCTTCCTTTGCTCAAAGGCCACAATCTACACTTGCGAGGTTTCAGTCTTTTTTTATAGACTGAAGTTCCGAAGAGCTTATTTGCCGCCATCTTTTCTAGGGTGCGTCTTTCCCCTGTTCTGAGAATCTCTATTGCATAAGATCTCTTGATGTTCAGTTATATGTATACTCAGATTCTAAACTCCTTCAAGTTGTGTCTTATCTGAAAATCAACCTTACCAACAGTGGTAGTACATTTCTATCAAAATTAAGTCTTATCTGGGCTTTTGCAGAAGCAGTCATTAAATAACCCAATTAAAATAAAGGCAATGGTTTTGAGGGGAACAAATCTTTTTTACCTTTCTAACTGCATGCAACTGTCCAGTGACAACCTGGTCTTTGGTCACATAATGTTGTCTCTGTAATGAGTATCAATACAAAGCAAGAATGTATTATATTGTCACTCTACAGGTAGGATATAAATAGAGTTTTAACCGATTCCATATCACTTGCAAGGTTCCTGCTGTTCACTGGTGGTGGTGATGCCTTGGAATGTTCATTAAAATGACCTGAAGTGTTGTTTAAGTGGAGTGTCTCACACAGTCAGCTAAGATGGCTGCTGTTTTCAATTCAGTGTATCAATCAGGACTTCAAGTCTCTACATTTTAATTCTTCTTGCGTCAGATTCAACTTTGTCAGCTCGTTTGTGCAGCTCAGTTGCATAAATTGCCTCCTCAGCTGTCAAAAGTAGGTAATGGACTGCTTTGTAAAGGGCCTGTACTCTGAGGACTCTGGAAAGCTTTTTTAGAGTCCAAACTTACGAAAAACAGTTTTAGCTTTCTCTTCTGAAGTTTAAATATTACAACTTAGGCACTGTCTGGTATTTTTAATAGGCGATGGTAAAGGTTCAGCCATAGAACCTACTAGCTGCTAAATGCTGACAAGCACTGTCAAACACTGAGTGTGTAGGTGAGTTTGGCAGGATTTTAGGGTTCTAACCAAGCACACAGAAGTAGAGTACCGATGAGTGTCCAGAGCTCAAGTGATTTTTTTTTTGTTTTGTTTTGTTTTTGTTTAAAACTTGAAAAGGTGAAAATCTAGACTTTCACCTTCCAGATTAATTCTTTCTCTGCCTTAAGGAAGCAGCAGGAAAGAGAATGTTGAAAGCAATGGCGCTGGCCTACCATAACTATGAACTTTCACTTCAGTAGTTCTAGTGTTTGATACAGACACTTTGTTTTAACTCATCTGTAATATTCCCATTGTAAAATCATAAAATTGATCAATGACTTAGTATGTTTACAATCTGAAACCTGTGAACAGCCTTCAGAAGAAGGCTGGCTTCTTCTAGCTCTCCCTAAAAATGCATATGGAGTTTTCTTCCTGTATCTTCATCTTATGTCATAATGTGCAAGTCTGGTACCTTGTTTGTATCAGCCAGGGCCATATAACCTTCTATATAAATGATGAGAGGGCCTCTTGAGGCTAGTTAAATTATTGGTCCTTGGAGTAAGTATCTCCTCTTGCAGTTAGAAATCTCTTAACCCCTTTTCTAAAAGGGCAGTAGAGCATGTCAGCAGTTTGGATCCTTGAGACTGTAAAGAGATTAGTCACAACTTTCTTCTCAGGCTTCAGGACCGGCCCTTTTTGATGAATGCAATCCCTGGCTTAGGTGCTAAAAATTAAAACATTGTATGTTTTGTTTGCATATGCTCCCCCTCTTTTTCTTCCATCACTAGTGGATTTATGCAGCAATCAAAATCCTACTGTTTTCCTCTTCCTCAGTAATGATTGCATCAAACACTGAGCATATTTTGTGATTTCAAGTTTCTGTTTTCTTATTAGAAAATATTCTGGCTCTGTCACTCTTGTCACAACCTTATAAAGGCGAGCTGTCTGGATAACTCTTTGGGGACAGTCAGTTCTATCTCTGCTTTCCCTTAAGATGAGGCTGCAGTGAGCTTGGCAGTTGTTGGAATTTGAATTTCTAATGACTGTCAGAAGAAAAGGGTCTCTGCATTAATGACTATTCATGATACTTTTAAAATACCCATAAACTTTCAGTGGCTATATCCAAGCTTAAAGGGTAACAGTTGTGGATAGTGACACACTGATAGTAGATGGTAATTTGAAATTTGTCTGCGGAAAAACTCCTGTGTCTAAGTATTTTAGATAATAATAATAATAATAAATCTTTAAATAGTTGAAATATGTGCTAGCATGAGACTAGGTAGATCAGTGTTCTGTGGAAGGCAGTAGTGATACAGTGTTCATTGTCCAACATTTGATCCTGCAGAAGAGCTGTTGGAATAGCTCATTGTATTTAACTGTCTTATTTCAGCTTGTTTGGGGCAGAAAATGGTCTAGTGATATGGAAAGAATCCTTTACCTGCAGGATCTGTTGCATCTAAGAAAAAGGGCAACAGGTTTCACATTGAGCGGCAAGATCAGTGCAGTTGGCCGTGAGTTTACAGTGGCAACAAGAATACTGCGGGTCTGAAAAGTTCACACCTATGATATTTCTTTGCAGTTATCCTGAAACTGTGTTCCTCTAGTAACAGCAGAAATGCAAACCCCAAACTATGAATTTAGGTTCAGTTTATGCATGCTTACACCCCCACCCTCAAATTTTCACTTCCTCCTAGCCTTTTTCTTAGTAATGTGTTGGAAGTGCGGCATCCAATATGAAATGCTTTTTTTTTTTTTTTTTTTTTTTTTGCAACTGAAATGAGATTGGTGATTCTAGACGAGGTCTTAATTGCTTTTGGTTCACAACATACTCTGTGTTGCTAGGTAGTACATAGCTCAGCACTACACCACTCTGCTGAAATGAGTCTCAGGAGAGGAATAACAGGATTGGGGAGCTTGCAAATTAGGTGTGATGTACAATGTCAAAGAAGTAGTGGAGGAGTGGACTAGAATTGGCCTTCAACAGCTTTTTCTAGTCCAAGAATAAGAGAAACTGGCACAGGGATAAATTTAACCCATGGGGTCAGAACTGCAGTAGCTGTCTGAGCTGCAGGTCAGAGCTGAGGTATGCCATCAGAGCTCTGTCTGAAGGTTTTAACAGCATCTGCCTTCTCTGCTTGACTTGTAGTATATGAGCTTGCTTTCATGAGTGCTAAAATATGCTTGTATAAAAATATCCATCGTATACTATGTGTAAAGGCTTTCTGTAGATTACTCAAGAGAAGTAGTGAGAAGGATATAGACGACTCTTGCTGTGTTTGTTTGGAGATGGCAAGTCAGCTTTGTCAGCTCTGGTGATTTCCTTGAAAGGGCATGCTCTAAAGACACAGTGAAGAGCAAAGCACAGAGAAGAGAAAGTTATAAAAAGGGCACATACTGGATTAATAAATTGCTGACAGCCCCATTGTATTCCTAATAATCCATCTCACAAGAAGAAAAACTTCTAGTGCACAGCCTTGAATTTATTTTACATCTATCATGTTTTGCAGTCCTGGCACTGTCTCCGATTCAGATTTTTCATACTCTTCATCTCTCAGGTAAATTTAATACTATTGAAACAGCTGTGTGTTGCCTCTGAGAGTATTGCTTCTGTGTGAAAGACAGCAGTTTTTCATAGGACAGAAATTAGATGGGCTCCTCTGGGGAGAAATATTTGTAAGTCTAAATGCCAGCCAGTTGAGTGCAGCACCCATATTCTCATGTGTTTTTCAGCGTTGATCTCTGCTTTTATTGCTGAAAAGATGTGTCCCAACACAAGGTAGGCAAGTGAGAAATGAAATGTCTGCTAAGGATAAGGGACAAAAAGAGGTACTTCAGGTGTTGGTAATTGAGCGTATTGCATGCATTTGACGTGCAGCTGTTGAAAACGGCATCTATGGGGTCACTTGCATTCACTTAGTGCAGTAATTTTACTGCACTAAGGTGGACAAGGCTTTTTGACGCTTAGTCCTTGCGAACACAATGCTGCTTTTTGCTCACAGTTTTATCCTCTAGTTACTTAAATATCCATTTTATAAATATTTGTCTATTAAAATCTCTACAAAGACTGGAGAGGTTGGTTTGTGTAGAACCTGTGCCACCTTCTCAACTTTCTCCTCTCCCTTTTCTCATTCTTTCCTTTTCCTACAGTACTTGAAGAAAAAAATTATCATGCACTTAGCTATGCCAGCCAATATTTTGATGTTCTAAGATGGGTATTATTTTGTCCCACTGATATTTGATATAAATAATGCATATATATAGTCTACATCAAAAGAATATGAAGTGACGCACTCATTCTAAAAATGCTTTAGTTAAGACAACCTTTAGCCACTTCTTCTGTTCATCTGTATTATGATACTGTTTAGTAACATGTTTGCATACTACTGCGATTTCCCACAGAACATCTGCCTTAGTGCATTTGCTTTTTCTCATTCTTTCTGGGACTACGTCTTAAGTACTGCATATAATGCAAATCTCACAGTAAGGTCAGAAATAATTTCTTCTCATGGGCAGTTCTGTAATATTACTGTGATACCAGCGTTTGACAAGTATGCGTATAGCTGCATTGTAGCAGTGAAACGAAGTATTTTCATCCTGACAAACTGAAGCACAACAGAATCTTTGATTCGGTTGTGCTTTGGGTTCAGCTTTGGGCAGCCTTCTCGTGTTGGCAGAGAGGTGGGGCAGGAGCAGAGCTCTTCCTGCTCCTGCTTTGGTGCCCTGACCTAACCTAGTGCTACAGCTGTGAAGAGCTCTACTCCAGGTGGCCGAGGCAGGTGGAGTCAGAGGCTGTGATCCTCCTTCCTGCTGAGATGTGCAAAATGGATTTTTTCAAAAGCTTGTAAACAAATAAAACCACAGTGTTTTGGATTTCTTAAGAGTGGGAAAATCAGGGTTCACAAGCGTTATGTGGTTGTCATGTGTTTTGCCTCCTGCTCGCTGATAATCTTTAGAAGTTAATGAGTGGTGGTTGGCCTTTGATTGTATCTTGATGTAAAGTCACTCTTGTGTTGGCAGCCCTTGATAATTAATTGGTAACAGACCAAATGTTTCTGTGTGAATCATTCTCACCTTCATTTTCTAATTCCACCTGCCACCCAAAACCTTTTAGTTCTAGTAGGTCACAACACAAAACAACTGGATAACCAAATTGCAGAAGTTTTCAACATCTCCTCTGGTAATATGTGTGGGAATTATTTTTTCCTCGTACGAGTGTGCTTCTGTTACAGAACTATACAGAGACTCTGCCTCAAGGACACCGCTATGGCTGTCTCTGAGCCTATAGAAAACAGAGGCCCAATGGAGGTTATAGGAGAACATACGCAAACATTTCTTCATAAAATGGATGTTCTGTGGCAGACTGTATAGAGGTAATGATAAACCCCTTTTGCAGGGTTTCCTTTCCTGTTTCTGTTGACCAATATAATGTGTAACGAGGTAGTTCCTGTGTAGTCCGGGGTTGTTCCTGTTTTTGTTCCTTTTCTACAAGGGGAGTTATTGCATTGATATTTTTGGTGGCACATAATAAGTAGCAATCGTAACATCAAGTCTGAAATGCTTTGTTTAGTTATCCTCTGGTTAAATTAATTTTTCTTCGAAGTAATGGAAAAGCTTTGTCTTTCCATCTTGGATAAAATTGTTGGAAGGAGTTAGATTTTTATATTCTGATGTGCTAGAGTATCTTTCTGCCAAATAAAATTGATATTCCCTACTACGTCTGCAAACAAAAAAAAAAATCATCCTTTTTCTGTGTTTAACCCCTCTTGTGTCACTAGCTCCCAATGGAGTTTATTCAAATACTTGAGACTATAAAAAAAAATAAATGGGTACTCAAGTGATGCAGGCAGATAATTCTAACTTTAAAAATTCATGAGATGAAAAAAAAAAAAAGGGGGGGGGAGGAGGGCAAGCATAGAAGAAGCTTGGGCATTGAAGTGCTCTGTCCAAGAGTAAATGAGCGCTGCATAAACAAATGGGACCTGGACAATCCTCACTTCCCATTCAGTAGGAGCCAGAAAAGAACGTGAAGTCAGCTGGGAGTTGTGTAGTTGTCTTTATGGTGTGATCCATAAGGCTGAGTCCTAAACGCATGGAGCCAATCTTGCATGCTTTTAACAAGAGAATTAGGTTATAAATCTGCAGCTGTTGTGTGCTGAAGCACAGGATGTGTGAGTTTACTTGCCAGGCTTTAGATTTCTAGCCGGGGTTTTGCTTGAACTGGGAAATCAAGGTATTACGGAAAACCAGCCAGATTGGCAAGAACAGACATGAAAAGTATTGAGTTGGAACAGTCCCATCTACACTGCTGAACGCTACTGGTAAGAGAGCTTCAGGTCAACTGATCAGGACCGGTATATAACATTGTGAAATGCATTAGGAGCCCTTTTGCCCTAAGTAACCACAGTGTTTTAAAGGTGCCTTGTCTCCACCAGCACAAAGCTATGCTAGCTGAAGCCAGCTGTTTACAACACTGACCTCAGCAGTGCATGCAGCCTGTGGGTATCCTTTGTGAAACGTACCTTTGCCAGCTTAAAGCTAAGGTGGATCTCTCAGAAACTGTTTTTTCTTCTTTTCAATTTTATTATGCTTCATTAGAGCTCAAAGCTCCTTATACATAGCATGTATAATCCTCTCTAAAAGAAAGGCAGTGCCACCAAGGAACAGACTCTAACTGCAGACAGTCGCTTCTGTAGTTTCTGTTTTGATCCAGAAATACAACAAAGTTAATGCTAGATCAGAATTTCCAAAGTAATGCCCAGACTCTTTGGAAGGGTGGGGGTGGTGTGTGAATGAGTATGAAAGGGAGGGTGTGAAAGGCTCTTGATGGTAGGGTAAAAGAAAAGCTCAGTCATAACCTAAACATTAAACGAATGGACAAAGTTCATGATCAGATTAATTGAGAATCTGAGACACTGAATGCTGTTTAAATTGATGAGATAACATGTGGCTTGTCCAATGCCTCTTGGGAAATATGTGGAGACCAGGGTCTGAAACCAAAGTTTTTCATGCTCCTGAGAGTGACTTACCCTCGGAACCATCTTTTTCCAGATCTAGTTACGAATTACCAGAGTCGCCCAGCATTAGTCATCCAGCTTGTTAACAGTGCCACCTGCAACAGGGCTTTATGAGAAAGTAAGCTGAATTTTAGTCCTGAAGTACTGTTCTTTGTTCACTACCTAAGGTTTGCATAGCTCCTGTCCATATTGCATCTTTTCTGTAGATAAACAGAGGACGTGTTTTAGAGCCATCCAGCCTGCAAATCAGCTAAAATGACCTCTTACTGCTCTAGGGAGGTTTCTTTTGTATCGGTGCAGGAATAATTCCAAAGATGTCTCTACTTCAGCTCTGGTTAGATTTTTTCCCAGACTAATTAAATCCCAGATATAAGAGGTAGTGAAGACATGGCTGGTCATCTACTCTCTCCTGAGTCCCTGTGGTGTGCAAGATTGTCTCTACTGAATATTTATGAAGGCTTGTCTATTTTATTTCTGAATATTTATCCAGGAGTAGGTGCTTGCACTCTTGCCTTGAAGAGCATGCCATATTCTCATTCTTCTAACGGTGGAAGCTTTTCATAGTAGCAAGACTCTGTTCTCTCCAGAGTTATTTTACTAACATCTTAAATAGTGTATTTTACTGCCTTTCCAAAGACACTTTGAAGGTATTGGCAGGCTGTTATCTTGGCATCTAATAACTTTTACCTTCAAAACTGTAAATATTTTTCTGTCTTCATGTGTCTGTTTCTGTGTGTTTTTTATGTTATTCATGGCTGCCTCTTTCCATTTTGCTTCCTTTTATTTGAAGTCTCATGACTTTGGGGAAAGGGTTGTTTAGACCACTGCATACTGAGCCAGCAAATGCATTAATGGAACAATTTAGGGAACCTGTATGCCTGCAGCACTGATTCCTCCCTCTCGCCCCCCTTCAGTGGATTAACTAAATGGAGTTCCAGCTGGTGAGGTCTCAGGGGTATCATTTATACTTTGAGTAGATTGATGAAATTTAGACACATTTTGTTAGTCTGTGGGTGGGTTTTTTTTGTTTTGTTTTTTGTTTTTTTTAAAGTCTTCATGCTAACCAAGCATTGCCATGCAGGTGGCTGGTACTGATCCCTTGTTCCTTTTCATTGTGCAGTCCATGCATATTGTAGAGACAGTGGATTTGGTGCTAGAGCATGAGCAGAGTATAGAAATATTCGTGTCTCCAGTGGGGTGGTTGTGATTTCAGCACCAGAGTGAGGTCTGGGGACTTGTTCTCACAACCCCTCTCTGTCCTTAGGTTTTGGACAAGTTACGTCCAAGTATATTTCTCATCTCTGCTGTTCCACCTTTCAATTTAAAAAACCAAAACAAACAAAAAAACCACCACCACCAAAAAAACCCAAAACACCCTAGCTGCCTAATCCCCACAAGACATTACAGAGTTTTCCGTGCATTAATAAATGTTAGTAAGTTGCAATGAACGTGAAAAGTGCTGTACGTTATTAATTGTAACTTCACAGCATGCACTTTCATTTTCCTGACAAAGGATTGGCTTTGACCATTTAAACAGGACAGGTTTCTCTGAGGCCTTTGAAAAGAAATACCAGCTAGTGCGGCTTCTAGTGAAAGGTGTTTGTGTGCTTTCCTTACATGAGTACTGTTTTTTTGCAAAGGAACCCAGGCTTTCTCCTGAGTTACTGATCTCAGTCAAAGACTTTGCCCGCCATTCTTGTGGAAGGACAGGGGTGTCTTCTGGCTGCCTGCAGAAAGGAGGGATCCTGGGGAGTTCCCAGATAGCTGTACAAACCACATAGTTCAGTTCCCAGGGGAAGAGTGTAAGACCCTCTCAGGCAATGGTCCTGTAAAGCAGTGCTGGAAGAAGAGGAGAGAGGAGGAATGATACAGAAGTCTTCCTCAAAGGCGTGCTGTGTAGCATAATGACCCATGGTCTGTTAAAGCTAGGCCATCCCTATTGTGTAAGTCATAAAATGTGGTTGGAAACACCAGATTTAAGTGAAAGCTGGGAAGAGAAGTGAATAGGAAATTAAGTGTAATTTCTGTAGCTATTTCTTAACTTAATTCTCCAATACTTCCTGTAAAATTGTTCCAATTTCAGTCATTGTTGTGGATATTCGGTTCCCTTTTGGACAACACAGGGAAATGGTCAGCTGCCATCTGCTAACAGAAGTACGAGCCCTCCCTGCAGTGTACACAGATGTGGCTGGAAGATCCCACTAAACAGCCAGATACTGCATGTGTGAACTTGAAATAAAATTGGCGAGTGCCCTGGGAGTGTTGCTTTCCGAGAGTCATGCCCATCACCAAGCTGATTGCATCCATGTGTTTCAGTGCTGTACAACCTTTAAAAGAAATCTGAAGGATTGCTTTTGAATATCTCTAATAGAGGAGGATGTGGTTTGAGAGGCACTTCTAAAACTATCTAGGTAAAAATAAGTGAAATGTGCTGGATAATGAAAAGCCTTTGAACTCCAGTGATGCATTGAGAGTGGTAATGTTCACTGCTTGTTTTTATCTTATTAAATGTATAGTAGCACTTAAATTGCTTTGCTTTAACACCTCTACGTCGCACATGCTGTAAAAAAGGAGAGTTGACTTCACAGTAACTGTTAGCAAGGGACTCTCAAGTCGCACAGCATTATCACTGTTACTGTATATTCTTATGAGTGTACAGATAGGAGGGACCATTGGGTCATTGAGTGTGCTCCTCCATAACAGCAACAACTGTGTTAAGCTTAGAAGTATTCACAGAATATGAACTCCACGTATTATGGGTGATGGTGTGCTTCTTAACAACGTAGTATGGTTTGATAACTTGTAATAGAAGATCAGATGGCGCAACTATAATGTGCCATAAAGCAGAGCAGGAGAGTTTGAGGATATCACTAGTGTCTTAGGCCTATGCATTTGCACAGTATTTATTAGATAAAATTTGTAGATTAACTTAGGAATTAGTCTGTATACCTTAGTGTAGAGGATGGCAAAAGCAAAGCAAAAAAACTCCTAGCATTCTGACTGGGATATGAGGCAGTGGCACAGTATAGAGTTTCCTTCCACTCCAAATTTTCATAAATGATTTAACATCAAACGTGAGCAGGTCACATCACTTTGGCTGCTGTCCATATAATTGCATTAAGAACAGCAACACATCCTACCCAAATTTCTGCCCAACTGTGGCCACTCTCTAGGGCTTTGAAAGAGAAGAAAGCATGGACTGTGAGGAGGAGGACTTCTGTTCTGAATTCTCCAAATGAATCGTGAAGATCTGAATCTGGTATTTGTAGAAAATAAGAACAGTGGAAACAAACCGATCCAGTCCTGTTTCAAGCCTTCTTCGGAGAGCCAGTCACTTACACTGTTTCTTCCATCAGCTTTTCAGGATGTCTTCAACCACCATGAGTGATTATTGCTCCCTCTCCGCCTCCTAAATACAGGAAAACCATTCTAGAGCTTCATAATAGATTCTACGTTCACTTTGACTTCCAGTCTGATGCAACCATTTTATAACTACTTGGTCCCTAGCTGAAACATTGTCCTTTGACTGAAATAGTTTGTAGTTCTTCTTCCTGCCTCCTTCTCCATCTGTCTACCCTTCCCATATTTGGAAAGAGTAATTGTAATTTCTTGTAATTTCTTTCTTTTAAAGAGACTCCATTTCTGTAATCATTCTTGTAACTTTTCTTTGCAACTTTCCCAGTTTAAGCTCCTCTTCTTTGAATGTAGATGATCAGAGTGGTGGTACAATATTTCAAATGAGGCTTTACAGGTGCCTGGAACAACATTCAGAAATGATTGGCTGCAATACATAAGGCATCTGAGAGCTGGGAAGTGAGAAGCCAGCAGTGCCCCTGGAGCACTTGCCCAAGCTCTCTCCCTGGGGGGAGGCTAGTCTGTAAGGGCCACTTCCCCTGGTGTCTTGGAGCCTCGTCTGACTTCTGCACCGTTATTCTACGCATGTGCTCAAGCCCATGCCCTCCAGCTCCCCAGGAGGAAAAGTGGAGGCCAGAACAGTAAACAGAATTTTATCTTACTCACAACAGGTTTGCTTTCAAAAACAAGAGAGGAGATTTGGAAAAGTGTTTGGCAGTGGTCCTTGTTCAGTCCCAGGTTTGAAAGGATCAGCGAGGTTAGACTGGAGGAGTCTGTTCTCTCTGCTCCCACCATTCCTGAGCTCTTACAGCTGGCTAGTCTCTACCTCTCTCTGCAGCTGTTTGAGTAAGCCTTCCTAACTGATTTGCTCATATCTTTTTGATGCTTTTGTACTGCATATCCATCCTGAAAACAGGCTGGTGTCTTACTTTCCCATCTCCTTGCTTGAGCAATTAGCGTGTAGTCTCTGGCGAGGAGAGAATGAGAGCCTGGAGTCAGAGGCTTGTGAAGACAGCAAATCAAGTCCTCTAACACACTGGAATAAATGCGGAGTAGTTTTTGCTTGGGCTCCGCATAGGTGCTACCAAGGTCAAAACACTATTGATTTGCAGATCTGTCCTGAAGCACACATGGGTGCCTACTGAGCACCCAAATCATATGGAGATGAAATGGAAACAAATCTGCTTCATAGCTTCTCAAACTCAAAGTTAGCAGATGTGTGTTTGTTTCTTCTTCATACTACAAAATCCCTTACATCAGTGCTCAGGACAGTGTTACAGATATTTGCTGCCTTTTGAAATTGGTCTTTGTTTTCTCCTTGCTTTTGAACCTTTTCTGTATTGGTATTTTTCACCTACTGGATGAGAAAGTGACAAGGAAAGATACTTTCTTCATCTTTGCCTTAGAAGTGTGACAGATAGGGGCTCTTGAGCCTATACACCAGCTGTACAATTGCTAAATTATGATATATTACTGCTTCCATTTCTTTGCTTTTTCATTCTGCCACTGGAAGGATAGGGAGGTTAGGAGAAAACAAAGGGGCAGGCTGCTTTCAGATGTGGAAAACCTGAGGAAGGAAGACCATCACAACCAGCAGTAAGTAAAAGGACACATTGAAAAGGAAAAGGTGCCTAGCAGAGGTTAGGTGTGGGGGTCTGGAGCAGCAGTCGAAGCAGTGGGAGTGTGAACACTGAAGCAGTGCTGGAAGGAAGGTTAGGATATGTTTGGAGCTTATCATGGAGGCACAGGCGAGCTTGCAAATCATGTTGAAGTGGTCACACAACAGAGACGAGTTTAACCTTGGCACATACTGACGCATTTTCTTAAAGCGTTCAGATTGCAAATTGGTGTCCATTTACTGCATAGAAAGCAGTGTGTGTGTACAATAAATCTTTTCCAGGACAGAGAGCTAACATGTAAATATTTCGTTCTTTTCCCTTTGGTGGGATGGACGCGTTTGCCATGACTTCCATAAAGCTGTGGTGCATGTGACCTGCTTGCTGGTACCCCCATGTGCAATGGGGTTTCTCAGCACTGGGTACTGATGGAAGCTGGGCAGGCATGCTGCCTTGTGTCTGCTCCCCCAGCTCGAGTTTTCAGGCATGACTGAAACAAATGGTTGGATGTCTTGCTAATACACGTGCTCTTTCCAGGCTGTGGAATTTAAATGAAACTAATGGTAAAGCCTAAGTGTGTCAGAGAAATAAATAACAAGTGGTAGACTTTATATATGTATAAAAAATAAAGTGTCTTCTTTTATATGTATTACTTCTTATATATATTATTTTATATATATATATATAAAAGAAAGAGAAGGAGTTATCCTCATATGCAGCTGGAGGAAGGGAAGTATGAAAGAATACCTTGAAATAATTAGGGGGGGTGGAGAAGGGGCAGTCATAATGTACTTTTTCTATTTTTTTTTTTTTCCTGCTGGAAATTAGACTAAGAATTTTGCTGTAACTTTTCTGAGCAAGAGCAGCAGTTGATTGATGGCTTTTCTAATTAGGCGTAGTAACACGCACATGCTGTGGATACATGTCTCTGAAAATTTTGCCCTAAATGAACTCAGTAGTAGAAAGACTTTTTTTTAGTGCAGTTGACAAAACAAACAAAACCCCAAACAGAAAAATGCCCTTAACCCTCATTCATTTGTGGACAATTTAATTCTTAATTTAGCGATGTTACTTAAATTCTAATCTCAACTTCTGGTGTGGTATATGAGCACCTTTTAATTGTTGGGTCACTTCAGTGATGATTTAGGAAAGCAGACCTGCTAACTGGATGCTTCAGACAACATTTAAATCCAGTTAAAGTTGGGGTACCTTGGGCACATGTTGGTTGTAAGACATGAATTTGACTGCTTTGCTGAATAAGAGTTGAGCATGGGCTTTCCAAACTCGTATGTCTTTAGAGTACCCATTATTCCTCAGAGAAGCAACAAAGGCAACAGAACACTTACTTTAGTTGAATAAGATATTAAATTGTCTACTGAACTTTTGGGAAATTATTTTTACCCTTTTCAACACTGGGAAAAAACCGAAGATGACTTATTTTCGTTTTGGATGGATTTATAGTTTTAATAATGCAGCATTCCCCAATAATACTGCCATCCTATTTTGTTCCCTCTAAAGATGATTTCGAAATTAAAACATAAATCTCTGTATTTTTAAAAATAAATCTGATCATGCTAAATTGAACATCAGTACTTTTAACAGGAGCTGTGGTCTAGTCCATTAAGTAGACACAAAGAGTTTTTTTGAGTATTTTTTCTTTCCGTATCTAGATCTCTTCATTCAAGAGATGAAGAAGTTAAAGCTTGTCAAGCTGTGGAATTCCCGTCTGAATTTTAAGAAGTAGGCTAAAAATTTGAGAACATTCTGCAGAAGAGATTTTAAATGTAAATAGTTATTTCAAGATTTTACATGAAAATTACACTGAAGAACTGAGGCTTTGAGCTCTTGGCGCAGCCATAGCTCTCAGGCTGTTGGCTCATATGTTCCTTGCCTTGTTTATGGTAATGAGTGGCTGATGAGATGGGGGTGATCTCACAGGACGCCAGGCGAGTTTCTGATTTGAACCTGTCTAGCCAGCCAGTCGGGAAGCTTGCATGTGGTTTGTCAGATGGTGTGTTAATATCCATAACGTTTTGCTTGCGATGAATCAACTTCAAATTTAGACAGTCCTAAAACAAAATCCTTCATATGTGTATTTCACGTGTATTGTGTGTAAACAGAGGAGCAAGGGATGTGTTGGTAATGGAGAGAGAACAGCTTTTAGTGACTCCTCAGGCGTATGAGAACCTGATGTCTGCTTACCCCTGGAGTGTTTAACAGTGGTACTGGAAAAAAGTCTTCCAGAATTTGAGTATTTTATTAGTTGAGAAAACACTAAAGCAGTTTGTTTTCTAATCTCTGCATTCATGACATGCAGTTAAAATGGAAAGCTATAATCCCTCTCCCTCCTCCTGACCCTGCCCTCTGACAGAAAGGTCAATACATGTTTGTGGTCTCCTGTGTCATTTGTATCTAAATTCAGCTGGCATGCTCTGTTGACTTGTTGTAAATTTGTAATGCATCACAAGTTCACAAATGACAACAGCAACATAACATGGGGTAGAGACCTAAATGCGAAGGGATTTTGCAGTGTCAGCTTTATTAACATGTAAGCTTCTCTGTTATATTTGTGGTAGCTTATATTGCATCTCTTACACAATTTTTCGATTCTCGTTGACAGGAAACATAGCTTGTGACTTTTATCTGATTAAGTATTTTGATAATAAATGATGAAACGATTAATTTCTAGTGAGTGTTAAAGGGGGAAGTCATATTTCCAATGTATTGGCCCTTGAAAGCAAAGGCTCCTTCCTTAATGGTTCCAGTTTTATTAGTTGGTTAAAAACAAGCTTTTACAATATACAATCCTCCTTTAGAAAAGTTGTTATTCACCCAAATGTAGCTTGTGGAGGTAGGCAGAAGGCTTTGAGATGGAGGATTAGAGATTATTTGGTGACCTTACTCAATGTATTCTAACTTTCTGAGATGTAAAACTCTTTCAAGGATAGAAAATAAATTACTTTTCAGAGGTTGGATGGGAACTAATTCCATATGTTGCTCTGGGTGGTAAACATTGATTTCCTCTTTGATTCAAGAAGCTTAGAATATGTGAAATCCTCTTTAAGGCGAAGAGCTCCCAGTGCATCAGTAGGGCAAATTTTTGCTGCAGTTACTGTAGTTTACTGCAATGTTTACATTGTTGTGAATTTAGCAAGGACTTTCTTTTAGATTTTCTCAGTACATAAATTTGCAGAGATTAAGCTGGGAAGCAAAAGGTCTTCCTTGTGATGCACTTTTGGAAGGTGTTCTGCATGTGGCTATTTTCCAGTTTTATTCTTAACTTTAAAATCAATAGAAGCTTATGGCCATAAACCTCTCTTGTAAAAAGATTAATTGATGGTCAGTTGAGAGCAAATTACAGCAATACTGTATTGGGTTTCGAAGAGAGACAGATAGGTGTCCATCTAACATTTTTATTGCCATTCTGTTTTAGCAGATGTCTTTTCTTTCCCTGTCTGTCACCATACTGAAAAATATACGAGGGTAGTAATTCTAATGAGCTAGATGCATTCCTGATTAAAAAAAAAAAAAGTGATAAGTTTTAGAATTCCAGGACAACTAGAATGACTTTTTTCCTTCGTAACAACATGATCTAAAGTTGTAACTTTATCAGCAGTTGGTATCCCAAGTTCTGTGTTTGGTTCTGCCATAGGTGGCCACCAAACCATCTACTTTAGCAGACTTTACCAAGGAATTGTCTCACTAAAGCACTACCATTAGTTAATGTACTTCATCTTCTTCTGAAGAAGTGACACCTTTTTCTCGATTTCTCTAAAGTCAGATAATATCAGAACAAGAGCTGTAGTAACGATGGATGCATATATAATATTTGTTTGACATCTACTTAGTGAAGGCTGTCAAAATAATTCATTTCTATGGACATAATCAAATGCCTGGATTCACTTGAGGTATAGAGAAACCAAAGCCAAGCCTGTCCTTGTCTTTCGCAAGGAATAGAAAAGTTAATGTACAATGAACATAGTGCAATTGTATTCATAATCCCTGGTTTTGCAGATTATAGAAAGATTAAACCACTGGATTTTTTGGTGCCTTCAAAATTTTCAACTCTTGCATTTGTTAATAGTGTCTTCATTTTAACTGCCTTGTATGTGAGGATACATCTCATACATTCTCAGATAAACCTTGAGACAGGTCCTCTGGTGAGGAGTTGGTAGATTGCTCCATTTGTCTCTGCCAATATAAACTTCAATAACATGTTTAATAGTATCTGGGTATTATTTTGGGAGCAGTTTGAGTGTCTGTTCTACTTTGTTTCCCAAAACAGATCTATAAGATTCCTGTTGTAGTATTTATATCTGGAAAAGAGCTGAGTCTCCAGTATGAAGAGTGCAAAAGCAGTCTGCTCGCTGTACCTGTTGATTCACTCTCAGATGGGGGGGAGATAGCAATCTGCAGAGTCAGTTCTGGACCAGTAATACTCAGCGCTTTCTTTAGTGCTCTCCATTCTCTCATCTAGATTATAATTACTGAATTTGCAAATGATATGAAATTGGGAGGGATTGCAAAGATGTTGAAGGACAGAGTGAGAATTGAGTATAATCTTGACAGGTTGGAGAAGTGGTTTGGGAGGAAGGTGGAATGGCACCATGTAAGGAAATGTGCAGTTTCCTAGGCTTCGGAATAATAAAGTGCATAAAATGCATGAAAACAGAGTAGAGAATAACTGGCTAGTGAGTAGTTTTGTAGAAAAAAGATCTGATGTCAGCATTTAGTCTGTGATCCACCTAAGTCGAAGCGTTAGACTTGCAAAAAAGGATGTCAGAGCGTGTATACAAGCGACTCATGAAATAATCCCTAAGACCAAGACGACTCATGAAATAACCCCTAAGACCTCAACTGGAGCGTGGTGTTTGGTTCTGGGCATGCTCCAGAGAGGAGGTAAAGCAGTGGAAGAAAGTGCAGAAGAGAGCAATGAGGATGATAAGCCTTGGATAACTTGGTGTTTGAAGGAGAACTGAAAGATCTGGGCTGGTTAATCTAAAGAAGAGAAGATGGGAGAGGGGATCTTAAGAATGATCTTCAAACATTTAAAAGGCTCCTGAAGAAAGAAAAGAAACATGAACTCTGTACGCATAGTGGCTAGAAGAAGTGGTAAAGAGCTCTAAACTGCTCTAGTAAGGTAGATTCGAGTTGGGAAAATACTTCTAACAGGAAGAACTCTGTCAAGTAGTGGAGTAGGTTGGGATACCGTGGAGTCTTGATCGTTGGATGTCTTTCTCACCTGTTGCTGGTTTTTTTTTGGGAAAACTGTAACCCTTGAGTCTTCTGTGGACAATGGGTGGACTAGATGACTTTTTAGGATTCCCTGTAGCCCTGTGGGTTTTTTCTTTTTCTTTCTGCAATTTATATTGGGCTGCAGATCTGTCTCAAGTGCTTTTAAGGATGAGACATTTTGTAAACAGTATATGTCTTTTCAAGTATGTAAACTAGTATAAATTATCCTGCTGGTTCCAAATTTCTCTCTACAATTCTGTACGAGATCTAGTAGCAAAAATACTCTTACAAAGAATACCAACTTTTAGAGACTATCAAGAATGGGTAATTTTCCTCTGTGATGATTTGAGAATTATGGCTTGGGGTCACATCAAAAACTGCAAGCAAATTTGAGAGTGAAATTGTTTCATTGT
The DNA here is from genome assembly GCF_965638725.1 of Aptenodytes patagonicus. Lineage (NCBI taxonomy): Eukaryota > Metazoa > Chordata > Aves > Sphenisciformes > Spheniscidae > Aptenodytes > Aptenodytes patagonicus. The sequence goes on along the minus strand of NC_134955.1, from coordinate 29,442,011 downwards.
CCCTCTTCCTTTCCATTTTGTCAAACTGACAATAGTGGAGAGATGTTTTAATTTTTCATATTTCACTTTTTAATTTGATCTATTAAATGAATTTTAAATATAAACTAGCTTCTTGCACTTACTTAAGGCCCTTTTACAATCTGAATATCTTGGCACATTTAATGTAAGTGGAAAATTGCATAGAAATTACCTTAACATCTATTCTGTATTGCTTTTTACTGCCGACCTCATCATTCAAATACACATAGCACATGCCCAGCTGGTATAACTTAATTATGTTCAATTTATGTAACTTAATAATTAAAGACCACTTTTTAGAGAGTTGATTTCTATGCTTCATCCAGCACTGTTGCTGACTTAAAGGAAAAGCTGTATAGAAAAACACATTTGCAAGAAGACATGCTTTAAAAATTACACATTTTTTTTTTTACTTTCTTTTCTCCCCTTTTCTTTCTGGGATCCTTTTCTTTCTGAATTTCAATTAGGTCAGTAAAATACTACTTTAAAAACAAAACAACCTAACTTATGCAATAAGGAACAGAAGATAAAGGCGTAGTTTGTCTAAAATTAATTTAAAATAGTCTCAGAAATTAGACCTTAAGGTGGTTAGGAAATCTGACAATATAATAGCAGGACAATTTTTTTTTTCCTGCTTCTCAGCAGAGACTACATTGAATGGTTGTCTGAACATAGTGCTGCGAGTGTCAGGCTGAAAAGTTTGCTGCTGGCACTGGAAGATCACAGATCACCTGTTGTACAGCTGAATGGGCAAGGAGTTTTGTGGGATGGAATTGGGTCGCCTGGGAAGAGAAAGGGAACTGGAGAGCTGAGTGGTGTGTACATATAGACATCGCTCTCGTGTAAACTTACATCACTGTTCCTTCTGCAGTCAGTGAGGCACTTCACGAGGGTGATTCAGACTTGGGGTGAATCATCTTCTGGAGGTCTTGTTTGTGTAGGAAGATTAGGAAAATTGGGCCTTTCATTCAGGGCTTCAGTCAACTGCTTAACACTAGGCTGGATGGATCTGAGCTGAGGTCTCTGCATCTTTGAAAAGTAAAAATTAAAGAACAAATGAGAACTCGTATTAGCTGCTTCAGTCTGTTAAATGTGTTTCAGCATGTGAGGTGACCTTTTAAACATGAGTTACCAGCGTGCTGAGACCCCTGTCCCATTCTGCTTGCACTCTTGGCGTGTGTGTCAGGGCCATGTTCCAGGCTTTAGACGGGCATACCAGTTTGCACATGAGAACCTAAAATGGGTCATGTGGTCAAAAGTCCCAGCTGGGAAACTGATTCACAGTAAGCTGTACTATAATAAATAATACAAACACACCCCCAAACACTCACTCTGGTTCTGGAATTTTCCTGGGGAGAGGAGAACCGTTCTCCTAATCTTGGAGCCGGAGAATGGTTCTGATCACCACTGTGGTGTGTTACGAGCCCATCAGTTTTGCACCACGTTGGCAGAGTTGGTTTGGACCAAATAAAGTATCCCTAAAACTCTATGATGTGAGCCTCATTAAGTTCACTGAACTCCTTAATGTAGACACTAGGATTGTCCACATATTAAATTCAGTGACTGAGCTGAAAACAAATAGAATTAGCCTAAACCGTTTCATTTGACACAGAAAATGTTTTTGATCCAGTATTTTGAATATGTATTTTTAGAACACATGCCATTTTAAAGCAAGAAGTCCATAAAGAAAATTTTGATAATTTTTTTTGAATTGTTTTGCTTAGGATTTGGTTTTATTCCAGGAGGAAAGATCATTTCAGATGTTTTTCTTCTTTCACGGACTCATTTTTTTTCTATCCATTCATTAACCACAGCAAAAATATTTGCCCTGCTTTGTTAGATGTGTCCTTTTGGACTGCATCTTATAGGCTGTGTTCGGACTAAATTTAGAGGGAGCTTCACCATTCATTGCAGCCCTCTAATTATAACTGCAACAGCCACGAAATTGATCCAAACTAAATTAAAAACCAAATTGCTGCTGTTTATCCCACTGTTAGGATCACCTGGATATTAATTCAGCTAATGATAAGTCTGAAATTGGAGAATTTTTTGGTTTTGAAGAAGAGGGAGAAAAATAGCCCAGCTGAGCTTTGACATCAGAAACCTCTCTTGGTCCTATTTCTGATGTTTTGTTTTGGTTTTTTAATCCACTCATAAACGCCCATGGCAAAGTGCACTAGCCCTGCCGGTGAGAAAATGTCAATAATTCAGATCACATTATGCTGGCAATTCAATCAAATACAAAGTTACCTATGTTTCAGAAACATTTAAAATTCCTAGTTATGTAGGAAGTTAATTTGAAAGAGCAGCTGAATGCCTCCTGGAAAATGCTGAGAGTTTCTCTTTAGTACCCATTCTGCTTGCTTGCTCTTACCGTATATTTTCTGCATTTCTCTAACCTTGTTCTTGATGACAAAAGACATTTGCATGAAAACAGGATCTTTGTTTCTTAAGTGTTCATCTGTTCCTGCTGTTTATTTCCCACCTAAAGTCATAATCCTCCATTTGTGGCATCGCAATTGGTTGCAGTGGAAATTATTATGTCGTCACAAACGGAGGATTATGACTTCAGGTGGGAGGATAAGCAGCAGGAACAGATGAACTCTTAAAAGCAAAAATGCTGTTTCATGTAAATGTCCCTGGTAATAAAGAAGAAAGGGAGGCGAAATACAGAGAAACAGAAAATTGGTATGAGCAGACTTGTGCCTGAACAGTAGGGCAGCAGATTTTCCTTCAGGCGGGAGCAGCTATTTGAAATCAGGGTCATGTCCATGTAGAATTTATTCTTTTAAATATTTTTCCCTCAATTAAAAAAAAATATAAACACTGGTGCTGCTACTCAAATACTGAAATGGCTACTCGGTTTGGGGAGGGTTTTTTCATGTTTGTCAAGCATGCTTTTATTCCTTTGTGTATGTGTTTGTCAAGTCACTTTTAATCTTAAGGGAGTTTCCCTTTTTGTGCCTGCTGATAGGTTTTTCAAGCCCAAACCCCACCATTTGGAATGGAGCATCTGCCCTGTGTAAAGCAGGATGACCATGCTGGAAGCTCATCTAAACCACACTGCTGAGCCAATCAGCCAAATGCTTTTCACAGACTGCTTCTGTTTAAAACCACAAGCAGCAAGCTGACATTTCTCTTCAGCATCATAAGATGGAAAGCTCTGAAATACCCAGCAAGCTCAGCTTGTACCTTATTTGGGTTTTATCCGAGCTTCCCCCACCCCATGTTGCAGCTGCTCTATTCTTTAGTAACAGGAGGTTTAAAAATTTATTGGTGCAAACCAAAAGGTTTATAAGAACAGAAACTAAAATACCGAATAGAAATGAGGGTAAGGAAAGATTAATAACAAAGCCTATTGTGTGCTTCCTGTGGCAGTGGCCAATTTGTCTTGCTTTCATTAAAATTCTCCTTGTTAGCTCGGGTGATGTGTTGGGGTGATGGACTATTTGATGTCTGAGAAGTGGTGAGAAGTTAGCTGTCTAATGATGGACTAATTAGAAAGCCCATCCTAGCAGGATCCATGGAAATTGATTTGCACAGTGCCATTTTTGCTAATGAGAATCATGAATACATGTTTGCAGTCCTTTACTTACTCTTCCTACCCACAGCTAATGAAAGAGAAGCAATCATTAAGAGCTCAGCTACAATCTATCCAGAGTTTCCTTTGCCTTGTAGGAATAGCCATACTTTTAAGAACTTCAGTTTTAAATAATACTCTTTATAGAGAAGAAAGCTCCACATGTCTGCGTCCTAGAAAATGAGTGTGTTTTCTAATGCATCTCTTCTCAAGAGTTATCCTCACTGAATAGGGAGTCAATATCTTCTCTGTGCAATTTACAGAACGTTACCATTGCAGCATGGAACTGGAAGAAACCATAAAAATGTAGTCTGAGTAAAATTAAAATTAATTAGATGATTTTTCCTACAAGGGCATAACATGTCCATCCACAACTAGGTCAAACATTCTTAATATTATGTGTCTAAGGCAAATAAAAAACTTATTACTTTTAGTATCTCATCCTTTGATTTTGTTTGAATTCACATTTACCCAGCTGCTTTCAGATGCTTTTAATCTGCCCAGACGGTGTATGCCCAGCCAGGCCCATATGGCCCAGAGGAGAATATCCACAAAACTAGATTTTTTTGCAAAAAGATCTCTTGAATGCAATATGGTGTTGATCAATGCAGTGTGGCTACCTGTAAGCACATCCTCTGTTCCTCTGTTGTCCCTAGGACTCCAGCCTCCTATCACCTCTCAAGCTTCTCAAGGCCTTCTCTGGCCAATAATGATCTGGCATTGCTTTGCTTTTCTCTTTCACCTGCATATGTTCCCGTAAATTCTACCATATTTAAAGAAAGCTATAGACCTATTCAGTTATCCCTTAACTTAGCTCTTTTAGGTGCATTTTGACTGATGTAACCAATAACTGGGGATATAGCATTAGGCTCTAGGAGCTAGCTGTAGCGAAGTTTTAATATATTTTCAGTGAAATGGATGTCCCATAAATGCCGTTAGGCAAAGGTGGAGTTGAAGAGATAGAAACTGAAAATGTAAGCTGACAAGCAGCTGAGGGTTGAAAGTTAAGAGGGCAAGCAAGGGAATGGTGAAACATCTTTGTAGGCAGCAACGAAGGAGTTGGAGCCTGAGGTTGTGTAGTAAAGACTAGAAACAAGGGGAATGGGTTGCTTGAAGCTATTGTTACCTGGATGGATTAGAAGGCGGCTTGTTAGTTACTTGTTAGTTACTTGTAACTTGTTAGTTACTTGTAACTGCTCCATTCATGTTTTGTGATGTAGCATCTGTAAAACGTATATGCATGTGTATATTCCATATATATATATATATGAGAAAAGCATCTAGATAAGGTAGGTACAAGATTTTGAATTTCTTTGCTGTTCTGTGTTACCTCCCAGCATTAGCTACTCACTAGTTTTGTGGTTTTTTTAATATTTACTCCTTTTTGTTCCTGTAGTGGAACCTACATAAGAGACTAGGAAGAAATGTCAAACTCTTATGCGCTTTCTGCACTGTTACTGGAGTGGGTTTTCAGTCATAATGCCTACCATTCCACATCTAAATGTGCTAACGTAAAAAGAAACAAAAAACTAACACTTTCTTTAAATTAACTTTTTTGGACTTTTTTGTGTGCAAAACTTATTTAAAAATGAAAATGAACCTGCAAAAGCAATTGGATGGTTGCATAGCTCAGATAGAGATATTCCAAAATGGCAATCAAGGAAGATTATCCAGTATAGCAGACTAGAGAAGATTTATCTGTAGACCATATTAGGATTTTCAGAACTAATATTTCTTTAGAAAAATAAATGATGAAAGTATGGATATACAGTAATGTGATCCACTAGCATCACATAACATACAATATTGATGACTGATTATCTTTTTGAAGAAATGTTGCCTTATACAGGCTCAAACATTTGGGTTTAATTTAAAGTTCAGGTCATATAACTGTTTACTTATAAATAAATAGTCTAGATTAATGACTTGTTGGCCTGCTTGGGACAAAAAAAAAGGTGTTGATATGGGGAAGTGGTTTGTAGCGTCATTTACTCTTGCACAATTCTGATAAATGTATTAGTTAACTGTAGTATATTGTATAACACAAATATAAAAACATATTGGGTGATAGGATTTTGCTAATATGTCATTAATGTTGGTCCTGTAGCTAAGTATCTATGCACTGAACTGGTCTGCCGTGTTCTTTCTGTATTGAAAACATCTGTGCATCCAAAGAGCTGCTGTGTTCTAGAGGGTTTGATAGCTGTTAAAAATAGACGTAATGGGAAGTAGGCAGCCACTGGCCAGTGAATTCGCTGTAATAATTATGGAATGTTCCGTGAACAAACCTCTTACCCTTCTAGTGTTCAGGTCAGAGGCATACTCTTCATAGGCACAGAACAACTTGGCTGCAATGAACCAAAACAATAAAGGAAAGGCTACATTAATGAAAAAGCAATGAGTGATGTTAGAAACCTAAGATACTCTGTTAGAAAAACACTAGTGATCTACCTAGCTGGTATCTGGTGTCCTGTCATGCAAAAAGAAATCACCTACACAGTTCTGTTCTCACCTAAATGCAGCCTTTGTTCTGCTTTACAGTCTCTCCCCCTTCATGCGTGCTTCTCATCTTTCTTCCCTTAACGTGCCCTTCCCATTTCATTTTCCCAGTGGAATTCCACTACCTCCTATGCAGCCTCCTTTTCGCACTGCAGAGAACCTCATATCCTCTCTTCCTTTTCTTCCTTAGTATATTGTATTTACTTACTGCTAAAATTCGCTTTTATAAGCTACAGTATTCTTGCTGTTCCTCAACTGTATCTTAAGAGAGGAAGAATTTGGTTTCATTGTATGGTGGTCAGTCTTGTAAGGTGGATGCGTACCATGGGACTTGCATGTTCTCCACTGGGAGTTTTCCTTAAGCAGAGCCAGTGACCTTGTGAAGCACAAAGGTTAGATGATTGCTGTCATTTCTCCTTGCTTAAGTTGGAGATCGTTGCAGTAGACCTGCTGAAATATCCGAAGATATCTAGCTTTTAGTATCATGCTTTATTGGGCAAGTGTTTTTATAAGGTGTTTAGATTTACTTTTTAAAATGTAAAAATATTTGTATTGTTCTTGTCATCTTCTGTTCATTTGAGTTTACTGCAGTCAGAGAGTAGTGGCAAAAGCCTAGACAACAAGCTAGCTTTGGGTAAACTTTAATGCCAGCAGCTCCTCCTGGGCTGCCATTGCTTGTATTACGAATCTTTTCTGAGTTTTGCTCCAGGTTTTACTTTCCTTTAAGATGATGTTAAAATGTAGCCCTTCACAACCAGGGAAATCAAAGCACTTGAGCAGTTGGTAAAGTAGCATTTGTGTTTTGGAGAGTCTGTCCTGGATTTTGTCATTTATTTAAGCCTGATGAAGTATTGGAAGTATCTTCATTGTTTGCTGAAGTGTAGTTGGAGGAAGCAGTTACAGAAAGCCTTTTGTGCGTTTTCAGTGGGATGGTTAGGAGTCCTAGTCAGGGAACAGGGAAAGTCTTTGGAATTAAGGTGATGAATCACAATGTTAAAGTTCAGCAGCAATGGTTATTAGAATAATTTTTGAGGAACTCATTGACTGAAATATGTTTTTAATAGTCATACTTCATGTTGCACACTTAAAAAATTGAAACCTTCAAAATTTTTTTAATGTAAGGGATACATATAAAGAATAGATAAGTTGTCTTGGTTTACGGACTGTAGTCGCCTATTTAGAAGACAGATGAGTAGAATATTGTTGTGTGACCTGTTCATCAGTCATGTAAATTTGCTGCACACTTTGATTTCATCAGAGAGAAGTTTGTTTATCCCTGGGGAATTGGAACAATGAGCTTGTGAATCATCCTGCATTTGGGTAGCCTTCCTAATCTACCCTCTCCCAACAACCTGTCCTGGCAAAAGTAAAAACTAATCTGCTTTGCACTTCAGGGTCCTCTCCCACCCGCCATGTATCCTTGACTGAGTGAAGTCTATTGTCTCTGGGGTTTAATAAACCAGATGAGGTGAGGAAGAGGACCCCACCAAATTTTCTTGCTCACCATGTTGAGGACCAGCTTGGCTTATGCGTGCTGCCTACCCATAGCTGTGATTTGATTTTTCTCTTTTATTCCCTTCAGAGTTGGGTAGCATCATTTAAAAAAACAACAAAATCCTCACAACTTTGAAAATCTGCAGTAAAGAACAGGGTCCATAGCTTTATTCAAAACTTGAGACAGAATAAAAAAGGCATGTTTATAGTTTTCTTTACTGATGTTTTTCAGTCCATGCTAAAAAGAAATGAAGACACTTGCCTAGGGAAACATCTTGGAGAAAACAGGAAAAAAAAATAGTTTAGTTAACTAAATTTTTGATTCATTTCTCAGTTGCTGTATCTACCCTACAGCCTGAAGTCCCCTAGAGTGTCATCATTGCATAGAAGTGGTCATGGGTCATAGAACACCAGGTTTTTCAGTATATTTTTGTTAGGATTAAGTCTTTGTCTCAAGAACTCCCAGAAGTTTGATACCCCAAAAGATCAGTGTATGAAAGCCAAAGAACAGATACAATAATGTGGTGATCAGTGAAAGCATCGCTGAGTATAACACTTTGCTCCTATAGTCTCGCTCGCTTTGTCCAAACGGCTCAACAGCAGAAGAACAGGAATTTTGAAAACTGTAGCTCAGATATGAAACATCTGTTAACACCAAGCAATAAATTGACTTAGCAACAATTGTGGTTGGTTTCCCATGGCAAACATGCATTACATATACAGGCATTGTATGCATTGTCTCTGCAGTGCAAGAATTTAATTCTTAAAGTTAGGCATGATTCCATTTAATTTCGACACATACATTTTCATCCAAATTCAGTTGCACAGAGTAGCTCCTTAATTAAAAAGAATTTAATTTTGAAAGTCTTAGCCCTGCCTGAGAGACTCTGGACGCAGACCCACCCCAGGTCTTCTCCCCAGGACCTCACCTGTCCAGAGTTCCAGTACACAAATTCCAGGGCACTGGCACAGCAGACAGGGCAGCACTGTAGCCTTTGCTTACTTTCCAAAAAAGTGTGCTTATCACCTTGCAAACACTGGCTATTAGTGACACACCATGTGAGTATTCAGGCAGTTCGCTTGTTTTTGAGACTTCGGTGAAGGAACTGATGCTTGTACCCTTGTCCCAGCTGCACCTGCACCTGCCAGTAATGACTGGGTTCCAATTTACCACGTGACTTAGAAATGTTCCCAAACATACTGGCTTTCACGAAAGCCAGGTTTCATTCCCACACGTCTAAAAACTGGGATACTCTTCTAAAGCTATAGAACATTTCTGGGCTGCAATTAATAGTGACAAAACAAGAGACTGCTTTATCGTTGTTGGGAGAAGAGGAGTACACAGTAATTGTTACTGAACAAGGCATCCAGCTTGCTATGACAGGCAAAAATTGTAGTTAGCACAGGTATGTTTTCCATTGTATTATGGATGCAAAGAAAGATACAGATGTAGAGAGAACCATCTAAATACATTATTGTATTTCATATCTGCTTGAAATACTTAGAAATTTTTAGTAATGGGTAGCGTGCTTAGGGAATTGTATGGTTTAGCCAATATTCAAAGCAACAGGTGCATTCAAACTAAGTCAATGCATCTCTCTCTAAATAAATTTTAAATATGAGGGTATTTTGCCCTGTAATTATCTATTTCTAATGTGTAAGGGGTATCTTCTTGATTATTTCATACTCTCTTCTCTGCAGGTCAATCTCTCCTAGAGTAAGACCATTTTCTGTCACTGGAAAAAGAGCGCGACAGATTTATATTGACTGACTAATGGCCCATCCAGTGATTAAAGTTGCTGATTCTTCTGAAATTACTGGCTACTAGCAGGAGAAGCCAAAAGTGAGGAAGTGAAGGACTGAGCTAGGAGAAATACCTCTATTAAGAGTAAAAATGTAGGCGTAATATTCTCACTTTACTAATGGATTTTTTTAATCTTAATTTCTCTTTGTGAGAAGGGACAGGCAGTAGGCATCCATGCCTGATGCTACTGCAAAAATGTGTTTTAATTTATATTAATTTATTGATTACATTAATTTATATTCATGTAAGCAAGTAGAATGTGAGTATTCTGCTTTACTGACTTGGAACTATATACTGCAATATTAATTTCACCCGTCTGCTGTGTTAGACAGCAGGCCAAAAGTGAGACAATCAAGAATGTACCATGAAATATTTTTATTAGACAACTTTAATCACAGGTGCATGTTGGGATGTGGCACGTTATACAGTGTTGTTACTCTCAGAGTATTTGGGTCTATGAGAATGCTGCTTTAAGTCTGCAGAGAACAGTAGGGTGAGGGAAGGAGGGATGAATGTTTGTCTTTCCTCCAAGTTTCTCTGTCAAGATTTTTAGCTGTACTTTTGTATCAAGAGATTCTGGAATTATGCATAGATGTGTCCACAATGAAGTCTTGTGTACCTTAATTTAATAGGCTGGCTTTGTTGCAGCAGTGTTAATGCTATCTTGTGACAAAAGTCTGCCTTCACAAGATTTGTCTGTCTCTGCAAGCTTAGAGACCTATGAAAGAGACTAGAAAAAAAAATGGAGACTTATATGGGCTAGACCTCCAAATATCTGAGTTTTTCACAGGTAGAAATTGAAGGATCAATAAGGTGAGAGGTTGGAGCATGATTCTTCACTGCTGTGTTGTGAGTCAGAGCAACATGAGAAATGCTTATTCTTTACAGCAGTAAAAGTAGGTGAAGTACTTAGGTGAAATAGCAAGGAATGCTTAATGGCAGGTGTTATGTTGGCACACAGTCTCAACCTGAAAGTATTGGGGTGGAAAAATTAGATGAGATGAAACACTTCACAATATTGCTTCCATTGGAGCTCTGTGGAGGTGGATAGATAGCTGGGTCCACTAGGAAGAAGTGTCAGATGAACTGAAGAGCTGTAAACCAGTGTCTGCTGCTGACAGTGGTGAGAATACTGATTACTGAACACATGAGCTGAGCTCTCTAGTAGCTCTGCTGCTAAGGACTAAGGACTTCTTGTGGAGACATGCTGTAGAAAGTGTGGTGGTTTTAGTAGAGTAAGCCTAAGGTGTCCTGGCTGTGCAACACTAGCTAGTTCATGAGCAGGACTTGGTACACAGCCTAATCAATGTAGACAACTTTGGAGCAGAGATGTCCCTTCCTTTTTGGATGTGTCTCCAAAGGCCACCAGTAGCCTGTGTAATTTGTGGAAGTGCTTACTTCTGTCAAGTGACTAATTACCATCATTTGACACCCAGGGTGTCATACCTAGAATGTCTGTCAGGCACTGGAGAGAATATAGGCAGGCAGGTTGATCCAGGTTCCCCTCTCCTCCCTCAAGGAATCTTAGGACAAGATTTTTTGAGGTAGAAAAAGCATAAATACTAACAAATTGCTCTTAGGTATTACCTTTGAATGTAAGGTAATAAATTAGGCTCACTGGTGAAATTAAGAAAATCCTGGCTGAACTTAACGGCCATCAGAATTGACCTTAGGAAGAACTGGGCAGAAAGAAGTTTGCTGAGACTCAGGGCATTGTAATAAGATTTGAGGCAAGGCTTTTTATTTTTTATGAATATAAATAGCATTCAAAATTACCACTAAATAGGCTTCAAAAACCAAACTTTGTGTTAGGAATGTTAGTGACTGTTAGGAGAGGAACAGAGAAAAAAACTGAAAACATCATTATAGCACTGAAAAAATTCATGGAGCATCCACATCTCCAATTTTTTTGTGTGGTTTGGGTTCCTTTGTCCCTCCCTCCTATTGTCACTCCCTCGACCTCAGAAGAAAAAAAGATAGAAGGACTAGAAAAGATGCAGAGAAAAGGTGGCACATATAATTAAAGGTTTACAACAATTTCTGTATTGAGGAATGACTGTAGACTCAGTCTCTGCACTGTGGAAAAGAAACCACATGGAGGAAATCTGGGATACAGGCTTCTTAAATCATGAGTATCAAAACAGGGAATAGTTCACTATTTCTCCTCGTACAAGAACTGGACATCATTAACAAAGTTACTAGCTGGTAGGCTCAAAACAAATGAAAGGCAATATTTCTTTTCACAGCATCTGTAAACTGGGATCTTAGTGCCATGCGTTGTTTTGATGCAAAAGTTTACATGGGTTTAAAAAGTGAGAAGAATTTGAGGAAGAAAAATCCATCAGGACCTTTTAAAGACAAGGTTGCCAGGTGTAGCTGAGTTCAAATGCCTTAGTTGTAAATAGCTAGAAACTAGGAGAGCATACAGAGGAAGTATCATTCATTATAAACTTGCCTTGTTCTTCCCTTCATTTGTGCCCAGGTGGTGTTACCAAGAGAGACAGATACTGGGCAAGGTGGGGTTTTGGTCTGATCCAGTTTTCAGTCATTCTCACTTAAAAAAAAAAACCCAAACATCCAAGATTCTTGCTTTAGGACATAATTGATGTTTCCTTTAAGCTAGTTAATTCCTGTATGTGCTTTTTTCAGAATCTGCCTGTAGAACATCTGACAACGATTGCTGTGGGAAGTAGCCATTCTGAATCATACCCGTTGTCCGTTTCAGCCAGTGTATTGTATCTCACTGTGCCTATGCATTCCAGTATAAGTTTCTTTTTTTAATATAGAATACTTTCATAGCTATGGTGTTCAGTGCAATTGTGAGAGATGATGGAATTATTAAAAGGATACTGTGAACTCTGAAATCATACAGGTGCTTAGAGACTCTGGCAATATGGTAATTAGGAGTACTTTACTGATAGTGTTCAAATTCCTCTACCTTTTCTTTACTGACGCCTTTAATGTAAAATTGAAATCTAGAGCTACAAACGTTACATAGTGTTACCTAATGCTTTATGTTGACTACAGAAGTTCAGATTCTCACCCCACATTTGCTCTCTTTGTACTAATCAGGAGAAACAAATGAAGTACTGAATATACCCAAGCATGGGAACACCTCCAAAGACGTGCACCGGCACATTTATATTGTGGTCATAAAAGCAGCAGCAGTGCATTGTACGTGCGGCAAGTAACAACATATACAAGCCCACTTTGAACTCTGGCTGCTCTGGATGTCCTACATTCAAACTAGCTAGCTTAAAGATGTACCCTCAGATGACCTAAGCAGATCTGTGCTATGTCCTGCAGACCTCTCTCTGTCTAGCATTTCCACCTCCCCTGACTGGTAGGTAGCCTGTTGGAGAGCACTGCCAGCCTGCTGATTCACATCATCCCCAGGTTGCTTCAAGTTACTGTGGGACGTGCTTAGAATAAGCTGTACAATGGAATAAGCGGCTTATTTGTCAAGTCATACAAACGTTTTATGGTCTCTTTTTATTCAGTGTAAAGCATTTTACAGAATTGTAGGTAAGCAGATGCTCAGCTGAAGGAGATTCTTCTGCCTTCCCCTGCTGCCTCCAGTTACATGCATCTCCTTAACCTTGGTTAGGATGGGGTAAGCAATCTCCTGCTGCAGTTCTTTACTCCCTGGTGTCTGGCTGCATGGAACAGAGCATCTAAAAGCCTGTCATGGACTGTTTTGCACACATGGGTGCAGAAAGGCAGGTTAGTGGGAGGTACGCAGAATTAGTGACATGCTGGGTTACTGAACAAATACTGGTTGCTTCAAGGCTGTAGAAGGCAACACATACAAATGTTAATTCATGACGTTGATATGAATCCTCACCTCTTTAAAGAAGCCTTGGGATGCCCTTAGCCATGTGGTTGTCATGTAATAATACATGGCCCTTTTTTTCTTCTTGATTAGTACTACAGTTAATTTGCAGAGTTGGAGAATATTTCGCTTGAGTTTCAGACATGTACTCCATTCCTCACTTTTTCATTTGAGTAGTTTCTGTCTGTCTCACTAAGGCCATTCCCGATAATGTAGTTCTCCTTGCTTTTGTGACTTTTCATCCCTTTGTAGAAGTTGCCACAATAAGACTTTTGTTCTGTCATTGGAGAATTTCTTGTTGTCATAGTAACTAAATATGAATAATACAGCTATTCGTATTTTCAGATACAGAAGGGTAACTGACACGATTGAAAGAAAAGTGATGCTTTTCACCACACTTTGGGGGACAACATATTTGGTAAGATGGTATTCATCTCATCATCTGTCTGGAAAGGGAAAGGAGAGTTTGTTTTTTCAAAACTGAAATGAGTTGGTTGAGTCTTAGCCTGATCCACACTGGCTACTCCTCCAAGTGATGAAACCTAGAGTTTTTGCAGACAGAAGAGAAGATACGAGATCGGTGGCATCTAGGACAACACTGAGTACCTACTGCTGCTGGAGAGCAGGTAGTGTTGCAAACAAGGAATAGTGGAGAGCAGCATGGATGGCCCAAGCCAGCCCAAGGATATTGAGGTGGTTGTTTGGCAAGGACAGAGGGGCATTGGCATGCTGGGCTGTATTTGCCTTGGGTCAGTCTTACTACCTTCTTACTTTGAGCTCAGATGTAGCTCTAAATTCACCTAGATTTAAAAACAAAACCCAGAACTGCTCGGCTGATTCTTCATTTTAATATGGTTATCTTTGTTGCTCTTCTTTTCTGAAAGTGAACAAAACAGGTGTGGTTAAAATTGAGTTGCTAGCTCACTTATTTGGGATCGGTTTTTTCATTGCGAGCTCAGAAAGAAAAAAAAGGTACGGTTGGAAACTGTTCTGAGCTGTCAGTTCAGATCGAGTGTGGTCTGTGCAGCTCAGTGCAGCATGCAGTGTTTACCGCAGACAAAAGAGAGGGAAGCAGTGTTAATTCTTGCTGCACCATTTTCTGTGAAACCTGAAGAGAATGCTGGGAGGATTTTGATTTTGTTTCTGTTTTTGTAAAAGACATTTCATGTTTCCCAGGGTGATGTTCGCAACAAGCCAGATGTCAGCAGAACCCAGACCAGAACTCAGCCCTACTTTCCCCAACACCTTGTGGTGCACTAGGAGCCTGGCAGGAAAGTCTCAGTCATCCATCTTTATCCCATCCTATTTTGCCACCAGTTCCCCTAAACAGTAACCCAGCAAAGTCCAGCCCCACGCTGGTCTCGGCTGCAGGCTTTTCAGTCAGCACTGATAATTAGACTTTGAGATAAGCCATCTGCTTGCTGGGCCCCTGTGGTCTGTGGGCTTGGCATTGAGCTGCGGAGGCCAGTGACAGGTCTGCTGCAGGAGAGGCCTGGCGGTGACACAGCAGCTGCTCGCCGAGATACCGAATGCTCTTGCAATTGAGCACCTACGTGCTGGGGTTTTTAAAATGTTACTGGCCAGGAGGAGCAAACAGCACTCCCATAAACAGCATTTTCTGTCTCTCCGAAGCATTGGAGAGGAAAGGAAAGGGAATGGTCTGCACTAATAAAGGAAAGTCAGGGTGGGAGGGCAGAGGGGGATGAATTTGGTAATGAATTCATGATTTCATCATGCTTTTGAGCATCCGGGCAGGGAAGGGAAGGCATGTTTTGCCCAAGTTAATTCTAGCTGATTATAAATAGAGGAGGGAAGGGAAAAACCTGCCTTTAGATGTCGTTTGTTCTGTGGTTTTGGCATTCTTGTCCCCATCATACAGATCAGCAATACATGAAGCTGTATTTGCAATGGGATAGATAGCTCAAATTAACACCTTATTAGAGGTTTGAAAGTACTATACATCTGTATAGAATCATAGAATAGTTTGGCTTGCAAGGGACCTTTAAAGGTCATCTAGTCCAACCCCCCTGCAATGAGCAGGGACATCTTCAACTAGATCAGGTTGCACAGAGCCCCCAAAGCATTCTCTTCTCCAGGCTGAACAACCCCAACTCTCTCAGCCTTTCTTCACAGGAGAGGTGTTCCATCCCCTGACCATTTTCACTCAGAAGAGTGGCCCTCTTCTGGACCCGCTCCAACAGGTCCATGTCTTTCTTGTGCTGAGGGCTCCAGAGCTGGACGCAGTACTCCAGGTGGGGTCTCACCAGAGCAGAGCAGAGGGGCAGAATCACCTCCCTCGACCTGCTGGCCACGCTGCTTTTGATGCAGCCCAGGATACGATTGGCCTTCTGGGCTCTGAGTGCACATTGCTGGCTCATGTCCAGCTTTTCATCCACCAGTACCCCCAAGTCCTTCTTGGCAGGGCTTCAATCCCTTCATCCCCCAGCCTGTATTGGTATCAGGGCTTGCCCTGACCCAGGTGCAGGACCTTGCACTTGGCCTTGTTAAACCTCATGAGGTTCACATGGGCCCACTTCTTGAGCTTGTCCAGGTCCCTCTGGATGGCATCCCGTCCCTCAGGCATGTCGACCGCACCACTCAGCTTGGTGTCATCTGCAAACTTGCTGAGGGTGCACTCAATCCCACTATGTCATTGGTGAAGATATTAAACAGTACTGGTCCCAATACGGACCCTTGGGGGACACCACTTGTCACTGATCTCCATCTGGACATTGAGCCGTTGACCACTACCCTCTGGATGTGACCATCTAACCAATTCCTCACCCACCGGACAGTCCGCCCATCAAATCCATACCTCTCCAGTTTAGGGAGAAGGATGTTGTGGGGGACCGTGTCAAAGGCCTTACAGAGGTCCAGACAGACGACATCTGTAGCCCTTCCCATGTCCACTGATGTAGTCACTCCATCATAGAAGGCCGCTAGGTTGGTCAGGCAGGACTTGCCCTTGGTGAAGCCATGCTGGCTGTCTCGAATCACCTCCCTGTCCTCCATGTGCCTTAGCATAGCTTCCAGGAGGATCTGTTCCATGATCTTCCCAGGCACAGAGGTGAGACTGGCTGGCCTGTAGTTCCCCAGGTCTTCCTTTTTTCCCTTTTTAAAAATGGGGGTTATGTTTCCCCTTTTCCAGTCAGTGGGAACTTCACCGGACTGCCACGACTTCTCAAATATGATGGATAGTGGCCTAGCAACTTCATCTGCCAGTTCCCTCAGGACCCGTGGACGGATCTCATCAGGTCCCATGGACTTGTGCACCTTCAGGTTCCTTAGGTGGTCTTGAACCTGATCTTCTCCTGCAGTGGGTGGCTCTTCATTCTCCCAGTGCTTGCCTTTGCCTTCTGCGGCTTGGGCGGTGCGGCTTGAGCACTTGCCAGTGAAGACTGAGGCAAAAAAATCATTGAGTACCTCAACCTTCTCCATATCCCAGGTAACCAGGTCTCCCATTTCATTCCGGAGAGGGACCACATTTTCCCTAGTCTTCCCTTTATCCCCAACGTACCTATAGAAGCTTTTCTTGTTGCCCTTGATGTCCCTGGCCAGATTGAATTCTATCAGGGCTTTAGCTTTCCTAACCTGATCCCTGGCTGCTGGAACAATTTCTCTGTATTCCTCCCAGGCTACCCGTCCTTGCTTCCACCCTCTGTAGGCTTCCTTTTTGTGTTTGAGTTTGTCCAGGAGCTCCTTGTTCATCCATGCAGGCCTCCTGGCATTTTTGCCTGACTTCCTCTTTGTTGGGATGCATCGCTCCTGAGCTTGGAGGAGGTGATCCTTGAATATTACCCAGCTTTCTTGGGCCCCTCTTCCCTCCAGGGCTTTATCCCATGGTACTGTGCCAAGCAGATCCCTGAAGAGGCCAAAGTCCACTCTCCTGAAGTCCAGGGTAGTGAGCTTGCTGTGCGCCCTCCTCAGTGCCCTAAGGGTCTTGAACTCCACCATTTGGTGGTTGCTGCAGCCAAAGCTGCCCTTGAGCTTCACATTCCCCACCAGCCCCTCCTTGTTGGTGAGAACAAGGTCCAGTGTAGCACCTCTCCTCATTGGCTCCTCTATCACTTGGAGAAGGAGGTTATCATCGACGCATTCCAGGAACCTCCTGGATTGCTTATGCCCTGCCGTGTTGTCCCTCCAACAGATATCGGTGTGGTTGAAGTCCCCCATGAGGACCAGGGCTTGTGAGCGTGAGGCTGCTCCTGTCTATAGAGGACTTCATCCGCTCGGTCTTCCTAGTCAGGTGGCCTGTAGCAGACCCCCACTATAATGTCACCTGTCCCTGTGCTCACTTTAATTCTGACCCATAAGCTCTCGGTCGGCTCCTCATCCATCCCCAGGCAGAGCTCCATGCGCTCCAGCTGGTCATTGACATAGAGGGTGACACCCTCTCCTTGTCTCCCCTGCCTGTCCTTCCTAAAGAGCCTGTATCCTTCCATTCCAACGCTCCAATCAGGAGCCATCCCACCATGTCTCCATGATGCCAGTAAGATTGTAGCCCTGCAGGCGTGCGCACGTCTCTAACTCCTCTTGTTTATTCCCTATGCTATGTGCGTTTGCATAGAGTTTGCATATCAGGCTCTATACTGTGATTGAGAGGCCTGCTTACCCCTAGAGTCACTTCCAGTTCTTCCTTTTGTTTCTCCTCTTGCCCCATCATTTGGCTAGAAATCCCTTCCTTACTGCAGGCTCCTTTCTGCTATGACTCTGACATTGGAGTGCAAAAGCTTCATCATCATCATCATCATCGTCGTTGTTGTTGTTATTATTATTATTATGCATTATTATTAAAGCCCCAATCTAGTCCAATTCTTACTGGTGAACAAATAGGCTGGTTTTTACTCTTTTTCCTGTTGTACAGTGAGCATCTTGTGCAAACACAGAGGGATAAATGTTTGGTTTCTTTTCTTTCCAAAAGTGAGTGGAAGCTTAGCTCAAATCAGTCTCTTTCCGCCTGGCTAGATTAACAGCAGGATAGCTGCAATTTTTGTTTTATTAGGCAGGAAACTTCTTACTTACAAGGGTAATCCCATGAATTCCAGCTCTGTGGGTTGGCTGGCTTCAAGGACATCCCAGAGGGTGTAATGGCCTCATTCTGGACCTAGAAGAAATGGAAGTCTTTCTATTCACTTAATGGACAGAAGCTTAAATCCTAATATTTAGAGGCTGATTCTGTTTACTTTTCTAGTGATGAGGTGAAATAGTCAACAATTGCAAAGGGAGGACTAGATGCCCAGCTCTCCCTTCAAAAAAAGGAAACAGAAGTGTTGGTATTTTAATTACTTGGGAGGTACTTCCGATTCTGCAGTGATGGAAGCTGTGAAAACACCCATGTTCAAAAGCAGATGCAGCAGTGACTGCTGTATGCAGTGTGGGGGAAGTGTGGTGTGAGCAAGTGCCAATCCATCGATTTAATTACAGCTGGGGTCTGATATCCTAAGCAGCAGCTTGCCTTTCTGCCTTCCCTGCTGGATGAGATGACACTGGTAGGAAGAGAGGAAAGGGACTCGGGAATAAGCAAAGGATAACAGGGCAAAGAAAAAAAATGAAGGACTATCAGTAGAAACCACATCAGATTAACAAACTTTAATTACATTTAATTTTAATCCTTAACATTTATCTAAAAGGTGATTGAGGGAAGGTTTATTAGGATTCTGTGTCCCTATAGCCCTTCTTTGAAAGAACACTGAACAAGATGATTGCTTGCGTCTCTAATTAGAAGTTTTTCCCCTCTTGATCACCTAAAGTCAAATTCATTTACTCTGCTTGAAACAAGGATTTAATTTGATTTTTTTTTTTTTTTTTGCATCAAAAGATGTCTCTCAAACTTGATACAGAACCACAGCCTGCTAATCAAGACAGAACCCATTACCGGCCCAGTTTTATGAATATTCACATCAGAGGGCAGCACCAACCTCATTAGGAAGGGTGTTGCAATCATTATTAAACTGTTGGAGTCCATTATGATTCAGAGTGCTGTAATGATGACTGATACCCACTGAGGGCAGCTGAGAAGAATACCGGAGCATAATGACCTCCCTTATTTTTCATAAGCCTATAGGGCTTTTAAAGGCTTTCAGCTTATGTAGTTTGTATTCTTTTCATCAAGTGCGTGAAAGTGGTCTTAATATCCCCGATTCTCTTGCACAAGTGGTGTGAAGAGAAACACAAGAGCAATTAGGGAACCTGGAGGTTATGTTTGGGTGATGTGGTAAGCCAGTAATACTACTAATTCTTTCGGATCTTAGGTCTCCATTAATGAGTTGTTTCTTGCCAGTTAGACTAAAAGCTCAAAATTTATAAGCTGGATCAAGCTTCCTTGTAAAGTGAGAAGACAGTACTGCTGTTAAACCTGAGTTTGATCATTCGGGCAGCAGAAATGCTGAGGTTAATGGACCATCAACACTGTCAGCATAAGCCCTTTCTCCACTCTTTTTGCTTTCCTGCTCTGAGAATAAAATCCACTTGAGGTTAAATGTTACTACAAACTATTTGCTACCCCTGTCTTGTTTCTTCGGATCCCTGCTTCATTCAGGCACAGTGAAAGGAGGTTAGCCTGAACTCTCCAGCTTGCAATCCCAATCCTGCCTTGGTTATATTTACATAAATTAATTTTGTGCAAATTAGCATAGTATTGGTGGATTTTTTTTTTGGCATTTACAATAATCTGGAGAATGTGTGTAGCTGTTAGTATACTTTCTGAGCTCAGAAAGAGGTTTCTGATCTCAGCCTTCATGTAATGATGAAGTAACTATACCTAACCAAAGAAATTTGTACGATTCTTGCAGTCTCCAGTAGCTGAGGGAGATGTCTACTGCTTTTTTGTGTCCTCAAGACAATTTACTATCTTCTTTTAATGATTCTCCTCTGTTCTCCTTGCATCCTAGAGATCATCTTTCAACCCAGAAAGAAGCTCTCTTTGGAGTCCTTTGGGATCTCTCTTTGCTCAGCCCTGAAGGGTGCTGAAAAAGTTGTGGAGGCTGCATGTACCACCTCTGTTTCTCCTGCAGGTTGGGACTGGAACCTGGCTGTCTCAGTGCATCTGTTTTAACATGTTTTTAATTGACATTTCTTGCTATAATGTTCTTTTTATAAACTTGCAAGAGACTGTTAATGCAACTGGTGAGGCTGATTGTAAATTATACTGTGATAATGATGCTATAAAAAGGAGGCATTATGGGAAACTAATTGTAAGTTTCAAGCAGGACAGCTATGTGCCACCAAAGAGCATCTCTTTCTTCTTTCTTCTTCCAACTTGTGTGAGATCTCTCTCTAACTTGAACGCTCTCACTTTTTCAGCTACCGTCTTGTGAAATGTGAGTGAACGTGTCCTAGTTGGTTGAAGCATAGTTGTTATAGCTGTTCACAGCAAAAGTAACATCAGTCTTTGTAGGATGGAAGAGAAAGGAGCTTCAACCAACTACAGTGTTAATTAAATCTAGTGAGGGGAGTGGAAATGTAAGGGGTCTTGTAATAAGCAGGGTAGAATCCGCCTTTGATTAATGATATTGCCAAGTGGATTAATTAGAAGATTAACTCAAATACTACCTAGAGGGGTCTGTGGAGAAGAATGTCTAGCATTTCAACAAGAGAAACTGCAGTAGGCATCTTAACAAAGATTGGGACACATCTCCTTTACAGTGATTTGGCAGAAATACCAAGTTGTGAAGCAGCCTGCCTCTGGCAGCAGAGAACATCTCCTAATTAGACTGTTTGCACAACACTTGTTGGCAGGAGAACATATCTTATTTAGGATCTTTGGGGATGCCCCTCAAGTAAACCTTTCCAAGATGAGTAGTTAGACTAAGCCATTACGTTTCCGTCATGTCCTGATTCACCCCAGTTTCCAGATTTTATTGCTGGTAGCATCCAGCATTTATCCAGTAACGCTTGTGTTCAGCAAAGGCAGTCTCTGTTCTGAGGTGAATGTGGACCTTGTGGGAGACAGATTTTGGGCAGACCATCACTGGATGGCAAAATGATTGTCACCACTTCCCTTGTGAAACTTCATATTTTGCTGGATGATGCAAGGTCACCTTCTCAGGTTGATGTATTCCTTCATTATACGTGGCAATAAGCAACAAGTGGAAAAACTGCAGTTCGGGCCTTCCATTTCTTTTAGAATTATAATTATAATTTACTTCTAAAACAAGTGTAGAAAGCTCATCAGAACTTGGTTTGAGAAACAACCATTTCTTTAAACAGGGAATTTCCCTTGCCCAGGATTACATTTCATGTGTCCTTTTAAACAGCTTTATTTCAAATAAGTCTATCTTAATTGATCCCCTGAGAGCCTCTGAGAGGTTCCCTGCTGCACCAGCTCTTGTTCATTAATGTGTTTTACTATTAATGAAGATATGTAAATACCAAGTTGTTTAAAAAAGAGCTTCACCTCCATTATTGCACAATAGGCCTGCCATTCCTGCAGGTATTTGCTGATGTTAGTTAACAACAATGCCTGTTCCTAATGATCTTCTTGCCCTGCAAAATAACTTGTGATGCATTGCATGGAACTGAATGAGAAGCAATATATCAGCTCTGGTAGCGATATCCAGTGCATCGAGGGAAAACAGAGTTTGCTATTTCCTCAAGGCTTAAATTTTCAGGAGACACTAGAGATGCTAGCTTTCCACCTGCATTGACTTTTGATAGTATTTGAGTACTTCACTCTTATTTTCCTTTCAAAATCTCCACTTAGGTGATTTGTGCAATCCTGAAATTGTTAGAGAAATTTTGTCCTTATACACCTCTGAAACTTGAATTACTGACTTTTTTTTTTTGTCACTGAGTACAGCTGCCATTTATAGCAACTCATTTTGTTTGGCCATTGACAGAGCCATATAAACCCCTAGCCAGAAGAGTGAGGAAAGGTAGAGGAAATGTGCCCACCTTCTGAGAGATGATAATTGTATGCAAGACAAATGATAGAAGAGTCTTTCAAAGCAGGTGGAATTAAAGCACTGACACAGTAAGTATAAAGACTGAAACAGTTTTGTGAACATCCCTTCAGTATCCATCACAATTGGTCCTTCTTGCAGCTTGTCTGGTTTTCTCTTTGTTAGGCATCAGAGGATGACTAGAATGCTGCTATTCAGAAAAATGGGGTTTTTATTGGCAATAGTCATATTATGCAGCAGTAACGCTATTTTTAAATTACAACATGCATTTTGCACATAAAACTGTGCTGATTTCACTGTACCTTTTCGATTATTTTCCACAGAAAGCACAGTAGCCTTATTCCTCCTCTGATAGTTGGTTTTAAGTTATTGTTGCTCCACTGATATCTAACCTGATGTTTTCAGGAGCACGAGACATCTGTTTCTCATAATTGGTTTTAGTGGGATCTATCCTGTGCTTATGAGGAATGGGTTGCTTCAGGTGTCCAAATATATAGCTTGGAGTTCAGCTTTTGGCACCCTAGCTTTGGCTGTTGTTAAGATCTCCTGAAACTTCTGGCGAGAAGTTTGTCCCTACTTCAACAGACAAATATTTAGCCAGGTATTTTGAAGGGTCTTGGTTATTTCCGAAAACTGCAAGGGCGATGGGAGTGCAACTCTGCCTGTTCCCTTCAACTGATCGCAAGGATTATGTGACAGTTGGAATTTGGGACCATGTGTCCCTGAAGCACTCAGAAAAACAATCCAGTGCATTGCCCATCTCCTGCTTCCCCTACCAAACAAGTGAATCTTCTTTGGGATTTCACAAGCAAAAGGTGTTCAGAAAGTAGACTCTAGAAATGGGCCATGTTTTCCTTCATTTCTCTCTATGAAGTGACCACACTCCTTTGGCTCATCTGTAAACCCGGTTGAGTAGGAGGAGGCTGGTTTGTGGTATCCTCTCATGTTTATGGGCTCTTCAAGTGATTTATCAATGGACAATTACTTTTGGACAGGTACTGGCTTTTTGGCGTTGCTTTAGATTGAAACAGTGGGGTTTACATGTACAACTTCAATGTAACTGTTGGAAAATCTGTTTCTGACATGTTCTTTTTGATAAACCCCTTAACACTCATTGTCTTCAGGGATAGGACACATTCCCCACATATAATTAGCCTGTCTCATTTCAGATTTCACAAGAAAATGAAATGAGTACTTTTCCATCATACTGAAGTCATCCTCTTGCTTCCAACCCACACTCCAATTTCATATGTCAGGCTTCCTCTGTGAAGCCGAAGCTCTATTCTCAAAGAATAAAAAGAAAGTGCGTAATGAATCAATAATAGGTTCATTTTATAATGTTTTATGTTTAAATGCACAGCTGGGTATGTTGTTTTAGTCCTTGTGCGTATATGTTTAATGTTTGTGTTACGTGTAATAGCCTCCCCTCTGTTGAGCAGTGTCTGAATCCTTCACCAGAGTGAAGATCTCTAAGGCATGGTGCAGACGAAACTTCAGCCAGCTGGAACTGAAGTAAATTCCTACCTGTGAAAAGGGGGAATGGCACACAATTTTGCCTGCCTGTTACATGGATCTTTATGTGTGTGTATTTGACATACATATGTGATGTTAGTTCCTTTAGGATCTACAGTTACCTAAGTGTTCTCAGTTTAATAACCTGCTTTCAGTCGCTTAATTTTGCTTACATTGTCAGCCTTGGCATTGAATTGTTGGGCTTCCTCTCCGCCAAAGGTAAATATTTCTGAGAAATCTCAAAGGGACTTCTCTGAGTACAAGAGAGGTGAATAAAATGTCTGAAGACAGTGTGTAGGGTTTTTCAGAGCTATGTGGTATCAGTAGTATTGCACGAGTAAGAAGCTGAAATTTATCATGGAAGTACTTCCATGACAAGAAGTGATTTTGCATCCTCCGATGAAGACTGGCTTGGTGCTTACAGTATGACTCCTTGAAGACCTTTTACCTGATTTATTGTATGACCTCTGCAAGAAAAGGTGTCCAGCTCTGAAAAAACATGCAAGACAAATAGTTTTGATTTGTAGTCTTTATAGTTCAGTAGAAAAAGGGCCCTCTGGACCTTGGTGTTATATATGGCATTTTCTTTTTAGCACTTCTTTCTACAGTCTGAGCATGCAATGAGAAAAAAAGCCTGAGAATGCCGTTCTCCATGTATTTTTATGCTCAAAATTCAGGCAATAACAGCATTAGCACTGCATACACAGCCTTGTTTCTTTTTCTTTATGTGAGTGTGTTTGTGCATAGTGTAATCTAAATGCCTTGTTGCATAGTGCCTCTCAGACACGTGTGCATTTTTGTACAAGCCTTAGATCCCTTGGATAGTACCTTTTACACTCCTTTAATCTTGTCTGTTTTCTGCTCCTCTCACTATTGTTATGGTTTAGAATCTTTATAGATCTTTTTTTCCCCCTGTGACTCTGATCTTGGCATCAAATTCATTATATGCAGAAAGGGTGACACAGAGAGAGTAGTAATGAAGTGAATGTGATTCCTCAGAGGCACAAGTATTTGCCCAAGTGGTTACAGCTGTGTAGGGTTGGGGCTACAGACCATAAGCACGAGTTGCACACTTCTTTTTCAAATAATAACCTTGCTTGCATTAGGTAATTTCCAGAATTTCAAGGGCTGCAAAAAAGCACTTTTATTGGAAAAACAATGTTGCCAGAATATACACATTTGCTTCTAATCCTGGAAAGTGTCAGCATATCTGGAATTTTAATAAAACACCATTTTTATATGTTTGAGAACTATTTTAGGGACGTTACAGGTTTTAAAATATAGCAGTGAAATTTCCCTTTGCTTCCAGGGCATGCACAGTTGGACTTAGAGTATTAAGGTGACCTGGTTTTATAGGCTATATGGAAAATAGTACCAATAAAATACGTCAGAACTCTTTAAAAGAGCCTAAAATAGAGCAGCATGGTGGATGGTATAAAAATTTTATTTCTATTCTGTTTGAGATGACCAGTATAATTTGTTTGCCCCCTATTTAAGTGTTTTCATCACACCATGGTACCTTGTATTTGTTTGGTTCAAAACATTTAGAAATTCCTGGCTTGAATGCAAGCACTGGATAGTAAAGAGAGATTATGGGTGATGAATGGATTGAGAGCAGCCCTGTGGAGAAGGACTTGGGATATTGGTAGATGAAAAATTAAATATGAGCCGGCAATGTGTGCTTGCAGCCCAGAAAGCCAATCGTATCCTGGGCTGCATCAAAAGAAGCGTGGCCAGCAGGTCGAGGGAGGTGATTCTCCACTTCTACTCTGCTCTGATGAGACCCCACCTGGAGTACTGCATCCAGCTTTGGGGTCCCCAGCACAAGAAAGGCATCGACCTGTTAGAGCAGGTCCAGAGGAAGGCCATTAAAATCATCAGAGGGATGGAACACCTCTCCTATGAAGAAAGGCTGAGAGAGTTGGGGTTGTTCAGCCTGCAGAAGAGAAGGCTCCAGGGAGATCTTACTGCGGCCTTTCAATATATTAAAGGGGGCTTATAAGAAAGATGGAGACAGACTTTTCACCAAGGCCTGTAATGACAGGACAAGGGATAACGGTTTTAAGCTAAAAGAGGGTAGATTTAGATTAGATATAAGGAAGAAATTCTGTACGATGAGAGTGGTGAGACACTGGAACGGGTTGCCCAGAGAAGTTGTGGATGCCCCATCCCCGGAAGTGTTCAAGGTCAAGTTGCACAGGGCTTTGAGCAACCTGATCTAGTGAAAGATGTCCCTGCCCATGGCAGGAGGGGTAGACTAGACGATCTTTGAAGGTCCCTTCTAACCCAGACCATTCTGTGATTACACCCAGAGCTCCACCATGCGATTGGTTAAATGTCTTCTGCATTCACCGAGGGCAGAGGAGTGGCAGCTGGGCAGTTAGGACTCCTGTTCTTGGGTGCTGTGCTCTTTTAGAGGAAAATCTTTCAGAGACATTGCATCCTGGTGAGATATCTACCTTTAGGGATTGTCTCATGGATTATTCAGTTTAGTTACACAGAAGTAATGCTTGAATTGGGATAATGCAAGCAATGGTGACATAGTGCCCTTTTGGAGTAGTGTGACGTGACAGAACAGCCAGCTGTTTAATAGGCATTTCTAACTAATGTGTACTGCAATAGCTAAAACTTCTCAGTCCCTTCAGCGAAGGGTAAGCCCTGATGATCAGCTCATGTATTTTGTTTGTGAAGAAGGGAACGTCTGAAAACAGTTCAAATTATGTTTAATATTGATGGTGAAGGAAAACCATGCCAGCGCCAAACACGGCTTAAAATTCAACCAATTTAAAAAGTAAAGCTATCATTTCCTCCTGTGATTTTTCATTCCTGTCTTTAGCAGAGAATGTATGGGAGGTGGAAGGTGGCAGGTTTTAGCTGACACCTTGGCATCATCTAATAGGCTTGGTTGCAGTGAGAGAAAAGTTGAGCTGACCAGGAACCTCTGTATTACTCTTTTGCATTGGTAACTATACGCAGATGTGCAGGTGGGAGGTTATAGCTCTTCTGTTAGCAAAGCTCCAACAGTCGGGTTTGCATCTCACAATTCAGGCACTAAACTAGTTTCCAGTAGTAGTGGGATTTCAAATTAGAATATGAGCATGTGAAAGAGACAAGTCACTAGGCTTTTACATAATTGAATAGTTCAACTTCACTTGTAGAGCACTTCTACTGGGGCAGTGTGTCTAGTAGAGGTGCACCAGCAGAAGTGTCCTGTGTAAGGTTAGAAAAGGATGTGTGAGACTGCTAAGGACACATGTGGTTTTGTTCTCTTTAACTCAAGTGGTGTGTGGATGGTTTAGTCAGCTGGAGAAGATGAATCTAAAGGGACCGCTTACCTCAGTAAGACCAGTTATCTCAGGAACAGAGGGTTCATGTGAAAAACTGATATTTACTGTGCATGTTATGCTGAAAAGAAAGAGATCTAAAGGCAACTTTTCCTGCAAATCTTGAAGTCCCAGCATTTTAGTCTAACATAACGGATCAGATTAGCAAACATGACTGCTCATACATTAACTAAAATAAGCGGGTGTGAAGGGTGACAAATTGGATTAAAATGCAGAAATTTTTAAGTGTAATTGATAACCTTATTGGTACACATGCCCTTACACTTCATGCAGATAACAGGGGAAGCCTAATTGTCATTCAGAGTGGGAATTTGCATGGGGAGAGAAAGGCTGGTTTGGGATTTTTTTAAAAGGAATACACCAGAAGGATGCGTGTCTACCAAGTGCCTATCTCTTTCTAGCGGATTTCGTAGAAACCCAGTGTGCTACATCAAAGACAACTGGAGGAGTGGCTGGGAAAAATTGTATAGCTGGTAATGCTGGCTTTTTATGACATTTAGCTACAACAGAAAACAGATCACAGACCAGAGAGGAAACAGCCTAATGAGAGTATTCAGAGGTGTTGAAATAAAGATAATATTGTCTAGGTGGTGACATAAAAGACAACTTTATGTCTAGAATGGTAATGAGGATGCTCCCGCCTTTTAGGCTCCTGACAGACTTTGAAGTAAAGAGGGGAAGAAATACAGAGGAAAGGGAAGAGTCAGCGGTGGCCAGAGGACAGGGTTGGAGAGATTGTAAAGTGCTGGCAGAGAGAGCTACCAGCAAATGCTGGAAATGCACCCATCCTGTGCCTTGCTGTATATTGTAAAAAATAAATAAGTGGTAAAGCCATGGTTTTACCATCTGCAGACTGGCTGATAGTTAGCCCCAAATGAGTGTAGTCTAAATAAAGATCTTAAAGAAACAGGCTACAGAAAGCCTTTTATCAACACCCCCAGCAGACCTTTCCCAGCACTGTTGCAGTGGATCTGTGAGCACCATCACACGTGCTGTGATGTTTGTAGCTGTCTGCACGTACTTCCATACTGGGTCCCGGTGCCTGCTGAGAATTTGGCCAGCAGCAGGGCAGGTTTTGTCCTCCTGTGAGATCTTGCCCATCTGACCTCTGCTGCCTTGAAGCTCCTGTGGATGACTTAGCTTACCGTCTTGCAATGCTTCACTTGCAGCCTTCTGCCTCTCTCCCTTGCAGCCGTCTTTTGAACATGCCTTTCTATATGGTAAGTTTGTAAAAGCTGTGGTTGATTCATAGCACACAATTGCTTGGAAGCTGTGGTAAATCCTCTCTTTTGGTTAGCAGAATGAAACCTGATAGCTTGACCTAGAAATTCAAAGAAAAGAGGCAGAAGGAAAAGGAGAGTTTAATGGATTAACTCCACAGAGTAGCTGAGATAAAGGCTCTGTGTTTCATTCTGCTGCTGTTTCAACAAAGAGAGGGTTTTCTTTAAGTGTCTGCTTTAACCCATGTGGATGGATCTCTGCTAGTTGGTGACCCAGGAGAGCAAAGAACTTTCATCTGTACCAAAGGAGTGCACGGATCCTTTTTCTTCCCTTGCAAACACATTTAAAAAATACAGTTCTGTTTTATTTAGTCAGAATAATGAAATGCAGAAGGTGAGAGGTTGAGAAGACAGAGGTAAACAACAGAGGGAAAATGTTTTCTGGTTAGCCTAATGGAGAACATACTTAGAAAAGATGTTGCACATGGCAGGGGCCACAAGGGAGATGCCTCTGCACAGTAGAGAAAACTGATGCCAAATGAGCAGAAGGAGCAATTCAATGACCAAATCTTTCAGATATCTTTTTAGAATAAAACGTACAATTATTACTTGGATTCTGAAAGTACTTGACACTTCTGTGTATTTTGTGGGAGGCTTGTGGTTGGGTCAGTAGTGGTCTAATCTCCATATTATTCTGAAGGATTCTAAAAAAATATATATATTTATTTACTGCCTTGCAGGTGGCAAAGGTCTGCAAATTTCCTCCAGACAAGCCTGTTTCCTATTAAGAAGATGCTGATCATTGACATTTAACATCTGTGCCCAATAGAGAGCACATAGTTCTCTGAGGAAACTTAGGTTTGGGAAGGAGACAGGGACCTAAAATTGTTTGTGCTCCACTGAGACATTCATATTTACCGATGTCTGAGAGATGCTTAAAGGGGTTGCCTGATAAATTATTCTACTGTCTTGCTTGACTCTGTGGCTGAACATTGGAAAGATAGCATTTTGCCATTAAATGAAAAATACAGGGACAAGAACGTGTCTGTCTCCCTGGTCTGCCTGTGTGATGGCTTTGCTGGCACCATCCATCTTGCAAAGCAGTACACTTGTTTGTGACCTAAGAGATAAACCCTGTGTCACAGAGTGTACCCTGCTCCTGCCCAGCTGTAAAACGATCATTAAAAGAGCTCTGACCTTTCAGTTTCTTTCTTTATGTAGTTTCTGGTGTGATCTAACAACAGTAGAGTAACAGCCGTGGAGTCGGTAGTTCCCCAAATAATTTTCTTCCCTTCATAAGAAACACCGCTCCCCAGCCAACAAACTCATAGAATAGAATCATAGAATCATTTAGGTTGGAAAAGACCTTTAAGATCATCAAGTCCAACCGTTAACCTAGCACTGCCAAGTCCACCACTAGACCATGTCCCTAAGCACCACATCTACATGTCTTTTAAATACTTCCAGGGATGGTGACTCCAACACTTCCCTGGGCAGCCTGTTCCAATGCTTGACAACCCTTTCGGTGAAGAAATTTTTCCTAGTATCCAATCTAAACCTCCCCTGGTGCAACTTGAGGCCATTTCCTCTTGTCCTATCACTTGTTACCTGGGAAAAGAGACCGACACCTACCTCGCTACAGCCTCCTTTCAGGTAGCTGTAGAGAGCAATAAGGTCTCCCCTCAGCCTCCTTTTCTCCAGGCTAAACAACCCCAGTTCCCTCAGCCACTCCTCATAAGACTTGTTCTCCAGACCCTTCACCAGCTTCGTTGCTCTTCTTTGGACACGCTCCAGCACCTCAATGTCTTTCTTGTAGCGAGGGGTCCAAAACTGTGAGGTGTGGCCTCACCAGTGCTGAGTATAGGGGGATGATCACTTCCCTAGTCCTGCTGGCCACACTATTTCTGATACGAGCCAGGATGCCATTGGCCTTCTTGGCCACCTGGGCACACTGCTGGCTCATATTCAGCTGGCTGTCGACCAACATGCCCAGGTCCTTTTCCGCTGGGCAGCTTTCCAGCCACTCTTCCCTAAGCCTGTAGCGTTGCATGGGGTTGTTGTGACCCAAGTGCAGGACCCGACACTTAGCCTTGTTGAACCTCATACAATTGGCTTTAGCCCATCGATCCAGCCTGTCCAGATCGCTCTGTAGAGCCTTTCTACCCTCAAACAGATCAACACTCCCACCCAACTTGGTGTCGTCTGCAAACTTACTGAGGGTGCACTCGATCCCCTCGTCCAGATCATTGATAAAGATACTAAACAGAACTGGCCCCGATACTGAGCCCTGGGGAACACCACTTGTGACTGGCCGCCAACTGGATGTAACTCCATTCACCATAACTCTTTGGGCCCGGCCGTGCAGCCAGTTTTTTACCCAGTGAAGAGTGCACCTGTCTAAGCCGTGAGCTGCCAGCTTCTCTAGGAGAATGCTGTGGGAGACAGTGTCAAAGGCTTTACTAAAGTCTAGGTAGACAACGTCCACAGCCTTTCCCTCATCCACTAAGCAGATCACCTTGTGTTGTGGTTTAACCTCAGCCGGCAACTGAGCACCACACAGCCGCTTGCTCACTCTTCCCCCGCCGGTGGGATGGGGGAGAGAATCGGAAGGGTAAAAGTGAGAAAACTTGTGGGTTGAGATAAGAACTGTTTAATAATTGAAATATAATAATAATAAAAAATAATAATAAAAGAATATACAAAGCAAGTGATGCACAATGCAATTGCTCGCCACCCACTAACTGATGCCCAGCCAGTTCCCCAGCAGCGGCCCCCCCAGCCAGCTTTCCCCCAGTTTATATACTGAGCATGACGTCACATGGTATGGAATATCCCTGTGGCCAGTTTGGGTCAGCTGTCCTGGCTGTGCCCCCTCCCAGCTTCTGGTGCACCTCCAGCCTTCTCAGTCAGTAGAGCATGGGAAGCTGAAAAGTCCTTGAATAGCGTAAGCACTACTTAGCAACAACTAAAACATCAGTGTGTTATCAACATTATTCTCATACTAAATACAAAAAACAGCTACTAGGAAGAAAATTAACTCTATCCCTGCCGAAACCAGGACACTTTGTCATAGAAGGAAATCAGGTTAGTCAAGCAGGACCTGCCTTTCGTAAACCCATGCTGACTGGGCCTGATCACTTGGTTGTCCTGTACATGCTGTGTGATGGCACTCAAGATGATCTGCTCCATAACCTCCACTGAGGTCAGGCTGACAGGTCTGTAGTTCCCTGGATCCTCCTTCCGGCCCTTCTTGTAGATGGGTGTCACATTTGCTAACCTTCAGCCAACTGGGACCTCCCCGGTTAGCCAGGACTGCTGATAAATGATTGAAAGTGGCTTGGTGAGCACTTCTGCCAGCTCCCTTAGTACCCTTGGGTGGATCCTATCCAGCCCCATAGACTTGTGTGTGTCTAAGTGGTGTAGCAGGTCGCTAACCATTTCCCCTTGGATTACGGGGGCTTCATTCTGCTCCCCGTCCCTGTCTTCCAACTCAGGGGGCTGGGTACCCAGAGAACAACTGGTCTGACTATTAAAGACTGAGGCAAAGAAGGCATTAAGTACCTCAGCCTTTTCCTCATCCTTTGTCACTATGTTTCCCCCCACCTACAATAAAGGATGGAGAATCTCCTTAGCCCTCCTTTGTTGCTAATGTATTTATAGGAACATTTTTTATTGTCTTTATGGCAGTAGCCAGATTAAGTTCTAGTTGGGCTTTGGCCCTTCTAATTTTCTCCCTGCATAACCTCATGACATCTTTGTAGTCCTGAGTTGCCTGCCCCTTCTTCCAAAGCTCATAAACTCTCTTTTTTTTCCCAAGTTCCAGCCAAAACTCTGTTCAGCCAGACCGGTTGTCTTCTGTACTGGCTCATCTTTCGGCACATAGGGACAGCCTGCTTCTGCGCTTTTAAGATTTCCTTCTTGAAGAACGTGCAGCCTTCCTGGATTCCTTTGCCCTTCAGGACTGCCTCCCAAGGGACTCTGTCAACCAGACTCCTAAAGAGGCCAAAGTCTGCCCTCCCGAAGCCTAAGGTAGCAGTTCTGCTGACCACCCTCCTTACTTCTCCAAGAATCGAAAACTCTTACCATTTTGTGATCATTATGCCCAAGGCTCACAACACAGTTTGTAATAGACTTTACATACAATTCCTTATTTCTTAAAAATTCAGCAGTTTCTCTTTGCTCATGTTTTGACACATTCAGATTCATGGGATACAGTTAGTTTTAATTAATCTTTTTTTTCTTCTACTTCCAGAATTTTAAAACTGTAGTTTGATTCTTTTGTAACTTACAAATTGATTTTTTTTTCTTTTGAGAACCTTTTTATTCTACCCGTATAATTTTAATCTTTTCAAGTCAAAGGGCAGTTCAGGTACCTGCTCTTTCTTTGCATTTAGACACTGTTTGAGGTGCAGATCTGCCATTTATCAGAGAACTGAGATGTGACACCCCAGCTGCTTGGCCCTGCAAGTATTACCTAGACACTCAGGTGTTTTAACTGCCTTGCCTCCCTTAGCAAGTGTTTCAGTGAGGGTGTCCAGGATCATCTTCCACTTATGGTTTCTCTTCTGAATCAGAGAGGCGGTCTGGCTGTCATCCTGGAGTGGGTGTCCTTACATTTGTCAATGACCAATTAACAGAAGGTTTTTAAATTTCAATAATTTTCTATTTGTGGAAATGCACATTAGGTAGAGAGCTACATTATCATCCATAACAACTGGTCTACACAGCTAAACAGATCGCCTAGTAAGGGATGATCATAGGAGGAATCTGAACGGGAGAAGTGCCACCTGAAACAGGGCGCAAATAAGTTGTACATTCAAAAATTGAGGTTTTAGCCTGACACGCGTATGGAAATTATCTTCAGTACTGTGGATGATTCTTTATCTATACATCAGCAGATTTTCCAAATCATTACATAGCTTAAGCTGGGACTTTTAGTTTTTCTTGTGCCGTGACACGTTGCTCTACACTTGTCAAGCAGAATATAAAAACTCAGAGTACAGACATGGAGAAATTAAATAATACGTTTATAATCTTATCCCATGTCATAATACCCAGTGTCTGTATTGCATGCTTTGAGATAGACTTATGACTGAGGAATAAATTTTGCACTTCAGTTGGCTGATGATGCTCACTTCTTGATCCTGAAGTAAGAGTGAAGGCTTGAGGCAAAAGATGTCAGTTTTGTAATAGTGCTTAAAATATACATACACCTAAAAGAATTGCAGTTACACATTCGAGACCTTCACTTGTGGTCTGTGGACAGGACAGAGTCTTACCATGAAAAGAAATGAGATTCAGGAATGTCAGACCCCAGACATGGGTGTGAATGAAATCTATTTGTAGCCATTGCACCCAAATTCTGAGGTTGCCATAATAATGAGATGATACAATTACAAATCTTACATATATATTAAAAAATAAGAATGCATATCATTTATGTTTTTGTTCTTAATGATCACACACTCAAGCTGGTTTTTTTATTTATACTCCAGATGAGATTCTCCTCTCATCGCGTAACTCTGGGAACTTAAGCTTTATACATAATGCTAATATTGCAAGCTTTGTGATAAAATCCAAAATATTGGCAATGTTATGGGTAGAAGATTATGTTGCTTCAGATTATAAATGTAATGAATTTGCAAGACCTGTGGTGGCTTTCAAGTAATCTTTTGTTGTTCTGGTTTTTTGAAGGAGGTGTATGAAAATGAACTGAGAGCAAACAGCATGTAGAATGGCACAGGAGGGAGTTTTTCATTACTGTTGTATTTATCATTTAGCACAACCCTGAGCTCTGTCAGACTTAAATGGCAAGCTCATTGTTAATTTCAAAGTTCAAAGTGTCCTTTAATCTTTCCCTTATTTTGCTCACTCATAAACAGCATTATGGTTTTCAGTGCCCGATTGCAGGGTTCTTGCCAGTATTATCAGGTTGTCCTTGATAGGTGGGAAAATCCATCTTGCTAAAGGAGCCATGATTCAAGAGGTCAGAGCATTGTCTGTCTCTGGAAACAAGGCCCATGAGATACTGCTTAACAAAGGGGTCTATTTGCAATGTGGAGCCTCAGCATATATCTGGTAAGTGCCTGGACGTCAGAGCTGAAGAAATAAATGAAAATAAAGAAAATAAATACCCAGCACTACTAAACACTTGCCAGTACACTGAGGAGAAGAAAGAAGTCCATAGAAGGAGCCACTTTTTATTAAGCAATTTTCTTAACAAGGATTATTTCTTACTTTTTGAAATGTGCTCATGGTGTTTTCACTTTCTAGCTAAATGGAAAGAGTAACATTTTGTGAGAGGCTTTTGTATTCATCCCTCCTTCTGCTACAGCTTTCATGCTAATAGGCTGCACAGATCCCAGAAGCAGTTTTCTGTGTGGCTGTGGCAGGTCTGTTAGTAGATTAAATGGTCAAGGTGGATTTTTAAAGGGATTTAGTATGTTTGGAGTTTGTGAGAGATTTTGAGTTTAAAACCCACTAAGGTTGATTATTCCCAGAAGAGATAAAGGTTTGGCAAAAATGAGGGAAATTTCCCTTTCTAAACCACCTGTCTTGATCCCTCAAAATCTAATATAGGTGAAAGAGAAAGGTAAAAATTACCTTTTCAATCCTAAAAATGAAATCAGGTTGGCTAGCTTTGGTGATAATTCAGCAATTCTGTCTAGGAAGTGGGTCTAGAGTCCCGACTCCACATAGACCTATGAATGTTTGGCTAGATTCCAGTCTAAATTGTATTCCGATTGGTAAACTAGAAATGAAAATTTCCATTGCTAATATGCTGAGCTGGCCGGCTCCCTTTATTATATTATTTAACGGCGCGCTGCCCTATTGACCAAGTCCATGTCAAACTTGAATGAATGCTCGCAAAGGATGTTATGTCACGCCCTTCTTAGAAGCCACTGGCGTTTCGTGATGCCTGTCTGTCTTTCAACCAATATTCTTACTCTTCCATACAGACATTCACAAGTGTATAATCTCTTTGTCATTGCATTGTAGTAGTCTTGAAGTAGTTTTAATGATTTTCTGCTTCATGTTGTCTGTATTAGACATACATTTTCTATATGGGGACCATAGGACTGAAACTCTCTTCTCTTTTTCATGGGATCAGTATAGGTTACTATTGTTGGAGCTATTTCACAAATGCATTTTTTGTGAACTTTGGTTTATTTTTTGTTAATACACAATACCAAAAGGCAAAGGTAGCTTCTCAGCAATATAAAATTCTCCTAACTTTTAAGGGCACAGGGAAGATAATACTGAGTACAGTCATTGGGCCGCTCTGGCTGATGCCATACCTTCAACAGTGGTGGTTCAGTTCCCCGCTACCCATCACCATGCCTCCTGAAGGCAGGAGAACCAAATAAACACATGTATTCTGGACTTGCCACCATTGGGGCAGAATGTCAGCCTCAGAAGACCAGTGATCAAATAACTGATTTAATTCAATACCAGGAATGCTTAGTGATTCCCATCAAAGGTTGGGTCTATTCTGCCTTTATATGAGCAGCCACAATCAGCAGCATAATAGCTTGTTTAAAAAAGACAATGATAGAAAAGTGAGATTCCCCTGACGATGCGTCTGTAGCAGGGTCACATGTACTGGAAGGCACAGTGGGGCTGAAGAGATCTTCTCAACCTTCTGAAAGATGCAACAGCATTAATTTAGACTGTTGTTATATACGATGTACCACTCTACGCAAGCAGATGCAGGTAGAGTCACTGCTGAAAATAATTGCTGACAAAACACTCATCATTTTTTCATGTGTCAAAATTATGTTTGCAAATGGCCTTAATTTCCCTTGTCCCTGTGACCTGGCCTATATTCCAAGGTCCCAGCTCATAGGGCCATTTAAGGCCACTTTCCTCAGAGCCTTTGTGTTTTAGGAGTCCCAGAAACGGAAGAGCTCTTTTAGCCATTTATCTTTCTGCTGTATCAGCAGCTGTTCAACTCAGTTGTATCGCGGCTCCCTCACCCTTTTTGTGCTGCCCACCTGCGTGGGGCAGCGCAGGGGGAATGAATGGGATCCGAGGGGAAAGGGGGCAAGCAAACAGGTTACGGCAGGAAACTGCAGAAGAAGATGCAGTACTTTTGATGGAGCAAAACAACACTTTCCACAAAAGAATTGCTAAATTAGGTGGTCTTTTTATTAAGTGGTTGACAGTTAAAGAGCCTGTGGGGCCACACGGGGCTCTCAGGAATACTGTTTGGGCTCTGCAGAAGGTTGGACATGGGACGGTTAGACTGGTTTGCTGCTTTTAGGCTGTCTTTATGTTGATAAGGCCTATGTATTTTTTTCCTAATCCTGAGGTTCTACAGACGATCATTCATCTCATTTACGTATATAGCTGGCTTCTACTTTGATTAATTGTACTTGGAGAAGGGGGCTGAACCGTTCCCCTCCGGAGGTCCCTTCCAACCTGAACGATTCTGTGGTTCCATGTTGCACGCTGCCAGTTCAGCTCCAGCCTTGCCTCTCTTTGCAGTCAGCAACTTTGCCCGCAGCGTTAACTTGCTTGTGCTATCTGGGGGCACCAGCTGGAGTCATTTGCAAACGCTGTCTTTATGAAATAAGTCACGAAGTGTTTTGTTTCTTAGCATGAATTTAGTTTTCAGGGCAGTGGCCGTTTCTAAAATGACGTCAATTTGTCTTTCATGCAAAAGTTCTCCTTCGCCTGAGACTTCATATGCTTTATGACGATTATTTCTGGGTTTGGAAGTTACAATTGTTAACAGTTCTTTGGGCCAACACTAGCTTTGCTCTTGCATAAATTTTGTGGTGCTTTTTCTTTGTTTGTTTGAAAGAAAATTTCTGAAATTCTCGGGCTTCCATGTTGTGATGAAATATAATTGGTCTCAAGAGCACAGATTATAATGTGGAAAAGAAGCCAATTCCTGAGAATGCTTTTGGTCGAAAGTAAATTCATACTACTCTGTGTAATCTTGCCTTGATTTACATAAGGTCTCTGTTCTATCAGTAGATGCTGCAGTACCTTGTGACAGACTCAGGAGATGATTTAGTTTATATGAAATGGAGCAGGTTTTATTCGCTGTTGTTGCTGGGTTTTGGGCTTTTGCATTTTTGTTTGTGGCTTTGTTTGTTTTAAGTAAGCACATCATACAGACGGCAAACTGGGTTTACAGTGTTTTCTTATTAAGGACAGCTATACTGCCGTCTGTTCTCGGCTTTTATGTTAAACACACTGACAAATGTGAAGCAGATTCCCTGTTTTCGGGAGGTGAAGCTCAGCTGTGGCCTGTACTAGAACCGTCCTGGATAGGCCTGCCATGTTGGTATGTAATTGTATGTATACAGTTATGTATGTGTGTAGCTGTTTGTAGCCAGAACTGTTCTCATATGAGGAAAGATGTGCTGATGCAGCTGCTTTCAGAAGGAGCCCAAAGAATTTCTCCTTTCTGCGATAAAGCGATTCCTAAACTTCACTGAGTATTTTAGCTGTGATTTGACTCCGGTAAGATAATGTCTCCAGTCAGCTTTGTCTCCGACAGAAGTCATTTCTGCCCCCAGCCATTCATTCCCTCGCTCATTGCTTTTGTCAGTGTAAACATTTGTGCAGCTTTGTGGTAAATCAGACTGGGGAGCTGACATGGGTTTTTTGGCTGGGGCAGCCCAAGGGTGATAAGAAGAGGCTGGGGTAGGGAGGATAGGACTGCTTTCAGCAGCAACGTCAGCTTATGGCAGCTTTACCGATTAGCGATACTGCAGCTGGAGGCTCTGGGAATTTTCAGAAAGGAAGCATCAGTCATTTCCTGAAATTGAGTTTTGCAAACCAGTATAGACTCGACGTGGTGTGTGTTGGATAAGAAAACTTATCCAAATCCAAGGAACCAGTTTCCACTTGATAATACCCTGGATGGATTAAGTGCATGTTTGACCTTTTAAATTGTTCTGTGCGTGTTTGCCTTTGGTGTGTGTGCGCACCTGCTTCAACACCAAGAGATTATAAATTTAGCTTGTTTCAGGCTCCTTAGTTCTGCTCTGAATCGTGTCATCTGTGGGCATGACACAGCTGTGATTCAGTCGCTGGGTGAAGAATATCAAGCCGTTTGCTCAGGGAGGGTCTCCAGATTCACTAGTCAGCTGTCAGGTGACCAGTCTGGGAGGAACTGAGGAACCCTGTCCTGGCAATTGCTTGTTGCGAGGATAATGATGGTGTTGAAGAGGATAAAATGTACATAAAATGACAGAGAGACAACTCTCTCTGCTTTACTTGTAAAGATGTTGGATTGCAGCTGGAAGTAACTGATAAGGAACATAGCAGAGCTGGAAATGAGCAGTGACCATCTTGCCTTCTTTCAAGTGTGTTGTGCCCTCTTGGGACATCAGGGAGCTTTCTGGTTTTTAAAGGCCAGTAAATGGGTGATTAGTGAACAGAAAGGAGTTGTAAATCCTTCCAAAAACATACTTTGCATTTTTAATAAGTAAAAAGTCTCCTGGAATGATGTGTGATCAAATGTTTTTTTATTTCCTGTCAACTAAGCTAATTGATACAACGACTCACTGTACAGAAAAGCTTCTCTCCTGCATTTCATTGCTTCATCTTAGTCTATATCAGCTAGAAAACAGATCCTTCTTATAGACTGGCAGTGACCTTCAGGGCCAATAAATAAGTTTTTAAGCAGAAATAAGTGTGTCATTTCATTGTCCTCTGCCCTTTTCTAGCAGCAAATCTAGATGCCCTCTAATGCTGCCCACCAATATAGCATGGAGCATTTGCTTGTTCAGTGCTTTTGAACTAAGGAAAGCCTTAGAAAGCCAGATTAACTTCATTCAGTGTGAGCTGTCAATACAGTCATGAACATGGTCACCAAAAATAGTGAGTATAGCAGAAATAGGTAGCAGCCATAGATGACCGCTGGTGCCTTCACAACAACTCTTCATGCTATCAGCTTAGTTTGTGGTGAGGAAATAAACTGGACTGGAATTTCACTGCTACCAGGGGAACCTGAAGCAAAATCCATGGAGAAGTGGCCCTGACTAACTCCGGGACTGTGCTGACCTACCCTTACTCTTCTTCACTGTGAATACTTTTGAAAACCTTCCCCATTTTCAAGGGAAATAACATAACCAGCTAGAGAGCAATCAGTCTGGATCCAGGCTTTTCTTATATGGTTGCTTTAACAAAATGTGTATCTTCATTAATCAAATTACAAATGTAATTAATTTTATTGAATGACTTTAATTGGAATGAAGACAGTGTTGTGGAGAAAATACATGGAACTAATGAACCTGATGTTTTTTAAGCATCTGGAGTTGAGGTAATCTCTAGTTTCAGCGCACAGAACAAAAATAATTTGAGTTCAATTAATTCTCTGTTTTCTAGACTGTACCTTTAAAATTCTTAGCAGCTGGTAAAAGAGAAAAATACTTCATTACCTTATCTTTCCTTTTGCTTTCTCAGCTTTAGCTGAATTTGGGAGGGTGCGGGTTGCTCCAGTGGCAAGCGATTAGCTTGTCCCTCTGCTTTTTTTTATTATTACTTGTCATTTTCAATCCTCTTCCCTAATTCTTTTCTATATAACATCTCATATGCATTTCCTCTGTCATCTGGGCATCCTCTGCCTCTCCTCTTCTTTGCTTACCAATTCCTTTGCTTTTCTTTCAAGTGTGCTTATTATTAGCCTGTGCTGACTGGAGTCGTAAGTATGCGTGTTGCTTAGTTTTCCATGGCATAGAGAGACTTGGCTAGCACCTTATTAAATAGTCTGTGACTATTCCTTGCAGACGGACTACGTGCTGACTTTTAGAAAAGGTCTCTATGCTCAACTGGTACAATCATCATCACCAGACTGAAGGAATCGGCTGTATAACATGTCAGCATAGCTCCTTAATTTGCTTTCTATTAACTGAATAGTTTTACCTCCTTTCTGTGGATTTGCTGACTGACAGGAAATCTCTCTCCTGTCTCTGATTTTTTTTTTCTTCTCCTATCTGGGTGTGTTGGGATACAGAAGAGATTCAGTGTGTGACAGAATCAAAGAATCATAGAATCATTAAGGTTGGAAAAGACCTCTAAGATCCAACACCACCATAGGGTTATGTTAGTGCTTGGATGCTATAATTACCTGCGTAAAACTGAGCTGTTCTTTAAACTGAATCACTGCGCTCAAATGTTGTTTTTTGCTGTGCCAAAAAGCTGTGTATCTGGGCCTGCTTTTTTGTTTTTTCCTTTTTCAATCCATGGAACAACAGGTAGGATAGCCTATTTGCTTTACTTTCTCAAGACAGAAGTATGTGCAACCAACTCCCTGGGACAAGATGCTAGGTCCTACGTTGCTTTGAAGCAATCCTGATTTTCAGTTTCAGTTCAGTCTACACGACATTAACTTAAGTTTTAGTGTACTGAAAAGCAGCAGGGTGTAAATCTAATAACAAACACTGTTGTGTTCTCCCACCAACTGTGCTCTTCCCCAAAAGAAAGAAGAGAATAGAGGCAAGGGAAGGGAAGCCATAGACCTTTCCAGCAATAAAATGATACTGTTCATCTTGGTTTTAATACTCTGTTAAGGAAAGGATCTGATGATAATGCTGATTTTGGAGATTTTAATCTGGTAGTCCCTAGGACAGATGAATCTTCACTTGCATTTTTTGGCAGCATGCTTCAGATGTGACCCAGTGAGAAAAGAAGTAGCTGGGACTTTGGATTGCCCATTGAGACAGCCGGGAAAAGCGTGGTTGCAAATCCATGCTGGTTTGTTTGTGGGTTTTTTTTTTATCTCTGCATGAAAACAAAAGTTACTTCCAATTGGTTTACATCGATGGAAAACCAGAGGTACTAACCTAAAACTTTGTTTCTTCCTTCCCCCCTTTTTTTTTGTACTTTGTTTTCATATGCCGCAACCTTTTATTTGTCACTCTTACAGTAACTAGCTGTACCTCCAAAACGCCAGTTTTAGTGCACAATGTCTACAACTAGGATTGAAAGAAGGAAAACTGAGGATTTGTAAAATAAAGCCCAACACTGGCAACATCAGCAGATTGATGGTATGGTCTGGTCCTCCCCTTCCTACTTCTTCCAACCCAACATTGCATCTCCCTTCAAAACCTGTCTTTGATTAAGTCATTATCTGTAGTGTTAATAAAATCAGCTGTGGACACTCAGTGCTACCTGGAAGGAGTGGTAGGTCTGTTGAGAGAAGTGCTGACTATTGCCTGTCTCCTCTGTGTTTGGAAGTAGCCTATGCAGAATATCCTCTGGTGAAAGCCAGCATGGTCCATGTCCCATCCATAGATGTAAGTGTCAGTGCACCTGATCGTTATCTAGCTACAATGCAATAGGAAATGTGACTTGAAGATAGAGGAGAAAGCTTTGTGTGAGACCAGAGAGACTGTGCTGCCTGGCATGGTAGTTGGTTCTCCTTGCCAGCTCATTGCCACGTGGCTATGAGGTGCATCCAGTTTCAGTAGCATATGTTGTGTCAATGATGATGACATTCATCTGCTTCTTTGATGAGCAGACTAGAATAATCACTGGAAAGAGAATAAGAAAATGGAAAATGTTATTTAGAAGGGAGAGATAAAAGGTAAAGGAGAGGACCACAACTTAAAGTCCTTCATAATTCAGTAGTAATACAGCATTAAGCAATGTATCTTTGTAGTTAGATGGGATCTTCACTGGGTACTGGAGATTATTTAACGCTTCTGCTTTGCTGTGTTGAGGTTGACTAGAACTTAAGAAAAGTCCTTTACTGGAGAGAGTTGATCTAGCATTTCAATGTGGTTGGTACCATATGATACTTTCTTTTCAGTC
Source organism: Aptenodytes patagonicus (assembly GCF_965638725.1). Lineage (NCBI taxonomy): Eukaryota > Metazoa > Chordata > Aves > Sphenisciformes > Spheniscidae > Aptenodytes > Aptenodytes patagonicus. The sequence goes on along the minus strand of NC_134955.1, from coordinate 29,400,035 downwards.
CCAGAAAATCCCCAGAAAGTTATAAGACACAAGAAGGTATTTTATTTCACTGAACTTTCACTAACATGAGATTATAGGAGCTCCTGCAGTACGCTGCTGAGGAAGTGGGGAGTCTCATTTTCCTTAATACAAGTAAGGCATCTCCCCCTTCTCCTTTCTTCTGCTAAGATTTGAAAGAAAAGGATGAGCTACAGTGAGGGATGTTGCATTCAGAAAGTTTGTTCTTAAAATACGTTGTGCTATATCCGTTAAGGAGTTTGCAGAAAGCTTGGTTAAAGCTTCTGTGTGCATTTTGCATGTCTTCACTACAGAGCGGGAGAGCTCTGGTACTACAACCATAGATAATGGGCCTCGAGTGTAGATACTAGCCCTGAAAATTTGTCCTGTCAAAGCGGTGTGGTTGGAGTTGTTTGAACTGGGGAAACTTAATACATGTGAGACTGAGAGTGGGAGTCAGTCTGGCACTGGGTGCAACCAAAAAGTCTGAGACTCAAACCACAGGTTCTGGATAAGATCTATGAACTGTGTTTCTGTAGTAAGGCATTAGTTCTGGAGGATTTTGTTACATGAGAGAAACAGGGTGGTTCAGGTGGCATCTCATCTGTTTCTTCTGCTGACTGAGAAGGAAATCATTTCAGAGGTGGATCCACTCAGTTGTTCTCTAAACATTTTAAAGTTTCTCTCAGGCTCTTGCTGTCGGCAAAATCCATCAGGGAGAGCTAGCTGTAACAGAATCAGAACGACAGTGCCTTGCAAGGGTTTGGTTAATAATAAAAAATAAGTGTAATATATCAGAATTCCTTAAATACTATAGTGTTATCTTTATGCTAGATGTGCATAGATAAGAAGAAATAAACCAAGGAGATAATTTTTTGGCATCCTCCAGACTTCTCCATATTTGCTTGAGGTACTTCAGACTTGACCTGGGAAGAGGGAGTGAAACAGTTTGATCCCATGTCTGTTCCAATTTTGGTCTTTTTGCTGACACAGCTAAGAGGAGGGTAGTTGTGAATTGTTGCTGAAGCTTCATAAATTGGAAGTCAAAGACACACCATGAAGAGATTATGTTACAATGTCCTGATAGGTACTGAATAGGTGGTCCTGCTGTATGTTACTTTCTCTTTTAGTGTGCTGCGTACGTTGCATGCAAGAACCTGTAATCTCCTGCAGTCAATTCTTTATCTTAAAGATTGTGAGGCACAATGCAGCCAGAAAACATGACTAGTGAACGGAGTGCAGGACTTCTAGTCAAGTGAACTAATCCTATTTCCAGCTCTGCTACTGATTCTTTGTAAACTTTGGCACATCACTTAATTTTTGTGCCTCAGTTTCAGTATCTTTAAATGCCACCAGTCCCTAGAAACAACTTTGGAATAAAAATGTTTACTGCTTTCTCACGAGGGAACCTCCAGGCACAGCTGTGTGAGACCCAGTTTTTTTATGACTGCTACACATCTGTATGAGAGCCCCTGCATTAGCAGAAACTAAATTTAACAACTGCTGAGCACTCCTTTGAAGGTCATCCTGTCAAATATTCACAGGGTTCTGTTACATTTTATGCCTGTCAGGAAATCTCCTGGCTCCTATTGTTCTGTAACCAGCATTTTGAAAACTGGAGGGGTTTTTTTTAGAAGTGCTCTGCTCCCTGTGCTACCTGGTCTCCCTCTCCATCCACTTCAGGTTCCTGTCTCTCTTGCTCTCGGTCTCTGTGCATCTGGTATTGCTGGCTGAATCTTGCACAGCCTTCTCTTCATCCCTCCTAACTCTTATTAAATGCAGTTTATCTGTCTGCTGTTAAGTAGTCTATTGATTCACTTTAGAGTTTATTAGATTATCGCTGTCTGGGTTTTGAATTTTTTTTAAGCGGTTTTTCAGACACGTATGTTTGCACCTATGAAAATAAATCAATGAGCGGTGACAATGCACAATTATTTACACGGCTACAGCCGCCACTCTAATGTAGTAATATCATTTAAATGCTTGCTGAGTATTCAGACGGTGAAGGTCTGTACTGCATGCTCTGCAGTGCTGGAGCCCTACGGTAATGTTTTTCATAGCTGTTTATTCCTAAATACTCTTGATGGAAATACAAATGCCACCAAAGCTCCATATGTGGTTTCAAGTACTGAGAAAAGGGGAATGGAGGGCCCTGGAGGGCCCTGTATTGTTTCAAAAAATGGCACTAGAACTTTAAAACGTGTCTGAAAAAGAAACTGAGACGCAATGTGTCTGTTTCAGAGAAAAGAGTGATAAAACCAAGTAGAAAATTGATCTGCAAAGCCTGCAAGTTTATTTGTAAAATTCCCCTCCAGCAGAAGCTTAGACACTGGAATGAAAATCTGCTGCCAGTGCTGAGGTTAACCCTTAGCAGCTCAGAGTAGTTTTCATCACCTATGCCTTCCTAGGGAGACCTTTACTATTATCTTTGCAGAATTTCTCTGGCCAGGGAAGGCAAACAATTTGTCTCAGCAGTGCCTTACAGTTGTGTCTGAAATGATTCATATTTGTTTAAATTTACAAGTGCACTGCACTGTTTTATATTGTGGTGGAGCTGTGTCATGCCAAACGGTGTTACATTTTTCATTGTGCTGGCGGGGATCAGACTTCCTCTGCTGGATCGGTTTCAGTTTCACCAGCTGGTGGGAATAGGGACAGGAATTTGGGGATTACAGATGTTCATGCAGCCAAAAAGGAAACAGACCAAGTTTAAAGGGGCATTGTTAAATTGGCTGGCTTTTCTTTTCCTGAAGATACGGAGACCTCAAAAGACTTTTTAGTGTCATAGTTCATCACTTCCCCCCCCCAGTTCTTGGTAATCTGTCCTCCATTAGGAAAGTGTTCTTCTAAAAACCTTTAGCTTACCAAAATGACATAGTTGCACCAGAAAAGACTCCATCTTTTCATGTAAAACCTCCAGTTCGCTGCGGATGTGTTTGTACAGGCACAAGCCTCAATTTAGCAGAACTCTTAAACACATAGTGAAACATTGCTAATGCTAACTGAACATTTGTCGAAGTTACATTTACACTTGGGGCCACACTCTTTGGAGAGAAATATGTAAGTATGCACGCATGCATATGTGCTCAAAGGAAGAGATTTCATATCTAGTATTAAAACTGACCCAGAGCCATTGATGTGGGCTCACAGTTTATTTGTAGGGTAAAGTCTCTTTCAAAGAGCTTTTTGTTTGTCACTGTATTTTTTTTAACTGATTTTTCTTTCTTTGCTGAACTATTCCTTTTTCAGTCCCCATTTCAGTAGGGTTTTTTCTTTCTGTGGCACAGCCATTGGTGTGGTACAATCAGAGCTCCTCTGTTCCATTCTTCTGCTAAAGGCTTCCTCCAGCCTGGCTTTATTTTACCCTCAAAGGCTGCTGAAAAGAAACTCTGTTGCTTTCCTGCTTATTTTAGACAAGCTCCACTGTAAAGTTAGCATTAGTTCAGTTGGAGGAAAAAACACCTGGTCCTATTCTATACCAGATTTTCTCTACTGCAATATATACTGGTGTGTATTGTTTTATTTTACTATGTTTCTGCAGTTAGCGCTTTCCCGTGCAGCCTCAGGTTTTCATTTCATTGTCCCTTACCTGTGGTTTTGTTGATATAAAACCAAGGGCAAATTGTTGATGTTATCCAAAATAGACTGCGTTGCCTGAGGTGCGCACGTTTAATTTCAGGTGTTAAGCATTCCTATTCCATGCACCACGAGTCTCTCTGCTGCTCCCCTTTTCCGTACCTGCTTTGCTGGAGCGGTTTCCATAGCAATAACCTCTTCAAGTTTTCCAGAAGTGTTACAGGAATGATTTTCTATCTCCTCTTCCTCAACAATTCAGGAAAATGGAGCTTATTAGAGATACTTTTTTGTCCTCTGTGCCTTGATAGGAGCCTAGCAGGGGCATTTTGCAATCCCAGGTAAAGCTGTCTGCAGCGCACAACTGCTCTTCTGTGATGAGGACCCCAGCCGGGCTGCCCACTGCTGCAATTTACTTGTCCTAATACAGGTTGTCTTCCCTTCTCTCTTAACTCAGGCAACAGTATTTTTATGCTGCTCTGACTTCTAAGACGAATGAGCAGGACAAATGTTTAAAAAAAAAACAAAACCCAAACAAAGTATTCAGAAAATGAGGAAAAACTATTATGTATCCTAAAGACTGAGAGCCAATAATTCAAGTTCCCATCACGTTTGTTTCTTCTGCCAGGCATGTGAGGTACTACACAACAGTTCAACTTGCAGCTCAGCAGCATATGGGAAAATATAAATCCCTGGAGAAGGAAAGCATTAAGCAGCTGCCTGGAAGCCCTCAGGAGCCTGACAGTAGGGGGAGGTGGATGTTAACATGGGACAAACAGTGATTATCTTAAAAAGTAATGCATTCAGGGGCAGATACGAGGTTGTGGTTTGAAAGTGAGATGCAGGTGATGAGATCTGTAGCATTGTGGCAAATCCTTACTTTGTGACCTACTAGGCCAGAGGAGAATGACCTGATGAACGCGGGTATCCATGCTAATAACATCCGAGGAGCAGTCCTGAGATACAGCCTAGACCTACAGCACTAGGACTGGGCATTAGGATATACTACCATTTCTAAATTGATGAGCAAGCTATTATGCCAAAAAAAGTTGTTATCGGGTAGACATATGTTGAAAGCAGTTTATAGACAAAGCTGTGAAGTCTTCTAGGGTGACACATGCAAAAATAGCTTCCAAGCACGATGGGGCTAAGTTCATTTAAAACTAGGTTTGCCTAACAGGGACCTTGGGAACAGCTGACTTTGTCTGAAGCACTGTCTGAGACACAAGTCTGTATGGCTCATGCTTAACGTTCACACTTCGAGTTGAAATAGTAGGACATAAGTTAGCTTTATTTTTGCATTCTCCCTCCAGATTTGTGACCAGACAGCAGCAAAGTTGTGAAGTTCATGGGAAAAGCCTCTTTCTCTGGACACAGGAGATGAGCCCCATCCTAGTGCTAAGATCCTTTATGATCTCCATGTGCCCTTGGGGTTTCACTCCGTATCTGAAGTCTGCCAGACCCCTCACTGTGTAGGTTTTCTATTTCACCATTTGTTTCAACCTTGAAAAGACCTTTTTGAATGTTTTAAAAATAACCATGTTGTCATTCCTTAGTTAAAAAAGAGCTTTTCTTCCCTCTGTTTTTTCCCCCTTCAACCTCAATTGTTCAGACTTTTTAATAATTCATATCCCTTTTGACTTCACACACTTGCTTGTGCTACCTGTGGTGCTCAGTAAGAAATGTGCTCTTTGCAGACCTCAAAAGATCAACTGAGAAATTAGTTAAAATGAAGTAGGTGGAGGGTTATGTTTCACCTGCTAATTGAAGTACTAAACCTACAGGTGTTAGGGCTCCTACAGTAGCCTGGCCAAAATGCCAGCGCTAAGTTTATCGCTGGCTGATTTCTCCAGTAGGTATGGATGCTGGCTTTGTAGAAGTGAGTTGTTGCTGAAGAAACAGTGAATTGGAAATTCCCTCTCTCTGTGTATTACATCTCGGCTGCAATATTGTGCTGTTGTGTTTTGCACAGTTACATGCACAGACTAGTAGAGGGAAGGTTAGAGAACTTCACTAGTCTTTCATCCCTTTTGCAGTTTCTTTAAGCTTCCTTTACCTGGAAATCCCAGGTGTTGTGCTCTTTTACTGACTTAAAAAATATCATTTTGACAACCTAATCTTGCAAAAAGACAAAGTCAGAGTATTTCTTCAGGAAAGTGTCATAGCTGCATACGTACAAGATTTGGTTTTTAATTATTGCTACATTCTCTAGCTATAATAAAAGACCTGTCAGCGTATTCATGCTGTCCCTATTCATATTCGGAGGGTTGGAAAGTAGAGGTTTAGATTCATTCTGGATTGAGGTTAGGCAAGCAAGGTCTTTTCTTCAGCATAATGACTTTCAACTCAGTTTGGTGACTGATCAGTTCAGTTGTCTGAATTGTGTATGCGCAAAGAGAAGCAGGGTTGTGCTTTTGCATACATTCAATTTTCATATTTATAAATCAGAATCTGCCTCCATTTAAAAAATGAAGTGTTGTTGCCTTCAGCTTATAAAGAGCAGCTGCCACTGCCATTAAAACTTTGAAATGTTCCCTTGAGAACTCTGAGAGTGCATCTGTCAGAGCCTCGTAGTGGTCTGAGCTTACAAGTGGGAGCAAAGTGTCCCTTATTACTCGAGAGTTTAGACAATAGATCAAAGACGTGAGGTTTAAGCAGCTATCTTTCTTGGATGAGCCTGTCTGCATGGGTAGTTGCAAAGTTCCAGCTGAAAAGGATAGTCTTGCTGCTGCCAAACTTAGGTGGAGTACTGCTGTTGACTTGTTTAGAAGCAACACTGGGTCCTAAGCTAGCAAAACACTAGCACAAGAAAGACCTGTGGTGGCTTTTGGCAGAAAGCTTTTTCTCATTGCCCCAATGGCCTAACTGCAGAAGTAGAAGTGACATTCTGGAGCTCTGCAGATTACTTTGCCTCAGAGGTGGTCTGTAGAGTAAGGCTCTCCTGAATATTTCAAAGAGCACATCCACACCTTATGATATGAAAACTTGCGAGGTAGCTGTGGGTGGGTTTGCGCCAAAACTGGAAGCGATCGGGCTACAGTGGCATAGTGTGGGTGAGACACAGGGCTGATGAGCTCAGGCACACTCCCTCAATGACATGGCTGTGCTCCTGTTAGGACTTATGCTGGTATTTCCATATGGCATTGCACTGCGCAGGCTGGGATTTATGAGGGGAAGGAGGAAATATAAGAGGTCATTGCCGTGTTTGTTGGGCTTAGCTTCCTTAGCTTGCTCCTACATGACTTTGGCACCACGGGTGGTGCTACACTGTGGCTGCAGTGATGCCAGCAGTGTGAGGGGTGCGCAGGAGGTGGCAAGGGCTAAGGTGTCTTCCCAGGGCCTGTGGTCTGTTGGGACTGTGCTGTCTTTAAAGCTGTTCCGGAACGCGCTTGCCTCCCCATGGCTAGCAAAGCTCTGCTGCGGCCATGCTGCGGTGCAGAGGCTGCTTTCTGAGCATCTTTTCCCACCAGGTCTCAGCTTCTGGCAGCCAACTGTACCCCTCCTGTGCACATCACACAAAGAGGAAGCCTTAGCTGTGTTCACACAGACGTTGTTTGCCATGGCTGCACTGTAAGGATACAACTGCACACTTGGAACTAGCTTGGACACATTACACTTACCCTTAAATACTCAGCACATCAATAAGAGATGTAGTTGTATACTGTAATATCACTATGCTGCAGCTGAAGCCATGCCTCAGTTTCTCAACTGTGAAATGGTGTCTACACATCAGGGATCTTTCAAAAGTAACTACGTCTTCCTCAGCTTTGCTACATCTTGCTGTTGCCTATACCTCTTGTCTTGCAGGTCCCTGTCACAAACACCGTCTTGTGCTCCAGGTTTGAGTTAATAATCAAATTAGTTCTAAAGACTTTTTCCTCTGGACTTTGTACACAGAAAATAAGAAGGGATAGAAGAGCTAAAGTTGTCTATTTGTGTAATTTCATGGTGTCTTTTGGCTTTCTGGGTTTCACATCTAATTAATGAACTCCCTTGGCATCTCTGTAGGTTGTACAGCTCTGAGCTCGTTATTGGCACCTTCCAAATGATGACTGTAAAATGCTCTGAAGAAAGTAGTAGTGGTTTGGTGTTTTCATTTTTTTTCTTTCTTTTTTTTTTTTTTTTTTTACAAGCAAGGTCATCTAGATTGTCTTTCTTCTTACGTTGTTTCCTCATTCTTTTGCTGCTGCTTTATTTTTGAAGGTCTTCTCAAAGAGTAGCGTGTGACAAAGAAACATGGTAAGCATGGGTGCTTCCTCTGCACTGGCCATTGGGCAAGCAGAATTGCGTTCTTTCCTCACAGAGCATTACAGCTCTTGTGTTGAGCTGTTTTAGCTGAAGAATAGGGTTGCCATTGTGCAGTTCGACTCCCAGTGCCAGAGAATTGATCAATGACACTAACTTGAGCCCACACCCTCATTTCATCTCTGAATCATGCCAGCTAAAGCAGGATGGTGTTATAAGTGGGTAGGTTTTGGCCTTTCATACCACAGTTAGTGTTGTGAGGTTGGTGGCTTCGTATACAGTAAACAGCTCGAAATAATACTATGTGTTTGGCCAGGTAAGCAGGATATAAAATAAGTGTAAGCTCAGACCGAGAGTTTTGGCTGTGAGATCAGTTGATTTCACCTTGTGGATTGATGAGTATTATCTGGAGCTTGGCAGCTGAGGTGAAGCGATGGCAGCACTGTGTGCATGTGAGCTCCAAGCTCCTTGTGCAGCAGTGTCCTGGAGGCTGAGGGAGGACAGAGCAGCCCACAGGGCGGGCACGAAGGTGTCTCGACTCAGGGGATCATTGGAGTCACAGACTGGTAAGTGTCAAGCCTGCAGACCTTCCAAGTTCAAGCGTTTGATTGCACTTGAACTCTCTTCCCCCAGGGGTGAAGAAAAAGCTTTAATTTATGAAGTGTCACAACACATTACAGCACATCACATCCCAACATGCCGCTGCATGGAGCTGACGTTTGTTTGCTTTAATTCCTCAAAATAGCTTTTATTTAGAGCAAATGTTCCCTGTTAATTCAAACAGTTCTCATTTTCCTGTGCTCTGTACTTGCCAGTTCCCATGTGGACAGTTGTTCCTGCAGTGCTTTGCCCTGTGTTGGTGAGCTGTCAGGCCTTGTCAAGGGTTTTAATGATTTTTCTTACTAGTAACGAACTTCTTTGTTGCCTCTCAACCCAAATACTCACTAGACAGGGTGCAGTGATGCTTATACTTTTTAATTTTAGTACTCTGACATACCAAGTGCTTTGCAATCCTGCAAGGAATGGGCGTGTTTTTTGGCAGAGGAGCAGGCTCCAGGTGTTTGGTAGTCACCTTACTGGCTGGGGCAATGGAAGCCAACGTGGGCCCCAAGCACTGTTCTAGATGAGCTTGCTGTAGGGGTCGGCTGTGGCAGAAGCCACCTACAGAAGGTCTGTCTGCAGATTCATGGTGCTGTGGAAGCTGCTTTGCTTGCCAGGGAGCAGCTGCCTCCCCAAGGGGAGGATACAGCCTCCCTGAGGTCAGCCAGTGCGTTGGGCTGAGCGGCATTCCTGTTGTGCAGGGCAGCGTCCTGCCGAGCTCCTCGGGATGAACAGGCAGTTTGCTCTCCTGAAGCTGTCCTTTGACGGGGCTCTGACAAGCAGAAGTTTGTCAGCAAATAGTGAAGCCGCAGGCCTAATTAGGATCAATACCCTGTTGTGGTGGGGGCTACGCAGGCACAGAAGAGGCACCTTCACCTGTAGTGAAAAAACTAGAGAAGATTGCAACTTGTGTATTCAGCAAGGAGTTTTCATGTTTTGTGTACGTGTTTTGTGGGAGGATGAGGAGTTGTTCTCTCCTGAGAATAGCAAGTACTGCATGTCATGTGAAAGGCTAAAAAGAAATGAGAAGGGAAGTTTAGCCACCCATCTCCTAGTGTGCAGTACCTCTTCTGCCTCCTGCGTGAGCAACGTCTGTAGAGGTACAATATTCCAAATCTCTGGGATTTGTCATTTAATGATTTCTAGAATGACCAGTTTAACACTTACCACATCTAATTTTACCTAGAGATTCAATGTGACTTTTGCTTTCCAAGTGATGACCAAAAGATGGGCAATACCTATTTTGGATGTGTTTCTTTTCTTCAGGAAGATACGTATCTTGTCTATTTGGCAATTAGTTGCTGGACCATTTTCACAGGTGTATGTGGACCCTTGCTCTTTTTTTAACAACTTTATGACAGTTGGGAAAGTTCTTGGAGCAGGAATGTTCTTCCATCTTTCTTCAGTTGGAATAAGCAGACAGGTCAGGTGATTGTCAGTGGTATTGCTGTTTGGTTTTTTGAAATCTTTTGCTTTTCACGCAGTCTCCTTCACTCCTTCATTTTGCTGTATCTCCTGTGAGGAGAGAGCCAGAGCTGCCTGTGCTCAAAAAGGATTTCTGCTGCTCACTTCTCCAAGTGTTTCAATGCATTAGCAAATCCCAGGTCTGTGTTGCATCAAGCCCTATGTTACACTACTTCTACTGGAACCTGCTGCTGTCAGAAAGTGTAACTACAAGCAAGGTGAGAAGGACACTGAATAAGCAGTGGAAAGCACTAAAATTCTTGATCCTTCCTGCTCTATGTGCATTCCTGGAAACTTTTCTGCTGTTTCCTTTCTTGATGTCTACTTGGAGCCATACTCATCTCTAGCTAGGTACTGCAAAAACAAAATGGAAAAATTTCAATATGACCAGCAAGCTTGCAATGGGTAAGCATAATATGTGAAAGAGGTCTCCATCAAGAGCTTGTGTCTCTGGTGCCTCCTTAGATTACTGTCTCCTGGGCTTTGGGAATCACAAATAAATCAGCCTTTCTGAAAACCACGCATCTTGCAAACAAATCTGCCTTGACTTCTGAACATGTTTGAATACTCTCCTTCGGATGGAACAGTGGCTTGGGCTGTTGGGGAAAGCAAGAACTTAAATCTCAGAATAATGTCAGAACTGTTTTATTTTCAGAAACATTTTCCCTTATGGTTGAAAAAGCTAAATAAGTAAGGGAGGCTGTTTTGGAGAAGAGAGTGAGTGGGGGAACGGTGTGAAGCAGGAGGGTGTAAGTGAACAAGCAATTTGGTCTGTTGATAGGCGAGCCTCAGCACAATCAAAAGCAGTGTTTATGTAATTTAATAGCAGAGTGTGCCTCTTGCTTTCCTTTTCCTTGCTTCAAAACTATTTTAGTCTATTATGTTGTAAAGTAACCTCCATACATTTAATCATAGGTGGTTGTGATTTTTGTTTCGCATAGTGTATCCAGATGTCTATGTAGGACTTGGCTCCTCTCCTGAAGCGAAGAACAAGGCTGCAAGGAGACTCTGAAATGTGATGGCCCGAGCTTTGAGCATTTGGAGCAGTCCTTTCTATAGCAGAGGGATCAGCTAGAGCTACTGCCACTCTAAAGTTATCAAGATGGCAATGAATACTCACTGTGGGTAGAAGGCCTAGTTGCATCAGGTGCCTTCCTCCCAAGCATTAACAGCACAATGGTAGACTGCCTTTAAGCAGAGGCTAAGGGATCATTCAGATACAAATACCTATAAAACTTATGTATGGTATTTTCCCCCCCTTCATTAACAGCACATTATTTCCCCACCGTCGGTCAGCATTTCTGTGGACCTGATCTTATTCAACCAAATAGCATCCTCCTTCTCTGGGCAGAAACCCAACTCGATTTCCACCTTCCCCTTTCCTTCATTTCTGTTCCTCGCTATTCTCCATATGCAATGGTAGATAAATAATAACTTCAATAGAAACCACAACCACCCAGTTTATTTCATGCTGCTTTGTGCTTTCTTTTCTGCTCATCATGGTGGGGGTTTTTTTTAGGATTATTGTTTATGAGTTAGAACTCAGAGAGCAGAAAGCTTTTCCAAGTGCAAAGAATGCCAGGGTTTCCCTGCTTTGGTCATGGAAGCTTTAAAAAAGTTTTGACAATTTTCATCTAGTACAAAAAAAAAAAAACCCTCTTAGTTTATGAAAAATGGTTACTATTTTATATTTGGGAGACCACTGTGTTACCCACTGATTCTCCAAAACCCAAGAGCCATGGGACAAACCTCAAACAGTGTTGATTTTCTGTCTGCAAAGATTATGTGTGAAACTGCTTTTGACCGTGTTGTTCCTTGTCTGAGATACATGCTCCCTTGAGAGAAATGTGACACTTCTGTCCGATGCCTGCCTTGCATTCCTCGTGTAAGGGGTTGGCTTTAACCTTTAAAGCTTGAAATAGGATGAATGGTGTGTGGTATAGCTCAGGTGCATCTGTTGATTTCCCATCCTGCTAACAGCCAGTTGGTTTAAGGAGGAACAGTTCAACTTGAGGCTTTTGGTTCTGTGATACCTTTCATGGGTTGTCTTGCCATTGTCTGAATGTGTCATCCTTTAAGATGAACGATGGATTCTCGTGTATGTTGGCTGTGGAAGACAAAGGAGCATTGGCTGGGGTGGGGCACAGGGGGGGAAAAGTCCCTTACTCCACAGAGCTCTGTGGGAAGGTGTGGGGTATAGGTGTAGGCATTCTGTGTACGTGTCTCCTGATGCTATACAAGCATGAGATAGGCAAAATCATAAAAACTGTGAAAGAAATTACTAAAATTGAGGATGAAGGGAAACAAGTATGGAATCTTTTCCTCTGACAGGTCAAATGAGCAAGCCAGGGTCATGGTGAAGTATATGATGCTTTGTGCAGCTGCCTCTCCCTTTCCTATTTTCACTTTCCTGGGACAGGGTTGGAGCCAGATTGCAGGTTCCCTCAGCTGCTGTGCTTAAGCTCAGTTAGGCAGAGCCCATGGCTTCACTTCATTTTGTGTCCTCTGACCTGTTCCAGGATCTGTACTTCGTTCTCACCTACTCCTTCCTACCTATTGTAAGGGATAATGTGAACTTTCTGGGAAGCTTTCTCTTTAAGTGACATTTATTTGTATTGCCTAGTGCCTTAATGCATTGCTTTGCCTTCAGCAAAAGAAAAAGGTACTTGAATGAAAAGAAAGGGGTAATAGCAGTGAAAGAAGAGGGTTATTATGTATCATAATGTTAGCATTCTTTGGAGAGATGCTACTATAGTTGGAGGAACTAATCTTTGCTTGCATAAGTAGACAGAAATGCTGGCAATTTACAGCATCCGTTCATACCCAGATGTCAACTCACATTTCCAAAGAGAATCATCAAGTCAGGAGATAAACAGCTGGTACAGGCGAAAGGAAAATAAGCTTGTAAGTGTTTAAAGAAAAAAAAAGTGTTAATTTTTATGAAGTGTAATGTGCTGGCATCTAAACAAATGAAAGTTAACAGCCAAGAGCAGGGAAGTGAAAGGGCTTCTTTCTGGTTTTAACATCTGAGAATTAAATTCTTGGTTCCTCTCATAGCAGCTTCAGAGCACCCCTGTATTTTTGTATGAAGTTCCTTTTAATACAACTTCATGTATGCTAGCGACAAAAAGAGAGCTAGCGTTGATGGGTTTTGGACATTCCCACAGCCCTGTCTTGATGTGCTTTAAACTGGTCCAAGCATCAGAGTATGGCCACACATGCCTCTAATTTTAGATTTTAATCTGACGCGCATGTTTCACGATCGGAGAGTCTCCGTAGGTGCTTTAATGGCTTCAGGGGCACTGATGGCCAAGAGACAAGGTAGGCCTTGGAGACAAGGTCTGGATGCCACATACAGGGTGCTCAAAATCGAGTCACTTTCTTCCTGAGAAGTGAGGCGTTTACCTAAACTTGTAAGTATTGATCACTAGATAGTTATTAAAAAGCTATATGTAAAAACAAAGTGTTTCTGTGGTCAACAGGCATAGAATTGTAGCTGCAGGGAAAGTCAGTGCTGGGATTATTGCTGAAAAGAGCATCTAATAGAGAATGCTGACTTGCAGCATCCTTTGCAGGGAATGAGAAACAGCAGGTCTGCTGCTGGCCTGCAGACGTCTTTCTGTACAGGCCGGAGATAGGTTTGCATCTTAGTTGGGCTGATAACAAAGCAGAGTAAACAAGCCCTTAAAAAAAAAAAAACAAAAAACCCACCTAAAAACCGAACTATAAATTCTCTACTCCTTGAAGGAAAATAAAGTGCAGAGTATTTACTGTCTTTCTCCCTCCCTCCCTCACGTTCTTTCTCACTCCAGTCTTCTAATGCTTACAGGGCCTAGCAGGGTTTTATGTGGAAATCGTTGGGATTATCTCCCAATTTTTTCTCATATAATTCAGTTGAGAGGTTATACAGAACTGAATGGTTTGGAGACTGGGAATCACTAAGCTAGAGGCTTTAAGATGCTCGCAGGCTCCTATCCGGACAGAGCAGTTCGATATTTATTGGATGTGCTACTAATTGGCTGAAAAATCCATCTTTCCTACTTTTTTTATTTTTTTCTCAAGGTCATTTTCCGAGGTTTGGGAAGGACAGTAAGTAAGCGTCCCAGCTTCCTGAGATCTCAGCCTGGCAGAGTGTACTGAAAATTGCTATGGTGACTTGCAACTTATACTACGTGTTTTCATGTCATGCTTCCCAAGTGAATAGGGGCTTGCTGGCAATCTGCGTACTGTCCTGGGATGGGAATCCTACAGTGTGGCCTAGCCCATGCAGTACCTCCAAGTTGCTTGTCTGTCAGAGTAGGTGACAGTGCATGCAGAAAGCCAGACAGTGCAGCTTGGAGAGCAGACCTGGAGACATATTTATGTGTGTGTGTTATTCGGAGAAGGTCTCCTGGTTAATGGGGACAAAAGGTGCAAGTACAGCTTCCCTGTCGTAGCTCACGCCCAGCAGCCATACCTACAGCAGCAGACCCCTGCGGCAGTTCTGTCCCCCATCTCTTCCAGTAACAGAACCTGCAGCTGCCAGCCCTTCCCTACACTAGTGTTTGAAACAAATAAATTGTAATGAGATGAGCTGTCTTAGCAGTTACAGTATTTACAGGATAAATAGTTTCCACTTCACAGCCATCAATACCTCCGCCCTTTAAATCCATTAACTTCCTGACTGCTATATGCTGCCTTAGTAATGGGCTGACGATGATTTAAGGCTAGAAAAGCCCCATTTAGAGCTCTGCATTAGGGAGAGTGAATGTAAATTGTGACCACACCATTTGGTCTGGGACTAAAAATGTCTGCAAAAGTGACACATTTCAAACCGTGCATTGGGTTGCAACAGTGATGGTGCAAAACGTTCTTCTAGTCTTAGTTGGTGGATTAGCAGGAAACCTGGAAATTAGCAGTGCCGGCTTTCCTGAGAGTCTGTAATCTTAAAACTAGAGAAACATGGCTGGTATGGACTGCTCTGCAGCCTCATCTAAAACCTAGCTCTACCCTGGACCATCGTGGTTGCAGATGTTGGTGACATTGACTCCCTGCATCAGTGAAAGTCTTCCAGAAAGATAAATACTTTATTTGAGCCGTGTTCAGTTCCTCTCTTGGACCTGTCACGGTAGCATCAAATGGTTACTATTTTTAATCTTTTGTAGCTGATTGTTTTAGAGGAATTGAAGCAGACTTCACTTATTTATTGAGGGCTGGAAACGAACACCCTGCAGCCTCCCTCTTGCATTCCTAGTGAGACCGAGAGGAGAGGTGTAGAATCGGAATAGAAGATCTATCACATTCAGCCTGCAAGGCTATTATTTGAGCTGTCTCAGAAATATTTAAGTTTTTTGCTGTTATGTTAAAGCATTGGCAGTTGGATTTTGTTTAAGATGATACAAGAGGAGAGGTTTTATTTGAATCCCACCCAAATGATCTTCAGGGATTTATATACAACAGAATATGAAGCTCCTTCTCATTTTTACATATCGCAGATTGGCCTTCTTATCTTGTGATGCAGGGAGCATATGTATTTCAGAGCCTGGGAGGGAGGAAAGGGGAAAAAAAAAAGGAGAGGTGCATCCTTTTTATCTTCCCCTGGTATATTTTGTGTGTGTTGGTTAAAGCCTCTACAGCCAGATACAGCTGGACACTGAGCGATGTAGGCTATGCAAGGACAGTTCAGCTGCATACGGGCTAGTGATGGGGGGATGCCGTTTCAAACTCTCACTGGCCTCTTCATGGCGAGAGATTCTGTGTCGTGCTGTATCTGTGGGCAGTGATTTTGCAGGTGGAAGCATATGACCCTGAGCAGCTAATACAAGAGTGGCTATACTGGCTTCATCCCGCATGAGCAATCAGCACTGAACCCATCTTCTCCAAAGGCACAAACCTCATGTAATTTTGCAGCTGATGTCTTTCTCATGAACCTTTCCTCTCCTGCTTAGATTGTTTCAGTCAAGGACATAGGACAAGCAGTGAGAATATGATTTCTGACACTGTATCCTGCAGTACACAGTGAGGACCAGTCCCAGTGTCTTTTTTTCTACTTGTTTCCTTCCCATTATTATAGTACTGGTAGGTGATTGCCAGTCTCCATCAGAAATAAGGCTCGTAATTCCATTTGAGGGAGGACCGTGTAGAGAAAATGTACAGCAAGAACTTGTGAGACGCAGCCTGTCACTTCCAGGAGGTGAGAAGTAAAAGGGCAGGTTGCTCTGCAATCTGCCACCAAGTTCACTTGTATGTGTTTTTGGAGTGAACGAGGGTGGGAGGTTTCCTACGGGGCTATTCATGCATAAAGCAGCCAAGCGACGTTGAGCATCTGTTTCATTATTAAACCATTATCATTAGCTAATTTCTCAAAGCCCAGTCAGTGGAAGAAGGGAGGCATCGTGCTTTTTGCTGTGTGTATACCTGCAGGTTACTTCATTTTCTTTTTGGATATGATTAGTCTATTTGATGGTCGTTAGCTGAAAACCAGTAAAGTCATTAAAGGGCCATAGGTGCCCTCTGGAGCCACTTGCTGTATGTTGATAAAGGAAAACGGCAGTGTAATATAAAATATAATCTGATCACTGCATCTAATTACAGACGAGTAAGCTGCTGAAGAATGGTTCTGTAAGAATATTGTAATTGTGTTCATACAGCATTTCCAACTTGAAAGCTGTGAGCAAATATCGACTAATCCTCCCAACAGCTCCTGAGGGTGGGAAGGTAAATCTATTACTGTTTATTAAGAACTTGTTTCAATTAACTTTAACCACTGTTAAAATAACTATGACTTGCTGAAAAAATTAACAGTGCTTGCCTTGCAACAATTTTGAACATCTTGGATGTCCCAATACTGAGCAGCGTTTGTGGCATCTCAGATAGAAGGGCATCATTTGGCTGGAATTAATGTTTGGAAGCATCAGAAAAATGCCTATTACTTTTTATTTCCATTAATTGTTAGTGTCTTATTAAATACTAAATATTTGTGTTTGGTAAATATTTAACAAACTCTCTGGGGCTTTGTAGAATGTATTGTTTTCAATAAACTTACACAGCACCGTATTATTACTATTATTATAATTTGAGGAAATATTTTTCTGTGCAGCACAAAACTGTAGATGTTAGTAGTAATGTCTCTTTTTACAGCATAGAACCACTGTGATTTTGCTCCTTTAATTGGTAACATTCTGTCCCAGCCCCAGGCTAGGGGACAGGGGTGGAAATTATACATAAAATCATTAAGCATAGCCTAGGCACCTACAAGGCACAAAATGGACAAAATGTTGTTTTGGCTGCTTCTGGTTTTGGGGTTCTAGATAATAGTGCTCGACGTTGATCATCTGGCTGATGGCCCCAACAAATTTCCACTGATGTCAGGTTGTGCTATGGATGCTCAAACCTTCTAGTAAGAGGAGTGGCATTTCCTATGAAAGGCTGCTCTTGGAAATACAGTAGTTCTAAACTTTTTCCTCATCTTAGAGACAGAAGAATTCATTTGGGTTTATAATGTGTGTGTCTCAATGGCAGGTCAAAGATAACCTTTGCTTTGTTTTTTGTTGGCTTCTTTTGGCAATGGTTGAAGCTTTATTCCAGATTTATACCTAACGTATAGGCTAAAAAAATTGAATAATCTGTGCTTGGAGGAGAAAATGGAACACTTTTTATTAGTTGCATGAGAACTTGGCTTAGCTTAAGCCTGTTCACGCTTCTGAGGATTTATGCCCTGGGCAATCTCTTAAAAAAAACAAAAACAAAAAACCACACAAATGCAAACAAAAAACATAGTTTGGGAGTTTTATTATTTATGTATATTATCATGCATATTTATCATCTTTTTGGAACTATCCCCTCCATGCAGAAACATGCTGCAAAGCTGTAGAGTAAGTACTGTATTCTGTAGCTTTCTCAGTGAATGTTTTCTATGTCATTTTGTTGTATAAAACTCCTGGATTTGACTCAATGCTTAAATAGTTGTCAGGTGCTTGCAATAGATGACTGAGTGTCTTGTGCCCCTTTTTTGCTCGTGTATGCTGAATGAAAAGCTGCTGTTTGTCACTTGCTTGGCAGACTCTCAGTGCCCATACGCAGCTTGCATTAATGCTGATGGGAGCTGCATACATGCTGAAGAGCCAAAAGAGCCAGGTTCCTCCTTAATCTACACTATCAGATAGTGAATACCTTGTCATAGTACCCAAGGTGGCCTTTTGCTGCCCAGAAATTCAGTCTACCGTGCCCATATTGCTTAAACTGCATCTAGAAGCTAATCGGATTCCTCCCCCATTCTGACAGGTGAAATATGGGGTAGTGTATGAAAGACAAAGCTTGAACGAGCAGTAACAATTGAGTAGGCAAATGGTGCGTGCAGAAAATCACTAGATCTTTCTTCCATTGGCACTGGAAATCACTGCGTTCGCGTAGGTGCTGGGAAAACATCAGCCTGGTACAGCTGAAGGTTTTGGGCAGCCTTCCTTGTTGTTTGTTCCTCTTCAAATGTAGTTCCTTGCCCTTCTGCTTTTGTTTGTAGCTGATGTGCTGGGTACCTGCGGCAAACGGTCTGTCCAGGGAGGCTTAATGAGAGAAGATCAAAGGTGAAGGGTGAGCAAGCAGCTGATTATTCAGCAGTGCTGGGCTCTCCCGAACTCCTCTCACTTTCCCTTTTCTTGATCTTTTCTTCTTGTAAAGTAATCTCTTACTGTATGTCTGATAGTTAAGAATTGCCTTTTCTTCTTCCATGTCTCACAATAAAATGCCAAAGGAGTTGGGACTAGGTAGACATTCTGCCAGAAGCTGCTTGGAAGCAGAGTCAGCACTTCTCACTTGAGTGGTTCTCTTCCAATTGTTTCCCTTACCAGCTTCCCTCTGAAACGTCCCCTCCCTCCTTGATACAATACAATGTTTTGAAGTTTGATCATTTTTGTACTTCACCTGGATTTCCTTTTTATGACAATTGCAGCCCTTAAGAGCAAATTAGAGTGATTGGGCTTTTTGATGGCTTTTATTTTTTATTACTTTGTCTTTGGAGGCATTGATTGAGACTCCCAGCTGAGACTTTAGGCATGCTTTGTGTGCTGCCTGCTCCTACTCTTTTCTTGTCCTGATGTGTTCTTGCTGCTCTTGAATGCCTGAGCAGCCCTAGAGTTGCTTTTTCCTTAGCCAGAGTTGATTACAGCAATTTTGAGACAGAAGAGTCTATTTTATTGCCCCTTGGCCAGCCTGAGCGTAGTCCTCCCAGTGGAGCTGCTGACCTGCTTTGTATGGACTGGCTGGCAGAGACAGCAACTCTGGATCTTCATCGGTTGTCGTGCACCTTTTACAGATTAACCTCTGCTCTCTTCCTATGACATTATTTTGTAGGCATGTTGACAAGCTGCTTTGATAATAAGGAGTGGATACGTATTAACTGGGAAAATGCTTTGGCTCACCTTCACTTATTGTGTGAAGCAATTAGGCAGCTGCCTCCCCGTTGTTGTAACTGGAATCTGGGTGAATAAAGCTGATGGTTAACTATAGGTGGCAGCAGCTTTCTAATGCTGTTATTATGTGTGCATGTTGTTCAGTTTCTCCAAAGCGGAGGTGATGCTTCATTCAGACCTCAGCTCCTATTCTTCTTTGTTTAGCTGAAGCTTTTTCAGCTTAAGCTTTTGTAGGAAAAAAACCTAGCTAGCTCGACAAGTCATTACTACTCTGAGAATTTTCCATCTGCAGAACAGGATGTGCTCTAATTGTCGCACTCCTTGATATTTATTAATTTGCAACTTATACCTATTTCCAGAACTACAATTCCAGAACGACAATGTTTAAGAAGATTTCTGGCTTGGCCTGATTTCTGGCTACCTTCTCTGCTGTGCTCTCACAGGTTTTCTTGAACTCGGTAGAGATGTATAGCTTCCTACACCAGCATCATACTAGTGTTGCATTCTTTGTAATCATCCCTTGAACTGACTTGCTATGGCAGAGCAGCAGCTTCCAAGCTGCAATCGGCAGGCCCTTGGGGATCCATGTGCTGCTTCAGGGGGGCGGGGAGGGGGGGTCTGTTAAAAGCAACTAAGAAAAATCAATTGTCTGTGGACTTAGGCTTGCTTATAAGGTTCTGCACCCTCCCTGGAAAATGCCTTCAGGGGTCTGTAAGTTGCAACAGGCTGAAAAACACTGAGTAATATACTGTAAAGAAAAACAAATTTGTGCACTAGGAATCACCGTTAAATCTGTCAGTATTAATGCTATCAATAGGAACATTTTGGACAACGAAGCACAAGCACTTCTCTTAACTGTGCTGTAATACTTTGGTTTGTGAGAGTTGTGGCAAATATGGTGATAGATGTTCTGCTGAAACAGAAGAAACATGCATCTTTCTTAAATCCCTTGAATTGAAAACCAAATTAACTTCCAGTTTTATTTGCTAGATCAAAACTTTGCACTTGTCCTCACACCTGATTTTTCTTATGCTTGTTGTAGGCTGCTTCTCAGTCTGGTGGGCAGGATTCCCTGGGCAGTGTGGCACTGATAGTGAAACAGGGTCTGCAGCAGGACATTTCAAAAGTCTCATACCTGAAGCTATCTGAAGGCATTTTGAGAAAACTAAATACTTTGAAAATGGCAGTTTGTCAAAAGAGAATGGTTTGCAGTATGGAAACTTTCATGGGAAGAGTATCCTGTTTCCAGGAAGGAATTTCAAGTAAAACTCGAGAAACTCCCTTCCACGTTCAGTACTGTCACTTAAGATATAAGAGATCAGACGTCAGCTTCTTCCTCTCCCTGAATTAAGACCAGGGCTTGAACTTAATTTTTCCCATACTAGGTGAGAGTCCTGGCCGACGACTTGGCAGCACTTAGATGGGGGCTTTCTTGCTTCGTCTCTCTTGGAGCAAAGTCTGAAAAGCCTCTTGGTTTCATTCAAAGAGGGAACAGGAGAACGTATGAAATTCTGGAGTGGCATGAGATGAATAAACTATTGCCACTCACTGGTAGACATGCCACATGTTGCCATCTGGACGTCTGTTGACTTCTGTAGGCTTTCCTTCAGTATTCTGGCCGGTTGGCGTATGCTTGTTCTGCACAGTGCATAGGCGAATTTCCCCATAAGGACTTTGGTGTTAAATGCAGCTACACAGCTTTTAATATGCAGGATAGCTGGTTAAAGCTAGTTTAGCTGTCATCTCTGCATAGTACCAATTAGGGTACTGAGAAATTAAATCAAACCATTCTTGTACAGCTGAGAGGATAATGCTTCCCATTCCAAGGGGCTGGGTCTTTCCTTGAGTCCCCAGTGATACTTTACTATCCCTTTACATCTCATATTGCTCCTTTCACCCCCAGTGTTACACATCCTAACTTCATCCTGCAGTCAATTAAAAAAGAAAAGTACTTGGTTTCCCAGGAGTTCAGTGTGTTCATGCAAAAGCCCTTTAGCATTAGTCCATGAATCAAACCATCGGGTGGTAGATGTGTCTCTCTTGCCTTTATGCATGTACACACTCTGCAGCTTTCTGCTGACCAAGAAAAAGCAGCAGCATGTCTGACCCATGATAATTCCAGTTGCTGCTGTTTCCTAATGAAATGCTTCAAAGCTAGAGGGATAATGTTTTGGTTTGTAGTCCAGGCTCAGAAAGTGGTGGTTGTGAATGAGACTGAGTTCATCAGCGAATGCTTTTTGTCTACTGGTAGAAATTACAGAGCCCAAACACTGCTTTTTTTTTTTTTCTTTCAGTCATCATTCCCTCTGTTTGTTTGTTTGCCATATACTCTTGAGTGGAGACTATAGTGGGACAGTAGATGAATGTAACCATTAAATTTTTCTGGAAATTATGAAATGAAAGTGCATATTATATTCCTACCTGATGCATCATTCTCCCGCCTCTACCTTCCGGCCCATCACATTCCAGTCTATTTCAGAGATTTAGATGCATTTATGTCAGATTTCGCATCCCAGAATACGATCTACATCCAATTATCAACCCTTAGGGATACATTAGATGTAACTATTATATCTTCTTCTGTCAATAAAATTATAATCACGGAATGCACAAATGTCCTACTTTGGTTTCTAAAAGCATCGCAGAAAAGAATGAGATGAAATGAAAGGGCTGTTATGCTGCATCTTACACATGCTTATATGCAGAAGATTGCCAAAATCTTGAGCTGAGGTATGTATCTTCTCTCTCTCTCTGCTGCTGACAAATACTCAGCTCTGAACAAGCAAGTGACAAAATTAGATGCAAAGATTAATTAGGTTTTTCTTCCATTTGTTCACGTGCCACATCCAGGAGAATCATGAGGGCCCGAGTAACTTGTAGAGCTTCAGTCAGGACTGTCACATACAAATTTTACGGGCCTGTCTACACAGAAATACTCGGTTAAGTGAAACCAAGTTAATGAAAGAGTTGAATTTCAGATATATTAGAGCTCACTAAACCCCTTCAACGTGCTTCTCAAGAAATAAATTGCTCTGAGTTCTCATTAGCTTGCTCAGACCCCTTTTACTTCTGACTGAAAACATCTGTACAGGGATTCCTTAGTTAATGCACCTTAAACTTACACCTGTACTTAATTTGGCTTAACTTGTCTAAGTTTCCCTTAATTGCAGATATACCCTAAGTGAAACAAGCCATATTTAATTAGCTCATCAGAGTCTGGAGAGCAGTAGTTGCTCTTTATCAGATAAAGGTCCTGTTCTCGTTTTCAGGTAGGCATGGTTAGTTACCTATGCTCATGAAACAATCATCTCTGATTGTAAAGAAAGAATTTCATCTCCTTAAGAAAACCGCACCACTTGAAACTAAAGGAGTAAGGGGAAAGGGAGAATTTATTCTGTGTGCAGATTATTCTGTAATAGTCTGCTCCAGTGTGTTTTTGCACCTTCATTTAAACTTTCTGGTATTGACTATTATCAGAGATGGAAGAGAAGGCTAGATGATCTCCCGCTGATTCAGGAACACGGGAATTTCCATACTCTGAGCTAAGCCTCTGTGGCAGGGCTGCAGGCAGGGCTAACAGCATCCCTTTCAGCCAGTGCACAAAACAGAATTTCATTTTCTAATACTTCTAACCCAAACATTTCAACAGCCAAAAATACTCATTTGAAATACTAGTATCTGGCAATTTCTATTTTAATGCTCAGTTTTTAAGCTCGAGCTCTTACCTGAGTGCCAAGGAAATGGGAAGAGGAGGATGTCCTAAACTGCAGAAATACCTGAACGTGCAATGACTTGGTTAATGATTTGGTGATCACTAGCAGTAAAGAGAAAACACATGGGCTGAGTTTTAAAAAAAAAAACAAAAAAGCAACTAAACACAAAGTTCTGTTTCCCAGGAAAGTAATTAAGGTTTGGACACCCCCCCACCCTCCGAGAGGAAAGCTTTCTTGTCCATGTATCAACTTCACAGCTCATACCTTGCCACAACTGAAAGGAGGTGATAACAGTTGCTCTACTGTGTAATATCCAGGAGAAAAGTTTACCTAGATTCAGAAACATACTGCGTTATTCGTGGGATTTGTGCAGCAGCTTGTACATAGGCTGAATGGAAGAGATGGGATTTCAGGAGGGATCAGGAGCATAAATCTGGTGGTTAATGTTTTAGGAGCATAGAGTTTAATGGGTAGTCAGATTTTCAATTCAGTTCTCCCATGGGATTATATTCACCAGAAGTTTTGCTGAGTGATACCATGGTGAGCATCTGTAAAACTCAGACATCTATTTGATACAATCAACAAACTTGCAAGGATTGAACAGTACTAAATTTCATCTCTGTCTGTTACACCTTAAAGGGTTTGTTATCGGTAAACCAGGTACAGGTTAGGACTGGACAAAGGAAGTTTTAAAATGAGGAGACTTCCATCTTTTTTTCCAAATTGCTCTATTGCTGTACGCCATTGCCATGTTGAGGTGGAGGACCTATCACTATCAAAAACTGTGTGCATATCCTTCCATTTATCACCATTACACCCTTTCGAGGTACTGCTATTTCTAAAATCACGAGCATTTCTGTAAGATGAAGATTAGTTGTGTGTTTACTTAAAACTTCCTTGCAGAAATTGCTTTCCCTGGTCTGTGTATGCATGCACGTGCATGCATGTCTGCACACTGGTATATTATATAAAATAACTGGCTGCATTGGAAGGGTACTCTTTTTTACCTTTTTTCCTTTCTGTGACTCTAATTTACAGTGTTCTATGGGCTGTTTGTGCTTGAGTAGATGACTGCAATATAATTTCAGGAAGAAAACAAATGAGACTTGGAAGCAGCAAAACAGGTCTGGTTGCAGGAGGGTGGGTAACAAAGGAAATGTGCTGAAAAAATGCTCTCCTGCTTTCCGCCTTTGGAGGGCTATATAATTTATAACTGTTCTCTGCAAAGTGTCTGAGGCAGTGCCAGGTGGTGGGGAGTTAAATTAACCCCTGTGGCGTGTAGTTATCGGCAGAGACCAGACCTGTGGATCGATACCTCGGTGCAGTGAGTCACCATGTCAACTGGGGAAAGTGAATCTGTAAGCTCCTTATTTCTCCATTCTTTTAATCGCAGGGCTGTGTCTGGCAGTGATGAAGATGGAGCAGACGCAAATGTCTGATGCTTGAAGCTCTTTGATTTCTGAGTTGATGGGGTGAAGCCAATGAAAAGCTGTGAGACACTCAGAAAGCTGATAGTGTATTGCCTTTTTCCAAGTCTCCTCAGTCCCCATTCTCCTTTTTCTTCCCTCGTTCCCCACAGATCCGGTTACACTTAGTAGCTGCACGGTCTGTGCTTTGCTTGACCGACACAGATAATTTCTAGCATCACTAGTTAAGCCTATTTTTTATTATTATTAATAATAAAGGCTATTTTAGTCTCGCTTAAATGGATTAGCCTTGCTCCTGCCTGCTTTTTGATTGTTTTTGCTGCTGGGGGTTCACTCTTCCAATGAGAGTTCTTGCAGATAAAGAGTTATTGCCAAGCTGGTCCATCACTGAGGCATACCTAATATGGATCAGTCTGGGGGCCGGTGTAATTGGGTTTTCAGAGAGCTACCGTACCAGAAGAACATGTCTCGCTCCAAAAATGAGCATTTTCGTTGTAGCTGTGGAAGATATGTGCACCGCTGCTGAGTCAGCTGCCTCCGTTCACGTGCCCTCAAAGCTTGTGGGCGCACCCATTTTCTGCAGGCAACCCCCTGAATTTGTGCCTGTTGACAGCTGAGTCTTCATGCTTCCCTGAAGACTGTGTATGTCTTCCAAATCTAGTACCACCCCCTCCACCTCCCTCTTAAAAAAAAAAAAAAAAAACAACCAAAAAACAGTTACATTCTTCCCTGTTAATTTTTTCTAAACTCAGAGTTACCCATTAATTGCCCATGTAGAGTGCACTGGTAAATCAAGTAACATGTTGTTCTTTCCTAGCTGCACCCACTCTCTAGAGGATTGGAAGACTGGCATCTGTAGCCATCCACTAACAGAAAAATAAACAGGATCAAACAACTGCAATGAGTTTCTTGTAAAGCCAAGTGTAGCATGCCCATCAAAACCACTCCCCTTCCTTCCTCTGACAATAAGTTAATTATTTTTGCCTTTTGAACAATGACAGGGGTCACTGGCCTTAAAACTAGTTGTTCCTCAGCTGAGACTTGAAGCAGTTACAAGATAAGCTAGCCTTTTAGTTGAACAGTGGTAGCTGTAGATGGGCACCTTGGGTGATTGGTTTCCATGATTAATGAAAGCTGAATTTACAGTGGCTCCTCAACTTAACAGCTGAGCTTCTGGCTATTATTCTAAGTCTTCTCCTGTCCCTTCACTTTCTAGTTCAGTTCCTGTCCTCATTCTGCATCCAGTTGCAGACATTGATCCTAACCACTGGGCATAACTGTTCACGTCGTGGTCTCTTTCTCTTAAAAAATTATCTGAGCCAGGATTGGGCTTTCTAGGTTTCCTACTGCTTTATTCTCAACCCATTGTTATCCTCTCCCAGTCCTGGAGAGTAAATACATATGTGCATATTTCTGCATCACTGTTCCTAGCATAACCAGGGGCATTCCTGCATAACAATGGGAGGTATTATTTATGTTAGTGTGCTGACCATGTTGTCCAAATTGGTTGTCCCCATCTGTCTTCTCCCCAGCTTCTTGCACATGGTCAATTCTTTATCCCTCAGCTCTCTTCCTTTTTATTCGTATATGAAGGCACGTTTTAATACTTAATTCAGGTCAAATAATAATGGTTTTAGGTATTTGGATTGGAAGATGTCTGTATGAGCCTGAACAGAAATAACCAGTTTTAATTCTTACAACTTTTACTTCAGTGCAAGTTTGTTTACGGTCCCAAGACATTGGGTGAGGCTCATGTGAAAGACTCTCAGGGTGAGTTTGTAGGTCTTTGAGCTCTGATGACAACACCATGCTTCATCTCAGCCATAACAGAAAAGTAACTGTGATCATAAGAATTGTGTTAGCCACAGGCGAAGGGCTAATGTTGCAGCAGAACTACATTAAAGATGTTTTCTTTGGCTCACTGGCACTTGAGGACGGGTTGTAAACAAGCCACTGCAAGGAAGCCAATGCACAAACAGGTAGACAGTAGCTGATATTGTCTGGATCCTGCAGATGGGAAGTTAGTGGCTTTATTGCTGTGCTTCTGAATTGGTATTCATTATGCTTTATACATCAGCGCAAAGATTCTTGCAGAGGAGGAGCGACTGAGATTGAAAAGGTATTGATATGAAATAACGGGGAGCAGAATCAGGTGCAGAAAAGAGGGAGGAAGGATCAGTGTTCCCTTTCTTCATCCCAGCATGATTCGTGTTTAGAGGACTGTCAGGAGAGTTGTGAATGAGTTTTCCACAGACTGACTCCAACTGGCTAGGTGAGGTCACTGGGCTTTTGAAATACTTGAGGTAGTGGTTTTAAACAAGTGGTTACCTCAACACAAACAGGAATAAAGCAATCTTGTATAGTCTTGGTCATACAGTGACCACTTTGTTCTGCCTTCACTGCTCACAGTGAAATGACTTGGCTTGTTAAATTGGAGACTTTGCATCCCTTCGTGGTCATCTACCCCCATCTGAAGTCTGCCTGAGTCTGCATGGCAGATACTCTGTGCTTCTGCTCTTCCAGAACTGAATTTATATTTTCAGTTCTTTGAGTGAAAGTATTGAAGCTGTGGTGAAAACAAATAGCTGGAATCAGAAAAATCTTTTGATTTAACCCTGACCCTGCCAGCATGTGATCCAATACAAGTGACTGAGGGGAGACTCCCCGCATCCCAGTTGATGCAGAACGAGCCAGCAGCTGGGAAGCTTGCTGAAACCGGATGCCTTGCGGTAGCAGCGCCATGGTTACAGTTGTATGCTGAAAGGAGTTTTAATTGGGGTGTATTTTTTCCCTTCTGAAGGAAGGTGACTAGCCAGGGACAGATTACACATAGATTTAGTTGTTGCGTTCTCACATGTTTCTCTGTAATTGTTGTTTGGCTTTTTTCTTTATAAAGGTTTAATACGAAGTCACTGAGTTTGGGTTAAGGCTGAATTATGTATTTCTTGGCAGTCCTGGTTTTCATTATTGACCAGAGAATTTAAAAAGTTACATTGCCCTCGTCTGTGAGGATCCATCAGAAGTGCATCTTGAGTGAAGTGGCCACGGTATATATATTTTTTTTAATGCTGGATTTAGGATCATCTTTTGTTTGTGCATGTTGTATATAAGCCTAAGTGCTGGAGGGTTGGAAACAGACAAGATTGAATGGGTCAATTGTATGAATTGGCAAACACAAGATTTCCTCCTTCACACACTATGCTTCTCTGTTAAATGTTCTGCCGTAACAAAGAAAAGATGAAATGTTTGGTCTGTATGTTGTATGAAGGCTTTCTCAGAGGCTAAGCACTTCAAATAAGTAAATAAAGCAGAAGTTTCAAGTACAGACCTTACTTGTGAAGCAGAATGCTGCTACACAAGCATCTAACACAAGCCTGCAAAAGCAAGGAAACGAAAAGCTGAGTCCTTGTTAGGTGGTTAAATAGTAGCTTTCCAATAGTGGATCAGAGCCCTTTGCCATCACCATACTCCTGGTAGATTATACTGGAGGTGGGGTACAGTCACGGAATCCAACTGCTTCAAAACAGGTTTGAGGTTTTTTTCTTTCTTTGTAACAGGAGCAAAAAGGGGAAAACCCCATCTTTTACCAACTCTTTCATGCAAAGAAGAACTGCCTGAAAGTTTCAAACATGGATCTCATTTTCCCCTCTTTCCTATCTCTCCCTTCCTGCTTCGTATTTGATTTGCAGAGAGACAGGGTCAGTCAGACCCATCGCTTCCCCGCAAGAAATATTGGTATCTTTCTGTAGTGCAGAGGTGAGCTGCTTGAGCAAGGGGAAAGCTGTGGCCCCAGCTCTGCACGCCCATTTCTGTCTGTCAGCAAGCTTGAAGAGGAGGGTGTTAGTCATACTCCCAGAAATACATGCTTTTTCCCTTGGGGACCTTGCCCTGAATCACCAGAACAGCTCCACATTGCCCTAGACCTGCCTCAGAAGGACACCACCACACTTTGGAGCAAGGCCACAGTCTTGTTGGCTATGTGGGAGCCGAGTTTCCCACTGCTGAAGTATAGCTGCCTCTCAAGAGGAACACAGCAGCTGTTTTATGATAACACTATTCGACAAAACTACTTTTGCTGATGGTGAAGGGTTACATTTCAGCGTAGTATTACTACTTCTTCCCAAACATGAAATGTAAGTGCAGCCTATGTATCTCCTGTGTACTGATGAGAGAATAACTCACATGGACTAACTTTCTGCACTTGAAGAACACTGGCAATGGGCTGTGAAATAAAGGCGGTTTTGGGGTTGTGCAGCTCAAAGTAATGTATTTCATAGTAGGACGCATAGTGTCTCTGGGAGTTGCACAGCATTGCGTAGACCAAAGGTATATTCACGGACACACTGTGGGCAGCATCATACCGTCCACATCATGCACTGTTCTGTCTTCCCACCTGCAAATAAGCTTTTTTAGCCTTCGTGGCTTTGAGTATCTGGCAGTTTGAGATGACTTATCTGCAGTTGGCGTTGTTTTGTTGGCAGCCTACATCAGGCATCTTGTCAGAGAGCAGCTGTTCTTCTCTCCCCTCCCCATCCAATCCCAACCCACTTGCATGTCAACTGCAGTGTACTGTTGTCTCATCAGTCATCTTGGAGAAGGGGTGGTTTGAATTATTTTCACCAGGAGCATTGTGCCTGCTACAGTTTTCAGTCAGAAAAATGTTCATAATTTCCTCATAGATGGAAAAAGGTACTCCCTTCTCCCTTGTCCAGTAGCAGCAAGACACTTCAGGTTATATTTTCTTACCCTTCCACCTCAGAGGTTGTCTGTCTGATTTGCTAAGTTGTGTAAAAAGACGAGGTGATCACCATGTGCCTGCATTGTTCTCCTCTGACTGTGTTTCCATTCCTTGTGTTCTTCTAAGGATTGAATTTGCACACAGCTCAGCACACATGTTATTTCCTGCTTCCCGCAGATGTGAGCCCAGCAGAATAATACATATGACTCAGGTGTCTGGATACCCTGGTAATAGGACCTAGATGGGTGGGTTGTATGCTGGATGTCCCAAAATCTCATATTTTCACGTAGCTGATCCGGTAATTTGTGAAATGCCCATGACTCCTGAGTCTGTGAGATGTGAGCTTTATGGGGCGATAGTGTTCACCAGAGAATAGCTTACAAAAGGATGAAAGCTTTCTCTGAGAGAAAACATTGGAAAAGGAGCATGTGCAGTACATTATCACGCTCAGTAG
Source organism: Aptenodytes patagonicus (assembly GCF_965638725.1). Taxonomy (NCBI): domain Eukaryota; kingdom Metazoa; phylum Chordata; class Aves; order Sphenisciformes; family Spheniscidae; genus Aptenodytes; species Aptenodytes patagonicus. The sequence continues at coordinate 29,370,438 of NC_134955.1, read as the reverse complement.
GAACACATATTTTCTGGAAATTTGAGCTAAGTAGAGCTAGAAGTCAGTTGCGTTAAGTCATCCAAACAGGGTTATGCCACCTGGTTGGGGATCTTACGACAAGCTGAGCCACGTGGGTTTTTTTAACTCATCACAAGAATCAGGACTTACACTTTAATAAATAACTTGCCAATGGCTTGATTTTGATTAAAGGTGTTTCTTTTGCCATCTTTGAGGCCAGCAGGGGCTAGCAAGAAAAAGGTATAAAATGGAGGGACTTCGAGCAGTAGATTGAGTCAAACATAACATAGGTAGGTAGCATGGCACGTTTAGAAATCCGGGTATGCTTAAGTCGCAGACTGCAGCAGTCCCTCTATTGCCAGTTCTAGGCTTCTCTTTAACATACTGCCAGATAATCAGTTAATGCCAGCAGAGAGCTTAGAGCCTGACTTGAGGGCTGAACGTTGTGATGAGGCTGGTATGCATCATGCTGTCTGCTGGTGTCAAGACATGGTGTAGAGTAGAGTGATCCCAATTACTCCTCCTCCCTTGCTGCCCTACTTCTGAAATTAAAGGCTGCTGCTCTAACCCACAGTTCACTCTGATCCTTCTCTGTGTGCATTTCAGGGCATTCATATATAATTGTAACATAAGGTTTTATCTCATGCCAGCCACCTGCATTATCCTGCTCTTGTGAGCATCACCAGTGAAAACCACCAGTTGGACCATGATCTACACAAAACCGCAGCAGGCAGTGGCACTCCTGCCACTCTGTTCAGGCAAGGCCAGGCAGCACAGAGGCAGCTATGTCATCTGCCATCAGCATCTTCACTCTTGTTTCTTGTGATGCTGTTCATCATGGGGCTACATGGCAACAATGAATATCTCAGGAGAAAAAGAAGTTTTTAGACAAGTTTTCAGCGGAATGATAGACATTTGACTCAGCTGGTGTTCAAATGGCTTGTCCCACTTCCCTTGCATCTCAAGAGTTTCCTTGCTTTGTAATACGAGACAGCTGAGCATGAAGTTAATCCCAGGGTTTGGGGCTTTGAGGGCTTTTTCTTCCCCTGGCAAGCTTGTGAGGAAAGATTCTTCAGAAATATTACCCATTGGCTGTCACTTGGTAGAAACTATAACAGTTGGTGATGGTAATAGCATTGGTTTAAAACTAGCAGGGAAATGCAGGTCTAGCTTATGGATATCTAAAACCTATGGAGTGATGGAGCTGAGGAACAAGATGTTCAACTAGCTTTTGAGTTGAGGGCTCAGAGTTCAGGTTTTACAGCATCAAGCTGTCTTGGAATTTGGCTGCAGTAAGCAGTTAGTGCTTCAGTAGAGAAATTTCCAGCTAATCTTTTTTCCTGCGTTTGCCAGGCAGACTGCACTGAGTCAGCTCAGCCTGGTCCCCACTGTGCAGCGGCTGCAGCCAGTCTCACTCCATCACTTTTAATGAAACTGAGTCTCTGTGGTTTTCACTAATTTACTCATACGCAAGAGAAATGAGGAAGTATTTTCCTGTCTCTCTCCAATAATGAATGAGATATGAAAGAGCTTCATGGCCAGTAAGCACCCTGGAGGGACTTGAGTTTGTCAAAACGTGCAAGGCATCTTCATCAAAGTAACAAAATTATTTTCTTTCCCCTTACTCTATGAAGTGAAAATTCACATGACAACAGCCAGAAACGTGCCCAGTTTTGCTTAGACAATGGAATTGACTTTGAAAAACCGAACGTGTGGCAAAACTGATAACATCTTTTGCATCAGTATTTTTCAGAGGTGTATCATGCAATAATAAATGGTTGCCTGAGGCAGACTTTAATGTGGGGCTTTTGCTGTAGTCTGGCTTAGTGTCTGCACTGTGAACCCCCGCTTGCACAATATAGTGTGTTGCTCTCAGAGCACAGCGTGGGCAATAAACATGTTTCCTTCAAGGGATGTGTTGAATTTTGTTTACCAAGAATTCCCATTTCTGTTTGCTGCCCTCCTCAAATGTACTTTGTATACATCAGAAGGACAGAGATAAGCGTTTACAGAAGATTAAACAAGCGCAAACACATTAAGAGAGACAGTAAGGGATGCAAATTGTTAAACAAAAATATTAAAGTCCACTTTAGATGTCTTCAGGGCTTTTCAGTACCCAAGCTTAATAAAATTAACCAACTATTGCAGCTTAGCTCCTGTGCTTAGTATTGCTATCAGAAGCAATCAATAGGAAATCCAGCCTTATATGGTATGGTTTTGGGCTACAAATTGTAGGTTCCACTCTGAAGCGGAGAACAACTCCCCAGGAATATTGTCAGCCGTGCAATTTCAGAAAGGTAACTTGTCACAGTGCTCCTTAGTGCACTCCTGTACTTCAGCCCTTTTTAAAATGCAGTCCCCTTTGAAAGGAACAGTAAATAATTTGAACTATTTCTCCAGTTGCATATATAAAACAGACAGTGCTTGTAGGAAATACAGACCTTGAAAAGTGAGATAAACACTTGTTAGTCCAAGGATTAAATGAGCTGGCCAAGAGAGAATTATTGCCCTACAAACCTCCCATTGAAACCAGAAGGGGTACAAATATTTTTTTGTTTTATTTGAACATATGGTTATTCAGTGATGACAAATATTCACTGAATCTACTATTTAAACAATATTGCGTATTAATTGAATATTGTGTCTGTAGCATGCAATTTGAGCGTCACTCAGTAGTCCCCTGTCTTGCACTCACTACTTCACTTTGATTTCAGCATTTCCTGGGCTCTTAAGCATTGTCATGTATCGATTCCCATGGAGTTCCCAACTTTTCATCCCACCAGGGAGCCTACACATGTTTGACTGTGGTGGAAAAGGGGAATATCTTGGTAATTTGGCACTATGTTTAGTGCACCTCCATGTTTAAATACATTAAGGCTGGGCTGTGATGGAAGGTACTGAAATACCATTAGTATCCACCTCAATATGTGGATTGTCTTCCTCCATCTTTCGCCAGTTCAAAATCCATTTTTTATATGACTAAACTATTAATAACGTTAAACCCTGTTAGCAAAGAGGAGAGTGTCTCCAATGCCGCCTTCTGTATGTGCAACAATTAGTGTCGTAGCAATTGGTGTCCTGCAGTCTGTGGCTTGTCCCTCTGGAATGGAGCGTACAGCACAAGCTCTTCTGAGGAGGGCTGAGTAACGTCAGATAACGTGAAGGAAGCTCCATTGCTCCTGCAATTTATTAGCTTTCATCTTAACTTAGCTTCATCCTAAAAAGCAGGTCTGAGGAAGCGGCTCCTTTGAGGCCGTTTGGGCTCTTGTGTGCTGAGTTGTGGTTGTGCCAGCACATCTCCCTAGCCTTTGTGAGGGATGGCTGAACAGCAGGAAGATCTATTGAAACAGCCCCCCGCCAGCAGAGAACAATCCCTGCCGTTGCTGAAGGCAACTCTAAGGAAAGACAAGGGCTGGCACATATATATGACCTTCTCCTGGAAGGAGCCAAGTGTGGGGGAGGCGTTTGGCCTGCGTTGGCAGCCTGATGCTCCCTGGACACCTGTGCCCTATCCAGTACACATCAGCAGACTGAACAGACTCGCAGCTGGCAACGTTTAAGAAGTGATCTCTGAGGTGGTATTTCCCTCACAGTCAGATACTGAGCAATAGACCTGTCACCTGCGATACCTGTTGCAAAGCTGTGTCGGTATGAGTTTGAGTTTCAGGCGTTGCGGTGCTCTACACAACATCTCTAATTCATCACTCCCCGTAAAGAAAAGTTTACATAGTTCCTGTGCCGAGTGAAGTTCTGTGTTAATCGGGAGCATGAAATACATCTCACCTATAGAGAGAGAAGTTTCTCCAGCTAAATATTCGAGTCATTAAGAATGCATTACATGGAGCAGAAGCTCCAAACAGTTTCCACTGCTGTGGGTCCTTTACCAGCAGAAAGAATGATTCTAAAAATCTATTTAAAATTAACAAAAAGAATCATTAAGCAGAGTAAGATTTTTAAAAATGCACTTTCAAGCTGGGAAACCACCTCATTTAATATAATGAGTGAGCAGATCCTTGGGCCCTGAAGAGAAGCAAATTGAAACAAAATGGCTCCAGCACTGACTTGCATAATGATGGACTGAGCACGTGTCCTGGCATGTAATGATCCCATCTTTCCCACGGGGCTTCAGAAAACAGTGTTTATTGTGACAGAAGGCTCTGGCCAGGGCACTGTTTCCATCAGGAAAAAGAAAAGGGCTGGTAACAGTATGAATATGGAGTGGAAGAAGAGGAGGAGAAAAGTTAGCGAAGTTTGAGGTCACAAGCATTGGAGAGCAGAATAGTGATAATGCTCACAGAAGTAGAGTGGGAGGCAGGAAAAGGGGAAGGGCTCAAGGGAAAGCACATTTGGGAGGAAGGATGAGTTGGGGTGGTTAAGAGATGCTTCCGAAGAGCTGCTGGTTAACTGGGTGAAGAATGAAGAGCAATCCCTGGTGGGATAACTAACCCTCATATGAACCCTTGCCAGTCCTAAAAGCTTCTTTCCATCTCATCTTTCCAAAGTGGCCCAAGGGTGTTTTGAGAGAGAAGGAACCGACCTGCCAAAAATGTAGTGGTGCAGCACCGATAGCAGCAGTGCACGCAGCAGGTGCACGTACTTGTACCAGCCCCACGCTCTTCTGCCTTCCTGCGTAGTGAAGGGTTTCCTCAAGTGGGAGGAAGAGTAGGCCAGTTTCATCCTTGGCCTTTCTGCTGAAATGTCAGCTACAGGTAAGACAGTGTTGAATGACCACATGAGATAAAGAGTAGTGAGATGTGGATGCCATCTCCTGAGAACTGGACTGGATCTCTCAACTGCTATTTCATATTTTCTGTGCTATTTCACAGAAATTACTGGGCAGCTGTGAAATGTAAATGGAGCAGTGGATCTCAGTTGACAAACGCTAGCATTTTCCTCTGCCACCCCCAAAGTCCTTGGAGGTCTTGCTCCATTTGTAAGTTCCAACTGCTACTTTGTTCTGGCTAAGTAGGTTTAGTGGGTCACCGTGCTGAATATTGCCCTGCAGCAAAATCACATGTCCACTTTGCAGGTACAGTCTGGAGAGTGGAAGATCCTTAATTAATGCCTCACTTTGTGAGGGAGACAGTAGGATTGCTTACTCCAGAACATCAGTCAGCTGGCCTAAATGAAGTAACGGTCACAGCGTAGGTAATTTAAAGCTAGATTACTACCCTTTACAGTAACATCAGAAAAAGTGCAACTGTCCTCATCCGTGCTAGCTAAGAATTCAGAAAAAGCACAGGACTGATGTAGCAACTGCATGCATACTCATCAAAACTTGGTGATCCCAGTGGAACGAGGCTGTGCACTGTCTGTTCTGCATGCAGCCTGCCTGCTGCCTGATCCATCATCCATTCCCTTTCATCTATCATTGTGCATGGGAAGCAGGGAGGCTCTTTGCTCCTCTGTCTGTGGCTTCTGTCATTTTTTTATTATTGCACACTGTCAAAATGTTGTCTCTCCCCACACCTCCCTTTTGCCTGTCTCCCTTTGGAATTTGTGCTGGAAGATGAATGCAAAACCATCTTTCCTGGCTACTGAAAAGGCAGAAGGTTCATTCTGACATGTGCGTGGCCTGTGGAGACACAGAGATCACACTGGGGAGGAAGAGAAGAATATTTGGGTAGAGAGAAGCCATCTGTTTCTCTGGCTAGAGCGTAGCCTACCTTCTCATGGGCTCTGGGAGGTTTACTTACTGAAAGAGTACCTATCGTCTTGTTTACCTAAGCCTCCACTCTGCCACTTGAATGCATCTGTGATCCAGTCCAGCACAATATTACCGGGCAATACATCAACTTCATCTGAAGATAAGGGGGGACAGATCTGTGTTTCATAATCCTGCAAATCTCCATTGACTGCAAGACTGTCCTGCTCCCTAGCTAAAGCCTTTCCTGGGAAGGCAGGTGCACATGAGTGTCTGTCCCTGCATTTGCACTGCATGCAACTTTTAGAGCCAGCTTTTTCTTTCCAGAGTCTCGTTTCCAAGGCAGACTCCTTCAAAATCACTTGAAGAGGAGGAGGGGCTGTGGGAGCGGGCTGATGTTGGCATTCAGCGTGAGGGCCCCTGGAAGAACTGACAGGCGTTTTAGCTGTCTGAGGGTAATGCTGGGAACTGCAAGGGAAACTGTGCTCTCTTGAAATATTGGTCTTCCCAGCAACTTTGCAAATTAACAAGATTTCGAGTGGGGAGTTGTCTTCACCTCTTATCCAAAATGAGATTTGTGTGTCCCCTCACATGTGTCACCATCCCTGCCGCCCTGAGCAAGAGCTGTGTTGATGAAGAACTTTTTAAGAAATAAAATCTCTAACGTGACCTTTGAAATCTGGCCATGCTCCCTCGCTCTTTTTTTTTTTTTTTTACTCTCTGCCTTGTTTATATTTTCAGTAATTGTTAGAAAACTTGTGTCCCTCCATGTTTAAATACATTAAGGCTGGGCTGTGATGGAAGGGACTGAAATACCATTAGTGCCACATTGATGTTGCAAAGCAGCTGAATGTAGTAGATACAGTTTTAGCTTATCCTTAAGCTTCAGACTTAAGGATATTGCCAGAACTCCAGTGTTACTATTCAGGATTCCTCATGCCTCTCCATCTGAACCACCATCCTAAATCTGGTTGGATCCTGAGGTCCTCTCAGACATTCAGGTCTCTTTTCAAAAAAGCTGAGCTGTCGAAACCTGGCACTCTGGTTGGATTTCAGTGCGTGCGGTTTTGATAGCATGCATCTCTCTGCAGTTTCAGCTGGATTCTCCCATATTTGCTTCCTTTCTTAAATGTTTGTGTAGTGGTGTTATGTCTGTTCTCTCACACTTCAGAGACCACTGGAATTTAGGGTTTATAAATTGCTTTTTTTTTCAAGTACTGACTGTATTCAGTGGTGTTCAGATTTTGTCATTTGAATGTCTTTAGAAGGCCATTGCATTTGGGAGGGGGGTGTGTGTTATAGTAAGTTCTTAGTTACTCCAGTACTGTTAGCATAAGTCACAGAAAGTATGGATGTCCCAAAGATTTGCTGCAGCCTTAGGAAGAGAAAAACAACCCCGTTTTGTACCATCCTACCATACGGTCCCAGCAGTTCAGCTGCAGTGCAAACTGTTGGCACCCCACAGTGTGATCCCAGATCAGCCCCAACACTGACCTCCTGCAAAAAGGATGGCTGGCAGCCAGCGTAGCAGGGCAGGATTAGAAGAGGAGGAGTGGATTATGTTAGTACAGGCTAAAGGTAATTGATAAGCAGTGAGAAAATGGAGTATGCCTGAGCTTGGAGAAAGGAGTGAGCAGTTCTAAAACAGGAGTTTTTCCTGTTTCCTTAGCAGGTATGGGACTTCAGTTATTCTGCAGTCACAGTCCTGGCTCCCATTTAAAGACAATGAGATATTCTGTTTAATATCCTTGCTATTTGGGAAATCAAATGTTTATCACTGTCCTTGAAAGTAAGAATTAATGCAGTTGCTTCTGTAGTGCCAATTAAATCCTCCGTTTAATTCTGGGAGCCAGCTGGAGATGTTTGTGACTAAGACTTCAGATGTACTCATCTTAATGCATCTGTCTTAGTTGCTGTTGGTGTTTTTCCTCTCTCTGGTGCCCTATATCCCAGGGCAGTTGCTTCTGAGGACATTAGCACTTTCTAATCTCCCACGTTCATGGCCTTCTTGTTCAACGCCTCTCTTTGACCTCAGACTGAAAACTCCATTTAGTTGTCTAAATATCATGAAGCGCAGGGTGGTCTCATCCTTACATATGGAAGTGAACAGTTAAGAGCTGGTTTAAAACTGCCCAACTGAACAGAAAGTTAACACTGGTTGTTGGAGGGTTACTGTTCCTTCTAGCAAATCCTATTTTGTGTGCAGGGGTAACAGCTAGGGATGAGAGTTGTTTGTTAGTCTAAGATTTCTAGATGTTGTCTGATGCTTCTTGTAAAGCTTGCTGTTCCACAAGGCTTCGGATGTGATTGCTGTTCTGTGATCTGCCCTTTACCTGCTGCATTGGTAGTCTCATCGAGCTTTTAGGAAAACCTTTGGCCAGTGATAGAGTGGGGAGAGCTACTAGTGTTTGGGTTTCTTCATTTAATGCAAATTATGTTTTTTCCTGCTGCTGCAGCATCTTTCCTGCTTCTTGCCACAGCTGCAGGCCAGGTATAGGCAAGCAAAGGCTAGTATCCAGGCAGCAATGCTAGATTCAAACCGAGGGCTCTGATTCATGATCAAGCTTGTCTGTGTCCACCAAACTGGAATAGCTTCTTGTATGTGTATTCTTATTCAACATGAGGTAATTTGATTGATTTCACTTTCCAGTGAAAGAGGATTAGCGGATTTGTGTTACCTTACTTTGCTTTTCCCACTGATAACCACCACCCACAAAGCAGAACTCGATAGTTAGTGAATAGCTGCCCAAACCACGGTACCTTCTGAGTCTGTAATACCGTATGTTTACGAATCTTGAAACTTTGCAATGACCAAACGATAATTTAGCAAATGAGGGTGATTTTTTTTTTTTATTCCTTTCTTTCTAAGTTAATCTCTGTTTAAAACTTAGTGAGCCTCTTCTGACTGTAGCTTTGAAAAGCTTTGCAGACTTAGCCAACTGTTACTGTATTCAGAAATACTGTTATGATGACAGCTAATTCCTTGAGCAATGTGATTTTCATCTGGCTGCTTGCTCTTCTTGCAGAGCTCCAAGGTGATCCATAGCTGTGAGTGCAGAAGGCTGATCAGTCACGCTTTCCGAAGACCCCATCCAGGACTGCCTGGACAGAACCGAATGCCCTTTATTTAGCACTTTGCATAGCAATAGAAAAAATGAATAAAAGGAAAGCTAGTCTTGGCATGTTCTCTGGCAGTCAGTTAAGTCAGAGTGGGCTGCACTGTCATCGCACATCATGGAGCAGGGAGAAGTTAGCTCTCTCTAATCACTAGTGTTCAGGCTTCCACTTTTTGCTTCCACTTGACTCATTGGAGTACTTGTCAGCTGGCCTAGCTAGCTTGTCATGTTACCTGTTGTGTTTCTTCAACCATTCTGTCTCCTTTGCATGAATGACAACTCTTTAATTAGGATATTATAGGAGGATGGACTTGGCTGCAGGTCTCTGTTAGAAGCATCACCACCCATTCTCGAGGTGAACAGCTACATTACCTTATTTCCCACGAGCTCATGTAACAGGAGCTAACTTTTCCAATGAGACTTTTATTTTTTGATAAAGAAAACAATCTTTTCCTTTTTTTTCTTCTATTCCGCCTCCCCCCAGGAGATCTGGTATTAAAATATTCAGCTGTCTGTCTCATTTCTTAACATACAATTTGTCAGGAAGTGAGTTTCCATTAAATTCTTGATAATTAGCATACTTGGACTTTGATAGACATTTTTCTTTTTTGCGACAGTATTTTTTTTCTTAGCTCATTATCTGCATGCAAGATCAGTCAGCTAAATTCCCGTCTATCAGACATCCCTATCTTAGCTCATTTTTAACCAGTGTGAGGTCCATAAGTATTGCAATGAATTACTGCACTGGATCTCAGATTTTACATGGGTCACAGATGAAATGAGTTGGGAAAACTCTGCCTAGAACATGCTAAATGCTTTCTCCTTCCATGCTACCTGTTTTGAAATTATACTTTTTCCTGTTTTCTGTGCTAAAAAGGGGAGCAGGAATTCAGGCCAGGTCAGCAGTGGGGTGGTATCTAGAGAGCCATAATCCTTTAAAACAAGGTATTTAGTAATCAGTCTCCCCTTCGGAAGGGACTGGCAGGACTTATGGCAGCCTCTCTGTGTATGTTATGCTTAGTTCTAGCTAGGCTTATTGAGCTCATCGCTATCACAGGCACTAGATTCAACTAATTTTTTATTATTCATCACAATGTGTTCTTTGACTAAATTGAGTTTTCCATTGCTATTGCAGCTGCTTTCTCAAAAGAGCTGGTTATAAATGCGCAGCCTCTTTTTCTGAACATATTGCTTAACAAGTACATGGACATGGCTGTATTAACATAAAAATCTCTTCTCGCTTAGTTACTCATCCACTGGCCTTTTCTCCCGTGGGTGGCTGTTTTAAAAGAGCTCTTGGAAGTGCAAACACTCCTGGAGTTCTTGAGTAGTTCTGTCCAGCAGCTTGTCGAGATGTCAGAGGAGAAGATAGCTGCGGCAAAAATCCAAGCCCATACCCCAGATGACATCCATGGCAACGTCAAGTAAGTTTTGCCCTAGGGCAATGCTAAAGTAAATTATATATTAAGAATGAGGTAGGGAAAGTAGCAAAGAGGTAGCTAATCCCACTAAGCCATGGGATAGAGGAAGCTTTCAATCATGAGCAGGGAGTGAATCGATCACAGCTGGCCACAATGGGCCATCCAGTCACATTAACTTCAAAGGGCTTCTCGGCAGCTATGGGTTCTCTCGGGCATACTAATACCATCCAGGAGCAGAGAGAGGAGGAAAGGACGCTCAAAGGGGGCAGACTGGGTTGCCCACTTGACAGTTAGTGAAAGGAGCTTAAGGGAGAAGTAGGAATTGTCATGGTTCTGCATAAATACATTCCTCCGTGAAGGCGCGCAGGGACACTGGGGCGCTCTCACAGCAAGGCAGGAAACACGAACAGCAAATGACATGAAAACCTCTTCTAAAATTCTTTTTCTAATCAGTCCTCACTGTGCACATGTGCTGTGGTCCCAGTGCTTGGTGTCAGATCTTGTGTAGCTCCCACCCTGAAACCAGGGCAGACAGGGAAATGGTGTCTGGAAAGTGAGTCAGGCTCTGCGGGGCCTGCTTTACATCCCTTCGGTCTGGCGTACAGATGGAATCATGAGCCAGCTCTTTGGACTTTCCTGGCCCGCAGCAGCATGGCTGTTGATGGGCCTCAGGTCCCCTGTTTGCAACTGATTTGAATCTTGTGCACTTCAAAGGTACTGCCTGCAAAAGATAATCCCTAGCTATGCATCAGCCCATGGCTTCTGGCAGTCTGACTTTAAAAGAGGTAGAGCAAACTTTGAAAATCATACCAGCGGATTTTCATTCCTATCCCGCTTTCCCATACCCAAACCTTGCTCATACCGCTGCCTAGTTAGTGTTGAGAGAAAGAAAGCATATGGAAATCAATCTAGAAGTTGAATGTAAGCTAAAAACCGAAGAGTCACACCATGACCTGACCATAATTCCAGGACTCCCCCTCCTTTGGGAGCCCTTATTCTTCTGTATGGGCTACCTGGACAACTGGGCAAGGAGAAGAACGTAGGTTAACAGGGTTTGAGTGTTTGCTGTTGAATTACTCTCTTCAGATACAAATATTGGTGCAGGACGGTGGCTGAGGCCATCAGACTTCTGGTTCAGGTAGGTGAGTCACTTAAAAGCCGCGTGGCTGAAAGGTTAGCCAAGGATAAGAGCAAGCTGCTTTCACCACTGAGGTGGCTGCAAGCTACCGCACACAGGCGTAAGGTTGCCAGCAACTTGTAGGTGTGCTGCTGAGGGAGCTGGCTCACAGCTGCTAGCTAATCAAAGTCAGCGCTCTTCCCTTCTCTCCTTCAGAAGGGGACCCTGTCCTCGTTTCTAAGCTGCTGTAAGCCAAGTGGCTGCTTTTAATAGAGTGTGCACAGAAGATGGTTGTAGGCAATTGAATTAAGGTTGCGTTATTAGTCCATCTGTGCAATATGCTCTGTTTATTGACAATCTGGTTAGAGTGGCTGGAGCTTGTTAAAGGTAAAGTGTTTCCTACTGTTGAATTTTGGGAGTTGTCCACCTGTTAAGAGAAAGCAGCACTGGAGGAAGGGCGCTCTCCAGACTGAAAAGGGGCTCCGTGTGAACTGTCTGCAAGCTTCTTTGCTGTTTGTTCTGGCTTTCTGGAAGGAAGGAGGGTTGCATGGGAAAGGATCATCAGATAGCAGGATTTCGCTCTGCAGTTTGTTGTGATGTGCACGCTCCCACTCCATCCACTTGCAGCAAGGGGCAGCTGTCTTCTGCTCACATTTCTAAAGGTTGCCTGGTAGGATCTGATCTGCGGCAACCATAAGTCAAAGTCAGTCTCTGAATGTCCTTCTGTCCGTAAGGTATCTTTGTGAATGAAACTCATGTGCATCAGAGGGGAGAAGCATATGCTGCGTTGTTGGTTCAGGAAGGTGTGGCATGACATTTTGCAGCAGGTTTTATGTGCATGTGTCAAGCTCTTGCCTGTAATAGTAGCCTTGCTGTGGTACTTGAGATAGAAAGCTTTTCTTTAAAGATGATCACTAAGAGAGTAGGGAACAAATACAGCAATTGCTTATGCAACAAGTACATTGCTTTTTGAAGACAGCAGGAGCATACTGTTGCCTGGGGAATAGAAAAATGGCCAGAATCATAACTCTTTACCAAAACCATGATGTTCATTCAGGCTTATGGCTTCCCTGGAATCCCTTATTTCAGAGTTTGGCTGTCAGTGCACTCCCATTCTGCTCACCAGCATCAGATGTTCATTCTTGTATACCAGAGCTATCCGTAGTGGTCCAGTCACGTGGCTTGTAAATAATCTTGATGGGTCTTTTTCAGTATTGGGTCCCAATAAGTAAGCTCAATTGTTGCACATTACAAGACAACACAAAATGTCTGTGGTATTTGTATCTGTTTATAGGTTCATAGTGAAAACCCCATGCAGAGAAGCAGCAGTGATGATTAAAGAGGGTGTGGGAGTGACTTAGGAAAATAGACATTGAAAAGCTAAATAGGTGTAACTTGGCTATGAAGCGATTTATAAGACATGATGTAACTGTATTTAGAGCTTGAAAATAACAGGAAGAGGGATAATTGTTTAGGGTGATCTAACAGGGATTCAATTTAAGCAAAGGATCAAGTATCAAAATTCTTTGTGATATGGATATATATATGTGTTCACTGAATAAAGAGCCTCTATCACTTTCTTTGTACAAAACAGAAAGTAGTCTTAATGTATGGAACAACACTGCATAACACAAGAGGTGTGTTTAATCCTTATAAGATGTATATTGTTCTTGAAATTGAGTTGTGAAGCAACTTCCATTTCTAGAAGTTCAAGCTCCAAAGGACATCTCTTGAGCACCCCAAGGGTTCTTATTGTGGCTAATTATTTTCAAAAGAATCAGAAGGAGCTAAACAGCAAACTCTTACTGAAACTCAGCAGGCAACTTGGAAAAGTCAGAATTTTAAGCAATATCATTTGTACTGGCATGAAGGTTGACATGAACCTGGGAATGCTTACCTTCAGTTACTTGACAGTGGCCTAAAGCAACACAGTATGAAAAGAGCACAGTAAGGGTGCATAAAAATTTGCTATTCTTAAGACCATACGCATTACCATAGCATGCCAGTTCTGCGCGGGAGCATCTCTCTTCATTGAGAGCTGTGAGACTGCAGAAGTCAGTCCATATGAAAATGAGCAACACAGTTTAGAGACAGTCTGCATTTCAAGAGATCAAACCTTGAAAAGCCAAGGATCACATAAAATGTCTGCATTGTGTATTCATTCTCTTAATCTGGAAGAAGGAAAAGTTTAATAACTGAGAGCTAGACTAGGGAATCCAATCCATCCAGTTACTACAGAGAGAGAAGACTGTGGAATATCAATGCACTTTGAAATCGGTATCCTGGTAGACCCTGGTGCATTTGTGATGATTTGTAAGTAACCTGACAGTATATGAAATAATTGTCTTTGTAGGTATGAAACAACATTGACATCGACTTTGAAATTTAAATGAAAGAAACACAGTAGAGTTCTTTTAGATGCATAACCTTGGTGCATTGACTTATTTTTTCTTTATAATAGGTTAATTGCTTGAACAGGTATTAGTTAAAGAGGTTTCTATTTTATTATAAAGCAGAAGCAGCCATGTATGGATCTGTGTTCTTGAACAGTTACAGTATATTGCTTCCCACCCTGTATATAAATATGACCTAAACCAAAGTGATTTAATTGTCTGGGAGTAAATAATTGTTATTCAGGAAATGCTTGCTTTGGCCTGTCCCGTTGCCACTGTGAAATGCAAATCACAAAGCAAATAGCAATATAGTCTCATTTGTTTCTGTGCTGTGTGCGGTACACACAGCAAATGCACAAGCAGCAGCTTTCATAGCCAGTTAGAAAGCTCCATTGGTGTCCAGTGTCTTTAATGCAATTTCTTAGCAACAAATGGTTGTATTTGAGCAGAAGCTTTCATTGAATAGTTTTGTCCTTTTCAACATCTCGGGTTTACTATTGTATGGCACCTGCAGATGAGTAGGCAGTTATTCAATATTAATAGGTTTATTTTATCAGGTAAAGTGTTTATTAAAGAGAGTTCCCTAGTATACGATAAAATCTTTATTCAAAGCTATGAAGTAGTGATAGAATTTCTATCATTCTTCTAATGCATTTGGTACAAAACCATTTTACATTTCCAACAAAGACCATTGCTGCCCTAATTACAAACTGTTACACTCTAAATAGTAGAATTTAATCTTGTCTAGTCTCAATATCAGCATTTGCTTTATCAGTCTTGTCAGCTGGCATTTGGTTGGGGGGGCATTCAATTTCATGCCATTTTAAGCAATTTCACTGGCAAAGCACATAGATTCACAATGTGTTTAAATGGAAAATGGAAATTCTCAGTAAAAACTTATTAAAATCTCATTTGAGTTAGCGTATAGTCCTCTGTGGGACATGAGTCTGTGTATAATCCTAGCCCTTTCTGTAGCAACGTCCTTCAAGAGTCTCCTCTGAGTTGCTTTATGGAAGAACATTGGGTTTAGTTTTATATTCAGCACCCAAGTTCCTGATTTGATAATGGAAGTAAATTCACGGTGTAAATACACAGAACTGAGAACGTCCTGGCAAACCCGGCTGCCAGGTGAGCTCTAGCTGTTAGCCAGAGCTAATGAGCAATGCACTATGTTGTAGGTAGTTCAAAATCTGTTATTTTGCAGAAATCCAACACAACAGTGCCACAGTCGGTGTCATTTTTGGTGGAGGGGGAGGACCGGTTGCATTGCTTTCTGTGGCTTTGCCTGGGTCAGGATGTATACAGAATCCAGGTGCTGTCCAGGGAAAACATTTTCACGTCCTGACAGCAGTATATGTGTGAGCACATGTGCAATGAAATAAATTGGCTCTTCTGCGATAAAATGTGGTAGGTTCCCACTGGAGGAACGTGCTCTGGTAGGAGGTTGAGCGGTACAGAGAGGCTTTTCTCACACGATCCCAAATTTCCAGGTAATGTGCATGCTCTCCTTTTGTTCTTAAAACCGCTTGACCACAGCTGTGGCGAACGTGCTGCACTGCTGGCATTGTCCGTGATGCGGATGTGAGGAGTGCATGTGAGCTGTGGAGGGATATTTGCTTACCAGGATTTCTTACTTTCCCTCCCTTCCTTCTGTTTCTTTCCCCACCTGCAAAACAAGGGAATAAATCAGTAATAAGTGAGAAAATACTGCTTGGGTTTATTGTTTAATTCCCTCAGTGCTTGATTTCTGGAGAACATAGGTTTAGTTTAAAGCAGTCCCTAAGCAACAATCTGGCTGTAATTCACGCTTCCTTTTCTTACCAAGACATAGGAAGCCCTAGGTCTTCATAGAGATGAGTCTTTCTGAGATTGAGAACATATCCTTGTTGCTCTTAAGTGTGCTCAGGATATTTTGTCATCCTGGACAATAATCACCTCTTGATAATGGGAACCTGACTTCCAGAAAAATCACATTTGGCCTGAAGTCGGTCTTTTTGGCCAGTTTTTTTCAGAAGTTGTTAACATGAGGGCAATATCCAGCTCCCACTGAGAATCTGGCTATTTCTCTTCAGTGCCTCCATGGGAAAGAAAATATTTTGAAAATCTGGCTCCAGTCTGTGCTTGATGAGCAGGCAGAACGTACTTCCAAGATTGCTGTTCAGACATCTCATTTCATGTCTTACTGCAGAAATCACTGAAATCAGGAGAGGCAGGAATGCAGCTGGTAATTTGTGCTAGCCAGTCTTTTTAGCTCTCTGGACTTGATGAAAGCACCATTTCAATTTGGTAATACTAACAGCTAAGCCTGGTTTCATTACTGCTTGCACAGTCTTTTGTGTAAAAGAGATCAGGAAAAAAGCTGGAATCGTAACTAAGAACCAGAAAAGAAAGTCAGAGCAGGAAACGGGCACGTCGTGTCCCATAATTTGCCAGTGCATCTTAGTCCTCCATTGTTGTAAACTTCATATTCTATTTCTGTTTACCCATCCTTTTCTCCGAGGCTGCGAACTCAGAATAGCTTTGCTTGTGATATCCCCATCTGTCCCAGCTGTGTGCTGTTTCTGAGCGGGTGATGCCATTTGCAGCATGTTGCCGTACTGTGTAACTTTTGCAACGGGCAAATATCCACCAAGGGCTGTGTGGGCAACACCAAAATTTATTACCCTGGTGACCTCGCTCAGCTCTCCAGGAGTTGAAGGTCAGTGCACTAATTTATGCTATCAATCTACCTTCTGCTGTGGTACTGTTTCAAAATACCTTCTGCATTTCAGGGAAGTTCAGTACGTTTAAATCACTTTTATATGATTTTAGGTTCAATAAGGTAAATTTGTTGCCAATATAAAATATCTTCAAGTATTTCGGGAAGAAGGGTTTGTTTGAGCTGGTGTTCATTATGGGAAGATTAATGGGGCCACTGATCCCATTAATTTGTTACTGACCCTTTAACTTCGTGTAATGGGTCAGGCATTCCCACTTTTAGCTTCAGGACAAGTTTACCCAGTGAACAAATTCTCATCTTGTATAATATCTTTCTTCAGAAAAGTTCCATTCATCTTTAGCATCTAGTTTTAATAGGGTCTCTGCTTTATATCCAGTCCTACATCTGTGTAACTTGAGCTATAGAGGCAGGTTACACAACTTGGGCAGGGTCCCACGGCACATCCTGGTGTCTCCCCAGTACTAAAATATAACTGTAAAGAGATCTGTGCTTGTGGAGTCACAGATGATATCTTTTTCAAACTGAATATGTCTTCGGTCATAGCTTTTCTAGTTCATCTGTACATCTAGAGACATACATGAAATGTTTTGCAGAGTACTTCAGAACAGCCCCAGCCTGCCTCCATGAAAGAAAGACCCAAGGAGAGTTAGCATTTCTCTAAAAGTGCTTGTGTCATAGAAGCACCAAAACTCAAGCTCAGTCGGTAGCATGCACGGAGGTGCAACTTACTTCAGCCCACAGTGAAAATGGGTTACACTGTGTTGCGGTTAAAGCTGCTTTGCTGGCATTGGTGTCTCATTAAGCTGCGGTGACAGAATTGGGAATATAAGCCCTTAAATGTGTGGTTCTGGCAACAGTCTCACTGTCAAAGGGAGGTGTTTCTGTTCAGGTGTTATTACAGAATTGCTTGTTTTTCAGTAATGTATTTCTTCACCTTTCTGGTTTCTCTGTCCTCCTGTGACAAACAGAGCCTGCATGTCTTCCCTTATGAGAGAAGCTTTTCAGAAGGGACCTCTTCCGACAGCTGAGAAGAGCGCTGGGAGCTGCAACAGTGCCATGTCAATCGGGGTGGCTTTTTGTCAGGTGTCTGCTATCTCCGCGGGCAGTTTTTCAGTCTGTTTGGCCTCCCCAGTTGTCAGCATGGCAGCCAGAGCTCTGGTGAGAGGGACAGTACGGCTATGCTTCTCCATGTCTGGTTATAACATTCCCAACGTTGGGTACGGTGTCTCATTGTCTTTGCCACAATGGAGAGAGTATCAAAATTTGGAGGGAAGGAGGAAGTGAGTGAGGAAATAAATAGATTTTTTTTCTTCTTAAAGCTTTATGACACTTTGTCTTTAATCTCCAGACAAACCGCTCCCTTCCTTGATGACTTGTGCATCTTCAGGAACTCGTGGGTGTCAGGTGGTGAGCCTGGTTCAGAGTGGGAATCTGAGCTATCTCCCGCCTCCCCGAAGGCACAGCAGGTTTCCTACAGTGTCCTGCCCAAGGCTGAGGTGCAGTCCCACAAAAGCAGGTGCTGTATGACAGCCGAGGTACAACATACCACCTCACAGCCTACTTCCCTGGTTTTGTAAGTAAAAGCAAAGGGTGCCTTCATTCACATTCCCCCGTATATTTGTAATCCCTTTACCAGACATGTTGTGTGTACCATCTGTGTACCCTACCAGCGTACTGTGTCCCCCGATGCTCTCTCGTCTGCATGTCCTGAAGGCAGGCAGCGCTGTGCTTGTGTTCAACAGCTCATGCTGTCTTCTGTGCTCGGTGGTTTGTTGAATTGCTGCTGTCCCGTCACGCAAGGTGCCTTCTGTCTTGACTCTCTTCTTGTCAGACTGGAACATTATCTGCTATGTGGGAAACATTGCCACCCTCATATGGCAGTTGGGGCTGGTCTTTTGCCATGCTATTTATGCTTCTGAAGGCCCAGAATTTCTTATAAGCTCTTTTTCTAATAAATTAATCTCTAAGTTCATGTTTTCTAGTGGGCCTTTTTCATTAAGGAATGTTATTTATATACAAACATACAGTAAAAACGTTAGAAAGATGTACCTTGCTGAAAGCATACTGACTGGAACTTAAAAGGCTTTTTTAAGCCTCTATTTTAGTCTCTGTATGCTTTTTATCTCTTGCATGACAGAGAACAATTTCCTCTGATGCCCTCTGCTTTGAGGAAGTTCTGTAATTTAACTTGTGGTTTCCAACGTCCTCCTGTGTCTTTTATCTCATGTCTCGTAATTTTAAAGAATTTTGTTAGCCACTTTAAGGACATTGCTTTAGTTAGAATCTACCTTACTCTGTAAAGCCTTTAAAAAAATCTTTTAAAGCCTAGTATTTCTTATACTGGCTCTTATAAGGGCTGTATTTGGCACTTGAACCAAAAATACTAGTCTTGCTAAAGTCTACATCTTCCCCACAACTCCTTGAGTGAAAAGTATTTGCAGGGTTTCCAGGTTCCACCTAATCTCTTTTCTGAGCGCCTTCACAGCTCCTTCACTCATACCCGCAGGTCTGGAACTCCTCTCTTGCCTGTGCTCTGCAGGGAGCTCTTGCCACGCACCCTATGCCTTGGTCTCTTTCGAGTCTGAGCAAAAGGGAGAAGATGGTCCCAGCTGGGGGCTTGTTCTTCACATTGTCTGGGTTTCTTCTGCCTCTTAGCTGGACTCACTACCTCCAAATCAAGTGCAGTTACAGAACCATATTTTCCAGGTGTCTTTGTTCTAAATTTAGGATCTTGTGTTCCTGCGTAACTTCTTGGAACAGCTCGTCTTCTCCAGAAGCTATGCTTTCGCTAATACTGCTTAACTGCAGATTAATAATGATATTCCAGCCACCATGCTTCTTATTAAATATTTATATTGTGGTAGCACATAAAGGCTGTAATTGGGGTCTAATTGTGCTGATTTATTCAGACCAGTTCTGAGACCTTTGCTACCACTAACTCTGCAGCTAGCAACCCTCCTACGTGTCCTTGTCCTTCCCTGTCATTTTCCTTGGTCAGGTCAGCACATGAAACTGATCCCTGATTCCCTGGTGTGGCAACTGAACGGCCAAAAACCGCAGTGCGCTGACAGCTCTGTGTGCTTGTTCTCTCTTCATTCCTTCTTTGATTTATTCTTGGATTTTTCAAAAAGAAGGGGCCAGGGCAGCCTGTCTTCTCAATTCCCCTGCAAATTTTTGCCCTCGTCAGTGCATCTTATATATGTCTGTTGATTATAAAGATCGTGAGGCAGCCCAGGTGAGCAACCACCTTCTTCCCTCACACACATAATGCAAATTGCTTCTCAGCTCAAACTACATAGCTCAGCTGCTGCCGATGCCTTATACACGTTGAAGAATCTTAACATCTTTCCCATTTCTTAAAAATTAATCTCCTTTAATCCTGGCAGCACTGTAAGGTTCAAAGATGTTTTACATTATGTACAGGTAGGATTATGGCTTATTCGTTAGTAGAAGGGAAAGATTGATTTTTTTTTTCATTGCATCCCTGGTAGTTTTTTCTTTGCTAAAATCCTAGTTAATGCTTTTTTTCTCTGCTCAGCCTGACTCTGCAGAAGGTAAAGATATAACCCCCAATATGAAAAGTAAATGCCACAAGTCCTGTTGAAAGCAGCAAGCTAGCATCACTCTTTCTGTGACAGAGATGTAGTATTCTGAATTAGGTTGTGCAAGGTGATCTGCCCTTACATCCTCCACTCTCCTGTTAGCCACTGTGTTACCATCTTCAGTTTTCATTTTTTTAATGGTTGCTCTGGTCTGGAACAAAGAGAATTTTGGATCCAGAGCAAGACACAAGCTTGTCAATAAATATCCCATTCCCGCTTTAGGATTTCCTTAAATTCTTAGGTCCAGTTGTCAACACAAATCTGTCATATCTTAGGCAGCAAATCACTCTAAGGCAAAACAGAAGAAATTCTCAGCTTGAAGTGCCCCCAAACCCTTCTTATAGCAAGAGGGACACTGCAAGATGTGTTTCACCTAGTCTCCCTGGGTGATTGAAAATGGAGCTTTGTTGACAAGCCGTAGACCAGTTGTTTATTTTAAGAAAGTGGGACAGAATACATTGGTGTGTTACAGAGCAAAGTCATCTAGCAGTAGTAGTGAAGGCAATTCTGAAATAACACAGTTGTTTTTAACTTTACCTTTTTTTTTTCTTTCTTTTTTTGTTTTCATCATAGCTGGAAATCTTTATTAAGACTGTGCTGAAGGTTGGAATCTTTCATTCGTGTCCTCATGTCTTTTAAGCACTAGACAGCACAAAAGATAAGTGAGCTTTGAAGTAACAGGTCCTTATAGGTCCAGTGATTTCTTTTGCACGAGCACATAATCTATTGTACAACTCTATTTCTGTATATCAAAGAAGCCTTTAGGGCTAAAAATCATTTGGCTCCCAGTCACAGCTCAGTTAAGTCCTGTTTGTAGAATATGATTGCTAAGATCTGAGATGGCACCAAGAGTTTTAAGAATTGAGGGGGTTCTGTCTAGAGTCTAAAGTGGATGTAAGCTATTGGTGTAAGGAGAACACCGAGCAGAATCTGCATGCTTCAAAATTTGGAAAAGGCACAGATAGGAAGCCTGGTGCAACAATGAAGATCTCCAGAATTTACACAATTAGTATGGTAAATGGGGAATTATGAACACAAGAAAAGATTAAGCAGTACAAAAATAAACCTTTCAGCAGTTCAGTCTGGGAAGACTTCTGGCATGATTCAGTGACTGGTGATTAATAAACAAAGAAGATCCAGAGAAAGAAAGGAAATCTAAAAAAAAAAAACAACCCACAACAGCAAACAAACAGTAAATAAATAAATTAGGAAAACTCTACGGCCATGCAGAAGAGCATGATGACAGACTCTCATGCCTGGGATGAGGATTCTCCATCTAGAATGAGGATTTAATGAAATCTCTGATATAACCAGAAACTGAGTTTGAAAATGGGGTGTACTAAGATTAGGACATGGTCATAGAGGTCTCAGCTATTCTGAGTCTCACTTTATGCAGCATCTGGAGTTCACAAAAACAGTCGGTGTAACACAAAAGCATCTGCAGAATGAGGTGGAGGTTGTGTCTGGGCTGAGCAGCAGTACTTGTGGCTTGTGTGCTGGATGCCTCCAAATAGCTCTGCCTAGTGCTGTGGGTGATCAAATGTTGTAAAACTTAGTTCCTGGTGTCCTGTTTTTAGCCTGACTCTGCTAGGATGCCCCACAAAGCCACTATTGACACCGATGCCAGCCCAACGTTGAAGTTTACAAGAAGGAGCAGAAGGGACAGAGGCCAGTTACCTAAGCTGTAGCCACAAATATGAAAGATGGGGATTTCAGACTCCCAAAGGAAACTGGAGGAACATTCTTTTCCTTTCTGAAGAATTCCCATCGGTCAGGTATAAGGTAAGCTTCTGTTCTGGCCATTATCCGGTTCGTGCCCTCAATACCTTACTCCTGAAGACTTTTGTGCCAGTTTTGTAAAGTTAAACAGTTCTGCTTTGTAACTGTTCTGCTTTGTAACTGTGAACAAGGGCATTGTTCATCAAACAAACCAGTCTAAAATGCACAGTGCTTTTCCTGCCAATGGGTTTTATCCTTGTTGTGCAGGCATCAAAAACTGAGATGATCGTTCTGTCCTCCATGTGCCTCTGGTGAGACTGCCAAGAACGAGGCACCCAATTAGCATCTGCAGTATTTAGATTTTTATTGTGCAGAGTCTTGCCTAACTAGGAACTGGTCTGAATAAAGCCAATTCCAGCTAAAGCTGTGAAGTTTTATATCTTCCTCCTGTTTTCCTGAGCCATTCAGTTTCCCTTTAGACATTATTTCAAATACAGAACCTGTTAAGTTAGAAATGTATGGTGAGCCAGAGGGACCCACGCAGCAAGGTCCTGCAGAGGTGAGACGGCCGTGCCACTTCAAGAAGGGGGAACAGAAAGTGTTGCTTCCCACTCTCCCCCAGTCTTTTCTAGGCTGCCACCTTCTTTCCCCTGCGTACAGTATCTGCCGTCTGTGTGAGTGTAATTTAGTGCTAAGTAAGAAGTGAGTGGGAGCCATAAGCTCGTTTCATTTAGAACCTGGAAATGGCCTCCCGGGAGCCCAGAGAGGGTACCGGCTGCTTTCTTGCCACAAAAGCTTCTCCACCCCACTGCTGTAATTCTAACCACCAAGCTCCAGATCTCAAAATTCAACGCCAGCTCAGATTTACGGAGCATTAAGCGACTGAATTAAATCCTCAGCATTCACTCGGCATCAGCCTGACTGAGTAAAGGATTTCACGGGCTGGGGTGCTCTACAAGGCCATAATTTATAACATTATGCAGAAGCTGCTCCTTTGAGTTTTATTTTGGCTTGCTGCAATTTCTTTTTATTAAGGCCCCAATAGTATTCGTTGTTTTTCTGTTTGCTTTGATGTGGGAGTTTTAGATTAAATCTAAATAAATAAATGAGGTTTAAAATTAAATTAGGTTTCATTTGCATGAGTTGGGGAGTGAAGTGCATCTTTCTTTCACCATATAAAACCTAACAGACCCATTACCCATCACAGAGCCCTCAGTTGCTCCTGAAGAAAAATGACATTTCCCTCTGCGTAGAAAATACTTAAAAGTCCCAAGAATAGATTTATAGGAATATTTTAACCTTTTCTTTGATCCTTGAAATGTCATTGTTCTGTAGGCTACATTGCAAAACGTGACCTTTTATAGGAACCATGGGATGGATTTGATCTTTGGAAGACGTTTTAGAGATAATGCACTACAGGGTGCAAAGAACGTTCACTCCTGAAAAGGAGCTGAAAATGGTTTTGTCTGCGGATATTTGTGTTTGTGGTATACCTGGAGGACAAAAGAATTCTTTATGGTGAGGCCTGTACTCCAGGGACAACGGTGAAGAAAATAATAAGAGAACATGGCATCCTCTTTTGTTTTAATGCACAACAGTTTTATTTTCATTACATTTAAAAGAAAAATTTAAGTAGCAGAAATTGTTCACATGGGAGGTGCTTGCAAATGAACATGTTTGAAATGTAACAGTTTTTTATAAGCACTGGCTGTTTGCTTTTCAGAGTGCACCTTGACTTCTTGACTGGCAAAACACAAAGCTGAGCAGTTCAGGAAGGAAAAGAGCTGACCCTTTGCTTAAGATTCGTGTTTGCTCCAGTAGCATCCCCTTTCACAGTTCTGCAGCCTGTCTCTCTCGAGTCCTTTCTCTAGCTGTCTTACACCCAGCATTCTCCATGCCACCACAGTATGAATTCCCTGGCAAGAGATCTTGGCATGAAAACACCTGACCTGTTTTGACGTTTTCATGATGACTGCAAAAAGCTTGTGAGCCAAGGCAGATGCGAGTCCGAGGGTTCACACTGTGTGAGCACTGTCTTTTTGCTTTGCCGGTAACTATTCCAAACCAGATCTTTCTGAAAGATGCCGCAGCTCTTATCACTGAATATTGTGAGGTTGTACCTAATTCTGTAGCTCTTGTGCGTGCAGAATTTTCACCGAAACCTATTGTTGTTGGCAAAATACATTAGATTTTCCCCAGAATATAAGAGATGATGTTTCTGTCCCAGTACAGCTTGCAGTCCAAGCAGAGGGGAAACCTATTCAGTGAGAATGCAGTGAGGAAGGTAGTTGGTGAGAGAACAAATATCATAGATTGGCATCCTAATCGTTGTTTATCCAAGTTTAGGGTGAAGTAGTGGGCAAAAGCACTAAACAAATTCTGAGCCACATCGGTATTCAAAGAGTTCCTGGCACTGGCTCTTTGGGCTTCTGGCTGCTGAACTGCCTGCCCCCCTGGTGAGACTGTGCTGGATCCCAGTCACTCTGGAGCCTGGGATGCAGATATAAAATGAAGAATTTACAAATACCCTAAGAAGTCAGAGTGCAGAAGTCTGAAGGGTAGGAAAGAGATACTGGCCTAGAGGAGATGAGGTTCTAGACGGCAATGACCCTGCCTTGCCAAGACTGAGAACCATGATGTGGCACAGACAGTCCTAGGGGCCTTTCAGGGAAGCCATGGAGACCTGAACAACATTGTCTTCATAGACACTGGGCCTGAAAGGATTGTATACACACCTAATGTGCCGGAAAAAAAATTAGCGTCTGGGAGTCATTGGCCTTTTTCAGTGTGACATGACTATCGGGAAGTGATGGCTGGTGACATTTTGAATGTAGGAAGTGAAATGAGCAAAATAAGGATATCTCAATGGTAGGTTGCAGGAGGAAATGATGCACGTGTTGTACCTTAAGTAAAAATATAGTAGGTAAGACCCAGTCTCCTTGCTTTGCTCAAATAATTGAGCTGTTACTCTGATGCTTTACACAGATGACTTTTTATGGGGTTACCCCTCCACTGGGCAAGCAGGGCTTAAACAGGTTCTGCACAGGACAGACACCGCATTTCTTAAATTGTCTTTTGTCTTGTCCGTGTATCATGTTTGGTCTCTGTGTGCTGCCAGAGACGAGCTGAAAATCACAAGTGTGTTAAGATGTTACGTGAACTTTTCTCTGAATCTACGATAGTAGTGGTGAAACACTTAAGTGTAACATAGTCAACCCCAAAATGCTTTGAACAGGTGAGAAAAACTTCCAGACGAGCATGGGATGTTTCACTGTATTGCAGGAAAAAGGTGATTATGTATAAACCCTCTGTTGTCAAGTGAGTCATCAGCAATATTAATGTGGTGTGTAGCATCTAGTTGCATCTTGCACCCTGTCAGAGGTCATAAGATTATCAGAAAATTATTACAGGATGTGTATGTTTTATGCTATGTGACTTGTATGATGCTGTGAAAGCAAAAAGAGGATTTTGTTGTCTAGGGAAGCAACCAAATCTGTGATAATCCAAGCATGTAGTAAGTCATAAGAAACCACTCCATCTAAAAACTCTCTGACAACTAAAGGTGAACTTGTCCCCAGATGAATTTAGAGTTGTTTCCTTTGCCTTCCTCCTGCATGTCACTTAACTCTGGCTGCAGGATAGTGTATTTACCTGTATTAAAGAGTGGGTGAGGGATAGGGAAGGCAATATCAGATGTCTTTGATATCATCAAGTGTCCTTGCCCTGAGAGAAAAATAATTCTAGGTGTTTAGTGAGACTGTACTTTTAAGTCACGATTTGAATACATGGGACACCATATTGCATTGTGTATTGAAGCCCTCTGCCCTGATGCCTAGGAAGCATCTCCAACTTAGTTCTCTGAAATAATACTCAATAGTGAACTGTTACTGGACTTATCCTCTAAACCTTAATGCGAGAGGAAGCATTGGATGGAATCCAGAACAGAAACTCGGAATTAAGTTTCAAGTAGATACTAATTAATTTTGTTATTTTCCTCATTTCCCCAAAAGACTGAGAGTCATCACACAAAACAGACACTCCCAAGATTCAAGGAGGCAATGAAAGTCTATAGCAGAGCCCCTTCAGAAATACTGCACCTGTTTTTCTTCTCAGTTGTATAATCCAAATAATTGCCTTTGTTCTGTAATACAGTAAAATTGATTTATCCTCTCCTTAAATCTCTTTTAGTTGGCACTCTTAAGGTGATCTGCGATGCTAAGCATGCCATTCCACAGGCCACAGTGAACCCGCCTGGGGTGGTGGTCAGACTTGCCTTTGGAGTGAGACGTTTTTGAGGCTTTTAAGTGTTAGTGTGTGTTCCCAACTCCACTGCTAGAGGAGGTTTGGGGTGATTCTTCCCCAATATATCTCTCTAGCTTCTAGCAATCTGCATTTTAGGCATTTCCAGAGCCAAAGACTCCATCTGAACCATCATGTTTGATAGCCACTGATAGACCTGTCCTCCATGAATTTATCTAATCACATTTGGAGCCATTTATACTTTTGACCTCCACAGAAATCCATGGCAGTTTAATTCCATAATTCAAGTGTGTGTTGTCTGAAAAATCGTTTCTTTCATTTGTTTTAAACCTGCTGCTTGATCATTTTACTGGCTGCCTCCTAGTTCGTGTGGTATAAAAAATAATGAATAATCATCCCCTATTCAAATTCTTTATGCCATTCATGGTTTTAAAGCTTTTTATCATATTCATCCTCAGTCATATCTTTTCCAAGCTGCAGAGATCTAAACTATTTATTTCTTTCTCATCTGGAAGCTGCTTTATACCTCTCAACCAGCAGCATTGCAACATTATTGTAATTTTCTCTAGTTCTATTATATCCTTTTCAAGGTGAAAAAAACATAATTGTGCATGGTATTCTAGATGTGCACTCTCCATTGATTTATACAGTAGCATATTTAGGACTTCTTAATTCCTTCTTGATCATAGTTCCTTCATGATAGCAACATCCCTGGTTTAATTTCACAGCAGAAGAATACAGAGGGATGTAATTGGAAAGCTATGGTCTAACACAATCCGGTGGAGTCAGAAGAAGCCGTGTTCCCCAGAATTGCAGATCTATAGCTCAAATCATGATTTATCATTTTCTTTGCTATGGTCTCCATCCATCACCCTTCATTTCACATTCTAATGCTCTCGTTTCTTCAGTGTCATGAATTGCTCATCTAGAAAACTTACTAATGGAAGATGTCAGAAATGTAGGTGGATTCTGCTTCTCTGTTACTTAGAGAAATTAACTCCTGGATGCCTTGCATTTCTGAGGAGTTGTTTTTTTTTCACTTAGGATGCTGTGTTTTCAAAGAGTTATTGCTTAATAATATCAAGTTGCTCTAAGATAGAAGGCCAAGTGCCTACGATTTGCTTTATCATATGAATTTAGTGCAACCCCCATCTCCTCGGTAAAGACCACTTTCCTCCCGTTTTAAGAGGTACTGAGCAGGGAGTATGAGAAGAATTATATTCCTGAGTTATTTTGTGGCATGAGCGCACATTCTAATTCAAGAGTGATTTTGTCATTCCCATTGGCATTTGGAGGGTTTCAGAGCACTCAAACTTTGCCAGCCCTCCTACCCACAAAAGGTAATGTTTGAGTTGAATGTTCAAGGAACGTGAGTTTTGAATTGTGTGTTGTATTGCTAAGTTCAGAACGTTATTTGTTTTTGTCTTGGAAATTGCATCCACATCCAAAACCTTTTCTTTTCATCTGCCACTTCCTCCCCCACTCCAAACTCCATGTCCTACTGAACTGTTTGATAATCAGTTGTGCCACTGTTCTCAACTTGGGAAAACGTGATCTTGGGGAATGACTTCTCAAGAAGACATTGTTGGGAACCTGCTGTAGAAGCACAGCAGGAGAGATGTGCGTGGGAAGAGGTGGCTGTGTCAGGGGCAGCTCAAGGACTGCACAGCTGCAGCTGTCTAAGAAGACTCCAGCTAACAGAAAGGTGAACTCAGAAAAAAGAAAGTAGAGCTTCCCAGAAGAGCAAAGGCAAGGTGCTGTATCTTGGACGATTATGATGATGATTGAGTCTTGTCCTGGAGCTCTTGCAGAA
Source organism: Aptenodytes patagonicus (assembly GCF_965638725.1). Taxonomy (NCBI): domain Eukaryota; kingdom Metazoa; phylum Chordata; class Aves; order Sphenisciformes; family Spheniscidae; genus Aptenodytes; species Aptenodytes patagonicus. The sequence goes on along the minus strand of NC_134955.1, from coordinate 29,342,634 downwards.
AGTTGTGGCCCAGTTCTGCTACTCCTGGAAGCCCCAAGTTCCTTTTTCTCTTGTCTGTGCTACCTGCCTTCCTCCCACGGTCCTTTTTGTGGTGGCTCCATTTCTCCATCCCTGTTCCCAAACCAGACCCCTCCCTTCACTGCATCCCCCTTCTGCTGCCAGTGACTCTGGGGATGCACAGTCACAAGACAAATGACCCATCCCTCTGCAGGGATACAGTTTGAAACCCACCACACTGGCACAGTACTTGCATGTAGGACAAGAACAGGCTGTGGAAAGCATTCACAACTACTTTAAAGTAGATCGAGATTTTTGCAGCCAGCCTCCTGACAACTTGTGCTTGGAGGAAAAAGGAGGAAAACCAGATGTATCAAATTATGGGCTGAAAGTTCTTTACATAGGTCTGCTCGAGATTTGCTGTCACCCAGTGCAAAGACATGATGCCTGGCCAGGGATCACGACAGTGGGTCTGCAGAGTGTTTTTAGTCCCCGGTGGTGTAATGTCACTTGCAGTGCTGAAAGAAAACCTGGCTGGCTGTGTAAAGAGACACCTGAACTTTTTGTCACCTTGAATACTGTGCTTATGCTATCCTTTCTCTTCCCCTCTGAGCCCTCATCTGTGCTGAGGTTCTTAGAGCAACGCTTTTTCCAGGTTTTTGGGAAAGTGGTTTGGCCCAAGGACCTGTACATGCTGTCGTATAGTATAGCTCTGTGATGCATGTGTTAGAATATCTCCACCTTTTTCACCTCACAAAGCCCAAACTCTTTGCACTTACTCTCTTCCTCTTCCCCTCCCCATGCTGACAGCAATGCACAAGTGATGCATTAGCGATGCATCTGAACTCTTGAGTCGTGGCTGTCTGAAATTTCAGCCCTTATGAGAGGCAACAGACCGTGGAAGCCACAATTTTTTATTGCACCCTACGGTTGTTGCAAGTGAATCATCAAAATAGTATGATTCAGTTGTAGCCATAATGTTGTTTTTTTTCTGGTGCCACGAGCGTGGAAATGCAGAATTGATATGCTCTCAGTTCTGGTTGCAGATGTTGCCTGATCCCTTTAATGCACAAACTGTAATGGTTCTCATTTCTAGTGGATCTATCCCTTGTAAACAACTCTCTTCTCAGGCTAGGCTTAATTCAGGGACAAATGGTAATGTAAGGACTTTGCTCATCTGTCTGGGTCTGTCTCTTACTCAGATGCTTCTCTCCCCCGTGCCCTCATGCTTTTTTAGATCTTTCCTATCAGAACACATATGGAGCCTAATGCAGAAGTGTTGGGAAGTCTGTACTGACATGTCACATAACATCTCTGACACAGATACCAACCAAATGTGTTCAGACAGCCCATGCTGCAGGATTTTTGCTTGTCTTGTTTCAAAATGACTATCACCTGTGCCTCGCCAGTGTGGGCCCCAAGACCGTAACTGCATAAACAAACTGCATCAGGGAAGAAGAGGTGCCTGACACAGGTGCTGATTAAGATGAAGAACTAGGTAGTTCTAAAAACTTGATTTCTTGGTGTAGCTCAGGTTAGGTTTGTCAGACTGTCAAGCTGTATAGCATGATTCACTCATGAGATGTTAATTCTGTGTCTGGCTCACAGGCTAACAGCGTACTCGCCTCAATTCTTACCATGATGACAAACTATCTTCCCTTCCTGTTCCTACTTATAAAATGTGTCGTGCTTGTCAAATTATGGAATTAAACCCTCCATTTCAAACCAGACGGTAGCTGTAAAAATCCTGAGGAAATGTCTATGGGGAAATTCTTTACCCCTTCTGGATTTTCTTTATGTGGTTTCTTTTTTGTTTCTTCCCTGCTCCTTTCTCCTTTGTAACTTCTGAGAGCAAGACAATACCTCTGTGGATATGTTTCAAACCAGTGAACAGGTTTCGTCTCAGGGCTCCTCCTGCCTTTCCACACACAGTTCTGCATTCTTGTCTTCAGACCTGGGCTTACACGATAATTGTATGAGCCTTCTGCTCTGCATCTCCTGCCATGAATCAGCTTTACTACTGTTCATTATTTCTGTGACTGTCAGGAAACTAGATGGAAGTCACCTCTTTAGATCTTCTCTTTCTCTCAGTATTGGACATGACAAATAAATGAAGATCTCTGCTCCAGAAAGTTTGCAGAAGGCCAGAGGAAGAGAGAGGCTGTGCAAGGTGATGATTTCCATGGTTTCACTGGCTAGAGGGCTCATTGTTTGCCTCTCTTTAGGTGGTGGTGTATTGGGCAGGATTTGCTTACAGTACCCTGGGGAGCAGGTCTTCATGGAGCAGGGGCAGATGAAATGAAGCAGGAGGTAGAGCAAAGGGAGATAAAGTCTTCAGAGTAAACACTGGAAAAAGCTGAGGATAGTAATGGCATTAGCAAGTCTTCAGCACATGGGTTTGTTCAGCTAGCTCTCGCTTACCAGGTCTCCATCAATTCTCTGAAGTCACACGGCTAGAGAGCAAGGGTAGGACCATGCAGACCTTGACGGCCATGTAACTGATGGGAGAGGTAGAATCGTTTGCCTGCTGTCCGCTGATTTCCAAATGTCATTAAAGAACCTTCATTTTTCTTTTACATTTCATGTTTCTTGTCCTTTCTGCTACTCCTTTACAAAGAAATAACCAGACAAAATCCCATTTTTTACCAAAGTCTGTACAAAATCCTCTATGAGTTGCTTCATGTTGTAGTGCATTTTTCATAGTACTCCCACTCCTTAATGCCCAATTTTTGTGTTTGGTCTTACATCATTCCTTTCAAAGACATCCTGAGGACGAAATCTAATGGCTGGCTTCTAAAAGATTGCTCTAAGCCTGGCAGGACCTCAGCTCATGGAGTAGAATAGTACATCAGTGTAACACAATGTCTGGGCAGTACTTACAGGGCAAGCAATTAAACTACAACAACAGTGACCCCTGAAATGCAATGTCCTGGCGTACAGTAAATTTTTTCATGATAAAGGTTTCTATTGCTTCCTCAGGAACTGGTTTGGGTGTTTTTTCACATCACAGTCTGGATGTAATTGGTGCATGCTGCAGATTTATTCCTCCGACAGGTCAAATAACCAGTATATTTCATTGCTAAGCTGAGTGGGGCTTTTATTTTCTCAAATTATATTTCTATCAACTATTCATTTGATTTGGACCATTTGGTGCTTGCAGCAAGTGGATTTACCCAATGGATTTGCTCTTCCTCCAGCTTCTCCTTTAACGACAGTTGTTGCCAGCGGAGGAGTGGTTTGAGTGTGGGCATTAGTGTTTCATTCATCTAGCCATGGCTTTACCCCCCCGGGATGAAAATGCATTAGGAACCATCTCAGCAGATGGCTCGGAAGCTCTTAGTATTGCAGCAGTCTGGGGTCTAGCAGCAGTTCCTTTATTTGCTATGTTTTCAAAGAGTTGTAGGCTTCTGGTGTGAGCAGTTTATATTGAACTTGAACTTGATAGGCTGTGTCCTACCATGGATCAATAGAGAGTACAGGACTGTATACAGTCAAAGAGAAAGTATCCTCTAGGAGAATGTTAAGGATGCAAGGGAAAGTGTGCAAAAATAAGAAAATGCGTATCATCAGTTTTCGCAGAGAAATCCTATCTCTGCTTTTTGCTGCATTTGCATTACAATATTATATTTAATAACACTATGACAATAGTTCTTGAATAATACACTGTAATGGAATATGATAATTTGTATGCAAGTTTAGAAACATTTGTAGGATTTTAATTTTCTTGCTCTAGGTTTCCCTGTTTTCATTATCACAGCGTGTCTGAATTAGACCTCTTACAGATGTTCTCAGTAAATCATTTACACCGATAATTTTGCAAGTAACCTTATTAGACATGTTCTTTCCTGGAGCTGAGGCAGCTAATGATGAACCTGATTTGACCATTTGTACATACGCCGAATGCAGTACTCCTAGCTGGAATTTAGGGACTAAGGTAAATAAATAGGGATCTAAATTATCTGCAATCTTGCATTAACCCGGATCTAAATTATCTGCAATCTTGCATTAACCCTATGTGTGATTCAACTTTCCCTCTTCCCCCAGGGAAATAAAGTCGATCTGTGGTCTGTTATGGTCAGTCTGCTTACACTAAAATTTAAATGATGTTCTTTAACTGCAGTTACTTCTCATACATAGTTGAGCTTGGCAACATTTTTCATAATGTAAGTATGTTTGGGGAGAGGGATGGGAGGTAATTACTTAACCATTTGCCCATTTAAACCCACATTTTCTAGCAATGTCCAGTGAGGAAGCGGCAGGGGGAGGAGATACCAAAAGAAATTATCATCTTGATCATATCTTACCTATCTAAGACTCTAGCTTAAGCGCTCGTGGAGAAAATAGGTGAAACAGGTGCAAGTCCATCCTTTCAGGTCAGAAGGCTTTCCGTCCTTTAAGAAAGCTCCTTTTCCAACAAGCTAGAGAGTGTTTTGAGGCCGATGATGTTAGTCGTGCTTCTTGCAGTCTTGTGAAGGTTCTGATGGAAATCCTGAGCCTGATGGTGAGAATGCTGAGCTGGCAGGGAGAGTGCTTTAATTCCACTTCTCGCTCCACTGCATGGTTAATTATTTTTGCATAGAATAAAACACTAAAAGAAGTCCATCCCAAAATACGGAATAGCCTAAGTATATAGTACTCCGCAAGCAATTTGGAGATAAAAATTTGAATCTTTAGGGCCATTAAGCCTAGTTTTCTTCTATCCTTGGTGAATGCTCTCGCCTCTGAGCTATTACATAAAAACTAAATGCACCACCAGTTTTGTGAATCCAACCATTCATTTTCATAATTTTCTTTTTCTTCTAACAAGCACTATAAAGGGCATGTTTTATTCTGGATAAACTAGAATGTTTCCTGTTGAGCAAAGTAATGGTTTCCGGTTGCCTCTTTTCTGTGCTGAAGAATTTTAAAATGAAATTGGTTTGAAGCAGATCTTTATCTCAGTTTAATGTTTTTTCATAAAATGTCCATTTCAACACACCTGGGGTGGTAATAATAATAATAATAACAGTAATAATAATAATTTGATTGAATAGCTTGGGACCAGTGCTACTGCATGTCTTGGCCCAGTGCTTTTCAGTCTGTGATGCCAGAACAGTTGGGAGGCTCTGGATTACTTTGAATGAGTCTGCAAAGTTGGTTAAGACAACTACGCCAAATCTGCAAAATTTTTGAGAGCTCAGGATCTCTGTCAGAAAGCCATTCTGGGACCACAGATTGAATTCATGGAAAACCACAGCTCAAGTCTGATCCAGCAAAGCACATAGACATCTGCTTAATTTTAAGGAATATGCAGTGTCCCATGGACTTTTATGAGTCTCATGGTTTTATAAAGCATTTTTCAGGACTGAGGTAGAGCACTTGGTGCGGGACAAAATCAACTCCTTAATGAGCTTACCAGAAAACCCCACAGGCATACTCAGCATGTGCTTTTTAAACATGTATAATTGGGTCAAATGAAAACTAATTCCCATTGGAGTCAGGCCATGCCCAAGGAACCCTTCCGGGATTATTCTTTGAAATCCTTCAGGCAGAAATATTTCCGTGCCAATTTCGACTTCAAAACCTTTGGACTGTGGAGCTGTTCAAGAATAGGCTAACAAGAATTCTTCTTCTACGAGAATTTTTCCTGTTCTCCATATCCCTCCCCTACCATCCTTCTCCCTCTTGCTTTCCTCACTGCTTTTCAGCATACTAGAAAAGGTCAGAAGCAATTTGATCAAATGTCCCAAGAAACGAGTCTTTGAAGAGAGTACAGGCCTATGGAATTTGAATATGAGAGGTTAATATTTTGAGGAATTGTTAGGTCCTGGAAATAGAGCTTTATAATGAAAAATCACCTTTGAACCTTACATCTAGCTATTTTAGGTTAAAGAAAAATAAGTCTTTTCATTGGGGGAAAAAAAAGGCTTCCTACCGAAGGTATCTTCTCCCTCCTTTGCTGCCTGGGTAATATATTTGGGCTGTTTTTCCATCCCTTGATACATATTCTACAGACACCGTGAAATCTAGGGAAGAAACAAATGGATTAACAGTCCTGGAGGGCTGTCAAAATGCAAAAAGTTAGAAATTAAAGACAGACTTAGCCTAAACTGGTATGTCTGAATTCATGAATGAATTGACACATGGCTGTGCTTGTTCTCTGAAGCAAGAGCTGCTGAATCTCTACAGCTATGGACCTTACCCTCCCTCACCAGAACTGCCTGGTCTTTTCTTTAATTGATCGTGCATAATAGATGCTGTATCGCTGTTGAAGTGTGCATCATTCTTATCTGCTGGTAAGACTGGCAAAGCTGTTTGTCTATTTACCTATTGATATAATCTGAGACTTCACCGGTTCCCTCGCACGTGTTAGCGTATGCTTTCTCCTTGATATCCCAGTTGGATTTGTCTACGTTGGAGACTAAACATCTTCACTTTTGCTACAGCTCATTTAAAAACGTGCAGGAAGTCAAGCTGCAAAGCAACTAGTTAGCTTCGTAAGTGGAGGGAGAAGCTTACACATCCCAATGCTGTACCTTAAATCTGGAAGTGAGCCATTCTGACTTGGCTTATGCATTTCACTGTCAGGTGTTGGCCTTTTCAGTAGCAGCAGCATTCCTCCTCTTAACTGAGAGATGCAAGCTGAGAAACCCTCCAGCACTTAGAGACGGGCTTTAACTCCAAGTGTTGGTGCATTTCATTTTGATCTTGGCTCTCTGATTTCCAAAAGTACCACTTTACTTTGAGATCTTTCAGTTGTTTAAGAGCTGACACACGATGTGATACTTCTCATAGAAGATTAGGGAGCACTTGCCAGAGGACGATGTTAGCCCTCTCTGGTCTGAGTCCTTTAATGTGTAGTCTCTGCTAAATGGATTCTCTCATCTTCTCTGGGATATCTTTCATTCTTGACAGTGAAAACAGACTTAATCTATTGGGAACAAAGGGGAATTATTTCTAGCTTTTTGGAAGGGAGGTCTCTCTTTGGTTTAGGACTGCTGTGCAGAACAGCTAGATTTCATCTCTGGCTGAACTCCTGTCTTCAAACTCCTGTCGGGATACCTGCAGGCAAGGATGGTTTAACTTCCAGCCGTTGACAGGAGAGGAGCTAATGTCATAGACCTTCTTTAGCTGTAGCTTCTGTATTTTCCCTTCCTCGTGTAACATATAGTTGTCTCTTTGTCTACGCTGGGCTATGCCAGCAGGGGACTGATAATGTCCAGCAAAGGGTACAAAAACGATGATATATTTTTTATTTTAAATGGAGTAGTTTAGCCTTTCTGGCTCGCCTGTCTTTTTTTTTCAGGCAGGAGAATATTTTAGTGCTTCTATAAGGAAAAATAAGTGCTCAAGGTGGCAGCTGCAGGGGGTGGATCGGTCACCATGCTCCAAGCAACCCCCTGGAGCTGAATTCTGCGGTAGGGGCAGGCTCCTGGTCATGCAGAGCCCATTAGCAGGGAGAGCGGCCTCTTGAGTTTGCATAGCCAGGGTCAGGGTTTGGCCTGCAGCATACAAGCAGGCTGCTGGGGAGTGCAGATCTTGGGATTTTCCCATCAGGCAGCAGCCCCGATGTTTGGCGGATTTGTAGATGAGGTAGAGTGCAGTTTAGCCTAATGCGCGCTGGTGCTTTGGGAGGGCCCAGAGCTTTAGAGCTTTGCTGCATTTAAACAAATTAACATAGTCATGGTAGCAAATGACTGTGATTTTTCCTAAAGATGAACAAACTGTGGGTCTAATGGGGACCTGCTATTTCTCAGAAATTTTACAACGCTGCTTCCCTAAATGAGGCGAGGGAGGATTTTTCTTACTCAAACTGGCCTCAGTTCAGGCACTGCTGAAAGGTCAACCCTCCAATCCTTTTTTTAGATTTTTTGTTCTTGTCACAGTGAATAAGTCTTATCCCAGACAACTAGTAACACCTAAGAATGATGGTTTTTCTGCTTGTTACCCAGCACAGCTAAACTGGAAGTCAGCCCTGGGAGATCTGTATGTATCTGGTGTAGCGTTTGTGGAGTTCATCAGAACAAACCAGAATTGACGACATCTTTAGGGAGGAAAAAAAAAAAGAAAAAAAGGAAATCAATTGGTCCTAGTGTCAGAGCTGATCAGATGTACAAAGAAGGAAAGCATTGCCAGACAGTATCTGGGGCTGGATAATTCGCATCAAAATACTCCCTGTGTCAGAATCAAATAGTCTCTGTGATAAGAAAATAATTTTCCCCCAGTTCAGAGGATATTGAGCACCAAGATTTTTACATCCTCTTAGAAACTTGAAAACAGCGCTTTTGTCCCTTGTCAGTGCTGATTGTTTATTTTTTTCCACTGGACAAACATTGATTTTTCTTGCTGCCAAACTCTGCATTTCTAATGGAGCTTGAAATTAACATGATTTTTTTGTGGTTGTTGTTGTTTACCTCCTTGTTTGCGCACCAACAACCTAAATGATGTTGGCACAGCTTGAGGAACGAGGTTTCTTAAAGTTTTAGTTGAATGCAGCAGGGAAAGCACAATGCATCTTTTTCCCGGGCATTACACAAGTAATGACCGCCACATGGTATCAAGGGGTGGTTTTATGTATCTGTGACACTGATTGAAATGCTTGGGAAAGGTTGCATTTGTTTAAGATATCTGGGATCCAGAGGGCATTCTTTATCATACTCTGCTGGGATGATGATTTCAGTGTGCTGCACATACAACCTTGAGGTAGCAGCCGCTGCAGTATCCTGTAATTCTGCTCCAGAGGTGGAGAACCTATTCCTGTGTTTTGGAGAAACCTTTTGTGAGGTCTGCAAATTCATCAGAGATCTTGATTCAAAGAAAGTGGCAATTAAGCTGAGAGAAGAACAGTGTTCCTACAACCTTCTTACATGTCAGAATTCGCTGTCCCTCCTGACCTTACAAATTGGGATGCTGAATTGGGGTGCTACCCTTGTACAAAACCTTAATCGAGACAATAATCCACTCTTGTCTGGCTGACTTTAGCAGTTTTATAAATTACAGCATGTACCTTGTACAGTAATTTGAAAATCTAAATGTCTGAGTATTCTTCTGAAACTTTGCAGCTATCCTTTGGTCCCAGTGCCAGTTCCCCTTAATCCTATCAAATACACTTGGAAGAATCCTTGTAGTCAGAGATAATGGTCTTATGATATGGCTGAATTTCCTTGCTGTAAGTATGAATAGATAGTAATAGCAACAGATTTCGCCTTTCCTTTGATGTTCACACAACAGGTTAAAAAAAAAAAGGAAATTTTAAAGCCCTGTAATTAGAAATAACTAAAGATAAGATACTCCTGAGTCCTTGCACTCAGGACCTTTTGGTAATGTGGGTGATTTGAGAGAGCTTTTCACCTCTCCATGACGAGAAAGGCTGTGATTAAATCCCAACTCTGCTCTCAGCAATTTGGATCCATATGGGCCTAGTCTCATTTTCTCAACCATCTGCCAAGAGTAAGATGTGATCTTTGGCAAGAGTTCGTGCTCCCATGTATTGAGAGCAGGAGATATACACCACAGAACCATTCTGTATCAAACCTGACTGGCAAAGTGTCCTGAATATTAGGTCAGCAATTTTCCATCAAATTGCTATCAGTTATTGTTGATACAGAATGAAGGTCATTAATTAAGCATAAAGGATTTGGGCAGTTCAGGGTTAAGACTTGAGCAGCTCTTATTCAGTGAGTAAGAGCCTGCTATCAACGTCCTTGTTAGCTATTGCAGCTGGAAATTCTTTTAAAATTAATGTGTTAATGTACTGTCTACTTAGGAAAATGACTGAGTAGGAATGTGACACTGTACGTTTTGTATTTATTTTCACTCGCTGACTTACATACTAAAATAACTTTCGAACTCCAGCAATGATTTTTCTTTCTGCCAGAGGCACAGACTTCACCTGGGATCTGGAAAAATCAATCTATGGCATCTTTATCACCAGTGATGATGTATGGAGCAGACATAAGGCAGGACTCAAGGCACGTGTTCTAGAAGTGCAGAGCATCCTCGTTGGTGCTGCACTCTAGGCTCCAGTCTCGTTCTCCTCTCTTGGCTCTGCGAGACCAAGAGTTGAAAATTCATGCACGTTGATCAAGTCCGTGGTTTAAAAGGTGAGGAGGGGCAGGGAGCAGAGATGGTGGATAAGGTCACCACTTTGCAGTGCTGCCTTTTCTTGCTCATTCCCTTCTTTTTTGTCTGTGTGAATCCCCCAGGGGTGAGGTTGTGCACCAAGATAGCATCACTGTCATGTGGGAGAAAGCCGAGATTTGTACTCTAGGACAGAGAGTTTGGAGGAACACATTTGGGGCTAAATCAAGAGTCTTCCACCAGTGAGATAATGGTGTTAATGAACCAGCACCTTTGTTCAGTCAGGTTTATTGCAAGCCAGGATTAGAAACTTTTTTTCAAGGTCTTTTGCATCTCTTGGCTGTGATGCTGTGGGGCTTGACTCAGCAGCATTCAGTGTCATTCCCTGCACTGTGTTTTACTCCTATTCGTTTCTGCTCTTAAGATTGAAATGTCGTATTAGATTAAGAGCTCTACAGATGTCAACAGCGTGAAAGGCTTCCCTTTCACTTTAGCGGGAGTGGGGACTGAGGTACTGCATTGCTGAGGGCGTCTGATGGAGTTTTGCTAATAAGATCTGATTTCATGAGGTTTGCATCCTATTAAGGCAAGTAGGGATCAGGTCTGCGAGTGTGATAGAAAAGTGCAAACAGAATAGAAAGGCTCTTATGAATATTAATAGGCCATGAAACAATGCAAGCTGAAAATGGTGATGAGGTGAGGGGGTAAGCAACTCCTATCTGGTGTAGCACAACAGCCTCCCTTTCACCTTGCTTCCCCCGCCATCTGCCTGTGGCCTGTCACTCGCAAACCCTGATAGATTCGGGGATGGGGCTCGGGAATCTGATAGCTTCCCTGAACCACTTTCAGCTCTGCGGCTCGCAGCCTCTGTGTAGGTACGAGTGCAACTGAAGTATCTGACAATACTTCTGACAAGATTGACAAGTCGTCAATCTTCCCTAGCAGCCCTGCCCAGGTGCAAGCCAAGATCAGCTCTCCAGCTATCCAGAGAGTTGTTTTTAAAAGTAGCTTGGCGTATCCTTAGTAATCCCCTTCATGGGTGAGATATCACCCATGTCAATGATCTATATGCATCTCTAACCTCAGTATAAAACATCAGCTGGTAAAGCTCCTATATTTCCCTGCGATTTTGGGACTGGCTCACGGCCACAGCTACGGCTCCCTCCTAGTGGATTGCTTCCTCTGCTGTAGCTCAGGAAATTGCTGGTTTTCTTTTGCACGATCCGTCCTGTGATGCATAAGCTTTGGTGCTTTCCTGCAGCACTTTCATGGAGGAGTCAATTCATGCCTGCCTGTTCTCATCTCATTCTTACCTGCCTAGGAAAGAATTGTCCTCCTTTGTGCCTCTTTAGCTTTTGAAATGATATGCAAACATGAACCATTCCAGCATCCCACAACAGACCTGCTTTTAGCCCCATTTTATGGACTAAGAAACAGAAGCAGAGGAAATTAACACCAACAGACAGGTTGGCCAAGTTGGGACTAAATCTTCTGCTTCTGTAAGTGTGCTCCCGTGAGCAGCCCTTCGGCATCCCCTTGCCCAGCTGCCACCGCCAGGGCAGGCACTCCTGTTTCTTCATGCAGCACATGCAAGTTGCCAGACCTCTGGGCTACAGGAATTCATGGCATGTACTGGCCTTCCAATTTGTTCGCATTTCATTTCTTACAATGCTCATCTCTCTACAGAAGTGTTTTAAAATCTCCAAGAAATTTATTATCTTTATTCACACACGTCTTTATCAATGGAGTTATTTAGTAAAGAGGTATGTTCGTATTTTATTGATATAATTTGAGGCGTAATCTTACTCCTCTTCCCTTACCACTTGTTTAAAGAAAACAACATTTCCTTCTGTGTTGCTTTGGTTTGTTTTCCTTTCATTCATCCCTGAACCTCTAAGCATTTTATTGCTTTTTTTGTGGGAGGAAACTGAGGCGTGGAGGTTAAGTAGTTTGCTGCCATTCATAGAAGGGAGCAGCAGTCGATGAGAAACAACGTCTAGGTATCACGCCTGTTAGTCTGGTGCCGGCCACACTGAAATGGTACCAGGCAACATGTGGGCCAGTAGTTCTGTCCTTCCATTTGTTAGCAAACTCCCCGTGGTGGAGCTTTTTTTAAGTAGGCCCTACTTAAAGTGATGTTTTCAATTACTCGGTAATGGTTGCATGGCTCAAATCAATTTTCTGGCTTCACTGCTTTCTTTCATCATCTTTGCTGTTACTTTTAGTTGCTTTCTGCCTCAGTTTCCCATCTGTTAACTGGGGCTAGCAACGTCAGCTCATTTCACAGCAAAGGCGGATACATCAGAGCCTTAAAGGGTTCTGACACTGTGAGAACTGTAGAAGCCAGTAAACCAAGGTAGCCCTCTTTAGGAATACGGCTTTGTATTAATAGTCTGGAGAAAAGCTCCCTAGGAAAATGGGGCCCAGGCAGGTTTGACTGAAGCACCTAAAGCTTGTTAAAGAAATGAGTAATTGTAACTTAATTAAACTGCCCTCCTCTTTGTTTTTCTGCTCTTTGGTAGCGAAGCAAGAAGCCAAGTCCCACTACTGTGCTGTCGTCTCTGGCCCTTGGTTGGTGAGAGATGTGTTTTATGCTTGGCCTCTTCAGGGAAAGGCTGCTTGTTTGCATTGTATTTGTGGCATAATTACTAATGGTACAGATCATTTTTATTAGCCAAGCTGCCTGCATTAAAATGATAGATTTTTTTGTATTATTAAGAACATCCAAGGGAGTCTCTGCAGCAGCAGGAGAAAGATGATAATTTTTCATTTAGCTTAAGAGCAGATGGTTACAGAAACATTCTATGTAAATAAATTAAGGAGAAGCCACCCTCGCTAATAGTTAAGTAAATAGGTTTGGAAACAGCCGGCTCAGGACCAGGCTTTTCTGTTCTCTTCCTTTGCCACAAGAGCTTAGTTCTGCTCTTCGGCTTACAGCCCCATATGGATAGGGTGTTAATTAAACCAATTTACTTTTGGCCCAAAGTCATCTAAAACAACTTAAGTCCTGCTAGAGCAAGACTCTCACTCACAGGCAGCTTTCCTGAGCACTAGAGAATACTTACCTAGCTTAAGCATCTGGGCTGTAATCAATGTTATTGATAAGCATTTCCAAATGTCTTTTGTCGTGGTAGCAAGGCAGTGAGCGATCTGAGAGAGGTATTACTAATGTTGTTGTATTTTATAGCTGCATTTTGCGGTCTCTGATGAGTGCTGTAGTCACAATGCCATGCCACCCTCGAGAGTTTTGACTCAACAAAACAAGTAAATTAGAAGTGGAGAAATGAGAGGTAATTAGGGGAGGAAAGTCAGATTCTGTAGCACAAGGGCTGCAAATGCCTCAACTGTGGTAGCTGGAGAAGAAAGTAGTGCTTCTCTTCCTACCATCCAAAAGCAGGCAAGAGATGTCAGAAAGAGGAGATTGTGAAAAGCCTAGTCCTCAATGGGGTCACAAAATGAAAAGCTGCAAGAGCCTTGAGAACAGAGAAAGTCATGCTTGATCTTCTTTGAGTGGTTCTCTCCTGCCCACCTGAGTTAGAACAGGAAGGTAGGCTGGTACACAGAAAACACTGTTGCACAGGTCGGTCCCCTCTTCTGTCCTTGCAACCAGAGCAATGCAAAACATCACCTGGGCGGTTGGCTTCTTCCCAAGGTCTCCGGTCGCACAGCCAGGATTCAGCATGCTTGTAAGACGGTTTGGAGTCTCGGGCAGCAGCAGAACGTGATTTGTGCCCTGTATCAGGAGGAGACCACATGCAGGTGAAGTGTTCTCGGTTGGTGGAGGCTGGAGCAGAAGGAGAATCACTCCTCTTCCTAGTCTGGAACAGATACTTGCCTGGGATGACCTGAGCAGTTTCTAGATTCCAGTGTAGATTTTCTGTTGGGTGTGGATGTACGAAAAGGCATGATACAAAGCAGTTAGCATATTACTATTACTGATAGCAATGCTAGGATATCATACAGCAAAACCTGATGACCAATGACCAAAATGATAGAATTGTAACAGTTTTTATACACCTAAGGACTGATAACAAGAACGTCTGGTGTAAGCTGAGAGCTCATTAGGGGGTTGAGGGAAGAGAAGGGTTAGAGTATGTTAGCTAATGAAAGAGATTACTGTACCCTATCAATATACTGAAAACTAAATGCACTCCTAGGTTGTATAAGGCAAGCTGTCCCTTTAAGGAGAAGGTAGTATACATGGCTTTGTCAAGTCTCTGCACACTACGAAACACTCATGTGCAAAAAAACCCTGACATGAGACTGGCATATAGGTAGAGAGAAAGGCTTCTGTGATGGTGGGGGCAATGGAGAATCCATTGTATACATGAGGACTAGAAGTGTGTGGCTTGTTTCATCTAGCAAAACAGAGGCTGAGAGGAGATATGGATGCTCTCTATAAATACATCAGAGGAGTAAACACCAGGGAGGGAGAAAGAGCAATTTAAACTAAAAGACAACATTGGCACAAGAGGAAATGGGTATAAATGGCCCATGAATAAATTTAGGCTGCAAATTAAGTTTCTAAGCAAAAGACCGGTAAGATTTTAGATATCCAAGTAAGAGTACTAGGGCAAATAACCTAACTGTTTCTAAGATGGGATTTGGTTACTTATATGAGAATTAAATAACGTGCTTAGCTGTGGTAAGCTGTGGCACCTCCGCTACCTTACCTGACAGTGGAGGACTGAATATGATTATCCTGTGGTTATATATTCATATATGGGGGAAGATCAGCCTGAAAAAAGCAGTCTCCATATTTGATATCTCCACAGTCAGAGACATCATATGTGTAGCCTGTGTGCTTCACAGTAATTTCTGCTACTTAATTCTCCATAATTAAAAAGAGTTCCTAAGTAAATGGCCAGCCCCTCAAAATTATGAACTTAAAGTAGAACGTGTATTTACCTAATCAACTATGATGGGGTCCTAATTTATGAGAGCAGGCTGTTTTCTCAAGGCCTAGGACTGCTTAAAAGTTTGGAAATTCTCAGATGCAGGTGTTAACAGCTCTAATGTCAAGACTAAAATTGTCGTGTGTGCACAGTGAAAATTTCCCAGCCAACCTTAACTGCTGCTGCTGTTTCACCACCCAAAGCCAGTGACAAGCCTTTCTCAAGCAACATATATCTTCACTGCATCAGTGACTCTGGAAATTGAGAAGTGATCTGTGTGTGGTCTACCTTTCTCTTGTTGGATAGACTGTTTTTTTTTCTCCCTTACTGTAGTATTTAAAACAAAGTCTGTGTGTTTCAAAGCAGCAAGCTACTTTGAAAGAAGTAGTTTGCAGTGAAGAAAATTCTGTTGTTCACTAGAAGTAACCACACCATGAACTCCTTTGACCAGAATAAAATATGTAAGGTTTTGATACATGCCATATACTTCAGTGGATGACAGAAGTATGGATTGAGGTGATGTTTATGCCAACAAAACATTTTTGTCTACACAAACAATGTTCATATACTACAGATTTAAGATTTTAACAGCTGTAGACAGGTAATGCCTTACATTTCTTCTCTAAACCTCCTTGTTAACAAGTCCTTATCCAAGTGTTACAACACTAGGAATGAAGGTAGAAGGTTGTAAGGAGGTGGAGTGGAATAAAATTTCGAAGCCTTTCTAAACTTCCTATTCCTTGGCTTTCTAGCGTGTAGGGCTGTTGGGGGTTAAGTGACTGAGCTGTGAATTTGCAGCCTTTTGCTGGCTGGATTTGCAAAACTGAAGGATTTTTGCTTTGATTAACAGGATAATTAGAGCTGTATTGTAAGCATAAGCTTCACTGAGCTTTGCCAGTACTCATTTCTTACCTTGACCTCCGAGACTCACCACGATCCTTAATGCTGTGCAGAGCAGACCCAGGGTGTCTATTTAAAGACCTCCTGTGCCACTTAGCCAGTGCTTCTTTCCTGCCCTGCGTTAAGCTCCACTTTGGCAATGGTGCAATTTCATAGCTCCTGGGTGGTTTTTTTTCCAGGTTGCTGTCAGTCAGCTTAAAAAATTCTCACTGAGGTCATTAATGCAGTGAAGTCGTGTGAGCCATGAGGGCCAGGGTCAGGAAGCTGTGAGCTTCCATGGCACCAGGGGACAGAGGAGAGGAGACTGGCAGCATTACAATGGGGCTGCTTGGATGCCGCTCCCCCATGCTGACCCGACACCAGTCCCATATCTTTGTCCTCCCATTCCCTCTGCTTCTCCTTTCACAGTGGAAATCAGTCCCACCAAGCGAGTCTAACTTGCAATAAAGTCTTCGTAGTTAAGCTGCTGACTCCAGAGAAAAACTGAAATCCTCATCAATCATTTTGCCTATACAGTATTTCTCAGTAGGCAAATTTTCTGCTGGCAGCATCCGCTGTCACTCTTGAATCTTTTTGCAAAGTGCCCATTTGGTAGCTCCAACCTATACACTAAACTTGAGAGAATTCGGAGTCTTGCATCAGGCATCTGTGCTGTTCTGAGTTTCCAAACTAAATTAATTACTTCGTAAGTAACAAACTGATCAACTGTGATCCTTAAGCAGGAAAAGTGGGAGGCAGGAGGTATTGGACTTTGCTAGCTAGGCAGGCTCAGACATGAACTGGGGGATCTCCCAGAAAATTAAATAGGTGGCACAACACAGCTTGTTTAGCCTAAATCAATATTAAATTGATCAACATTAAATCAACACTGATTCTGCTTTAGCAGGTCCTGCATTGTAATTAAACATGAACTTAAGATGCTGAACCTGAAATTTTGCAACCCATGTTGGGATGTTAAAGTAGCGGACACCTTCTGAAGTTTGTCAGGATATGTGACATTTCATCCAGGTGGTTACTGCCGTCCTGACCGCTCAGAGAGAACTGAGTATCTTGAAAACTTACAATGTTTTCTGAGATCAGGTTCAGTCTTTGTAGCCAAATTTTAGTATTTCCAGACCTAACTACTGCTTTTCCATTTCCTGCTGTTTATGGATGGAAAGTTTGGTGTTCCAGAACCTATCATCTCAATGGAAGTTAATTCCCAGATGAGCTTCATTTTCCATGGAGACCCTCGATAGGTTGTGTGGCAGAGGGGGCAGGTGAAGGTAGAAGCAAGTGGACTCCAGCACTGCCTGTGTCTGTGCAGTGGTTCGGTTGCTTTCCTGGCAATGAAGACCAGCTGGACTGAATACCTAGAAGTGCTCTTCCATACATGCCAGCTCTGTCTCGGTGCACTGGCTCCTGGGAAGCTCTGGTATGCAGAATCCAACCGTCATCAGGGCTTGCCGTAAGGATAAATTTGCAAGCAGATCATTTTTGGCTCCTGCTGTAGCAGTCTCTGAAAAGAGCCCTTCTTTCTGTCTTTCCTCCACCTCCCTTCCAGAGACATGACCAATGTTTTCCACAAATGGAGAAGTTTACAGTTCCCCACACATCACAGTCCCTGCCAGAAATTTTGTTTTAGTTGCCACAGCAACAACTTAACGAATTTTTAAAGCCCCTGCCGCTGGCCGTGCCTCTGCCCTGTTTGTTCTTCCTGTGCATTTTCCCAGTGCCGCGCGAGGCTGCAGAGGCAGTGACTGAAAGCTCTAATAACCCCAGTAATGGATCCAATTATGGCCGTTAGTGCTTCTGTTGAGAATACATGAATAAGTAAATCTGTGCATAAGGATGAAAGAGTGTGTTTTTAAAGCTGCCTAAGCAGTCTCTGGGAGTCATGGCCACGTCGCTCTTGCCAAGCCCTGGTGGAGGACGGCAGCTGAGGACTCAGCAGCCACTCAGCTTCCCTCCGGACCATGCAGGCCCACAGGCTCACTGTGAGTTGTTATGTGGTCGCTAGCTGGTGGCCGTTGACTTACAGGCATGGCCTCACACCACAAGCATTTGTTTGTGCTTGTTGCAGTTGCACTTCAGGTGCCTCTGTGGGGCAGCTGGGTGCTGGGGTGCCTGCTGACAGATCCTCTCTGTTGATGGCAGCCACACACACAATAAATAGTGCTCGACTTTCATTAGAAAGTGTCACTGTGTTTGCATGGTTATGGGGGTTGTGGCTGGGAATGGACTGGGCAGGACAGAAAAAGCACTAGCAAACTTTTGCAGGAAATGTTCCACTCTCTGAGTGCCGTTTCATCAGTGCAGGATGATCCTGCACTCTTCACACCTCCTCTTCACAATACCAGAAAATCTGTTACTTCCTCTAACTTATCACTGGCTCTTCCTTCACCATCTATTGATAGCACAGAGGAATCCATCCTCACCTGGCTCTCACCTATGGTGACACACATTTGTGGTCTTCTATCATCCAGCAGTTGATCAGACAGGAAAAGGTGCCCTCTTTTGTTCCTGAAGGTTTCCTTCCTTGTCTGCCTTTCCTAGCTGATGCATGGAGTGGTAGGAGAATAAATGTCTTTTGGACAGCATATGGCAGATTTCGAGGAGGGGGTCCTGAATGTCAGCTGTCCCAGTGTTGGCTCCTCAGATGTCAGAAGGGAGCTGGAGGGGCAGGCATCTGAGCAGGAGAGGTTGGCTGCAGAAGACCTTTCAGCAAGCAGTGCCCTGTTCCTTCCCTTGTTTTCTGCATATCTACAGTGGCAGGAGGAGACAGTCACGCTCCAAGATTCAGGCAGTGAGCTCACTGCACGCAAAGTCATTTGTAGGCACCAAGTCCTAATGTTGCACATAACCAACCAGGAATCCTTATGCTTGTTCTAGACACTCTTCCCCTTCCCATGTCATTGTCCATTTGTCCCAAAGCTGCATGGTTGCAGAGCTGCACTGCCTGGGTTTATTTTTCTGGTGCTCTCAGAGTGTCTCTGGATGGATTGTGACAGACTGGCTGCCCAAGACCATGGTGGCAATTCCCCAAAATCAGACTTCCATGCTTTATGGAGTACTAGGGGTTGGTGAATCTCTTGAGAAAATTATGTCCTGTAAGATACCTAGTGGCCCTTGTGAGCCTGTGAGGGCAAGGCTGATGGTCTCCCATTAGCATTCAGAAGACAAGATTAAGAGCTGTGAAAGGGAAGCAGCATTAGCTTTTTCTGAATTGAAACTACTGTCTTCTGATGAGTTGTTGGAGGGCTGCTTTACAAATGAGCCTGTGAGTAGTAGGCTGGGAAAGGCTCACAATACATCTGTTACTGGACGTGGATGTCTCTTTGAAACCTGAGATTCATTTCTACATGCTGCACGTTGGGTCTATATAGCCTTTCTTTCTGAAGTGAGGTCTCGTTTTCCTGCCCCACAGGGGTTTGCAGTATTGGCCTGCTCTTGTTGACTGCTGGAAATCTGAAATACTAGTGTAGGAATTAGTTTGGAAAAGGTCCCTGAAAGCAGTTTCCAGAGAGTGAGCCCATTTTACATATAGATCTGCCCACATGATCCAGGTCCCAAGAAAAGTTTAAAGTACTCTGCAAAATAAGATGTTCTTTGTCATCTCCCAGACATCAGGGGAGGCTGAGAAGTGAGTTAAAGGAAGGCTCATCTCCTCCCTGCTCAGCTGATACCTCCAGGAAAAAGGAGTGATTCTTTTCCCCCTCACCTAGCTGTGTCACAGGAGAGTTCGTTTCTGTTATGCATCATTAATCTGCGTTTCTAATAGCAGTAAAAGACTCTGAACTTGGTCAACAGAGAAGTTAACAACCAGTTTTCTGGAGTCCTAACGGTTGATCACTTAGCCTTGGTTATTAACTGCAGGCAAGAACCAGTTTCTGGGAGATAATTGGGGTCATAAACAATAGCTGTGTAATGGAGACTGTGCCTTAGGAGAGGGACTAAACATATTCAGCTGCAAGAAACTTACTGCCTTTGGACGGCATCCAGGTGCTGCCATCAGCCAGCTGGAGTTCCGATAGCCAAGTTGTTGCTGTAGGGGAAGAGAGGCCTTTAGTGCTCAGCAGACAGCATTTATCTGTGCTCAGGGTGGCCCCTACCTGGAAAGGTGCTTGAATGCGGCTGCAGGAGGCTTGATAAAACTTCTTAAGCAGAAATCTGGAAGGTGCGGATTGGAGGCCACGTGTCTTTTAGTCCATTTCAGAAACAGGGCTCAGCATTTAGGACTGGCAAGTTCTGTGGCCTGGGCTAGGGTTGGTGATGTCAGCTGGATTTTCTGAGTTGAAGGCATCTGAGGGTTGAAGTGGCCCCCTTAGGTTGTTCGGGCTGAATGGTGAACAGGACTGCAAATGTCCTGCTGCCACAGCTTTTGCTTGAGCAGATGTGTGCTTGTGCACAGCAGGCATGAAATGTGTGTGCAGGGTCTCCTAGACCATTTGAGCTCTGCTGTAGCATTGTTGGAGAATTAAGATTTCTCTCCCTGGAATTCCTTAATACAGAGTTGGTTTGTTGCTAGGAAAAAAGTCCAGAAAAGCACCATTAAGAGCTAGGGGGGTATTTAAATAGAAAGGATTTTTGTTTGTACTTTCTAAAATAAAACCCAGTTTCTGACTACTGAGCCCATTAAGAATCCCTGCTGGGGACACGATGTACACAGGGGTTCTCTAGGCCGTTTCAAGATGTTTTGTTTCGGTGGAGGGCCTGTTGGGACTGGAAGATAGCTTGATGGGATTTCTGATGTGGCATCAGCCTCTGATTAGATTCATGTCACTCCAGTCATTCCCTGTATGCATCTGATTGGAAACAAAGGGAGGAAAATAAAGGTGCAAATGAGTTTCTGTAATGATTGCACTAGCCAAGCTAGAGTGTGGCATGTTGGGATCTGGAGTTTCTGAAGGTTTTATCCTGTCAAATGAGGGTAGCAAGTGCATGCATGTGGACCACAAGCTGAGCTGGGCACCCTGATGTGAAAGCTGGGAAGGTACCTGACACACAGATCCCGCAGCTCTGTACTGTGGTATTTGAAAGCATCCTTGGATACTCCCTCATTTTTAAAGGAATCAATTGTTCTGCCCTGTTGCTTCCCGTGTGTACAGAGCTGCAGAAGAAAATTTAAGGGGAATCTGTGGAGGAGGGTAATGTTGCCCTTCATTTCCCGATAGCAAAAGCATGACAGCATTGCCAGGCTGGGCTACATTACAGAATCAAGACAGTAAATGTTGTCTTAACGTGGAGACCTGAAAGGCTGCTGTAGGTGTGCAGCTGAATTTTTCCACTGAGCCCTTTGCTCTGACAGCGAAGTCTGGCTTTGCTTGGCTTTGGTTTAAAACAGGTAGGTACTAGAGAAGGGCAGTGATCCCAGAGGGGTCTCAGATTCTCCAGGCTTTCAGCCTTCCCCAGCACATCGCTGTCCTAGTCAGGCATATGGGAGGATTTTCAGCAGTTGGTAAAATGAATGAGAGCAGAAGTATTAGCAATATTTCTGATACTGGTCTCGCATGAAATCCCTGCTGGGAACTAGGTTCACCAGGCTGAAGGGACATCTTTGAGTTAAGGAGGGTCCTGCTGAAACTGGTGGGAGGTTGTCTGACGACCCCCTCCCGGTGCCACAGAGATGGACTGCAGGCTAGAAACTTCTCAGGAGAACTAGAAACAGAGCAGGGAGGGAATCAGGCTCTCTGCCTGCACACACTACAATTCTGGTACTTTATGGTCAACCGGTCTTCTCCAGGCAGTGACATGGGATACCCCAAGCTAGAGTCAAGACTGACTCAGGAGAAAGCCAAGAGGTGACAGGGTCTCCTCCCTTTCAGATAAAGCGGAGCCTGTTTATCACTGCTTGGCAGTGGGAGAAAGCAAGCTTAGATAGACCTCCCAAGAGAAGCTGAGAGTGTAGGGCTGAGCTGGTGGCTGCGCCAAGGAGGTGGGTGGGAGTCTCTCTTATTCCAGATACTCCTCCAACCATATGAAGCACTAATCTCAAAGGGAGGCTTAGATATCCCAGCGTCTCTGAGAGCCAAACTAGACCTTGGCTCCATGGCAGTCCTGCCCCAGCATCAAAGAAGAAATCCAATTTATCTGCAGCACCAGGCAGAGCACCTGAGTAACCACCAGGAAGCCAAGTGCGCATGGGATCCCTGCTGTGCTGTATTGAAATCTACCCTGGAAAGAGCAAGAACATGAATATGGAAGGAAGCGAAGGGAACTGTCACACTCGCAGCTTCACGTTCCTAAGCAGCAGCTCTTTGTCTGTGCAGCACAGAGGAGGAGGTTTGATGTCTCTTTGGGCAATGTTAGTGCTACCTCTAATTTATGCATTCAGGGCTGAGATTTCCAGGTGGCAGACTCACTGGGAACATAACGGGTAGGACTGGCTGGCTCACTTCAAAGTGACAGAGGCGAGGGGACACACGACAGGTTTGGGCATAGAGCTGGAGTGTGATTTTTTGCACAGGAATAGATCTAATCATCTGCGGCACCGATGTATCCTGTCCTTCCCTGGTCAGCCTGACTGTGGGGGAGGGATGCTCTGCCTGTTCATCTGCTCCCAGAGGCAGCATACCTGCCCACTCATGACTGCAGCGCTCTCCCCTTGACAGCTGAGATGGGAAACAAGTTTTTGAGACTACGCCATCAAACACCTACCACCAGCAGAATAACAAAGGCCCTATCCTGCCCGTTGCTGGCATGCTGAAGCATGAGCAGGGAAGCATATTTGTGCCTCCCCAATAAATCCCCAGCTCGGCTGTTGCTGTAGCACACAGCTTTTAGCTTAACTGCCTTGTTATCCTTTGGATGGACAGAAAGACTCCTGGATAGCCTCTGGGATGAATGGGTCATTTCTCTGAGTCGAAAAATCTTCACTGAGACCTTAGGTCAGTTAAAATTTGTGGCTTTGTTTTTTGAGCTGCTGTCCGTTTTTTTTCTTCAGTTCCTCCATGTGCCTTGGAGAGGGGTGGGGAGCACATAATCAGAATAAATAGGAAATTTCTGGATTTCTCACTGGTGCCAGCCATACCACTGGAAAGCATCAGCATCCATTGCTCAGCTGCTCCAGGAGTGGGAAGAGGAAATGCCTGAACCCGGGTCCTCCCCAATGAGACAAGATACATTCCTAACTTTACTGGGAGTATTTTTGGACAAATTCTCGGATATCACAGCTGTGAAATGCTTGAGTGACAATCGTGTTTCCATAAGGTAGAGAGATTAAGCCCTTAATAATAAGGTGGCAGAGTACACAAAATGTTCACGACAGTTGATGAACGAGCAGAGCAGACTTTTGATGTCTGATCTTGGCAGCTTGGAGCACCTTCCTGCTGGTTAAACGTGACTGTTTTTCGCTCCCATGCCCCTTCCCAAACTGCTTCTGGGACCAAACTTCAGGCACTTTTTGATAAATTGTGAGTTAGCAATATTGCTGTGAGAAGGACTTCTAGCCTCACTGGACAGAGGAGGCTTAGCTGAGTCTGCCTTTGTTTAAAACCCACTGGGTAGCACTAGAGCATGGAAGAAAAGTCATTTCTTACATAAGCTTGGATTATGTTATTTACTTTCTATTCTTTGTAAAGGCCTCATAGAACCATGAAAATGACCTTTATTTCTCTATGGATTTTGTCCTTTTTCATTTTACAAATATTGATTATTTTTTCTCCTGTGTCTTTATCAGAGCTGAATTAACAAGGCTGTTTAACAAGAGCCTCTGATTTATTTGGGGTCTTTTTGTGCCAGGTACTATCACAAGCAGCTGAAAGCAGCTCAGTGAAGAATGTGCAACCACTGTTACAGAATTGACAGAGTAGGTGATGTGCCCTGACAAGAGCTTGAGTTAGCATGAGTCAAAAGAGCAGGCTTAAAAAGATGGTCTCTTCGGCTGGGCACAAATGCTAGGAAAGGTTGTTTGTAAGGAATAAAATTTTGTCTAAAAGCTCTCCTCCTCAGACCATTAAAGCTTGAGGCCACTGAAAATCGTTGAGTCTACTGGATTATTCCATTTCCATCCACAGATCCCCAAGTGAGATCAAGAGCCCATATTCTGAGCAAGAGGTGATTCTAGTCCTTGTGATCCAAAATCTCAGCGTCACGGTGATGAGACCCCAATAGGAAAAGGAGCCATTGGTGCAGCTTTATATGCTCTTTCTTGCCAGGCTTTTAAGCAAGCCTCTTGATTGATTCAAGCGCTTGTAGGTGGAGCAGAGAGTGGAAATTGAAGGTGGACAGGAACATAAAGTTCAAACAAACTAAGTCTGATGGCCACTTTTAATGCTTTTAACACAAGTGAGAGGGAAGGTATAGCCCAGCTGATAGCTGTCCCTTGCTGTTCGTACCTGCCATAATGCACCATTGCGGTTTCTCGCACAAGACCCAGAGGTTGGCGAGGGTGGGGAGGAAGCAGCCACTGCACACAGTTCTTGGGGACAAGCTGAAATCTCATGCCTTTCGGGATCACCTCTCCACTCTGTCAGTGGCTTTGAGACACCCTATAGGTTTTTTAGCAACCTGTCTGGCCAGTAGTAAAAGCCTGACCTTCTGCATATATTCCACATTGAGAAAAAGAGATGTTGCAATGGAGATAGGAAGAAAGAAATCTGGACATACCATTTCTAAGTAGGCAATGCCACTTGCAGTTTTGCTCTAGGACTCTCCTGTGGGCTCATCTTTCTTACAACCTATACATTGTGGTGGGAGATGACATTTGCTTCGAATGAGACAAGGGTCTCCTTAAGGCAGCTGTTGTACAAGCCTATAAAAGGGGCGAGTCCTCATGCTTAAGCACTTACGATCTGTATCACAGGATGGCAACCTTCTGAGGAGTTTGTCCCAGTGTGCGCTTTTTTCTTTCTGAGATGAGAGCCAATGGGAGCTGGGAGAAGCACCATGAGGCCAATCGGTTAGTGCTCATTAGTTTCCCTTCTGCAAAGGCTGGACTCCTACCTTTCCCAGTTTGTTGGGCTCGGCAGAGCTGGGACTTGCTCCTGCCTCACAGCCTGCGCCGGCCCGCTCTACTGCAGGCCATGCGGGATCCCCAGAATGCTGTCTTGGCAGTCACGCCACCCGTGGCTGAAACAGGCTGGTGGAGTGGAAGGGAAGCAGAGGAGATGTAGTCATTACCTGACAGGTCAGCAATAATGCTGACAACAGAGCTGGGTCTCCAGGCTCCTACCTGATCCATGTCCTTTCTAGTAGACAATGCTGTCTGTCCTGCAACTCACTTGCATTTTTCTAGAGCAGAAGGAGCGTTACCTCTGCGCTGCGGGCCATCCTGGTCTTCAGCATCATTAGAGAACGTGTATGCCACCAGAGTAGCTGAAGTCTTGTAAACCTCGAGGGGAAATGAGGAATTAAGAATCAAAAGGGTCCCAGGGAATCCTAGTTGAAGGGTACTCTGGCCGTTCCTTGCAGGCTATTACAGCTATATAAAAGAGATATTCCTGGAGCAAGAAAAGAGTCTTCTGCAGGACAGCAAAGCAATTTTTTTCAAGAATAAGAGACCCATCTCAGGATAGATCTTGGCTCTTATACTGAAAGCCTTTGGGAAAGTGAGAGGACAAGTTTATATTCCTCCTCCAGTTAATATCTCATACAAAGTGAAACAATTAAACAAAAAGAGTGAAAATGGGATTCAGCTGCTGCTTGGGCCATTAAGCAGGTGGGTATGAGGCTGGGGAGCATCCTTGGGCTGACTCAAGGCTGATCAAATGTTTTAACCACTGGGTTGTTAGCTGCTCTGAGGCTGGTCTCACTGAATTCTTTTTTCAGTGGAAGTTTCAACAATACCACCATGTCTTGACAAACAATTTCTGTTTTGGTGATACGATACTTCCCAACAAAAAGAGTCAGAAAACTCCCAACAAACTCTAAGCCTCGCAATTCCAGAGTCAGAGCTTTGGCTGCTTCTCCCCGAAGGCTCAGCCGAGGAAAACAAGCCACTGCATATCACTGTTCGTTTACCCTCCTGAACCCTGTCTCTCAGTGCTTCAAGGTAGATGCTTCAGCAGTTAATACTGCTCCTGGGGCATGTGCAAGGAACAATTAAAGCTCATTGTGCCAGTGAAGAGCCCTGGGGTGAGCCAGGCTGTGGAGACAGCTGCCCTTGTTTTGCTGTGTGCAGCAGCTTCCCTTACAATCCTGTTACAGAGAGAGGCGAGTATGTCTTGCTGGTTGCAGAGCTAAAGTTTAAAACTCAAGGGCTAAACTCAGTGTGGCATTTCTAGGCTTTTTGCTGGTGGCAACCATCCTAGTTTGTAGCATTCAGCGCCTGGGCAGAGCAGGGCTGGGGAGAGCATAGCTGCTGAGCCTCGAAAGCCATTTCCAACCAGCTGCAGCATGGGACTGCTGGCAGGAGTGAAGCACGAGTGTTTAAAGAACAAACGCTTTGTAGTGCTCCCTTTAACGCTTTGCCTGTGACACTGCAGGATCTAGATCTTTGATCCTAAAATGACAGAAAGAACATGAGTGGCAGTTCCTTCATCTCGGGCATAAATGTTTGCTACAGCTGTGCCCCACAAGGGTCAGCTAAGCCTTGTCCAGCTGCACGCAGGAGGCTTGGAAGAAGGCGGTGTTGGCCATTCCCTGGAGAAGGGCCCTGCTAGAAGGTGTACAGCGAGATTTCATTTGTGCCCAGCAGTCAGAGTGGTCTCTACCTGTTTCAGCTGCTTGTGCTAGAAGAGTGTATTGTCCAAATGGAAAGTCTCAGCTACAGGATAAACTTGTGTGGCTCCACAACAGCAGGCTGGTGTGTGTGGGGAGGGGGCAAGCTTTTCTCTTGCCTTTGCGACTTGTCTGGAAACTGGAAACCTCTCCGGAGATAAATTGGAAGTTGTCATTGGCGTCTCTACTGAGAATGTCAACAGGAATCTGTCAGCGCCAGTCATGATGATACAAACACAATTTCCCCATTTAAAGCACCGCACCAGCTGTACCTAATTAACCTTCATGACAGCACAGCAATACAAGGAAATAAGGATCATTAACTTCAGCTTCGCTTTACAGAAGGGGAAGAGAAGCAGCAGTGTCAGCCACATGCATTTCAAATTGAGGTAGGCTCGGAAAAATCACAAGGTTAAAAATAACAATAATCCATTTGGGGTTCTCAGAGCCTTAAGAGTGCACTTGAATCAAACTTTCAGTTTTTTCTCCAAGAAACATCAGGACTGGAAACTTCTCTCCCATACATGCTTTTCTGTGACTCAACAACCAAGGCTTTTAGAAAATCACACATTCTCAATCACAGTGGTGCAGAGGCAATAAAGGTCAGAGCGATTTGCTCAGTGCTGCTTAAAAATCAGCTGGACAAAGCTGGGACTAGGGGTGTGAGTAGCTAACCCTCCACCCCTTGCTTGTTCCTCCAGACCAAACATTTTTCTAGGTAGGGGAACCTGCCTAAATCCACCAGTGGTCACTTAATAGCTGCCAGAGGCATAATTCAGGCTTGAACTAGTGACCTCATCCCTTCCTCTCACGTCTGCTGAGGGACAGACTGATGACATTGGCTATTTACATTTTGGTCTCTGAGCCAGCCCGGCTCCTTCGCCTGGGGCCCAGCAGGGATAGAAGTGTCCTGAAGGTACAAAACCATACATGCCGCTCCCTGACATGGCTTTCCTGGCTTGGGGCTGTTTCTGTAAGTTAGTAGGAAAGAGCAGCTTATACAAGTCCTTCTTAAAGTAAAGAGTTCTCCCTGCCTGTCATATCACCTGCCAGCAGGGGCCGAGGGGAAGAGTAATGCCTGTGCCATTTGTAGTGGGCACCAGCACAGGCTATTGTTTTCTGTCACCAAATAAATGCAATGGAAAGCCCTGAGGAGTCACCGTGGCAGCTTTGAAAGTTGTATCTGTTATTACCAACAAACTGATCTCACTTCTGCCCTGAGTCACAGATGCTGTCAGGATCAGAGGAGGAAAGCCAGTTTTGTCTGGAGCCCCAGCAGGTAGGACCCCTGCTCTGGAGAGAAGCCAGTGCGGACTTCAGAGGGCTGTGGTCGAGGAGGAGAGCCTGTTGTGTGGGGTGCCGACCCCAGCCCAGAGAGCCAGCGTTCATACAGGAGTGTGTTTTAGTCATCTCTTTTTCTCCTCCTTCTGTTCTAAGCTGACATGGGGTGAAGTGAAGCTGAAGGGACCCTTGAAAAGGCCAGGTCATTGATGGAAAGGAAAAAGGGCTTGGCAGATGAAGAGCTTTCATGAGCAGCATGGGCTGCAGCGGGCTCCAGGGAACAGAATTGTTCCCCTGCTTGGGCTGTGTGTCTGTCTCTCTGATTATTTTGTGTATTTCATCTCTGCTGTCTGTCTCACCCTTAATCTTGGCTCCTCTGTGCCAACAAAATGCTTAGCTCACTCCATTGTCTGAGAGACTAATTTGCACTGTAAATCTGATGCTTATCTTACATGACAGCTTACTGTGGGGTTTATTGCAGTCTGAAGACAAACTAACCGGGGATGGCTAGAAAGCTTTCAACACATCATCTGGAGTATAGAATGAATGCGACCTATTTCAGCGTGCTGCCAGGTTAGGATGTGGCCCCTTGTGGTTGGGGTCACAAGGGATTTCTTTCTCTTTTCAGATCTATTCAAACCTGAGTTTGTTTGGGGTTTTTTTATGGTACAGCTTCTGTTCTGTGTTGGAGCTGTGGAATGCTTCTGGAACAGCCTCCCACCCTCCTAGGGCCAGGTCCTCCATCCCTCCTCCCTTCCACCTGTGGAGTTTTAAGGACCATGAGAGTGGCTGCAGACCAGGTGCAGGCAGCGTGTGAGCACTGGTGCTCCAGTGTGCTGCAGCTTCGTTGTCTCTGCCTAGCTTAATCAGAAAGAACCTTTGTCCTTGTCTTTCTTCATTAGTATTTCCTGACACTTTCTCCAATATGTTTTAGCTCTTTGCTGGCAGAGTAACATCCCCCCTCAATCTCATCTGCAGTTGCTTTCTTCCCTCTGGTCCCTGGGCTATCCACCTGCAGGCATCCAGCTATCATCCAAGAGATTTTCACACTACTGGTGTTCAGATAGCTGGGCAGCTCCAGTGGCCTCAGGTCAATTGAAATGTGGGCAGAGGCCTAAATCTTCCTACACGGGGGTTCCAGGTAGCCTCAGACTCAGGTTTACCTGGGGAGAGCCATGAAGATTATTGCTGCATTGATACAGCTCTTGGTTCTGCAGCTGAGCATGCCGGTAGGTGTTTAATGTCCAGAGCTTCTGCATTGCAGTCCTCTGATGGGACACAAAGGATCCTGCTTCCCTGGACACGGGAGCGGGAACACAAGACCTGCCATCCTCTGAGGATGGTGTTCGTTTGGAGGACCAGTCTGATTTTCGCTGAGTAGAGTCCTGCTTTAGAGTCTCATGAATTTCTGGATCTGTCTGTTCTTCCCGCCCTCAGTCTGAAGACAAAACACGCAAATGGCTGTACGGGATAAGCTGTGTGCAGCAGGTGGGAGGCTGGCAACTGAACTGAAAATGGAACCAAGGGGTCTCAGTAGCATTAAGGGAGAGGGAAAAAAAAAAACCAAACACATAGAGAAACTATTGAGGAATAGGCAAGCAATAGGCAAGCAATATGTCATATACCAGGTAGAACTGTAGCTGCTTAGGCTACACCAGAAACTCTGTACTGGCCCCTCTCAAACTCCGTTTTGCTGCCCAGATTATCAGACAGGTGTGTAACCTAAGGCTTATTCCAAGTCATCAGAGCTGGTGAACACCAGACTCCTCACAGGCACTGTCCTGAGACCTGCCCAGGGGAGAGCTCTGTACAGCCTGGGTCAAGCTCGGGGAAAAACCTACAATTCCAATAAGACTTGGATCTTCTAGAGAGACTAATCTTCTCCCAAGTAACTAACAATAGGACGAGAGGAAATGGCCTCAAGTTGTGCCAGGGGAAGTTTAGCTTGGACATGAGGAAAAATTTCTTTACTGAAAGAGTGGTTAAACATTGGAACAGGCTGCCCAGGGAAGTGGTTGAGTCTCCATCCCTGGAAGTATTTAAAAGACGTGTAGATGAGGCGCTTAGGGACATGGTTTAGTGGGCATGGTGGTGTTGGGTTGACGGTTGGACTCAATGATCTTAGAGGTCTTTTCCAACCTTAATGATTCTATGATTCTATGGCTCCAAAATCTGCAGAATTTTAGAAGAATCCAGCACAAAAATAACTAGGAAAGGATCATCACGCCACTTAACTCAGACTCGTGCCTGGTCTCGGTTAGGCTACTGTATGCAGCCTCCTTTGAAGAAGCCCCCTTCTCTTCCCTGGCTAGAAATGGAGCCAGAGGAATCAAATCTCCTAACTTAAGCACCTATGTTAAGTGCCTGAAAGTTAGCAATTTGAATCTGAAGACATCTTAATTTGTTTCCTAAGAGGCCTGAAAATCCCCCTTTCCCACAGATGACATGGTGCAATCCGAGAGTCCCCGGTGTGACTGACTGGCCTCCCATCCGCCTGAGTGCTTGTAGCACAGGCAGCAGCTCTGATCCATTTGGCAAGGTCAGGTTGTTCCTTCAGCCGTGGGCATCCAGCACCCTGGGGCAGCTGGTGCTTCCAAGAATAAAATCCATGCCCTGCTGCTGAGTGTTTTCTACCAGACTTCTGGTTGGTTTGTTTAAAAAAAGAAAAAAAGAAAAGAAAAAAGCTTGTTTTCGAGCAGCACTTAGAGACCCTACTGGGTTGCGTGACACATGGACAACAGGAAGATGGTCTCTGCTCCGAAGGATTCACAGGATAGCTTGGCAGAAGTACACTGAATAGCAGATGTGGTGAGGATGCGGCATGAGACAAGTTGGTAGCAGTAAGAGGAAGATGTTTGCTTAGGCTGACTAGGTCTGACTTCTCCATCAACCAGGGCATGCAGCATGCGAAGGCCCTGCGGTTTGATGAGCGGTTGAGCCAGCCTCCCGGCACTCCCAAGGTCTTTGTTTGCTGGCAAAGGAAATCCACTGTCTACATCAGTGTTGGCTCTAATCTGCCTGGAAATGAAAGTGGGTGGAGACATCAAAGGGGGGTTTCCAGGTGGAGTTTTCTGCTGCCTGGAATGTTATTATTAACAATCGAGGGAAGAAGCTGCTGCCTGGCTGGATAAAGGAGGGGGCTTTCTTCTTGGGGAGCTGAGGGTGTTAGAGAGTGCAGTGGAAGGGCTGGGATCTCAAAAGAGAAAAGTGCATTCAGCCACCAGCTCTCACTTACCTGCCATTAGCTGTATTAAGCTTGTCTTCCCGCTTAAGGTAGCGGTGAGTCCATTTGTGCAGCCCAGTCTGGGTGGGCGGCTGAACTGGGATGCTGCAGCTGGGGTGTCTCCCTCTTTGGTCCCAGGGACAGATGCCAGGCCTGTCCCCACGCCCGTGCCGGGGGGGACCGGTGCGCACAGGGCTGTGCAGTGCAGACTGGCTCCTTTCTCAAGGTGCTGGTGGAGCCTCTGCAGTGCTCTGCTCTGAGGCAGTGGGGCTGACATGGCCCCTGTCCTGGGCTCTCCGCAGATGCATGTCTGCACCATGTTTTTATGCAGACTTTCAGAAAGCCACTTCTACCCCTGTCATTTCCCCGCTTCTCAGGAAATGAGGTGTGCATTTAGTAGGGGGCTAAAGCCCTCCTGTTGCATCAGCGCTGTGCAACCTCTCTTCTGAGTAGGTAATGGGTTAGAAGGGCTGCTGCTGCTCCAGGGATCCTGTGTTCCCAGCTGGCGCTTGCTTTTTTTTCCTGCCAGGATTGCTTTATTGTATTTTTGCAATTACTAGTAACTCATCTCATGTACAGAACTGGCAGTGAATCAGAAGTCAGAGTATCCAAAATATCTCACCCCACAAAAAGAGCAGCTCCTCCTTTGCTGCCTGTGCGCAGCATCGTTAGCTGACGCAAAGGGAGAGGATTGTGTGGAGGCCGGCAGGAGAGCTGTCAGGTTTGAATCCCGTGAGTAGCAGTTCAGAGTCAACCCTTTCCCGAGAAGTGGCGAGCTGTGAACATTACGTCTGCAGTGTTGTGGGCAGGTGCGATGGCAGCTTGGGTGGGTATATCATGCTGGCCTTGATCCAGTTGGCACAGGTAAACCAGCAGTGACATAGTGTAGCAACTTAAGCACTGTCTTAACACTATTAAATACGTAGCTGAGATCTCCGGAGGGCTTGTACAACCTGAGGTGACGTCCGTGTCACTGTATCTTTACTGCAGTTTGCTATCTGTGCTAGCTCAATTACAGTTCTTGCAGATAGGTCTGTGCTGTGCCTCAGTCCCACATCTGACATTAGCGCAGACCTGCCTCCAAACAGATGTTTCTGAGGACGTGCAGGCCACACAAACGTCAGCTGTTGCTGTCTGCAGTTCGTGCCTCCTATGCTGGCATTAGTCTTTGTGATTTACTGGCGTTAGCCAACACGCAGGAGAGGGGAATTGTATCTCTTGTTAGTGGGATTTGCTTTGCATTGCAGTACTGAGGCTTGCAAATTTGGGGCTGTAACTGAGCCACCTTCTTCCCTTCTCTGTCACATGGGCAATTCTGCTCCCACTCCCTAGGCTCCCAAAGTCCTCTCCTGCCATGCTGTAGGCCTGGGATCACCCTGGTTCCTCCTTCAGGCACCAAGAGGTCTGGGGCTGCAAGGCACTGCGCATATGGGAGTGTGCACCGTGGTGGACAACCCTCCTGGGCTGGAAGAGGTGCCCAGGAAGAAGGTCTTCAGCGTGGACGCTTCTGACTTTCCCTTTCTCTCTCTCCCCACAGATGCCAGCAAGGACCATCCGCAGCAGCAGGCAGGGGTGATCTGGAGAGTGACAGGCGGCCTGTTCAGTATCACCCGGGGGGCTGTGGGGGCCACGTTGGGAGGAGTTGCCTGGGTGGGCAGCAAGAGCCTGGAGCTCACCAAAACAGCTGTGACCAGCGTCCCCGCTGCTGGCGTCGGACTGGTGAAGGGCAGCGTCTCGGCAGTGACCGGCGGTGTTGGAGCTGTGGGCAGTGCGGTCGCCAGCAAAGTCCCTTTCACCGCAAAGAAGAAGGACAAGGCTGACTAATCCCTGTTGCAGCTCCCTTCCAAAAGATCAACCTGCCCATACTCTCCCCCTACACAGCACCTCTTTGAGTTGGAACCAGCCGCTTCAGGGAGGGTCAAGCACCCGAGCAGACTCCGGCTGCAGCCTGCTCAGCACTGCCTGCCTGGCTCAGAGTTCACAGAGATGCTGTCAATGCCTTTCACTCCCATCACCTACTGGGAACCATCTCTACTCTGAAGGCTTTAAAGGCGACGTCGTCTCTGTCTTGCAGTTTCCTTCCTCCCTTCTTGCTCTTGTAAGCACAGAGGGGTGGGAAAGGGTGTCAGGCTCCATCTGTCTGGAGGTGGGGGGAGTAAGAGGGGAGGGGGAGGAACTATGCCTTGCTTGAAGTGTGGGTTATGTAGTCAAATTCAACTTCAGCTGGGAAGACAGCCTCTGAAACACCCCTTCCCTTGGCTCTGGTAGGTGTGTTTGGGGGGTCTGCCTGGGGGAGAACTGTAGAAGAAAGTCCCGTTGACACAGAGGAGAGAGACTGTGAAGAGGGGGAAGCCTCCCTCCTGCCCTGCACCTCTTACCTTTTCTTTGCAGGGCCCATCCCACAAGCTGCTCCCAATCATTTACTCCCTGGCTGAATTGCACCCTTCAGAGAAGGAACCCTCAAGCTCAGCAGAGCAGCTCCGGGGATGATGCCACACATGAGTATCGTATGTCCCAGGCCATCAACTTCTGCACAAATTTTCTTGGTGAGAGGCAGGAGGAAGAAAGCTGCTGTATGTTCCCATTCCCAGCTGACAGTGGCATCTGCCAGGCCTCTGTGATATTGCAAACACAGGTAGTGATGCTCCACAGAGACACAAACTGGGCCCTTGGGTTTGACCCTTGAAGTCCTGGTAGTATCCCCATCTGCAACAGGGGCATTTTGAGTCTAGGCCACACTCTCACTCCACAGACGTCATTAGTAACCATGAGCAAGCGTGTTCCCAAGTTCTGCTGCAGGGTGGGAGGGGAGGCTGTCCCTGTGATCCTGGGAGCGGTGGCCTGGCTGTGAGCGGGCTGTGCTGCGTTGGAGAACGCTTCCCTGAGGGGTTGAGCGTGCCCCAGTGGCAGCCAGCCTGCGCGGGGCACCAGCAACTCCTCCACACGCTGCTCCTGGGGCTCCAGCCCGGCTCCTCTAAATGGCTGTGTTGCACTAAATAGCCCACCCACACTCATAGTGCTGCAGAAACCCAGACACCTGCATTCGTCTGGGAGTCACAGCCATCCTCAGCCTGGCCCATGATGCTCAAGGGGCCACGTGGCATCCTGCATGCACGCACACACACACACGTGCACAGACGCGCACACACTCACTCACTCCAAGGTCCCCTGTAATTCTCGGGATGAGGAAAGCTGTAGGCTCCACCATTAACTCTGCCGCTCCTGGCTTTGGCAGGTGATTAGCCTAGGTCATTAGGTGTTGGATGCATAGGCAAGTGAAGCAGTGCTTGTGCTGTATTTTATAAATATGCATCTGTGTTAGCGTGTGTGTATGTAGTCCACAGGCATCTCTTCAGCCAGGTAAACAAAACTGTGCCACTGCTGCGGAGGAGTTTACATAGTCATCTTCGGCACTTCCAGCATATAGTTTTTATATAGGGCCCTGGTCAAAATAAAAATCATGTTTTAGAGGATGTTTTCCCCTCTGTTGCCCAAGAGCATAGTTTATTGAAACCAAAGGAATGTGAAAAATCCCCTTTCTCCCATCCATGCGGTTTGTTTACTTTCTGCCCTATCTTTTGGACACTGAAGCCAACTTCCTTGATCTTCATTTCCTGCTGGAGGTCATTGCACTTCTTGGCTGCTCTCTTGTGCTTAGGACTCAGACATCAGGGAATATTTAAGTACAACCTCCCAGCCACCATTTTTGCTGAATCTTCTTGGGCTTGTGAAACAGTTTTCATTCAGAACTTTATTAAATCCACGTTTTGGGCCTGACTTAAGTTGCTGCGTCCCTGTGCTAGTCGTGCTAGTGTTAGTCTCTCTCCATACCCTGCGCTGGGTAGTCCCTGCTGTTTGCAGTGGCAAGAAGTTGCTGATCTCCACAGTGTGTTACTCTTGATAGTATGAGAGTGGTTTAACCTACATCTTTCTTTCTGAAGAGGAAACAGCATTTGGTATGTGTGTGCATTTCCTTGCTTTGTCTCTTTTGTTCTGGTGAAGGCCAAGTTGACCCAGACGTGTTGGTTTTGTCTCTAAAGGCAGCAACTTCACAGAAAGATCAGGCCTTAATGTGTGCCTGCACTTCGCTGGGATGATCATGGCAGTTGGCAAGGTCAGAAGGAGTCTTGTCTGTTCTTCCTTTGTCTCAAATGCCCTGCAAAGCAGGAGGGCAGTTTGCACTGCATGGATCTCTGCTCACTGCTCTCCCTGAGTGCATCTCATTTCTTATTCCAGACCACAGACTGATCCCGAAGCCGGCTCTAACCCTAAAGCTACAAGCTGCTTCTGCGTAACTAGCTGTGCTGTCACCGACCCTCTTAGAAAGATACAGTTTCTTACCAATTGGGCCAGAAGACAGTCTTCTTCCTAACTGCCCCTCTCAGGCCTTGCACAGGAGAAGATAGTATCTAAAGGGCTTTACTTCACCGGCCACCCCTGGGCAGGTGATGGGAAGCTCATCAAGCTTTTGGCTAACCAGTATCCCACACAGGCTCTTGCTGGAGGAGGCAGTACATTCTTCCCAAGCTGTTGTCTGCAGGCACCATGTGTGCAGAGCAGGCATGGAAAATGGGGTAAAGGTGTGTTAAGGAAGGCCATAGGGGTCCTGAGGGTTTCCCATCTTTTTATTTCTGCTCTTCTGTGCATCCTTGCAGTAAATGGAATAAAGCTCTCCATTTGTCTGGAACCGCCATTTCCTTGCGGGATGGCCTGGAGAAGAGGTGTGAGGGGAACTCGCAGCCTAAATCGCTGTTCTTGGAGCTCAGCTAACGGAGAACTCTGGGACCATGAATAGCAAAAGAGAGCAAACTAGCAGATATGGGTAGAAGGGCCAAAACCAGGGCCTCACACTGCTTAATGGGCATTCAGGAATATGTAACTATGCAGGATTCAAAAGGCCTCTGGAAAGTATGTCTCTGTTAGTGTGCTAAGCCTGCTCAGTTCATCCAGGTGACCCAGCCCCAGGCTGCTTTTCTGGGCACTCTTGGTGCCAGAGCAGAAGGAAAACAGGGTCGGTGTTCCTACTCTAAGAGCAAGGAACCTGACAGCTTTGGTTGCAGAACGATAGGATCTGGATTGGATGGGGAAGCTGTTGGCTCCTGACGGATGCCCCATCTTTCCTCTTCCCCCACTACAGAGACTTCAGCCAGCTCAGAGTCCACCTCGGCCACTGGTGTGGCCCTTCTCCCACCGCCCCTTCGTGGTAAGAGGGCCAAAAACTACATTGTGCATAAATCCCATTGATATGGGGGGGGGGGGGGGTGTTGGTCCAAAAGGGGGGGCACCACCAAGGGAAGGATGAAGGGAGCTAGTACAAGGAAGATCACCAGTTTTCAGGTGACAGTAAGAAGATGAGGAGGGACTGGTGACAGGAGGAGGCAAGGGGAGAGTGAGAGTGGGGGAGCAAGATAAGGGGGAGCATGGAGGGAATTTGTTTCTTAGGACAGGCTCTGAATCAGAGAATGAACATGATGGAGTTCATCCTAGGGAAGAGCATGGAAAGGGAAGTGGACAAATGTGGGGTTTGGTGTGTGGTGGTGGTCCGCACCTGGCTGGTGCCCTGCTTCCATAGTAGTGATGATTGCTAGGTGTTCCATTTAGCTAGATCAATGTGCCCAACGGATCATCCAAGTGCCAGATCAGCTCCCTCCTTACCTCCCCACCTTCCCAGATTTTCCCCAGGCTTTCACCATGATCTCCCCGTGGTGGAGGTGGGATGTGGCCCTACATGCAGCCCTGTGCCCCACCACGACCGGGCATTCCCCATGCCCAAGGAATGTGCCCTGGCTGAGAGGATAGCCCACAGACATTATCCTCTCCTCCCCTTTCCCTTTGCTCATCTCATTATCCTTCGCTTTCTTTTTTATCCCTCCCTTAGCTTTTTGTCTTGCCCCTGGATAGAGCTCTCAAAGGTCTCACCGAGACCTTCATTAAACATCCACACTCATATTGGCTGGGAGGGCAGAGAGGGTGACTCTGCCCCCGCAGCTCCCCTGGCTGGGAGAGAAGTGCATGTCTTCCACCCTTCTCTGTTCCCTTGTGTTTTGTGTGTGGAAAATCTTAACCCACTTCTTTTCCTCTGGGTTCTCTCATTGGCTCTTGTCCCTGTGGGTGGGTCATTTCTGTGTCTCCATTGCAAAGTCATCCTTGTAAAAACAACAGCGTGAGTGGGAATGTGGAGATGGCTAGAGAGAGACACAGAGCTGCTGGGACAGATGCCAGGGCCCGACTCTGCTTCTCTAGGAGCCGAGGAGCCCTTTGGCAACCCAAAGCCGTCACTGCGGCCACACAGTCCCGTGCACGGTGCTGGGCTCCGGAGAACACTTTTGTTCTTTATAATTTCATTGTCTGTAATTAGTTTCCTACTGAATTTGTTTGCTTGGTTTGTTTTGCAGTGTGTTTCTGGGAATATTCTGCATCTCTGTATTTTAATTACAGTAAAATTTGAGGATAAAAACCTTGGTTACGCTGGCTCTTGTTTCCAGTGGGGGGAAATGAGGAGAGGAAGCGCAGTTGAAGGAAGATGTTAGAGATTCCTTGGGAAATAAGATCTCTCCCCTAAGGGCTCTACATGAGGCACCAAGCATGGCCCTGCTTAAACTAAGATATGGCTTTCAACCATGATTCAGAAGCCATTTTGCTGCAGGCGCGTTTCCTGATTGGAATGGTAAGAACAGTTTGGATAAGACTTCTAAACTCAGTTTCTTGTGTTGGTTTAAAGACCAGTGCACGAGAGGACTTTCGGGACAGGGACAGCTGGCCTAGCCCCGAAAGTGGGATCTCGGCAGCCGAAGACAGGAAATTTTGCCTCTACAGCTGCTGTTCCTTCATGCAGGTTTGCATAGCCACTTTTTCCAGCTGAGGAAGCAAGGAAAAGCCTCATTCCCATTGCAGCAGCCTGCCCTTTCTGCAGGGGAAGGCGGTTTGACATCCCTCCCCAGAGCTACGGGGGAGCCCCATGGGGCAGCCAGACCCTCTGCCTTTGCTCGCTGGCTGACAGGCAGCACGGGCGTTGGGGAGGGCACAGTCAGCCACCCTGGCCACCTCACCTGCTCCACGGGCACTTACCCAGGGCAGAGCCACCTGATGCTCCCAGGGACACACAGCCCTTGTGCAGGGAGGATTGCAGCCCAGGGGCTGTGCTGGATCAGGCCCCAGACAGGGTGTCCCTTTTACTGGGTCGAGGCCAGGAGCCAACAGCTCAGCATTTGTTAAGTGCTGACAAAAGGATTAATTTAGTAACTAATAACAGGGCAATCAAGCCATTTATTTGGTTGACGTTTTGCTGCCAGCTGCTCAGTAAGAGCAGCGAGCAGCGCGCTGATGAGGCTGGCTGCGGCCACCTCTGCCACCTGCCCCACTCCTCCGTCCTTGCCCGCAGGCACAGCCGGGGCAGCGTGGCTTGGGAGGCACTGAGCCAGTGGCAGGAGCAGGCTTGGTGGTGGAGGGGACAGGGTGAAGACGCTCGTTGCTCCTGCCCCTGAGTGAAGGTGCCTGGGGTGGGGGGTTCTCCTAGGACCTGCCCCCATGCCCGCTGTGGGGAGGCAGATGGAGGAAGTGCCCATCCCACAGCACATGCACACTGTTGCCCCATTCCTCCTCATGGGGCTGGAGCTGGCCATGTCACCTTGCAGGCAGCACAGCTGAATTGCAGGTGCTCCAGCTGTGAGCCCTGAGGAAAGACCATCAGATACATCACCCCTGCTGACCTTTTCTGCAGCCTAGCTGGAGCAGGTTTGCCATGTTAAGCCAGGTTGCAAAACATACTAACAAGCTGCCCCTCCAGAGGTCTTTAAAGGGGGAAAAGGATGCTGGAAAATCACATATAGTTACAGCTTTCCCCTGCCTTACCCAAGCAGTGGGTGTGCAGGCAGTGTGTCCTAGCTCCCAGTGTGTGACTGCAGCACCCAGTCTCACCCTCTCCCAAGTAAGAGCTCGGGCTGGGAGCTGGTGGGCAGCAGGCTTCGGAAGACACCTTTGGAGAGGAGACCTGCCCAGGTAGGTGGGCTGTGGGTGGCTCAAACATGCCTGTGCCAGGAGTGGGTCCAGCACTGAGAGTGTGTATCCGTGGGTGGATATGACCAGCTGTGGTCACATCTCTCTGTGGGTCCCTGTCCTGCCTGGCTCCAGGAGCAACAGAGACGGGAAACTGCTGGGGCGTTGCTGTCCTCTGTCCCCTGGGGACTGGTCTGTGGTCTGTAGAATGTGCCTCAAGGGCTGGGCTGTTTGGAGAACTCTGTCCCAACTGGGTCGGAGGAGCTGGTCGGCTGTTCCAGCAGGCAGAGATCAAATAGACGGGCAACGTCTTGTGTCAGGCTCTTGATGCTCTGCTGCGGTGCTGTATTGCTCCCGTTCTGTGTGACCGGCTTCCCTGTCCAGCTGCTTGCTGCCCTGCTCAGCCCTCAGACCCTGTGTGGCAGGGGCTCACTCACTGCCTGCAAGGTGCCTTGCACGCGTGGGCCCTGCCTTTGCAGGCAGCGGGCAGCTCGCGAAGAACAACTCGTGCATTGCCAGGACCATCTTCTTTGCTCGTTTTCATTCTGTCAGTTTTATGACCTGAACTCGAGCACTTCTCTCTGGTCCTCCGGGGCAGGGCACGCCAATGCTGGCATCAACAGTGTCAGACATGGTGGAGGGGCAATGAGGGGCAGCCTGCTGGGGCCGGGCTCACCATGCTGGTGAGCGAGCGCTCTGCAGCCAGGCACTTTGGCAAGTCCCGTGCCGCCATGCAGGCCAACAAGCTCTCAGGTCTGTAAATAAGCACAGGTTCTCACAGGTCTGGCTTAACTGCTTGCATTTTGACACACTTCAGATGCAAACATGCACATGCTAAAGGAGGTGACTGCAGTTCCCAGCTGCCCTGGGGGGCTGTGGTGCGGCTCCCCCCAGCCTTGCCCCTACCCGCTCCCAGCCTCGTAGGAGCTGGGCAGACCAGGAGACGCTGCTCTTTGCCTGTTGGTGCATCCACCCCAGTTTAGTCACTGAGGTCTTTCTGTTGAAGTTCACCCCCGGGTCAGTTTTATTGCACTTTTATTTACAGAAAACACAGAAATAAAGCATTAAATGTGTTGGGCTTTTACCAAACCACCCAATCACTTTTTTCCCTTTTTTTTTTTCTTTTGTGGGTTTTTGGCACAAAGAAATATCACAGGTGTTACCAAACAACCATGTACGAGCAGCTGACCAACTGCCCAGCCCAATAACAGGACTTAAACAGACAGACATGTCGCACTGAGATCAAAAACAAGGAGGTTGTTCCACGTTCAGCTTCCAGTCTAACCTGCTCACCGGGGGCAAGGGGAGTTATTCTGGAGGGGACAACACCATTCATAAATTATATTTATATTTACCTCTTACATTGTAAAAGTAAACAGTGCAAAAGTACAGTACCCCAGGTACCCTTCGGTTTGGAAAACTTGAAGGTTGCTTTATACATTTTGTGTGTTTTGTAAACATTGTTACCCATCCACAGTTCTAGCTCTTGCTTGGAGAGACCTGACTCTTCCTGCGTCCGAAACGTGTTGGGGGCAGCAATCACTTCCCCTGGACTCTGTTGAGATTCCTGCTCAAGGTTTAGTGCAAATTTTGGAGAGAAAAAGACGAGAGAGAAAGGGGGAGAAACAAAAGAAATAAAATAAAATAAGGCAACAGTTAGAAACAATCTGTATCAAAACCAGGCCCCCCTGGGGCTTCCTTAGGAGAAGGGCAGGAAGTCTCTCTCCTCCACCAAGCTGATGGAAAGGTTCTTCAGCTCCTCCTCAGAGCCGGCGATTTTGTAGCCGAGCTGCGCAAGCACCTGCTGGCAGGCGTGCTGGGTGAACGCCACAATCTCGTAGGACAGCCGGAACCGCCACTTCTCTGCCGTCGCTGCCGAGTTGCGCACCGTCCCATACTTGTGTTTGGAGGAGGACCTGTCTCCTCGAGTGTTGTTCTGTATCCAGCGCTCGACGTTGCTGTCCATGGGGATGCCCAGGAAATCGTAGATCTCCTCGGTCTTTTTCATGGGGTTCCTGGCCAGGTCTTCGTACCGCACCAGCATGTACTTGCCCTTGAGCCACGGTGGCCGGTTGAGGCCAGTGGACACGGAGTTCCAGAAGTCCTCGCACACCGTGGTGAGCTGGGTCACGTCCAGGTTGTACGGCTTCCTGCCAGTGCCGTCCCAGATCCTCCACAGTCGGTAGGTGTCCCGGAAAGTCTCGCTCCGGGACGCCAGGATGCCCCGGGGGTCCCTCACCAGCTGGATGACCTTCAAGTTCAGCCGCGGGTCCTCCACCAGGGCCCGGAGGTCGCTGACCTCGGGCACCCGCACGGTTTTGATGGCCACGTGCCCGTGCTCTCTGCAGGACTCGGTGGCCAGTGTCAGGTTTAGGGTACCACACTTCTTCACACAGTCTCCCTCCTCCAGGTGGAGATCGACAGCTCCCAGGGACTCGCAGACGGGTGGCGAGCACAGGGCCTTGCTGGCTCCCCTGCGGAAGAGGCGGTCGGTGGTGTGGTTGACGGGCTGGGGTTTGATGTAGTTCTCCAAGAAGTAGAGGTCGCAGTCGTACAGGCTCCTCAGCAGGTCTCGGCTGGCCCCCAGCATGACCCGCCTGTCCGTCGTACTCTTGCTCTGGGTCAGCTTTGGGATCAGGGTGTACTGGACGTGGTAGAGGGGCTCGAATAAATAGAAGACATCGAAGTGCTGGTTAAACAGCTGCCCGACAAATGAGGAGCCACTGCGGGTGGTGGCGAGGATGAGGACGTGCGTCTTCCTGGAGAGGTTATACGTGAAAGTGGGGCTCTCGTCGCACAGCCTGTCGGCCACATCGGTGTCCTGGCTCAGGCTGCAGTTCACAGGGTTGGGGATGGGGCAGCTGTGGAAGGACTTGGCGGTGAAGGTCCGGATTGCTGTGTACTGGATTGCAATGGATGCCAAGGCTAGTAGGAGGACAGCCTTCCAGGAACATTGCATGGCTGGTCACCTTCATGGAGCTTCTTCACAGGTCGTCTCGGTGTCTGCAAACCAACAGAGAAGTCATGGGTTGAGCAAGGACTGCCAAGGAGGACCCAATTATCCTACTGCTGGGTGTACCAGCAAATGCCCTCCCACAGTGCATGTACATCAGCCATAACCACGTGGACCCCAGTCACGCACTGCAGAGCCCCATTTCAGAAGACAGGAGAACAGCCAGAGGCTGGCAAGCCTGGAGAGACACTTCCAGCCAGGACTTCAGCCCCAGGGACTGCTTCCTTCCAGGCTGGGGGTGTATGAAAATCCTGTGCCCCACAGCTCACCCCATGTCCTGTGGCCCAGGCAGGGGGGTGTTAGAGCCTGGTGGCCACACTGTCTATGTGCCTCCAACCAGTTGCTGCAAAACCTCCTCCCCAGCTACCCTGCAAGCCACTTGTCACCCCATCAGTCAGTGCCTTCAACACCTGGTGCAGGGAAAGGGCAGGGGATGGTGCCAAGCACCACCTGGAGAGGCTCGTCTCCATCCTTCCTGGCCAGCTGGCAGGACAAGGCATGGCCCATCCAGGCCAACAACCTCGTGCTTGGGAGAGCAGTGATGGCTCTCCTGAAGCTGCAAACCTCTTTGCTTAAAGGTCCACCAGCCAGGCCAGCTCCGTCAGTCATCCTCCAGGGACGAGCAGCAAGCAGCCTGAGCTCTGCAGCTGGAGCCAGAGCTGTGTCCTAGCTGCCAGCCCCATGTGCCCCCAGCACTGAGCTCGTGATGCCGGCCAGCTCCTGCTCAGCTCTGGGATTCAGGCCCCCCTGCTATTCTGAGCACCAGCAGCAATACTACAAAGAAGGAGGCATGAGAAACTGCATCCCCCTCATCCTCTATTGGCAACAGTGCAGTAGCAGGAACCCTGGGCAGCAGAGATGGGTGCAGAGAAGAGCAGGGCTGTAGTTGCACAGGCCAACTTTAGTCTAGTGGTACTAACCCCTGCCTTTCTGCTGCCTGCACGTGCGCGAGGGTAGGGGAAGCTGAGCAGGATGCTTGGATGGGGTGCTCAGGGTCTGCTAGGTGAGGAACACCCCTGCCATGCCTGGGGAGCTGTGGTGTTGCTGGGAGGCGATGTAACCGTGGTGGTGCTTCAACATCTCCCCCCTGCTCACTAACCAAATAACATTCGCAGACTGCCCTGCTGCTCTCCAAAGCACAAGGCTTCACATCCACGTGCTATCGCTTCCCAAGGCCAGTAGGGCTGGGGGGCAGGAGATAGCAGACTCATCCCAGAAACCCCAAACAAGACAAAACCCCTGTGCAGGGGAGACACCCCAGTATTAGCAATGGCTTTGAAGCTCCACTGCACCCACTTTCCCTTGCCCATCTTCCTTCCATGTCCCCTGCCCCGGTGTGGTACGTTCACCTGCGCACGTGCCTCTCCAGCCACCTGCCCACCCTCCTCAGGCAAAACCAAGGGGACAGACCCAAATCTCTCCGCTCCCCACCCAGCAGAGCCCTTCCCACAGCATCATTGCCACCGTTGCTTCCTCTTCCCCACTCCTCTCGCACTCCCTGCGTGTCCCCAGGGAGAGCACCGAGCTGGCGCCAAGCTGGTGGCGAGCTCCGGGTCCCCTGCTCACCCCCGGCACACCAGCCACTGCAGGTGGGACTGTTGGAGCCACTGCTGTTGCTGCTCAGCCAAGGTCTCTGAATGAGGCCGATGGGCCAGTGATGGATTTCAGCACACGAGGCCTGTTCAAGCCCAGAGCACGCTGAAATCCCTGATGGACTTGGGACGGTGCAATGCTCCTGGTGTGCATTCCCTGCAGAGCCCATGGCAGCTGGCATGGCATGTTGCTCCCATCTCCTCAATGTGCCCCACTCCCCGGAGAGACCCTGGCACCCAGCGAGTGATGCTGGGAGGGCTGCTCAGACCTGCAGGTGAGTTGAAAACCTCCTTCCTGTCTTTTTTAATTATTATTTTTATTATATACCAGTTGCCCCAGCTGCTCAGTGCAGGCAACTCCAGAGACCTCTTGCCAGGAGCAGGGTTTTCTGCACCCCATGATTCAGAGCAGGACCCCAGCACGGGGGCTCTGGCACAGCTGCTGCAGGCCACCCCCTGTCAGCCATCGCCATGTCTGTGCACTAAGAGCCGTGCTGTAGACCCAAAATGATGCTCTGAATGAGGGTTGCTTTCTCCTGGGCTGCTGCGTGCCAGGGATGTGGCATGTGGCTGGGGACCAAAGTCGCAGACGCTTAGCTATTGCTCTTGATCTGGGGTTACCTACCCTGCAGAGGGGAGTCCTAGCCCCAGTGTCCACACGGGATATTCTATCCCTTGGATAAAGTGTTTTTCCAGGTCTGCTAAGTCAGGGCAGGACAGGAGGGTCCCTTGCTGGCACCTCCTGGCCCAGGTGGCTCGGGTATGCTGCCTAGGTGGAAGCTGCAGTGGGAACGCTTTCCTGCTCTCTAGTGATGGCCAGCCACACTGCATCCTTCACACACAACTTCAACTTCTACTCCTTGCTGCGCTGCTGATGAACACTGGAGCAGATTTGACTTGGATTGTCCCAGGATGTGGCAGAAGCCTGCTGCCAGCTGCCCTGCAAAAGGCGACCAGAGCCCGGGTGCCTTCTTGGTCCTAATTCCTGCGGGACTGCTGGCTGCGAGCGTTTCAGGTTCTCCACCCACCCAGACCTGCTCCCCTTCGCAATGTACCAAGCTGCGGAAGGAAAGAAACGGAGTTGTTGATTCACCTCCTTGGCAGAGTGGGTGAAAAACTACAGCCCAGCTTCGGCCTCGGCTGTCCCTCATCACCCTTCGCGTGTGCCCTACCCGTCTGCTGAGCCACAGCCAGGGAGGGGCAGGTTCTGGGAGAAGGCTTCCATCCCTGATGTCTCATCTGTGGCCTTTAAAGCCAGCCAGAGCCCCTCTCAGCCCCCAGCCGGCTCTCCCACCTCCTCCCGTCACTGCCTGTCCC
The DNA here is from genome assembly GCF_965638725.1 of Aptenodytes patagonicus. Taxonomy (NCBI): domain Eukaryota; kingdom Metazoa; phylum Chordata; class Aves; order Sphenisciformes; family Spheniscidae; genus Aptenodytes; species Aptenodytes patagonicus. The sequence continues at coordinate 29,297,724 of NC_134955.1, read as the reverse complement.
CCAGGGGACACAGTTCCCACTCAGCCCAGCCCTGGGCTCGAGAGGCAGCAGCGACTGGCAGCTAGGTGCTCTCAGGGGGCTCCTGGGGCAGTGCAAGCCCATGGCAGCCGGGAGCTGCCGGCACAGCTGAGGATCGCCTCCACTCATTCTCCTCCTTGCTCATCTCTCGGACACAGCCAGGCTGGTGCGAAACACCTGCTGAGGAGGAGCTGCGTGTGGCTCTGCACGGCTCGGAGCGGGCTGGCTGAACAGCAGCTGCAGTGGACATGCTGCAGGAGGATGTCTCCTACACACATGCGCAGCAGGATAGCCACTTGCTCTCCCATCCCTGTCTGGGGGGAACCTTCTTCTTAAATTGGCCTGCTCCTCTTCAGGTACCGATACAGGGGCCAGCAGTCCAGACCAGCAGCTGGAGCAAGGGTTGTGCCCATGTGGGGCTCTATGTGAGAGTCCTGTGTGAGTCGTGTACTGTTATGGCTACTCAGCCCTAGACTGTGGGATGCTGTGACCATGGGAGTCATCCGAAATGCTGGCCTCACAGCTGTTTCCATGCTGTAAAGTGTTCCCAGCCGCAATCTCCCTCTGCTCTGTCTCCAGCTCAGCTCCACCAAAGACGATGAGAAAATGCAGCCCAAGGGCGGGAGCTGAGTCTGGTAGGTCCCTCCAGACAGCTGGGGCTACGAGATGGAGAGCTGGGGTGGGGATAAATCACTGGTACCTTCCAGCCCCCAGCGCTGCTGGCACTGCAAGGGGCCTGCAAGAAGGCAGATGGGCTCTTTTTTGTGCTGTGCTGGGATCACCACTGCCCCTTCCCTGACCCTAACCCCTTTCTGGTCACAGCATGCCAGACTGTGCTCCACTGCCTTGCCCGCATCTCCGTCCGGCTGCCTGCAGTCACATCAGGACCAGGCTGTCCACGAGGGATGCATGGCATCCAACAACCAGCTCCGAGCACTGCAGGAGGCCATCTGGTGCCTGGAACGGGGACAGGAGCATTGTCTGTGGGAAGAGGAAGGTGCTGAGCCTTTCCTCTCCCCTGCCCCACTTCCCACAGCCTTGAGCCCAGAGGAAGGGAGAGGATGGGCACAGGCAGTGCAGCCTCCACCACCCCGCACACCCACGAAACAGCAGTGGGTGCATAATCACCTGCCTTTCTCCTCCTCCTCCCCTGACTCCCAGCGCTGCTCCAGGGAGGATGAGCAGGCAAGAAGCCAGCAAGACAGCCCAGGAGCACCGGGAGATCGGAGGTGATGAATTAAGCTGAATGGCATCCATGAGTCACCGGCGCGGGGAGCAGCAAGGGTGGCTGGCCAGCCGCAGCACAGCAGAGGCCCGGGAGGAGATGCTGAGCGGTGGACTCCTACTTCGGGGACGGTCTTCCCAGGTTTGATGGGAATGACCTGCTTTTAGAGCTTCGCAGCAGGACCACAGCATCAGAGGCTGCGCTGGCAGCTGAGCTCAGGCACTAGGCAGCCTGGTCTCGGTGGGGCTGCTGCAGGGATCGATGCGACTCGCACATCTTCTCCCCTCCAAAAGCTGCCAGGTGCTACACAGGGCAGTGCCCGGGATTTGCCAAAGCTTGTTCTCATGGGGGGCTCCCACAGCATCTCAAGGAGTGCGGCTGCCCTGCCTCCTGCTCCAAGCCTTCCTTGCAGGTTCCCTTGCTGCTCCCTGGAGGTGACCATGTTTGGGCAACTTGGGGGGTGATGACAGATTTAGGCAGGAGACCTTGCAGTAACTGATACTGTCATTGCTGTGTTTCCAAGGCTCTCTCACAGGGCAGTCAAAAAAACCTGCTCTTTTCGGCTGCCTTCCAAGCCGTCCCCTTCTCTTGACAGCTCCCCAGAAGTTGTGCCCTCGGTCTGGCTGGGCTCATCCTGGGCTCCCTCACCACTGCTAGGGAAATCCTTCTGCATTTCCCCGTGGCAGGGAGGAAGGGAAAAGGGAGTGGAAGAAGGTGTGAGGGTCTGTGCAACGCAGGTGCCTGGTCCGGCCCTGGCACAAGCCCCGAAGCCAGAGCGATGCACCAGAGGAGCACCTGTGCCCCACAAGCCCTCCCCGGGGCCTGCCCGGTCCCAGTCCAGCTACTGGCACCCTCTACCCCCAAAACTGATTCCCGCCAGCAAGGCTGTTTCCATGGAAACGGCAGAGTGACTCAGGACTTTGGGACCAGCTGGAAAACACAACTGTGAGCAGCAAACGCCTGGGGAGGTGCCGGGGTCTCGGTGTGAGGAAGAGGGGTGGGTGAGCATAGGGACCGGGCAGGGCTGCCTGCCTGCATGCTCGGGCACGCTCGCACCAGCGCAGAGGGGCATGCAGGCACACCCTGCGTGAGGCGAAGCCCACGCCGGGAGTTGTAAGGCAAAACCCCTCTCCTGACACAAGTGCAACTGCAGCACTTGGAAGGCATCGCTGCAGCACGCTTGCTGGGGGACACATCCCAAAATGTTCCTCATTGCAGACAACCCCTCATCTCCCCCAGGAGGAGACCCACGCGTGCATAGTCACCCACGGAATTTGCAGCACCAACTTCAGCGGCTGCTCAGCCCCGCACCCCTGTCCCCTGCCTGGCAAGCAACACCCCTGGGTGCCCTGCCCAGGGCAGAGCAGTTTGTTGGAGGGCTGGTCAGGGAGGTGGGAGCTGCAGCCAGCGCCCTGCAGTGCCTTCCTGTGCAGCCAGCCTGGCTCCTGCGGCCCCATTCCCCCCACCTCACCGCCCAGGCATGGAAATTAAGTTGCAGGGTTGCAAAACAACTCTCGGCCAGGGACCCACTGGCACGGGCCCTGCCGCTTCCCAGCATCCTCCCACTGAGCAAAGACTTTATCTCATAAAACAACATGTTGTAGCCACTGAGGCGGGGAAGATGGACTCCTGACGGGGTTTAACGACGAGCATCCCACTTGGTCGCAGTGGCTTAGTCATGCTGGTGGCCCTGCGAATCCAGGCAGGCACTGAGCACACCTGTGGCCCAGCCACCCTGGGCACGGGCAGGCTGCACCCCGCCGCTCCCCAGGGGAAAGGGGGACTGCTGAGAAAAGCAGCGCCGAGCAGCCCCCCTTTCCCCTCACCACAGGCGCTACCTGATTTTGGGTACCGCAACAGACGTGTGAGCAGGGCTGGTCTCTGTCCCCAAGCCTCCGCCCCAGCAAGGCCCACCAACATGAGAACCTGATGGGGTAGGAGTGAGCCTTCAGCCTCGTCTCCTCTTCAGCTGTACAACACTAGAGCTTCCCTACAGTCACAGCTTCAAATGCCAGCTGGGGACTCGTGCCCACCACCTTCCTCAGGCGAGCACCGCACTGTACACCAAGTGGAGGTGCTTTGTGCCCATAAAGACCCAGACTCGCTCTGCTCTTGCATGCATCACCTCCTGGGGCACTTTTCTAATGATAAGGCACAGGACCCCAGTGCTCAAAGCCACTCCTGGCATGCCCCCCACTCCCCTATCTCTGCCCATCCCCTCTGCATTTCAGAGGGACTGAGAGATCCTTTACCACCAGAGGATTACTGCCCGCTTTGACCAGCACTTATATCATCACAGAGCTTTCAACAGGGGGTTCGGTTTTTCCCTACTGGCACTCAGCATACATGTCTTGAGTTAATTAATCACTATCAAGTAATACCAACCCCAGCCAGTCCCAGCGTTTTCTTATCGCAATATCCACCTGTGCCTGTTTATCCCTCATCTGCTGAACTGCATCTGGCTCTTCCCGAGGATGTGAATGCCTCGGTAAACCCGATACAATTTTTTTGTGCTCTCCACCTTCCCCTGAGCCATCCACCAGCCTGTTTGTGCATGCTCGCTCCCTCCTGGAGCGCTCCCCTGGCAGGAGCTGGAAGGCTCTTTTGGGATGAACGCACTCATTCACCACCTCGAAACACTCTCTTTGCAACGTACCCAGCCTACGGCCGCGTCACAAGCCCAAACCTTGAACCGTGCAGCTTTCCTGTAGGACTGTTCCATGCCATGGCGTGCTTCGACCCTGTTCTGCGAGGTCCTCTCGCCAGCCTGCGTCCTCACGGCAGGTTTATCAGACCACTTTAAGGTCTGTCAGCAAATGCAGGGGCATTTGCTCCGCCGGCTGGCGCAGCTCACACGACCGGGCAGGGCATCTGGCCTCCCCTGTGCCACCGGGGACTTACTCACTTGTTCCAGGCGGCAGCTCCTCACCCAACAACAGCCAAAGTTTCGCCGCAGCTCGTTCCCCGCGCCGGGTCTCGGGGGCCAGGGCTACCGCCCCCGCCCCGCTAAGGCAGTCCCGGGCCGCGGCTGGCCGGGCGCTCGCAGCCCGGGACGAGGTCCCGCCGCAGCCGGCGCCGAGGACCGGCGGGGAAACGGTCCCTCCCGCCGCTGCGGGTGACGTCTCGCTGCCCTGGAAAGTTGGTGGCGCGGAAAGGGTTACAGGAGAGCCCCGGCCCGCCGCCCCCGGGCACCCCCGCCGATCCGCGCCGCCGCCTCCCCCACAGCGCCCCTTACCTGGCGGAGCGCTGCGGCGGGCTCCCCCCCGCATCCCCGGCGGGCCCCGCCGCGGCTCCTGGGGCGGGGGACGCCGAGCCCGGCCCGGCCCGGGGGCGGCTGGCGGCGGAGCTCAGCGGGCCGCGCCGCGGGGACTCATCCCTGCCGGCGGCCGCGCGTAGCCTGCCCTGCCCTGCCCTGCCCGCCCTGCCCGCGCGGGCAGCCGCCGCGCGGGGCCGCCTCTCCACGCCGCTCCGCTCCGCGCCGCGCCGCGCCGCGCCGGCGGCGAGGGAGGGCGGGCAGGCGAGGGGGCTGCACCCGCTCTCCCCTCCCTCCTCCGGACCGCCCGGCAGCGCGCACAGGCACACACAGCGCAGCGCAGCGCAGCGCACGGGCACAGGCAGAGCCTCCGCACCGCACCGCCCCGCGCTGCCCCCGCCCCGCACCGCGCCGCTCCGCGCCGCCCCGCGCCGCCCGCCTCGCCCCAGCCCGGCCGCTGGGCTCCCCGGCTTTGCCGAGCAGGAAACTCTCCGTTTCCTTTTTCTTCCTCCCCGAGGCGGCCCGGCGGGAGCGGGCAGAGCCCCTCCTGTCGCGGGGGAGGCTCCGGTGGGGCTCCCCCCGGGACACGTGCCCCCCCCCCGCTGGGTGTTGGCAGGGGGCAGGGGGATCCCTGGGGACCGGGTCAGGCCACCCCGCAGACGGGGGCTGGATGCGGGGCGGCGGGTGCCTGCCACCCTCCCCAGGCCCCGGTGCTGGGGCGCAAGCAGCCCCCCCGGCGCCCAGCCGGGTTTGGTAGCGATGGCCGTGTGCATTTATTCGCTCATTTTCCGGTGGCCTTTGCTCATCAGAAAAAATATTGTCATGGGGACTGGTTCTCCAACGCCAGGAATCCTCCCTGCGCTGCCACAGCCAGGGCTCACCGCCGCGGGCAGGGACCAAAACCATCCTCGGCAGTGCGGGAGTACTGACGGATGAGGCGGGAAGGTGCCGTCCTGACCGCCTGGGAAGGTGGGATGGGGCAGAGGAAATGAAACACGGGAGAGTGTCGGGGCTGTCGAAGCGGCTGCGGTCTGATGGCCACACTCCTCCCGCGTTCTGCTTCTGTTCGACCCCTCGAAACGGGTTGGACATTGACTTTTGGCAACTTTGAATGTTTCCCTTTTGTCCAGCGCTTGCCAACTAGGCTGCGTTTTTAGCACTTTAACTGCACCTCCGCTGAAATGGCAGCTGCGAACGAGAGCCAGCTTATGATTCTGGGGATGCTACAATGGATATTCATTTTTTATATCCCCGTTTTACTTTGTGCAGGTTTGGTGCTGCCTGGGCACTATAAGGGATCACAGCAGTTTTCTTCTTACGTTCATGTGAGAAACACCCAGCTCCTGACAACCCCCTGAGCTCTGCAGGGAGCTGCCTCCCCAGCTCAGGGATTTCCAAATCTTCACCTCCAACTCTAAGATTCGCAAAGTGTAATTGTGGGGTCACGGTACCAGCACGTTCAGCAGCAGCTCAGAACAACTTCGCTCGGCAATGAGCGGGCTACGAGAAACAGCGGAGCCCAGGTCCCTGAGCTGCAATTGTGTCGAGAGAAAAATAAATCCCTGGGAATGCTGGTCTCGCCTCCACTCTCAGAGGCCTGCCAGGCTGCGACAGCGAGTTCAGGGCTGTGAGGTTGCCTTTAAATCTCAGGAAGCGCAACAGCAGAGTTGTCATTTTTGACGTTTAGCATTTTGGACCTGCATTTGCTGTTTTAGGAGTACCCAGATCTTGTGTGTCCAAAAATACTGGTATTTCTCAAGTCTTCTACAATTTCCTGACAGCCCTAGCCCCCTTAATCTAATTTTAGAAAACTTTGTAGGGATTATATATTTATAAACAGTTGGTGCTTAAATATTATTTCCCTCACCATAGCAACAGCTCCCCATCGTAGCATTTGTTATACAGTGCTATTGCATTGGTGTATCCCTGTTTTGAGTGAGAAAGCCCCGAAGCCACTCTCTCTCATGCCTATTTTCCTACACCTTGCGAAGGACGAGGACTGAGGCTCCTGGCTGTCCTGACTCTCTTCTTGGAGCTGGGGAAGAGCCGTACCGTCGGCTGCTGCTGGAAACATGCCGGTGGCCCTGGGGTTTCCATCATCAGTGTTCCTCAGGTGATGCTCCTGCTCAGGCCATCCCCTTCCACCAACACAAGCTGCTGATACATCTTCCATGGCACAGGTGACCTCATGTGGCACACAGGCTTTCGGCAGCTCCAGGTGCCCATGATGCGTGCCTGATGTATGCTCGCACTTGCTCGGCACCTCCAGAGAGAGGTGGGGAGGACCTGGGTGCGGGCGTCCAGCTGGCCTGCGGCCATGGCTGTGCTCCACTCCCACTGGGGGCCAAGGCGCTGGAAGTGCAGGAATGGCAGGATTTCAAGGAGTTTGGCCAAGCGGGGCATAAACCAGCCTAGGGACCGGTGCCAGGAGGAAATCAAGGGGCTCACGGTAAGAATACGAGAGCAGACGGGCACCTGCATGCTTCCCAGTCTTTCCAAAGAGTAAGGATTTGCTCCTCTCTCAAACACCAGCCCAGAAACAGTCTGGGCACTGAGACATCTCCAAAGTCCATCTGCAAAAATCCAGGGTGCCCCACAACTTGGAGTAATCCTGGAGCTACTTGGATACTTACCTCCTGGTGCTGGGGTTTGTCCCCCCACCTGCGGGACTGGCACGGGTGCCTGGAGAACTTCCAAACACCAGGGATGCTCATTGAGTGTCTACACAACACCTGGGCTTAAAATGGTGATATTGAACCCAGGGCACTCAAGGTAATGTGGCCGTAGAGGCTGTCTCGTATGAAGGAAAGAGGTTTGAGAGAACGATGCAAAAAATGAGGAATAAAAGCAGGGTTGAAGGACAAACAGACGCTTCTGGTAATTTCAGCTAGGCATGATCACATTTTCTGATGCTCCCTGGTATTTTAAGCATTAATCTAGAGAGATGCTGTTGGTTTGAAAGTTTACGTATTATAGCTCTGTACCTCTGACCAGTGAGTATTAAAATATTAATTAGGCTCCATGGTGTGTGTTTGTGGTCAGTTTGCCTTTCAGAGGCAAGGACTGCTGTGGCTGTACCTCACCCTCATAAAGAAAATTTGCCTCTGTTTAAAAGGCATCATTTTTCCCCTGCGTGGCTCTAGGCGGGAGAGCAGAGAGGCTGCTGGTGACTTGGAGAGTCAAAAAAGCTCACTTTTTAAAATTTTCATTTGAGCCCAAATGCGGTTTGAAGGCGTCCAATTTCCATGCTCTCCAGCAACAGATTTCTGCGAAGGCTTTGTACTTTCTCCTCTTGAGTTATGGTTCAAAAAATCTACCTTAACAACATAATCTGCTTGGGAATATATGTAGTAAAATACCAATGTGGCTGTTAAGGTGATATGAAGGTTACTGTTCTAATCACTCAAAATGCAGTCAGGAGCAAAGTTATGATTCTCACAGTAAACTGGCCACGTTACATCCCCCGTACATCTTGCGAAACGCCGTTAACATAAAAAGCAATGTATTAAGGCACATAAATTTAAAGGCAGACTAATAGAAAATACTATTTGTGTGCTAAGCACGGCATTTTGAAAGCCTGTGTCAGATTGTACTGTGGCGTTTGTAAACCCACCTGCACGCTACGGATTTTCTGCCAGAGGAGAGGAGGCTCTCCCCGGGCTGCAGTGCCGGTGTGCCGCTCCGGCTGGCTCCCGGTGTGTCGTGGTTTAACCTCAGCCGGCAACTAAGCACCACACAGCCGCTCACTCACTCCCCTCCCCCGGTGGGATGGGGGAGAGAATCGGAAGAGTAAAAGTGAGAAAACCCGTGGGTTGAGATAAAGACAGTTTAATAGGTAAAGCAAAAGCCGCGCACGCAAGCAAAGCAAAACCAGGAATTCATTCACTCCTTCCCATCGGCAGGCAGATGTCCAGCCATCTCCAGGAAAGCAGGGCTCCATCATGGGTAACGGTTACTTGGGAAGACAAACGCCATCACACCGAATGTTCCCCCCCTTCCTTCTTCTTCCCCCAGCTTTATATGCTGAGCATGACGTCACATGGTATGGAATGTCCCTTTGGTCAGTCGGGGTCAGCTGTCCTGGCCGTGCCCCCTCCCAGCTCCTTGTGCACCTCCAGCCTTCTCAGTCGGCAGAGCATGGGAAGCTGAAAAGTCCTTGACTAGTGTAAGCACTACTTAGCAACAACTAAAACATCGGTGTGTTATCAACATTGTTCTCACCCTCAATCCAAAACACAGCACTGTACAGGCTACTAGGAAGGAAATTAACTCTATCCCTGCCGAAACCAGGACAGTATCCACCCCTTATTCTATACCATCTACGTCATGCTCAAGTCCCATATTTTCCAGTGCAACCTCATTAACCACCCACCCCACTTTCCATCCTTTGATATAACACACAGATATCATTCCCTTAGTCTATGGACCACCCTTGTGGAATGTCTGTAAAATGTCCAGAAATGTCCACGAAATATCCATTGAGTTCATTTAGACCGTGACTTTGGGCTCTGTCTGTGATGGTGGTCACTCAGGACAGGAGAGGTGGTGCGTTGTGTGGAGTTACTGGGCACCAAAGCCAGCTCAGGTCAGGTCACTGCTGCACTTGCACTGCTTCTTGTAAGGCTTGTCCTCCATTGGTTCAGGTGGTTCCTGCTATAGTAATTCCTATAACACACAACTCAAATCCCAGGTTACAACAATTTAAGGGTATTTCCATTACAATCTCCACTCCTCGTCCCTTTGGACCAGACCATCGGGTTTAACATTGCAATGAACTCCTCCCCTTGCCCCTGCTCCGGCTTGGACTTATCCACAGACTGCAGTCCCTTAGGATTGTACCTGCTCCAAGTGGAGCCTTATCTATGAGCCACAGTCTCTCCAGGGGTACACCTGCTGCAGCATAGACTTATCCACAGTCACTTTGAGATGCACCTGTTCCAGCATGGCCTTCTCCATGGGCCACAATGCCTTCAGAGATATACCTGCTCCAGCGTGGCCTTACTCACAGCCACAGGCCCTTCAGAAGTAAACCTGCTGTAGCACAAACGTAACCGCGGCCACAGACGCTTCGAGATGTACCTGCTCTGGCATGGGCTTATCCATGGCCACAGATGCTTTGGGGTGTCCTGCTCCCGCATGGACTCATCCACAGGTCACAGTCCCTTCGACTCAAGTAACTAGCGATAGGACAAGAGGAAATGGCCTCAAGTTGCACCAGGGGAGGTTTAGCTTGGATGTGAGGAAAAATTTCTTTACTGAAAGAGTGGTTAAACATTGGAACAGGCTGCCCAGGGAAGTGGTTGAGTCCCCATCCCTGGAAGTATTTAAAAGACGAGTAGATGAGGCACTTAGGGACATGGTTTAGTGGGCATGGTGGTGTTGGGTTGATGGTTGGACTCGATGATCTTAGAGGTCTTTTCCAACCTTAATGATTCTACGATTCTATGACTCGAGTTCACACTGGAGTTCCAGCCTGTCCAGTACAGCAGCACAGAAACAGCAGCGATGCCCTGGCCATCTGCCAGCCCAGGCGCACTGCCATTGCTGTTATAAAATGTTCGCAGGCACAGTAGAATACGATGATAAGCAGTACAGCAAGCAGCGAAAGCAAAAAGCAGCCACTAACGAGCACTAGATTCCAATATACAGTAAGGCAAGCAAGCCCCATGGCAAGCACAGGAGCCTGCCAATTAATAGCTAAACAGCTATAACAGGTATAAATTCGATCTAGCACATTCCAATCAAACCTGTTGTTATCTCGAACCCTTCGAGCCCCACGTTGGGTGCCAAAAAGGACTGTTGTGGTTTAACCTCAGCTGGCAACTAAGCACCACACAGCTGCTCGCTCACTCCCCTCCCCCAGTGGGATGGGGGAGAGAATCGGAAGAGTAAAAGTGAGAAAACCCGTGGGTTGAGATAAAGACAGTTTAATAGGTAAAGCAAAAGCCGCGCACGCAAGCAAAGCAAAACCAGGAATTCATTCACTCCTTCCCATCGGCAGGCAGATGTCCAGCCATCTCCAGGAAAGCAGGGCTCCATCACGGGTAACGGTGACTTGGGAAGACAAATGCCATCACTCCGAATGTTCCCCCCCTTCCTTCTTCTTCCCCCAGCTTTATATGCTGAGCATGACGTCACATGGTATGGAATGTCCCTTTGGCCAGTTTGGCTGTGCCCCCTCCCAGCTTCTTGTGCACCTCCAGCCTTCTCAGTCGGCAGAGCATGGGAAGCTGAAAAGTCCTTGACTAGTGTAAGCACTACCTAGCAACAACTAAAACATCGGTGTGTTATCAACATTGTTCTCACCCTCAATCCAAAACACAGCACTGTACAGGCTACTAGGAAGGAAATTAACTCTATCCCTGCCGAAAGCAGGACACGGTGGCAATGGAGGTCCCCTCCCCGCCTGGCCGAGACTTTCCGTGCTGCGAAGCTGAGATGATAAAAACTTTGCGGCTGCCCCGCGGGCCAAGTATGCGCAGAGGATCGTGAGGTATGTCGCAGAGAAAGAGCTGCTGTTTCGCTCACTGGCAGCCGCTCGGCAGCAGCTTGGCTACCGTAGGGGCATTGCAGCAGGGTGGGAGCAGCGGGAGGGCTGTGCCGAAGCGGGGGCTGCCGCTGCCTCTCCCCTGCTCTGTGGCTCCCTTTGCAGGGTTGTGGGGTGCAAGCCTCCCCGTGAGCAGTTTCAAAAGTCTGCCAGAGCTGGCTGGTGCATGGCGCCAGCGGGGTTACCGAAATCATTCCTAAGCCCAGTAGGAGTACCAGCCGAGATGTCTCACAGAGTGATTTTTGGACACCTTGATCTTAAGGGACGGAGTCTGGAATATTTTGGGGATGCTTGACTTTCAGAAAATGTCCTCTGTCATTGGCCATCATGTAGAAGCTTTAACAAAAGACTTTAGGCTTGATGTCCTTCTGTAGTTCAGAAGCAGTGATAAACAGCTCATGCTATAATCCCGTCTCTTGAGGAGCCTATAAACTCCCTGTGTGCAGGACTGGTAATGTAGCCAAGGATGAGCTTATTTACCCCAGCCTTTCACTCCTTTTTGGTTTGCCTTTCAAAGAGCCACGACAAGTCGATATAACACATAACGTAAAGGAAATGAATGAGGGCAAAAGTAACCGTCTCAGTGTTATGCTGTTATTTGGTATACTTACAGCATCGTGGCTACAGAGCAGTTTTAAATTGCTGGGGGGAGAAGAGAGATTGTCCTCCTCTGTACAAAAATAAAGACGATCAACTATCCATTTGTAAAATCCCAGCGTTTAAGGGCCAAATAGTCGTTGTGACTGTTCAGCCTTGCCCCTGCGGGCGACAGGCTAGCCTTGTACCCAATAATTTCTGCATCAGAGCCGTCGGCGGGGCGCCTTCATCTCAGGAGAGTTACCGTCACTGCTGTGGGTGAGTTGTTCCAGAGCTTGATGTGCCTGACAGTGAAACGTGCCCCTTATTTCCAGTCTGGAGATGTCGAGTTTTGGCTTCCAGCCACTGGATCGCATTATGCCTTTGCCTATTAGATTAAAGAGCTATCTACTATCTGAACTATTTCTCCGGTGTAGGTATTAATAGATCATGATCAAGGCACCTCTTAACCTTCTCTCTGAGAAGTTAAATAGACTAAACTTCTTTATCTCTCACGACGAAGCGGGGATTTCTGGCCTTTTCATCATTCTTGCCAGTCTCTCCAGCCTGCCCGATGTCTGTTTGGAAACACGGATCCCACAAGTCAGAGAGCATCCCAGGACTGATCACAGGAGACCGTACCTTGGCTTGGCACACCTACAAGCAATTAGCCCACCATGATCCCCACACCTTTGTCACCAGCCTGGGCTGATGGCTGTCTTAGCATCCCGGTTTACTCCCAAGAAACCCCCCAGGACAAGGTCAACCCTTACAAGCTTCTGGGGTCTGCGTTACTCCGAGCACAGAAAACAACGTAAATGAGACGCAGTGCAGTTCTCCTCCAGCCTCGCTGCTCAGCCCCCAACCACATTCATCCCTCCCAGGCTTGTTTCCACCTCCCTTGAGGTGAGGTTAACAGGAAAATCACCTGCTGATGGAGACCCAAAGCCAGCATCAAAAGCCGTATTGGACTTTCACGTATCATTGTATTTTTGTTTTCTTCTCTAAAAGTGTACATCAGGCTTCATGGTGTTAAACATGCCCCATAAATCACACTGTAGCCAAGTCAACACTTTTATGTGGCCTTTATCTTTCGTAGTCCCATTTTCTTGGGAGTTCAAAATACAGTAGTAACTTTAATGCTGATTCTGGTATTTTTAAGAAAAATCATTCACATATTGTAAATTTACAGAGGGGTTGGGTGGCTATTTACTAAGAGACTCCATGTTTCACTGGAGTGAAAAAAGAGAGGTTTGTGAAAGTGTCAGTAAAAAACCAGAGATTAAAAGTCTGGTTAAATAGCAGTCTGTCTTTGGGGCAAACCCCCCTGACAAGTCCTGTGCCACTGCCTCCCCCACCGGACCCAGCCAGCCACCCCAGCTGGCTCAGGCAGGTAGGAAAACCCTCAGGAAACTATTTCTGAGGGCTGCTTGGTGGCATCAGGTATGTGGTTGCTTTGATCCCATAACGAATGACAGGGCTGTCAGAGCCAGCCGTGCGTGCCACCTCCGTGCAGTGCCGGGGTAAGGTGCTCTGCGTTCATACACCTGTGTGTCTTGAAAACTTCTGTAAGTGGCTGAAGAGTGGGGGTTTTTTACTCATGGTGTAGCAAAGTGAGATCTTGGGGAAGGGGAAGGTGACTTTATTGTATAAAGTTTCTAAGCAAGTTGGTTTTACCCATTCATGCTCCCATATGTGCAAACACAAAGATGCGTGTGCCCCAGGGATCTCCAGGATCTCTCTCCCATGATGCAGAGGACAGGGGATGCTGGTCACTGGGTCCTCCCTGTGTCTCCTGCATTCCTCTTGCTGGACAATGATGAACTAGATTTTTGGACTGGTCTTGTCTGTCTGTTTGGAGGTGTCTTTTGCAACTCTGTTCCTTCTGGGTTAACAGAAAGTAATAGCACTCTGGTGTCTTCTGCTAATACAGCATCTGTGCTGGGGCTTATCAGACCTGGGCTTGGTAGTGCTCAGCTTCATTAACTGGAAACACATCCTTGGTTATGAATACCGGTTCTTTTAGCCCTCGTTCTGCTGTCTCCCCAGTGCATACACACATGAGCTTGCATTTGTCCATCATTCATACCAGTCTTAGTATTTCCATTAAAAGCCTCTGCAAGGGCTGAGAAGGAGAACAGCCTGCCACCTGCTAGGCCTGGATGCCAGGTGTCCTGCCTGTAGGGAGAAATGAGAACCCCTCCTTGCTAGCTGCCCAAGGCCGGGATCCTGGGCACGGAGGAGCCTCGGGGCAGGTCTGTCCCAATACCCTGGGGTTTTGGGTCCAGTTAACTTCCCATTTCAGAAAAAGAAGGATGCGAGGTGTTAAAGTTTGTGTGGTGCTGGTTGTTCTTATTGTTACTTGCAATGTTTTGGGATTTTTTTAAGTTGCTCTGATGTTGATATGGCCATGGCCACCACATCTGATAGGGATCCCCCCAGAGCAGGGGGACCTTGGGAGGAACTGGCCAGGCCCCAGGGAAGATGGGGAGGCTGCTGGATCCTGTTTGCAGTGCTTAAGACTCAAGAAAAGTCTGGCCAGAGGGCTGTAGCCCTGTCCTGACATAGTTATGCCTCTACCCCGACTCGGGGGATCACACATGGCGAGGGGCACGGCTGCCAAAGGGGCGTGAGGGAGCGGGAAGGGGCTGCCTGCTTGGCCACGGAGCAGCAGGAGGCAACAGGACCCGCTGTACCCCCAGCCCTGACCTGAAGAGGCAAGGGCTGTGGCAGAGGGCCCGGGGCAGCGGTGTTCCATGCATCCGGGAGCCATGCCTCTGCCGGAGAGCCAGGTGTGACATACACCAACAGCAGGCACAGCACCCGCCGTGGCTCCCCGGCCCTTTTGATGTGAGTGTTACACTTCTGCAGAGCCTCGAATTAGCCCTCATTAAGTCCCTGGGGAAGCAGGAGGCATCGGTGGAGCCTCTCATTTCATCTTAAATTGCCCAAAGTTCACAAAGTCTCCGCAGGAGCCCGTAAGCACCCAAGATACACGCAAGTTAGAGCCATTCACGCTGTGCGCCCGGAAAGCACCCTGAGCATCTGCCTGTCTCTCTAAGGACAGATGGGTCCCCTATCCATTCCCAAGGACACCCTGTCTCCTCCAGCCGCTGCTCACAGGGTGCAGAAAGCTGTGCCCTGAAACCCCCCACAGTGAGCCCTGCTGGGTACCAGCCCCGTGCCCCCTCCCCAAACCACCATGGCAGTCGCAAGACAGAGAAACAGCTGCCCCACTGATGGGCATGCACACCTCCTTGCCAGCGCTCAGGGCCACCCTGGGAGGGAAGGGGGTGAGCCCACTCCCCGCCAGGTCTGTGCTGGCAAAGGTGGGGAGCTGCTGCTTCACCCTGCCCCGACCCCCCCCACACTGCACATGTGGCTGGCAAAAGCCTCCTGGCTCTGTGCTCAGGAGAGAAAAAGTTGTTCGCCATCTGACAGGTTACACAGCCAGGTCACCACAGAAGTAATTTTTCCTTTTACGCACCTCTTGGGTGCTGTGGGCCAGGAGATGCCAGGAGGCTTTGCCTCCAGCACACTGCTGTCCCTTGCAGGGTATGGCCCAGCCTGGGGCAGCTGGCTCCGCGTGGCTGCAGGTGCCGGCTGCTGTTGCCGGAGGTCTTGGGGCCAGCTTCCCCGGGCAGGTGTCCTTCCTTCCTCTGTTTTGCATGTTTACTGGTGGCTGTGGGAGGGCCAGGCAGAGCTGGAGTCCTGCCACTGCTCCCTCCCCAGCCGGGCTGGGTCCCGCTCAGCTCTGTCCCAAGGACAGGGAGAGCAGAGAGCACGGGGAGCGCCCAGCAGCTGCTTTGAGAAGGGTTGGAGTGGTGGTGGCCATCCTGAGCAGACCTGCAGCATCACCCCAAGGGGCTGGGGCTGGGCTTGCTTGAGAAAGTCGGGTCTGGGGAGCCCAAAGAGATGCAAGTCTGTGCCGGTGTGATGGGGCGGGGCGAGAAGTGGGTAAGAGGGTAAGTGCAGAGGCCTCTCTTTTTTGGGAGCTCCAGAAGCGCATGCTGAGTCCCTTGTCCTCCTGCAGCTCCTGGCTGCGGGCAGCGTTACAAACCAGCCTTTTCATGGGGGCCTGGGAGGTCAGGGCTGCCCTCAATGCCGCCTGTGTCCCTGCCTCCACCGCTGCTGACAATGAGCCTTTTCAGGGAGCCGGGACCGGCATAGCTGTGGCAGCCCTGCCTGCGAGCACAGGCAGCGGAGATAAGCAGGCTGCAGGCAGCATGCTTGGGGTCCCTGGGAGTCAGGGTCCCCTCCTACAAACCCGGGGGCATCTCCCACCCCAGCCCCGTCACCCCGGTGTTGCAGTTCCCTCTGCTCCTGGGCATGCAGGTTGCTCGGTATCTGTGGCCTTCCCCCTCAAACCGGGCTGGGGAGGAGGGTGGAGGGTTGGGGCTTTGGCTGAGATGCCAATAGGGAGTCCAAGATGGTCCCATGGGGACACGAAGGCCATGTGAGAGCTGGAGGTGGGCACCAGGCAGCCAAAGAGCCCACAGCACCATGGCACGGGGCCGAGGCATGCCAGCTGGGGTGCACTGGTGTGTTTGCTGCAGGCTGCCTGCTCTGGGTATCTGTGGTTGCTGCTGTTGGTATCTGAGCATCGAAATCCCAGATTAGTTTTATGATACAGATTCAACAGGTGCCTTCCAAGGTCACCCAGCTCCCTGAGCTCTCCTGCCCACCTCGTGTTCCCCCTGCCCCTGCTCAGGACTTGCCCACACTCCTGGCTGCAGCTTTTCAGCCTCCAGCGGTGGCTGCTCTGATAGCTCTGCTGGAGAAGGGGACAGGGGAGCAGCTCTTGTCCCTATGGGGCACCTCTTCTGCTGAGCCTGCATGTCGGTGCTGCTTCTCCTCCAGGCGTAATGCTGGAGATGATCCCCAGGCTGCTGACCCGGCACGGGGACAGGAACAGGCAAGGACACTGGCTGGGGCAGGGACACCGGCTGGTCTCTCCAGAGGAGGGCGAGAAGATGCCCTGGAGCCTCTCAGGCCAGAACCAGTGAGCAGGCAGGGTCTCTGGGCCAGGACTCTTGCGCTCTGCACAGGTGCTGCCTGGCTCCTGTATGAGATGGCCACGGGAAAGGCTCATGGGCTGCACAAGTGAATGCCAGTAGAGATTCATGTTTGTGCACTGTTCTTACAGCACCCAGCAGCACGTCTCGGGACTGTCTCAGGGCCTGATCCTTCCCTGAAGAGCGTGGTTAGATGTCATGCAGTGGAGCCGGAAGGAAGACAGGGTCACAGATGGAGGAGGAGGCATCATCGCGAGAGGCCAGCTGGGGCACCGGGGGCCTTGCTGGCTCCCCAGATGGGCTTGAACTCTGCATCAGAACACCGTGGGGACTCAGTACTGGAAGTTTTATGTCTTGAGCCCTTTTGTAGCCCCACATGTTTCAGGCTCTGACTCTATTCTTGTTCTTCCTCAGTGGCTTCTCCTGCTGTCCCAGGCAGTTTTCAAGCTCCTTGCTTGCACCTTCTGGTTTGATTTTGGTGGGCCACTTGCTTTTTCCACTTGTTCTTTTGTCCTGCCTGTTTTAGAGCTGTATTGATTTCTGTCCTTGCATGACTTCCACAAAAGCTGCTCTTTGCTCCCAGCCGGGGATGCTGCTTTTCGCCATCCCTTCACTTCCCTTTGAAAACGCTCACCCTGCTGACCCCTGCAAGCAAGAATACACCTCAAAACCATGAGTACGGGTAGATGAAAGCCTGGATGTAGTCTCCAGTGTAAACTACAGCAGTTCTGCGCCTGCTGTAGTTTAAACAACCTCCTCTGAGCTGCCTGTACCTCATCTACAATCCACCCCCTTCCCACTAGAGCCGGTCCAGAACTGGCAGCAATTTCGTGAGAGCCGAGGGGGGATATTTTGGGTTTGATGAAACTGCCCTTTCCCAGGAGGGCACTGGACACCATCCCATTTCACTATGGCTTTCTCCTGCCCACATGCTACTCCGGGACTCAGAGACCCCTCCTGTGACCTCCTGGGGATGGAATCAGAGACCACCATGGTGCCTGCAGAGTCAGGGTTTCTGCTGACCACCTGCAGCCTTCTGGGGAGGCAGAGGGGAGCTAGGCAGGGATTTCAGGCACTCATGGGGATGGACTGTAGCCACCACCTTTGCCAGATGAAGAGGTGGGACTGGGAAGCCGCTCCACTCTGCAAAGGATCGTGTCCGTGGCTCCCAAGGGAAGGGACAAAACCAGGCATCTAGCTGGACCTGGCTGGAGATGCTAGTGCTGCGGGAAAGCATGTGGATTGCCCAGTGCCTGCTGGAAACACGTACCCTCTTCCTCCTCCCCTGAAGCAGAAGCCCCCTGAAGTCCTGGGCGTGGCAGGTGAGAAGGCTTATTGCTTTCCCCCCGAGCTGGGGCAGCCTGAGCCTCCTGATGGTGGAGTTGCATCCAACATTCACAGGCACAGGCACGACATCTGCTCTGGCGCGATGTCGCCTGTCCCTGCTGCCCCCTCCGCTCTCCCCTCTCCGCCCTGTGCTGTCTGCTCCAGCCGCACTCTGAGCAGAGCCGACAAGCCAGGCATGTCAAAAACTTAATGAAAACCTAATTTGTCAGCCATAAACAAGTGGCAAAGGCTTTAGTGCTTCTTCTGCCCGTTTTATTCAGCTCCCCCGACAGAGGATGTGTGCCTCCCCTCTCTGCTGAATGAGCTCTGACTCATCAGCACCGTGGTCGGAGCATGGCACTGGTGGGGCGAGAGGGGCTCCCCCAGGGAGGTGGTAAGGTTGGGGGGGTCTGCAATGGACGGAGCCCCTGTGCACACCCTGTGAGCGGGCTATGGCATGGAGGAGGGAGGCTGGCACAAGTGGCTGTTTCTGGCTGTGAGAGGAGACCTTCAAAGAATATGCCACCACCAACCTGAGCCCAAGCAGAATTTAGCCTGGGAAAGGTCTGGGGCCACCCCTAAAGTATGGGGGGGGGGGGGGGGGCAGGGCGTTAGGGCCACAGGAAAACTCAGGCTGGAAGAGGGACCTCAGGAGGTCTCAAGTCCAACCTGCTCAAAGCAGGGTCAGCTATGGGGTCAGACTGGGTTGCTCAGGGCTTTATCCAGTTGGGTCTTGCAAAACTCCAAGGATGGAGGATGCCACGACATCTCTGGGCTTTTTCTTCTCAAATAGTGCCACCAGGCCCAGTTCCCAGGATGGTGAACTGTGTGGGGAAAGTGGGCCTCTTGCTGCCAGGAGGGTAGGGTGAAGCACAGGAAGGGACAACTCCTGGTTGGCATGGTGGCCATGCTTCATGTCTTGCTCGGGAGCAGGGGTAGAAGGATGATGGGTACCTACAGCTGCAGGTTGAAACTGAGAGCAGGATTTGAGGTTGGGCACGTCCTTGGCATGGCTGAGGCAATGGATGGGCAATATGCACCTCTGGAGAGCCCCACCAGTGTCCTGGGGCACCGCACCCAGCCTAGGGCGGGTTGCCAGAGAGAGACCGGGGCAGTTTGTAGAAAAAACAGGAGAACAGGCTGGAAAGCTTGTGTGTGAAGAGAGACTAAAAGAGCCTCATGTCTGGCTTGGCTAGATGGAGACAGGGTGGCAGGGTGCAAATACCCAGGGGAGGAGGGAGAAGAGGTATGAAGCTAGAGAGAAAGGGGTGAAAGCAGGTGGGAAGCTGCCTTGTAATCCCAGGTCCGAGGCTGCAGAATGGTCCCTCGGAAGGAAGTGGAAAGCTTTCACATCAGCCTGAACAAAACTCCTGGGGGAATCAAGCGTCAGCAAGCTGCCGGGGAGCCGCGTGCCGTGGGGGGTGCATGTGGCATGGCCTCTCCCCAGGCTGCTGTGAGCAGAGCAGCAGCGAGGACCGGGTGACATCTCTAGAGGACTCTACTCTTCACGTGACACCAGTGACTCACCGGCACCTCGGAGCTAAGCGGCAGCCAGGACGTGCTGGCTGAGAGGTCTGTCCCGGGGAGGGAGCTGCTCAGAGGGGATGTGGGTGAGTCGGTCCCTCGGGATGCACCACGAGGGCGGCAGAGCTCCACTCCCAGCTCTGCTCAGCCCTGGCGAGCAGATGAGAGCCTTCTGCACTGATGGACAGTGTCAAGTCACCCCAAAAAGCATCATCTGAGAGCCAAGACTGTTCATCCTTTCCTGCTCTTCCAAAACAGCAGGACCCACAAACAGGAGCCTGCAGGGCCTGACCACCTCTTAGCCCTCTGGTCATAAGGTGCTTCTTCAAAAATATTGCTTTAGGGACATTTAAAGCTCTAGATCAGCATTGATGTCTCAATATCTGCTTAGACCTACACAGTCAACACGTAGATGCACATTTAATATTAGCATGCACATAGAAATGCAGCAATTCAATATAAGCTAAATACTGGCGCATTATACTAAGTGCATATTAATCCAAAGTGCTTCATATTTCTGCATAGCTATGTACTGAGTGTGTGGTGAGGTATTTAAATTTGTAGCACCTATTACTACCGACTCACATTAAAACATATATTTATCAGAATTGTTTTTTTGACGTAGATAATATACCACGAGACGCCTTCCAAAATCTTTTTTCCCCTAGTTAACACGTCTGTAGTACCGGGTCAGCGTGAGTCAAATGCTTAGCATGTCCTGTGCCTGCACTGAACACCCGAAGAGAAGACCATTTTATTTTTGGCACGAAGTCAAATTGGGCCCACTTGATACCTATCATCTAAAGAACAAGGATGGATGTCACTGTGATGGCTGAGGCTCTGAAATAGCAAAGCCACCTCTTCCCCTGCGGGCACATCCCTGCCACGGTGCTGGCACAGGAGGTGTTATCGTGGAAATCTCAGAGGTGGAAGTATTGGGATATCCCTGCTGTCATTTTTATGCTGGATCAATCAGAGCAAATGCTGTTGTAATTATTTCTTTACTGTACTCATGTGGCAGAACAGCATGTGTTTGCCCGCTTCTGCCCCCCACAGCATGCATCCATCGACACAGGGGGCAGCAGGGGCTAGAGCTGCTCTGGGGGATCTGGCAGCCAAGGAAGGAGGGATTGGTGAGTGTGGCTGCGGGCACGGGGGCTCGGGAGGGCAGCTCCAGCGCTGACCTCGCTGCAGGAGGTCTGTACAGCAAAGCCATGCAGTGCCCGGCTGCTGGCAGGGTTTGCAGGGGAACAGCACTGGGAGTGCGGGCAGTGCTGAGCCCTGGTGCACTGGGGGCTGCAGGGATGCTGTGGGCAAAAGCCCCTGCCTCAAGGAGTGGAAACAGTCAAAGAGTGGGAGAGAAAGTCAAGAGAAGCAGCATTTGAGAAAAATCCCAGAGTAAGGAATAGGCTTCAGCCTCAGAAACTTTATGGTCTCAGGCAAAGCCATTCAAGCGCTGGGCAAAAACCGGCCCCATCCTCTCTCACACGCCTGTGCCCCTGTGCTGGGCTGCTGGGCACTCCCAGTCTCCCCACTGCCCTCGGGCAAAGATGGGGCACCGCACTCCCTCCTGGCAGTTTATAACCCATACTGCAGCCCTGGGGGTGTGCGCCAGGACATGGCAACGAGGATGAATTTAGCTGCCTGTGGTCCAGCGCGGTGGTATTCAGACTGTCCTGTCTGCCACAACTTCTATCCCCAAGGATCCCAGGTGGTGCCCGTGATGCAGGGCAGTTCCATGGACCTTGTCGGTCTTAGAAGAGTTTGAATCAGCAAAGCTCCAGCCCCCCAGCACAGTCACGCAGAGCCAAGGTGCAAGCACGTCTGGGATTCAGCAGAGTAACTGCTTGTCCCAGCTGCCTTCCTCGACTGCTGTCTGGAGAAGTGAAGGATAATGTGCTCAGGCAGTCGGTGATGGATGGCAGGGTGAGTCCTGAGACGAGGAGATGGATGGTACTGCTTGCAGGGGGAGCGGGAGGGAGGCTGAAGGGCAGGGGCAGCCCACGGTCGCTGGAGCCGTGCAGAACCACTGACGCAGGGGTTACAGACCCTCGGCATTGCAGCAAGGTCCCGGGAGGCTGGGGTGTGTGGGAGAGGCATGGCCGCGGGGTGGGGAGGAGGTGGAGAAGCAGAGTTGCTTGGGTTAAGTTGCCTTTGCATCTTCCACCTCGTCCCTGTCCTGAGAGAGCGGGATGGGGTGGGAGAGGAAGGAATCCTGTGTCCACTGCTCCCCCAGGGAAATAGGCTGCCGTGACCTCCACCCCTGGGTGAGTCATTGCCACATTTGTCATTACCAGGTTAGCTGAGGTGTTGGGGTCGCAGGAGGCAGCGGCTGTTGTCCGCCCCTGGAGAGAGCTGAGCTGGCAATCCCTCGTGCCGGCTCCCCCGGCCCCCTTCATGCTGAACCCCGGGGGGGCAAAGCACCGTCAACCGGTGGAGGCAGGAGGAAATCCCAGGGGGGAGAATGTGACAAATAATCTCTCCACACAGACCCCAAGGAGTCTGTGCCTCCAAAGTCCCTGCAGGGACGATGGCACCTGGGAGCAGTAGAAATACCCGAGGGGCTGCTTAGAGCCCACTCCCAGCATCTTCTCACTGCAGGTGCTGGAGATGTGGGAGACATGGGGGTTGGGGTCTGCCCCACAGTGCTGAGCTGCCCTGGCATCCCCATCTCAGCTGCAGAGAGCACTCTCCTGCCACGGAGGGTCCTCCTCCCCGGGGTACAGAAACACCATCGGCTTGGAAAGAGGGGAAGAAAAAGGGAAGAGGAAAGAGGTGGGAGCCTGAACCACCTTCTCAGGCAAGCAGCAATTAAAGCCTGTCCCAGGAGGGCAGGGAGAGGTGGTGTTTGCTCCCATGTAGCACACCTTTAGTTGTAAGTGGGGGTTTGCTTTTATTTTGATGGGCAAAAAAGTGCAAAGGAACAGCCTCTCTCCAAAGCAGGCAGCTCCTGAGTCTGCCTCCTGCCTGCGAGCTCTCCCTTTTCCACAGGGTTACAAATCAGGCAATGCTTGTCTGCTCATAGGGTGCGAAGAGAGACAGTGAGTCCATTACTGTCCACAGGGCACCTGCTGTTTCTGTCATTTCTAACCGGCTCTGTGAGAGGAGTGAGTGGGAGAGTCTCATTTCTGCAGTATCCTTGTTTCCCAACAGCAGAGACAAATGCAGGCTGTATCCAAAAAAATGGCAGGGGAAAAAAACCAATGTGTCTGTCTAGCGAAGGGCTGTGCTGTATCTCAAAGCAGCTCCCTTCTCAGCCATGGGGGATCTGTGGAAGGACAGGGGACACCCAAAATGTGCCCAAACCCGCCCGAGAGCAAACTGCTATCCTCCCCTCTCTGGTTCAACGAGGAGGGAGGAAAGCCGTGTGCTGGGATCTGGAGTTTCCAGCAGCCTCATCCTCTACTAGAGAGTCACAGCTGAGGTTTTAGTCTGGCAAAGTGGGGAGAAGCAGCCCTTGGGAGTGACGGCGGCCAGCACACTCTCTCAGGTTAAACACAAATCCACCTAAGAAGGAAAGTGGGTCGGGGCGATTTCCACTCAGCTCACTAATAGGTTAATTTGATTCCTCGTTTAGTCGGAGCAGAAGGAATTGTGGGCTCCAATTCCCACCCTTCCCTTTGATCTGTCGTGATTGCTGCAGGCACTTGCTTCTGTCTGCAAGGACTGGATTCAGAGCCCCAAAAAGCTGCTGGTTGTTTGCAAGGTGGGATTCCAGAGCAGGGCGAGAGGTAGTTTGGGAAAGGGCCTGGGAGAGCCCCTTCCCTTGGCAGGGCAGCGGTGGGAGAGGAGTCCCATTTTTGTGAGCAATCAGGGCATCCTTGCCCACCTGGCTCCCGTTCAGCTTGTCCCTCCCTCCCCGAAAGGCTCATCCAGGCCAAAGCACCAGCTTGTTTTGCAACATTGGCCCTGCTAACCTTGCCTCTGGGCTGCAGCAGCAGCTCTCCAGGGCTCACTATCAAGGGCACCTGGCCACTGCTGCCCTCCCTGCAAAGTGCTGCAGTGGATCCAGGTCTCCCTCTCCCCCAGGAAGCAGAAGCACCATGAAGGTCAGCGCTAAAATAACCTGTTCCCATCTCTGCTTCCAGCAGTGAGCATCCAGGCAGGGGCTGGGGAAGGGGAAAGGAAAGCCATCCCTCCCTGGGCTGATGGAAAGGCGTCTCTCCTGCTTGCCTAGAGCCTGGGAGAGGTTGGGCAAAGAGCAGCATGGTGCTGGCAGGTGGCACCAGGGCTTTTGCAGCCCGGGAGCTGGGCATTTGTCCTACGTGCCACAGCTGCCCTCAACCTGGCTGGTCCCGACGCAGGCACTGTGGCCTGGCCACAGCTTTTGGCGTTGCAGGTCATGGCTGCGCGGGAGGTGTGGGGTTCTCCTGCCCAAGCGCTGGGCAGCGTGGGTCCATCTGTCCATCTGTCCTGCTACCTCCAGGGCCTTGCTGCACATACTTTGGGGGTTGGGGTGCAGCCATCCGACCGTTGTTGGTTTATTTTGCAGGCGACGATGATAATTTTCTGCCTGCTGCACACTCTTTAATTAACAGCTCAGAGGATGTGGGGCGAGAGGCGTAATGAGCGCTCCGTTTGCATATCAAAAGGCAGCATCATTAATATCCCTGTACTCACAAGAGCTCTCAGAAGGCAGGCGGGTCGCCGGCAGGGCTGCTGCCGGCGGCTGAAAGCCCTGTTTGGTGTTCATCTGCGAGGGGCCACTGTGCCAGTGGGCACGTGGGCTGCGTAGGTGTGCAGCTGGGTGGTGGGCAGGGAGCGGGCAGCCACAGCCTCCCATGCCGGGGTGGCAAGCAGAAGGGTTTTGCCAAGGGAGTTGGGTAACAGGCCAATTTCTAGGCAAAGGGGGAGCTCGCTGAGGATTTTTGGCTGAGTCGCCCAAATCCAGCAATATCCCGGGCTGCTCTGCAGCAGCTCCTTTTCTTGACTCTCCTGCCGGGCTGGAGGAGTTGTCCTGAGGCAACCCCTCGCTGGCCAGTGCCAGTGGCCCTGGAAAGCTGCGCTGAAGTGGCTGATTGTTCAGATAAAGCTTATCCTGTTACCCAGGCTGTTTGTCGCCGTACGGCATTTGCACAGAGAAGTCCCTGTAGATCTCAATTTGGCCGTGCTCAGCCAGCAGGATTAAATGTTCCTTTGCTTCTGTCTCCTGCATGGAGGAAATCAGCTACCCGGGTGACAGTTTATTCCTACACGTGCACTCCTCTTTCTTTCCTTAACTCTCTTCTAATTAAATATAAAAATTTCCCAGGGGGATGGGGGAGATGGCATGCCAGGGCATCCTTGGCTCTCCCTGCAAGTCCAGCCATGGCGTGCTGTGTGGCAACACAGCCTTGCCAGGCTCCCGAGGCCTTTTGTCAGCAAGAGGCTTGTTTTGGGCACTCAGGTTAGCTCACCCACTTACCCGCAGTCAGAGGCTGAGTGGGCAGGCCCAGGTGGGACTGGTCCAGCCGGCACTTGGTTTCCCCGGAGCAAAACTGGGGGAAGTCTCTGTGGCCTTTGCAAAGTCCTGGGATGAGGAATGTGATGCCCAGGATTTCTTCTGCTCTTCTCCCACTTTCTCTCAGCTCCTCCTGCTTCGGCGCAGGCTGTGTTTGTGTGGGTAACTTCACCCAGGTGCCCTCAAGGAGACGAGGAGTTGCAGCCTCTGGAGGAAGGGGCTGAAAGACTTTCTAGAGCCTGATTTCCTTCTTCAACATCCAGTTAGACAGGGCATGCCAGACACTGAGAGATACTCTAAGGAGCAGGTTTTGTGGGGGACAGGAACGCTAGTTCGGTGGCAGAGCACATTACCAAAGGTACTTCTGCCCCCCAAGTTCATTATCTGTGCTGCAAGTCAACAGAATAAACTGATTTCTGTGTTCTGCCTCACAAATCTTGTACGAAGGCCAACCAAGCAAATGTACATTTAAGTCAAGCACGTTGCAGGGCAAATTTACTACCAGATTCCTCTAAGCCAGTCAGAGGTGGAACAACACAATGATCAAATTAAGGGCACAATTAAGATTAATTTGCTAGGTCTGAATGTCCAAGTGCCAAGTGAACATGGCAGGTAATCACATCAAACACTGAGGCTGATATTAGAAAGAATGACATGGTATTCATTTCCCTTGTGCTGTGAGAGTCGAAGGAACAGCTGAGTCGCTTTCAGGAGGGGCTTCAGCCAGCATTGCGCAGGACAGAGCCAGGGAAGGAGCTGCGGGACACACAGGTCCCTAAGATCAAGGACCTGCTGCTAAGGGAAACTCCTGGTACCAGTCCTCCGCCTCCTTGAAGCTGAGGCTACCCAGGGTGCGGTGGCATGGAGATGCCACCGGACCATTTGCCTCCTGGGTTTAGCTGTTGAAAGGACACACACAGCAGAGCAAAATTAAGGTTAAATGAGTATGTGTTTGAAGAGCTGTTGATTAGGGCCACCAAACACTTCCTTGGATTGACAAGTCTTTACAAGGTGTTGTGTATTGACATTGAGCACTTGAATTTTAGCATTTTCATCCTGTCTAGCGAGCCAGATACACACTCCCTGACGCGCTGCCTTCCTCGTTTGGCTGGGATCAGAGCAAAAAGCCCATTTAAACAAACTTTCCTGTCATTCCAAAAGACCTCACTTCCTTCTCTAGAGGGTTTGTTGGGGTTCTTTTGTTTTATTTTGTTTTGTTTCTTCCAGCAATGCTGCTCCATCCATAGCTCTTTTTCTTGGGAAGGAAAAGAGCTGCTGCCCATAAACCACCACAGGAAGGATGTATAGCTCACATGGGGCCCGTGGTAGTTTGCGATTCACAGCATGCATTGCTTTGGTGAGCAGATGTCTGGGAGGAGGAGACGGCCAGGAGCTTCCTTCACTTGCATAGCAAGGTCTTGGTACACCTCCTGTTTTGGAGATCGCTTTCCCGAGGAGCATTTGGCAACTTGTTTGTGCAGCAGGAGGAAGGATTAACCGTGAGCATCATCACTAGCACGTCTGACCGGAACCCAGGGACTCTCAATATTCGAACTCAAAAGGAGGAGCTGTTACGGTGTGTGTCCCACGCAGGTCTGGGTGCTCCTTAGTGCTGTCCCTCATCATTATTTACCTCCGCTGCTTCAGTGCCCCATTCCCTCTTCGGTCCCCACTTTCCCACGAGGGTCAGGGGCAGCCGGCCATGCCCATTGGCAGCACTGGCACACACGTGCGTGGCATTAGGTAGGAGAAGAGGCTCCTTCCCCAGGCGGAGGGGACACAGCTCCATGGCGTGCTCGCAGGTGACAGCCTGGGCGCTGCACACCCCAGCAGTCAGGGCAGCCGGCACAGCACTGCTGTTTGGGGAGAAATCCTGACCATCCTTGGTTTTTTGCCAGAACAGTTTAATTGAGTTTCCTTGGGGAGAAGCCTTTCCATCTAATTCAGCTCTTAATTAACCCCATGCACCCCAAAGAGGCTCTGCAACCACTTGTAAATTAAATATGAAAAGCATTATTTATCTAGGAATAGCAGCCTAATGGCTGCAGCTCTGACGTTTATAGTTGCTAATGATGATGGATCCGTGAGAGAGAATTTGGGAAGGGAGTGGAGGGGAAGAGTTTCTTCTCTCTTAAAAGATACAGACAGATGTGTAAGGGCCGTGTTCCTGGAGCACAAGTGGACTCTTTCTTCAATTAAAAATGAATGTGAAAAGAGCATGGGAAGGCTGGAGTAGTATATTCCCAGTGTAATAACCTGCATCCTATATTGTGTTTGGCACGGTGAGCTGTGGGGCTGGTGTTGCTAGGCTTGTGGGAAAGAGGAAAGTCGAATCTGCTTGCTGCAATGGGAAATAATTTTGCGGCTGATAGGAGCCAAAGAGAAATGCCAGGAGCCTTTCGATCTTTTGCAAGGAGAGAGTGAAGGGGGAAGGTGCCAAGGGCTGATGCACTTGCCTCTCACCCCTGCAAGCCCATTTCCGAGCCTGGGTTTCACCCCCAGAAGGGCGACTGCAGGGTTCACTTGCTTAACACAGGCTCTGTTTGTCAGCATCAAAAAAAGCCATGTCCATGAGCAGAGCCACCTTTTGGGGGGCTTGGAGGGAGAGAAAAACCAGGAGAGCGGCAGGTCGGGGCTGGGATGTGCAGGGGCTGGCTAGGGAGCCGCCGGCACAGCCGAAGGTCCAGGCTGCCAGGGCTGCGTGTGAGCCAGCTGGGGCTGGAGCAGCTCCGGGACCCTCCCGCTCGGCGTTTCCTTAAAGCTCTCCGCTTCCTATTTTGTCTCCGCTCGAAGGTTTTGTCCTGTCTCGCGAAGCTGCCAGCCTTTTCGGCACGCGCGAGGGCTGAAGCCAGCTGCCTGCCTTCTCACGCGGGGAGGTTTCCTCCCGGCACGGATAGAGGATATTCCTGGTGCGGCATTTCCCCAGGGCTCAGCATGGCTGGCGCTGCCAGGAGCGCTGACCGGTACGCAGCTGTCACTCAGACCAGGATGGGGGTGGGATAGTGCGGATGGGGTGACATGGGCCAGGTTTGGGGCAGTTCCCCTGCTGTGGGAAGCCTTAAGACTGTCAAAAGTTTACAGGCGCAGAGTGCCAAGGAGGAAAGTTTCTGCTCCTGAGAGCTTTCCTTGTGCCTCCCTCCTGTCGGACATTTATCAACCTGTTCAGCAGAGCAAAATTAACTCTTGCTAGCAAGGCCCAGACAGGGAGGAGCGGTCTTGCTGCCTCTGGGTTGATGCAGTCCCCCCTGGCAGCAGCTGGGGTGGGGTAAGGAGCAAGGCCGGCAGAGCAGGCATGGGGTGACCCGACCGCCCCAGGGGTCTGGTAGACACAGCGCAGCCGGAGCCCTAAGCACAAGGCTTCCCATCCCCATCACAAAATGTCACCAGTAAAAGTGATGCTCTGGGTTTCATTGATATCTGTGTGTATCTAATCCAGCGTTGACCGTCATTGAGTTTCTGGTCTCAAACAGCTATTCCTGGGGAAAAAACACCATTGTTTAGTCTCAGGTCGGGTGAAGTGGCATTTTCCTTCCTCATCCCTGCATCTCACTGACCAGCCTCCTGCTCTCCTGCGAGGCAACAGGCAAAACCAGGTTTTCCCACCTCTCTGCCACTTGTTACATTGTAAGTCTCCCTTGTGCCTCCCCTCCCCGACAGTTATGGTCCCCGTCCCTCAGGCTCCCCACTTGGCTCGGTGGCCCCCCGCAACCCAGCCGCGCTCTCCCTGCAGCATTGTGCTGGTCCCTGCGCTACTCACCGCGCGTTGCCCAACCCATCTCGGCTGCATCGGGGCTTCGCCGGCTGCTGGTGCCCCTCGAGCAGGGAGCATGGACTGAGCTGTTCCCAGGGCAGCCCCGCCCTGCCCTGGGGATGGTACAGAAACACTCCCAGGTTTACGAAAATTGCACATTTTATGCTGCAAAGTGCAGTTCTTTGCATTTATCAGCATCAATACAATTTGTCACCACAGTACCCATCCATACAGTACCTTCGGGACTCTCCAAAGCTCCGTGCTGTCTTCTGTGCTCATGAATCACCTGAGTAAGTTTGCACTTGCTCCTATCTCCTGCCTCTGCTCCTCCATACAGACCATTAATAACCCCTTTGCACAGCAGGAGGCCTAGCACGCATCCTGACTTCACCGCTGCTAATCTTGTGCCGTTATAAACCCCAACTATTTATCCTTTCTGCTTTGGGACTCCTTGCCAGTTTCCCATGCAGGAAAAGATGGTGCCTTTTGCCCCCCGGCTAATTAGCTTTTTTAGCAGCTGTCTGGACAATCTTTTGTCAGAGGAGCTCTAAATAAATAGCCACTTCGTTGTTCTGCATCCGCTGCTGGGCTGATACGTTCAAGGAAATCTGGGAGATTAGTGAGACACAATTTTCCTCCAAGACATGCACACTGGGCTGTATTATGAGATGTTCTGTTTTTAATTATCATTCCAATCAATTTGGTGCACACAGATGTGCAATTTACTGATCTGTAATTCCCCAAATTACCCCTGGAGGCTTCATTTTTATTGTCAGTGTAACATTTGTTACCAACTATCTGTTTGTTTTTTGAGGGCAAGGTTTTCTTCTTGTTGTTTTTTTGTTTTTACACCTTTAGCCATCTGCTCTCCAGAAATCCATTTTGGCTCATTTTTTTCTTTCTTGTTACCTGCCATAATTTCTTGTTGCCAGGCAAGGTTTTGATTTCCCCATTTGGGAGTACCCTCGTGTGTTGCAACTGAGCTGCAGGAACCCAGAGTCTGTTCTGGGCTCTGGCAGTGATTTACTCTGCGGTCAAACCCTTTCTGCTATAACCCCATCTGGGTTTCCCCACCGTAGCAGGCAGACAGTGATCCCACCACAGTTCCAGGTATACGGCTTAATTAATTAGTGCTTGTAGAGTGCAGTCAGGAGGTGCCAGGGAAGATGAACATATCGTAAGTGCCCTCTTTATGGAGATAGGTAATCACTCCTTTTGGGGAGCTGTCAGCATGGGGTGGAGGCGACTCATGGGGCTGGCACAGCCAGACCCTCTGCAGGGAGGGAGACGGGTCGGCTGCATCTCCTCGAGCAGAGAGAATTTCCTCTTGGGAAATGAGAGAGCAAAGCCAAGAAACACAGCGGGATGGGAGAGTTCATGTCTGGCCGGAGAGCCTGCTCTGCCACCTGGGGCACGTCCCCTGCAGGGCTGGGTGCCAGCCTGGCAGACCCCTCTCCCGGCCGTCCCTGGACCTAGCCATCCCCTCACCACCCAGGAAAGGCCTCTCCGCATGCCCAGCTCTGCATCCATGTCCCCAGGGCATCCTGGCCCCAAGCGGCTCTCCCCATGCCCCCCACGGCACAGCTCACTGGCTACATGATCAGTGCAGGCATCCTCCAGGACGTGCTTCATTGCGTGCTCCTGGGATGCCCCGGGTCCCACAGGGTGCTGCAGCCCTCCTCTGCTTTACTCTCTGGGCGCTTAATTATTAGTAACAAATCCTTCCAGCCCCGCTCTGATGTAGGGAGCCGCAGATGAGGTTGTAGCCCCTTGGGTCCCCCATATGGGGCCAACACGAGGGACGTGGGGGAGATTTAAATCCATTCCTTGTGATGATGGGGGACCTAGGCTGCCAGCACTGCTGGGGGCAGGGGGCTGCCGGAGAGGGAGATTTAACAAACACAGCGACCTAGCCCCGGCAGTGCATGCTAGGCTGGAGATAATCTCCATTTAATTCTCTTCCTGATAATCCAGTCTTGGATGTGGTCCCATGCTCCCTGACCCCTTAATCCTATTGCCATGGAGCCTGTTTAATGGGGAAGCTGGTGTGGGCTCCTGTGAAACGGCTTGGGGCATCCCCCCGGCCCTTTGTCTGCCCCCCTTGCTTCCCCCATTCCTGCCTGGCATGGATCTGGCACTGAAATTCTCCCTTTCTCCCTGTGTGGCCCCTTCCCAGCTCTCCTTCCTCTTCTCTGGCTCAGCGAGACCCTCAGCTGCCCAGAAATGGGGAGCAGGCAGGGAAGGGGAATCTGGCTCCCAGACACGCTTACTGGGCAGCTGCGAGGTGATCTATCTGGTAACACAAGCTAGATGCTGGTTTTGCAAGCCTTGCTCAGCTTTGGAAAGAGGCAGCCATGACAGGCACGACGGGGAGGGGGAGAGCAGAGCAGCCCTCCCTCGCACCCTGGCTTTCAGGTAGGAGGGTGGTGCGCAGGGAAGCACCAGGATGACAATGGTAAGGAAAGCACTGGGAGGAAATTGGTGTTATAAAACTTAAAGCGCGATCTGACGGAAGGGGAGGTGGTTTTATGGTATGAAATCTCTTAGCGGGTTGATTTGCCATGCTCAGCCTCTCCGACTCTCAGACACCCTGAGCTGTGTCTCCAGGTGACCCCCAGGGTCAATAACTGGAGGAGAGGGGGCGCCGGTCACCGAGCCCTTGCTGTGCGTCTGGGGTTCCTCTGGACAAGTGAATAAAGACAGTTTTCAGACAGATCTTTTCTCTCTGTTAGGAGTGGTCTTTTGCTTTTACCTTCCTGTAGGGCAAACAGAAAGCAACCCCCCTGTGCTGTGCTGCAACCCTGCTGCCATCCTCCTTGCTAGCAAGCAGGTTGCCTGTCCTGGGGCCAGAGCAGAGCATGGCCACCTCAGCTGGGTTCTCCTTGCTTTGGTTAACTGGAAATGCAGCCATCCCTCCAGCCCTTCCTCGCTGTTCCTGCTGGTGCTTATACACGTTTGCATTTGTATTTCCAGGGGAGCGGGGTTTGAAACGTTGACCCTGAGGGTGCAGATACACGTTCACGCTACTGAGGGTTACTTGAGCAGTTCCCCTGGGTGCCCGGTGAGCGCTCTGCAGCTCGAAACCTTCCTCAGCGATGGGTTATCTCTTTGCGAGGGGTCCACGTTAGCTTGGCTGGGCGGTGCTGGCCGCGTCTCCTGGTGACTTGCCAGGGCTCTCTGGGTCGCCGCCAGCCAGCGGAGGACTCTGGCCCTCCTTTGTGGCCGTAACAGCTATTCGATCATGAACAAGTTGTTCCTGGAGGCACGCAGTCAAGCGGTATGGTCCTCGGGGGACATGAGCCGTGCCCGACTGACAGCCTGCACTCCCTTGTTGGCTACCAACCATCCTCCTCTGAAAGGCCGGTGGGTCTTGGATGCTGCTGTGCCCCGCAGGTTCCCAGCGGGAGCCTTTACCCCCTGCTGAATTTGGGAGCAAGAGCGCAGCTGTTCAGCTCCTTGGAGTCAGACAACAGGGAAACAACCTGTTCCTGTTCCTCTTCATGCTTCCCTGGGCTGACACTAAGGGTAGATTCAATCCTTTTGGGCCTGGATAGGAAGCAGAAAAGTTAAGTGTCCTGAATTGCCTGGGAAGGGCCGTGTCTTTTCTGCATTGCCCATCGTCCTGCGTCCCATCCTCGGTGGGAGCAAGACCATAGAGGAGTTGGGGCCACAGAGTGGTGGGTTCAGTGCAGGCTCCGAGCGGCTCCCGAGATGCTTTTTCCTGTTGGCTTTTCCTGCAGTGCCCGCAGAGCTGGAGCCCTACGGAGGTGGTGGGTGGCTCTGCTAAAACCATCTTTTGAACCTGAAGTTTTGCAGGGAAACACTTCATCTCTCACTCTTTCGCTCTCACATACATATTCAGCCAGAGAAAGTGCTGTTCCCCTAAGGTGAAACGCTAGGATATTAATTTTCTGAAGTTCTCGATAAGCTATTGAAGATTAATTTTAGGGAAAGCCGGAGGATATGATGGATTGGAGCCCAAGCCTGCTTAAATATGCAATATTAAAAATTGATCGTTGTCTCTCCTTGTCATACACTCTGCCCCGGTGTCTGGGGCAATCCCACAGTCTGACGAAAAGCCAGGAAAATGCTCAATAAGCCCCATGCCCAGCTGAGTGCAGATTTTAATAACTTGTGTTGCCACTATTATTTTTAAAATCACTTTTATGAGTTTCTGTTTTGTTTAATGCCTGGCTCTGTTGTGTGGATTGGCAGCTGGGAGCTTGGGAATCCTCCTCACCTGCCGGGCTGTGAGACATCACTACCCAGCACAAGCTGCTTCCCTGTCCTCCCTGCCAGCCCCTGCCGTGGGAATGATGCTGCGGGTGACCATGGCCCTGCAGCGAGGGCAGTCCGAGGTGGGGAGGCTTGGCCAGGGAGGCTGGCAGGCGCAGGGGGCTGGTTCAGCCTGGAAGACATCCAGGCACCATGCAGCATCGTTTATGCTTTAGAGGCTTGCCCAGACCTTGACTGCAGCAGGAAGCACTTGGGGCACAGAGGAGAAGTTGCATCTCTAGGTTTTACCTTGCTCAGTAGGGGCTCCGGGGCAATTAATCCCTTTGCATCAACACAGCATTGTAAGCATTGACTCTGATGTTTCTCACTTGCAGAGAAACAACAAAATCTTGCCAAAATGTTGGAGTTCATCAAAGCAGCGATGAACTCTTACGGGTGTTTTTGAGATTGGCTGCAAAGTTAGGGTCCCTCTGCAGGTAAGGCCCAAGATGACTCTACCAGGGCACTCAGCAGCAAGGAGAAAGCTCTGTGGGATTCCTCTTCGCCCCTGTCTGGCTGAGGGGAGTCCAGGGAAAGTCCAGCTGATCCACTCTGATCAGAAAGCTGCTGACATTTTTTTCCTCCCTGAAGTTAATGACTGCAGGAGCA
This sequence comes from Aptenodytes patagonicus, assembly GCF_965638725.1. Classification (NCBI taxonomy): domain Eukaryota; kingdom Metazoa; phylum Chordata; class Aves; order Sphenisciformes; family Spheniscidae; genus Aptenodytes; species Aptenodytes patagonicus. The sequence goes on along the minus strand of NC_134955.1, from coordinate 29,264,165 downwards.
GGGATTTGCTGGCATTTGCACTTCACAGAGAGCTGAGAGGGAGAAAGCGGGTCCCACAGAGGGTGCAGGGAGAACAAGAAGCATGGCGTAATCTGGCATCAGGCTTTTCTAGCCAAGTTCCGTTTTCTACCAGAAGTAGCGATACTGAGATACTGCAGTGACTGATGGGACATAACGATCTTCCGGGACAGTTTGACCACCGGCCACTCCTTTGCTGTCCATCGGGGGTGACCGAGTTGCAGCTGGACTGCAGAGGCGTGTGTGCAGGGCCCTAAGGGGTAGCAATATGACCCCTATTGCTGTACATCCCCTGCGACGGGGTTAGCACAAGGAGCCACAGTTGAATACAGAAGAGTCGCACACTTGAGCAAAGAGCTATTATTTGCCAAAGGTCCAATCTTCCCTGATTTGCACTTGGGCTGTAGTAGCACTTGTCCTAATGATTCATCCGTGCTCTTCATTGCAGCAGGCTGACAGTGAGGAATGAGTGTGTTTCTGCAGCTCCCAGGGATGTGCAGGCTTTGCTCGGAGTGCTGTGCCCCTCGTCAGCAGCCCCTGCAAAGGGATGTGTCCAACACAGCTGCCTGACCAGTTTGAAATCGCTGCCACCTGGCCTCCACGGCTGCACTTAGCAGTGGCCACCTCCTCCTCCATGACCAGAGGACCAGGAATGGGGAGGCCCAGTAGAAAGCCATGACCAGGGAAAGAGCATGCCAGCAGCAAGCCCTAGCTTGAATGGGCAATCAAAAAATCACAGGCAGTGAGTGATACGCTGGCCTGTGTGCCGGGGAACAGTGTCATGTTCCCTGCTACCACTGAGATATGATGGTGCAGGTGGCTCACGCTGTCACCACTGTTGGTTTTGCTGCACTCTGCTTGGAGCTTGGGGTACCAGGGTGGTGGCTGCAGCTGAGGCGTGAAACCCACAGCGATGCTCGCTGCTGGTTTTGCTAGGTCCGAGATGTGTGACCCAGGGGAGCAGGAGGGATCTGAGCACTTCTCAAAACCCTTTGAGAGGGATTTAGAGCTACCCCAAATGTGCAAGGACCACTTCCAGCCCTCACCAAGGTCTCAGAGGATTTTGGAGACCTGTTGTCACACCTATGCACCACACATGTGGGTCAGCCACCTTTATGGGACTGGTTAGTCCCATACAAAACTGAATTTGGACCCAAAATGTGCCAGCTGGCTTGAAGCAAGTACTGAAGAACGGTGCCAGGCACGGATGTTACACGGGCAGTGGTTCCAGGTCACTTTGGATGGTACTAGTTCAGGACACAGCATTTTTATGATTACATTTAACAGCGTAACAGAGCGCGATGCTCTGCAGTGTGACCTCCTCAATACCTGGCAAGTTGGGCAGGTGTGCTAATGATATGCCCTTGCGCAGATAAAACCACCTGCAAGCACCCTGCAGAAATATCTACTCCATCTTCGCATTAGCAGCCATAGGGCTGAGTGCAATGCTGTCTTCCACCGTTGGCAAGGCCAAGGAAAAGAAGAAAGACAACAGGAAGGGGTGAGGAGTGGGGTGGGTTTTTTTCTCCACCAAATGCAGTTTTATTTCTGCATTAAAAATTTATGGAGCCCTTCATTTAATATTTATAAAGCGAGCATCTTGGTGATAAATTACTGAGGAATACAACAGGGCAGCCTTGCTGCTCATGTAGGAGTGCCCGATGGGGACTGGGAGCTCCCCCTGCGCCCAGTCTGCCCGCGCCCTTCGTCCAGCATCCCTGGGTGTAGCTGGGTTTGTGGGACTGATAGGGCTGCAGGGCTGGGAAGAAGGCTCCCTCCTTCCCCCAGCCAAACTTCAGGGTGCCTGGACTGACCTGGTGTCTCAGCTGGACATCTCCAAACAGGGGAGTGAACTGGGAGCCCACAGAATGACACCTGAAAGGGCTGCATGCCAGATGGCACTGACAAACTCGTTACCAAGAAGGGGATGCAGCTGAGCCCGTGGCTCCTGGGTCCTGGCTCTTGCCTCAGCGCAGCGGTGCTGGGCTGAAAGCAGCTTCTGGGTGTCCTGTACGCAAATTAAATGCCCATAATGATCCTGCTCCTCTCAGCTGGCTGCACCAGTTGGTGGAGGCTCTTGCTAGTCAGCTAAGCTGCCTCCTGGGCTTTGGCATCTCTGCAGCTGGGAATCAACCTTGGGCTCCACACTCAGGGTCCCGTTGCTGAGACCTAGAGCTCAGCAGCGTGAGATTGTGTCACCACTGACTACAGCATCCTGCACGGAAACGCTGCTAGGGACCGGCACCTGTCATCTCTGGTACAGCCCCTGCTTTCTCCCCTCCCCTTGCAGCTGTCAGAGAGGGGCTGACCTCTCACTGTCCACTGCGAGCCATGAAGTGCTGTGAGAGACCCCAGACTGGGATCGCAAGGGGTTTCCAGGCATCCTGCAGCACCTGCTGGGGACAAGGAAAGAAGGGGGCCAGGTGAGACCAGAGAGCAACCATGAGGGGCTCTGGCTGGAGAGAGGCTGGGCTGCCATGCGCTAAGACAACGAGCATCTCAAGGTGACCTGAGCATCCTTTGAAAACTGGGCTGGATCAATGCAATTGATCCTCCTAATCATTTCCTCTTCATCAAAGCACGGAGCAAAAGCCCTGAGCTCATAGGCAGCCCATCAGCCTCATGCCACAGTGTCCTAGGGGCCAGCCAGGAGCCCAGGGACCCCCTTTTGGGACAGGGGAGCCCTTCCTGGTGGATGGGGACCTCTGGGACCCCTCTGGCTCCTTGCTGGTGTGCCAGAGCTCGCACCCCAGGGGAAGGGGCACAGGGCAGTGTGGGGTGGCTGCCCCCAGTGTTGGGGAAAGCACATCCCTTCCACACTGCTTTCCCCATCCCTGAGATGCATTTCCTAGCCTGGGTTTCCTGGCAGGGGAAGGGGGCAGCCGTGACATGTTACCCAAGCTCTGTCCCAGACCTTGCACATGGCAGCAGCCTGTCCCTTAATTTTCATCCTGCTGCTGCAGGTGTAACACCCCCCCGCCAGCGCAACAGTGAAAGCACAAGTGTAGGCAAAATATTGGAAACTACCTGCGTTTCAGCTACATAGTTGACGGCTGCTCTGGACAAGGTTAAATGACACTTCCCTGGGGCATTTCAGGATCATTTGCTCCCTCGCTCAAGCTCCCTAACTAGGCCCAAGAAGGCAGCGAGGGAGAGGATGAGGTGGCCAAAAGCAATTTCAGCCCTTCGAAAGAAATAACTGGCATGTAACAGTGACAGGAAATTGTGCAATTAGTACAACAGGGCAATGTCAACAAGCTCTTAACGCCAGTTGTTATGGCAACACCAGGGAAAGTGATGTCGGTGCTGGAAAAATCGAGAGACTGAGAAATAACAACAGCAGCAGCCGCAGCTGGGATGGCTCTGGCTTTGCTTGCAGGGGTCCGGGGCATGGCAGCATCCTGGCAGCACCGCAGGGCCATGGCCACGGCCACCGCCTCGAGGTCAGCCCCAGCCCCGTGCTGGGGAGGGGATGGGCAGAGGTAGGGGACCTGGTCCAGCAAGCAAGAAACAGGAGCCATCATCAGGGACTGGGAAAGGCTTTCTAACCTGCAGCCCCATGAAGCTCTTCCCTGCAGCGCTGCCCTGAAGGAGGGGCAGCCAGGACAGCCTGCATCATCCCTGGACACGAGCATAGAGCATCAAATGGCTGCGAGCTGGCAGCCCTGGCTTGGCTCGTCATGCTAATAAAGCAGCATTGAGTGAATTGCGTGAGAGAGAATACTGAGTGTTTTTCTGCTAGCAAAATTATGGTGCTTTGGGTCTGGCAGCGTGTTCACTAATCCTGGGCAAACATATGGCTAGGCATGTTGAAAGGTGTGTCTCATGTGGCTTTGCAGGCAACTGGCTTCTTCACATAGGCACTGGGCACGGCCAGGCCTTTGTAGTGCCCCACATGCCCCCACTTCAGCCGGCCACCTCGCCCACTGTGCCCACGGTGGGACTGGTGCAGGGAAGAAGAGGGAGGCAGAGGGCTGCCCAGGAAGCAGCTCAGCCCTCGCTCCCTGCCCAAGCTATGCCACAGCCATGCCTGCGCCAGCCTATGCACCCTGACCCACTGGCTTGAACTTTCCAGCTTGAGCCCAGACTTGCCTGGTGATGGCCGGACTGAGGCTGCCCCCCTTGGTGTCACCAGCCTGGCTCTGAGCCCCTGGCTCAACTGTGGTGGGGTGCTAGGCTGTCTGAAGGGACTGTGATTTGTGGGGTGCACATGGAGGGGGTCTGTGCTACCATAGGAGAGAGCCATTAATGCTGGACCTCATGGCGTATGCAAGCCTCTGCAATGCTCACCAGTAGAAAGGTGGGGAATTCCTCAACACACACAAAATGTGCCTCTTGTACCCTGTCCCAAATATGTCAAAATGGAAAGGATTTGATTTCAGCTTACTGGGGTGTACAGCCACTCCCTCCCACTCTCTCTCCCTGTGCTCCTGCCTGCCAGGGCAAGTCCCTGCAACAGGGTTCCCCCAGGAGCCATCCAGACGCCTCTACGGTTGTGCCCTCTGGTTTACCGCAGCATAAGCCAGCATACTCTCCTTTCTCAGCATCAGTATAGCACTCTCGGTACCAAATTTGATGCATACAAAGCTAAGGAAAGGATTGAGGTTACTCCCAGCTCCCTTTTGTGTAACGTTAGATCTTTTCGGGGAAAAAAAAGCCTTTGCAGTAGGAGCAGGAGAGACCATGCGATGCTTTCAGAGAGAGCCAGGGCTCCCAGAGTCACAGGGAGCATCATCCCTTGCAGCTCAGCTCTGTCGTTACGGGGCTCCCAGGTCTGCTCTAAGGCTTCAGAAGCCAGAGGGGCAACTGAGACCCTGACACAGCAGAAGGATGCTGGTCCAGGGGAAGCTGCTGCAGCATACCCATGAATGCTAAAAGCATATGGCTTCAAAGACAGAAACATCCTGAGCCCTTTGGAAAGAGCTGAGCGATGGGAGGATCAAAGCACCAGAGAGAACTGTGTTTTGTTTAAAACTGAGGTCTTACGGCAGCTTTTGAGGGAATCTTAAGAAAACATAATGGGATCTCTTAGAAAACAGCGATGCAAGCCTTGCAGCTGGTACAACGAAGAAGAGCGAAGACCTCGGTGTGTTATTTATGAAATGTTATTGCCCTTGTAGCAATAGTTGAGTTAGTCATTCAAGTAAGTTAGGATGTTGGTGACTGAGTTTTTGAATGCGAGGGGTGCTTTTCTGCCAGCTGAGAGTTCTGTGTTCCAGAGAGTTCTGGCTTCCATCTGGCCAGATGATAACACCTTTCCCCATTCCACAAAGCATCTTGCCATGGGAATGCTCTTACTGATTTTGCTGGAGCCATTTGCAGAGCAAACGCTGTAACATGTCTGTAAGGAGGCACAGAGTCTTCAGTGAAGAGGAAGCTTCTGTAAAGCTAATGAGCTCCTAATGAACGTGGCTGATTACCTGATGCTCTTGCCTGTAAATGCAATAATAGTGTGTGTGCAATGGCAGATGACTATAGCATTGCTTTGGAAAACCTTTAGCATTAATCCTTCCCAAAGATGGCAGAACCATCAGGTCTCTGCACTTCTGGGCCTGGTGGTGGACAGTGAGGTCCACTGGTCCACTGTGCAAGTCAGAGCTGGGTGATGGAGCATGACGGCGCAGCACAGGCGGGTGGGGAAGGAGATGTGCTGCCCCTGTGCCACTCTGCAGCTGCTGTGTGCATTTCGGAAAGGAGAAACCGTTCCAGGGAGGTAACAGGGACCTTTGATGAGCCGATTTCCCACCCCAGCCCACCTGCTAGGAAACATCTGCAGAGCTGCAGCGTGACTTTCCCTCCTGCCCGACTGGCTGGTTCCTTGGTGGGGACCATGGTGAGCATCCCACATTGCCTGTGGCTGTTTGGTCCCTCACTGGTCTCCTGCCTGGGATCAGAAGCGAGGCAGGAGTGATCCCATGTCTAACCCTGACCCCCAGCTCCACCTCATCTTTGCCTTCTTCCTTATCTTCATCTGTTTGTGTCTTGATCCCGAGTTATCTGCTGGGGTTATTTAGGACTGAGAGAGGGAGGCTCTCTCCCCTTCCCAGTGAGCGTGGCCACTCTCCAGCCCATGCTGAGCAGCAGTGGACAGGAGACACTGCAGCCACTCCAGGAGAGGAGATCCAGCCTGTTAACCCATTTCTTTCATCCTTGATCCTAGTGAGGCACTGAGGAGAGAAAGTTTCTTGATGCCATAAGCAGCCCTGGGATGCCTATCCCGACCTGTGGGAAATAGGTCCCACCATCTTCCTCCTGAAGACACCAGGGGTTTCCTACTTCCTTACATCTGTACCAACTCTCTAGTCTGCATGAATAGACAGTGTAAAGAAACTGGCAGTTTTGGAGCATAGCTTGTTTGACTTCCTGAGATGTCTACCTCGGGTTGACCTCATGCTTCTCTGGTGGGAATAAGGTGAGATGAGTGGGCTGGAGAACACGTGTGACAGAAATGTGGGCAGGAGAATGGCACACTAGCAACACAGGAGGCAGGAGTTCTCCAGCAGCGATCTCGAGTTCACCTAGTCCCTGGCACGCTTGGGCTCATTGCAGAAAGGAAAGCAAAAAAAAACATTTATCAAGGTGGTTAATAAGAATTAACTACAGAAATTCCTGCACTCCCATTGCCTGCACTCCTCTCAAAGAGAGCAACTCGGTCAGCGCTCTTTGTGTGCTGCCGGGACACACGGATGCTGAAGGTGAGTGTGGCACAAGGCTCTGCTCAAACATCTAATGCCTCTCTGCGCTCAACTCTAAGCCCAGGAGAGGTTGGAAGCATGGGGAACCTGGAAGATTGGAAAGGGCTTGCTTCTCTAGCAGGAAAATCGGAGCAAGAGCTTTTGAATATGAACAATTACAGTTTGGACAGAGGAAGAATGTGCAGAGAGCACCAGAAATAGGACATAGGACAGGGCCTGTTGCCCTGGGTTTTTTGCAGGGTGATTTTGCACCCTTGTGTGAAGTTGTCCAGAGGTTGCAGTAAATCTGTGGATCAGGGGAATGATGTCCCTGAATCACTGTCTTCTCAAGGGCCAGGAAACACAACGTGAAAATATATGGTGAAAATAGTGCACCCAGTAGGACTTCTCTTAATGAATGGTGCAGAGGAGGAGCAAGAAAGTAATCTGATTTACCCATCACAAAGTATTTCAGCATCCCTGCTTTTGTGCCTCTGAGGCATGCAATTTGCCTCCCTTGCCTTGCTCCAGTGGTCAAGGTTTCTGATGTCCTGGCTTTCCCTCTTGCTCCCAGCTCAGTTATCCAAGTCCTCTGATCAGCCAAGGCTGACCTCACCTCCTCCCTCCTCTCTTTGCATTGTTATTTGGATGATACCTACAGGCAGCAGAGAGAAGGCATGCCTTCTCCCAGCCCTGTTCCTGAGCAGTGTAAGTTTAGCTCCCTTGGCTTCCCCTCACAGACTTCTTGTTCCTTGGCCATACTGAATACATACCATTTCTGTCCTGCCTCCTTTCATTTCTACAGGGGAAGCCTTTGCCAGCAGTGGATGTGTCTGATTTTTCTCACTCTGCCGCAGCAGCTTTGGAGCTGTTGAGATCCCTGGAGACTCAGTGAGTCTTCAAACAGTTAGAGGAGCTGAGACCCGGTCTCCTGAGACATCTGAGCACAGCATAAGCTTTTTGATACAATGCTATCAAGACGTTTCTCTGTATTTCTTTTTTTGCAAATCAATAGAATGGAGCTGGTGTCCCTCCTGCTGTTGTTGGGGGCTGCTGAAGAAGGAGGTGTTTTCATTTCAGCTCTTGAGTCAAAGAATAAAGGAGGAGGAGAAGGTGGGGGAGAGGGGGCAGGAAAGAAATATCAGAGGGGACGATAAGGGAGAATATCTGCTCACAGCTTTTCCATAGGGCTGGCCCTCTCTGAGCTGCGGGAGAAGGCAATCAAAGGGCGCTTGCCCGGCACTGGAAAGCAAAGACCAAGTGGCTGAGGTGAGTAATAGCAAACAGGAGGTGAATAGGGGGGGCAGAGGGGCTGCAGGGGGCTGGGACACGCTGAGGAGCCCAGTGGGGGCCTTTGCACCAGCAGAGAGCAGGACTGGGCAGGATGGGGATGAAGGAACCAGCTGGCTTTCTCGATCCTCTGACGAGATGCCTTTGCCCTTCAGCCAATAAACCGGTGTGGCACAAGCTGATTTCCTCCTTCCACCTGTGCAGGTGAGGTATTGGCTTTGCCCCCCTCCCAGCTCTGTGGGAACACCTTGCTGCACATGCACAATGCCATGCGAAGCCACCCACAGGGTTTCCCACCAGGGCTGCAGGCTCCTGACCTGGGGTCCCGCGCTCTGCCCTGCCACCCCAGCCCACCCTCCAGGGACCCCAGCTCCCTCAGCTCGGGAGCCGCCTCTGCCAGTGCTTCCCAGGTTCCAGTCCCGGCTCCTGCCCTGAAGTGCTATCCATTGGAGACTGCCACGGAGATTGAATTATTCAGATACAGGGATGCTCCAGGTTATCTGAATGAACACCTGCATTGGCCCTGAATAGTGCCTGCCAAGCAGCTAGGCCTGGAGCAGGATCTGGCCCTGTGCTGCCTTGGGTTACAAGGACAATGTATAATTCCTAATCCCCATTGAGCTCCTTCTTTGGGTTTGGCCTGTGATCATTAGTATAAAAAATACCCTTGGCACACGGTGCCCTCCACAGAAGTAATCCTCCCCTCCCGCTTGGCTCAGCTCCGAGCTACTGCCCTGCAGGACATCCTAGAGCCTTCTGCAGGAGTCTGCTTTGTCCCAGTTCTGCTTTACCTTGATTTAACCTCTTCCCCAATAAAAGCGCCTTGAAGTCAGAGCCTTGCTGAAGCCCTCCATGCTTTGTGTCCCTATTCACTCCTCTGGTGTGTCCCTTGGCACCAGAGGGACACAGGATCTTCAGCCAGGCTGCTGCTGACCCTGGGGGGCATCTCAGCAGGAACCTTGCTTTCCCTTGGAGCTGGCTGCAGGTATGGTGACACCGATAACGGGCTTTCAAAAGTCTCGCTGTATGGCCAGGGAGCGTGTCAGTTGTTACTACCCATATTTCCCATACTGCCCATATTCTTCCCTGCTCCCGTATGCATACTCTCCTCCAAGCTCCCTTTGTTCTGCCGGCAGCATATTTATTTTAAATTCATCTGTGATTTCCTCTTGCAGCTTGGGGCACCCACACTCTCCTGCTCCATCCCCACGTGAGAGGGAAGGGAGCGATGAAGGATGCTGGCAGAGCACAGCACTTCCCCTCCTGCCTCTCTGCACTTGATCCCAGCATCTTAGGAGCAGATCTCTCCCTCATCTTCCCCACAGAGGGTCTAAGAGGCTTTTAAGCCCCCCTCCCCCCCCCAATGCATGCACTCAACTCTCCACTAATCCATGGTGCCATTTAATAGCAGAGCCAGCGAGGGCTGGGTGAAACTTGTGAGTCATTAATTCAGCTGGAAGAATGAGCTAATGAGAGGAACCTTGTGAGCTTCCCTCCCCACTCCTGGTTGCTCAGTGCATATTAATCTTCCCGAGCGCATGTGCCGGCAGCATCCCCAGCAGCTGAGCACACTGCTGCATGTTTGCTTTATGGGGCGTTGTTCCCTGTGCCCAAGACCTCTGCTTGACTTGCTATAGTTCTTCCCAGTGAATTTGTTCCAAACCAGATGATTTAGTGGCACGCGGAAACCTGGAGATGGCAGGGGGAGGCTGCGCACATTAATGAGGTCCCTGTTAGTACTTGTGTGCTGCTGCCTGGGAAGGGGCACAGCTAAGTCCCCAATTCCTCTTTGCCTGGTGGCACTGAGCGCAGTCCCTCCTTCTGCAGATGGCTCTGGGGTACAGATTTGTCCAGCAGGGCTGGATGACAGCAATTCAGCTGCTGTGGGGCAATGCTAGCATCGCTGAAGTGTAATTAATTCTGCGCACTACCCAGGGAATAGAGGGGAGTTTGAGTACAGAGGCTGTAAAACTCTTCCGGGTGAATGCATCCATCTTGGTTTGAGCTTTGCGAGATTTCCCAGTTGTATACCTCCTAACAATATTCCCATGGAGCCACAAATTCCTGTAGAGTAACTGTAAGGCTGCTCACGAGAGGCTCACTTTTCTTAGTTACGCTTAGAAATAGCCCACGGCACCCCCGGGACCCATTGATCCCCAGCTGTAAACCACCGACCTGCAGCTTGTAGAGGAGGGAAACGAGAGGGCAGCACCGTGACTTCCACCCAGATAAAGCCGTGCACACCGAAGGTGCTGGGGCAGCCTATTAGTTTGAAAACTGCTGCCTGCCATTATAAACCTGGCACCATCAGGCCAAGAGCTACGTGGTCCCTGGGATACCAGGAGCATCCCAAGAGGGAGTGGGCAGCTGTCCCGTCCCCGTTGGGCTCCGGCACAGGATGAGGCTTGGCCCATGGTGGGCTCCACGTGCACATTGTCTACAGCACGGTTTTCAGTTTGTCATCTTCTTCTCACCATAAATGTTTGATTTCTCTTTAAAGGAAAATTTCAGAAGGCTTGGTCAGTAGGCCAGTGGCTGTCACCGCTGGAAGGACAACTGCCAGGTCGCAGCCTGGACCAGGGGACAGAAGTGAGTGCGGTTTGATGCCGTCAAGCAACAACCCAGTTTTAGGTTTGAGCGTGGGAGGACTCTGCTTCTTCCTTGAGCTCAGGTGGCTGCTGTTGCCTGAGCCCTAGGAGCAGGATGTATTTAAATATTACTGCTAACTGAGAGTATTTTAGGTCTGTATTTCTCCTAAAAATTAACTCTCTTGATTTGAAACTCTAAGTCGAGGCATAAAATTACTGAAGGTTAATAAACCCCATGTAAATGTAAGTACTCACAAAATACACGTTTGTAGCTCAAAAGTTAACGCTAAGCCAACAACTCAGGAGGCACCCGAAACCTGGAATGAAATACAAAACCAGAATCTGGCAACAGCAATGGGCTCTGTAAGTGCAGCGAAAGGACTGTCTTCAGCTCAAGGATGAGATCAGTCAAATCTGAGAAGCTGCAAACCCCAAAAAGCAGAAAGGCTCATTTTCCACCCTTGTCCTAGCAGTGACATCTGCAAGGTTGAAATCTACACTGCTGAAAATCCTCAAGGACCCCAGAGCCAGAAACCAAGTGGAATTCATTAACTACCTCTAATGCTACCTTTAATAAATTGTATGGCTTTTAAATACAAACGTATTTTGAGAGACCTTTTTTGTCCGGTATCTAGGACAGGTAAGGCTTGTAAAACCAAGTGTAGATTCCGAGTCTGCACATGTTAATTACCATCCAAATTAAAGCTTATTCAACTGATGAATTTAAAAAAAAAAAAAAAGCTAGTGAATAAATGCAATATTAAGCCTTTCAACACAAAGTGGAAAAAAAATCCGAATAAATGTTAATTACATAATAGCTCTAAAAAGCTGGTTTAACTGCAATGGAAGCTGGCGAAAAACAAGTACTGGGTTTTGCTGACCAGTGCCAGTCTGCTTGTTTTAGGAAAACAGCGAAGTAGCTCAAATGTGAAACAAGATTAGAGTGGATTATTTAAAGGCTTCCTGTTTACAGATTTAGATCAACTTGAATTGAAATCAATTCATCCTTCCTGCCTGGAAGGGGTTTGCTCAGGAAGACGACGACGGCAGCCGATCAGGGATAGTGGCAAGTGTAATTCCCTTTATTCCCTCTTCACCTCTCTCCAAAGAGGGGTGTTTCACATAGTTTATATTTAAAAAAAACCCCAGACTATGAGATGAGCGGATCATCTATCAGTATTTCTATGGAGGAGAGATTATTTAGCAGGGCACTTCCATTTAACGGAGGAAGCTGTAGTGGCTGGATCATGCCGCGGAGCCACGCTGCTGGTGATACCTTCGCACTGAGGATGCTGCCGGTGCGGCGTGAGTGAAGGTGATCCTCACAGGGAGGGAAGCAGGATGCTGAGCGCCTGGCACCGTCCCCGTGCGCCCCAAAGCTGCAGTGGAGTGGCGAGACCCTCGCACCCCCTGCGTGCCCAGCCAGGAAAGGGCCCCCTCCTTGCCCTCCCTCGCAGCACTGCTGCAGATGGGGCTGGTGTGACAGACAAATCCCCAGCGCTCTGGCCGTGCCAGATGCCTGGCACATCAGTGTTGCTAAGCGAGGAGAAGTTTTAACGCGTTGATTAATACCCTGACTCTGGGTGAGTAATTAGAATTAATGTGGGATATCAAATCAGGAAATCAGGCATTATTAGGAGGAATTAGTGATTTATTTTCATTTTACGCCTGGCTCACCCCAATCCCCCAACACAGACGGGGGTTTTGGCAAGAGATGAAGCTCCTTACTTACAGCACGAGAAGGGAGAAGTAAGTGGTGATGGGAGGAGAAGGAAGAAAGGGGAGAGCACAGTTCGTGCATGGTTAATCACAAAGTCTCATCGCAGTCTGTGATTGCTGTGAGCGAGGTGCAGAGCAGCAGTGAGGGACCATCACCGCGACTGCCGCTCAGGGTCCTGGCCGGCCGTGGCTGGAGGGACAGCATGAGCCCAGCAGCTGCTTGAGCAGGGAAGTGCCATCCTGGCACAAACCCTGGTTTGCTGGAAGTGCCATCCTGGCGCAAACCTTGGTACTTACCTGCTCTGGTTTGCTTTTGCTCTTATAGACCATGGATGGGAAGAACATGCCAGAGGCAAATCCATGCTCCTACAACAGGGACACGGCAGCAGGGCAAGGCAAGGGTGAACCTCACTGGTGCTAATGCTGGGGGTCTTGCTCCTCAGAGGGGTCCTGCTCTGGCACAGCAATGGGGACCGAGTCGTTTCAAGCCGTGCTGGGCTGCCAAGCCTTTGCCCAAGCAGCCTGCCACATCGCAGCTGGTTGCTCCAAAGCAGCTGTCAGTCAGCGCATGGTTGCAAGCCGGCACACATGGCTGACAAATGGCTTGCGGCAGACAGCTTCCCAAGTCACCGTGGGATGAGGGTAGGCTGGAAATCCCAAGCCTGCAGCCTGCCTTTACTGGTGCAAGGGAAACAAAAGGGGCAGGGGAGTGAAACAGTGTAATTCGGGGCCCCAGGCGCCCGAGTGGCTTGAGCGCAGTTGCTCTGAAAGAGGAGAAGTGGGCCAAAGGATGGAGGTAGAGGAGCCCGTTGGACCCCAAGGCCAGCCTGCCTCAGCCTGCAGTACAGCGGCTGACGGGGATGCCACGGCAGCATCCCTGCTGGGAGGGCAGTTACTGCGCAGGGTGCCCCGGGAGGCAGAGATGGGGTGCGAGCCCTCCCAGCCACAACAGGTTCTTCAATCACACAAATAAGGAGGTGGTGTTTCTCCACGGCTCGTTGATTGTGTCTGAGAATGAATTTTAATTACACTGCCCAGGCTCAATAAATCACAGGGGCAATTAAAATCCCCGTTTGCACTGACTAATTGCTCCGGAGCATGGATTGTGGTAAGATGTTAAGCTGCTTAGCTGTGGTACAAGGCGGAGATGCAAAGGAGAAGGGTGGAACTGAGAGGGAGCAGGGAAGGGGGATGCAGGTGCAGGGGATGGAGCCCACCCATCTTCCCCAGTCCCCATCCCACATTCTTGGTTGACTGTGTGATTTGATGGCTAGTTAGAAAAAAGCCCAAGGAAATCTCTGCAGGCGGCCAGGGCCTTTGATGTGCTTGGCTCATGTGTGCTGGCTATGTAAATCCAGTGCCCTGGACCACCTTCTGCCCGCACCTCTCCGTACATCCCTTTGTTGTTCGAGCAATCACATGCTAGAGCTCATCTCTTCTTTCGGGGGGCTGGCTCAAGTTGCCCCAGCCGCTGGCTGGCCAGCAGAGGTGTGCGCTCCATCCTGCCTGCCTTGCTGCTCTCCCACTGCACCAGCAGCACTGCTCCACCAGCCCTGGCACAGAGAGGAGACCGTGAGGCAGGGGAAGGGCCGGCCAGGAGTAATTGCTGCTGAGACCCAACTGCTGCGTAGGCTGGGAGTCGGGGAGAGGGGCAGCTGTAGCTGCACCCCTGGGAAGGACAGCAAGAGCATCACCACCTTGGGAGAGAGGACCCTCCTGAGCAACGCTCCTGTGCAGGACCATGAGCCCATGGGTTTGCTGCCAGCCGAGCCCAGGAGGCCACAGAGGAATTCATGGGGTTGTATGGGAGTGTGAATGTCTGAATGTAACAGCTCCTGCAGGACTCGGTGGATGCCGTTTGGTGGTCTGTCCCATGTGTGCTTACAGCAGATGAAGCTCTGGCTTGCTGCAGCCCTGCAGGGTGACTCCCTCCAAGGAGCTTAAGGAGGTCTTGGCCCGGTAAGGAGGTAAAATGGCCTTTGTTTTGGTGTGATGGGGAGGTGGGAGGGACACGGGGAGCTGGGAAACACACGAGCTACCAGATTGCCCAGAGGGTCTCTGTCAATGCTGGAACATACCGACATGGACTCCTAGGAGCAGGGCATGCTCCCTCAGTGGAGCAGCAATGACACTGTCTCAGTTGGATTCAGCATCTCCAAATGGGGTTCCCTTTCCAGATTGCATGACCTCAGGGTTTAACTGCAGTTAAACCTCATTTAACTGGGACCTAACGGGGCTACTCCTGCTGCAGAAGCCAAGGTAAAGCTTCATAACAGGTTTGGCACATGGTCCCCCTGCCTGTGCCCCTCGGGTGGGAGGTGAGGTGGGTGTACTGACTCCCTTCTCACCCTGCCCCGGCAAATCTCTCCAGGAGCCATGCAGATCAGCACCGCTGTTACACCAAGCTGGGGAGCAGGAGCATCTTCCACGGGTCTCTCTCCTCCTAGATGCCTTCTGCTGCAGAGCCACTGCTGTGACAGGTTGAGCCCCAGGCGGAGAAGCCGGCACACGGCTGATGATTAAAATCTCCAAGATGGTGCAGACAGATGGAAACTTCCCCCGGTTCCTAGCTGCTGGGGAGAAAACAGGGTAAAAGGAGGAAGTCTGCCTCTCCCAGGGTGGGTATTATGGGCCGGACACCTTGGTACGGTAACACAGCCACTATGGATGATCATCCCTGTTGCGCTTTTGCATCTCAGTGCTGGTTTGAAGGAGGAGAGAAGACCTGGGGGGCTGGTAGCAGCAGCTGGCTCAGCCTTTCTTCCCGTGGAAGAGTGGGGAGTTGGCTGGAGGGGACGCGGGTGCAACTCTGGGGGGAGCTGAGCGCTGTGCTGGAGCCTAGGCAAGGGGCACAGCTGAGGGCAGCGGCTCTGGCTGGGGAGGGCTTTCCCACGGCTGCACACTCACCACCCCAGCATCCCCCTGCAGCACCCCGAGCACAGCCCGCCTTGCTTGTCCTCATGCAGCATCCAGCCTGCCCTGGCAGAGCCGGCGCTCGGGGGATGCCTGGGCAGAGCCAGGGTCCATTGCGCCTGGGACTGTCTGGCATTGGAGGGGATGGGGGTGAGCAAGCAGGACAAATCCACAGCTATTAAAGTCCTCCATGTCTTTGCAGGGACACGTAGCAGAGCACAGACTGCCAGGCCAGGGGAAGTGCAGTGAGCACCGTCACCTCGGGCCACTGAAGGCTGCAACGGGCACAGAGCTAACAAAATTCAGTGATGGGAGCTGTGGAGGGACCGGGAATGCTTGGAGTGACATGGCAGGAGGTAAGGAGCCAGCCACTGTCCTCCCCAGGGGGCTGAGCAGGGACAAACAGCAGCAGCACCCCACGAGCCTTTCATCGTCCAAGCTCTGTATTTGCAGGGAGAGTTTAAATGCTAATGAGCCCTGAGCTGGTGGTGGAGTAGGAGACCCAGCACTGCTGGTGCCCAGGCCAGTGCTGGAGGAGCTCTGGTGGAAAGAAGAGGGGGGGTCACCTCAGGTGGCAGTGCCCCAAAGAGCTCCCCTCCATGATCAGACCGATTTGCAAATTCATCTTCTCAGGCAGGAATTTTAAGCAGAATTTTTTCACTCTTTCTTTTTTTTCCTAAGATGAAAATGTCATTGGTATAGTTCATAGTACCCCCTATAGCATCTCAGCCATATTGTATTGCCTTTGATATATCTCACGTGCAGTATGTATCCCAGTAGCAGTGGGAGGAAGCTTCAAGAGCAGTGTTCTATATGCACAAAGGCTGTCTCAATAAGTTTATCTTCACCAAAAAAGGTAGGCAACCTTTCCATTTCTAATTACTTTTAGTCTGTAAACAGGTAGAAAAGCCCTCTCTCTCTCCTTTCTGCTCATTCACCAGAGAAGAGAGGAAAGCAAGTAAGCATAATAAGAGATGCAGAGATTGGGTGGCACAGTCAGGCTGCGTAGTGCAAAAACCAGGTACTGTTCTGGAGTCCCTGGGCATTGCAGATGGAGCCTGACTGGCACGGCTCAGCCTTTACCTTGTACCTGGGTTTTTCATCCCAGCTGAAGAGGCAGTCGATCTCCTGCTCTTGCACAAGGCGAAAGCAAGGCTCAGTCAATGAGATGCCCAGAGAAATCAGTCCCTGCCCTGGCACACAGTCCTGCGTAGAGAGGCAAGGAGGAAGAGCTGTGTTTGGCAGGGTATGAAGGCAGCAAGAGTGCTGTCTCCCAGGCAGAAGGGCTTGGGAGGTTTCAGCCCCCATTAAGGTTTATTGACCATGCAGCTGACACTCTCTTGAGGAGGCATGAGAGGTTGCAGAGCTGACTGCTAAAATGCAGCCTGCTGTGAAGCAGCACACGGATTTTCATGTAGATTTTCATCAGAATTGATATGTATTTGTTTAATTAGCACCACTGTAACACAGGCTTGGATGGAAAAGCTTCACTGGGAAGTCAGGTTAATGCGGAGCTGGACTGCAAGCACCCCAGGAGAACAGGCTGCAGCCAAAGAGACTGCTGTGCTGGGACGGCTTGATCACTCCCGCACGAGCAGCCAGGAGAGGCTTTCCAGTGTGGTACCTAGCATGGCAATCGGCTCTTGGCTTGGATAGAAGATGCTTTAGCCTGAGGAAGAAAAGCTAGGGGCCATTGAAGCAGTCTGCAATCCCAGCCCAAGTGCAGCAGAAAACAGAGGTTTTTCACCAAAAGCAGCAGATGTCACTCATTCGAGTTAAATGAGGCTTCAAAAAAAACCAACAACAAAACAAACCCAAAGAGAAAGAAACAACATGTCTTAAGAATAGTCTGCTCTCCCAGCTGGTGTCTGGGACGTTTCGTCTCTGCCTGAAGACACCCCAACCAAACCAGGAGCAGGAGCGAAGGGGTGAGTGCCCTAGCATTTGATGTGCCAGCCGGCACCTGCCAGTCCAAACACCAGGACAGCCTCTGGAGCAAAACCAGGAGCTGCCACAGCTCCATCTGAAGGGGCAGTGTCATCCAGCTGGGGTTGCAACACGCTCCCAGCCGCTCTGCGGTGGCACCAACAGCCCTGTCACGCAGTTGCACTTATCAGCCATATCAACAACAAACAGACATGAAGATACCCTAAAAACCCGCAGATGTCTGCCTGCAAACATTTACCACGTCAGGTGTTTCCAGCTTTGCAGAAGAAAATGGGGCATCTGCTCTGACCTGCTGGCAGAGCAGTGGGATGCCTGGGGCCTGGGCTTGGGTGCAGCTGGTGAGGGACACTGATGGCAAGGAGCTGGCGAGGGACACCGATGGTGAGGAGCACAGCCAAGGCTGGGGAGAGGGAGGGAGACAGTCCCCTATGGAGGGGAAAGCCCAGCGCGGGAGGATGTGAAAGCACCAGCGGGACAGGGTGGAGGGCAAGGGACAGCAGTGCTGGTCCTGGCTGGCGGGTGCCTGCTGGGTCTGGGACAGGCACCGCGTCCTCCTCCGGCCATTTGCAGGGAGCAGCAGAGGGGCAGTGACGTTCCCTGGCCACCTGGGAGGGAGGACTTGGGTTTCTGCAGGTGCCTGGTTTCGGTGCTGACTCCTGTAGAGGGCAGGAGCGGGGCAGACGCGTCGTCTTGCCCTGAGAGTTTTAAGTAATGGGGCAAGATACGGCCTGTGAGCTCCATGATGAATAGAGAGTGGCATTAAATGGGACTTGGTGCCTGTCTTTATCTTGTCTCTAGCCATCATGGAGGGGGGTGAGCTAAATGTTGAGCATGGAGGCCTTGGGAACTGCTCCCTTCTGCTGGCCTGGGGGCAGGTAACGCCAGCAGCAGAGCGCAGGAGGGGCTGGGGGCATTGCAGCCCTCTTTGCTCCACAGTGCTCTGGAAGCTTCCTCCTGAAATGAAATGTATTTGGAGGTCTTGTTGCCCAGGCTTACTAAACTCTGAATCATGAGACTTCTTATGTACATCCAGAAACCATCAAAAATTCAAAAGACTTTGAGGAAGCACAAGGCAAATCAAACCTAGCTTTATTTTATCTGAGGTATTCTACCTTGTTACACGGGGCTAAAAGAGGTGTCCCCTGCCACTAATGTCCCTATGACCCCTTCCCCCCAGTGCTGTCAGCCCTGATGCCACAGGGATGGGCTTGGCTCACCCTGTCTGGGGCTGCAGCTCCTCCCAGGGCAGCACTCCAGCGGGAGCCCAGCATGGCAGAGGGTGTACGGGGTGACCCCCAGTGTAATACTAAATGTCAGCCCTAATGCTGGGCTCTGCAGAGCTCGTCTCGGGGGCTGCCACCCGCCTGGCACTTTTAGTCTGCCACGCTGCCTGCCACTGTGACCTTCTGCTCCTCCTCATCCAGGGGCTGGGATGGATTTCCTTGCTGTCAGACACCAGTGCCCCTCTCCCCTTGTCCCCTGGGACCTGCAGGGCACACCTCAGCCAGCCCAAAGCAGGGGGCTGCTGAAACAAAGCCCTAAGGAAGGGAGCAGCAAATGCCACGTGGAGACAAGTGAGGGGCCAGCACAAGCACGGAGGTCCCCAGCTGCATCCCAATGCTTTGCTGCTCCCTCAGCCCCGGCTTGGAGCCCTGTGCTGGCTCACTCTTGCCCTGGCACTGCAGGGGAGAAGGCACCGCAGTGGGCTAGCCACAGGCAGGAGGCTGCAGGCAGGCTTTGGCACCAGCAGTGGCAGGCACACAGACAAGGCTGGGCTCTGCCGCGGCAGATTGATAGGTGTCTGGCGGAAAACGTCCTGCTGATAGCCCGAGAACAAAATGCAAACAGGGAGAAATGACAGCTGTTCCTGTAGCTTTTCCATCATCTCTGCCGATAGCAGCCGCGGCGCCTGCAGCTCCGCGATTGATGCATCTCCGGGGACTCCAGGAGAGCGGATGCCACAATCAGGAAGAATAAAAGAATTGCTGCTGGAACCCAGAGGAGACTTCGGATCCTTATCAGGAACAAAAAGGACATCAATCTGGTGCCAGCATAGGCCTGTCAGATACAACCACACACTCAGCAGCCAGCCTGGCAAGGCTGGCAAGGCACGTCCATTGCCACCGGGCCCTCCTCCCCACCCAGGGTAGCTGTTTCAGCCGGGCAGCGCCGGGCAGCAGCCTTCCTGGGGTAATGGCACCGAGACCCAGCCACTGCTTGGCCAGGAGGTGGCCAAGGAAATCCTTGGCAGGAAAGATGTGGAAAACGGAGCAGGAGACGAGCCTCTTCGGAGTCCCAGCTGGCTCTGGCGCAGCTGGTCCTGCGGCCTCACACAGCTTGACAGCCCAGCTGGCTACCCTGCCTTTCTGCACCACATGAGCCCCAGCCTGAGCTGCGATGCCTCATGGTTGGTCCCCTGCTATTTGGCCCACTGCAACCCTGGTACCCAAAATGTATGGGACTACTTTACACAGCACTGGCAGAGGTAAGCATCGACCCCTTGGAGACGGATGAAGCCGCATTTCCCTTTTAGGTCTAGCTTCTTGACATGCAAAGGGTAGGGACGAGGCATGTAGTGCTGTTGGTTGGAAAGCACCCAGGTGCTTGTGTAAATTGGTCTTCTGGGGCCTCCAGCCAAACCCGGCTGCAGGAAGCCCACCTGCTGCACCTCTGACCTGTGCGAGGGGCCTGGTACTCACATGTCATAGCAAACGCACGCAGCCTCCCTTTGGCTGCCGCTGCCTCCAGCTTCTTCTGGGACAGGGCACACCGGCCACTTGATAACCACACCACTCCATGTGGTTGTCATGCAGAAGTTAAAGACAGCTTCACAGCACGGTCTGTCCCCTGGGCATGGCCAGGTCCTGGGCTGGCACAGGTGCCTGTGTGGCCAGGACAGCTGGGTTGGCGGGAGCTGGTGCTGGCCACGAGAATGGAGGCTGCCAGTGCTGTCTCTGAGGCTGCTTTCTGCAGCATCCATGCCTCCTGCAGAGATCTCCCATCCCCAGAGCCAGGCATGGAGCTTCTCCATTCACCGGTGGGCCAGGACAGGGCTGAGGAGAGCACAGCTGCTTGCAGGGCCATGCTGAGCCCCATCATCCACTGTCCTCTGCCCCAAAGGAGATGCATGCCACTAGGACCACCATCCCCATAAAGCGAAGGAGAATTGATGGGCATCGCTGTTCAAAGAGCTATTGCCTAATGGTCCTCTGACAGCTTTCTGTGAAAATACAGCTGTTTCTTAAAGTCTGTTGCCTGCCTGGCGGGAGGAGTAGGACAGCACATCAGCAGCCTGCTCTCAGCTGCTCGCCAGCCTGCAGGCTGGCTCAGGGACAGTGAAATGTGGTGGCGCAAGGGCATCCTGGGATGTGCTGGTACTGCAAACCTCTTATTTAAAGTTTCCAGGTCATGGTGATCAGTAGCAAAATCGTAAGACTTGGGTAGCAATAAGGAGCTCTGATTTTTAGCAACAGAGGTGTTTTGTTTGGCTCGGTGCACACGCGTACGTACACATAGCCCTCATGCATGCACAGCCAAAGGGGAAACTGTGCTGATCAAGTGTGGCAAGACCTTGCTACGGTGCAGAGCAAATACTAATGCCATGTAAACAGCTCTAATTAGTTTAGAAGTGAAGCCTGGTAACAGTTTTCAACATCTTGAGGAAATTGCATTGTGGCCGTTTAAATCTCCGCTGCTGCTGCCCTCTGGAGAAGGCTGGCGATGTTTCTCCCTCTCCTGGAATAATGTTTGTCTCCGTGACTCTATTTCGCGTGACTACTTCAGATGACACAGGGCTACTGGAGAGCTGAGCTCCAGGCGAGGAAGGGTTTTCAGGATGGGCTTGGCGTGCTGCAGCCCATGCAGGGCCACGCAGGGCAAGCCGCAGTGGGGAAGGAAGGTAGTAGGAGATATTTGGAAAAATATGAGGATTTTGCGACAAGGCCTTGAGGCTCGCAGCAAGCTGGAGAGCTGCAAAGGGTGGATCTGGCCAGAGCTGAGGTCTTACATGTGTACCCCCAGTGCTGTGGCTTTCTCAGGACTTGCTGTTGCTACTGCAAACCCAGCTCCCAATGGCAAGGGATGCTTGGCTTGCTTTTCTCTCTCTCCCACTTCGCTTCACTTTTAAATAAGATTCTGTCCCTCACTGCTTGGGGGAATGCTTTGAAAACCTGACCCTGGTGCACCCTAAAAGCTCGGAAAGCAGCAAGTAAATAAAAAGAGTGCTTTCTCTTCTGACTTAAAAAAATCACATTTAAGAAAAAAACCCTGCAATCTCCTAACCCTTTTTGCCCTGATTCAGGAGAAAATTTTTTTCCTCTCTTCTTTTCAGGCTGGTGCCTCTGGGAGATTTGAGATTGCGGTGCCAGTGCAGAAGAAGCTAGTGTGGTGTCTGTGCCCCTTCCTGAGGATCTTCATTTGCTCCTGGTGACTGGCTAGTGCTGTCACCCACCAGCCAGCACTTGGTGGCTGTGGGGGACCATAGCATTGCTCTCACTGACATCCTTTCCTGATGGAGAGCTTCACCATGAGCATGGGACACAGCCACAGAAGCTGTGCCTGTGCCAAGAGCCTTGCCACCCTTCTCTAGCCAGGGTGACTTTGCTCCTTGGAGCCATTAGCCAGGGGCTAATGCACTCACCTTGAGCTCTCCGGTGGCCAGCTGGTCCCCGTCCTAGTCCCAGGTGCCTGTCCCGGGCACACAGGTGTCTCTGGCAGAGAGGGCATCCAGCCCTCAGAGCATCCAGGATCCGGGCAAGGCTGAATGAAGGTGCCCTCCATGTCTGCTCCCCACTTCTGCTCATCAGCTGTAAATGCTGGCAGGAGATCTCCAGCTGGAAGTGGGCTGCAAGCCACTGGCAGGTAATTGCTAAAGCAAGCAGGGCTGCATTAATTGAGATGATGGCAGCCAGCAATGTGCTCTCGGTTAGTCTTGGCTCTTCAGTAGCAGAGCAGAAAACCCAGGGGGATGGGAGATGGGGTCTGTTTTGCTACAGTGATGCTCCAGGCAAGGGCCTGTGAGGGGGCGGGAGGGAAACCTGTCTTTCCCCCCCCCCCGGTGCTCTGAGCACTCATTAGCTGCATCTCTGCCATTCACTATGGCTCCACACCACGCTGGCGTGGGCTGTGCCATGTCCAGCACTGGGACTGGCTTTGCTGATGTGTGCTGGGGGATCCCTGCCCTGTGGACCGTCCTGCCAAAGAGATGCAAGAGCCTGACGCAGCCGCAGGGTGGGAGGCAGGCAGCCATCTGTGACAGGCATGTGCATGCCCCGCAGGGAGGTGGGGAGGGAGCTGCAGCCCTCCCTTTTCGCCCCCTCTCCTCCTACCCATGCTAGAATCGTGCCTGGAGGTATCATGGGCTCTGGAGGTGTTTGCAGCACCCTGTCCCCAAACAACTCATTGCCGCAAAGGGAAGATGTTGCTTGGGCAACACATGAGAGTGGGAGAAGAGGGGGGTGATGCAGGCCGGGAGTGAGAGGCATTAGCGGAGCTGAGCGGGGAGCCCATGGCTGCCAAGGCAGAAATTTGGCCCCTCAGAGCTGGGGGGTAGCTGGAGACCTGGCTAGCTGAAGGCACAGCGGGACAGAGGAGCACAGCACAGCTAGATGTGGTCCAGGTCCTGCTTTCTGTCACTTCACAACCTCCTCCCTGTGACCCCAGATCCTGCCTGGAGTCACCCAGCCAAGCTGCTAGAGCAGGGACGATGCCACTCACTTCACCGTCTCAAGCCACCGCTAGTAAGCTTGGACTTGCCAGCTCAGACCCCCAAGCCTGCCAGAGCAGGATTCAAAGCATAGTCCAAGGCTGCTCAGCTGCTGGGGGGAACCAGGAGCTGTGGCCACAGCAGCTGCTGGCTGCAAAATAAATTGGAAAGAAACAGGTTAGTTGCTGTGGTTTGCCTGCAGCGGCAATGAGATGAGCAGGGCTGTTGCAGGGTGCCCAGAGGGTGGGCAGCAGCCAGTGACCACCTGTGCCATCCTCCCTGCCGGGTGTCATGGGCTAGGATGCCCTGGAGATGGGTGCTCACGGAGCAAGCGTGTCCCGCCTACCTGCACCACTGCCCAGGGAAGGCTGGCATTGAGACGGAGGATCCTGTCCTCTGTGGGGACCAGAAAATAGCCCTGTCTACCCAATGCTGGGTGTTGCAGAGTTCAAAGCCACCCTAGTCGCAGATGTTCCTTTGACCTCAGCCACGATGCTGCCCGCTGAGCTGTAGGGGAATTGTTCAGTCAAGGGCTTTAGGATAAATGGTGCAGAAAACCACCCGCTGTCATCACTGTGGGGCTTGAGGGCCAGGGGCGGGGGCAGACCCCCTCTGATGTGTAAGGCAGGGGCTTGCAGGCAGTGGTGTGGCCCAGAGATGCTCTTCTAGCGGGTTGCCTCTTCCGCGCCCCGCATGCATGGGCATGAGGAGGGATACCAACCACCTGTGGGAGTACAGGCACCTCCTCTGGCCCTGACTGTGGGGGGCTTAGGGACCCCAAGGGCAGAACCCCACTGCATCCCGTAGTGGGGCAGCTGGTGGGGAGAAGGGAGGAGTCGGATGCGGCTGTTATGGCAACAGAATCTCTCAAGATGAGGGGAAGGGAAAAGGCACTCTTTAAAGCATGTTTCCATGGCAACAAGCATCTTCAAAGGCCTCTAGAAAAAAAATGAAATAAAAAAAAAAGCTAAGGTTTCCATAGAGGTGGGGACTTCTGCGAGCTGAGCTGCCGCAGGTGCTTTGGGAGTTGAATGAAGAGCCTGGGCCCTCCTGGGAGGGGATGGGGCCAGCCCTGCAAGGCAGAAAGAGTGGGGGGAGCAGAGTTTTGCAGCTCAGGGGCTGTGTCATGCCTCCTTCCTCCCCCACTTTTTTTTTTTTTGCTAGCTGGGCCTTTGCTCCATAAGATGGCCAAGTCCAGCAAAGACAGCAGGGGACCAATAGCCTGGTGGAAGCTAAGGGGCAAAGAAATGCCTGTGCTCTTGTTCTGGCTCTTCCAGCCTTGCTTTCCCTACCAAAGGGAGGACAACCCCACAACATCCCTGCTGCAAGGGCTTGTCAGCTCTGCACCTCCCACGGATGAGAGGCTGTAGGCAATGAGCTCTGGGTCAATACCACAGCTGGGAGCGTGCAGTGTGACCGCCTGCTGGGGACGAGGATGTGGCAGCATGGCCATGGCTGATGTGACAGCAAAGGGCCAGCTGCCCATGGGAGCAGCAGCAACAGCCTGCTCTGCCTGGGGATGGCGGTGGGGTGGGGTGGGATGGGATGGGATGGGGCCAGCGTGGTCGGGCAGCAGCTCCGTCCTGCACGATGCTGAACCTGCTTTGGACCATGTGTACTCTGGTGCTACAGGATCTCTTCAAGGATGGTCCAAAAGACTTTTCTTTCTTCTTAGCATGTGACCCTTGACCAGAGAAGCATCAGATGTTCCTGTAGGGACACAAGCTGCTGACAAAGGCTGTAGTTGGCACTGGCCCCAGCTGCATTGTGTGCTGAGAGTGTAGGCTAGCCAGACTGGGCACCACAGCAAAATGCTCTCAGAAGGGGGCTTCAGCCTGCTTTGCCTTCTTTCACCCCTCTCCCCAAAGGCAGATTTGCCCCAGCTTTCTCTGCTGTGCCATCGCAAGCCTTGAGCTCGCTTTCCTCATTCCCTGGGGGTGCTGCCTGGTCTGCAGCAAGGGCCAGCAGGGATGAGACACCCCCGCACACTTGCCGTGAGCAGAAGCTGAAGTCGCATGGGGCTGACTTTAGAGTCGTGTAGCTCGTTTGTGGGTGCTGAGCTGCAGCCCCTTTCTCTGCTCTTACATAGTATAGAGCTATAACCACTGCCCTCACAACCTCATTACCAGGGATGCCAGGCACCACTATGGCTGTCCCACACTAAAAACAAAGCCTCCCTTTGCTCACTCAGCAATGGTGAACACTGACTTTTCTTTACTTTGGGATGGGGGGGAGAGGGGTGGTGGGTAGCATCAGTGCCCTGATGCTGAACAGGTCTTGGCTGGAGGAGTTTTTTGAGACTGTGGAAAACCATGGGGGCTCCAAATCTGTAACAGTTGCTCAATAAAACAGATGAAAAGACTCATTCCAGATGGCCTATCCATCCTGGATATCTTCAGTGTGGGATGCACTCAATTTTAGCTGATATAATTTCATCTGTGGGCATTCTTTGCTTCAAACAAAAGAGCTCGCAATTAAAAGGATGGACAATACTAGTTGCCAGAGCCCTGGCCCTGTGACTGTCACTGGTTTTCTATCAGAGCACTCCCTGAGAGGTGATCAACCACCCTAGAGTGCCTGGCTCCACATCAGCAGGGGATCACTCTGCTCCCCCAGCCCACCCCCTTCTCTGCAGAGATCTGGACTTCCATGTCTTCATTTAAGGCTGCTGCTCAGCTTGATGACTAACAAACTCTACGCTTAAATGATCCTGCTGCAGAGTAACACTCCTAATCCTGCTGGTAGCCCCTTGGGATGCTGGAGAACAAGTGCTTTCCCAAACCCTCGGGCTCTGCAATCACATATCTCCACTCGCTGATGCCTGATATAATAACCCTGCGTATGCTCCGGTATCCTGTTTTACGGATGGATTTTGAGATGTAACCTTACCTGGAGAATCCTTTGAGTGGCTTCTTTGTCTAATTGTCTGCAACAACACAGTATTGTTGGCAAGTGGTGCAGGAGAGTTTGATCTCACACAGCGTAACTGGCTAGAGGTAAATTGAAAAGGACAAGTAATAAAGCAGAAGTGCATTAAAGGGCCTCCTTCAAGTGTACAAGTGAGAGAAAGATTCTGCACGACCAAAAAGGTGCAGGTTAAAGGACTGTATGAGCTGGCTGGATACAGCAGGGCTGTGCGGCAGAGCATTTCCCTAGATCGGAGGCAGCAGCACGGGAGTGACCCAGAGCATGGCACTGACTGCCTGGGAGTCCCGCTTGTCGCAGCAAAGGCAGGAGGCACCACAGCTGCGCTTCAGCTACTGTTAACTCCCGTCACCAGCTCCATGTAGTAATGCCAGGGTAAGCCAGAGGCTTCAATTACATTTATCAGGCAATCAGAGTCACAGCAGCCCTGTTAGCACAAAACGAGCACTGGGGACCCGTGTGCTGGGGAACACGGAGCTCAGCTCGGGGTGTGTAATGAGGGGCACAGCTGGTGATGCTGGGGGGATAGGGGTGATGCTATTCTCGGTGTGCCTGGAAGCCCTGGCAGGGGATGAGCAGGGGCAAGATGCACACCGACAGGCCTCCCTCCTGGCCCCCAGCCGCCTGAGCAGGACCGGTTAATGTGGGACATGTTATTGCAGGACCGGCTGTGCGCGTGAGATGATTCCCCTCCGACCTTTGGTACTTGCTTTTCTCCAGCCTGTCTGCCCCAGCTGGCAACTCTGGAGCTCAGAGTGAACTGGGGTGGGGGGCTCAGTGCAGAAGTTACATGAGTGCTTGTGTTCAGTGAGCTGCTGGGAAGGGTCTTTATACCCTATGAGGAATAAATGGAAGCAAGGAAGGAATGCCTGCTGAGAAGGGGGAGTTCTTCTTACCAGAAAGGACACGTATATTGTTTTTTTTAGAAAAAAGAACTCTTGGTTCTGACTATATGGACCCTGTGCTAACCCATGCAGAACAGGGCAGCAGGGATGCAACACTCCAAGATGTGCCTCTGCCATCACCAGACTACAGACTGCTCCAAGGAGCCCTGCAGCTCCTGGGTTACGTTACAGCAGCCAACAGCTCCTCTGTGAGGCGTAAGCTGGCCCTTCTCTGCCTTCCTCCATGGGATGATTTGCAGGGTACAACCTGCTCCATGCATTGGAGCACTGCCAGCAGCCCTCTTGCTGCTCGGCTTCTGCGTTGTTGATGACCACAGCAAGATGAAAGGGATTGCCTTGATTGTGCCGCAGCAGGAATGGTGAGCCACCTTCCCAGCCCTGTGCCTGGCCTGAGCCTGCTTCTCAGCCTCGCATGCATTTCTCCTCCTCAGCTGTCCCAGGCTCACGGCTGGACACCCAGCAGCAGCTCCCGGCTCCGGGCAGCCCTCGCCTGCTTTCCCTCTGCTCCGAGCAGTTTGGGAGGTCAGGGCTCCTCGCCCTGTTTCCTCCTGCTCATTCACGGGTGCCAGGCTGACGTTGGTCCTGCAATCCCCTTGTTAATATTCTGGGTGTGAGAGCATTCAGCATCGGGTGAACAGGAGCCAGAGGTTAAAAAGTACAAATATAATTATGGTGATAATGCTCCTGTGCAGCCAGCTGGAATGGCAGGGGAGGAGGTGGCTGGAGAGGGCTTTGCCGTCAGTCTCCACTTTGCCCTGGCTTCCTCTGACCAGCTATTTTTCTTCTCTGCTTGGGGTAATGCATCCTCAGTACCAAGATCCCAGGCCACAGGGAGGCTGAGAGTTTCAACTTACTAGTTTTGGGAGACATGGCTCATGAGCACATTTGTTCCCCCATGCTCCATGCCAGCTCCTGTCCCTCCTTCATCACTCTCAGATCCTTCAGGTGCAACAGAGCTGGGTGCCGGCTTTAAAGCATCCACTCTTGCACTTGCAATGTGGTCTTCATGCTAACCATATTCATTTAATAATAGCCAAGGCCCCGTATATTCCCTGGCAAGCTTGACCTAAATTCGGCAGCAAGGTTTTTTCTGCAGCTTGCACTGCAGCGGATGGGAGAGTCTACAGCAGCTGGGGGAAAAAAAACAAACCTTGAAAGAGGGAAGCTTGGATTGAATTAAATCTGAATCAAATCACAGCCATCTCCTCTGTGTTTCTTTAATTGGAAGTTCAAATTCAGTTTATTGTTCCCAGCTCCATCATTTTTAGTTTTCAATGTACTGCAGGATTTGCAATCTCAAACGGCTGTGATTGTTGTGCAGGGAAATTTTGACTGCTGTCATTGCTAGAAATTGGGCAAGGGCTGTGGTGTAGTTTGGATGATGGTTTATTAGGTTTCAGAGTTAGCCCTGAGCAGAAGGTTCCTGCCTCTGTGAGGTATTACTGGCTTCTTTTTTCATCACGTGTGGAAGGTATTCACTGAGCTGATTTATTTTGTGTTATTACAGTGACACTCAGGCATAAAGGGCATAAAGAGGTGCCTTCAGCAAACTCCTTTCTTGGGGAACAAGAAAATAGCCAGGGCTTGATAATGACAAGCTAAAGAGGTCTCACACATGTGCCTTTAACCACCGTAACCTCAGGAGGGTTAGAGCAATGATATGCTTAATCCTGGCTGTTTGGCCAACTCTTAACTTCGTTAGTCAGCTCCCTGGAGGAGGAACAAAGCTGCTCACGTATGTACAGCTGTAAGCCATTGGCCACGCTCCAGAAAACGGTCCTCTCTGCTGCTGGAGAAGGATCCTCACCAAAGCTTTGCTTGTGCTCATTCAGGCACATCCCCTGAAGGGATTAATGCTCAGCAGACACCACCTGAAACATGCAGAGTAAGGGAAATGCCACTTTTCCCTGGAGAGTAGCAATGGGTACACTGTTGGGTTCAGGTGTGGGCAGAGCCAATGCTGGTAGCCTTCTGGTACTGCCTTGTGCTGCTGGGCAAGCCTGGGCTCTGGCACTCTCCTCAGCAAGGTCTAAGGCCCACCTCCACTGTCTACCCAAGCAGGCAGCTCAGCAGTGTTGTAAGAGACTGGGAACGAAGCTGGATGGAGGAGGATGAGGAGGACACCTGGTCTCATATTGCCTGATATGCTTCGCCCCAGCCTTGGCATAGGTGTCTCATCACCACCCCATCGCAAACCTCCCGCTCAGTCTTTGGGAAATGCCTCTTCCCTGCTGGAGAGACTGCCCCTGCTCCACCACCCCTGCCTCACCATGCCACCCCAGCCCCTGGCAGCAGCACTTGCACACTGTTGGCTTAAGAAACCTAAAGCCATCAATCCCTGTTAGGCAGCTCCCAGCTCTGCCATCCAGCACCTCACACCAGCCGAACGTTTAAGAACTGAGCCCCACCGCACCACAAGTGCCCGGGACCTGCTGCCTCGGGCTGCTGGGATACCCCCCTTTGGCATGCATGCAGGGGACCTGCACCTCCAGCTGCCCCAAGGATGGCTCCAAACATCCTCCCCTCTTCCTGGGCATCGCTTGGGGTGCTTTGGGAGAAGGGATTTTTTGGTTTTGTTCGCATCACCAGGGAGGAGGAGGGAAATGCAGCTCTTCTGCTCTTCTCCGAGCCCAGGCGAGTTAGCCTCCTTGCCTCCTGTTATCCCCCCCAAGGGGCAGGGGATAATGCCCTGCTCCTCAGAGGGACCAGGGTGGGTCCTACAGAGGCTTTGGACCCTTCATCTTCATCAGGAGGGAGGCCAGACAGCACTGGGGACCCTCTGCTCCCCACCAGTGCAGACCAGATGTGCCCTGGGCCCTGCCAGGCTGTAGGAAATGGCTCTTCTGGCAGGGAAAATTGGATCCTCCTCCATAAATAACCTGTGTTTTGTCTGGAGAGGCAGAAAGGGCAGGATGGCCTGGCATAACGCTGTGAGGGGGGCAGCGGGTGCTGGATGGAGGGGTCCTGCTATGGTGGCAGCCCTGTCCCATGGAAGCTGGCTGCTCCTGTGCTCGCAGGGCACAGCAGGGAGGGAGGAAGGGAAGGTGCTGCAGGGCATCCCGCAGACATGCCCCAGCTGGCCCTCCCCAAAAACACATCAGGGCAAACCGAGCACCTGGGGGAGCCAGGTGGTGGGCTTCGGTGCCCCGTTTGGGGCGGATGCTCTGCCCACTTGGCCACCAAGGCAGGTGGACATCCCTGCCACACCAGATCCATCTCTCGCCTGAAAAGCCAACTTCAGCCCATCTGCAGAGAACGAAGCCAGAGCAAAGCGAAAGCAGAGTCACCCTTTGGTTTCTCCACCTGACCTAGCCTTAAAAACTCAATTTGAAGGTGGCATTAGGGAAGTAAGATATCGTTTATCAGGAGCGACAGATCCAATCTATAAATTAACATGCTCAGCCTGGGAGTCAGGAGGCAGAGATATCTATCAATTCCTCCCCAGCAAGCCGACACAAGCACACAAATTTGGCCAATTCCCCAGAGCAGCATCCAGTCTCCAGCAGGTTTGAGGACCCAGAAGTGCTGCGGGGGCAGAGCCAGCGATGGGGAAATTATATGGGAGAGCCCTGGAAAAGAATCGAGCTCCCACCTCCACCCCACCCTGTCCTCTGTGACATGGGGACAAGAGGGCCCCCAAGGAAATGGGGTTCGTGTCTCAGTCCAAAGGCATAATATATTTTTAAATGCACCGTCAAGGCATTCAATATGTGATGAGTTGTAAAACGGCTGCAGTCCGTTAGGGAAAAGCTGGCATTTTAAGATACATCTACACAGTTTGCCTCCACCCTCCAAAAAGAAAGGATAAACCATGGAAATAGTATTTGCTTTTTACATAGGACGTACACAAACATAACTTTACATGTATACAAACTACTGTCTCTGTGCTCAGTAAATCTGGGGTCTTAGGGCTGCTCACCTCCCAGCCCTGGGAGGTGCCAGGTGACTTTTGGTGATGCCTGGCATCACTCTGCTGTAAAGGACAAGCAAACGAGGACATTCGCAACCCTGTCACGAGGCGCTTGTCTCGCTGAATCCCTTTTCTACATAAAACCGGAGAGGCTGGGCCAAATGGTGGAAATGGGTTCAATCAGGACCCCCGGCACGGCCTCGCTCCCACCCCAGATAGCCGGGTCTCTGCATCAGCTGCTCCCCATGGGGAGGAATGGCCAGCGGGGCGGCCGAGGGGACGGCTCCCTCCGAGGGACACAGAAATGAAATGATCAGGGGGCTCAGATGGTGCAGCCAGGAAGCACGTTAAAGGCCTCGTAAATAAGAGCCCATGTAGACAGCAGGTACTGCAGGGCTTTATAGGCCTATAAAACACCCTGAGCTGCCACCGAGGCTGGAAGGGATGGGTAGGGAATCTAATTTCACAGGATTTAGAGCAGGTGAGAGAGATATAAATGTGTGTTTTTAATAGTAATTAATGCTGCCATTCAGAAGCACTTAAGCACTGGGTTCGGAGAGTTTCCAAGGGCTTGTCTCATAAATCACAGCCCGCTACCTGCCTGCCTTGCTCCTGGGGAGCTGGGCTGCTGCTCCCTCGCCTGACCCGGCCACAGCAGCGGGGCCATTTCCAGCCCCAAGCAGAGAGTTCAGCATTGCTGCAGCCAGGCTGCTCCCAAGCCACGGCAAGTGGAGCCATCTCCAGCTATCCCTCCGAACTGGGGGCCACCATGGGATGGGCACAGGGATGCCTTCCCCCAAGGTTATCCCCTTTTCTGCAGAGCCAGAGGGACTAAGCAGCAGCTTCCTCACACCTAGCTAACTGCTCACTTCTCTGCTGCGGGCTGCCAGTTTTCACCCTGCCTTCTTGAGTCATTTCTGCTGTGCAGGCAGTCAGGTCCCAGCCAGCTCTCTGCCTGGTGTGGGTGGGGAGCAGAGGCTGCCGCAGCCCACAGGGATGAGGTGGAGAATGGGGGGTGCGTGGGAAACACGCAGGAGCCAGGCAGTGTACATAATCCATGCTGTTTTGTGTGGTGCTGTGATTTCTAAGCTGACGCCAGAACCCTTGGGGTCTGATTTCATGCCATTCCTGGGTGGTGACAGGCCAAGTGCTTAGCAGAGAAGCCCAGCGTAGGCAGCTGAAGATGCACCCCCTGCCTTAGCATCCCCACGCACTCCAGAAAGCAGCTGCAGAGCTCACGGCCTTTGCTGCGTGGTGCGCACCCACTCCTGCCTCCCGCGGCTGCAAGTGGGCGGGCAAAGCGGGACAGCAAGGCCGGGGCTCCCCCCCACCCCAGCTCCAGTCCTGCCCCAGCCTCAGCTCCAGTCCTGTCCACCTCTACCTCAGTCCCACCCAGTCCAGCCCCAGGCTTGTCCCAGCCCTGCCTGGGAAGGCTCCATCCGTGTGCCAGCCCTGCCCTCTAGTGTCACTTCTGCCACAACCACACTATAATACAGCTCATTCCCCCAGCACCTCTGGTGCAGATGTTCAGTCAGATTTAAGGTGTGACTGTTTCAGGCAGAGCTTGACTTTCACGCCAGGGGAGCAGGGCAGGGGGAAGGATCCAGGCTCAGAGATTTGCCAGATGGTGTTCCTGTAATTTGGGGGTGGAAGGAATTTGCTGCTGCCTTCACCTCTGGTCTCTGCCCATGGTCAAAGCAGGTCCCTGCCATTTCCCCAGTCAAGGCAGGAGTCCTGAGGAAACCAGGAAAGAACAAGACAGCCAGGAGAAACCTTCATTAACTACTTCTTATGCACTATTCTTCCACTTATGTGCAGTCAGATTATCCAGGTTGGGGATTAAGCATGCCCCAGATGCAGAGACAGTCTGAGATGTGGCAGAGTTTATTAGCTGATGGGGCACCTGCACTGCTTCCAGAAACAGCTTGGGTCTGCAAAGCCCAAGGCTGCTTTGGCGTGGCACAGAGCCCACGCAGAGATCCTGTTGGACCCCATTGCCTCCATAAAGAGCTGAGTCAACACGACTGCTCCAGGGCTCTGGCACCAGACATGCAGAGGCTGAAGAGCCCAGGCAGTGCTGGTTTTGATCCAGTTACAGAGCTGGTTTGGATCCAGCTGGGAGTTAGCCCCTTCTGGGCTGAGCGCCAGCAGACTCTGCATGAGTCCCCCATGTCCTGGGGTCCAGGAAGGTATCTAAGCTGGGTGCAGCTGGATCCAAGCACTCTCCAGCTGGTGCCACCAAGCTGCTGGAGGATGGCGCGTGGGGCAGGCACCGAAGCATCTTTGCAGCAGCTGCCTGGGCCAACAGGGCTGGCACAGAACGACAGCTAATAAATCCACCTGGACCAAATCTGTTCCCATTCTGCAGTGACACCAGGCCATGTTTGCACTGGACTCCCCAGGTGCTCCATGTTTTTCCACAATGAGACTGCAGAGGCATCTGCTATCCTGCACAACAGAGAGCTACGGCAGCACCCTGCCACAGCCATTTCTCCTGTGAACCAGGGAGAGTCTGGAAAGACACTATCATAATGGGAAATGCCAGTGCTAGAAATGGGTGTTGTTTGGGGACGATACTAAGGGATTTTCTATTCTCTCACCCTGATTCATGTTTACTACCTAGCAGAGAGAGACCTGATCCAGCTGTTCTGACCTGATAAATCAGGCTTGGATTTTGCATTGGCCTCTTTCTCCTGTATAATTATCAGCAAACATGAAATAACGGTGTGACAGCTGAGACCTGTTGTAACCAGGCAATATCTGCAGTTCCAACTTGAAACCTTGAACGCTCAAGCTAATTTTGCTGACGTACACAGCAAACCAGAGGAATCACCAGCAGGTCCAGTAAAGTAATACTGCTGCCATAGGTGAACCCTCCTGGGTTGTTAGTCCCTACTTGGATGCCATCATGGGGTCACGCTGACTATATACAGGCTGAGCATACACACACACACAGAGGTATATGTACAGAGATATATATATACTTACATATATGTTTGTATATATGTGTGTACATGTGTTAATACATATATAAAGCTAGAGCGATGCCTTGACTCGTTAGCCCCACACTTTCTAAAAGTCTGCATCAGGGATGCTTGTATTAACCGGAAATCAGATCCCCATACACACAAGGAACAATAAATCCTTAAATACACTGGAATGACCTCACTGCTGGGCTGGGTTCTTCCCATTTCCCATTCCAAGTAGTGGAATGAGCCCTATTTCTAACCCCAAAGGGGTCTTCCTGAAAACGCAGAAATACTCAAAACTGGTGGTGTTTTCTGCTGCTTCGTTTGCTATTCTACATGAGTTACAAAGGGCCTATTCCCACACTAACACGCTGGTCAGTACGTCCAGGTCTCCTGTGTAGCCAGGAAATGCAATTTATGCTGTCTCACCACTGGATTTGATCTACACTCCAAAGCCTATTGCTATTTTATCAGCCGGGCTGCTGGTTATCAGCTGATTTGCTTGCTTTCAAGTAGGTCACATAATTTAAGGGGGAAGGGGAGAGCTCTCCTTAGGGGAGCACCGCCTGTCATATTTTAAGAGGTTTTCTGTTCACCTAGGAAAGGATTAAGTAAGATGCAGGAGTGCATGCATGTGTGTGTGCATGCTGGCAGGCAGGCAGGCGTGCCGGCCACCGGCAGCAGCGCAGGCACCTTGCAGAACACGGGAACAAGGACACGACCAAGGCAGCCAGATTTCCCGACACGAAGAACCCGTCAAAGCTGCTTATTTTCCGGCCTCAGACCTCCACTAGCGATAATTGTTTGTTTTGAAAGCACTCAGGGAACTTGAAGCAGCACACTCCTAAGCCAGAAATAATCCTGTGCTGGCTCTTCACGATATGTGCTATTGTGTTAATATACAACCAGGCAGCAGGGCAGGAAAATATCCAGGTCTCGTCCGCGTAAGGAAGTGAATCGCTGCTGCTATAGCATAATAAACATGTTCTATAAGGAAGTTAAATGTATTTACCTTCTCAAAAAACTAGGTTAAAAGGTAACTTCATCTGCCTGTAAGCGCTTGCTTGTAAAA
Organism: Aptenodytes patagonicus; assembly: GCF_965638725.1. Taxonomy (NCBI): domain Eukaryota; kingdom Metazoa; phylum Chordata; class Aves; order Sphenisciformes; family Spheniscidae; genus Aptenodytes; species Aptenodytes patagonicus. The sequence goes on along the minus strand of NC_134955.1, from coordinate 29,229,531 downwards.
AAATCAGCAAAGCTGTAACAAGAGGTTGAAATCTTGAACCTGGCAACTCCAAGTACGAAAAAGAGTGTACATTATTTAGTGGGAAATAATCAGCCATCGGAATAATATTGCTAGTGTCCTACTGAATTCAGTATCTCTGGAAGTATTTTTAATTGAGATTGATTTTTTTTTTCCCTAAAAGATCAGCTTTAATTCCAGCAGGAATTAATTCAGGGAAGCTCAAGGCTGGTGCTGTGCAGGAGACCAGGCTACATTGTCACAACAGCTCCAATTAGCATTATAACCTGTTCATTACCACCTTTACCCTGAAATTTCTAAATCACCTACAACTTTAAATCACCTTCCCCCCAAAGCAGAGCATCCCTGTGAGGCAGGTAGGCAGGCATGGCTATGGCAGAGTAACTCTGCCGGTCAGGTTTTGCTCCTAGGCAAGCCTTTATTCAAAGCACTTGTCAGAACCATTGCCATGCGGTAGACAAGCTCTGCCTAAGGACATTGACCAGCACAATGCTCACAGAACTACCTGATTATTTGAGAATAAATCACTTTTATTTTGGAATACACTGTCAACACCAGGGAGTTTTATTGGCAGAGCTGAACGAGCTATTCTGGTCAATTCTCCCATGCAGACGTGCCATACATGTGGGATAAGGCTGGAGAATAATCCCCCAGGAGAAGCGATGAACATTTTATTGATTGGGATGTTTCAAACTTGTGCAGGACAAAGCAATCTTCTATGATTGTCCACTGAATGAGCAGACAAGATGGAATTGAGGGTTGGGTTTTTTTCCATCTCTAATTTCTGTTTCGTTTAGAGAAGACATTTTGAACAACACTAGCAAGTGGCGGGGGGGGGGAAGATCTATATCCGCTCTGATTCTGCCAGAGGTGCTGTCACACTTGCAACGTTAGTGATAGGAGAGGTCATTTCCTTGAAATCCAAGACAAATGTGTGATGCTGAAGCCACAGGTATGTGTAACAGGCCACGGGGACCTCTAGAACCAACCCAGCACCCCACACCCAGGCTGTTCGCTTTCTTTTTCTTACCCGACTGATGCTGTTTGCGGGAGAAGCACTGGACCAGGCACTGGAAGGAGGTGGATGGGAAGAGGCGCAGGATAGGAAGCTTGCAATGAGTAAGTGCTAGCTGCACTTCTAGCAGCAGGATCAAAGCATGGCTGAGCTACAGGAGACACTGGTCGGTCATTTCCAGCACATCGATAGCAGCTTTCCCTGCCTTGATGCCAGCCCCTCTGCAGAGTCATGAACTCTGCTGTTTCCACGGCAGGAGCTGCAGGCCTGCGTCCACCTGCTCTCACGCCCCGTGTGCGCTCGGGCAAACACCATGCACCGCTGCGGCTCTCCCAGCTGCCTGCCCAGGCAGGCAGAGCAGGGAGGTCAGTGAGGTGAGGAGGCAAAACTCGCTTGGGGTTGCAAGGGCTCTATCAGGCTGGAAAGGTGCCTGGTAGCCCATCATAAGGTGCAGGGGTGAGAGCTGGTGCTCAGGACGTACCCAGAGCTCTCCATCACCCTGCGGGGCGCTTGGGCAGTCCAGAGCAAATACCCAGGCACCAACTTCCTCTGTCCAGAGGGAACGTGATTCCCACCAGCGCCCAGGTGCTGTTTACAAGGGAAGGGCTGTGAGGAAAGGTGACATCTTTTACTAAACCAACTGATGCAGCTGGGGGGAAAAAAAAACCATGTGATTTCAAAGATTTGAGAAAAGCATATCATGCCTGAAACATTTTCCAGCCACATCAACTGGTCTAATGAAATGCATCATTTCTCTCCCCACAACCCCTGCTACACTTCTGTCCTTCACAACTGCAAGAGCACAGCTGCTATGAGGGCAATTAACACCACTGGCCTTGCCTCCGAAATCCCCTTAATTGTGCCCTCTGCGAATTGCTGGGCCTCAGGACATTGCAGACCAGGTATTTTGCAGCAGTCTCAGCTGAAATAAGGAGTGGGAGATCGTACTGACCAATGTTTGACACTGAGCTCACTGTTGCCTCCCCCACCACATGGAATCTGGTATTAATTTTAATTTGTTTCGTCCTGTCCAGCAGTTTGAATTCACAACATGCTAGAGTTTGGTACTGAAAAGGCTCCTTTGTTATAAAGCATCATCAAGAGAAGGTGGGACCTTTTGGCATGTGAGTATGGGCAGATGGGTCTCTTACACCTGGAATGATGATTTGGGACTGTGGGATAACTGCTTTAGGAGGAGGGCGTGTGCAGCTTACCCCAATACCCAGACTACCTTGAAAGTAGTTAGTTCCTGTATTGCTTGCAATGTAGCAGGGTGGTGCAGAGTTCAGCACAGGCTGCAGACGAGTACCAGAGTAGTTAATCGCATTGGCAGCGGCATTCCCCTGAATAGATTTCAAAGTTAACGCTGCAGGAAGGGGAGTAAGGCAGCCGACACGTCCCCGTACTGTCCTTATGAGCTGTTTGCAGGTGTTACCATGTCTACTTCATTCAGGTCGTATCGGGAAGGTTTTATTTACCTCCACAAAAATGCAAACTTTATTTCTGTAAATAAGGCTTAGGCAGCAGAGCACAGACCTGTACTTTGTGGCAGGCTGCGGACAAAATCCGTGTTAGAAAATCACTGAATGTACAAGACCCAGATCTCATTTGCTCCAACCAGCACACGAAGGACACTGATACGAGCTAGCGGAGCAGGCATTGCTCCCGACGCAGGGGCCGCTACCAGTTACCTCCTTCATGCCCCGGCCCTGCCGCCCACTGCCCAGTGCCGCCGGCCAAAGACGGTGCCGGTCACCTCGCCTGGCTGCTATTAACTACCATGAACTCCTGCTATGTCGCAGCACTTCCCCAACGGCCCCTGCAGCAAGGCCTTCACTTCTGGCTGCACGGGGGTGCATGAAGAATCGTGCCCAGTTCACTGTTCCTCGCTAAATTGCCCCGGTTGCTCATTGCCCTCGCTGCCCCCGGCAGCAGTCCCCGGCAGCGGTCCCCGCCGTGCTCCCCCGCCTGCCGCGGCCTGGCCCGGGGCGGGGCGGCGGGGCCGGGCCGGGCCCTCCCCCGACATGGCGGCGCGGCCGGGCGGCCGGGGAGGTGCGGAGCGGCGCCCGCGGGGCGTGAATAAAGGGCGGCGGGCGGGGCCGCGGCGCTCTGGGAAACACGGGGCCGGCGGCGGGTGAGCGGGTGAGCGGGGCCGGCGGCGGGAGGGGGGGGCCGGCGGCGGGGGGGGGGGCGGGCGGGCCGGGGTTGGCGGCGGCTGACGGCCGGCGGCTGACGGCCCCTGCCCGCCATGACCAGGGTGCAGCTGACGCGGACGGGGATCTTGCGGATGGCGCTAGGCGGCGGTGCCGCCGACCCGCTGCTGCCGGCGGAGGGCGGCGGGGGCCGGCGGGCGCCCTTCCTGCTGCGGGCCCTGCGCATCGCCGTGGTGGTCTGCCTCTACTGGTTCACCTCCATCGCCATGGTCTTCCTCAACAAGTACCTGCTGGACAGCCCCTCGCTGCGCCTCGATGCCCCCCTCTTCGTCACCTTCTTCCAGTGTGCCCTGACAGCCGCCCTCTGCTTGGGCCTCAGCCTGGGGACAGCCTGTGGGCGCCCCTGCCCCGGCCTGCCTGCCCTCCGCCTCGACCCCAAGGTGTCCCGCAGCGTCCTGCCCCTCTCTGCCGTCTTCATTGGCATGGTCACCTCCAACAACCTCTGCCTGAAGCACGTCGGCGTAGCCTTCTACAACGTGGGGCGCTCCCTCACCACTGTCTTCAACGTGCTGCTCTCCTACCTGCTCCTCAAGCAGACCACCTCCGTCTATGCCCTCCTGGCCTGCGGAGTCATCATAGGTGAGGGGGAACGAGAGGGGGCTGCACCCACCCTACGGCTGGCCCCATAACCTCAGAGTGCCAGAGGTGGGGTGTCTTCCCCTTGGGAAACCATCCCCACCTGCACGGCAGCTCCCTGGTGAGGTGGGGTAGCTCAGGGCTTGTGCCTTGCTCTGCCTTGGACAACCCGCTTCGCATGTCTGGAGCATGTAGGTAACGGGTAACTCGTTAAGAAAGGAAATTACTCTTACTTTACCATGGCTCCTTTTTCCTTTGAGCACTAAAACCTGTCTATTCTCTGATGAAGTTTAACTTGCCTTACCTTTTTTGTCCCCACAAAGGCCATAAAACAGCAGGTGGCTTTCTCCCTGTTCTCAAGTGCTTATTGATTATTAACTTTGGTAACAATAACAGTATTTATGTCTGCACCATTGGGACCATACAATGGAGCCAGCCAATTCAGACAGGCTGAATGCATGTGATGAAGGGTTAGCTGATCAAGCCAAGCGTAAAACACCACCAGAAGATCTGGTTGTGTGGTTAGGATGTAGGGCAGGGCATTGACTGGCTTAACAGGAATTGCTTACAAGTCTTTCATGCCAAAGGCCAAAGGCTACCTTCCACTGGAGGGCCATTTAGATGCCAAGAATTGTGAAATGTTGACTTCAGTCCAATTCCAGATGGACATGCGTTCACTTTGGTGCTTAGACAAGCAGATGGACTCAGATGAAAATGAGACAAGAGATTCTCCTCTCCACAGAAGAGGTGAACAGGAACTGAACTACTGTTTTTTCCACCCGAGCGATGCAAGCAATTGCCTTCAGCTAGTCTTGTGTTTGAGTATTGCCCAGGACTATGGCAGCCTTGCAGGGTTTCTCTTAAGATTCTCTCCCCCGGCTCCATCTCCTTTTGCTGTGGGAGCATTGCCCATATGCCTATAGCAGCGTAGCTGAGCATCCTCTGTGGCCTGACACAAAGCCCTTCCTGTCTGTGCATTGAACCCATTTGTATTTGGGTTTAGTTTAAAACACTAGCTGCTTTGCAGGCAACTTCCCAGACAGCTTCCAGCATGAAGCAGCTAATGGAGAGGCGGTGCAGCGCTCCTTCAGTAGCTCATCTCCCCTTCTATGTTTTGCTTATGAGCTGGATGGGGAGAGGTCTCCCTCAATGCCGTGGAGACACAAAGCCTGTAGCTCCTGTTTCGGAGGTGATTAGAGTGCATTACCCATCAAAGAAGGTTAACATGTTGAAGATAACTGCACTCAGTTTCTGCCTTGTGATCTTTTTTTGATCAAGGTTCTTAATATTACATCCATGTGTTTACTACCTTTCCATCTTATTTTCTGACCGATCTTTCCCTTCCTGTTAACAGCGCAACAAAACCTGTGAGGCCTTTTTTTTTTTTTTTTAAAAACCTTGAGGAATATTTCTTGCTATCTGTGTGTCAGTTTGCTACCTTTTCAATTAAAAAAAAAAAATCATATGGTCTCCTGAAAATGACCTATACAGAAAGAGCAGCTTTAACTTTAGTTCATGGCTCTTTGGAATAATAGTTTCTAAACTCATGCTGCCTGCTCAGTGTGGGAATCAGTCCTCTGAGATTGAGTGATAGCACCATAAATTACCTGTACTCCCAAAATAAATCTTCCCAGGACACTAGTCATGACAGTTTGTGGGTTCACTTAACAGAAAGGGGAAGCCCTTAAGCCTGTCTCTGCTTGCGGTTGTTCAGTATAAGGTAGATGATGGATTGCTGACTGTATGTTTTGAGTCCTTCAGCAGTTGTTCAGATGACATCTGATTTGTTTGGTTGCAGGTGGCTTCTGGCTGGGTGTTGACCAGGAAGGAGCAGAGGGCACTCTGTCATGGACAGGTATATTCTTTGGGATCATAGCAAGCCTGTGTGTCTCGCTCAATGCCATCTACACCAAGAAGGTGCTGCCTGTGGTGGATGGTAGCATCTGGCGCCTGACCTTCTACAACAACGTCAATGCTTGTGTCCTCTTCTTCCCCCTCATGATGCTGCTGGGCGAGTTCCGCACCCTCTACCACTTTGACAAGCTGGGGAGCCCCAGTTTTTGGGGCATGATGACCCTGGGAGGAGTGTTTGGCTTTGCCATTGGGTATGTGACCGGACTTCAGATTAAGTTCACTAGCCCACTCACCCACAACGTGTCTGGGACAGCCAAGGCCTGTGCCCAAACAGTGCTGGCTGTTATCTACTTTGAGGAGACAAAGAGCTTCTTGTGGTGGGCGAGTAACTTGATGGTTCTGGGGGGCTCCTTCGCCTACACGTGGGTGAAAGGGCTGGAGATGAGAAAGGTACAAGAGGATCCTAATGTCAAAAGCAGCGAAAGAAATGAGACTGGTGTGTAAGCAGCTCCTGCACCTCCATTTCTGTGCCCAAGGGGTTAACCTTCGGTGCTCCTTGCTTCCTGGGGAGAAGAAAAGCAAGGAGCGGGAAAAAATTAACCTGCAAAGTGTATGGGGAACTGTGTCAGGAACTAGAGCCAAAGACCTAACTGAATTGTGTTTTATCCATGGGATCTCACCCTGTATCGGAATTGGGGAGAGCATATGTTGTAGAGAGCAATCAGGTTTTTTGTGATCGTTTTTTAAAATGGATGTTGATACTGACCTAATCCGGGCAATTTGCATCTCTGGGTGGGTGGGGTCATAGCAGACAAAGACCGGGATGGGAGCTTTGTGTAGTTAGGGATCTAGAATTAACTGAATGAATGCAGTCCGAAGTTATAAAATCCTGAACTTCTGTGTAAGGAAGAGGCAGGTAGCCAGAGTTTTGGGGATATACTCCAGTAAATGGTTCTGCTGTAAAAGGATTGGCAACAGCCATTCTTCCTGTTGCCCCATTCAATGCAAAGGATGGGAAATTCCCTCCCTTCTGGTTCTGTACAAGCCTAAGCAACAGCAGTGCCTCCAGATCTCCTTTCCAAAGAGTCCGTATCACATCCTGCTGATGTCTCTTCTGTGTTTCTCTCCACCTGGTTTCTTAGTTCGGGAAATCATGTTAAGAAGCAGCAGTGAAACTTCTCATTCCCTCTGCCCTGTGTCCTGTGAGGGAGAGCATGCTCCCTCAAGTGGCCTTTCTCAGGGAGGAGCGAGCTTGGCCTCTGCCTCTCTCAGTGACAGGCAGGAGGGGAAAAGTTACTCTGAAGCACTTGCTTCTGTAGGGTGGAGATAGATCCCAGTTCACGGGGTTCTCAACACTTGTCCTCTTTACCCTCTGTGTAGGGGGTAGGTTTGTGTTTGAAAATGGGGTTCCTACTAATTTGGCTTGTTTCAGGGGACTTATTCCATACCTACTGTGGATCTCCTCTGGTGTTTGCAGTTTGTCTTTTGGCTCATTCCTTTTAAACAACCCCCCATGGCCAGCTCAGTGAATCCTTCACCCCAAAAAATCCTAGTTTTGCTCAGCTGCATCAATCCCTTTACTTGAAACTTGCTGCTGAACAGTTAATTCTGCAGAAATCTCTGCCCCTCCATCTGGTCTCATGCAAGTGCCACCTGAAGTTGCTGTACAGCTGTGATTTCTGATCCCGGGGCTCAGCAGCAACATCCTATGGTCAGCTGTGATGTTGCATCAGCTTTCTAAACCCCTGGCCCCTTTATATTTAAAGGGTTATTTGAACCGGGATGCTGGGCAGTTGATGTGGCTGCTTCGTACCCTGCCCCATGGATCATACGTGTTATACCCTGCCCCCGTGTGTAATGTCTGGCCGCTCCTACAGAAGGACACTCCATTTCTGCCCAGAATATGTTCCTGTCTAATTTCGGGGGGCTCCTGCTCCGGGTTTCATGACGACAGGTACCGGTGCAGGGTGCCGTTTGGGGTCCTTGAATTTTTTTTTTTTTTTTTTTTTTTTTAATGGGATCTGACCTTTTTAATGTTGCACGTACTGACTTGTAACGGCCAAATCTGCTGAATAAAGTCGGGGGTCGCTTTCTGGGCCTGATGAGGGGTGGGAGCGACGTTTGCAGCGCGTATCGCCGTGGCGGGGGGGGGGGGGGGAGGGGGAGGGGAACGGGGACGGACGGCGCGGCGACACCCCGCTGCGCCCAGCTCCGGGCGTGGCCGCTGGGGGGCGGCAGAGCGCCTTTACAGTCTCGCCCCTGCGCGCCGCCCGCTCCCGCCCCGCGGCGCTGATTGGCTGTCGCCGCGCACGCGGCGACAGCCAATCAGCGCCGCGGGGCGGGAGCGGGCGGCGCGCCGGGGCCGCGGCGGCAGTCGGCAGCGATGGCGGCGGCCGCTCCGGTCCCGGCTCCGGCCCTTTGCCGCTCGGTCCATTGGTTCCGCCGCGGCCTTCGTCTCCACGACAATCCGGCGCTGCAGGAAGCGCTACGTGGCGCCGCGTCCTTCCGTTGCATCTATATCCTGGACCCCTGGTTCGCCGCTTCCTCCGCCGTGGGCATCAACCGCTGGCGGTGAGTGGGCTGAGGAGGCGCCGGGCCCTCAGGCCGCGGGTGGGCCCGTGGGTGGACCGGGCAGACTTCGGGACGCGCCAGGTGTGGGTAGGAGCGACGGGACTGGCGGTGGGGAGGGCTCCCGCGGCAGTGGGAGCGCTTTTAGGTGCAGCGGCTGGGCCGTGTCGGTCAGGCCGCCGCCGCAGCAGCGGGAGCAGCACACGCTGCCTCGTCCGGCCTGGCCCGCGTATTGCTCCCCCCGGTCCTCTCCGTGCAGCAGAGAGGTTGCCTTCCCCGGTTGGCCTCTCCACGGTTTTCACAGCGGTGTTGCCTGACTGTGTGGGAGAGCGCCTTGAACTTTATGTGATGTCGTTAGACTTTCTCCTTACAAGCTGGCTGAACGTACGACTGAGGGATGTTTCGCTTCAGGAACACTTTTTCCTGAATTCAGAGACGCGCAAAGAGCCCTCAGAGCTGTGTGACCACACCGCGCCTTCCCTCTGCCCTTCAGCTGCTGAGTGTGTGTAGGCCTGTGCGCACGCGGGCCTTCTTCCCATCCCCCAGATTTTTACGGAAATACACTTTGGCTGCTGCTAGGAAGGTAGAGATGAAGCTGTTTGCGCTCTTCCCCTCCCTACAAATGGAAGAATGTATGCGGTGAGTCGTGTCTGTGCAGAGAGCAAGACCTTATGTACTGGTAGCCAGTAACATTACATAACACTATTCTGTCAGGTCTCAGCTGCCTAAACATTTGGAAACCCAATCCAGGTAGGGATTCTTCTCTACAAGTCTCCCCTGCATACAAGCGAAGCAGATCTCCCCCTGCCCTCGCACTACCCCATCAAGGGGGTTCTGGACAGGACAGCCACCTGACTAAAAATCCTTTAAAGTACTCTTTGAAATGTCACGTGGCTGTGTGTGTAAGGTTAGGGAGACTGTAGTTGTAACTGATTGCCTCTGTTGTACACCTTCATCTTAGAGGAATGGGATAGCGTGGGTGATTTCTAAGCATTTCTAGAACCCACATCAGAGGATGGCTTAAACATCGTAAATGTGCAGAAATGACCACAATGTAGATGTGCAAATTACAGAAAATTGTGGATTCTGTTACTGCTTAGTATCCTAGGAGCCTGAAAAGATGTTTCAATAGACCAGACTTTCTACAGGCAGCAGCAGACAGAAATGCCTTTCACATGCTGCTGTTGTTGCTAACTGTCCTCATTTGGAAGAACCAAAGCAGTGCCCCCACAAGACTAGTTCCTGATCCATTCAATCCTTGTTTGTTTCAACCAATATTGTGGAGGGAGGGAAGCAGGTAGTGGTTTTATTTATGTTGTAGTCATGGAATATATGAGCAGGTGAAGTTTTTAAAAATAATGTTTTCTTGGAGGTGTGTACCTACTGCAGATGTCAGAAATTAGCACCACTGGCTGTTAGGCAAAAATGTATTAGCCAGTTACTTATATTTACCGGAGTTCCATTGGTTCCCATTGGGAACCTTGGCTTTGTTTTGCTATTTTTTTTAGTGCAATTACTTGTATTCAGAGTTCTGTGCTCCAAAAGCAAGTGTTTGTGTTTTATCTAGCTCCCAGAAATTTATCATGATGAAAATCCCTTATTATTTAACTGCACAGCGTGTGTGAGCCATATAGGACTAACCCTTGTTTAATTTTTAGATCACATTGGAACGCTGATATTCCTATTTAATAGATGGAAAGTGGGCTGGGGGTAGGGGAGTGGTTTGTTTAGATTACCCGGACCTGGTTCTGGGTCTTCTTGTACTGTGATACTGGGCCCTTCTTTCCATGAACCCCGAGTCCCTTTCTCCCTCAGGAAGTGCAGAGGGAGCTTGTTCTATCTCAAAGCTTGTGGTTCACGTTATGGGCAGTGCAGTTGAGGAGAGAGGAAGCACCCAGTTTGCAGGGCGATTGTAGCTTAGTTTTCCTATTAGCTGTGTGTGGTCTTAAGGGAGCTGATGCAGATACTCATGTCTTGCAGGTCACGCTGCAGAGTGGGCATGTAGGAACGAGGGAGAGGTAGAGGTTGGCAGGCTCACTTACAAAGGGTTGCAAGTTTGCCAGCAGTGCCATGTGCTGTCACAGAGATTAAAGTTTTAAAGCTGGTGTCTTTTACAGAGTTAGACAAAACGAAGTGAAGTTATGACGTAGATGGGGTGACGTGTGGCTGTGAAAGCAAAGATGATACGTTTGATGTTTTATAGCATAGTGGGGGATCAGTAAGACATGCGATTAAATGCAAAAAGCACTTAAATGCTTTTTTACAGTTTTGGGGTGGGAAGGAATACATTAATGTCTTGGCATGCTCTCGTCTTTGCATCTTCATGGTAGAAGATAAATTGCAGTTCTGTTTGCAGGTATTCTAAGTACAGATAGTTCTTGCCTTGGGAGATCTTGGTGCTCAGTCTATTGCTACTGATGAGCTATTTCTCTGCTGTGACATTGCCTATTTGTAGCCAGAACTGTAAAACTTGCACGGTTCTTGTTGTAATTCATTACCTTCCTTGGAGTAGTGTATCAACATCTTTCTACTTCGTATGCAAAATCCCTCCTGCCCCAGAACCCATGAAAGAATATACTGTAGTGAATTGTATGGTTTATGCTTTTCTCCATGTCGTAATGTGGAGAGAGCAGCTGGCAGGGGGTGCTGCCAGCTCTGAGAGAGAACATGGGAAGGGGGTTGCAGGAAGAAGAAAATCCTGGAAACCTCTTGCATCTGGACAAGCAGAACATGCATATGAATGGCTGGGAGCTGGCTGGTGCTGCAATCTCATAGCAGTTGGTAGACAGACCAGGGATGAATACGAATTCTTGTTTTCTGTTTCTTGTCCTAACTTTCAGTTTGATTTGGTGATGCAGGCTTGCTGGAATTCCATGCAAATTCTCCTCGTTTGTCTTTTAGCTGTAACCGGACTGACTGACAGTAACTGCTCTTGTTTCTTCTCTGCAGATTTCTGCTCCAATCTCTGGAAGATCTGGACAACAGTTTAAGGAAACTCAACTCTCGCTTGTTTGTTGTGCGAGGGCAGCCAACAGATGTCTTCCCAAGACTCTTTAAAGTAAGACAATAAAGTAATTTTCTGGAGCATAGTGAAGAAAAACTGATGTCCCGGTGCTATCCTTGTTTTCACTCACTAATGATTTGCTAGTTGTTGGAGATCTCCTTGGCTTCTCTTTAACTATAACTAATTCTTCACTATAACGAACTTCTCTTTAACTACAACTAACTTTAACTACTGTCCATAAGGGCCAGCTTGGGAGCCAGATACACTCTTGAACTCAGACTTGCGAAGAAATTTAGTAGTAGGTTGTAACCTAGTACCAGGTGCTTGAGCTTCTCTTTTTGGGTGGTGGTCTTTGCCTTTGTTTCTATAAGTCAAGCCTCCCAGGGTTGCACTGTAACACGCTGACTCCTCTGTGTTGAGAGCTTCTTCCCTACTGGCCATTTTCTTCCTGCAGCTTTTACTCAGGAAGACTGCTATGTCCGTACACCTTTACAGACAACTGAAAAAGCATATTGATCTGTATGTGAATTGCAAATAGGACTTTGTGTTAAAATTTCAAAATTTAGAAGGTTTTATGTTAGCTGACCTTCCTTTTCTTCTTCTGTTCAAGGCTGCAGTTCATTTAGCTCAGCAGCAGAATACAACTTGGGTCCAAGCTTCCTGCTAATGTACCATTTAGGATGGTGGAATATGCAGTGACCTCAGTGGTCGATGATGGATTAGTGGGATACGTTTCTAAAGTGATATGTCAGTGCTGCAGACTGTGAGAGAGACAGGGCCGGCAAGAGCATCTACTTGAATATCAAGGTTCCTCAAGCAGTATCATTCTTCTCTGTCCTGCTCTAAGATTATATTTCCCGTTGTCTTTGAAGCTTTTTGATGGTGTCTTTGCTAGAGTGACAAAGCTAAAGGAAAGAAACATGGTTCACGATAGTCTTATGAGTTGGGTTTGTCATGTGGACTGTACCTTACATACGGTTGACAGAACTAGCGTCCCCAAAGCCTGTTACAGACCAGCTGCTGAGAAGGAGGTAAACGTGAATCTATACCCTCCTGCTGCAAATGGTTCTGATGTGTATTTTCTGGAGGAGGGCAGTACTGGGGAGGGGAATCGGACTATGCAGGTCAGAAGGGGCACTGATACTTATTTTGGCCTCCGCATCTTAACACATGACACAAACTATGTGCTGCTTTTAGCCTTTTCAGAGTCTGGGTTATTTTTGTCTTTTGATCTGCAAATAAGTTCTGGCTAGTAGTAGTCCATGCCCTCCTTATTTTAGTTCAAGGTATTCACAGGATAATTAAAACTTTGTTGGAGAAAAATGTCCGCTTTGGTCAAAGAACAAAAAGTAGTTGGCAGAGTCTGAGGTTTGAGAGGTGGTTGTGGAATCAGCCAGACCTACTTTTTGCTGCAGTCTGTTTTGCCTGGGCAGGTGAGTTGATGAATATCTTAGATGTGCTGTAACAGAGCCAAAAAGAATGTGGGGTTTTTTTTGTGCTATTACATGGTAAACGTATGGCTTTCATGGGAATTCAGGCCTCTCCAGAGCTGCTGCACTGAACAGTGAATTAGCAGCAGCTCATGCCTTGCTGTCAGCTGTTGTGCAGAGGACAGTTACGTCACATGTGGTAATGCAACACTTGGACCTAATATAATTTCTGCTCTTGCTGCCAGCAGCTGAGATATGTTGTTGATAACAGTTGCTGCAAAGGCACTATTATGCATGGATATCGTGAGAAGTATACTTGTTAGCTCTGTGTTAACCTTTGCAGAGGTTTTTTGTCTCACTTCCTCTGAACAAACATCTGTAATTTTACCTCTTCTGTCAAAGAAAAGTGTGTCATTTGTTCACTGAAGTTTGCTCACAATCCCTTTGGTGTGTGTTTTTTTTCCCTACAGTTTTTCTTTGCTATAGGCTAGATACTAAGTCAGTCATGACTTTTCTTTTGTATATCTGCAGCAATTTATTGTCATACAGTTTACTGTTTTCTGGTTGGTTGTGCTCTGCTTCCTGTGTGCTACTGTAGCACATAGAGTGGTGGGCTTCTCAAAACTGTAGGAAATATCTGAATTTGAAGTTTTGTATTCTTACCTAAAATATCTGTTAGCCTTAAATGTTTTTTTATTCCATTCCTTTCTTTCAAGGCAGTAATGTATGTTTATTCAAGACCAAAGCCATCTTTTCCAAGCCTTCCAGCTGATACTGTCTTTCTTATAAAAGAAAAGAAAGGTTAAAATGAAGCTGTTAAATCACATAGGAGCAGGGCAGGGTCTGGAACACGTCTGTTTGCCCCCATATTGTCATGTTCTTATTTTGAAAAAGGACTGGAGGACCTCTCTTGAGATGTACATTCAGTGGTACATAACTGTTTTAGTTGTCTGTCTTTCCTAATATTAATTTTAGGATTTAATCTGAAAGTTTAGAAAAGAAGGGGGCTTGTACAGTTGTTTTCTGCTTCTAAATTCCCTTCCTCATCTTTGGTGTTATTTTTTAACGGTCTTTAGTGAACTAATCACATCTGTTCTTTGTGCTTTGTTTCTGGTTCCGAGGTAGAAAAGACTGTCCTGTATATACAGAGGTGACTTAAACTGTTCCACTTGGAGAATTTGGTTCACACCTTAGTTGTGTGAGGGGTTTTTTAAGTGTCTCTATAGATTTCTGGCTGTGTTTGACTAAAGTGTTTGCTAAACAAATCTGTGGGCTGCTGCTCTGCTTGATGGATGTCTCAGGAGGGTCGCTGTGGAAACCATTAAACCTCTTCTCATAGGATTCATTTTCTGAGGAAAACTAGGACATAGTCTTTGAGAGCAAACTGTGCTCTGGAAAAGCCTGGAAGAGGCTGAATGCTATTTCATAAGGCCTATTCCATGTAATCTGTGTGAAGATACAGAATAGGTGCATGGCACAACTAGCATGAAATAACTCTCCAAAGGCAGGACTTTAATTTAAATCTGAATTGCAGTATCATACTCTTATTGTGCTGACCAGAAAGGTTCACTCAGTTGCCATCCTTTGTCCTGCGTTTCCCACTAACTTGTTTTTTGCTGTTTGGGTTGGACATTGGGCCTCTATTATGTGATGGCTTTAAAGAAGACATTGGAAAAAACTTAGAGTGTATTGGTTTTACTTAATGATAGTCTCCACATAAAAATACGGGGTTTTGACCAGAACTTGTATTGAAAGAGTTCTCCGAAATGCTTTCTCTGCAAATGCTGGAACGGGATGGTAGGGTTACTTTTGGACAGCATGTGTAGCCAAACAAGGTGGTGTTAGGTTTGGGGACTGAGCTGTAACCTAAGAACATTAGCAGTGAAGAACTCAAACCTCCTCTTACGTGTTTTAAACCTAACATATAGGAATTTGCATAGCAGATGCGATGTTTGCTAGAGCTGATAAAATTGTTGATTCTTTGGTTATCTTGACTCCAGACTGCTGTTCCTCACAGGAACCTTGTCTAAGCTTCCAGGACTTAACACTGGCCAGGGATTCTGACATCCTTGTTCGTAATTGCACTGGTTAGAAAGAGTCTTCTGTTTGACAGTTGTGTGTATTGTGTTTCTTGCAGGAATGGGGAGTCACTCGTCTCACCTTCGAATACGACTCAGAGCCGTTTGGTAAGGAGAGGGATGCAGCTATCGTCAAACTGGCCAAGGAGGCTGGCGTGGAGGTGGTGATAGAGAACTCCCACACCCTCTATGACCTGGACAGGTACGGGGAGAGCAAGGGCAGAGGTGCTGCCTGGGCTAGGCTGGGATTATCGTGTCTGGAAAGACTTCAGTCTCCTCCATTACGTTGATCGCTATACGTTCATCGCTGTCATCCTGTGTGAGTCTAGAAGGTGTCAACAGGATTACTCTGCGCACTCGCACTTTTGATTAGAGCACGTCAAAGTGCTGACAATGGCATGAATGTACAGAAAGGTGTTGCCTCAAGCTTATTAAATTGTACTTGACAGTCATTTAAGTTGCTCAGCTGTGTCCTATTGATTGCTCTCCTTGAGCATGTCCTCACTGCATGGACTGCTTTTTTTGCTTCATTGTAATAAAGATAGTTGAGTTGTTGTCTCAAACGGGTTATGAAAGCAGGGCTTTTAACTGATGGATGTGCTAGGACAGCTGGAAGAAGTAAAACAAGGTAGATTGGGGCAAACTTGCCTTATTCTAAAACCTGAATGCCTTGTCTTTGTTGTGTATTTGCTATGGGGGAGCCTTTCCTTTATGTTGAGTTTTATATATTTACTTATATATATAATCTCCATATATATGAGATCTCCTTAAATAGTGGAGACAGTCTTTCAGCTAAGACTCAAAGGTATGCTTGATTTCAACCATGTTTCAGTATTATTCTTATAGGTTGCTTGCTTTTTTTTTCGCCCTTTTATTTTTTTCGGATGACTTGTGCCAGTAATGCTGAGTGTAGATTTCCTCCTATAAATCTTTAGCATCCATAATTTCCTATGGGAAGGAGCTTTGCAGTGTGGGAATGTTTGTCTTTGGAGTGAGGAGGATTCTTCTTGAACCTGTCTCGTGAGCAGACACTGCTTTCTAATTTTTGCATTAGAAGAGACCATGAATACTTATATGAATACATCCTCACCCCTTCAATGTCAATGTCCTTCACGTCCTTCCTCATGTCATCTTTGTCTTTTCCAAGGTGGAGAGTCCTAGTTTACTTAAGTTTTCAGGTGGAATCTGTTCCATATCTCTTCTAAGTTTGTCACCTTTCTTTATACTTCTGGCTATTCCTAGAGATGGAGAGCAGTGGTGAAAACTGTAGCTAGTGTTCAAAATGCGGGAGCGACTTGGATTTGTATAGTGCTATAATGTTTCCTGTCTTCTAATAGTCGCTAGCATTCTTTTTGCTTTTTCTGAGTGCTGCTAAGCACTAAACTGATGTCTCGGGGCTTTCTTCCAGAATGATCATAGCTATTTGAGAGGCTGCTACTATAAAAGTAAGTTTAAGATTGCATAGCCATGCATATGGAGAAACAACATGACCAACACTGCATTTCATCTGATATTTTTGTCAGCTGGTCATGTGGTGTATAGGGAAATTTATAAGTTGCCTTTCATTTTTAGCTATCCCAGATAGCTTCTTGCGTCATAAACTTTATCATCATGCTCTTTTTTTGTCCCTTCCCAGATAATTTATGAATAATGTTGAGCAGCACAAGCCCTAGCTCAGCTCTGTGTAGGATTTCTCCTCCTGTTGAAAAAATGGATTCCTACTCTGTCCTGTATCTCAAAGAATTTTCTGTCTGCAGGGATCTTTTCCTTTATCCCAATTTATCTTGGTTTCTTTAAAAAATTTCAGTAAGGGATCTAGTCAGATGGCTTCTGAAAATCCAGGTATAGTATATCAACTGCATCTCCCTTGCCCCAGGCTCAAATGTCACTAATAGATTTTGAGGCACAACTTCCCTTTACCAAGGCCAAATTAACCCTCCAAGCATATTGCATATACCCATGCATTCACTGATTCCATTAGTATTTTCTACCCGTCTGCCTAATGCACATATCAGGCTTTCTATTCTGTCATCCCTTTGATGCCTTTGAAATGCTTTTTAAATCTGGAGTCATATTTGCCTTTTTTTTCCTCATAGTATTAGGGCAGTTTTAAGGCAAGCATTACATGCAGCAGCTATTAGTTTGGGTATTTCTTGATGTCCTTTACAACTCCAGGGTAAATGGTCCTGGCAAGCTGGTGCTGTTCAAGCATAGCTTTGTTTTGTGGCATTTCTTCCTGACCTCCCAGTCTGTGACATCTCCTGATACATTTCCTTAAAGAGATTCAGAGGGGCAGCCTCCCCAAATACCTCCATAGTGAACACACGTGCAAAACTAAATGCATGATTCTTTGCTGTGGTGTTACAGTCTCTGCTTTTTTTTATGACTTGATCGCCTCTTGGCCCTATAAATATCCTGGAGTGTCTGTAAAGGGATTTTTTTTTTTTTTTTTTTTTTTTTTTTTTTTACTATATGCTTTTTTTTAAAAAGGTTTCTCAAACTTTCATTTAGGTTGGGAGGTGCAAGGAGGCTGCTTTTGTGGCTTTTAATTTCACCTACCAATTTGGGTTTTTTCTGTCTTTATTTTGCCTTCATTTTTCTGAAGGATTTTGCCTTCTATTATCTTTGATGCTATTCTTTAATTGTTTTGACTTTTGTGATCTTTCTGAAATCTTTTTTGATGGTTTGTGTGCATTTGTTGAATTTCTTTTTTCCCCAACGTCATCTTCAAATCACCTCTGTGTTGCCTGTCAGTGTTTTATGTCTCAGCTTGTTCTTTTTGCTTAGCACGCTTCCTTATTTTTATGCGTTTCTCTTCTTGAAATAAAAACCATTATGGTATTGTTGCTCCTGGAAGGATGTTAAATTGATGCATGCCAAAGTCACAGTTAGAGCAGGCAAGTGATAACTAACATTTTCAGCTATACCTTAGCGCTGCCTAAGACCAAATCATGAATTGCCTTTCCTTGTGGGTTCCTGATCAACTGTTCCATGGAGCAGTCATTTATGGCAACTAGAAAATTGATTTTTGGCAGGTGGTGGGGTGTCACAGCTACCCAGTCTGCGTGGAGGCAGTTGAAGTCTCCAGTTACTCTGACATTTCCTGGTTCTTGGCATCTCTGAGTCAGTTTCTCAGCAGGTGGTAATACAGTTCTAATACTGTATTTCTCCTGGAAGCCTCTCTGAGTATATCGCCCTCCAGTCGTGTTACCCGGTCTTTTGACTCATGGTATGTGTTGTCCCTCTGCTCAGCCTACTGTTTTTCCTGCATAATTAGTAACCTGGTGGTAGTGTCCTACTTCTCATCTTTCTTTAATCAAGTTTCCGACAAGATTGTCAGGCCTGGTTTTGAACAATTTAGACTAATCTTTCCTTCTACATAAATGATTTCAGCAGTCCTTCTCTTGTCCCCTGCAGCGTATTCCCAGTACCACCACCACCAGCTCCTTTTAAACATTTACAAAGAGCCTGTTCAGTTAACTTGTGAATTTGACCAGTTCTACTCAGTAGGAAGATTACAGTATGCTCCTTGTTGGCACTGCCAGCATAGCTCTGTGATTATCAGAGCATCTTTCCCCTCCTCTCTCCCAAAACAAGGAGAGGGCTGTAGAAAATCAGCATCAGTGCTGGAAAATACTCCTAAGAAAATCTAGGAATTCCCAGTCAAGATTAGCAATGTTCAGATTGTAAAGTCAGACAGAAAAGATAATATCTAGGGTATCATCTTAGCCTGCTCAAAGCCTTTACTTGACAATTATTCTGTCTGACAACTTCCAGGTGACAGGTTGTTTTGTGCTTCTCTGGATCTGCCTGTTCTCTCCTCCTTAGGATCTAAATCCTTTGTAGTCTGCTTGCTGACTGTCAGCATTGTGGTTTCTGTAATCCCAGGCAGGCTTGGATTATTCAGGGGGATTGGTTTAGGTCAGAAAAGAACATTGTGAGCTTGTATGTTTGTAGCATGCATCAGGGGCAGCTTTTCCTCAAATACTCTAGCCTAAGGCTAAAATGATAGTTAAATGTGCTTTAATAGGAGCACATACTAACTTAAAGGAACCAAGCACTGGGGAGGCGCGCATACCTTAGTGGTTCTGCAATTCATAATTACGCTGTGCCAAAAAAGTGGTTTATTTCCATCTAAGAAGGTTAAGTCAAACTTCTGCCTGCCAGATCCTGTTATCCTTGTCTGTCTTGCATGGTGCTCTGGTGCCAGGTGTTTTCCCCCTGCGCTGATACTTAGCCTGTCATCGAGTCACTTCTTCATCTTTCATATGCTTGTGTGTATGATTCTGCAGAAGTTGAATTGTTCGTACTTTGTCCAGCGTCTGTTGCGTGGAATATCTGTTGGTTATCTCTCCATCTCCTCTTTGAATCTGTAGAAATACCCCCTGTCTCATGTACGCGTAGCCCTACACGAGCTCTCTGGAGCGAGGATTTAGATCAGAGCAGTTGCATAAGCTGGCGAGGCTTACTAAATAGTCTGTGTGAATTGGTAGTGGGGTGCGTTGTTGAGCAGCCTGCTTGCCGAGTGCTAGCAGACAGCTCTTCCTTGTGCAAGGAAGCAGGGAGGAGCACATTTGATCCCTTGCCAGAAACGGGCCCTATCATTTGCAAGCGAGTTGAGGTGTCAGGTTTTTGAGGCGAGGAGCTTTCACTAGCTCGGTAGCCATCCTGCTGGGGCACTGCTGTGGAGATGTGAGTCAGAAGCTGACACCTGTGGGGATGTGCATTCGAAGTCTGCACACTCTGCTGTCACAGGTGACTGACTGTAGGATACCTTATAATCCTAGCAGCACCAGAACTATGTTTGGTCAGGTTTTGGTTGCCTGCTTTCTTGAGGTAAAGTGTGACTGTGTGACTGACAGTCAAAAAGACCCTCATAGCTTCCGGCATCAAGGTACTACTCTCAGGTAGCGCTGGGCAGTGTATTGTTAGTCTGGTAGCAGAGCCATTTTTATGTGTGCTCACTAACACCAGAAACGTTAGGTTTTGTATGATGAATACAGTGATTCTGCTCTTCTCTCTTCTGCTTCAAGAAAACTGGAAGAGTAACTGCCACTTGTAGTCCGAGAGTTGCGCTGGGGGAGACGGATGATATGGGAGCATTAAATCCTGGGGAGGGTCCTCCCTTTTTCTGTCATCGGGGAAAGTCCTGTGAGATTGTGCTGCCTGGGTTAGGATAGTAGGAGGAAGGAAAGGACTCCTGCTTGGGGGGCTTCCTGTACAAATCTTTGTACAGAAGGCTGAACAGCACTACAATATCCAGTATGTATCGTATAATATCCAATATTGTACAATACCCAATATTTGATACTTCTTTTTATGGCAGTATTGTGAAAGGATCAACTTTTGTTGCATAATGCCAGTGTCAGGTGCTGTGAAATGTGCAAATTGTCCTAGTCCTATCTCTTAAAGATTTGTGTCCCAGATCCAATAACTGTCTGTTTAGGAATTTAGGAGCTGTACTAGGTAACTTCACTCATATTCACGTTCTTGAGGATGTCAAACACAGACACTAGCATCCACCTGCAAGTCACAGCGATTTGCTTCAAGTAGCTGTCTGTTCACAGAAGTTTTAGCTGTGGATCTGGGATGTGGTATAATAGCGTGGATCTCAGGCTGAGCTGCAGCCTCAGCAGATCTGTGGAAGAGGACTGAAACAAGAGGCAGTGTTAAAGAACTGGCTTCCCCGCCCCCATCCCAAGCACCTCAGGGCAAACACCGTGCAGCTTTGTCACATTTTTGCTTCCAAGCACTGAACTACTCTGGAAACAAGCGAGACTCTCTAGAGTGCTGTAACTGGAAATGCCTCGCTTCTCTTCCAGCGGCAATGATGATTTTCTGGGGATCTCTGTGAACTGATGGGCTTGTTTGGGGGGCCCCAGTGCTCAGAGCAAGTCGCAGAGAAGATTGTGGTGGGTAGTATTCATGAGAGTTCATGATCTCTTACTGTCCCTGGGGTGGTACACAGAGACAGCTGGTTGAAAAGTGCTTGCATGAAAGCAGAGGAGATGTTTTCTGGTATGAAGGTACAGGACAGAATATGTTGCCTGTAAGGCTCCCCTCAATACACTTTCTTGGAGGGGTGGCCGAGTGTGCTGTGCCCGCGCTGTGATCATGTTTATAGCCTCGCACTAAAAGTTTAGTGGTTTGCGCTCTGTGCACATCCTGATTGCCCTTCCTCCCCTGTCCTGTTCATTAGTGTCTTTTTCTCCCAATGTTTACAAGCAGAAAAACGGGAAGGAACTGCGGGAGGCTTCATTTTTAACCTTTGCAACTGTGCTGCCTGTTTTAAAGGCTCCCCTTCCCTCGGCTGGCAGTGCGGAGGAGGCCTGGGCTCCTGCTCGGCGCCTGGCCTAGATGGAGGCGGCCGCAGCGGGAGGCGCGGTGCGGGGACGGCTTCCCCCGTTGCCGCCGCGCAGGAGCGTGGGGAAGCTGGGTCACTGCGGAGCACACGTGAGGAAGGGCTCAGGGCTGGGGAAGGCCCTGGGCCGGCATGTCGCTCCTCCTCGCTACACGTGCGGCTTCGGGGGAGGAGAAGGCACATGGCGTCTGCCGAAACACTCTGCTTTAAGCCCAGCCCCTTGCATAAGCTGTTGACTGTAATGGGTGGGGGAGGCTGCTCTGCTGCAGCTCCTGTGTGAGCTGTGGGGTTGGCTGCCTCAACTTTATGTAATGCTGGCGATCCCTGTGCTGTCTGCTTTGCTGTTAACTCCTTCCTCTCCGTGCGGGAGAGGGGGTTAAAATGGCATCTTTCACCCTGGGGAAGCTTACCTGGCCCAGAAGCCCAGGGGGCTTCTCAAAGCTCTCTGTCCCAGGAAAAATAAGACTGCATGGCCCTAGCAGGCTGTGGATGCTTAGTGAAGTAGAGGAATGGGGAACCGTGGCTGTCTTTTCCGTAGCATGATCTGACACAGGTGAATAGCACGAGATAGGTCTACTCGTGACCTTATGGCGTGGGGGAGGATGGCGATTTCTCTGATCACGGGGAGAGAGGAATGACAAAAACTGGAATTTGTCTCATCTGAGATAGGTGGAGGAGGGGTCACTAACAGGCTGGGACTTTTTCTGTCAGATGGGGTGAAAGTAAGGTCAGAATCGGGTTAGGATATCACAAGGCATCAGGGGAAGAGATGCAGGTCTGGGATTTGCCATCTTGGGGAGGCAGAAAGGCAGTAATCAGATTGAGATTTCATACAGGGGTCTGATGAGGAGCTCTGGGAGAGAGATGTGACGCTAAGCCCGATTCAGCTGGAGCTGTTTTGGTTTTTTTCCCATGGACATGAATTAGTATGTGGGGTTTTGTTTTCTGGTGTGTTTTGGGGTTTTGTTTGTTTGTTTTTAATACCCCTTTGAGGGATGCATCAAGTGGAAGGTAGGTCTATGAGGATTTCTGTATCCAAAGTGAAAGGCTATCCTGAGCAGTGATAGTGGGATGCAGTTTGGCTGTCATTGTGTTGTGTCTTTTGTGATAGCGAGGCTGTGTTGTTTCACCTTGCTTATTTTGTCTCCAGAATAATTGAGCTGAATGGCCACAAGCCACCCCTCACCTACAAGCGCTTCCAGGCCATCATTAGCCGTATGGAGCTCCCAAAGAAGCCAGTGAGCACTGTAATGAGCCAGCAGATGGAGACATGTAAAGTGGACATCCAGGAGAACCATGACGACGTGTATGGGGTCCCGTCCCTGGAAGAGCTGGGTATGTGTCGAGAATGAAGGCAAGGGTTAACTGCCAGCTGAAAGGGGATCTAGTGAAACTGTTTATGATGGCTGGCATGTGCCCAGGACAGCTCCAGTGTTCTCATCTGACCTGAGCTGCCTCTAGCCATAGAAGCAGCCTAATGTTTTCAGCGAGTGCTGGACCTCATGAAAATAGACTGCTGTCCCTTGCACTACTGTCGATGCACAGCGTCCCCTTTAGCATTGCTCTGAAATGCTCTGTGTCTGTCCATCTCTCCTCTGTTATACTGAGCATGTAACCACTGTATCAGTGTCTCATGTCCTCGCCAGCTGCTTTCCTCCTACTGCCATCTCTGACACGTTGTGTAACAGACCTGAAGAGGTAAACTAACTGTGTACCAGGCTTAGATAATTTCATTCATTTATTGCCCAGCAGCACCAATTTGGGAGCTTAGCAAGACAAAAGATACTACGGAAACTTCTTTCACTCATCCTGCTATGTCTTATGGTCCTGTATTTTTCTTGGAGAAGGAGGAATAATAGAGAGCTGAGGCATGAGGAATGCAAGGCCTACATCAGGGAAGTGAGTCTAAATGCAAGGGAAGAACGGATTAATGCAGAATACTGTCTGCGTGTGTGTGACTGGAGGCTCCATACTAACTTTACAGGAGTATCAACTTGTGTACCTTAAGGCACAGTTTCAGCAGTCATGTAAAAGCGGAGGGCTTCACAACAGGAGTATCGTAAGGGTTGCAGTCCCGGATAGATCTGCTTCCTTTATTGCCTGGCCTAATGCAAGACAGCCTGCAACCTTACACGGCTCTGCTTGCTGCCAGGGGAGGCTCCCCTGTCAGCCCAGAGCAGTGCACGGCAACTGCATTGTTACTTCCCCTTTTGCATCAGTTCTTCAGCACTAATCCAGTGCCTTCCCCAGCACCCACTTTCAGCAGAATAGGAGCCTCACCAGGAGCAGCCAGGCTCTCTAGTGAGCTGCTGGTGTCCATGGCAAGGTACTTTGTAAGGCAGAGCTGTGGAGCAGATGTTCCTTTGCCAGCTGCTCTGGCCTTTGGAGCAGAGCCCTGTGGGTAGTGCTGACACGTAAGAGAGAGTGCTGGCGGTGGGAAGAGTCCCCAGAAGGCTGCCTGAAGCATTGCAAGGAGAGGTCCTTGTAGTGCAGTGTCATGAGCAGGCTCTCCCCACGTTCCACATGATTTGCCTGCTGTAGAAGGACTACAGCAGCAAGTAAGCCATGTTAGGTAACTACAGTATTTAGTGTCTTGCTGTTACTAATGCTTAATCCCATCTATACCCTTTGTCTAGGCGTGGCTTCAAATCTTACAAAGTTCTTTCCCTCAGGCTTTCCTACGGATGGTCTTGCCCCTGCAGTTTGGCAAGGAGGGGAGACAGAAGCCTTGGCGCGGCTGGATAAACACTTGGAAAGAAAGGTAACCCCTGTTATTTAAGTGGCGATTCCTGCAGGCTGTGCTTCCAAACGAAAAAAGTTGAGCGTTGGCCATTGCTCTATTTTCTTGCTCTTCCTAGCAACGGTTGCAGCATTCACCTCTGGAAGGGGTGTTTGGTGGTGTT
This sequence comes from Aptenodytes patagonicus, assembly GCF_965638725.1. NCBI lineage: Eukaryota > Metazoa > Chordata > Aves > Sphenisciformes > Spheniscidae > Aptenodytes > Aptenodytes patagonicus. The sequence continues at coordinate 29,205,511 of NC_134955.1, read as the reverse complement.
GGAGTACTCCTGTGACCTTGGGTTGTGTGTGGAGCAGAGAGCTCCTGGGCTTCCTCAGACCCAAAGAAGTAGAGCTGTATACAAATTATGCTGGTGTTTGAAGCACATACGATTCTTTCCCTTGTTTCTACCCCTCAGTTTCCTTTAGAGGAGTGCAAACTTGGAAACTTCCATGTAAGTTGCTCAGTCCCTCCTGCACAATGCACACCATCTCATTTTGTCTTTAGCTAAGGTATTGGTGCGAGTACATGCTCATAAAAGAATGCCTTCCCCTTGTACATCAGCCTGTTAATATGTTGTCTCACTGGCTGGCATTCCTTGAGCCCCTTGCTGAAATGCTCAATTTTTTTCTATGGGGCACGAGTTCTTGATTATAGTGCACAAGGCAAACAATTTCAGAGTAATGAAAGATGACCCAGCTGCGGGGGCATGACTCAATTTTAACCAGTTTGTGTCTTTTTAATGCTGGGTGGTTTGGTGGCAGTTGTAGAGATCAAAGCATAAATTCTTGTGCTGAAGAGGGAATAAACTGTCAACATAGTACTCCACAAAAAGGTCTGAATTTCCCCAATTTTCTTGTTTAGTGTGTGAAATGAGATAGACGTACCTGGACATAAACAATTGCGTTAGTTTGTGTCCCTAGGAGCTCTCAGGGTTATTAGCTCCTGCATGCAAAGCAAATTTAGTCCTTTTCTTGGCAAGAATGACTACCTGGTTTAAATCCCGCAGCGAAGATTTTGTATTTCTTGAATAGGATGTGGAGGTTGGGATTGCCCACTTGAGATGTCTCCCAGCAGTGGTTGGAGGTGAATAGAAGAGACTCTGCTGTCAGACCCAAGTGGCCTCACCACCTGCACAGATGCCTGCCCTTAGCAGTGTCCCACAAATTTGGGGTTTTTCTGGCTCATTTCTCTTTAATATGTCTAGGCATGGGTTGCAAATTACGAAAGACCAAGGATGAACGCCAATTCGTTGCTGGCCAGCCCTACAGGACTCAGTCCCTACCTGCGTTTTGGCTGCTTGTCCTGCCGCTTGTTTTACTATCGTCTCTGGGAGCTGTATAAGAAGGTAAGACAAAAGGTTCATCTGGAGAGCAGGCTGGTTTTGAGCGTAGCATGATGCTGGTTCCCAGACAGTGTGCCAGAACAGCTGCAAAAGTTACTGTTGCCTCACTTGTGTTTCACTCTTGGGCTAAGCTTGTTGCTACTGCAGAAGAGGCTCTTGGGTGAGGAAAAGTGATTCTCCTGTATATAGTCAAGAAAACCTTAAATCTGCCGGTATCCTGTTCTTCAACCTGGGCTCCTGTGTAGAGCCACGTAGAGCTTTTTGCTGTTAGTTTTGGGTCGTTCAAGTCTCTTGTCAGTGTACTGAGTGAGCTAAAAGCAGCACTATCTTTACTACCTGGGGTTTCTGGTGAAGGATGATCTGGAACTGAGCTCCTTTATGGCAGTTGTCAGTAATTGACTTGGGAATTGTGTATAAATGCATGGGTGGCTTACAGATCAGCTTAATGACGCCAGTCCTCCTCTGCTTGTGAATACCCTTGTTTCCCCCTCCACAGGTAAAGCGGAACAGTATGCCCCCGCTCTCTCTGTATGGACAGCTTCTGTGGCGGGAGTTTTTCTACACAGCAGCCACAAACAACCCAAAGTTTGATCGTATGGAGGGGAACCCCATCTGCATCCAAATCCCCTGGGACAAGAACCCTGAAGCCTTGGCAAAGTGGGCAGAGGGCAAGACAGGCTTCCCTTGGATCGATGCAATCATGACCCAACTGAGACAGGAAGGGTGGATCCACCATCTGGCCAGGCACGCGGTGGCCTGCTTCCTGACCAGGGGTGACCTCTGGATCAGCTGGGAGTCAGGAGTCAGGGTGAGTCTGGCATTTCCAGAGGCTTGCAGGGGGCCATAAGGAAAACAGTCTCCCTGGCACTTGCTGCAAGGATGGGTACACAGGTATGGCTTTTGCTTCACGTGTAAAAGTTGCGTGGAAGAGAGGATTTGCTAGCGGGCTCTTGGCCTGCCAGCAGCCTGACGTCTTTCTGCCTTCTAGCGTGAGGCTCTGACAGTATCAAGAGTCTCCAGTAACCATAACTAAATGTTAGTGGGACCCACTGGTAAATATGGACTGGGGTTTTGGGGGCCTTTTTTTTTTTTTTTTTTAAAAGTTCTCTCAGTCTGACTGTTTTCTTTGCAAGTTCAATGTCACTTTATAACTGGACCTTTTTCCTCATTGTATAGTCCATCACCATGCTGGTCAGGGAATGTTCCATGACTCTGAAATCTGAGTCTAGAGTCTCTCAAGGAAAGAGGTAAAAGACCCTCCTCTTAGGTTCAAGCTGTCTGTCCCTTCAGATGGCCCATCTGGTGTACCTATTGCCCTACACAAAAAGTGGAGTCAGGGGCATCTTGTCACAAAGCTGACAAAGCAGAACATAGCTGAAAGTGCGTCATAGGGTCAGATGCTAAAAGGGCAGCATCTGTGCGTGGATGTGAACAAGTTACTGCTGAAACCTGTCCGCCTCTCAGTGGCAGTGTGCTCTGGACTTTCTTGTGTGCTCTGGGGTTCTTCCTTCTTGATTTGGTGCTTGTTCTTCTGTGCAGCATCTGCCTGCTTCCCACAGTTGGTGCTTTGCACTTGTTACGCCTCCCAGGTTAGGATCAATACCTAAGGCTTGCTGCAACACTAGGTAGTGATTTAGTCTGTAGCTGCGTGAGAGATAAGCCAGCATTTTATCAGCATGAGCAGACAGTGCCTCCCTACGTGAAAGCATCAGGAAGTGAGATATATTGACCAGCCAACTGGCTTCAGCCAGCAGATCACCTCCTTGCTGCTGCTCTGGTTTCTAGGAGCTGTTCTCACAGCTCAGTGCCTGCCATTTGAAATAACACCTTGGGTCCTCCTGCCACAAAGTCCTGCCTGGGGAAGCTCTCACTGCCTTTTCCTCCAATTGCTGCAGGTATTTGATGAACTGTTGCTGGATGCAGATTTCAGCGTAAATGCAGGCAGCTGGATGTGGCTTTCATGCAGTGCGTTCTTCCAGCAGTTCTTCCACTGTTACTGCCCCGTGGGCTTTGGACGTCGCACAGACCCCAGTGGTGACTACATTAAGTAAGTGATGTGCCTGGAGCTTCTTTCTTGCTTGATCTGTGAGCCTAAGCTGTTCAGTAGCTGACAGGTGCATGGTAAACGCTGCATTGCTGCACTTGTAAGTGGTGTTTGTGCATTTTTTTACTTGTGTTGCAGGAGGTATCTGCCCAAACTAAAGGGCTTCCCCTCACGATATATCTACGAACCATGGAATGCCCCAGAGTCTGTGCAGAAGGCAGCCAAGTGCATCATTGGGGTGGACTACCCCAAACCTATGGTGAACCATGCGGAGACCAGCCGATTGAACATCGAACGCATGAAGCAGATCTACCAGCAGCTGTCGCGCTATAGGGGGCTCTGTAAGTACCAACAATTGCAAAAGATTGTGTCTTTAATAGGAGATGAAATGGTGGGAGGAGGGGTCATGATTTAAAATAGAAAGCACTTGTCTCTCTGGCCAGTCCTTGCAAGACGAAGCAGGCCCTGCCAAAGCTGCTGAATCAGCTTCCAGGGAGAGCTCTGTTGAGCTCTTGGACAGCTAAGAGTGGAGTTCGATTAGTTTTGAGAGCTGGTGATGGCACGGCACCATCCATATGCCACCAATGGTCCAGTCTTCACTTTGGAAAAAAATCTAGGCAAAACATCCTAAATATGAATGGATATATGTAGCACACTGCTACAGTGTCTGTCTGTGGCCAACACTGGGTGAGCACAGCTCTGAACTCATCCTGCTTTGGGATATGGATATTCTGGTTGGTGATCACTAAGGTGTTTCCACGTGAAAGGCTTCTGCCACCCCAGATGTTTTTTGTTCCTTAACTATCGTCCTCTTGCCTTTCTGTAGGTTTACTGGCATCAGTCCCTTCATGTGTGGAAGATCTCAGTGGCCCAGTTGCAGACTCAGCTTCAGGGCAGGGCTGCAGCACCGGTACAGGTGAGTTGGAGCTATTTGTGTGCTTCTGAGATAGCCTTTAAGTCGATATGAAACTATGAGCAGGAGAGAGAGATCCTTTTCTAATAAGAGGAGGGTGTGTAGCTAGGAAAACATAAATCCCAGTCACCTTCCTTTAGGCTTTCTTCAGAAGTCCCTAGTGAGCCTTCGTTCCTAAAAGGGCTGAAGGATAGGAGTTCATTAAAGTGAATCTTTTCTTGCCTATATGGGATCGTATGCAGCCACTTCAGGGAGAAGTGCAGATCACTGTAGGGCTAATCAGGTATAATTAAGCTGTCCTCTGTCAAAGGAGGATACTTTTGTATTTGTTCTGGGGGACTTAATTATTCTCTTTTTAACAAAGTTTTTTCAGAAGTTTTCAAGGAGTCTGTGGCAACATCTCTCTGTGCTTGTGCACTGCATATTCTTCTTTCTCCCAGCTCTGTAGCAGGTTAGGCTAGGGTGCATTTGTGAGGAGATCTAAAGGCAGGGGAAATGTTGCAGTGACTCTTCTTCCCCTACAGCAGTGAGGCTGTCGCAAGCAGACCAGGCTTCTCCAAAGCGCAAACATGAGGGAGCAGAAGAGCTGTGCACTGAAGAACTGTACAAACGAGCCAAAGTGACATGTCTCCCCGCTCCAGAGATCCCTGGCAAGAGTTTATGATTGTGAGTAGTCCCTAGTGTGATCTGGCCTAAACTACCTTCTTCTGGCAGCTAGCAAGGCTCAATCTTTTGCTCCCTGCATTTTAATGAACAAAATGGACTTGCTTGTGGAGGGAGGTGGCTCCTAACTGTAGTTCCATAGCGCCGTAATTTGGCAGAAGTCTGCCCTCTGGTTGTTTTGCTTTTGCCTGACAAGCTGTTAACTCAGTTGTCCAGCAGAGAGCAGTATCTTGTTACTAGAGTAATCACAGAGCACAGTTCCTAGGTTTGCTCTAATGAGGCTGCTTCTCCTTCCACAAAGTGGGTTTGCAGCCAGGTTTGCCCGTGTGGTGAGGGTGCGGGCTAGAGGAAGGGAGCAAGCAGGTCCAGGCATCTGCCTGAAATGCTCCAGATCCCAGGAGGGAAGATCTGGTCACATGTTCTGTCAACTTTTCAGTACGAGGGAGAGGTCAAGGCAAATTCTCTCTTTTGCTTTCTCCTACAGCCAGCAACAGGCACCTTGCACGTGAAGAGTGAGAGTGCTGAAGAGGTGACCAGAGGAGGAGGAGGGACTGCTGCCACAGAGGGACTGGAACTTGTGATCTGCAACAGAAAATCTGGGGTCTCGTCTAAATGTGTAATTCCAATAGCTGCCACGAAAGGGCACTGCATTACTTGCGCTTGGGAGTATTTGGCTTTCTGGTCTCCAAAGAGTCAACTATGTTTCTTCTCAGCCATGCCCAAAATCTGCCCACATTTAAGGGGGCAGGAGCCTTCTGTCAACTTGTTCACTCCCAGATGTGTCTTTCTCTTCTGACAATGGCTCAGTGCATGTGACTTGATGCAGTGATGTAGGGAGCAGCATCTGGGCATCTCAGAAATAGTGAATGTCCTTTCTCATCACTAGTACTAGGCAGTGAGGTGCACTGATTACTTCAAATTACGGTAGGAGTTGAGAAGGAAGCTGCTACAATGTCAAAAATAGAGTACTCATCCTACAAGAGAACAGGAGAATCTCAGTATTTCTTTCGTTAGACTAGACTGACGGGGATGTAAATGCTTTCTGAGTAAATGAAGGTGGTACTCATGTGGGATGGAAACGAAATGAAGGACAACTGTAGCAAAGAACAGAGATACAAACTGTCTGTACACTTGAAGGCACTTAAAACTTTCCCTGCAGAAGAATCTCACTGCTGTAAGGTGAGCCATAGTGCTGTTGCCTGGAACGGGCAGCTTCAGCATAGTTTGACATCTGGTGGGGGGGGACTCTGAAAGAAGGAGGAATTCTTCAGAGAATAAGATCATGCCTTGATATGAATAAAGCAGTCTCCCAGAAGCTTGCTGGTCCAAATAAGGGAGCTACACCTGGGCCCTGCACTTTACAGCATTTCCTTCCCTGAGTGAGAGCTCTCTCAAATGGAGTGACCGGTGTCTGGTGTGTAGCCTGTGGAGTGCCTCATACTGATAGGGGATGTATTACACATCAGCTCCTTAAAGTGAGTCTTCCTTGGGCTCGGTCCGTTGTCCATTCTGTGTGGATGTTTGCTCTTTCCTGTATTGGCATCTGTGTTTCGAGTTTCTACACAGTATACTCCTGTACCTCATACCCTGCACACTGCTCCTTCTTGCCATTTGCATTCACACTGGTGCTTTGTAGTCTAGCAGGACAATTGTGTAGCTTTCCTGGCTCTTAACCATACACTCCTTGGCCTGCTCCTGCTACATGTTGTTTCAACACGGTGCTGGCAGAGTGCCTCTGCTTGCCTTCCCACCTAAGAGGGCAAGTGCTGCAGAAGAGGCTCTCTTTTGGCGGTTTTCAAGAGGGATTAGATGGAGTAGCTAATCCTGTGCAATGGGCTGCTGTTGGCACTGTTTTCATTTGCTGTCCAAAACCTTTCATCCCTGCCTGGCACAGATAGTGTGGGACTATATGTGAGCTTATGCAACTAGCGGCTTGGGGAGCACAGGAGTTGTCTCCCGCTCCAGGATAATCAGATTCTGTTTTGGAGCCCATGTTTGAACCCAGAGCAATGGGGCTGCGAATAGAAACTGACTCAAATGTATCTGGGAAACCTGGAGTGGTTGAATTCGGTCTGTGAGTTAATTTATTGAATAGCTGAATAACCGTTCCTTCCCACTCATCTCTCTGGGGCATTGGCCCTAGATTACTTTTCCCAAGCAAATCCATTGGGCAGACTGACCAAGTAAACAAGAGTCACTGCCCTTACTTTCTTCTAAACTGCAATCCATAGAGTCTGCCTGGTGGATAACCCAGTAATCAACAGGTTTTGTGTCCTTCAGTCTGACCCAGTTACTCCCACTGTCTTAAGGGTAGGAAGGTATAAAGAATACGAGACCCTTTCCCCCATCCCCGTCTTCTGCTGCAGAGAGAAGAAAGGGGAAAGACGTGCACTTTGTACATTTGGATTACAGAAATTGTGGCTTGTGTCATTTGGAGAGTTTCATGTTTAGGCAATGGTCTGTAAATATGTCGTCTTCTTTTTTTTTTTTTTTTTATAAATGTCTTTAACCCTCTCTTTGCTGTCATCCAAATTATTTCGTTTGGTAAGTGGCATTTTTGGGGCTGGATCCATGGGGGTAAGGAACCAAAGGGAGGAGAGGCAAAATCTCCTAAGTGATCTCTTAGAAGGCTTTGTGGGTGAGGAAGAAATCACATTTGCAAGGCTTCTGTCAGTGCCTGTGATGTGGATGGTGGCACCTGGAAGAGCTGCAGTTTGGGTAGTAGAACTGGGAAGGACACAGAGAGACACAAAGCCAACCAAAGATACAGGAAAAACTTCCTGCAAGAAACCTGTTAAGTAGGCTGAGATTCATCCACTCTGATCTTTTCCCAGTTGAAACAATAAAGGTGTGTGAAACTGTGTTGTCAACGAGTAGGGGATGATTTTTCATTGTTTTCTGTAATGTTTAGGATTGGGCGTGTTCGATTAAACTACAAGATGGCAGATTGAACAAGGCTGCACCTTCCTCAGTTTTCGTGGTAAGCTCTTCCTTAGTTTGTGGGTGCTAACAATTTGACTGAGTTCAAAAAGGCTTGACCAGTTCATGGGGAAAGAAAAAGCCATCAGTAACCATTAGTGAAGATACCACGGAGGATTGCTGGAGGCTGAGATAAAGGAAGCATCATTAAATGGATGCCAGTTTGAGGATTTCTGTTTCCTGGGATAACGACTGTTTTCTGTGTCTCGGGGCTAGGTGGCAATACCTGATCTGGTACAGGCACCCCCAAAGCAGGCATAGTGTGAGCTCTTTGCCTGGGAAGAGGGAGCAGTTTGGTTTTGATGCTGTGAGAGCAGTGGCTTTCAGGATGTTCCACAGGGTGGTGTGGAGGCTCCTTTCAACTGAGAGGGTGGGCGCTGGGGCAGAGAAGTGCTACAGAGTTATGAACAATATGATCATTGTTCAACATGAGTCTCCTGTCAGTGACTGAGCCTTTTCTCTTGCAGTTCTTCAGCTAAGTCATGAACTGATACTAAATACGCCATGACTTAGCAGTCTAGTAACTAGCTAGGATGCAGTTGGAGTAAAGTTCTGCTTGTGCATTATGCCATCCTCCTCAGTGCTCCTGTGTAGACCCAGTTACTGGAACCTTCGCAGAATTATATGAGGTACATTATTTTCTTAGTAACCAGCAAGATTTTAGGAATCGCAAGTAGCCTTGAAATTTCTCATCCAGGTTTGGCAACGGGGCTGATCTAGAACAGAAGTTGCTGAAACTTAGCCTTGGTTGGGTATGTTCAGATACCACCAGTCCGAACACCAGCTAAGTGATTATTACAAACAATCAAACAAAGCCAAGACATAATTTTAAAACGTTTTGCATATATAAGCATTTAAAATTTGGAGCCTAATTTGTTTGGCAAGTTTGAAACGCAAAAGGCAGTTTTTGAAGATGCAAATTAGGGTGTTTCAAAGAGGTGCTGGAGATAAAAGGGCGTCCGGTCTACAGGGAGGGAAACGTGTACAGTGTGTTGGTTAACTGAGTGAGGGTGTGGTCAAGGTTCATGCTATTGTTGAGTTCTCTTGTCTCCAGCGACGACCTTGTGGGCTTGAGGAAGTAACACTTCAATGCTTGAAGTGGCTCGTACATGACAAAAACCTTTTGAAAAGAGCAGCCTGTGCCTTAGAAGATGAAGAGCCAGGATGACTGCAAGCTCAGTCCAGCTTTCTCTATCCAGAGTGTAATAATGTAAATTAAACCTGGCGAGGTCAGGTTTGAGGCTCCTTCTCTGTGCTGGCCAGAACATCTGTTCTCCCTGTCAAAGGAATGATGGTGATGTGGCTAAGGATGGAACTGGCTAACCTTGGATTTCTAGCAGAGGGTGATTGCCTGCTCCATGTGCTGGTGGCTGGGGAAATTCAGTTCCCCCATGTCTCGTCTGTCTGCACAAAGAAGGAGCTGGAGTGGCTTCCGGCAGGGTTGGCTGAAAGGTTTGAAAGTAGAAAACACACCTGGATGTGAAGGGATGGGAGCCAGAGCTGTGGCCGTTGGAGCAGAGGGGAAACTGGAGTAGTGAGAAGGATGGCTTATGGAAAGAGAGCAGATGCTAGTCTGGTGTTACAACTGCATCTAGGGGGAGATCAGGTGGTTCAGCTCAGGGAGAGAAGCCGGAAAACCTCTCTCAGCACATCACCTTTCCTCAGGTTTAACTTACGGCTGAGAACAGTTGCTCTGAAGTGAACCTGATGGTCAACTGGACAATTTGAAAGAGACAAAAAAGACAGCAGATGCCTTGTGAGCAGAGACACTGGCTAGGACTGAAGTATAGTCTCTGTTTTGCAGGACATGTACGTGTACATCTCTCTGGGAGCCCTCTCCCAGAAGCCGTGGGCTCTACCATGTATATAAGGAGATAGATGTGACCGGCAGTAGTGCAGCCAGAAAGACCAAAGTGGGTCTCCTGCCAGGCCGGCCTGAGCCAGGCCTGGGATGAAGGGTCTGATGGCCAGACTGGGGGGAGCTCTTGGTGCTTGGCTTCCCAGAACGACATGAGACGTGCTGGTGGTGGTCTGGCTGCAGGAGGAGGAGGCAGCCTTACCTTCTGCCCCAGGTCAGAGGCCAAACCACAGCCATGCTGCAGAGGAATCATGTTTTGGTAGCTGGGGTTTATACTTTAAGATGGAGCTGTGTCAAAGCTCCCCAGTCCCTGAATGGATGCTGGTGAGTCTCTTGGGTCCTGCATGTAAGACCATTCAGTCTGTGCATCCAGATTGCAAAGGGGACACCTAGTCCCCCTTGGGAGGCTGCTCCGGAGGTACTTGTGTGTGGTGACCCTGTGGGTGTGTGCTTGTTTCCACGGTGGCCCAGGAGTAACGTCTCTTTCGAGTTTGTCTGGCAGGAGATCAGGACTCTCGAGTGAGAGCAGGGCTGTGTGCCTTGGAGGGCTCTGCTTGCTCTTCTCTGGAGGAGCAGCTGATGTCCTGGGTCTTGGCCAAGAACTAATACCATTGCCTCAGTGACAGTCTGCTCATTGGTTTGAGAAATGCTGATGGCACCTGCTGTATCTTTAAAGTTTGAACTGCTAAAGCAGTGCCACCCACCCCATCCAGGACTGTCACGGGCAGTAACCGGGAGCACAGTGGGCGTGCAGGGAATACGAAAAGTTCTCCTGCTTGCGTACAGAAGTGGCCTTGGGACCTAAAAATACTGATGTTGTCCACTTCTGTGCACAGCACAACCTGCACGGTTTTATGAGATAGCCTGCAACGCAGGGGGAGGAGAGGCAGGGCAGAGAAACCTGCTGCTTGGGCTGGTGGGGAAGGGTAGCAGCGAAGAGCATTCACCCAAGGTAAGATGCTCCCTGGGACACAGCTGGATGCAAGAGTGGGTCTGCCTGTTCTGGGGAGAGACTACAACTTCGAGATGCATTTTTTTTTCCCTTTGTGCCTGTGGAACGTGTGTATAAACTGCTTTTTTAATTCCCCTTGCTGTGCTTGCAGCCCTGGCAAGCTTCAATATGGACAGGGTTTGTGCTGGGGCTGCCAGACCTGTTGCCAGCCAGGCGCTGCAAACCTGTGATGGGTGGGAAAGCAAGCACAGCCTGATTTTAGCTGCTGCTCCTGCTGCCTCCAGGCATGCCCCTGCTGGGGAGGAGACCCTTGCAAGTGGCCCTGTGTGTCCAACCCCTTGCCCTGGGCTGCTGTCTGCCTGCTCTATCAGCCGGCCCCGCTCCTGGGGTTGCTCCCCCGGGCCTGGGGGAGACCCCGGCCACCCCCCCGCACCGGGGGCTCTGGGGCTGCTGCCGCCACTTGCGGCACATCTGCCCGGGGGGGGCGCTGCCTCCAGCTGCGGGCACAGCATGGGGGGCGATCCAGCTGCGGGCACATCTGCCTCGCCGGGGCCGGCGTTTCCTAGGGCCCGGGCGGTGCGTCTGGGGACGGGGTGCGGGGTGTCGCCTCCAGCTGCGGCCGCATCTGTTCTGCAGCTGCCGCCGGGGGCCGCGGGAAGGAGCCCCCGGGCTGCGCTCCCCGCCCCCCCCCCCCCCCCCCCCCCCCCCCCGGCGGCAGGTATGTCCCTCCCCGCCGGCACCGCCAGCATCCTCCTCCCTCCATCCCTCTTTCCCTGCCTCCCTCCCTCCCGCCCGCCCTCCGCCTGCATGGAGAGAGCCACAGAATGGCGGAGCGAGAGAAAGGAGCCGCATCCCCGCCCGCCTCCTCCCCCTTCCTGGGGCTGCACCTCGCCTCGCCCCCCAGTTTCAGGTACCGGCCGCCACTCCCTCCCCCCCGGGATCCCCGCGGGGCTGCCCCTGCCCCCCGTCCCGGGAAGCGCTCCCCATCTGCTGCAGCCCCCCGCACCGCCGCGCCGGGCCCCCGCCTCGTCCAGTGCTTCTGCCTCCTCCCCGCGCATCCCTTCGGCCCCCCGCCCCACCCATCCCTTCTGCCCCCCCACCCCAGACACCGCTGAACCCCCATCCCACACATCACTCCAGCCCCCCATCACTGCTTCAGCCCGCCCACACCATATGTTGCTTCAGGCCCCCCCCCCCAATCCCATGTTGGCTTTCACCCCATATAGCATTTCAGCTCCCACCAGGCCTCTGCTTGGCCCCATGTCCCCCTCCAACCCCCCCAGCCTCCATACCTGTCATCTTCTTTTCAAACACCTCTTCCTCACAAAAAAAAAAAGCTGCATCTCTTTCTCCATCCCCAGGAAAGCCTTTTTCTAGCCCTTTCCTAGAAATCCCAGGTGCTCCCGCTTCCTTCCCACCCCTGTGAAACAGGAACCCCAACTGAGATGGTGGGAGAATGCCAGAATTGATCCTCTCGGCAATACCAAGCGCTCCCATTGATTTGGGATGCAGGGGGCTGTCTCTCCTCCGAAACCCAGCAAGGCTGCTCACAGGAACTTCCGATGGCATGGGCCAGGCCAGGGATGGCTAGAGGTGCTGACCTGCGGAGGCTGGGGGCTTTGGACCCTCTGGTGCCTCCCGAGGGCAGCTCTGGGATGGGGATGCGCTGGGCAGGTAAGGGAGCTCAGCCCACGGCTCGCGGGTGCGATGCCCGGCATTGCTTGCTTGTCATCTGGGGAAGGCTCGATGCTTCTGGCGGCCGTGTCATCGTCAGCCATTGCTCTCTGCTTGTCTCTGACACCCAGGGGTGCTGCGGGGGAGCTGGCTGAGAAGGGGGATTCAGTACCAGCTGCTTTGTGTGGTGAGATTTTGGGGAGGGAGAGGAGGGGCTGGTCCACACTTGGGGCCATGGCTTAGCTCATGCCTGCCGCTGGCAGGCTCCAGCCCCTCAGGCTTGGGGGCCAGCGGGTCCCTGAGAGGAAGCAGGCAGGTGCAGTTGAGCTATGGTGGTTGTTCAGGCAATTTACCCCTGAAGGGCTCCTCTGCTTTGCCAAGTGGCTCCGGGGCTTCGGCAACCGTCTCCTATTGCAGTGCTGGCTGTGAGAGCTGCTGGGAGCTGTTGCAACATGGCTGGGTAAACCCTGCAAATCGACCGATTAAATGCTGCCTCTGGAAATGTCCACCATGGAGAAGGGGCTTGGCTACCGAGCCAGGGGCCGGAGGCTGAGCCGCCGAGCAGCTCTGGGCCCATGAGGGGGTCGGGCTTGTCACCCGGCACTGTCCTGGATGCAGTGGCTGTCCCCTGGGCACCCTTCTGCTCCCCAGTAAACAGCAACACCCTGGGAGGGAGAATGAGGTGGTGCTTCTTGCCGTGCCTCAGACCTTTGGAAAAGGAGCCCAGCGCCCTGGCAGTCTGCCCCGGGGAAGAACCGACCTCCACGGGGGAGGCCGTGCAGCTGGGCGGAGAGCTGGGGAGTTGGGGCAGGAGCGCGAGATCTTCCCCGGGCGCCGAGTTCGGGGTGCGAGATATGAAGTGGAAGGAGATGCTGGTGATGTCCCTGAGCCTGGGGCAGGGTCTGGCAGACCAGAGGCAACGCTGTGGTGGGGAGCAGCGTGCAAGGAGGGAGCCCTGTTTGTGCAACGTTTGTGAGCTGGGTTATGTGGCACAGCTTGGGTTGTGCCTGTTCCAGGTCCTGCAATCCTAGTGCGGGGGCTCGGTGAGTGGCCATCCCCCGCGGCTGAGCTGGAGCCGGCAGCGATGAGCATGGTTTAGGGTGAGGGATCAGCCTGTGGCTGGCGGTGAGGTCCTGGGTGAGCCCTGCCCTGTACCCCAGCTTGCTGCTTGCGGGATGAGGTATTTCAGCTTTTCTGCCCTCTGGTACAGGCACCTGCTCTTCCAGCTCCCTGAGCTGTAATGCGCTGGCCCAAGTGTTAGGTGATCAGGTGGCTTGAATCAAGAGAGGACTTGGTCCTGGCCAGCAAGTGGCCCGATGGGCTGGGGTCTGAAGCTCTGGTGGCCAGAGATAGTGGTGTGGCAGGTCTTCAGTGCCGGTGATGGTTTGGTGTTATCTGAGAGGAGGTGGAAGGAGAAGGATGGTGGGATGAGCCCTCCTTTAGCCAGGAGGACCTCCAGAGGTGGCTGCTCACCATGACAAGAACAACAGCATTTTAGGAGACAGTAATAAAAAAGTTCTTCTCACCCAGCCTCCCTGTTGTCCTTAAGCCTCCCAAAGCCCCACGGTCGGGGCTGTGCCCCGCTGGGCCTCCTTGGCATCTTTCTCTGGGACACCATGTTGCAGCTCTTCACCCTGCCAAGGAGCTTTGCCAGGGCTTTGGACCAAGCTTTCCTGTGAGGGGCTCTCTGGGGCCTCTCTGGGGGTGGGGGTCCCTCTGCCCAGTATAAGAGGGGCAGGGAGGGCTGGCACAACCAGAGCGCAGCTGGGTGCAGGGCCCTGCAGTGCTTGCCCTGCTGGCTGCCTGCCCCGCTGCCCACTGGAGCATGGCTCTGATGTAGCCGGGACCCTGGGGGCGTGGGTCAGCGACCAATCTCCTCTGTCTCCTGGTTTCGCCAATCCACCTAGCTGCTGGGGCAGGAAGGCTCCTAGGGAAGGAAACCCTTAGGGGGTTTTTTGCATGGGTCAGGAGAGAGGGGGAAACTACCCTGCTCCTTGGGGAGCCCTGTGGGAAATCACAGCCCATTTCCGCGCCGTTGCTGGAGCCTCAGGAAGGCAGGAGGTCTCCGGGGGAAGGAGACCTCTCCATCTCCTCAGGAAGTTCAAGGAAGCACCTTCAGGCTGAGGCAAAAATCAGTCCCAGCACTATGGGTTGTTTTACATGTCTGCTGTGCTCATTGGAGCTGTCAGAGGAGCCTGTTTTGGAGGCGATGAGCTGGGCATCGGAGTGGGGCTACCTGTCTTCTTGTGAGGGGAGACAAAAGGGCTGTCTTGTTCTGATGGAGAGAGAGAGGAGCCTTCTCCTCGGTTCACATAGAAGAGTCTCGGTGGCTCTTGCGATGGAAGAAAAACCCGGGGCCAGCCAAATGTAGGATAGTACTTTCTTTCCCACTGATGCTGGTTACAGGACTTCCACACAGCACTGACTGGGAGCAGAGTATCGGAGCGTGGCCTGGCTAGCCGGGCTTGTTGGAGTCCCCAGCTCCATCGTGCTGTGTTGCCCTGGCCAAGTCCCCACGTTGGAAATCCTGCGTAGCAGCAGCGGGCTGGGGAGGCTGGAAATCCCCTTTTCTCTGGCGGGGGATGGAGTGGAGGGAGGCGCAGAAGCCAGGCTTGATTATAAGGCTGTTATTAGGACTGCGATCAAGCTGCCCCTGCTAAGGGCAGGTACCGGCTGCCTCCGCCCACGCAGACACATGTGCTCCCTTGCTTGCAGTTGCTGGGTGTCCTGACTGTATCAGTTCTCATGCATTCAGCGTGGCTGCCAGCCTCCGGGAGCCTCTCATCACGTCCTTCAGGAAAGCACCCATAACTTCTGCAGATGCAGGGCTTGCCCACCCTCACGACCAGGGGGCAACTTCCCACGTACCTGTGACACCGTGGTGCCAGCCTGCAGTGGCACGCAGGTGACACCCATGCCTCAGTGCTGCTGCTGGGGAGGGAAGTTGGCCAAAATACCCGTGTAGGTCCTGCTCAGACTTTTACTACCAATGATGGAGCTGAGGGGAGTCAGAGCTGTTTCATTTTGCTGGTATTTTTAGCCTATTTGAGAAGCAAGAGAGAAAGGCAGGGGTATTTCCAGCATGAGGAGCAGGGGGGATAACGGAGAGGCTTCCTTGTATCTCCTAGGAAGTCCTGGAGCATCCATGTGAGAGGAGAAAAGGGTGGGAGTAATATGGAGATAGAGATTTCTTTATTCATTGCATTAAGCGAGGAGGTTTCGAGCAGACAAGGTGCCTCCAGGCAGAGCTGATAGGGAAGATGAAGCCCTGGATACCATTATCGGGGAGCTGAGAGGCAATGAACACAGTACATGAGTGACATTCGCTGGTGGCATGGCACTAATGCAGTGACAAGTTAGTTCAGCGGAGTGGTCCAGGCAACACGGTGAGCTCGACCCCTGCGAACATCACCCGCCTTAACCGGGCCAGGGGCAAAGCTGGGTCCCAAGGACCTGGCAGTGCTGGTCAGGCTGGTGGGAGATGCACCCATCACTCAGCCCCTGGGCTGGGGGGCCAAGGAGAGCTCCTGGGGTGCGTGTCAGCGTGGGGCAGGAGGGCAGTGCTGCAATGGCCAGCAGTGGGGTGCGACCCTGCTGGGTGCCAGAGCAGTGTATGTGCAGCTGGTGGGGAGGGGGATGCTGTGTCCTCATCTTGAAATCAGGGTGGGCGCCTCTTTCCCAGAGCTGCTTGGGCTCCGTCCTGACGGGGTGAGGGGGGAATGGTTCCGTGGAGACTCAGGGTCTGTAGCACGCCAGCGGGCGGTGAGTGGCTGTAAGAGGCATGGGGGTGATGGAGGATTATCTGAGGCCACTACACTAACAGTTTGTCGGCAACATCTGGCAGCCTCTCCTGGGAAAGGCCCATATTTCCTTCGGCAGCAGAAGAGGGGTGGGAGCTGGCAGAGCAGCTCACCGGCTATTTCTCTGGCCCTTAACAGGGGTCAGAGGTTGGGGAAGCTTGGGGATGGCCCTGCCTGAGGTGGCAGTGGGGCTGGGGGTTAGGTGGGGGCAGACAGAGAAAGGGCAGCGCTCCCGGCACTGCTCTGCACTGGCTGGGCTTGCCCCTTGGCGAAGGTGCTCCTCTTGCTTTCCTCCACTCGGGGAATGTGGCTGGTCACGATGCTGGTCCCGCTGTGCTGGGAACGCTCCGGCCTTTGCATTGGTGAGCCGGTCCCGCTCTACCTGGCGAGAAGCCGGACAAATGTTCCCGTCTCCTGCAGGAAGGGATCCCATCACTGCGGCAGGGCAGAGAGGGGCAGAGCCCCTTGTCCCTGGCTCGACCAGCAATGTGGCAAGGGCAGGAGGAGCAGGAGGCCGGGTGGCGCGGGCATCCATGCCGGGGTAAGCAGATCCCCTGTGCCCGCTGTGGGTGCTGGGGAGTGGGTGCTGGAGCAGGACCAGGAGCCGGGCTGGCTGGCTGGCAGGCGGAGGCAGTCAGCATCCCCAGCAGAGTGCAGGGACTTGGCACTGGCTCAGCTGGGGAGGTTATCTTTTTTTTTTTTTTTTCCCCTCCAGGACAGCTGATTCCATCTATTTTTAATGAGCTTCCCCAGGTTGCGCAGTGAGGAGACAGAGCAGCACTGGCAGCCACAGACTGCACCGGGGCAGGCGGAGGGGCAGCGGGTGCCCGGGGCTCAGCCGTCACCTCCCTCACTCTTCCTCGCCCTGGGCCTGGGGGTCTTCTTTGGGGTGGGAGCGTGTACCCCAGGGAAGGGGGGTCCTCCTCAATGCATCTGCCCTTGAAAATGGAGTCGAACACCGAGGAGGAGAGCTGGCTGGAAGATCAGTGGGAGAAATGGTAGGGGACCCGCCGGGCCTTGGGGAGGGAGGGCTGTCCCTGTGGGTGGGCGCAGGGACGTGGGGCAGCCCCTTGTCCCTGGACACATTGCCCTTCTCCGCAAGCGATGGCTGCAGGACAGGAGCAAACTTGGCACCTAGTCGAGCCCAAAGTTTTCCTGGCTGCGCAGGGAGCTGCGTGGCAGCCAGGCGCCAGAGCAGCAAAGGCAGCTGGCCGCATCCTGCCATGCACCAGCATCTGCAGGCAGGGCCTGCGCATCGTCTCCCCATCCCTGAGAGCATGGGCAGGGCTGGCGGTCCCCATCCTGGAGCGGGGGGCACTGCCACCCACCCCAGCTGCTCCCACAGAGCCGAGGAGCCCCTGCCAGCCCCTCGGCAACATTACGTCTCTCGGTGGGACCCCACGGTGCCCGCTGCGCTCCCGCACCGTGGCGGCTGGAGGCCCCGAGCATTAGCGGCTGACGGTGTCCCACCCTGGCGACCTGCGTAACCAGAGAAGAAATCGATTCATGCTTTGAAGGCTTGTCATGAGCCTTCTGCTCCACGTTTCCTCCCGTGGGCTGGGGGGGGGGGTGTCTCCAGCAGGAGATGGGGAGGGGGGGGTCCGGACACCCCACCCTGTGCTGAAGGCTGTGTCCCTGCCCCCCCGATGCATCTCATGGGGGCTGCCCCCATGGGCACAGCCATTCCTGGCCAACTTCACCACAGGAGCCCACCGTTGGCGGGGTCCTCAGAAATATGGAGGGGAGATGCTGCTTCCTCCATGGGCTTCTCCTGCTCCTTCCCTCCCTCCGGGGGCTGGGACAAGGGAGGTGTTACCCTTCCATGGCACTGGCTTGGTGCCACTGCAGGGGGGGGAGCCCAAGGTGTGCGAGTGATGCTTAACATGAGGGTGGGAGCTCTGCAGGTCACAAAATACCCTTCTCCTTCCTTCCCTGCCAGTGAAGGCCAAGCCGGAGAGGGGTGTGGGGCTTGGTGTGGTGCTTCCACCCGAGCATCTCCCAGCCCGAGGAGCTGGGAGCAAATGGAAATGGCAGCACACAAAGCAGCGCCTGTGGCCGCTCCAGATGAACTCGGGGGGCTGAGTTGGTTGGCAGAGGACTTTCGAGCTGGGCTCTTTTATTTACCTTCGTGGTAATGAATAAGCGAGAGGAGCATTGTGGTACCACTGTGGAGAAATGTTTTAATGCACAGAAGCCAGGAGCGCCGCACTGTCCCCCTGAGGATGCAAACAAGCATGCGAGGAGCCTGCTCGTCAGCACGTTTCCAGCCACTAAAAGGATATCTCTGTAAACTTTTTAAAGGGGTATAATGAGCCTGTGGGGCTGATAGCCATAAGGGACCCCTGAGGCCACGCAGGCAGGCTCGGGAGGGCGGGCTTGGCAGCACCTATGGCCGTGGAGATGCCCGCACTCACCCCAGCGAGTGATTTTGGCGTAGAGGGAAATTGCTGCCCTCTCTTACTGCAGGCATCTGGGCTGGGACATCCCTCAGCTGTGGCTCGGGGACTGGTCATGCCATGGCCGGCGGGTTTGCAGTGCTTGCAAGGTCTGTGGGTCTTGATGTGGTCACCCGTCCCAGCGGGTCCATCCTCCAGCTGTGCCCTGCCAGGATCCCCAGCCCTTCCCCTCCCTGTAACCCCGGCCTTTGCCCCACTGGGTGTCTGTGCCCAGCTGGGACAACCCCAGAGCCTCCCTGGGATGGTGGGAGCCGAACCTCCTGGGAACACCTGGCTGTGCCGTCTGTCCTGTCCTCTCCCAACCTGCACGTCCCTGCTGGCTTTGGTCAGGCAGGGGCTGGTTTGGGGCACGCTCCTCCTGCCTCCCCACAGCCGCGGACCATGCCAAGCCCAGCTGTTCGGTGGGGACAGACCTATCCCCTCCAGAAGGAGCACCCTTCCCAGTCTTTCTCCCCAGTAAAGACTGGGAGAGCCTCTCCCAGGGAGGGCGGTGCTGCTCCCTGCCCGCAGGCAGCATGCCGCCATGCACCCTCCTGCCCACCACCTGTGCAGTGGGTGACCACCCCATCTCCGCTCCCTCCAGGCTCACCCATGACATCAGCCTCGAGGAGTTTGAGGATGAAGACCTCTCCGAGATCACTGACGAATGTGGAATCAGCCTGCACTGCAAGGAGAGCCTGGCCACCCGGGTAAGCGCAATGGGGACAGGGAGAGGGATGGGGACAGGCAGAGCGTGCTGGTGGGGCTGACAGGGCCAGCAGCTCCTGTGCAGGACCACTAGATCCCCAGGCCAGTGATGCTTCCTTAATGAACCCATTGCCATGACCCCAATCCCCTCTGCTTGGCAGTGCCCTCTCCTCACCGTGGCACAGCACAGACCCAGGGGACAAAAAAGCATCTCAAAGCCGGTGCCTTTTGGTCCCCACTGTGCTGGAGGGGTTTGAGTTCATTCCTCAGGGATGAGCCTAAGGGTTTGGGCGCAACTGAGGGCAGGTCCCCATTTGAGCGGGATGGCCAGCGAGCCTCTGGTACCTGATGGGCATCCCCAGGAAGCAAGGACACATGCGAGGTGGCACTGAGAGTCCTGCACAGGCTGTGCCTCCTGCTCCCAGGTGCATCCCTGGACCTGCAGGTGCATCCCTGGACCTGCAGGTGCATCTGGGCTGGCATGGTGAGAGCCCTCCTCCACTCCCCCGAGGCATTACTTCTGGCTGCCTTTAGCAGGAGCCATCCTCAGGTGTTTCAGAAGCGGGAGACCTGACGTGTCAGTGAAACAGGGATGGAGGAAGCGGCTCCAACCCCAGCAGGCAGCAGGTGAAATAAAAATGGGAGCTGTGAAGCCTGTGCAGATGCTGCAGGTGGGTCTCCCATCCACCTTAAGCACCCTGGGCCATGCTGTGGAGACACCAACAGGGTTCACACCACTATTTGAACTGCCCGAGAAAGCCATGGGGGCAGAAACGTGGAGATAAACTGAGAATTACATTGGATTTGGAAATATGCAGGGATTCTGCATTTTGCCAATGTGTTTCACACTAAAGGGATGCAAACGCTGGAGGAGCAACCAAATGGTTTGAGAATCATTTCATCCCTCAGGAGAAATACTTCATCTGCAAAACTGATGAGGACCCAGCGAGGAGGGGAAAGGCAGAGGAGTTTGTTGCAGATTTAAAATTAGAAAGTGAATTTGTGGTGTTGGGAATCCCTCGTTGCAGGCAGGAGGGTACAGGCAAACCTCACCCCTGGGAGGTGAAGGTGTCCTGCTGTGCTCCCTGGTCTAATTCAGGACCTTCCCAGCAGAAATTCAGCTGCTCCTGGAGATGGGGCTGCTGCTCCACATCTCTGCTCTGGCCACAGATGACTCCTGCTCCAGGACGTGATGGCTGGGGAAGGACGGGGAAAGCCTGGGCTCATGGGCTGTGTATGCTGAAGGAAGGAGGGATAACGCTGGAGGCAAAACCAAAGGCAAAACCCGGTGCTGGGTGTCCCTGAGGGCACAGCCGCAGTGAGGGCAGGGTGTCAGGAAGATCCTCCTGCCTGCAATAGGTGAGGCAGGCAGGGGCTGTGGGTACATTGCTGGATGCTTCCCATTAGCCATCCCAGTTCTCCGCTGCTAATAGCACCACTGGGCTCTTAGGACAGGATTTATTTTTTCTTTACGGACTGCCAGCCCTTGACTGAGGTTTGGGAGGGAGCGTAAAGGGTAGAGGGGACTTGAAGATTAACCACTGCAGCCCTTCCTTGAGGGTGAGGAAAAATAGACTGTTTCACCCATTTAAAACAGTTTACTGAGGGGTTTCTGCATCCCTGCGCTGCGATGCAGAGACCTGACCCTCAGTAGAGGGTTTGCTCAGGCTCCAGCAGCGAGCCCCACACCTTCCCCAGGGACGGCTCAGAGCTGCTTTATACAAATGCCTGGGTGCACTGAGAGTCTGCTGGGGTGGAAAGGGGATGTGAGGCTGCCCCCGGGGAATTAATGAGCTATTCATAAACACAGCAAAGGAAGAATCCTACCATGCTCAGAAAAAATGCCTGCTAAAAATATGTCCAAATTGTTTATATGGAACACGGAGGATTGCCCAAGGAGCAGAACCGAAAGTGGTGACAGCAACGGCAGCAAGAGGGGCTTTTCAATCCCAAACGTCGAAGGCGAGAGCCAGGGAGCTTTCCAACCCAATTGCCGTCTGGAGCGAGCTTGGGGCGATGGGGTTGCAGGATCTGCCTGATAGAAGCAGCCAGGCCCAGAGGGAGCAGCTTGGCCGGGTCTGTGTGTGGTGCAGGGGCCAGCAAATCAGTAATGACCTGCGGCCGGCATCAGCCAGCTAATTGCATCACGTGGGGATGGCTGGCTTGGCAAGTCAGCCCAACGCCGGGGCCGAGGCCGGGGGGGCCCTGCGCTGATGCCCTGCCTGCGTTGAGCTCCTGGTGCCGGTGCCACAGAGCACCCGTGGTATGTAGAATGGAGGGTTGGCCCCGGTCGCCCCCACAGCACCGGGCGGCTGGCGAAAGCCCGGTGACAGAGTGAGGGATGCGGGGCGAGAGTGAGCTGCCAGCTCGCCAGATCACACCGGAGCAGAGAGCAATGGGGAAGGGGAAAATAGAGGCTCTGGGGAGCATGGTGAGCCACGGTGCTGGGGGCATCCAGCCCCTCTGAGCTTCCCGACCCGGAGGCGAGTCTCCAGAGAGATGGGCAGGCGCAGTAACTGCCCCAGCAATGAGCAGGAAAGCACCGGGACAGGGCGAGGGGACAAACCCTGCCAGAGGGCTGGGAAGGCGGCTGCTGGATGGGGACAGCTGGTGACCTTGGCAAGGCGGGGGGTCTGGGTGAAGCCGCTCAGCAGCAAAACCCCGTGGCGGCTGGTGTGGAGTTCTATACCCAAACAGAGATGGGGTTTGGGGTTTTTTTCCAGTCCTGGAACAACAAAGATGACTTCATTGTTGGCTATTTTAGCAGCTTGCCAGAAATAGTGGCTTAGACACACAGAAACTGCAAGGAGGCGTAGACTGATGTTTGTGCAAGAGGGAACTCTATACGGCGATGAGGACCGCACTTCATGGACGGGAGACCACGTACTAAGAATGAGGAATATTCCCAATCACAGCTGAAACACCCCTTAATTTCAACAAGAAGCCCTGGGTGAATTAAAACCAGAAGCGAAGCAAGGGGTGGGCTGAGGAGAGTGCTGCCTGTAGGGCTGTTGAATGGCAGGGCAGGAGGCCGGACGGGGAGGAGCAGGGGCTGTCGGGGTGAGGAACGCCACCCCCACCTCGCAAATGGCAGCCGGCTCCAGCGGGGCACTCGGGCGCATTGAGACGGACGGTTGCAACAGAAGTGCCAGGCCTTTGCTTCGGGTTTGGCCTCAGTTTGGTGGCTTGGAAATCTGGGGTGACTGTCCCTGGTTTCAGCAAGATGGATCCCAGCAAACAACCAGGCTGCGGTTAATAAAGGCTTGGTGCCTCATCTGTATTCCAGGAGCTGCAGAAAATGGTTAATGCAGGAATAAAAAAAAAAAAAAAAAAGAAATACCCTCTTGGAAATACCTGCGAGCATGAGAACAAGTGCCCAAAGGAAAAGAGTTGATATAGGGCTGTACTGAGCCTTCGTGGTCTGCATGAAAAGGCCTGAACCAGCCGCGAAGATACAGATATGTGGAGAAAAAAACAAACCACTTTGTTTTTCCAGCATAAGACTGCTAGAAATGCCGGGCTTCCTCTTGATGTTCACCGTCACTGATCCAGCATGCCGCTGGCAGCAGCCACCCCCAGAAGGCCAGCGGGACCCACTGCAAAGTGGGAAGCAGCTGCCATGAGCCAGCCAACCTGCTGATCCGGGGACCGGTGGGGAGCCAGCTGCGTGGGCTGGGAGCAAACAAAACAGCAGCAAGGCAGCTGCTTATTCCAGGCGGCTTTTTAAAGGCTGTCCCGTGAAGCTGCCTCTGTGATCCATCGCTAGCTGCGGCTGCGCCAGGTTGGGGGCAGAGAGGCTTCTCCCGGCCCTTTGAAGCCGGGAGCAAAGCAGTCATAGCCGGGTGGTAGGGAGAGGGGACACAGTTGTCCCTTCTGCTCAGCAAGTCCCCCTTGCTTCCCCGTGCTCACAAACTGCTTTTCCCAGCTGAAGGTTTTGTCACTCCTTCTCCGGCAGGGAAGGCTGCAGGGGTAGGGGAACAGGGAAGAACCTTTCACCTGCTCGACCATAGGGGGTAGGGACCAGGGTCACTCAAGCAACATCTTGCGTATCATCCTGCTCCCCTTGCACGAGTCTTTCATTCCTAGGGAAGCGAGCAGCATCTGACCCTTCCTGGGGTCAGCAGCAGCCCCCACGCAGGCGGTTCCCCTGGCTAGACCGGTGCTCCCAGGGGTGCTCCCAGCACCTCGCAATTGCAGCAGGGCTCGAGCTGCTCCGGCCCCCCTGGGGCCCATGGACCACAGCATCAGGACCATCAGAGACCAGTTGCTGGACACTGGGACTTCTTGCCATTGGGACAGCACTGTGCGGGCGGGAGGTAGCAGCAGCAGGAGCGCACCAGCATCGTGGTCATCCCAGGGACAGATCTGTAATGGAGGTGTGAGCCTCCCCGTGACCGCATCGGGGTCCAGCTGTGCATCTTGTGTACATCCTGCCACGGGATTTGGGCACTGGTACTGCTCTCCCACATGCCCTAATCTCTCCCACAGGCTGAAGGGACTTTGGGAAGTCACCTCACCATCGCGTCTGTGCTGAGGCGTGAGCATACTCAGGCTGGCCTTAGGTTACATTAACTTGTTCCTAGAGGGCTCTCGAGGCAACCTGTTCTGGTGGGGCAGCATCCTTCCAGTTAGAAAGGCTTCCCAACGTCTAGTCCCTGCCCTCACTTTGCACATCACCACAGGTCCCCCTCAGATGGTAAGGTGATCTATTGGTGTGTGGTTTCAAAATCACTTTGTTGTGCTACAGTCCATTAATAAGTGCCTGTGGTGGTTGTAGCTTCTTCCTAGCTATTGAACCTGGAATGGTGCATCCCTCCTAGGGCACACTTTTCTTCAAAACAGGTACTGTTTTTCTTTTCTGCATCCTTCTGGGACTTTCCCTCCTCTGTGAGTTTTCCGAGTGATTGTAGCTGTAGGCTACAGGATTACTGAGGCAGCATCATTAGCAGTCTAGGTTGAACATCACCAGCTGACTCGAACACACCTACCTTAGCTAGGTATGATCTATTTAGCCGGCATTTCCTCCCAGTTCTTTTCCTTTGCTTCTGTTTCCTTGTTAAAATCCATGTGATTTGCCACAAGCAACTGGTGGGATCTGCCATGGAAACACAGAACTTGGTATGAAGGCTAACATTAAAAACAAGGGAGTTAAATGTTTAAAGCCTTGAGAAGATGGGTTTTGGTGGCAGTGCTCCTCCAGGTGCTCACCCGGTGCCTGCCAGGTCTGCAGCAGGGACACTGGGGTGAAATGGCCCCCGTGAGAGGGGTCGTACTGTGCCTGCAGCAGGCAGAGCCCTGCCTGTGCTGGCTTTAGTCCAACAGTTTAGGAGCTGGTAGCAGCGAGAGCTCTTGGAGGGGCTGCCAGAGCTGCTGGGGCTGTTTCTTCTCCCACAGCTCAAGGGGAATCCTCCATGCAGCCGGAGGCACGGGTAGCATCAGCTGCAAAAAAAATGCCCTTCACCTCTGCCCGCTGACAAGCTTCCCAGTCACCACAAACAGCTGATAACACGGGGAATTCAACTTGCTAATGCCAAGTTGCAGCCTTTATTGCTGGCTGCAGCAACCTGCGCATATGCAAGCTCCGGTTACTGCAAGGAAGGTGGCTTGGGAAGGAAACCACTGACCTTTAAACACCTGCAGCCGTGGGGGGACATCGGTGCCACTTCGCCCAGCAACGCAGCCATGAGGGCACCCGCTCCTCACAGCCCTCACGGGCCACGGTGGCCACCTTGCTCCAAGGGTGCAAAGGGAAAGAGTGGGGCTGCTCCCGGCCAGAGCACAGCCACTGCCAGCAGGTGACTGGAAAACTAATGTCAGGCTGCCGGCTTGTTGGGTGTCCCTTCTGCATGGCTTCACATGCCGATATGTGCAAATGCAGGGTGTATGAGAAGAGGCTTGTTCAAGAGGAGGAGGCCAAGGGGGATGTAACTGCTGTCCCCGGCTGCCTAATGGGCATTACAGGGAAGAAGGAGCCTGACTCCTCTCAAAGGTGTGCAGTGAAAATGTCAACCCCATAGAGAGAAAAAGTAGCAGCAGTACAGCACTGGCACCAGTGCCCAATGCAGTGGTGGGTTCTCTCTCCGTGAGGATATTCAGGTGTGATGGGCAAGGCCCTGAGAGACCTGCTCCGGGCAGGGGTTGGACCAAGCCTCCAACCAAAATGATTGTGTGTTTGTGTGAGTCCCAGTTGCCAGGACAGGAAGCAAGAAAGAGCATGATCTGCCTTGGGAGGAAGAATCATAGGATAGCCCAGGCTGGAAGGGACCTTGAAAGATCACCTGGTCCAACCTTTCATGGGAAAGGGAGCCTAGATGAGATTATCTAGCACCCTGTCCAGTTGCGTCTTGAAAACCTCCAGCGATGGGGACTCTACCATGTCCCCGGGGAGGTTGTTTCAGTGAATGATTGCTCTCACTGTAAAAAAATGCCCTTTTTATGTCGAGATGAAACCTGGGTGTGCACATTTGTGCACTTTGTGGTGAATGTGATGGTTACATGTACCTACAGGCACCTGCCAGGAATGAGGTGATGGGGGTGTCCTGTCACCCGGGGCAGCGAGCAAGGACGGATGCTGCCCTGCGCCTGCCAGGGGAGGCGGGGAGGGGGCGCGGGGCTCCCCGGCCTCGGGAATAACATCCCTGCCCCTTTAAAAGGAAGAGGCCGCCGGGTGCCGATGCGGCTGCACCGGCGCCGGCCCCCCCCTTCCCCGGCCCCGGCGGGAGGCGCGGCGCGGCGGCTGCCGGCCCGCCCGCCCGCCCGCCCGCCCGCCCGCCCTCCCCGTGGCCTGATCGCGGCCGCTAATCCCGGCAGGGCCATGTGAGCCGGCAGGGCGGCGGGGCCCGGTCGGCGGGCGGCGGGGAGGCCAGCCGGCTGCAGGCGGAGATGCTCCAGCTCGACCTCATCGACGCGGCGGGGGACGCGCCGGCCGAGGAGCAGACGGCGCCCGAGCCGCTGCAGAAAGACCCCCCGGCCGGGACCACGGATGTCTACAGGCCGAAGAGACCCACAACTCTCAACCTCTTCCCGCAGGTGCCTCGCAGCCAGGTGATGCCGGGACGGGGGGAGCTCGGGGCGAGCGGGCCGAGGGGTCCGGGGAGGAGGAGGGATGCTCCCGCCGCCGGGGGCTTTTGTCTCGGAGGGATGAAGGGATGGATGGAGGGATGGATGGCGGGGCTTGGCGGGGCTCGGCTGGAGGGATGGCGGGGAGAGGCTCCGCTGCCCCTCGCCGCGATGCCCGGTGGGGCGGCCTCCTCCCTCCCCCCCCGGGGGTCCCTGCCCGCCGCCGCCCGCGCCGCCGGGCTGGGCGCAGCGTAGGCTCGGTCCCTGCTGCAGAGCCGGAGGGAGCGGTCTGCGGGCCCGGGAGGCACCGGCGGGGACACGGGGACGTGCTCACTCCCTTCCGTGCCACCCCCTCGCACCGCCGAGCCCCTGCAGGCTGTACCCCCGCACCGCCCCTGCCCGGGCGCCATGCTCGGCGCGGCTGGATGGGGGTGCTTAGGGCCCGGGTGGGTCCTTCTTCCATCCCTGCTGCCGAGGTAGGAGGGAACAGGCCAGGACGGGGCATCAGTGTGGCAGGGCTGACCTGTGCCCCCAGCAGAGCCCGTGGGGCGTACCGAATGCATGAATGAGCCATTGCAGGACAGAGCACCATGCCAAGGGGCTGGTGAGCCCAGGGCAGCACCACTGGCCAACAGCTGGCTGGGCTCCAGCCCCAGGCCAGGGCAGCGCTAGCCCTGGGGCATGATGGTGACACTGGGTGCCCCATGCCCAAAAGTGGGAACTCGGTGGCCCCTGCTCCTGAGCAGCGGCACCCAGCAAAAGAAGCATTAATGCCAGTACCCCGTGCAAAATTTGAGAGACAGACCGGCAACGCCCAAAATGGTGGCCGGGAGGATGAGGGGATTCTGGTGTCTCACTCGCTCTTAGATTTTGCACGAGGTTTTGGATGGTTTTCCCCAAGACTGCCTGCCCCACACAGCCTTGGGGTTGCTGTTTTCCCCGGGGCGGGTGGTGTTTTGGTGCCCTGCATGCTGGCCCTCTGAGCAGTGTCCAGAGTCCCTTTGTCCCGTCTCTCCTGCAAACTTCACGAACCCATGCAAGATGCGCGATGTGCAGGGCTATTTTTGCCACCCTCCTGCGTTCAGCCATGCCTTCTGCCAAGTAGGAGGATTTTCATCACAGTGACGTTCAGCTGAAGAGCATGAAGCAAGAGGCAGGTGTCCCTGTGGGTGACAGATGGGGAGTAGTCAGAGCTGGGTGTCACCAGCCCAGCACCAGCAGCTGATGCCAGCTCTCTGCCTGAGGTCATGGGTGGGAGGAGGAGGAGGAGGAAGGCACAGAGCCAGGATGGGCGTCCTCGGGGCAGCTGGCACCGGGGACAAAGGCAACAGGGCTGGGGAGGCGGGTGGAGCCCCACCGAGCATAATGGACAAGGGGACAGCAGCAGCCTTGTCCCACCCTGTGCAGGGACCCCGAGGAGCAAGTGGCACGTGGCAGCCACATCCAGCTGGGGGGATGGGGGACAGCAGGGACCCCCTCCCGGGCAGCGGGTCCCAACCAGTGTCCAGAAGTGGCAGCAGGCCTGCAGAGAGGGATTTTGGTGGGGAGGAGTTGAACAGACAGTGGGCTGGGGAGGGGGAGCTGATGGTCCCCTCGCAGAGGGATGCTGGAGGCTGTGGGGCCAGAGGCATGGCCGGAGCTGAGGACATGGGGAACAGGAGGTGGGGGCTTTGCTGCGGCTGGTAGCAGGAGCCCGGAGCCGGTGGGGATGGGGGTACAGGGCTGGGGCATGGCTGCCCAGGGAGGACAGCACTGTCAGTGGCATCTAGCAAGAAGTGAGGATCTAGGAGAAGTGCCAGAGGCAGGCTGGTTCTAAGGTGCTTGGGGTGCCTGTTCTGGATGCCTACCTCTGGCCAAAGGTAGGCAGGTACTCCTGCCCACATGTGGTGCCCGGAGGAGAGGACAAGGTGCAGGGCATCCCTTGGGGATGGGCCTGAGATCTGCCTCCACCTGTGCCAGACCCTCCTGCACCCTCCTGGCCTGCCCAGCTCCCTCCTCCTGAAGGTGGTCAGAAGAGGGACCGTGGCCACGCATCCTCTCTTGAATGCCCAGCCAGGGCACCGGGCTGCTGTCCCGTGCCTCCAGCCTCCTCGTGCTGGGCAGGGTGTGCATGGGCAGGGCACCGTCCCACCCTCTGCTCCAGCTTTTCCTTGTGGGGCCAGGAGCTGGCTTGGTGATGTCTTGGTTGCTGCTGGGCTCTCTGTGAGAGTCATCCCAGCTAGGTGGCCTGGGATGAGAGGAGCATCCCCAGCTTCCCAGGAGGGGAAGAAACAGCTGCTGGGACTGGCTAGGTTCATCCTCTAAGACCTTATGAGCACCTCTCTGCCCTGGCTGGGCATTACAGACCCCAGAGTGCCCTGGCCCTGTGGGATGGGTGGGCTCTGCCTGCTGTGTTGCTGCCTCCTGTCCTGGCCCAGGCAGTTGGGCTGGCTCGTGTGCTGGCCCCGTGGCACTTTGCACACAGAGGCCGTCGCTGCGGCAGCTCACCTGGCCCGCATCCCAGCCCATCGTGTCCCTGGGAAAGGCAAGTGGGGACACGCTGTTATTTGCCTTGGCACAGGAGGGGCTCGCGGAGGCCGTGCTGGGAGGTCGCCGAAACCCTGTGGCAGGGGTCTCTCCCCTCCCCGTGCGGAGGCAGGGATCTGGCAGCCGTGGTTCAGCAGCGTGCGACTCAGTGGAGTTTCAGGGCAAAGGCTTGCTTCGTATTGATGGGGAACTTGTTGGTGCAGCTCCTGCGCTGCTGGTAATAGCTGCAGGCTGGCGATAAGGCCGTGAGAAAATCCAGGGAGTCCCAGCGGGGCTTAGTAGTTGAGCAAAAACTAACGGCACAGAAAATGCCATTGCTGCAGCTGGGGGAGAAACATCCTTGCGGAGATGGGCAGGGAGGACTTGTCCCCCATCTGCAGGAGGGCCCTTGTTAGAGGGGGACCAGTGGCCTTCAGGACTGGGGAGGGCTCTTCTCCCAGCCCTGCAGACACGAGACCTCTGTGGTTCCCTGTCCCCAGGTCTCACAGTGAGGCTGAGCACATGTTCCCCTGTGCACACACGCGTGTGCACATGCAAGGCCGGCCACCCAGGGCAAGGCACATAGGGCACAGCACCCAAAGAAACTCTCCCAAGCATGAGCAGCACGGGCGGCCCGATCCTGCCTCACCTCTCCAGCTGATCAGAATTGACGTCTGCTAGTGGACTATATATATATATATATATATATATATAAAAAAGTGTGTGTGCATGTATAGATATGTATCCATACATATACGTGTGTGTGCATATGTATACTCCTATATACACCCAATATGGATGACTCCAGTAGCAGGTGTCAGTCTATCCAGTAGTTGGCTCCCAGCCAGGCAGCAGCACAACCCTTGGCCCTTGAGACTTCCCCCATTTAATAATGTTGGGTGGTTTGAAGGTAGGCAGGGCCCGAAGGATGGGAGCAAAGCATGCCTGCCCAGCCCAGGTGGGCTCCAGGCAGGCTCAGGTCTTGAATTTTTGGCTTGGGACCATCCAGCCGTGGGCTCCCGCATATGAGTCTCCCCGGGGCGGACAAGTACATCCATCCAGGCCAGGCCATCTGCCTCCCAGCTGGCTCCTTGCCCGCCCTGCTTTGGCTGCTGCACCAGCTCTCGCAGCAGCAGCGTGGCCAGATGTGGGGCTGGTGGGGGGGTCCCCCCAAGCACCACATGCCCCGGTGTGCCCAGGCAAGGTGGGAGCCAAGAGGGGTGCTGTGGACCTGGGGAGGGATGGGTGCTGCCGCCGCTGCGCCACGCGCTGTTTACTGTTTGGGCTACAAGGCGGCTTTGTTCTTCTCCTCAGGACACTCTGAATAACAACTCTCTGGGGAAAAAGCACAGTTGGCAGGAGCGGGTGTCCCGGTCGTCATCCCCTCTGAAGACGGGTGAGTTCTTGGGCTGTTGGCCAGGGGCAGCTCCTTGCACCCTTTCGTGGCTCTCAGGAGCCTGGGGCAAGTGGTGGCGGAGCAGGAGGTTGGGGAAACATCCCACATGGATGCAGGGTACATGTCCATCTTGAGTCTGGGTGGCATTCCTGGCCACCTTCCCTGGCAGGGAGCATCACCCTCTGCGGGGCTGTCAGTGCTGCTCTCCTCTCCCTCCAGGTGAGCAGACCCCTCCCCACGACCATGTTTGCCTGAGTGATGAGGTCAATCACCAAAACAGCACAACCTCCACCAAAGACCGGGGCACGTCCACGGAGAGCCCGTGCCGGCGCACAGCAGCCACCCAGATGGCACCTGCCTGTGTTGCCTTGTCCCGGCCACCCGAGAAGCACCAGGCCACCAGCCGGCCCCCACCACATGGTGCCAGCGTGGTGGTGGTGACAACGAGGGGCCCTGAGGCCCACCGGGACCGCATCCACTACCAGACGGACGTGAGGCTGGAGGCCACAGAGGAGATCTACCTGACACCTGTGCAGAAGAACTCGGACCCCCTGGAGACTGACAAGCCATTCCTGTCTCAGTCCAGTGAGAACCGCATGTCCATCAGCTCCGACATTGACACCGGCTATTCGGCCCTGGCAGGAAAAACCAACCCCTCCATCAGCGAGGAGGACGAGGTGCTGGACTACATGTCCTCCCCTGACAAGACGAACCTGCCCAGGGCCTCCTGTGGTGGTGGGAGTGGTGGCTCCCGGCCAGGGCACAACCTTCAGAGAGCCTCGGTGAGTTCGGACACCAGCGCCCTCTCCTACGACTCGGTCAAGTACACACTGGTGGTGGACGAGAATGTGCAGCTGGAACTGGTCAGCCTCAAGCAGTGCTACTCGGGCTACAGCGACGAGAGTGATTCGGCCACCGTCTACGACAACTGCGTTTCCTCACCCTACGAGTCGGCCATCAGTGAGGAGTACGAGGAAGATGCGCTGAAGCGTGACTCGGTCTGCCTCTCTGAGGACTCCACCCCTGAGGCAGACATCCACTTCTCCAAGAAGTTCCTCAACGTCTTCATGAGCGGCCGGGCGCGCTCCTCCAGTGAGTGCTGGGGGCTGGGGGGAGGTGAGCTGGTGGCTGCCTGCCTGGGCAGCCCTGCCCATCCCTGGTGCGAGGCTGAGGGCACACTTAGGGCCAGGTGGAGGGCCACCAGCAGGCATCAGCCCTAGCTCTGCTTGCTGTAGCCTGTGGTTTTGTCCCTGGTGGCCAGGGAGGTGTGGGGGGGGCTTGGAAAAGCCTTGCGACCTGCAGGTGGAAGTGGCTGGAGGTGTTTCAGGCTGCTTTTTTGGCTAGCCCAAGGTATGTCTGTGCTGAGGGGAAGGCTGGGTGGTCTCACAGGGGGACAGCATCCCTCCTGGAGTGTCCCCCTCCTCCCTGAGCCCAGAGGAGCACCGCGGCTGGCAGCATGCCCCGGCAGGCAGGGCTTCCTGCGGTGCGGCCTGTCCCACAGTGCTGGTGACACCAGCTGTCACAGCTGTGCGAGGTGGCACAGGGAGGTCGTGGTCCCAGCGGGGACCACTGGGCACCAGTGCGGCGGCCCTAGCCGTGCCTTTCTCTCATGTGGCACCATGTGGTTTTGTCTTGGCTGGGCCATACCCAGGAGCATCAGCAGCCTGTTTGGCTTTATGTCCATCCCTTGGTTGTGGTGCTGACCCCTCAATGCTGAGCTGTCCTCCTCTGCCTTTGTCCCCAGGTGCCGAGTCTTTCGGGTTGTTCTCCTGCATGATCAACGGGGAGGAGCAGGAGCAGACCCACCGTGCTGTCTTTAGGTGAGCTTACAGGTGCGAGCGGTGTCCCCAGCCTCTCATGGGGCAAAGCTGGTGCTGTCCTCCCACCATGGTGGGGCCAGCCCAAACACCAGTGTTTGGGAAGCCCCAGGGACCAAACCACTGCCCATAGCTCGTGCCCCTGCAGCAGCCTGGGCAGGTGTCGCTCCTGGGCAGGACAAGACCTCCGAGGGCAGCTGGGACCTCTGGGGAGCAGCATGGGTGGTGCCATAGGGATATCCTTGCCTTAGGTGCCAGGGTGCTGACACCTTTTGAGCCTAAACATGCTCAGATGCTTTATTCAGTATCTCAGGTCCCCATAGCTAATTACACCCACCAGGGTGCTGCCTGCCTGGGCCAGCGGTGGGTTTTGTGTTGCCCCCTGCCCCAGCAGTGTGCCAGTGAGAAGGCCACCAGAGCTGCTGGTTGGCCAGGTGCTAGTGCCTCCCTGCCCAGGTTTGTGCCTCGCCACGTGGATGAGCTGGAGCTGGAGGTGGACGATCCTTTGCTGGTGGAGGTGCAGGCAGAAGATTATTGGTACGAGGCCTACAACATGCGGACGGGTGACCGGGGCATTTTTCCTGCCTACTATGCTATCGAAGTCACCAAGGACCCAGACCATGTAACAGGTACCAAGCCTCTGTGCGCAGCCTGCTGATGTCCCCCATCTTGTGTCCACCTCCCCTCTGTTGAGCAGAGCCTGGTGCTGAGCAGGGGGATGGAGGGAGGACCAAGTTGGGCACCCAGCTGGGACCGATGGGCAGCTTCTGGTGTGATGCTGGGAGCTGGTACCTGGTGCTGCAGGAAGCCTTCCCTGGGCAGGGAAACATGCGGGGGTGGGAATATGGAGCGGGGAGGTGTATCTCAGCCCACGTTCCTGGTCACCAGAGGCGATCCCCACCGCGTGCTCTCTCTTCCAGCTCTGACCAAGAGCAGTGACTGGGTGGACCAGTTTCGGGTGAAGTTCCTCGGCTCGGTGCAGGTTCCCTATCACAAGGGCAACGACGTGCTCTGTGCGGCCATGCAGAAGGTAGTGTCCCACCCCATCCCTGGGAGCGCCTGCTCCTCCTGGCAGCAGGGCAGAGCCTCAGTGGGGAAGGGAAGGGAAAGGGTGAGCCATCATCACTGCTCACGAGTGCCAGGGCTTTGTCTCTCTGTCTCCCCCCCCCTAGATTGCCACCACACGCCGCCTCACTGTGCACTTTAACCCACCCTCCAGCTGCGTCCTGGAGATCAGCGTGCGTGGGGTCAAGATTGCCGTGAAAGCTGATGACTCCAAGGAGCACAGCAAGGTAGTGCCCCACTCCCCACTCATCTCATCCCTTCCCAGCTGCTGGCTCGTGTCCCCTGTGCTATAGGTCATGTTTGCATATGAAAATGGAGGATCTCCACCCGTCTAAGGGTGTGAGAAACACCATCAGTGGGGTTGTAGGCCCACCTCAGGGTCCCTCGTGGGCTCCCAGCTTTGGGCCATACCACCAGCTGATGCCCTCGCAGCTGCCAAGTGCATCGCTGCGCTGGGATGCTGGGATGCTGCGAGCTGAGCTGCGCCGGTAATCTGTCAGCTGCTCCTAAATCTTTCTGTTACTATTTTGAGTGGTGTCCTCCAGATCTGCCCTGTAATCTCTTTAGCTGGCTATGGCAGGCTGCTGATTAGTGTTCTGCATAAGTAGCCTAGCAAAGCACAGCGAGATGCTGGGCAGAGGCAAGGGAGGGCTTTGCAGCAAGGCTTTGGGAAACCTCCCCTACAGCTGGGGCGTAGGAGTCGTTCATGGCTATGGATGCTGTGGCAGGGAGCTGGGCTGGGGTTTCTACAAGTCCTGCCTGTATCTAGAGGATGCCATCAACTTGGTTGCTCTTTAAACCTGTATAAATAAGTTCTCATTTCTGGTTGGGACCCTTTGAACACGCAGGCTTGAAAGACTTATTTAGCTCCAAGTTATCCATTCACCTTCTATCTGCTGGTATTTCTGAGAGCCTTTTTAGCAAGGGAGAAGGGCTGTGTGCACTGGGCAAACAGCAGCACTGACCCTAACCTGAGTACAGCCTAACCCAGGGCCTCCAGGGAAACCCCACAGGAGCTGCTGGAGGTAGAGGCAGCCTGGGTGGGAGCCAGCAGGGCTGCCTGGAAGAGCACCCTGTGTGCAGGTGCTTGGGACCATCCTGAAAGTGCTTCTGCTAGCAGCCCAGGATCAGGCTCAAATTCATTTCACTGCTCAATCCAAGTGCATATTTCCAGGGGCCAGAGACTGGTTGCCCCACAGGGTGGTGGGGAGGAAAGCTTTGACAGTTCGTCTCTCTCTCTCCCCCAGGTAAACAAGTGTAGCCATTTTTTCCAGCTGAAGAACATTTCCTTTTGTGGGTACCATCCAAAGAACAACAAGTGAGTAATAAGGAGGTGGCGGGGCAGCTCTCAACACCAGCAGCTTGGCACGGAGGCTTTGCTGCCTTCCCGCTCCCTGGGGGCAGCATGACTGGGGCTGGGAAGGTGATGCTTCTCAGTGCCTTGGTCCTGAGCACTCCCCTTCCCCTGTGAGCCCAGCACTGCGGCTTCATGCAAAAGCAGCCTTTGGATGGGAATTACATCCCAGCTCTGGGCATAGGCCGTGGCAGCTGGTGGCCACTAGGGGTTGGGGGGGGGGGGAGGGGTGTGTGTGTGCACGTCCCAAACCCCTATGGCTCAGGGGTGGGTACAGCTCGGGGATGGTGGGGTACCTGTGCCTGCTTGTCTGCTGGTCCAGTCACACCCACTCTCTCTGCTCTCAGATATTTTGGGTTCATCACCAAGCACCCTGCTGACCACAGATTTGCTTGTCATGTCTTTGTCTCGGAGGAGTCCACGAAGCCACTGGCGGAGTCTGTAGGGTGAGTCCCAGCTGGGCAGGAAGGGAGGCGCTTGCTCCTGAAGGGCAGGAGGAACAAGGCAGCCAGGCTGAATTCTGCCATCTCCCCATATATGTGGGGCTTGGACCTGGCCCCAGGCTGGCACCTCTTCCCTCAAGTGAGAGGCTTGGGGTGAGAGCCAGGGCTGACGGCTACGGGCAGCGTATTCCTGACAACACTGGAACAAGTCCCAGTACAAAGCTTTGCAGGCAGATGGCTGAAAGTCCTGCACTGTGCAGGGGATCAGAGCAAGGATGGAGACCCTGCAGCTCTGATGGCAGCTCTGGGTGCTAATGCAGGAGGGGCCAGGGGCTGGGGGACTGGAGGGTCAAACTGGCCGCAGGGTAGGGAGCGAGGGCGAGAAGGAAAGCGGGACTCTGTAAATGCCTTGTGGGGATGACGCTGCTCAGCTTTGCCCGGTGCTGTGTTGCAGGAGGGCTTTTCAGCAATTCTACAAGGAGTATGTGGAGTACACGTGCCCCACGGAAGACATCTACCTGGAATAGGGGCTGGCACAGGCACCCCCTGCACAGCCAGGGCTGCAATCTCGCCCCTTCCCCGTGTTGTGCATGGACAAGAGCTGCTTTGAGCCTGGAGGAGGAGCGGGCCCGGGGCAGGGCTCCCCGGGGCACGGAGCACCGCCTCTTTTCATGACTCCCCTTCCTCGGGCTGGGGCTGGGGGGATGGGAGGGGGGAGGGCTGGACAAATTGTGTTTATTGTACAAAATACTCTTAGTTTATTCTATTGGAGAAGCACCCGCTGGGTGCCCTGCCTGTGAGCAGCGGAGGGGTGGGCAGCAGTGTGCTTGGGCCCTTTCCTGCTGCAGGCTGGGGTGACAGCATCTCCTCCTTGCGACCATGGCCCAGCTTCCCGTCACATCCCTCTGGGGTGACTTTTAATGCAGTGGCAGAGTCAGACTCTCGCAGTATGAAGACACAGCAGCTACAGCAAAGAAGACCCGTGTGCTGGCTCATGCCTGGGAGATGGGCTTGCCCTGGGCAGGCATCGCCTCCCTGCCGGGCCCTGGGGACAAGGCTGCTGGACGGGAATGACAGAGGGTTCCAGTATCTCCCCTGCCAGAGGCATGCCAGCACCAGGATGAGCTGAGACAGCTCACCCCTGCCTCTGCCCCCATCCCCACCCTCCCCTCTTGTATCCATGCCCTGGGAAGAGATAAAAGTACCCCCATACCTCCCTGCAGTAACTACACCCTTGGGAGGGGAGACTTTCTCTGCCCCTTTCCCCCCCCTCCCCCCAGCTGCAGGTGGCAGAGGCAGCGGCAGGGCTGGACCATCCCAGGGCAGTGGGGCTCAGCCCCTGCGCAGAGCTGGGTCCCTGCCAGAAGTGGGGCAGGGAAGGGCTAAAGCCTGCAGGGAACTGAGTGAAGCACCGTGGAGGTAGAAGAGCTCTCCCGGTCCCTGCAGCCAGCGGTCTCTGTGCTTCAGCTGGATCTGCTGTGATGGCAACAACTATTAAATATGATGGTTCATGGAGCAGGGCCGCCATGCTGTTTGTGTCCCACCACAGTGAGTTTGGGCCCTGGCTCATTCCTTCCCTTGGGACCCCAAGAGGAGCTGGAGCTTCTCAGGTTTGGTCTGAGAGCTCCAGTTGCAATCCCTGGAGGCCAGAGATCATCGTATGATGATCAGATGGGACCTCTGGAGGTCATTTGCTCCAGTCCTCACTCAAAATAGGGCTTACCCTTTCACCCCCTGCCCCATTCCTACACTCCACACCTACCCTGTCCTGCAGCAGCGGAGGGCAGGCGGGGGGCGTCCTGGAGGCTGGGCTGTGATGGGCACAGGGGCATGCTGGCTTACAAGCGGGCATCATAGTAGTACTCCAGCAAGTCAAGTTCATCACGCTTGCTTTTGCCAGCTCTGCGCAGCCCCGCCGGCCGCTCCCGGGCTGCCCAGGTCCTGAAGCGAGGCTGCTTGGGTTTGATGCCGTAATCTGCGGGCAGAGCGGAGAGGCTGGGCTCAGCCCTGGGGCTGCTCACGGGGCTGGGGACAACCGCCCGCCTGGAGGGGTGAGTGCATGGCAAGGGAGTTTGGAGGGGCAAGGAGGGTGCTGTACCATCCACCAGGCCAAAGTGCTGCTGTGGAAGCTCCAGGGGAGCAGAGAAGTCCTCAGGAACCGAGTAGCTGACCCTACGGAGGATAATCAGGGACAGGAGTGAGCCAAGGCCCTGTGACACTCACCCACGCTGGCACAAGAGCGCCCATGCGCCGCTTGTCTTTACCCAGCCCGGCCAGCTCTTGAGGGCTTGGTGCCACAAGTGCCAGCCCACGCCTGGGCCAGGAGCCCTGGGGTACCTCTGCAGGTAGCAGGGCAGGGAGGAGGAGGAGGGGAGCACCATCACCTCTGGCGCAGGGGCCGCGGGAGGGCAGCCCCCAGCAGCAGGGCAAGCAGCAGGAGCCCGTGGAGCATGGCGCACCTTGATGCTGGCTCCACAGCGAGGTCACAGAGGAGCCACTCCGGTGGCCCTGGGACACCGGCTGGGTTGGGCAGGAGGCAGGCCCCTGCCCAGGCGCTGCTGCCTACCCCCTCCCAGTATGTGAGCTTCTGGTCCTGGGCTGCCTGGTCCTGCCTAGGCCACGCCAGCTGCTCGCAGCCTCCCTGCCTGGCGCACATCCCTCCACACAGCCACAGCTCTAGGGCTGCTTCCCTGTCCCTCACCACCATCCTTCGCCTCCCTCTCAACCCCTTCAAGAGCAAACCCCTTCATCTCAGTAACTCCCTGTTCCCAGGAGTGAACCCCCCAAACACTTTCCAGGCTTTGCCATCTTCAGCATCTTTCTCTGCTAGCAGCCCAAATGAAAAGCACAGTCCCTCACCCATGGCTTTTCCATGTTGCTGCTGCTGCATTACAGGGCATTGCTGCCAGCTGGGGTGGCAACATAGACCCCACCCGCTGCCAAAACCCTGTGGTCCCCAACTGCCGTGGCCCATTTGGGGGGTGGGTGGGTGGATGTCCTATTTCAGGTGCTGAGGCAAGAAGGCTGTGACCCCTGCAGCCCCAGAATCCCTCAAGAATGGTTCAGGTAGGAATGCTCCTGTCACCCACTTGAGGCCAACACACCCGGCAGTTTCCAGCTCCCAAGCTCTGCACAGGACTGGCAGCCGCCTGCGGGACAAGCCAGTGCCACCAGCTGGCTACCCCTTTGTCCTGGCCAAGGGAGCCTCCACAGCAGCTCACTGAGCAGACTGATGCCTCAACTGTCCACCAGTTAGCAAAGCAGATACAAAAAGACGGCCATGGCTGTCCAGGCCTCTCCTGGGCCCTTTGTTAAGTGTGGCACAGCAGTATTTGTTGAATTAATCTCTTCATTTCTTCTCCTCTCTGCCCTTGGCCAAGCCCCCGAGCACTGGCTGGCAGCCATTCTACAAACCCTTTTAGCACACATTAGGTGCTAGGAAGGCAGCCTGCAAACTGCAGCTCTCTGTACCCCCAGGGGAACCCCAGGAAACTGGGGACCGAACCAGGCACCTGGAGTTAGAGGCTACAGTCATCAGTTTAGCAACACGTGGGGCCCTGCCTGACACAGGCCAGAGCAAAAGGCTTCTAAGGGACAGCATATCCCAGCATAGACAACTGCAAAAGCTGCTCTTTCCAATAGAGAGACCTGCTGGCAACCATATACAAGAGGATCCCAGGCAAACAGGGGAAGAGAGGTCCTTCAGCTCAGTTCTTTCTGTTCAGTCAGTTTATTTGACAGACAAGCCCACTCCAAGCAGATCGACCAGGCACGGCCAACACAAGCAGGCTGCAGGTCTATCTCAGCGCCATGAGGTGGGAGACAATGCTCTCCGAAAAACACTATGCTGCCTGGCTTTATTATAGTGCAGCCGTACAAAAGGAGAAAAATCAAGTGCTTAAAAAAAGAGGTTGTCCCATCACCATTGCTGCAGCCACAGAACGGTCCAGAGAAAGAGGTGGCCAGGCTCTCTCCACACATGTAGTGTCCATCATTCACAGCTAGATCTGTTAAAAAAAATTACACACACCCCTCCCCACCCTGCAGAACAGGAGTTCTCATTGATGGTTTAACTGAAAATTAGACATTATCAACATCCCTCCCCCAGCCTGCCTGACCTCCTTAGAAATGTCCAGCCATGATCTTAGCAGAGAATAATCATCTTCTCATCAGCCCCAGTTATAGAAATAGATTTTCTGCCAAGCAGGCAAGTAATCCATCAGCGGCCCTGAAACAAGAGAACAGAGGGATCACGCATGTAGAAAGGCAAGAATTTGAAGCTGTATGTATACGGGGTATATCCCCCCTTCTCGTTATGATACCCAACAATCCCAAATCTCCAGTTATACAACTCAGAGGAACTCAAGAATAGAACAGTTACTTTTGCCAAGATGGGAGACAACTTTGGGATGTGGTGCCAGAGATTAGAGCAGGACCAAGCAGGGTGTGGAACATGGTCAGCGTGGCCATGGTGCGGGACACCACTCCCTCAGAGCTGACACATCCAAGCTCCAGTGGGAAGGGGGTTCTACAATGTGCAAGGGGAAAACTCGCATGCAGCAAGTTAGGAGGACACTGCTGTGGCACAGGAAAGAGGGAAGACAACTCAGCAATAACAAGCAGGTGCAGACACAGAAGCAACTGCTGTAGAATGAAAATGCTTATGTAGCACATGGCTTAATGCAGGCTCCAAAGCCTCTCTGAAATCACTAACTGGAGGAAGCGGCTCCTGAGCTAGCCAGCTTTGTGAACTCCCCAAAGAAAGGACAATCCCACGATGCCAGGCTGATCTAATGCCACATCACTGCCACGAATCACTCCACAAAAGGCTTCACTTCAGCAGGGAGGAGGGGGTGGTGGAATTCTGGCCCATAACAAAGGGATCCTCTGGTGAAGGACTAGGAGAAGACAGACCTGGTTCAGCCCTTTGACTTACAATCAGCTCCTGGCTGGGTCAATACCTCTAGGCACCTGTTTACCCCTTGTGTCTGCATTGCAGACTGGGGATCAAGGAATAGAGTTCAAAAACAGGGGCTGCAAAGCAGGGCTCTGGTGCACCAGCTGAGGTGCAAAAAGTGAGCCCAGGAGACAGAGCTCTGCAGCCTGGGAGGGCACAGGGAGGTTTACCACTGTGGTCGAGCGCAGGTCCCCAGTAGCCAGGGAGCAATTAATCCTTTCCTGTTCCAGTTTAAAACAACACAAGCATCAATACAGGGTGCACTGGTGCTAACCATTCTAGGGACTTCCCAATTCCTTCCTCAGGTTGGAAACCAATTGACAGACGTTCTGCTCAACTCCCCTGATTTTTCTCCACCCAACAGAAACAGGGATATAGCAGCAGGGCCCACTTACGTGTGACAAAGCCAACTCCAGGCACGTAATCAGCCAACAAGCGCAGAAGGAGGAGGATCCTGCCCCTAGGAAGGGAGAAAATATAAACAAATCCAGCGGGACACCTCCTGCCCCAGCTGTTGAACATATGAACAGCAATGGCAGCTGTTACACAAGGGCTCAGATTAAACCGGTCACAGGCACCCAGACCTCTTCAGATCTACTCACCCAGACCCCTGACACTATTTCTGTTAAAAGGGAAATTTTCAGCAAAAGCCCATCAGGGGCCCCTTACTCTGAATATCGGTCGTAGAAAGGAGATCTCAGCAGGTAGTACAGCAGTAGGATGGTTCGTCGCCTCAGCTCTGCTCGCTCTCGCCTGTTCAAGTCTTTCAGATCACTCAGCAAGCTCAAACTGGAAGGAGAAAGACAGAGAGCTAACTCATGGCAACAGCAGCCAGCAGGGAAAAGAAAGTGGGTTTCTAAATGCCCTCCATTCTCAGCTCCACACAGAGCAGGCTGCACCAGCTCAGAACATGGAGCACTTTAAGTGTTGCAGAAGATACCTAAACGTGTCAATCTCCCAGCTAAAGACCAGGCCCAGTCCCTGTGTGTATTTCTCTCAGTAGGGCCTGCCCTGGATTGGGGAGCAGGGGGAAGTCTGATGCTCAGCCACCACCAACCTCAAGCACCCGCAAAGACTCTTCCTCAGACTGACCTAGAGATGTCCAGGACTGCTGAAAGGAGCCAGGGTTTCCACGATCTCTGGCCCCACACTCCTAAACTCAATACTAGGAACGCAGAGTCAAGGAACGGAAAGAACTAGAGATGCCTAACAAGAGGCATGCAGACAAACAATCCCCTGGGTGCCAGCAAAGCTCTGCTGAGCCCAGGAGAATACACTTTAAGGCAGTGCTGGGGGGGCCCAGGGAAGGGGCTGAAGGACTTGCACCCACAACTCCAGCAGCTGAGGCTAGCCATCAAGGCATAAGAGAAGGGAGGAGTCCCGAGGCCCCTGCCTCAGCAGAGCAGCAGCAGGGAGAGAGAAGCCTGGTGCGGCACTGCCCTGCACCAGGGCCGAGCCCGCAGCACCCTCTGCCGGCACCCCGGGTATGGCATGAGCCCCCACGCAGCCAGGGCAGGATACGGTGGAGCAGAGGGCGGGTAATGTAGATGGATTCTGCGATGGTTTCTTGGAGACCCAGAGGGGTGGGAGGCTGGTTCATCTCCTCCGCTCTTCGGCTCTGCGACTCCTCCCTCTGCTGAGGGGACCCCCAGTGCCGGGACTGCAGGGATGGGGCTGAAACAAGTAGATCAGGTCACTAACACAAATAAAGCCTTCCTACCACACTTCCCCGCACCACCACCCTACTACTTTCTGCACTGTGAAGGTGTGAAACAGGAAAGCTTGAAGAGCTGCGCACACAGCAACTGCTGCGGCTGACCAGCGCCCTCAGAGCTTGCCTCCAGAGGGCAGGGAGAGGTACTCGTAAGGTCTGTGCCCCTCAAAGCATAACCACACTGAAGGGTTATCTCCGTTGCGCAGCTCACCTGGGAAAATACAATTTAAATGCTAGCCTTGCAGCATGTGCCTGAATCCCCGTTGCTTTGATATCCCCCCACCCACAGGGCCCAGTGACTGGCAGGATATGCCCCAATACAAGGTTCTGCTCTTTACTGCCCCACACCCAGGTCATACATAAAGGGCACAGAGCAGAAACAGCTCAGACAAGGACAGAAAATGGGCTCTACTACTTACTGCTCTGGAGGGAGCGCACAACACGGTTGGAACGCCTGCCAACATATGTCTGATCCTTCCCTGAGGAGTTGTCTTCCATGTCTGCAGAAGAAAGCAGCCACAGGGATCAGGCTCCGAAGAAACACGCCTCACCCCAGAGGTGGCAGCACCCTTCCCTACACTGCCACCAAGAAGACTGACTGAAAGTTTGATCTAGTGCAAACTGGACCATCCTGAAGGGGCTAAAACTGCGCAGAGCTGTCGGAGGGTGAAAAGGTAAATCTGCCTGACATTGCCCAGGCCTAGGATCTCTTTCCTCACCG
The DNA here is from genome assembly GCF_965638725.1 of Aptenodytes patagonicus. NCBI lineage: Eukaryota > Metazoa > Chordata > Aves > Sphenisciformes > Spheniscidae > Aptenodytes > Aptenodytes patagonicus. The sequence continues at coordinate 29,163,389 of NC_134955.1, read as the reverse complement.
TCAGACCAGGGGACACGCAGCTTGACTCACAGTTCAGCCAGTGGTTCCAGGCTTAGACTCCTTCACCCCCTCCTTCCAGACTGCAGGGCAACCCTGTCACCAAGCTAACTCGTGCTCTGCAAAGGGTGTAAAGTTCAATGCAGCTCAGCTTTGCATACTGAAGCCTTACAGTTCCCTGTACCGCCCACGCCGCTGCTCTGATGAGTATTTCCTAGCAGGACAAGACATGTAGCCCAGCAAGGCGCCAAGCCAATGATGACAGCACCATGGGCTCACCTTGGGGGTGGAGAGGCTGCTGCTGCTCCCTGTTCAGCGGTACGATGGGAGGAGATGTCTGGATGCCAGCTTTGTACCACAGCAGGAGCAGGAGACGAAGGACAGCTCTGTGAGCAGACACATGGAAGCCTTCAATACCAGGCTACGGAGCTGGGTTCCTGTTGCACTGGAAAGGTGGCTTCCACAGAAGAGGGAAACACTCAGGTCTGCTCAGGGCAACTGGCAAGGCAAGAGGGGTAGGTGTCCCCTTCTGTGGCACAGTATCCAGCACGCTGTGGGGCTCCAAATTCCCCCAGCCTCAGGGACCGGCAGCTCAGTCCTGCTTAGGCTTTTTCCTAGGGTACTGCTGAGTCCCCTCCAGATCCCCTTTCCGAGCACACGTTGCCCCTTCCCCTCCGCCCGCAGCACTTACTTAGCCAGCTGGATGAGGACAATGATGGTCCACCGGCCCATCTCCCCCCACACCCTGGCTGTCCCCATCTCTGCAAAGACCTCCACGCATTCTAGCACACTCAGCCAGGTCAGCAGCTTCTGCTGGGGCAGCGACTGCAAAACACAGAGGGGAGGAGGGGGACAGGATGCAGGTTCTGCTTGGGAGTTAAACGGGGCAGAAGCACAGCCCAGTCTGGCGAGACTCTCAGAAATAAGCACCGGATGGCCTTGGAAGTCACAGCCCCAGAAACAAAAAGTGGTGCCTCCACTGCAGCCAAAGTCTATGCACAAGCCCACTTCTCTACCTCCAAGCAGGGGCAGACCGAGACATCAGTGTATCACACAGAGCTGCTACCCCAGAAACAGGGAGAACATCACAGCTGTATCTTGGACTGCCTTCTACCCCAACTGACACAGCAGGACAGTCTCCTGGGTTGCGCCACTGTGCCTAAACTCCGCGGCAAAACTCTCTCCTCCTCCTCCTTGTCCCAGAGTTGGGATACAGGATGAACCTCCTCCCTGGTTAGAGTTGACAAGGGAGTACGCTTGGAGTAGAGAGAAGAGGACCCAGAGTCCACAGTCACACCAGAGCAAATGCCTGCTGAATACAGCATCAGTCTAGAGTCCAGGCATGAACCCCAAGACAGTGGGTGCTCTTCCAGCCAGGGTCCCTGCTCCCCACGTGGGAACTTGCTGGTGCTGTCAACCACAGGATTTAACCGTTGAAAAGCATCAATAAAGACAATACAGCTGAAATTCACTTTGGCCTTTAACAACCTGGGAAGCAAGTCTTTTGCATGTCTGTTTGTTACACGCCTGACGCTCCAGAGAGCTGCCTACACCCAAACCCACACAGCGGGCAGGCTTGCAACAGAAGAGGCCTGTCTAGAAAAAAAAGCCCTCCTCCTCATTCCCCAAAGGGTCTAACAAGTGCTGGGAGCCAGCCTGGGGCTCTTGCAGGAGAGACATAGAAGCAAGGTGCTTATATTTGTTTTGCTCAATAGCATATGTAAAGGAAGAGTCTGAGGGATGGAATCAGAGCTTCAGTGCTCCAGAGCCACTGCTCTGGAAACAGCGATGGTTATTCAGCAACACTTTTGCTTAGCTCAGGTTCTGAGCTTCTCAAAATAACAGTGGAGCTCCTGGTGCAAGTCAGAGCCTGATTTCTGTGCTCCAGGGAGTGCTCTGGCCACTCCTCCGAGCCAGGAGCTACAGGGCAGGGCTGCTGTTTACCTGCATTCAGAGGTTGCCTCTGGCCTCTACATACCTGACAGCAAAGAGAGGCCACAGAAAAGACCTGTTAGTTTCTACAGACACTCCCTGAAAGCTTCTGCAAGGAAGAAAGCATGTGTCCCAAATCCTCCTCCCACACACTCCAGCCTTACCACGGGCAGGCTCCGCTGCAGCTCCTTTCGGAGAATCCAGTCATTTAACAGCACTAGGAGGTTGGAGGCAGAGTACACTAGGAAAGGAAGAGAAGAACACCGCAGTTACGGGCTGCACAGAAAGCAAACCAAACCGGGACTGCTGCCTCTTCCCCCGGGAGGGGCAGCAAGACGTGCAGATTCCTCCCCTCGGCTGCCGGAGGATGCAGCCCGGCGCGAAGAAAACAAGGGGGCCGGGGAACGGCCCCGCATGCACCCGCTCAAAGGCACACCGCCAGCCCTACAGCCGGCGGGTGCCGGGCTGCCCCGGCCGCGGCGCTCCGCGCCCCCCCGGCCCCCCGCTGCCCACCTACCCAGCTCCGACAGCGCGTGGGAGTCCGAGAAGCGACCTGCGAAGGGAGGAGAGCGGCTACCAGCCAGCGCCCAGCGCGGGGGGAGGCCCCCGCTCCCCGCTGGGCCCCAGCCCCCCGCACCCCCCCGGGCAGGTGCCGGAGCGGGGCCCGGCCCGGGCCCCGGCGGGAGGGACGAGGGCCCGGCCGCCTCCCTCCCGCACCTGGCAGCAGGTAGGATAGGCCCCGCACGGTGCCCTCCAGCTGGGCCGTGGCGGCCGGGTGCCGCCTCACGTACTCCTGGTAGCGCTGGCACAGCAGGCGCAGCCGCGCCACCGGGCCGCCGCCGCGGGCAAGGACCGGAGCCGCCGCCGCCGCCGCCATGGCTCCCGCGGCCGCGCGCTTCCGGGGGCCGCCACCGCGCCTGAGCGCCCCGCCCAGCCCAGCCTAGCCTAGCCGAGCGAGCGGAGCGGAGCGGGCCAGGCGCGGCGGCCGAGCGCCGAGCAGCCGATTGGGCGGCGGGGCGGGGGTTTAAAGGACCGGGAGCGGCGGTGGCGGCGGCGGCGGCCGGGCAGGTACGGGGCGGGCTGGGGGGGATGGGGCTACCGGCTTCTGTGGGGGCGGGCTGGGGGGGATGGGGCTACCGGCTTCTGTGGGGGCTGAGAAGGTCCCGGTCCCGGTCCCGGTCCCGGTCCCGGTCCCGGCCTGAGAGGGGCCGGCGGTGTCCCGAGGGGGGACGTGGTTGCCGCAGAGCATAGAGGCGGAGTACGGGTCAGTTTTGGGGGGCTCCGGGACGGAGGCGTTCCTCGGGCGCTGCAGCGGGGCGGGGGTCGGCCCACGCGTGGATCTGGCGCTCCGTGGGCCTGGGAGCCGCGCAGCGCCGTGCCCCGGGGCGGCTGCGGCCGCTGGCGGCGATGTGGCGAGTGCTGGCCGCCCCCCCCGAGAGCTGGCGTGGGGTTGCTCGGGGGAACTACCGGGTCTGACGGCGGCACCGGTAAAAAGTTCCTGGTGGCGCTGGGGAGGGAGCGTGGGCGTCTGGAGCGGCATCTGCCACATCTTCACCCGGCGGGGACCGACGTGCAGGAGCTCCTGTCCCAGCCGGGAGGGCCTGTGCCCCCCCTGGCGGGGGGGGTGCTCTGATGGACACCCAGGGACCGTGTTTGGATCCCTCCTTGGCAGGCACCGGGGAGACATCTCTTTGCACCTGACAAGGGCTTTATTTCGGGAAGCGTAAGGTGTGACCGAGCGGGCAGGGGCAGCCCCCGCTCTTTTCAAAGGCTGAACGGTCCGTGCCCGCTTGCTGGGTGCGGGGCAGGAGGAGGTGCTGCCCCAAGGGGCTGCAAACTGCGGGCAGGGACTGGAAAAGGCTGGGGGGGCCTTGGGGACGGGGGCCTGCCAACCTCGTGTTTGTCTTTTATCGTGCGTGGCAGTGTCTCTCCCTGCCCGGGATCGGGGGGGCTGGAGGAGGTTTCGGAGGGGAGGGAAGGAGGGAGGGAGCGCGGAGGGGGGAGCAGAGGTGCAGAAGGGAGGTGGTCAGGGCTATGCTGTCAGTGCTTCCCGGCTCTTTCTCGGTGCCCGCGCAGGACTTGCACGGCCACAGTCACGTTCTAGTCTTTACTGCACTTAAGCATAAAGCCCCTTTTTACAGGTGGGAGGCAGAGGCCTGGGACCCGTCTGGCTGCAGCCTGTTGCAGAAGAGGGCTCAAACCTGTATTCAGTCCCGCAGACCCTCCCTCCCTGCCGTGCCGAGTGGTGCTGGGCTGCACAGACTCTGCTCCAGCTCTGCCTCCCGCTCAGCCGGGGAGAGTTACCCTGCACTGAGGCTGCCTGGCTATCCCCTCCCCGCTGCGCACTGCTCCCCTGAGCTGGGCCTGGCCCTCGGCACACCTTGTGGTGCAAAGATCGGCAGCAGTGCACATGGATACAGCTGCACGCCGCCCTGCTGAACCTCTGATGGTGCGCAGGGTGGGTGAGGAGGGTGTTTCATGGCCTCTCACAGGTCTCCTGAGTGCAAATAGAGCTCTGCCAAGCTGCCCCTCCTTCCTCCTGTCCAGTTACCTCCGCACAATGGACGCAGTGTGTGCCTGCAGCTTCCTCTGCAAGAATTACAGTTGCATGGGCAGGCACTTTATCCTTTCTGATCTCTCCTCTTCTCCCTCCCTTCCCCTGAGGGTTTGTTTTCCAGCAGGCTGAGTTCAAAAAGGGCACGAGATACTGCTGGCAAACAGTCTGGTGCTAAACAAACCTTTTTAGTCAGAATCACGTGGATTAGACCCAACTTTCCATTCACATGCAGTGCTACCTGTGAGCTCCTCTGAATTTCACAGCGGCCGAGCTGCTAGTGTAAGTACCGAGGCGGGTGAGGTAGCACCTGAAGCCCGTGACAGAGATCTGGAGCACAGCTTGCTGGGGGTAGGTGTGTGCTGCCGATGACTCTAGGGGCATATCTAGTGCAGACTGCCAGAGCTGCTCTCCTTCAAGGAGAAGCTCTGGCTCTGCCAGACAGCAATCTGAGAGCCGGCTGCCTAGGAGACTGCCAAAGACACCTTGTCTTCAGCCAGAGGTGAAGCTTGATGCACAAAGTCCTTGGGCTACTCTGAACAGCATAGCTAGGTAGTGCGGTTCTGTCCCTGAGTGAGAAGCTTTTTGGCAGACGCTTCCTCTTCATCCCTTGCCCCCAGCCTCCCTCCTACCCGCTGTCTGTCCTGTCCCCCTTTCTGTTTGTCTCCCTCCTACAGTGAGCAAGTTTGGAGGACAGTCTGAGTAACTTCACGCTGCCTTTTTATGGTAAATATGCTGCAAGGGAGTGCTGTAGGAGGGGTGGCTTCTCAGGACAGCCGTGAGCCCATGAGACTGGGCAAGACTTAAATCGCCTTGGCTTATGGTGCCCATGGTGGGGGGGGGTAGGAGGTGAAAGGCTGGGTTGAAGGGCTGGTTTCTCTCTTTACTGTACCCGGAAAGATCTCTGAGCAGCTCCTTTCTTAGCACTTACTGTCAGTCTGTGTGCCGAGGGCTCGTGCTTACTGGAAATCCACTGGCTGTAACTGAGGCCAAATAGTTCCTGTGTTCTGATGATGAGGGGTGCAGGCTCAGCACTAATGGTAGGAAAAGAAGCAAACCAAAAAAAAGCAAGCACTCTGCCAGCCCATCAGTGGGTACAGTGTTGAAGTCCAGCTTGCTTGGCTGCCAGCATTTCGCTCTTTGCTCAGATCCGTGAGACCACACCATTTCTGGGGAGCCTGACCCCAGGCAGAGCACTGCCATGGGTCTGAGGCAACTCATCCTAAGTAAGCCTTGCTCAAAACATACCTTGTGGGGTGCTGGGGTAGGTGAGGACGTGTTCTTACAGTGCCTGCCAGTGTTAGAGCTGGGGAGCGGGATGTGGGAGAATAGACTCCGTATATTGATGCTTGGCTGTGTCTTGGGAGGGTGGTAGTTGTGGGGGAAGTGGATATTGTCCCCAACCATGTTTTCCTGCTGTTCTTCCACCGCCGGGAGGGAAGGAGCCTGGCAGTGTGAGGTCAGGGATGTGGATCTTTCCAGCTGTGGTTGGATGGGAGCAGTCCTGGTGTGGGATGAGGTGGCCCTTCTGGCCCTGTCTCCTTGGGTCATCCCTTCCTGCCCTGCTCAGCTCCCACACCATGGTGTGGCCATCTATTTTCTTTGCTTCTGGATGAGCTCAGCCAATACTTTGGGATGGCTAGGGATAAATTGTGACTCACTTCAAATAACCTGTAGACAGAGGCATGTCCAGGGAGTATTTTAGTCCCTGACACATGAGCCCTGCCTAGAATGGAAGGCCTGATTCACTCACGGTATCTCACTGGAGACCAGCACTTTCAGGAGAGCTCCAAATCTCTGTCCAAATGAGGAGACAAGGGCAATGAAGCATACCAGCCTCTGAGCATGGCATTGCTGGTGGTGGCAGCTTGCACCTCTGATCTCTGACCTGGGGCCTGGAAAGGCAGCAGCTGGCAGGGGATGTTGGTGGTGTAGTCCTTGAGTTCCTGAAGTGTTGCTGACAGGTCTATTGCTTGAAGCGGTAGTCTGAGGGGAAGGGAAACCCAGGTCAAACAAGCTTAAGGGGCCTTTTAATGTGTGTTTTCACTTGGAGGCATTTTGTTGCTGTTCTCTGTCAGGGTGCCCCTGCCCTTCCCAGCTTAGCTGAGACTTGGCATCTCAGGAGAGAGACTTTTTTTGGCTTCCCAGGAGAAACAACAAGTCTGGCAATGTGCGCAGAGCCCTGCTGAGAGATAGTGACCACCTCCTGCCTCCAGATGCCTTTTCCAGAAAGCCATTTAGAGCCCCAGGCTGTTACTTGGATAACTCCCTTCCCTGATTCATTAGCAATGTGCAGTCTCTCCTGTAATATCCCAGATCTGCCTGTGCTAAAGGCTGAGAGGGAGAGGCCGTATCTTTTAATAACCATGTGATACAGTTGGAAAAAACTTCTGGACGTGCAGTTCCCTGGTGGCCTGAGTTAATGGAAACACTCCAAGGGAGAGATGCAGCTGGGTCCTGAAGGAGAGGGTGCTGCAACTGCTTTGGGGTGAGGGGGGCAACTGCTTGTGGTTTCTGATCTGCCTTTCCCCCAGCCTCACCCAAGTTCCCCTGACCCCACCTGGAGAAGGCAGCAGACCTGGTGATCGGTCCCACCACGCTGCAGGTCTTGCAGGTCCCATGCGCGGTGCTGTGTAAATAACTGCTAGTGGCTGGGTTGCAGCCGTTGGACGTGGGCTCCACCCTGGGGAGTAGGCTCTTTCCATGTGCGCATGGGAGGTCTGCTTTCCTGGTGATGCTGGTGGCCGTGCTGTGGCGGATCCCACTGGGCAGCACTGCCGTGTGTGTGGCAGGCACGTGCCTGGCTCTCCACACTCAGTATTAGCTCTGCTGAAGGTGCATTTGCTTTCCCAGCTCTTTGCTATTGAAACTACTTGGTCTTGTTGCCGGCAGCTTCTGCTTCCTATCCCACGTGGGTGCCAGGAGCTTGGCTCTTACCTGCTGAACTGCTCCCTGTAAATGCAGGGCTCTAGTAGCACCAGAGGGAGGGTTGTGACTGCAAAAGGAATGTGTGCCAAGTGGATTTGGCGCCCTGGTTCGTAACCTGTTCCCCCTGCTCCAGAAGTATCCATCTTCGAGGTACCCCCTTAGACCCCTTCAGTCTGAGGTGGGAGCTGACAGATCAGGACAAGCAGAGTGGGGATGATGGAGGGGATAGATGTCTGTTTACTGACATGTGCCATAGTGTCCATACGTGTCCTCTCTCACTGGCTACCACCTTGTAGCCAGATACTGAGGGAGACTCGCAAAGCAGAAGTAGTGTCAGGCTTTGTTGCTGGAGGAGGGTTTTGCTGAGCAGTTGTGGTGCTGTACTTCTTCATTGGAGTTGCTGGGTTTCACTGTTCAGGTAGCAGCTGTTGTAAACTATTTCTTATTTCCAGCCCTTGTTGGGACTGATGTTGCCTCCCTTGTTTCATATTGTGCTGTGCCAGGTTGACCTGGGGTTTGCTGTGGCTAGAGGGGAGCAACGGGACTGCTGCCCAGCACACTGCACACTTAGTTTTCTGTTTTTGGGGTTTTAAAACAGGTGGGACAGACCAGAAAGATGGTTTTGGTAGGTTTTACCTGCTTTGAAGGTCCTGTTCCTCCTGCATCTTGGAGCAACGATGTGTGGATAGAGGGGCTTTAAATCAAAACTTCCGATTCCTCTCTGATTCCTTTGCCCCAACTTATTTGCCTGGCTCTGTGCTTCTGGTTTGGGCTTTCTCCCGATAAGGAGGTGATAATCCCTGTAGCCTCCTGAGAGAGGGGCTCATCCATTCCAGCCTGCAGCTGTAGTGTGTGGGTGCCCAACTCCATGGGAGCTGAAGGAAAGGGGTGCGCTGGCAAGATCCCAGCAGAGGAGGAGGATGATCTCCTCTTCCTCTGAGGAGGAGCGACATGTACAGGCTGCTCTGCTCACTGCAGTGCAAGTTGCGTGGTAGTTTTTGCCTACCTTCTCTCTCCTCTGCCTTTATCCCTTCTCTCTCCCTGTTGTGCATCTATCTGGAGAGACTCTCTTGACTCCCCTCCTGGGACTGCCCAGGGTATGTCGCAGGGGCTCAGGTTACTGGGCGTGATAGTTAATCCCTTCATTGCCTCACAAGCTAAACACTTGCTGCTGCTATCATGTTTGGGAGGGGGCCAGGGAACTTGCATCCCTCCCCCAGCTCCTCGTCCTGCTGAAGAGTCGGTGTGAGAACTCACACTCACGTGTGTTGTGATTGAGCACGGTGGCTGTGGCTTTGCCAGCACTTCTGGGGACATGGGTACAGTTCTCCTTGCGTGGGTGGGGAACATGCCACAGGACAGTGCAGTGATCTGGGACTGGGAACACGCAGCACGCAGATATTCTCCCATGGGCTGTCTGGGTGGCCTTGGGTGACACTGAGCTGTGCTTTGCAACAGGCTGGAGGAAAGGGACAGGACCAAGGTGTTGGGTGCTGCTGATCTATGACACTCGTGGCTGTGCAGGGGCCTGTCCCCAGAGCTCTCTTATGCAGTAGCTCTTCATGTGACTGTTTGTCTTTTGGGTTTCAGGTGACGGCAAGCTCCAAAACCTTCAAGTACAGCTGAGATGTGTTATCTGCCCTTCAAGTTGAGAATCCCTGGTTAAAGGGTGGTCCTCACAGCCACCACCAGGCCCTGCCAGCTTCTCCAGCTGTTCCCAGGTACTCCTGCAACATTGGCAGCCTCCAAAGGTTAGTTATCTTGCTTGTTAAGTAGACACTTTGCATGCGCTCGCTCCCTTCCTGTCTTAGTGCTTCTGTACCCAAATTGGTTAACTGGGGATAATTGCATGGCAGAAGGTCTTGGCTCTGTGGGTTTCCTCTCTACTGGGCATGTGGGTATTTGGGACCTGTGGGGAGGTTCTGGAGACAATACTGGCACTTGTAAGCCCCCGTGGCCCAGTTCTCTGGAGGGAAAGACCAGATTCCCCGCATGAATCCTTGGAACAAAGTGTGATCCCATCTCCATGGCTGTTTCAGTTGAACTTCCCTTGAATGTGCACATCTGGATCCTTCTCCCCAAACACTACTATGGTCTATTGTGTGTTTCTAGTGTAGTGGGCAGTAGGTGATTGGGACCTGGGCTGAGGAGCTGGAACAAGCTGCCTGGGTCAGGGGAAATGGGAAGACCCCCTTCTGAAGGCTGGGAGCTTGTGCTAGTATTGTTCTGCCCTAGCAGCTTGTTATCCCTCTGTCCCTTATACCAAGTGTTTCTGTGGGGCCACTGTTCTCAGTGGCCACCTCTCTCTCTTCTACCCCTCATTAGTGCAGGGCTTGGCATGCCAGCAGGAGGGAGCCTCAGCATGTCTGTGCCTTGATCGGATTTGTCAAGGCTCCTTCCCTTTTCTTCCTGTTCATTGAGGGCTGAAACAAAGCAAACAGAAGAGAGGAATTCCAAAGAATAGGAGCGAGGGAAGAGAGGGACGCTGGAGTGACAGGCTGCCCCTGCACACATGCACACCCCCACCCCCCCCGCCTCAGTCTGGTGGGGCAGAGCTGGAGGCAGAGCATTTCGGGAGGCAAGACCCTTCCCCTGCACTCCTGTTCCCAGCTACGCCACCAGCTGCCTTGCTCCCTGTGCTGTGGGGCCGCGGCATGTGCAGCCCAGAGAGCTCCTGTCCCCGCTGCTTAGGTAGTTTCCCTGGTGAGGCTGTCCCCACTGCATGCTGAAGTGCCAGCAGAGAGGAACGGAGGCTCGGGCTTGTTGCCTTCTCTTGGCACAGGCACGTGGGCCCGAACACAGCTTGAGGGAAACGGGCCATTATTTGAACTCCTTTGTTTGTGGTGGGCTGCGGTAAAAGGTTCCCCTCTTTACCTATGCCAGGAAAGCTTCCCCTGCCAGGCAGCCCCAAACGAGCCCGGTGCAGAGCTGAATGTCCTGCCTGGGTGCCAGGGCAGCGTGCAAGGCACCAGCCCCTCTGCAACCTGGAGCCAGCTAAGCACTTGAACAAGGCCCTTCTGTGCAGACAGGTCTGTGAAGTGGAGGCAAACGTGGTCTGGAGCTCATATTGTTTCCCAGGAGGCAGGGGACTCAGGAGGGGAGTCATAGCCGGCCAGGCGAAGCTGCTGCAGGTAAAGCTTCGTCCTGTCTGATGGAGCCCCTCGCTCCCTCCTCTGCCATCCCCAGGCCATCGCACAGGTTCCCCTTCATCCTGCCCTCAGCCCCGCTATGGATTGGATCAGGGGAGACAACAGGATGCTTAGCAGCCCTGGCATAAAGCACTTGAGGTGAAATACATCCCTACAGTGACGCCCCCTTGCATTTAAGCCACAAGGAACAGCCTTTAAGCCACAATCTCTGTTTCCTTTCCTTCTTCCTCTTTGTTCTCCGCCTTCTGGCAATCTCTGTACTCTGTGGTTTAATTAGAGAGCGGAGTAAAGTGCTTAGACTCCAAAATGTGCAGATTAGGGGGCTACTAATCCTCTTCCTCAACGGGTGCTCACATCCTGCCCAGTCTGTTATCGAGCTTCTGTCCCCAGAGTGGAAACTCAGCCAAACTCGAGACCTCTACCTCTCCTCTTGCTTGCTGCGCAGACGAGGAAGGGCGAGGGGTGACAGGAGAGCCATGGGGGAGGAGGGAAGTGATCTGTGGGCTTCCAAAATTCTCAAGGTGGGTTTGTAGTCAACACTGGCTGTCTTTGCTTGTTGTGCCCTGGCTGGTTTTGGTGCTCCAGAAGCAATAAAGCAAGGGTTTGGTGTTTTGGTTTTGGGTTTTTTTGAGTGCTGTCTTCCTGTTCTGACGAAAAAAACTTTCTGTCAGAGGAACCAACTGCTTCCCTGTATGTGTGTGTGCATGTGTGTTTATATGCTGGGTGATTCAGTTCAGGTCTTGTGCCTTCCCTGTGCGTACATGCCCCTCCCCATGTTCCCAACTGTCTCTCCTGCACTCTTATTCTCAGGGTATGCCCAAGTGAGCCGTGCTGCAGCGTTGCTGAAAGCGCAGGGCTCCCCGCTGAGAGCGCGAAGCTGGTGCCTGGCAGTGCTGCATGAGGCTGGTCGTATCCTCATCTGTGGAGGCTGAGATCCCTTTATAGGACATATGCTGTCAGTGTGAAGGGGAAGGCAGAGTATTTGCTATTCCAGATGGAGGCACCAGCAGGGAAGAGGGAGTAGGGAGGACGAGTATGGTGGGAAGGATAAGACTCTTCCTGGAGGTAGGAGGGAAACTTGACCCTGATGGTCACAGGATGGGCTGAGCTCTTATGCCTCTGTCCCACTCCTGGTGCAGGCTGGGCAGAGGTTGCCGTGGATTGCAGAAGACATGAGCTTTTGTCCTGAGCCACTCATCTGCTGCTTGGTTGAGTCGAGGTATGCTGTTTCTTCCCTGCCTTTGTCCTTCAGTGTGCGAGTTCAGGGTTTAGCTCAGCAGTGTGAGAAGCCCCAGGGATGGGAACACAAGGAGCAGCAGGAGGGGAGGAGTGCTGGGAATGGTCAGTAAGGAGTTTGGATGTTGGGAGCATTCTCCTTTCCACCGCCTGGCTTTGGGAACCGCCTCCCCTCTGGGATCCACTTCCCCTCCTTTTTTTGCCCCCATCAGTCGCTACTTCATTTCCAGTTTGCAAAATGCCCCATATGCTTTTTTGCAGATAAGTTTGCAGTCTCTTAGCCTAGCCAGCAGCTCTTCCTCCACAGTGTTGTCAGAGCCTATTTGCACTGTGTAAGCCTCTCTGTAGCTCAGGTATCACTTCAGGTCTTACAAAATGCCGAGGGCACCCTGAGTGGACAGCACTATTGCTGCTTTGGTTTTTTAGAGCCTGCCCTGAGCCATCCTGGTTTGCTATTTATAGTGCAGTTGTTCCATTCCTCTGTGGACGAGCTCTGCTTTCAGCCTTGCTTGGGCACTGAGGGCACCAGTGCCAGGAATAGCTCTGGGCAAGGAAGACATGGGAGTGGCTGCTTGAGCACAGCTCCCCGTTTGGGCCAGTCCCTGGTGGAAGAGGCACCAGGCTGCATCTGTGACCTCTGGCTCTCGGTGAGCGTCAGCTTCCTCTGCGGCACAGCTGCTTTTCATGCAGGGGAAGTGAAGGGATTGCCTTTCCTTGTCAGGTGCCCTGCGTGTGTGCCTGGCTCCCCTGTGCTGCTGAGGCTGCTGGAGTAGAGTACGGCACTGCGAGAGATGGCATCTGGAAGAGTTGCTCCAGTGCCAGGTACCAGGGGGACTAGTGAGGGACCTTGCTGTGATGTGCTTGCACTGTGGAGGGCAGTTTGCACGGGAAGCCCTGCTCCTAGCATGTCCTTCAAGCACTGGCTGTGACCTCTTGGTTTTGTATCCTGAACCACTGCCCACTAGGGCGGATGGATGCCTTTTCGGTGGGGCACCTGCCATTCCTTGCACAGGACCCTGCTCTCCTTCCCCCAGGCAAGTGCTTGCTGGCCTCGAGGGAGCTCGAGCTGAGGTCTGAAAGGAGCCTGCAGCGCAGAAAACACCCACACCCTTCCTCAGCGCTGCTGCTTGGGCAGAGCTGCTCCGGCCCTTTGGCTTGTGATGCTTGCAGCTTGTCTGGAGAGCAGAGCTGAACAAATAATTAATTGCTTGATTTAGTGCCCAAAATGAAAAGCTGGAGGAAAAAAAACCCAACACAGCCGAGTTTGAGAGACCCTTTATCTTTTCTTTTAAATGTAACGCAGCTCAATTTCAAACAAAACAATGCAAAATGAGACTTTTTGCTTGGAAAACAAAGCATTTTGTTCTTGTCCAAAACTTGTCGTGTAGTAGCAAATAGCTCTGAGCTGTCTGGGAACTGCAGTTTTCAATCAATAACTATTCAGCCAGAAACACTTAGCCAGCTCTGCCGGTGACAATGCACGGCAGGCACCTGAAGACCTGGCTCACAGCCATGCCCCTGGCACCTTCCCAGAGGTGGTGGGGAGGATGGTGTCGTGCCTCTTGTGGACTTTTCCAGGCAGAGTGCCGGTCTGGGGTTGTTGGAGTCCCTTTGCCTCCTTTTTTGCTGTAATTAACCTAATTAATTTTGCATGAGATGATGCAGACTCCACAAGCATGTGTAGGGATTAGGTTTGGTCAGATGCGCTGGGATATGGTGTGCCTTGTTCCACCAGGGAGCAGCTCCTGGTGCAGCTTGTTCAAGAGTGTTTCAAGGGAGCAGGGAGATTTGGAGGGGGGAAGGAATCTCCTGTCAGTCCCTACCCATGGACACTGCTAGCTGGAAACTTAAGACATCGGTAGTTCACAGGGTGAAATTCCCCCCCTTTGCTGTATGGGGCATGACGCCTGCTGGGTGCTTCAGCTGTGCTGATGGCAGAGCTGGAGCTGGCAGAAGGCTTGCTGCAGACTGGCTTGGATAGAAGCGGGAGCTCCTGGCTGCTGACCCTGCTCAGCTCTGACCCCAAGAACTGCCATCTGCCACAATCCCGCGGCAGTGGAAGCATCAGGAAATGGCAGGGGTGAACAGGTATTGATGCGCGGAGCACATCCGGAGACCAGGACACAGTGAACCTAATGGATTCAGAGCTGGCCATTAGCTGCAGCACAGATGTCAGCAAAAATGCAGATATTAGAAACCTAATCCCAGCAGAGGGAAGGGAGCTGGGGATCAGCCCAAATGCTGCTCCTCTTCTGCTTCAAGAGGCAGGCAGGGTCCTCCTGCCCCTTGTAGTGCTCCTGCACAGTGCCCAGGCTTGGTCCCTGCTGTGCCTAGCTGTGCTGGCCAGGGGGGCATGTGGAAGAGATTTGATCCAGGACTCTGTAGCCTCTGTGTTAGAATCATAGAATCATAGAATCATTGAGGTTGGAAAAGACCTCTAAGATCATCGAGTCCAACCGTCAACCCAACACCACCATGCCCACTAAACCATATCCCTAAGCGCCTCATCTACACGTCTTTTAAAAACCTCCAGGGATGGGGACTCCACCACTTCCCTGGGTAGCCTGTTCCAATGTTTCACCACTCTTTCAGTAAAGAAATTTTTCCTTACATCCAATCTAAACCTCCCCTGCCGCAACTTGAGGCCATTTCCTCTCGTCCTATTGCTAGTTACTTGGGAGAAGAGACCAACACCCACCTCGCTACAACCTCCTTTCAGGTAGTTGTAGAGAGCGATGAGGTCTCCCCTCAGCCTCCTTTTCTCCAGGCTGAACAGTCCCAGTTCCCTCAGCCGCTCCTCATAAGACTTGTTCTCCAGACCCCTCACCAGCCTCGTTGCCCTTCTCTGGACACGCTCCAGCACCTCAATGTCCTTCTTGTAGTGAGGGGCCCAAAACTGAACACAGTATTCGAGGTGCGGCCTCACCAGTGCCGAGTACAGGGGCACGATCACTTCCCTACTCCTACTGGCCACACTATTTCTGATACAGGCCAGGATGCCATTGGCCTTCTTGGCCGCCTGGGCACACTGCCGGCTCATGTTCAGCCGGCTGTCGACCAACACCCCCAGGTCCTTCTCTGCTGGGCAGCTTTCCAGCCACTCTTCCCCAAGCCTGTAGCGCTGCATGGGGTTGTTGTGGCCGAAGTGCAGGACCCGGCACTTGTCCTTGTTGAACCTCATACAGTTGGCCTGGGCCCATCAATCCAGCCTGTCCAGGTCCCTCTGCAGAGCCTTCCTACCCTCCAGCAGATCAACACTCCCACCCAACTTGGTGTCGTCTGCAAACTTACTGAGGGTGCACTCAATCCCCTCATCCAGATCATCAATAAAGATATTAAACAAGACCGGCCCCAGTACTGAGCCCTGGGGAACACCGCTCGTGACCGGCCGCCAACTGGATGTAACTCCATTCACCACAACTCTCAGGGCCCGGCCGTCCAGCCAGTTTTTGACCCAGCGCAGAGTCCACCTGTCTAAGCCGTGAGCCGCCAGCTTCTCTAGGAGAATGCTGTGGGAGACAGTGTCAAAGGCCTTGCTGAAGTCCAGGTAGACCACATCCACAGCCTTTCCCTCATCCACTAGGCGGGTCACCTGGTCATAGAAGGAGATCAGGTTGGTCAAGCAGGACCTGCCTCTCATGAACCCGTGCTGGCTAGGCCGGATCCCCTGGTTGTCCCGCTCATGCCTTGTGAGCGCCCTCAAGATGAGCCGCTCCATAATCTTCCCCGACACCGAGGTCAGGCTGACAGGCCTGTAGTTCCCCGGATCCTCCTTCCGGCCCTTCTTGTGGATGGGCGTCACATTGGCAAGCCTCCAGTCATCCGGGACCTCCCCCGTTAACCAGGACTGCTGATAAATGATGGAGAGCGGCTTGGCGAGCACCTCCGCCTGCTCCCTCAGCACTCTTGGGTGGATCCCATCCGGCCCCATAGACTTGTGAGTGTCCAGGTGGCATAGCAGGTCATTGACTGCTTCCTCCTGGATTACGGGGGGTTCATCCTGCTCGCCGTCCCCGTCTTCCAGCTCGGGGGGCCGAGTACCCTGAGGATAACTGGTCTGCCTGTTAAAGACTGAGGCAAAGAAGGCATTGAGTACCTCAGCCTTTTCCTCATCCTCAGTGACAATGTTCCCCCTTGCATCCAATAAAGGATGGAGATTCTCCTTGGCTCTCTTCTTGTCATTAATATATTTGTAAAAGCTTTTTTTGTTGTCTTTAACGACAGCGGCCAGATTGCGTTCTAGCTGGGCTTTTGCCTTTCTCATTTCTTCTCTGCACGACCTAGCGAGATCCCTGTACTCTTCTTGAGTCGCCTGCCCCTTCTTCCACAAGCGGTAAACTCTCCTTTTTTTCCTGAGTCCCAGCAAGAGCTCCCCGTTCAGCCAGGCCGGTCGTCTTCCCCGCCCATTCTTCTTACGGCGTACAGGGACAGCCTGCTCCTGCGCCTTTAAGACTTCCTTCTTGAAGATCGTCCAGCCTTCCTGGACCCCTTTGCCCTTCAAGACCGTCTCCCACGGGACTCTCTCAACCAGCGTCCTGAACAGGCCAAAGTCCGCCCTCCGGAAGTCCATGGTTGTGGTTTTGCTGCCCCCCCTCCTTACTTCACCAAGAAGCGAGAATTCTACCATTTCATGGTCGCTAAGCCCAAGACGGCCTCCGACCACCACATCTCCCACCAGTCCTTCTCTGTTTGTAAACAGCAGGTCGAGCGAGGCACCTCCCCTGGTAGGCTCCCTTACCAGCTGTGTCAGGAAGTTGTCTTCCACACACTCCAGGAACCTCCTAGACTGCTTCCTCTCTGCCGTGTTGTATTTCCAGCAGACGTCCGGGAAATTGAAGTCCCCCAGGAGAACAAGGGCTAGCGATTGAGAAACTTCTGCCAGCCGCTTATAGAACGCTTCATCCGCCCCTTCATCCTGGTTGGGTGGTCTATAACAGACTCCCAAAGAGCACTTAGTGTTAGTGTCAGAGCAGCTGTCCTGAGTCATAGAATCATAGAATCATTGAGGTTGGAAAAGACCTCTAAGATCATCGAGTCCAACCGTCGACCCAACACCACCATGTCCACTAAACCATGTCCCTAAGTGCCTCATCTACTCGTCTTTTAAATACCTCCAGGGATGGGGACTCTACCACTTCCCTGGGCAGCCTGTTCCAATGTTTCACCACTCTTTCAGTAAAGAAATTTTTCCTTACATCCAATCTAAACCTCCCCTGCCACAACCTGAGGCCATTTCCTCTTGTCCTATTGCTTGTTACTTGGGAGAAGAGACCAACACCCACCTCGCTACAACCTCCTTTCAGGTAGTTGTAGAGAGCGATGAGGTCTCCCCTCAGCCTCCTTTTCTCCAGGCTGAACAGTCCCAGTTCCCTCAGCCGCTCCTCATAAGACTTGTTCTCCAGACCCCTCACCAGCCTCGTTGCCCTTCTCTGGACACGCTCCAGCACCTCGACATCCTTCTTGTAGTGAGGGGCCCAAAACTGAACACAGTATTCGAGGTGCAGCCTCACCAGTGCCGAGTACAGGGGCACGATCACTTCCCTACTCCTACTGGCCACACTATTTCTGATACAGGCCAGGATGCCATTGGCCTTCTTGGCCACCTGGGCACACTGCCGGCTCATGTTCAGCCGGCTGTCGACCAGAACCCCCAGGAGTCAAGGCTTATGCTCCATCAGGCCCAGAAAAAGGCCAGTCAGTGTCGATACTTCACCTGCCAAGTATCCTCCTGGCATCAAACAACTTGTAGTCCAGGGAGGTAAAGCTGGAAGCAGTGTGTTGAACAGGTATCTCCTCCGTGAGCTTGTTGGGGGTCTCAGCAGCACCTTGGCAGGGTCTTATGGTGGGAGGAGGCACTGGTGCCAGTGCCTGCACCTCCAGGTGCCAGGTTGGAGTGGGGCTGGTGTACCCCACCAGGCTGTGCAGGAAACGGGCTCAGTGGGAAAACCATGACTGCCATGGACATGTGGGGTGCTTCCTCGAACTGAGCCTGGCACTGTGGGCACAGGGCTGGCTGAGCGCTGGGGGAAGGTGGTCTGCTCGAGAGCCATGCTGGAGGGTTGGACAGCCCTTGGGTGAGGGGCTTCCTGCTGGCAGGGAGTGACTTGGTCCCTGAGAGGTGATCCTTACTTCTAGCCCGGGGTGAGACCCAGCCGGTGGTGTTGGCATGTCTGGGTGGGTGTCTTGGGCAGTGTGTCCAGTGGCTGCAGCTCTGCTCACACACTAGCTTTCAGGGTCTATCCTGCTGGTCCCCTGCTGCAGCGAGGGACAAATGCAACACGTGCAGAGGGGTGCAAGCCAGCACCCTGCTTTCTGCTGTCCTGGTGTCCCCACAGACATGGTTGAAGGCTATTGCTGGCTAGATCCTTGCAGCTTCTTCTTGGGCCTAACAGGAGTGAGAGCACTTAGGGACCATATTGCTAGCTGGGTGGCCCCCTCTTGCCTCGCCTGAGAGTTGTGGCAAAATGCAGCTGCCCAACTTGTAAGCGTTGCAGGATGTCTGGTAGACTTAAGCCTCCTACGCAACACTTGCATGCTCTGCTGTGGCACCGGACTCCCCACGTGTGCCCTGCACAGCCCTCGCTCCAGCTGGGGCTCTGCCGGGCAGCTGAATCCAGTGCCCGGTTGCGGACAGGGAGACTGGCTGCAGTGCCGCTCTGCAAAAGCGGACTGTGTCTAGCAGGGCCTCGTGATTGGAGTCCCTGCCAAGAGGAGTTGCTCCCTGATGCATTCCTGGGATCTCAGACATGGAGAGGTAAGCAGCGAGGCATGTTCCTGTGTCAGACCCAGCCTGAACTTGCTTGTTTCCTCTGGAAACAAGGAAACAGCCTGGTGACGAAAGTCCCTGCTTCAGCCAAGCTCGGAGCTTCAACTAACACCCTTCAGATACTGTTAGCTCCTTTCCCCAAGTGCTATGCTTCTATCAGAGAAGAGGAGATGGCTTTTCAGTGTGACCTTTGCAGAATAAAAAGCTGAACTCTTAGAGCAGCAGCATTGTGTGTGGTAATAATCTTATGGGCCTGGGGAGAGCTTGATGCACGAGAATGAGCCATAACTGAGGCACAGCTGACTGCTGTCCTAGGAAGATCTTCACCTTTCTGGGATTTTCTCTGCAGCTTGGTGGTGTTGGGGGCAGGGGGGAGATGGGGACATCTTCTTCTTTTACAGCTCATGTGCTGGTATCTGACTCTGGCTGCTGCTTGATCCCATTTCTAGAATATGGTGGCTGTTTTGCCACAGGTTGCTCTTTCCAGAGAAGTACGAAGGTGAAATTCTCACTTAAGTTTTGCTTATCATAAGACTGGGGAGGGAGGGACGGCATGGTAATCTGGAGCATGGGGTTTTAATCCTGCTCTCCTGGCCAAATTCCATTCCGCCTCTGTAAATCACTGCAGCTGCCCCGCTCTGCGCTGCCTGTGTGGTATCCGCCGGCTGGCACAGCCCCCCTCAAGTGGCAGCATTTCAGCCATGGGGAGGGGGGCAGGGAGGTGACCCCGAATCATAAGGCACTTTGTCAGATGGGTGCTGCGGTATATGCTTTAAAGATGACCTGCTGAACAAGGAACCAGCCTGTCCTCTCCCATCTCTGTGTAAGAGCAAAAGAGATCGTCCCCAGTTGCCTCTCTTCAAATCGTGGTGCCTTTTCTCAGTTGCCAGTCTTGCTGCGCAGCCCTCACCGCAGCTATTGGGCCCTTTCTCACCTCCTGTGAGCCCGGGAAGCTGCCGTGTTGTGCTGCTGCCGAGGCAGTCTAAGCAGGTCAGCTAAACTGTTGCTGCTCTCCCAGCTCCAAAAATGAGATCTGAGAGAAGGATTTGCAGTTTCTGTCGCCTACAGCTAGGCAAGACAACAGGCAGCGTGGCTCTGCGAAATCACTCTGCTCCTGGCTGCCCTGCAGCTCTTTACCTGGAACAGCCAGGCCACCTCTTCACTTGTAATGCCTGGGGGGCCTGGACACCCCCTGTAGGGAGGCAGCAAGCCTCGGGCTGTCCCTGTGCCCCTCAGGGCTGCTGTCCTGTGACCTGCAGACAGTCTTGCTGTGCCTCAGCATCCCCTCTGCAGGTGCACATTAGCTCTAGGAGACACAACAGGCTAAGACGCCCACCCTGCCATGGACCTTGCTGCCAGCTGTGGTGCTGTGGGAAAACAAGGCTGCTCCCCTCTGTGCTTGCGGGGCTGGGGGAAACGTGCTAATGCGATGGGAATCTCCCACTGCCAGCTCTCCCTAAACATTAACTGCTCACCTGATAGTCACCAAGCCAGGGAGAGCGAAGGCCAGTCGGGCTGAGCCATGCTCCTACAAAAAGAGGGGGTCTTGGAGGAGCGGGGTGCCAGCACATGGGCAGCTCGGGGCAGAGGGGAGCCTGGGGCAAGCAAGGTGGGTGTACCGTCTGGGGAGCGAAGGCTGCTTCTGCATGGAGGGGTGGCTGGCGGGCAGCCAGCCTTGGGCTCCTGCCCACACCTCAGAGGTTGGTGTGAGCATGCACCCGGTGTTTGTGCAGCTGCCCAGCTCTGCTGGCTTGAGACTCTGGGTCCCCTGGCTATCGCCCTGTCGTCACTGGAGGCAGGGGTGTCCAGGCATGAGGCGACACCAGGGTCTTGCCTGCTCCTTCCCTGGTGTCTGCCGTCAGCCTCTCCCAGCGAGAGAGGGGACCCGGGTGCCTCTTTCTGTCCAGCTTGCCACATCCTCGATCCCTGCTGAAGCAGGAGCCGCCCTGCTCCCGGGGAGAATGTGGGGGAGGGAGGATAATCTGCTGCCAACAGCACTTCTGCCCTGCACCCTCGCACTGGGGTCGGAAACCGGCAGTATTGGGAAACCTCTCATCTTACTGCTGGCTGCGCTTGTCTGGTGCGAGCAAGGAGACTGAGGAGGGAGGGCAGAGAGGCCGAGTGCCGTGGCTGCAGGGACGGATAGAGCTGGGACGCTTGTGTGCCATACCATGGCTGCCAGTACCCACTGTGCCCCTTGCCTGGGAGCTGCTTCCAGCCTTGCCCTCCACTTGCTGTGACTTTAACATTTCACGGGGGAGGAGAGGCTGCGTAGCTGCCTTCCTGCTTGCCATCTCCTCCCCACCGCCATAAACATCCTAAAATGCCTCCACCTTGCCTGT
The DNA here is from genome assembly GCF_965638725.1 of Aptenodytes patagonicus. Taxonomy (NCBI): domain Eukaryota; kingdom Metazoa; phylum Chordata; class Aves; order Sphenisciformes; family Spheniscidae; genus Aptenodytes; species Aptenodytes patagonicus. The sequence goes on along the minus strand of NC_134955.1, from coordinate 29,142,485 downwards.
GCTCCCCAGCAGCCTACCTGCTCCTGCCCTGGCTGGTGAGGGCCTGGCTGGGTCTCACAGCACTGGGCCTGGCGCTGGGCCCTCGCTTGCGGGAGCGAGCAACGTAGGGAGGCCAGGAAGAGAGTGTGGGGAGGCAGTGGTGGTCAGCCAGAGCAGGAGGCGGTTTCCTCCCCCGGAGCAGTGCTGTTGGGAGGAGGCTGCAGGAGGTCTGGGCTTCTCCCAGGAGCGTGGGTAAGCCCTGCGCAGCCACTGCCTCTGATGCCTCAGCTGGAGGGCTTGTTACATGATGGATACCATGGGGCAGGGACAGGACAGTCCCGGGGCCTGAGCTCCATGTACCCCTGGGCCAGGTGGGGGAGCAAAGGGAGGGCTCCTGCTCTGGGGAGCCGCTGACTCAGAGGAGCAGCGGGGCAGCCCGGGGGTTTCCTCTCCCTGCTGGGGCTGGGCTGGGCAGAAAGTGCTGTTGAGGAGTCACTGCCTGTTGTAACGGGGCTCTGCAAGGGCAAGCAAGAGCTGCCTGAGCTGGAGGTAAATGCATCTCCCGGGGCAGTGATTTCAGTGCTGCTTGGGTGGAGACCCAGCCTGCCCCTGCCCTGGGGCTCGAGGGCTGCCTTTGCAGGCGCTGCTCTGTCTTTGGGAGGCAGGCTGGGGCTTGCTGCCGCAGCTCGCCCTTGGGTTATGGGGTGGGGGGCAATTTACGTTTCATCTAAACTGCTATGCAGGCAGTTTGCATCCTAATCCCTCTGCCTGCTGCCGCTGACGGCCTCCTCCCACTACACCCTGCCTTCTCCAGGCATCCTCCAGCAGGCTCCCTCCAAGGCCAAGGCGGGCAGGAGGGCAAGGGGGCTCCTCCTGCTCCGGCCCCCGCCCCAGGGCAGGAGCCTGCTGCCTTTCCCCAGCCCTGGGGCCAGGCGCAGGGGGAGCTGCAGGTAGAGCCCGTCTCTGCATAGTTAGCATTCCCAGCCCCGGCCTCCCACTCCTCCTGCTGCCATCCTGCTCACTCCCGGTGCACTGGGCAGGTCTGGCGGATGCTGCGCTCTTCGGGGAGCCCCCGACTTTCCCAGGCTGGTGAGGCTGGAGCAAGCCTGGGTAATTGGGGGGCAGCTCTTCTTTCCTTTTCAAACCTACGGTGGCGTTTGCACTCTGTCCAGGTGAGGGGCTAGTGCTCTGACGGCAGCTGATATCTCTTCTCTCTGAGTAGCAAGGACTGCACCCCACCCTTGCCATACTTGCATCCCAGGCTGGCCGTGCAGCCCCCCCCTCTGCCAGCCAAAGGGAGATGGAGTGGGCTCTGCTGCCTTCCAAAGTCCCCCCGAGAATCTCTCCGTGTAGACAAAGGCTCCTGCACCTGCCCCGGGAAAGGAGGAGGCAGGTGCTGGGTAGGGGGTAAATAATCCCAATGCTTCCCTTATCTTGGCAAAGGAGGGATATTTGAGGCCTGGGAGCGGGAAGGGGGCTGGAGGGAGGGCGGATTCCTCCCAACTTACTTTGGGCAACTCCGTGCCCCTGGCGCTGGGGGCTCTTGAGTAGAAAGCGAATTTAATCTCTTGTTTTGTTTGTTCTTTCTTCCTCCGAAAGGGGGGCCAGCACGGGGCGTGCGGGGGGAGCTTGGGTTTGAGAGCGGGGAGGAGGGGGGGAAGTGTCAGATCTGAAAGGGAGGAGTAAAGGGAGGACGGGGGAACGGCAGACCCAGGAGGGAGCAGCAGCAGCAGTGGGCTGCCAGCCGGCTGGAGAGGCGCCCGGGGAGGAGGAGAAGGAGAAAGGCAGGTAAGGAGGTCGCCTCCTGGGGGGCAGGCGAGCAGCCAGGTGAGGAGGGGGAGAAGGGATGGCAGGAGGGGTGGGGGTGCTACAGAGGGGATGGATGGAGTCCTTGGGTGCCTCCAGGAAGGTCTTTGGCAATTGGCCTGCTGCTGGTTCCATCCTGTCCCCCAAAATTGCTGTCCCGGTAGCGTGCTCACGTGCAGGCTGGGGACAGAGTGCCGTTCCCTGCAGTGAGGCCCCCCCAGAGGGGCCATGGGGGCAAGCGGGACCAGGAGGGGTGCTGCTGTGTGTCACCACCTTCTCTCTCCTTGGTTTGAGCTGAAGTCTCTTTCCCGTCCCTCAGCTTCCCAGACTGCTCATCGCCGGCTGACCTCCCTCATCTTGTCTCGTCCCTGCCTCTCGTGCTACGAGCTCAACACAAAGTTTGGGGGATGCCCAGGCCAGGCAGGAGGGGTGGAGACCGGCTTGTGGGATGGGAGGCAGGCTGGCATCAGCGTGCAGAGACCTCGCCAGGTCCAGCACGGCTTATGGCTGTGGCAGGGAGAAGGGGCGCCTGGGCCTGGTGTGCTCCATGTGTCAGCTCCCTCTTCCCTGCCATGCCCATGCTTGGCGTGCTCCATAGAGCGGAAAAGCAGGGCAATGCCGGGCCCCACTTGCAGGGAGCTGTGGTGCCAGCAGGACCCCTTCTCCGCGAGGAAAAGGGGTGCAGCCCTCAGGTGCCCTGCCTGCTGCCATGGGGGCTCGGCTGCATCCCCCAGTGGGTTAGGGTGGCCATGCTTCCTCAGGCTGGCCTTGCCCCAGCCCTTTGCAGAGCCTGAGTCTGTTGCTGCATACCCCTTGCTCCTGGCGAGCTTGCCATCCACCCGCAGCAGGCAACTCCTGCAGTGGGCAGGCATTTGCACCCTGGCCCCAGAGGCTGCTCAGGGTGGTGTCCTCCCAGGCTGCCTGTTTCAGCCCCCAAGCGCTGGTGGCCCCATGGGCATCTGCACATCAATGGTCTCCGGTGGGGTGTGTGTGAGCGGGAGCAGACCCTAATCCGGCCCATTCATCCCTACGGCAGCTTTTGTTGAGCCTCCAGATGTTGCACCAAGGGCAGGGGCTCAGTCTTGAGCTGCAGCAGGCAGGCAGGCAGGCAGGGGTGCGGAGCGAGGCCAGCCTGGCGGGGAAAGGTTGGTGTTTCCTTGCTTTGTGGGGTCTTTGTCTGCCTTGGGCACCTGGCTTTTTGGGATCTCTGGGCAGGGCTCTCTGGAGGCGGGCTTTCTGTCCCCGTGTTAGGCCTGGGCACCAGAGCAAAGCGGGGAGTGTGGTGCTGTGCCCGGTGGGGGAGCGTCTTGCCGCCACTGAGGAATGAAAGCAGCACAGCATGCGTGGCTGGAGCTGCCGCGGCAGGACAAGGGGGGTCCCCCGGCATGCCCCGTTGAGCCAGCAGTGCTGGGAAGTGAGTTTCACCAAAGCGTTTGGGATTTTTCCGCCAAACTTCATTGGGGCAGATAGCTGTGAGCAGAGGGGGAGGTGTTTGGCCCGCCACAGACCTTGGTATGGGACGCTGCGGGAATCCCCCCGAGCCTGCCGGCGGGAGGGCTGGGAAGGAGCCAGCATGCCCAGCTGGGCTCCTCGCCTGGCTCTACGTGGGCTGCGCTCCCACCCAGCCTGGACGTGTCCTTGAGGCCGCGTTTCAAGAGCAGTCCTGGCCCCTTAGGCCTCCGGAGGCGGTGGGGGAGGGACCTGTGCTCCCTCTCAAGGGCAGGCTCCATTAACCACCCCGTGACCAGCCACCCGGCTCAGGGAGGACCTCTCCAGCACAGCCTCTCTCATCCCACGGGAAGCCTTCGTTCTTTCCTCTTGCCTGTGGGATGACAAGGAGCAAGGAACAAAGCTGGAGTGAAATCTCTTGGAGGACTCCTTCCCTCCTCCCATGTTTGAGGTCCCCCCTGAGAGCCGTGTGGCCACAGCAGGGTGGTGGGACAGGCGCTGGGGGGGTCCAGGTGCCCCAGCATGGGCAGGAGGGTACCAGCTGGGAGAGGCTGTCACTGGAGCGGTGAAGGGCATCTGCCTTGCCACTGCGCTCGCCCAGGGGGTGTCCTGGAGGGAGCAGGAGACGGGGGACATCCTGCTGGGGGATGTCAAGGCACCTGGGTGTGGGCTGCAGGGCTGCTGGTGACACCACTCTCTCTGCTCCCCTGCCCCTTGCAGGCTCTAGGATGCTGGGGCCAGCCGGGCTCGGGCTGCCCACCTGATCCTCGCTGCTCCTGTCCTGCCAGCACACCATGTTGCGCTCCTGGCGCGTGAAGCTGAAGCTGCTGCTCGCCACGGTGACCGTGGCCATCCTCCTCTCCTGGCTCTACCTCTTTGTGGGCAGCCTCGAATGTGAGTGGGTCCTCCTCCTCGGATCAAGGGACGGTCCCCAACAGAGGGTGGGCAGGGGAGGCCGAGACCTTGGGGTGGTTGCTCTGTGGCCATGCAAGTTGCTGCAGGTGTATCTGAGCTCTGCATTTCCAGGGGCATCCCTCGGGATCCGGGGAGCAGAGCTGTGACGTTGGCTGGGCACACGTGGGGTGTGCCGGTACCTCTCATTTGGGGCTTTGCCCCACCATCCACACCCAGTCCCTCCCGGCCAAGCTCTGCCTTGCCGTTCCCATTGCATGCCCCATGCCTTCTCTGCAGATGGCCGCTTCCTCCTGCTGCCGCCCTGCCTGGGTGAGCAGCCGAGCCGGGACGTGGAGCGGGAGGCGCTGGCCTCGCGGGTGCGCAGGGTGGAGGAGGAGAACCAGCAGCTCCGCCTGCAGCTCAGCCAGGTGCAGGTGGAGGGCAGTGACGGCAGCCCGCAGTGGGGGGCCTCTGCCGAGGATGGGGACCCCCCCGGAGGCGAGAGGAGCAACCGCACAGCCTGCCCCAAGCAGCGGACGGTGCACAAGTGTGAGGTGGGTGATGGCACAGGCACGGTGGCACGGTGGCACAGTGGATAGGGGATGTCACATGGGAGGCTGGGACCCTGGCTGAGCATGGATGTATGTGCAACCTGCCTGGCACTGCTCACCCAGTGCTCTGGCCATACTGGGGCCTCATCCTGGCTCTCCATGGTGCTTAATGGGCCACAGCCGGTGGGTGAGGGTATCTTGCTTCTCCGGAGAAGGAGGCCGGACAGGAGGAGTGGCAGCCAGACTCCTGGTCCCTGCTTCTGAGCTGGGGGACTCCCACCTCTCTCTGGGGCTCCTTCCCCAGGGGAAGGGCTGGGTTATGGAGTCTCTCCCCATAGCATGACCCCAGGGAGGAGCTGACAGGCCCCTGCGAGGGAGGGGTGTCCAGTCTCAAAAAGGCGCCGTTTGTCTCTGGGCAGCTCCTGCACGTTGCGATTGTGTGCGCCGGGCACAACGCGAGCCGGGATGTGGTCACCCTGGTGAAATCCATCCTCTTCCACAGGTAATGGGGAGGTGCTGTGCCAGAGGCCCGCTGGTTTGGGGTTCCCAGATGAGCTGCTGTAGGGGGGGCAGTGCTGTGGGAGAGGGGCTCCAGGGCCTCTCTCTACACCCTGTGCCACTGCTTAGAGGGCCAGAGGGGGATTTGTTTCTCCCAGGTGGCTGATTTTTCTCCATCTGCCCCCTCAGCTGATGTCTGTCCCCTGGCAGGGGTGGGAGGGATGGGGATCATGTCCTCTTCTTCCTGCTGTGGTGCTGAGTGCTGCTGTGCTTGCAGGAAAAACCCCCTCCACTTTCACTTCATCACGGACTCAGTGGCCCACCAGATCCTCCAGACGCTCTTCCAGTCCTGGATGGTGCCATCAGTCCATGTCAGCTTCTACAACGCCGATGACTTGAAGGCAGGCACTTGCCCCCCCCTTTGCCCTGTCCCAACCCAGTGCTTGGAGGGCCGAGGGAAGCAGCAGAGAGGGGCAAGCGGGAAGGGGTTTATTAACTGTTTTCCTGCTGGTCCCTTGCTCACCTGCTCCCCTTTCTGGACTTGTTGCTGGTGCAGCTGAGAAGGGAGGCACAGGGCTGGTGCTGGAGGGGTGGGGAGGCCCCTTGGGGTAGCACTGCCTCTGCGGCGGAGCTGGGTCCCCCACTGAGCACTGAAACACTGGGGTTCAGGTGGGGGTTCTGGTGGCTGGAGGAAGAGCCAGGCCAGGGTGAGAGCAAAGGAGAAGGAGATGCAGCCAGCGAGTGCCTGAAGGGCCTGGGGAGAGAGAGGTGTGGCTGCCGGTAGTGCAGCTGGAGGAGATGCTCCAGGCTTGGCTGGCTCCGCAGCTCTGTTGTGCCTCTCTGCTGGCCTCCTCTGCACGAGGTGCCGGGCACACACAGCCGTCCTGCCCGGGCAGGGGAAGGGCATGGCCGTGCCCAGCCCTGAGGCCGTGTCGCCTTGCAGCCGGAGGTGTCGTGGATCCCCAACAAGCACTACTCCGGCATCTACGGGCTGATGAAGCTGACGCTTACCAAGGCACTGCCCTCCAACCTCTCCAAGGTCATCGTCTTGGACACCGACATCACCTTCGCCACCGACATCGCTGAGCTCTGGGCTGTCTTCGGGAAGTTTTCTGGTGAGGACAGGGGGCCCCTGGGACCCACTGGGGCCCTGGCAGGACCCTGGGTGCTGGGCTCAGGGTGGCAGTCCCCATCTGCCACAGCACCAGTGCAGTGGGTTTGCTTGGGCCTTCTGAACCTACAGCAAGACGGCCTGCATGCACATCCCTCTGTTTCCTCAGACAAGCAGGTGATTGGGCTGGTGGAGAACCAAAGCGACTGGTATTTGGGTAACCTGTGGAAAAACCACAAACCGTGGCCGGCCCTGGGACGTGGCTTCAACACGGGTGAGTGTGGGCTGCTGGGGTGGGCCCTGCAGCCTGATGGTGCATCCAGCTGAGGCGGCACTTGGCACGGCGAGGCTGGGGAAGGCTGAGGTGAGGCAGGAGAGTGGTGGGCACGAGGGTGCTGCTACAGCCCCCCAGGGTCCTGTGGGTGGGCGCAGATAAGTGGCATGTCCCAGGGGCCGAAGGCATGCAGGCTGCTGTGCTCCAGCTCTGTAATGGCTGGGTGTTCCCTCGGTGACCCAGTGCCCTCCCCCCCGGCACCCAGGGGTGATCCTGCTCCTGCTCGACCGCCTGCGTCGCCTGGGCTGGGAGCAGATGTGGCGGCTGACGGCGGAGCGGGAGCTCATGAGCATGCTCTCCACCTCACTGGCCGATCAGGTAACGGTCCCTCCTCTGGGGTGGTCGGCCCTGCTGCATTCCCCTAGCACTGCTGGCAGGTGGGGGGCCATGCTGTCTTCCCCATCCACCTGTGCACTCGCTTTTCTCTCTCCTAGGACATCTTTAACGCAGTGATCAAGCAGGACCCGGCCCTGGTGTACCGGCTCCCCTGCTTCTGGAACGTGCAGCTTTCTGATCACACCCGCTCGGAGCAGTGCTACACGGAGGTCTCGGATCTCAAGGTGGGTGGGTTTGCTGCCTTTGAGACTGGGGAGGGCCTGAAGGACAGCGCATGCGCTGGAGGTCCGTGGGAGTCAGCATGGGGTCTGGGCGCTTGGGGAGTGCTGGGTGCTGCTGACTTCCCCTCCAGGGGGTGACACACCACTGCCCTCAGGTGATCCACTGGAACTCACCCAAGAAGCTGCGGGTGAAGAACAAGCACGTGGAGTTCTTCCGCAACCTCTACCTGACCTTCCTGGAGTACGACGGGAACCTGCTGCGCAGGGAGCTCTTCGGCTGTGCCAGTCTCCCCAGCCCACCCAGCGACCAGGTGAGGGCAATTGCGACTCTGACCCCGACCCCAGAGTGTGGGGTGGGCAGAGACCCCATGCAGCTGCCCCAGCTCCCCGTGGGGGTCCTGCTCTCCCTCACCTTCACGGCGTTGCAGCTGCAGCAAGCGCTGGAGGAGCTGGACGAGGACGATCCCTGCTATGATTTCCGTCGGCAGCATCTCACGCAGCACCGCATCCACCTGTTCTTCCTGCAGTACGAGTTCCTTGCCCTTCCCAACCCCACCGATGTCACCCTCGTGGCCCAGCTCTCCATGGACAGGTACTTGCTGGTGTAGCTGGTGGGAGGTCGGATCCCACCTCTACTCCTCTGGGGTGACTCCACAGCTTAGGAGCTACCAGGGATCTTGAAACATGGGTTCCTCACCCTCACACCAGCACTTTGCGGTGAGGAGCAACACCCCAAGCTGGGAGCAGCAATTCTTCCTGCTCCCCCCTGAACTGGGCTCAGCTGGCACGTGGCTTACTGGCAGGCACCCAGTTCTGGGTTTGGCCAAGCTGCCACAGGGCAGGTCTCCCGCTCATGCAGTGCCCTCTGCTTCACAGGTTACAGATGTTGGAGGCCATCTGCAAACACTGGGCGGGCCCCATCAGCCTGGCTCTGTACATGTCAGATGCAGAGGCTCAGCAGTTCCTGCGCTACGCCCAGGCCTCAGAGGTGCTGAGTGCCCGCCGCAACGTTGCCTACCACATTGTCTACAAGGAGGGGCAGTTCTACCCCATCAACCTCCTGCGCAACGTGGCCTTGGCCAACACGCAGACGCCATACGTCTTTCTGACAGACATTGACTTCCTGCCTATGTATGGCCTCTACGATTACCTCAGGTAAGGCTTTCTCCAGCCAGCTCTTGCTCAGCCTGCTGGGCTCCCCAAGCACCGGGGTTTGCAGGAAACACCCTGGGCAGCAGTTCTCAACATGCAGAAACTGTTTCCTTTGTGTGCAACCTTGGGATCCTGCCCTTGCTTTTGTCAGGCACCAGCGCTCATGGGCTTGTCTGTGAGGGCTGCCCCCATCCTCCTGCCCCTGCATGGCACCGCTACAAAGTGTCTAAACCCATTAATAACCTTCTGGACAGGCTGGAGGGGCTGAGGAAGGAGGCTGAGGCGAAGGCTTACAGCCTGGGAGACCTCACACCCTTCCTACCACCATAGGAACTCAATCCAGCAGCTGGAGCTGCCCCAGAGGAAGGCAGCTCTCATCGTGCCGGCGTTTGAGACCCTGCACTACCGCTTGACCTTCCCCAAATCCAAAGCAGAGCTGCTCTCCATGCTGGACATGGGCTCCCTCTACACCTTCAGGTAGGGACTGGAGCTGGCTCGCCATCCAACGGGGCTGTCACACCCAGCAGAAGCCAGTTTTGTACCCTTGTGCCTTGGGGCTGTGGGGCAGCCAGCTCAGAGGACCCCCTGCATCCTCTACCTGTCTCAGGGAGCTGCCAGTTTTGCCTGGTCTCTCATTTCCATCTCTCCCTGCAGGTACCACGTGTGGCCAAAAGGCCATGCCCCAACTGACTACGCCAAGTGGCGGACGGCCACCGTGCCGTACCGCGTGGCATGGCAGCCAGACTTCGAGCCTTACGTTGTAGTGAGGCGAGACTGCCCCAAGTACGACCAGAGGTTCGTGGGCTTCGGCTGGAATAAGGTGTCCCACATCATGGAGCTGGATGCGCAGGTGGGTGAGGGGCTGCTCCTGGCACCATGGAGGCGCTGGGTGTTGAGGGGTCTTGGCCAGGCAGTGACATGTTGGTACCACCAAATCGCTGCTGACAGTAAGGGCTGCTGCTCTGCCCCCAGGAGTATGAGCTGCTGGTCCTGCCCAACGCCTTCATGATCCACATGCCCCACGCCCCCAGCTTCGACATCTCCAAGTTTCGCCTGAGCGCAGGGTACCGGGGCTGCCTCCAGACACTGCGGGAGGAGTTCCACCAGGACCTGTCACGGCGGTACGGGGCTGCCGCGCTCAAATACCTCACCGCCGAGAGGAGCCTGTGATGCCCGGGGACAGTGGGTGCGGGGTGCTAGCAGCACGCTGGAGAGGGGAGGGCACAGGGCCTCCCTCCTGCACTGGCCCACTGCCGCAGCCTGGCCCGAGGGAACCAAGTCAGCAGCACAGCCTCTCCAGCCCAGCAAAGGGATGCCTGTAGGTAAGATGGAAGATGCCAGCTGTGAGAACAAGCAGTGCCTGCAGGTCAAGCTGCTGTGGCATGGCCAAGGGTTTTTTTGGAGCAGCAGCCTTCCTGTGTTACAGGGGAACCTCCCCATGCCAGGGGCCAAGGGGACGGGTCTCCTCCCACCCCTGTTTTAGCAGATGTGGATTCTCAGCCTTCACTAGCTCACCTCAGCCTGGGGCCTGGCTCCTCGAGAAGCCTGGGAGCTGTACCTTACCCTGCTCTGCCTCTGCTTTGTGGTCCCAGGTCCCAATCCTCCACACACCCCTCCGGGGCTTTGGTGAGTGGGGATGATGTAGAGCATCCTTTTGCATCCTTTGTGGAGCAGACTCAGAGAAAGCCTCCCAACACCCTGGGAGGTAGGGCCAGGGAGTACCAGGAGTTGTGGAGACCCGGTTCAAGCCCGGACCGAGGCTGGCTGGTTAACAGGGCGAAATATTGTTACTCCCCATTTGTATGGATGCAAAGTCTCCAGTGGGGTTGGTCCACTACTGGTGGTGTGGGAGTCACCCGGAGGAGGATGGGCTGTCTGCCTTCCCCAGCAGTGTGCGCCCAGAACGGGCCTGCGCCTCCCGGCTGGAAGTGGCCGTGCCAGTGACAGGCCCCGTCCTGGGTCCGGCAGCGTCCCGCAGGGCAGGGCTGCGAACCACGCCTGGCAGCTATTGCGATGGGCGAAGCAGCAGCTTCGTGGGCCAGCACATGCTTGGAGAAATTCCTGGCAGGGGGCCACCCCGCTCCTCCCCAGCTCTTGGCAGCACAGACGCTGCCATCGACAATCAGGGATGTGGTTGACACTGGACAAGACCGTAGCTGAGCACTGTGGTGGGATCCCCACGCTGGGAGCAGCTTGGCCGGGCACTGTTCCACCGCTATCACACACTGGAGCACAGAGGATGCATTGCTTTCCTCACGCTATTTAAATTATTTAATACTTTTCTCATAAGAATTAAATGATTAGGGTGTCTTGGGTTTTTTTTTTTTAATCCTTTCTTCCTCCTGGATGATTTTGCTGGTGGCCCTGGAGGCTCTCCAGGCCAGCTGCTGCTGCAGTCTCCGCTGTTCTCTCCTTAGCATTACTCTGGGCTGCAAGAGCCAGCTCTGTGCAGGTGTAGGATTTCCGTCCATGGTGGGAGCGGCTAAGAGGAGCCATACAAAGCGCGGGGTATGGAAAGGGCACAAGCGCCTCTTGCTTATTCTCTCTTTTTAATTTAATTTTTAAATTAAAGCTTTTTTATTCTTTTTCACATCCTTGTTAGAACTGCCTGGTTATTAATTTTTTTCTGCTGTGAGCCTGCACGTGTCCCCTGGAGAGAAGGTGGCGGGAGGAGAGCAATGCAGGTGTAGCCTGAGCCTCGGCTGGGGAAAAGCATCACTGGGCTTGCCTCTGCCTGGTGCGTTTGAAGCCTTTTCCCTTTCTGGCTGGCACAGTGGGAGGGTTGGGGAGCAGGAAGCAACAGCAGGCAAAAGAAATGCCTGTGTCACCAAGGGGCAAGCGTGCCTGTCTGCTGCCAGCTCTGAAACAGCTGGCAGTTGCTGACTCTGGTGGGATTGAGTCTGCCGGTTCCCGGTGCTGCAGCAGGGCTGGCAGCCTGGGTGGCAGCGCAGCCTGCCTGCGCAGCCAGCGCCCTTTAAACGGAGCCTGGGGCTTTACAGCTTAGGCATGTAGTCAGTTTAATCACATCCAAGTAGAAGAGATGTGGTTTGTTCTTCTGGCGGTGCTGTGGCTCGTCCGCGAGACCAGCGTGTCAAGCTGGCCGCTGCGCCGTGACCCGCAGGACCTTCCCCTCGCCCGCTGAGGACAGGCGCCCAGCTCTGGCCATGACACAGGCAACAGGACTGACTGGGGCTCCCCCACTGAATGGCCTTGGCTTTACAAGACCGTTGGGAATAAAAGCTGGCTCTTAGGCTGTACTAGCCGCCAGCCTTGCAGCTGCAGGGGGTGAGGACAGGGGTGGTACGCCGGGAGCAAGTTGTTGAGGCTTTATTTGGGAAAGGGCTGGAAAGACATTGCTAATCACCATGAAGCCAGGCGCAGCTCCACCCAGCTGGTCCCTAGCAGACAGCTTTTGTTTAATACAGCCAAAGCTCACCAATATCGCTCTGCTTCTGCACTAAGCAACAACACAGGTTTAGATCTAGACAGTAGTTTTAGCCTGCTCTCTGCTAGAGACGTGGTGGTGGAGCAGTGCCAGGATGGAGCAGACCTCTTCTGGGCATTTCTTTGATGGTTAGATGGCTACAGAAATGCTGGCTCTGCAGTTTTTTGGAAGGTGTACTGCTATGCTTAAGCAGGAGGACTGTGTGCCATCATTTTCAGATAATCCTTCCCAGCCTAACCAGTCCTTAGCTCAAAACTTGCCTACAAGGGTTTAGGTACCTGGAGTAAACCCAGCTCGGTTTTGGTCTCCATGTGCCCTCTGCCGGGCGGCATCAGCTGGAGGCAACCGCTGAGTCAGAGCCCGCGGAGATTTTCTTAACCGAGCACAGCCCCTTTTAGAGCTAAAATTCGTTTCTACTAACGCAGCACCCTTCTCCCTGCCAAGAAAGCAAGCCTCGAGCTGGAGCGCACCGCAGCCATCGCACAGAGCCACGCTCAGAAACCCCTCCCGGGGCTGGGGACTTTCTGTGGGCACCGCACCATCCCCTGTGCCTGTGGGATGCACTGTCCCCGCCTGGTACATACAGCTAAGGAGACAAGAGATTTTATTGTGTTTTATTTAGTAAAATGTTAAAATAAATAAATACAAATTGATCAGATGCTCTGTACCCCCTCCCCCCAACTTTAATTTGCTAAAATCTAAACACATTTGTACCAAAACTGAAACCACAAGGGACTTGAAGGCAGCAAAGAGACTGCAGATCACTATGAGCATCAGGCTAAAAAAAATAGAGATATTTTAAAAACCCAAACCAGCTCATGAATCAGTGTTCTCATGATGTGATTCTGTGACAACAAAGTGGTACCGGTCAGAAAGGGCATTTTACACCAGGGCCTGCAAGGACAGGAGATTGGCAGGGAGAGGGGCAGCACAGGCGGCACCGGCTCACGGAGGGCAGAGCCATGGCTTTGCCGTGCGGAAACCCAGCCGGGAGAGAAGCTGCCACCGTCCCCTGGCAGCACCGGGCCCACGGCCGCGGGGGGCTGCACCGCCAGAACTGGGGGCTGTTCACCAAAAGCACCTGGAGAAAGTCGGGCAGGCTGTGGAGGGACCGGGGCTGGGACACGGTGCCCTTCAGCATCAGCTCCTGGTCTGACCCCAAGCCAGGACTCCCGCTGTACAGCTTGGTCTCGGGTAAAACGCTGGGAGTGTGGGGGGACAGGACGAAGCACGGCACGTAGGTGGGGTGGTGGCATCAACAAGTTTACTGAGATGGTGCTGGCACGATCACAGGAACGTAAAGCTGTGATCGAGGCCTGAGTATTTTCTCTATACAAGCAGAGCTGCCTTCACAACCCGCCTGCCCTCAGCTGCGGACGACACGGTGGGTGTTTGCAGATTAGAGCCAGTCAGCCCCCCAAAAGATGAAGTACCACACGGGAAGCCACCCCACCACTGCACCAGGCCCTCCCAGGCAAGCTGCAGCTCACCACCACTTCTCTGCACCACGGGCTCCACTGCTGTTAACACTGCAAAGTTGTTCCCTTCCTCCGCAGGAGCCTGAACAGGTTGGCACTAGCTGTCTTCCTCCCGGTTACCTTGCTTAATCTCTTCTTAATGTAAGTTTGCAACAGCACCCCTGTGCTTTGTTTCTGTGGGACTATGAAAGGCGGCCAAGGCACCTCTGCCAGTGTAAAAGGGTGCTTGGGGGAGCCCTGCAGCTGTAACTGCAGTGAAGCAGTCCGTGGGGCACGACCGCCTGTTGGCTCTGGTTGCGTGGGGCTGCCGGGAAGATGCCTGAGCCTCAGGGGTTTATGTGGTAGCAAAAACCCTCCATGAGGAGGGTCTTGGCTGCCTGTCACATATGGCATCAGGAACAACTCGGAGACAATGTACCTTCTGGAAGGGAGAGCTGGTGGGTAAGACGCTACTCCTGGCTCTAGAGTCAATCACTGTTTTGACGCCAGTGATAATTAAAGAAACATATGAGACTATGATTAGAAATTACACATTAGCCCAGAACAAGCAGAAACACGCAGCCTCCTGCCGCACCCAGCACGGAGCGTGACTGTACCTCTTCTTTCAACAGTGCCTGCTCCCAGTGCCTGCAGCCCATGAAAAACAGCTCTTGCAGTGTCAGAGCTGCCGGTACCCGCTTTACGGAGGGGAATGCGAGGCACAGGGGGATTCTTCCTTTCTCTTTTAAAAAAGTGCCCTCCCCCCCTCAATTTTGGCATGCCCTGCCTGATAGATCTGGATAACAAGCAAGGGGAGCCCCCTGCCCTTGCTTGCATGGGCACAGCGTTTTCCCAGTGCTGCTGCAGTATCAATCCTCAGCGCTGGTGACCCAAAATTAAGGGTGGCCACTGAACACAGCCCCAGGAGCTGGCCTCTGCCAGTGCTGGACCTGCATAAGCCACTGCCTCCCTTCCCCGCCTGAGCTACACCCCCAAGGCCATTCTGGTTGCTCACTAAGAAAAGTGCTTTCTCAAAGCTCAGAGGCAACAATACTTCATTTCTTTTCCAACAACACAAATAAAAGAAGGCAGGCAACAAAAGGGCAGGAATCGGTCGAGGTCTGTATTTTCCGGCGTAAATTTAGGAAAAAGAAAAAAGATGCAAATTCCCCAGGTGGTGAAAAGTCTGCTCAGTGCCAGCAGACTGATACCGCTCACTGCTCGCTGCTTTCTGCTGCTGCCTTTCTGTGCCACCTCTCCACCCAGGACAGACAGAGCCAAGCTTACAAGGCTTCCGAGTTCCCCAGGCACCCCCGACAGTAAACATGCTCTTAAGTACTTCTTCCTTCCTAGATGGGACTGGGCTGAGTTTCTCTGCCTGAAGCATTTGACACTTGCTTGGATACTGCAGAGTGAAGAAGAACAGACACAGAGAGCTTACGACCCTGCTAACACACTATAGCCGGGACAGCCATTCTCCCAGGAGAGTCCCCATGGACTGTTGCTTAATGTAGCCTCGATGCAGACCCTCAGCACGGCTCTCCAGGCTCAGCTCCCGAAGGGTTATGTTAAACTTGCCACATGCCCCTAGCTGCCCTGGTGAACCGCCTTTTTACATGTGTCCCTAAATAAACCAGATCCTAAGAAAACAGGGAGGCGTTGCTGCACAGAGGGGTTTTGACACAGAACTGCCAGACGTGATGGCCCAGAGAACAGGAACCTTGCACAGATACTCCAAGAGACAGCCGAGAAGCACCTGACTCACAGGTCCTGCCCGGCATCATCTCCCCCGCTCACTCGGGACCCAGGACCTCTGGAAGCTGACGCTGGTTTCAACTAGGCTGATCGTGACACTTGAACTAGGAAGGTGCAACCACACTGATGAGCTGAACCTTTGGCTAGTCCCGGGAATATTTCTAGCCAGGGAAATTTTTAATTAATTCAGTCCAGATCAGAGCAGGCTCTGGCTGCCCCAAGGTCTGCTTGATCTGCCTTGTCCCACGTTGTAGCACAGAAGTCAAACAAGGCTCTGGTCAGGATGGGGTGACTCGGCAGCAGAAGCAGAGCTAGGGATGACTTAGTGCCCACTTCCTTCCCCATCTCCAGCTGAGAAGCTCTTTTCTCCCACCACACTTGGTCCTTTTGGAACACAGAGCAACCCAAGTCAGAAATCGAGGTAGGATGAAGAGCCTTTTTGTTCTTTCCATTGTTCTTTCAAACCCTGTAACTGCAGGGATACCTGTCTCCTCACAACGGAGCCCTATTTCACTCCTGGATTTTTCCTACCCGCACTTTCCCTCCTTCTCATCGCTTTCCGTTTCTTCTCTCTGCTCTGCTTTACCCCACGTAATCTTCCTTTCTTTTGCTCCTCCTGCTTCCCTTCTTCCTTTCCCCTGTCTCCAGCCCTGTACCCCTTCTCATTGCCCTTACTTCTCAAAAGAGGCTTCTGTCCTTTCCTTTGTCCCTGCAGCACCCACCTCTGGCCAGGGGAGATGAGAAGCCCTGGCCTGACTGTTCTCATGCGACAGACTTCAGCGCAGCACAGCATTTTTCACAGCACCAACGCTCTTGGCGAGCCTGTTTTCCATTCACTACTCAGGTAGTTTAGTAATACTGACAGGGGATACAGACAGACCCTCACACAGGTAAGGTCTTGGTTTTCTGAAACAAGCCCACATCTTAAATTAACCTCTAGGAGAGGTGTTTGTCTTTTCATGGGTCTATAATTACCAAGCTTACCAGTGCATGGTATAAATAATTTTCTTTATTGGCAAGTTTCAACTATGTGCTCAGCCTATACAAGACACAACGATGCAGAAAGTTCTTGTCCCAGATAAAAGATAAACATGGGGGAAATGGGAGCTAAGGGTAAAGGACAGATAGAGTCATATTTTTCAAGTATTACATTCCATTCTGTAGGTGTTACAAACAGGACTGAGGCTTAAAGTAAGACAGCAATAACCTGGAGACAAGATGTCTGCAGCTCTTGTGTTTTCCTAATCCCACCTGATTTTTAGGGCATTCCCTGGTCCAGATCTGACCACTGAAAACAAGGATCCAACAGCGTGTTGCTGCGAGGCTTGCTCACATGCCCTCAGAACCAGTACCTAGCTGGCTGTTGGAAGGGTTCTTCGGAGACCTTTTGCCTTCTGAATGCCAGAAACTACAGAATCCACATAGTGCTTGGGAATGGCCTTTGCTGAGGTAGTTTGTTGGCCAGGCAAGCCTAAGTGCCAAATGAATTAGCTGCACGACAAAACATCTTCATATTTCTCCAGGTTCCTGACTCTTCTGAAGAGTTTCTACATACTTGTCAGAAAACACTGCAGTAACCCAGCAAGGCTGAACTTGCCCTGGATCTTCAGAATCCCAAGGGAGGACAAATGGAGGTGAAGAAGGGTCAAGACAGTTCTGAAAAGACACAACAAATTCTGCCCACAGGGGCATGGTCCACAAGGAAGTGTAATATCGGTATTTCAGCGGTTATCTGAGCAGCTCATTGAGAGAGGCCCTCAGTAAAAGAGTGAATTTTGGTTTGACATCTGAATATGCTATTTTAAAAACATGTTTCATTAAAAAACGTGTATTCATCATTAGTGCTTCAGAAGCAAAGAGGGCAGGGTGCAACCCAGCTGGGAAAAAAAAGAGAGAGAAACATGTGCACTGCAAATTCACAAATATTTTCCACTGTATCCACATGGGAAGGACATTTCAGAGTTTACTAATCCCTGTATTGTGGGCTGCCACAGCTTGGTGGGGCTAAGGGGGAAATTTCACTCTGGGTCCTCCCGAATGCTGATCATGCTGCTTTTCAGGGCTGTCTCTGCAACAGTACAGGGAAGAAGATGATTTGAAGCCAAGGAGGTGAGAATTAGGGTTCACATTTCTAGACAGCTGGAATACAGACTTGCTTTCTTAAGCCTGGTCAGCTAGGAAGGATAAAATACAATATTGTTTTTTCTACCAACAACAAAGCCAACAGATCTGCCCATAAAATTATCACCTCTTTAATTTCTAGGTTAGCAGCTTTTAATTCATATCCCCACCGACAGAAACTTGCTTGCAACAAAGAACAAAGTCCTTGTTTTGCTCATGCAAACCATTAGTTCATCCTACCAACATGGTAACATGGCTAACGATGGCTAATGATGTCCTCGAAGAATCATCCATGCTACTCACCCCATCTGCCAGTCATCCCTAGAAGTATTGCCTTTACCACGTTTTGTACAGCACTAAAACCACTGCTGGCTCTAAACGAAGATAATGAGAATACTAATGATAATACTAATTCTTCTAGCCAGGTCACATGCTCGCTTTCCCACTCTGACCACAACACACCTTTCCAGCTGTTTAAAGAACAGATTGCAAGGAGAAGGGAAAAAACTACTTCTGCAACGCTTACTCTATTTCTGAGCAAAGAAGCAGGGTGACTTCTTAAAGCCCTTAGCACTGGGCTGAGAGCCAGGACCGTCTCTGATATGAGCTTCCTCTGTGGTCTCATCTCCTCCTTTATAGCAGAGATTTAAAAGCCACTTATTTCCCACCAATGACAAGCAATGACATAAGAATTAGTTAATATCTTGATGGTGGTTTGGAAATACAAAACGCCAGTCATTCTGACAGCTTCCCAAAGAGCAGAAGTTTTAGTACAAACTCACTCTATCTCAAATATTACATGAGAAAAAAAACCCCCACACAATCCAAACCCAGAAGACAAGCTTGAGCTTTAAGCTGTCAAAGAGTTTAAATTTCTCCCTTGATTGGAACCTCTTAGAGCAGCTAGAAAAAAAACATTTTCCTCTGTATTTAGCAAATGCCAATTCCCCTTCCACCCTATTGTTGCTAATTGGGCAGAGACAACCCCAATTTACTTGTGTCTATGTAGCAGCATCATTGCCAGTGTCAGCGCAGCCCTGGGAATGCTCCTTGCCTATTGACTGATACTGCTGCAGAGCCAGGAGGGAAAGCATGCAAACAGGATCAGCGAGAGAGAGAGAAAACTACCTAGCAGCATCAAAAAGTCTAAGTTAAGATGATTTCTCTGCCAGGTAATGATTAAGTAAAAGCGTCCTTTTACGTCTGGAACACAAATGCTGTAACAAAAGGGACATAAAAGTCTATACTTATCTACTGGGATTCTGGAGACAAACAGATGCCTCAGAAAAGCAGTAATAGCTGTTTCAACATCTCCTGGCTGGTTAACTGCGCTCAAATTTAAATACGGCTACCAGTGAATTTCACTTCCATCCCCTACTGAATTGGCAAAGAAAACAGAAGGACTATCAAGTCTTCAGGCATAGCTTGCTACCCCCAAATAGTGCCGTGCTTCCAAGAGAGCTCAGGAGGTAACACCAGAAATAAGAACATGAGAATCATGAAGACTCAGTGCACCTATCGCTAGAGACTGTCTCTTACCAGGAACATACTCGATGCTTCAGAAGACGATGTTAAGAATTACCCAAGCGGCCAACTAGAGAACAACCTGGCCAAAAAGGCAGTTTCTCCTGAGTATCTGGTCACTAGCTGCTGGCTCATATTCTAAAGAAAGAAGGTTCATGTTCAGTTCGTTTTTTCTCTTCATCCCTTGAAATACATAGTCCTTTGTTTAAATGCTATGGGTTGCTGGCCCAGTGCTGCCCTATGGTAATGACCCCCACTGGTAACTGGGTTGATGTGAGGACATTTTTAGTTTGATCAGTTTTGACGTCGTCTGCCCAGCTGTCTCCCTGCCACTTGTGCTAACTTATCCTTCCAGCTCTGCTAGTTCCAGAACAGAACTCAAACATCAAAAGACAGAGTCGAGGTTATCACAGGTTCAGCTGAGAAGTGCATGTAAGAGCCACTTTCCCAACTACAGACAAATGTGAGAACTTGGGATATCAGTTCTGAGCTCAGAGCTGAAAATAGTGCACACTCCTATAGAAGGAATAAAAGTCCTTAAAGGGCAGAAGGGCAACCTAAAGGAAAGGGAAGAAAACAGCTCCAAGAATCCCACAGAAGCATACTTGGCTGTGGCAGCAAAGAGACTCTCTCAGGCTATGTAATGTCTGGAGTATTCACTTCTTCTTGCTCAGAAATGCATCCTTGAAATCCAAAGCTTTTCTATTTTCCACTAGAACCAGCTGAGCAGGTCTGCCTCGCCACCTGATACATGCTCTCAAGGGTGCCATACCAGGGACTCTGCCTCACATTGTGTGTGTAGAGGCTCAACTCTGTTCCCACTGGAAGTAAAGAGAGTTTTCCCAGTACTTCCAGTAGAAACGGGGTTTGCCCAAATGTTTATATGCAGTAGTGAAACTAGGCAGCTCCGGGACATGACCCTAAGTGACCACAATCGGCACTCTAAACTGAGACAGACCCCACAATAATAGGAAGCACAAGGCAAGCTTTGCTATCTAGAGTGAAAAGATTATACATAAGAGATGAACTTCTTAAACAAGAGGATATAACAGAAGGTGATTTCAGTCCAACCAACTCACTGTCTTTCATTCTCAAGCTCTAATCAGTCCATATCACAAAACTATAAAAGCCCTAAACAAGCATGCTGCCAATTGCTTTTCTCTGGGTTACAAACACACGAAAGAATGGGGGAGATATGGTAACAGCAGAGACAAGCCTGGCAGATCCTCCAGGTGGGGTGAGATCCAGCACTGTAGGATTTGATTCTCTTTAGAGTTTAGCCAGTAGCATGTATGGTACAATCTATGGAAACTGTCCCATTGGATTTTAAAACACAAACACAGCAGAATGTCATCATAAATAAGCAAAGTCTGTGTTAAAAAATTCTAAGTACACAGCATTTTCTCCAGTTCTGACACCTTTTTAATAGAAATCACTTGTTTAGGAAACAAATAGCACTTTTGTAATTTTTTTTTTACAATGTTTCTTACCTTGATCTTATTTTAAGTAACACTAGGAAGACCTCAATATCTTTTATTTTCCTTTTTAATTTAAAAAAGTTGTTTTTTTTCCCCCAGATACAAAGATTTTGCCCTTGCATAAAAAAACAGTGCCCAAAACGATGACACAAGGACTCACAAAGACTCACTGTATCTCACTGACACTATTACTTCTAATCTATACCATGCAAGGTCCCATCTACCTCTTTAATTAGACTGTCAGCCTGAAAAACAGCTTTTCTATTCCTTATTTAGTTCTTGTTACCAAAAGAAGAGAAAGGAAGTGAAAGAAAAGGACATTTCTCTGTTCAGTTCACACATCTGGGTCATGTGCTACTTTGTTCAGGATACCTTTGTTGTTTATAAATATAGAAAAGGGTTGGAAACTCATTTTCAAGTAATCGATGCACATTTTCACTTGGGACACCTCCGCCCAATGCTCCAAGCTGACCCTGGATTCTGGCCCTCTATTTTCCCATTCCCAACACAGGCTTTCTGGATGAGTGTGAGGACCCAAACCAATTCTGCAAAGCATGTCTGTTGTTTAATGTGAAGAAATAGGATTAACCCAAAGCTGTTGGGACAGTAGATCCTCAGTCTGTACATGTGCTGGTTACTCAGTGAAAAGTCCATCTCCTTTCCTTTTGTACATCTCCTGTCTAAACAATAGTAAATACTGCTTATTTGATAAGACTTGTCCCTTCTGGGCACTGGGATTTGATAATTTATATTTCTGTTTTTTTGGTTTAATAGTACTGAGAGTTTAGAAACAGGAAAAGCCCACAGGCTCTTTGGACTTGTTTTTGTTTTACCCTAGCTAAACAAACTGTTCTGCAAATAAGGATTTGAAACCTGCTCTCCTCCCCCATCCCTGCTCCTCACCCCAAACAAAAATAAAACAAACCTATAGTGGCTGTGGAGGCTGCTGCAGGCACACACTGGTGTAAAATATAGAGAGAGTAAATATATTATTTCACTTGGCATGGTGCTGGCAAAGAACCCCCAGCTGGCACTATTCATGTAACATGATCCAAACTTTGCATGTACACACAGAATAAGAAGGATCAATTGGCAAACTCCGGTGCCGCCTGGCACAAGCATCTTCACGCTCTCTCTGGAACCAAAGAACTAAAGAATTCTGCACTTTCCAGAAGAAATCCGGTTTTGCTTTTCTAGAGTTTCATTATTTTGCTCTTCCTCCTCGCCGCCACCTCCCTTGGCTCCTTCTTAACTTCACTGTGTTATTTAGTCTCATCGCCCTTGTTACAGTTCACCATGCAGCTCTGGGAAGGGGAGGGGGCTAAGGTGGAGGTGGCAGCATTAGTATTGTTAGTGGAGTCCATGCCATTGGAGATGGCTACTGAATTGACCTCAGAGTTTATGGGTTTTGAAAGGTCGATGCCTTGGATGAGGCGGATCAGCTGTTTTACCTTCTCCAAGGAGCTGTGCATCTCCTTCTGTTTTGCAAGGATGGTATTCTTCATTTCCATGCATTTCTGCAGCAAAACAGAAAAGCAGTAATAAGTTTAAGCTTATGAATGAAAGAAGGTAAGAGAAGGAATATGATGTTCACAGATCTAAATGTAAGTATGCAGAAAAGGCTGCAGATACAATTTCACTTTCCCAGCCTAGAAGAAAAAGAGTCTCAGGGCTGTGTTCACGGGAGAATGCGTATTTGCAGGCTGAGGAATTAAACTGCCAGTACATAGCTGTCACCTGGTGTGGCCCCCTTTCATCCCAAGGTGTTTTGCAAATCCACACAGACAGCTCCATCCTTTTGTGTTCCTTTTGAAGGGAAACTTCCAAGTATACGTTCTTATTATTTTTCTGTTAGTATTGCATTGCTGAAATTTCTTTAGCTTAAATCTGCAAACTCAGGCATCCTACTGCAGCTGACTGCTGACAGTGTGTATGTATGCCGCTAATGGGATACAGCCTTTGCTTTCACATACATTTTAGCAGGAACATCACTTCCTCCTCTCAATAAATAAAGGGGCACTTGAAAAGAAAACCCAGCCCTTCTTCACTTGAAAATCTTATTTTGTGGCCACTTCTTTCTCTTAGAAGCGGTAGTAACCTAGCTAGCTCATCAGTTAAGAGTCAGGATAAGATAACTTTAAAAAAAGCCCACAAATGATGTTTCAAGGGTGAAAAACTGCTTATATCTATATTTGAAACTCTCAAAAAGGAGGAGATGGTAGCTATGTCTGTCACATTCAGGTTCTTACATGAAGATGGCAACCTTCCTACATTTTTAAACCTTTTATCTACACTGATCTCCAGACACTGTTGGTTTCAGCTTTACTATTTTCACATGCAGCTTGTAGCATCATAAAAACGCCACAAAATTTAAACCTAATGTGTCTTTTTTGGACAGTTCCAATGAAGGTATAAACAATGACTCGATCATAGAAAATAAACCATTCTCCTTACCTACTGTCAATCCCTCATGTTAAGGGCTTGCACCTGCCCGGGTACATCACTGAGAAACAGTGTTAGTGCTCTAGTGCTGCTCAGGTTATGCCCAGCTACTGCTAACCAGAAGATGACAGCCTCCAGAACTGCTAACCAGCACCTCTCACCACTTGTTTGCTCACAATCATTTTATTTGTATCGCCAGCATTTAGGGGTCTTTAAACATTGGACACTTACTTTTGTTCTAATAGCTAAAGACAGGCAGACCAGAAAGTGCATCTGTATTTAAAAAGAAAAGTCTGTACTTATGCATCCGGCCTTACAGATGCTGCCACATAAGAGATTTCAGTATTTTTCATTCTGTAATACTGACTAGGGCTACGCTAAATGAGGGGCTCAAACTTTACACTGGCAACTCAAGAGCCTGATTTGCATATTAAGGTGAGAAGAGAGAGCGAATTAATATGTATGCTCCAATTACTGCAATAAACTAAGGTGGAAACTACAGCTTCTGGTTAGAAGTATAACATCGTCTAATTAATATTATGCAGAGGCATGAACAGTGTCCAGCTGCTGACTGCCAAGGCAACATGTCAAGAGCCCAAGAGCCAGTCATGAGTAAATGGTCACTTTTGTATTAGGAAGGTCTGGAAAGCGCACCAAGACTGTAATGCTTATTGCACACAGAGGCCCAACGATTCATATTTAAGTAAGCCACTGGAGAATTTGACTTAATCTACTGCCCACAGACAATAATGCTCTGGGTCATGTTTGTCACCTGCTGATATTATAGGTCACCACACATCCACAATATACGGTCAGCATGGATCATGTGTAAGTGACTCAATCTAAGTATATGTTGGCTGTATTTCATTCCTGCTCCCCAAAGTCCTAAAAAGCAAAGGAAAGTGCTCACTCAGTTCTCAGTAAATCCAGTGGAAGACAGCTCTAGTACATGGAGTCACTCTGTAGTTTTCTCTCTGTATTCTGGCACCAGAACACAGGTGCAGAGCTATTTGGGAGGGCAATACTCACCGTTATAGAATTGCTGAGCTGTTTGACCTTCTGCTCTAGTTGTTCTCTTTCCTGTTTTAAATCTGAACTCCATTTAAGTAGTTTCTGTTTTTCCTCTTCTTTTGCTACAAAACAGAATATTAATCAGAATATTTAAAATGTTCCTGTTACAACAGTGGACAGAGGCTCTAAACTGGTTCATGCAAAGAGGGTAATTGTGTTTAAAGTCAATTCAACAACTTGTGCACTAAATCACACCCAAAATTTCACCTACACACACAAGCATCACAGAAGGCTTAACAAATGTTTAGACTGCTATTTTCACTTCACTAGTGATTAAGGTTCCTCCCCTTTAACTTCCTTTTGTAAAGGAAGTACCATTCTATCCCATTCCCAGAATAACATCTTCCATTATTAAAAGTGAAACGAAAGTTTTGTTCCCCATTTTCCTACCTGCTTTATATGCAATATATGAATGAACAATTGCTAAAGTTCCTGGCCATGGGATTGCTTCTTCCTTCTTTAGCATCTGAAAGAAAAGCATTTGGAGATTTAGCTGGTACACAATCTACCTCTAGGAAAGCAAAAAGGAGGGAGAGGAAGAGGGAAAGACTGAGGATTTTCTTTTATGGCTATCATTAGTCTCAGCCCTGTTAACATGAAGCTTCGCAGGCCTGTTCTGAGATTTAACAGAGGGAATTATTCACAACTGTATTGTGGCTCCCGCAAAGCAGGCCTGTTTCTTACAAATGTCAGCATTTTCTCAAATTCCCTCCATAGCCACAAATAAACTCTACTAATGAAACTGAACAACTTAAAAGAGGAATGGAAGGATAACATATCTGAACTCAAACTTGCCAGGAGACATACACATTACTTCATGGTTCAGACAAATTGCTGATCTTAGTTGTTCTGGGAGAAAACCTTTCATGGCACAGACCAGTCTCCACACCATATATTCAAACATCACGCTTCCTGGCTAGTAAAAGATGAAACCGTCCTATCTCCCCTTCTTATCAGAATCATCTTAATAGAGTTGTCAAACCCTCTTTATAAGGGTAAGCACCATTTATGTCTTTCAGATCCTTCCTACATATTCCTTCCTAACAAACTTTATTTTGAGAGGAAAGACACGTATTGTGTCTTTTTAATAAGTGAATCAGAGGGATGTCTCAGAAGATAGAGGACTCGGTCACTTTACAGTGAAATAACTCAGATGTTTTTCCCCCTAATTTTGTGGGAAACTATCACAGAAGTATGAAGAGGAGGGATAAGGTGAGAGTAGGCAAGAGCGGGAGTAGGGAAGTGGTAACACCCCCTCCTCACTTGCAGCTACTGACCAAGTCATTTGAGTTTTGCATTTTCATTCTTCTGAACAGCATATTCTGAACAGGCTGTTTTCTTACGTTACCATCTGGCTAACCGAAGGTCACATGGGCGACCAAGAAATATGCTAAATCAGACAGAACACTAACAGCTTCAGGCTGCTGATTATCAGCAATCCTTTGCAGCTTCTGGAATCCCATGTAAGGGTTAGGAATACAATAGTTTACTTCTTTGTCTTGTAATCTCAATGCAATTATAAACAAAATATTAACATATCATCTGTTCACTTCAATTGCGTACTTTCAGAAAGGGATCGGGAAGGAAGAACAACCAAACTGTTCGCCTATCCTCGTTATACTGATGCTGGATGATATCATTAAAGAGATCACTGAAGACAACCTCTCTGATATTTGATTTATATGAGTAAACAGGGGCTTATATTTGCTCTATCTATTGAGGTAGGCTTGTGCAAATGTTTTATTTATTTGTCCAGAAGAATATACTAGCAATTTTTGAAGAAACAATGACCTTAAGATGAACAGGAAAATTTCTATGGGTCATAGAGAACCTTTCCCAAAAGTTTGTGTGCTTTGGCCCAGGAAAAAAGTAAGAACAAGGGTAACAAATACGGACCCCAAATCTGGGAGCAAGACTTAACAGTTTTGTATTTGCACGCATCCCAACAGAGGTAATTCGATCAAATTCACACAAGCCTTATTACAGATCAAATAGATTTGTTCAGTGTCAGAATGTCTTGATCTAAATAAGCCAAGTGATGTGGTTATTTTCTTTAATGTGGAAAATCTTTATAGTTCATTGTGTATAACTCTCCCTGTCTGTCAAACAATACCTGGTCTTGACATTTGGGACAGATCCACATGCCCTTGGGAATGGTTTTCAGAGGCGGGTCCAGACAGTCCAGGTGATAAACACGTGAACATGTGTCACACATCAGCAACTGCCCGCTTTTTCTGCAAACACTGCAAAAATCCTCATGGATATCGCCCTATAAAATTGAGGAGAAGGGGTGTGGGTGAGAGAAAGAGAGAGAGAGAGAAGGCAAAAAGTGAACTTTGACCTTTGACATCTACATCCTAGTTGAATGCAAAGTTTACAGCACAAACTATGTCTAAGGGGATTCCAAATGGTCAAACCCTTTTTAGGACGTGAAACAGGAAAACCAGGCAGGATGTCAGAAACACTGACATCTATCCTCCCAAACACTCCCTCTGTCCTCCCAAGGCAAAATGTTACAGCAAACACTTACTACTATAGCTTCTCTTAACAACTGCTACACCATAGCCTGTATTCTTTAAGATTCCCCCTTTACCCTGCTTTTTTTTGCCTAAAGTGATGAGCTACCCACTTTCTTAACCCTTCTCATTTCTGGATGTAAGCACAACTCCACTTCGGGAATGCTGATGAGGCTGTCTCTTGCCAGTAACAGTATGTAAGAAACCCCAGTTGAGTGACTTAAAAAAACATTGTCAAATATTTAGGTCACCTTTAAAATGAAACTGGAAGGAAAAGGTGTTGTGCTTGCAAATGAAAAAGAACAGAATGAATTACGTTCTGAGACAATTCTTTTTACTTCACTTAGGTTACCTCAAATTGCACCAAAAAAGCTGTGACTCAAAATTTTCTCATTCTCTATAGTGAGTGGTTTATGTTTCATCACTAACATAGGCTGAGAGCCAGGATGAGGGAATACCAAGAGAGATTTTCTAACTAAGGGGTTTTTTAACGAAAGAATTGAAAACATTACTGGCAGCGTCTCTTAAAAAAACTAGGTTCAGTTACTATTCCATCACCATCAGAAAGAATTTTTTTCTACAGCCATTAGCTTCCCAGAAAGGTAGGTCTGATTTTTGCCACTTTTTCTTCTCTCTCTCTCCTCCTGTTACTCCCATCTCATGCTTGGGGTGGTGGTGGTGTTTCTACTTGGTTTTCTTTGGGGTTTGGATATTTGAACAAAGAGGCATGAAAGAAAGATGGCTCAGCATTCAGGGGAGGAGAGGGGCACGGCAGCCCTCTCCTCTCACTGCCTGTGGGCTGTCCTGGCAACTCAACACATTCAGGGCCCCACCTGGAGTCTGAAACACGTGCTTCCCACTGACTTTGGTCAAAGTTTCACACACACCAGATCTGCAAGATCACAATCTGAAGATATGTGTTGAGTCAAACCGCGCATATACACTCCTCCTGTATGAAATATCGTGTGCAATGTTTCATTTTGACCCGTACAGTCTTTTCACGTGCATGAGTAAGTTCTATCAATTTGGAGAGATAGCAGACTTGGCCGCGCACTTACACATTAAGCTGCCAGGCAAGAAAAATGACACTAATCTCTACTATGGATAAAATATTAAACATATTAGAAGAATGACACACAAGCAATCTGCTCAGGTTTCTACTTCCCAGCTCTATTGCTGATGAGGCCTTTCTTCAAAGGGAAGTCTATTCTTCTCTTAATTCCCAAGGTTAGCACTGATGTCATGTTCTGTAAAGGATCAATCTTTAGTGAATTTTCAGTGCCATGTTTTGGTTCTGTAACTCCCAGGGGTCATTGAGAGCTGGGTTATGGTATTATTTCATCCTTTAACACCAAAATGTTCCTCAGTGTTAAATGAAGAATTAAATGAGTGACATTTCATGCCTCTTGTGAAGTCATCTGTGTAACCAGGCTGGGAAGAACTTCTTTTCCTCTATCATGCATTCTGTGAGTACAAGGAAAAGAAGGCAGGCAGGAGATGTCATATAAGCTAAAACAAAATCCTCTGCAACCTAAGGAAAAATTTAAGAGGAAAATTCTCACATTTTAGAAGAAAATTCTCATTCTAGAGAATTACATGTGTGAAGATGCTCTGGTTGCCACAGACTACACGATGGCACTTGGTAACTGGCTCGGATGCAAAACTATTGATGTGTTGAAAACCAAACCTGTTTTGTCTAATACCCTGCAGAAGGAGACCTACGCAAGAGACACATGCAGTTGCTTCTTGAGGGGGAGACATTTAGAAATTTAGATCCAGAACCTTCTGAAATCAACTGAATGCTGCAAAACCTAAAGTGACACAGCTGGTCAGTGTGCAGTGTGGCTGAACGCATTGAGATGACAACACACATGCACAAAATCCACAGTCCTATTTCTGGTAATGCAAAATTCAGGGCATTTCCTCAGAATTAATAACCGGCCTCACCAAAATCCCAGCCACTGTTTGATTCCAAAGAAATGCGCCAGGTTTTATGGGCAGTTAATAAATATATGCATAAAGGGGGGCTGGATTTAATGTTGTGACATGCACCCCACTAACAGCTTCTGGACCAGCTCTGTGAAGGCTATAGGCAGCCAACTTAGGCTAGAGCAGAGCTCACTGAGGCTGCTCTAACACATGCTACAGGCTGAAGAGGCTGAAGAATAATTTCAGAACAGAGACCATAAAAGGTGATTTAACGTCACTTTTTACTCTACTTCCTCTGCACCAAGAGACCAGGAAAATAAATGAAAGCTTTTTGGACAGCTAACAGTTTTCTTTATTTTTATAAAGTGTCTAGAGCAGCAGGGCCTGGCTTTAGGCAATAGAACTGAATAATACAGTATCACATCAGAAGTACATATAGTTTGTGTGTTTGAATATGTACTATCTATACTTGTATGTACATTTCACTGGAACAACATAGGAAAACTAAATATTCTGCAACAGAGATTGTTCATGACCATATAAATAAAGATGACCATAATGTATGATGTAAGTGAATTAAGTTATCAGAAGCAGTAATAATTCTGGCATTTCCTAACTTTTATGGGCTTGACTTTGCAATCTGACTGTTCTCTAATGCTCCTCTTAACTGAAACGTTGTTTTGATATAAAAAGTTTACTAATAAAAAGGCATTTTGTGACCACAGACTTGAACCATCACGAGAATAAAGATTTTTGCACTGTTCTTACTTCTGAGTAATTGACCGTCAAAGGCAATTGCTATCTTCCAGGTGAATATGCCACTACTGCGTGAGGGAGAATCACACATAACCAAGTGGTTCACAGCCAATTGCCAAATAGAAAAAAGAAAAGGGGGGGGGAAGAGAAGTTTTGCTCAATCCTGCCTAGTGCAATACTTCCGTCCTTTTTCCAGGTTCTATTCCTACTTTCTACCCTGCCATCCTTATCACCAATCCCATCTCAAGTTCCTGCTTCATCCTGCCTTCAAACTTTATTCCTGTCATTCAGAGAAAGACAATTCAGGAGAAAGGCAAGAAGGTCGTTCTGGGCCTTGGTGCCTGGTGCCAAGCGCTTGGCCTGATTTGTAATTTTCATAGGTTGGCTAAAGACAAAGATTACTCAAGCGCTAAATATCAAATTTCTATTCTAAAGCCTATAGGAATTAGACCTTCTCAGCAAATTAATGCAAAAATACTTTAAAGATGAACAAAACTGCAGTTTTCTTCTACACCTGTCTGAGGAACTGCTCAATTGTTTTAACTGAGACTTCTGAAATAGCCTTTTACTTAGGCATGCACTTGTCGTGTTTTCATTTTTAAGTCCCCAAAAGCTGGAGGCTGTAACTACAGACAACATTTTCTATCCTATCTAGAATAAAGAGACCTTTCTATATTCACATCATCTGCTAACAGTGTAGACCCTCTTCAACATGACGTGGACTGGCCTCACTACCAAAAGAAGTGATCCTGCCTTCTCTATATGCCCAGACACTCATTTCTGTCCCCTGCATGAGGCTGGCAGAAGAACGTGTGTGTCTATAAAATTAACCAGATTAGGGCACGATCTTGGCTAAGACCAACAATTTTCAGCTATACCAGTTCCCCTATGCAGATCACAACGTGGCCTCAGATGTATCTGTGCTGGAACAACATAGAAGGTATTTCAGGGATGAGAAAAGACTGCTGGTGACAGGCAGGACAGTTCTTCTCAGTGGTAGCACTGGTCATAAACTGTGGCATGGGCATTTGAGTGTATACTGTATTCTACATTTAATTAAGCTGCAAGCTCCTTAAATGCAAAAGACCTAATTTTCCTCTTTGTCTTCATCTCCAGCATGACTCGAATTGTTGGTGTTTAAATATGTAGTACTTTTCCAGCATTATATAGCACTTTTCCAGCCAAGGATGCTAAAGGTTTTTACAAGTATTGCTAAGTTCTCAAAACTCAGATGGGAAAAGGAAACACCATGCCAAATGTATAAATGGGGGAAACTGAATCACAAGAAAGGGATGTGACTGCACAAGCTTATACAGCAATTTTATGAGAACATATTAACAGAAGACTACCTTCCAGCCCACGATGGCAATGGGAAACCATTCCTCTCTTTATGATTAGCAAGTAAGAATTATAACATGTAATGACAGAAGAACAGATCTCATATTTACTTCCTTTCCAGTATTTTGCTGTTTCTTAAGGTTCAAATTTTGTTTAATAGTTTATTTTTAATTAAAAACATATTTTTATGAGCACTTTGAAATATATTTTCTGCTTTTACATGTATTTTATTTTACACGGAATTCAATACCAAATATTTCTGAAAAGTCTACCAAATTAGCCCAATTGATAGCAAATACACATTGAATGGGACTTTGGGATAAAATTCTTTCAAAAAATTAAACGCACAAAAATGTTAGTGCTGTTGC
The DNA here is from genome assembly GCF_965638725.1 of Aptenodytes patagonicus. Classification (NCBI taxonomy): domain Eukaryota; kingdom Metazoa; phylum Chordata; class Aves; order Sphenisciformes; family Spheniscidae; genus Aptenodytes; species Aptenodytes patagonicus. The sequence goes on along the minus strand of NC_134955.1, from coordinate 29,111,954 downwards.
ATATGTATAAACTAAACAACTTGTCTGGAAATGTGTTAAAGGAGATTCATATATGATTCTAAAGGGGAAAGAGTGCTACTGTGCTATATTATAATATGCTCAGGTAAGAGAGAATGTTAATTACCTGCTGTGTAATCTTCCATTGTCTCCTTTAAAATACTTCTGTTTTCATTAATGACTATTAAAAGCAATCCAGAACCTAGGCCTAAATACTATCCAAATTCAGAAAATTCAGGGCATTCAGAACTAGATTGGAATTCTACAGAAATTCACTATTCGTCATTTAGCTTGCTGCCACCAGGCTCTGCAGAAAACAGAGCAACAACTCATTATACTGTTTTGAGAGCTCTTACACAGTGGGAAGAGACTCAGCAGTATACACACACACGTCAGAGATGGAAAAGACCCCCACCACATTATCCAGTCCTTCTCTTGGGGCCAATGTAAAAAATGTGCTCTCCAGCATGTTTGCTAGTTGTTTGTAGTGCTTACTTTTAAAAGTCCCCAGAGATGGAGCTGCCCCACCTTCTCCCTGAGGGGCTGTTCCACAGTCCCATTCATCTGGCTGTCAGGAAAGGGTTTTTAGCGTCAAGTGCTATTCTGCTCTCAAAAGTGACTATATAAAAAAGAACCTTTTAATTTCACATACATATTCCCTGGGTATCAGAATTGCATCTATTTATTTCAGTGACTCAGACACACTTGTACTATTTCTATTCCTGTTACCTCTGCAGAACAAATACAGTTCAGAGGCAAGAAGTTGGCTTCTATTCCCTGTTGTATGTGGCCAGTAGAGTTGGTCTCTCAGTCTATGTACTTACAGTGGTGCAACTGCATAGATGAAAATAAAGCAGCCCAACTCTTCCTTAAAGCCCATTTCAAATGGTTGGGCCTCAATTATATGTGATAATATGGTTAAAAAAAAAAAAAAAAAGAGACCGCTCTGACTCAGATTGCAGAAGGAGTTTGCAGCACTGGTATGAAGAAATAAGCAAGCACCTTTTTATTTTTAAACTGTGCCCAGTAAGTACTAGTCATTAAAACGCAAGCACTTTACTGGAAGTACACTACAGCTCCTGAGAATTTTTGTGCAATTAATTGTTTCACCCATACTGAACAGTCACAGTACACTTTCAGACAAACCATAGTGTACAGTCCCTTCATTGTGTCATTTTGGACCTACACAGCGACTCAGTCCAATTCTTCCCACACTATTTATCTTCTGAAGTTTATGCATGACCTTTAATTTTTTTCATCATGTTTTTGCAAGAAATAGAAACAATGAAATAACTGGATAGTTCTCAGCAACTTAAAAAAGGTTGTGCTTTGAGTAGCAAATCTTATCTTTGAATTAACTTAATGTAAGGACACTTGGTTCTTCATAAATTATAACAAAATGACCAGATCTCACTCAAGACAGATTTTGCGATCTGACCACAGGGGCAACGTATTTAGCTATGCCAGTACACCAGAACTGCCATAACCAGTGCTGTGAACACTGCTCCTGGCTGTCCTGGGTGATCCAAGCGGTTTCCCTCCTTCTCTCATTACAGAAACACCCCAACTTTTTGTTATTATGGTCTGTAAGTAATACTTTTCATTCTCCCCTTCCCCCTTCCCCCTTTTTCATGGATGACAGATTCAATTCAGTCAGACAAGATCTCAGACACTGCACAAAAGAAATGAACTCATCTAGCATGCCTGGTGCCTCCCAATGTTTCAATCCACTGAAGGAGTTATAAATAAAATCTCCACAGGATAAGAACATAGGTGCAGGAGGAAAAAGGAAGGGTGTTAAAAGAATGCTGGACCGTTTCACTGCACTGAATCAGGACAAATGATGAGTGTGACTACAGAAACAAAATCTGCAATGATTTTCCTTGTGGCTTTTCCTGCATTTCCTTCTGAAAGTAACCCCCTCCCCAAGAGTTACTTACGTCTGTGGAGCTGGGGCTAGGCAGGGACACAGGCTGAACAGCTGCGGGAAAAGTAAATGTGGTCTCTGTCTTTTCATTTTCAGGGGAGTCAGGATAACTGGACAGAGGGGATGTGGGGGTCAAAGCCCCGAACCCCAGCACCGTGTTGTATTTAGGTGGACGACCTACATATTAACAACAGGGAACACAAAAAAAGAAAAAAAAAAAAAGAAAGGAAAAATGATCTTACATACCTTTGGCCAGTGGTCCTCATTGGCTAGCGTGAAAAAGGAAACGATGTAGCACAGAGAGGAAGTTAATATAAAAGTTACAAGTGGAAGGACAGAAGCAAAGATTTAAACATTTTTTAGAAAACTTTAAGTAGAATTTTGCAAGGAAAGAACATTTAAAAGATGTATTTCAGAAGGAAATAGAAATAAGCTCTGCAGAGGGTCAAAGAATCACTCCCACAAAAGCAGCGTGGGGACACTTGCCACTCCTAGGAATGAGGCTATTCGGTTTTTAGGGAAAACATGTTGGCATCAAAGCTAGAGAGAAGCTACAATAACTAGTATTAAATCCTTTCTACTGTTATCCCACACCTCCCTATCTTTCTAGTGCCAGCAAAAATCTACACAAAGGTTAAGTACTTTATCAGAGGCCAACACTCACCAACCCCCTCCTTTTCTTCCCCTTTTTTTAAACCCACTCACCCACAGATCAGCACTTTCTACCCTGCTGGTACGTTTTTTAAATTAGACTACCTCAAGAACAGGTCCCGTTGTCTGACCCATAACACCAGCACTACCAGTTGTAACCTACCGCTGGTCTTCCACTGTAATCCTCCTCAAATTCTGTATTCTTTCTTAGACTTTCTCAGTCAAGTATGTTCGATTATGCGCAACTCCTATATGCTCCTTTAGACCAGCAGAAGTGCAAAATGTGTTCGTAATGATTTTCATAAAATTACGTATGCAAAGCAAGACAGCAAAAAAACAGAATGTAACCATCATTTCTGCCTCCCTTCTCCAGGGTAATTTATGGCTATGTAAACATAAAGGAGTTAGGATCTAGGAATAATTCCCCAGATCTTATGTTTACAGATTGTCAGTCTATACCTATTAACATGCTAAACCTTGCATTTAAGGTCTGGATATGTTCCAGAACTAAGTATGTCCTTGGAAACGGATTTCTGATAGTGATGTCCATGGCTGAAATTTCTGACATGCTCAGCACCATCTAGAATTAAACTAAAGCTCTCAGGGGCACATGCTTGCATACTCTTTTCACCTAATATATTGCTATACTAAATCACAAAACAAATGTATACATCCAAATCTTTTGTCAATTGAAAATGTGTGCTACTAATTTGGTGCTGATGCAAGGTACAGGCTCACAACAGGGTGTGAGAAAAAAAAGAAAGTATAATAGCAGTCAGTGTGCAAAAACAGGCTAAGAGAGCATCAAGTACAAAAGCATGCAATCGTTTTCATTGATACAGTAATTGTTCACAATGAGTTACAAAATAGAATTAAGAAATCATTACTAGAAGAAGGAACATTTACTTATCCACAGAGCAAATGCAAAACTCTCTCTCTATAAAATCTACATCATATAATTTTAAAAAATACATTTAATGTTATTAGAGGATGGCAGTAGAGACTGATGTCTTTTATTTAGAAATGGCATAGCTGCAGAAGCGTCAGCTTTGCCACATTGCCTGCTGGACTGAAGAGGTATATCAAGGAGAGCACACATCAAATGAGTATTTGACCTTGCAGCCAAAAAACAAAGATAATGGAATCAACTAGTGCTAGGTAGGACTGCGGTTTTCTTAATCTGATTGATTACTTTTTTTTTAGACAGCAAACTCAGGAGTAGAGAAGGTATTACGAGTCTTTAAGGACTGCAGAAAATCATCAAAAATCAGGGAAAGATTGTCATATATGGGTGGTTGATGCCATGCACAAAAAATGGTATTGCATTCTCTCCTATGCTGTTCTGACTCATTTGTTTTCACCATAATCTAAGTCTCAAAATTTCACCTGTTCTACAGAAGGATTTCTACTGAATAATACCGCATACCTATATGAAAGATCACCTCTCATTTTAGGACAAGTGGCACTCTGGTTGCAGAAAAGTGCTCAGTATGAGCACGATAGCCTTTCCTGCTCAAGATAAATTCTTTTGAAGGACCCATCTCTACTCCCAGTGGGGAACAAGGCTTTTGTCACACTAAGTTTCCTCTCCTATTCAGGGCACAGACACTTTTTCCATAACCACCTTCCTCTTGACAGTAACAATACAATTTAGTTATTAACAAGAGGATCTTGACAGCAGCTTTATACCACTAAATGATGTTCAAACATCTCACCTTTCACTTTGCTCTACCTATTGTATTTTATTATATTTTTGGAGAGTGAAACTGAAATAAAACATTGAGCTGCCTAATAAAACCTGCTATGCTAATCCCTAGAAGTCATGATCTTTGTCTACCACGGAAATTTACTGGACAAATGAAGTACTGTAGAGTCCTTCTTTGTTTTGTTCTTCAAATCAACAAGGGGACTGCAAATGTAAGATGGAGGAAGAGACATACAGCAGGGAGACAGGTCTAAGTATACCTCACCTCTTTTACGTGTCCCGGGATGCATTGTGCTGTTCAGGTACGTGACTGCACTCTTCTTGCGCTGCAGGGAAGAATATAACAATTTTTGTTGGCTAACATTTTTGGCAACAACTATATGCACTAGCTGAGGAACAGCACAGTAGTACTAAGTGAGATTACTGGCTGTTCTGTTTTCTGAAGCATAGCTTCAGAAAGGTTAGTTTTTTTACACTACTTCTGACATCTGGACTGCTTCAGGCTGATACACAAGCTGACCTAATAGTACACAGACTGCCATTTAACGTCAGCTTTACATAGGAGAAGGCAGGAAAAGACATAAGTATTAGAAGAACACCCCAATGTATTTACTCGTTAAAAATCTGAGGGTGACATCGTTGCAATGGCCTTTTGAATTATAAATAATAGCTTGCCTATCTAGTTAGAACTGAGATAGCTTAGGAGGTAGCAACATGGCAGAAAGACACACAAGCTCAGAATGAAAATAACAGCTTCCCCTAGCAAAAAATTAATACCTCAGGCTCAAAAACGGCTCCACTGTACACTGGATTTGCTGTTGTTCTTCTTTTCCTCTCTTGTCGCTTACTTTGGATTTCTTGTAAAACAAAGCATTCAGGTTAGAAAACAATGGGTCTCAGAAATTATCTAAAGTCCTCAGAATTCAGTTTGCATGTGAGGAGAGCTGTGAAGATTTTTACAGAACACCAATCATGCTGAATATAGGCAACTTTGTTATACTTCTAATTTCTGAAGGTTTGAAAACTAAGACCTGAGAAGGAATACAAATACAGTGCTCAACTAACTCATGAAATGACTGCCATTTTCTTGCCAAGTACTCCATGACTAAGACATTTTAAATTCATGGTCAGTGTAATTGAGATCTAAAACGAAAAGCCTCTGGTAACCTTATTGATACTTAAAAATAAATACAGTACAGAAATATGTATAGGATTAAGGAGTTTAAATTATAAAACCCAATTATAATCTATTAACTCATTCACTACAGACTACAGTCTCATGAAATCATGAAATAAATGGAAAATCCAGATGTGGGTTACAGTAAAATTATCCATGGTGTAACTTTGCAGATACAGGAGTTGTGCAGAAAGCAATGGGATTGTCACAAATGTCTTTCCTACCATCAGAGCATACACTTTCTTCCCAACCACTGATCTTAACTGCATAAGCAACTGCTTTGTTTCAGTGTAATAAGAGGAATAAAAAAGTATGCACAACAAGCTAAGTTAGATCAAGAGTACAGACATCCCAAATGTACTTTTGTGCAAGAAAATACTGCATTTAATACAGAAATATTTTGGACCTGTACTTCCAATTCAGAATGGCCATGAAACAGGGAGCTCAAGAACCAACTTAAGTCATTTTTCCTACCTTCCAGATGGTCATGAGTAACTAGTCCCAAAGATACCATGAAGGCAAGTTTCTGTGAGGGGGGAGAAAAAAAGATCATGACAAATCCAATCATTAGGATGAGCTATGCCACTTAGGCCCTTTAAAGTCAGTTGATAGGTAACTAAGCAACAAAAATGTTATTAGTAATAATTTGCTTCTATAAATCACTTTTCATCCATATATGTCGAACTGCTTTACAGAGGATAGACAATAGTCCCATTTTCTAGACGGGAACCTAGGCTGAGATACAGGAAAATGCCAATTGCTCATGATCACAGAGTTGGCAGAGCTGTGAACAAGAAAGCAGTTTCTTTGCTTCCAGTCCAGCATCGAACGGACTATGTGATTGGCTCTTAGTAAATACCAACACAGTTCAATTGCCAGCAAAATATTGCTAGTTGAAGATCATTCTCCATATATTGGAAACTACAAGGCGCAACTCTGGTTTACATTTGCCATTCGATAAGGGCTATGGCTTTCTTAAAGGATTCTAATTTTAATGCAGGAAGTGCACAGACATGTAAAAATCAGAATTTGTACTGACAACAGTTAATGCTCACACAGTAGCCAGTTTGAATCCATCGACAAAAAAGGTAGTAGAGCATTCAGCTGTAATCAGTTCCAAAGCTCTGCATGGCAGAAAGGCTTTAAGAAATAGCCATTCTGGCCACTCTTTCCCCCCAAAACCAACTGGACCTAAACTGGAATAAAAACCGGGCAGAATGTGAACATACGTGACTCCTTCCATCCTGCTCACCAGAGCAGAAATATTTTGTAAAGCAAAATAAAGACATTTCTCCAGCATTAAAAATTACTCCAGAAGTCTAAAACCTCAAAGGAATGGAAATCAACACTGTAATCTAAGCCTCCTGGCTGAAGGAAGTATCAGAGAAAAATTATGATCTAACTTTCAAAAGACTCAGAAGTCAAATGCATTCCAGGACTGAAAAATGCAATGCATTATATTTATTTAGATTTCTTATTCTGTAGCCTTATCAACTACTTTTGTCCAACAGGACTGTATGGAATGTTAAAGTTAAGGAGTCTTGAGGGAACAGAGGGGGAAAAATGTTTTCTGAAGGACAGAGTGTTTCCTTTTTTTCTTAAAAGAAAGCTCTGGGTGTGTTCTGATACCTGTGGATTTTCTTCTCGTTTTGGCTTCGGTGCAGCAGGTGGAGTAACTGTACGACTTTCTGTTTGCTTCTCTTCTGCTTCCACATGTGGTTTAATAGTCTGAAAAGAAACAGTGTTTCTCTCATTCAGTGATAAGAATTACTTTTTTTACTTTGACTAATAAAGCAGAACAAATACTTTTGCAGATACAGGAGAGAAAGTTTAAAGCTGGCAGTGTACTAACAAAGATTTAATTGAGGAATCTGATGTGAGAGGAACGTTAAAGAAAGTGTTTTCCTTTAACAAAGGATGAAACAGCCTTACCACCATTCCATTAACCCATGCAGCCATGCAAGCAATAAAAGTCATCTTAGGAGTTAACTTCATTACAGAAATCACTATACGGTATGGGAAAACTTAACAGGCACTTTAAGAAAAAGCATCCCATGGAAAACTTCCAGGTAGAAACCACTCTGCATGGCACATGCATTACTCCTCAATCTTCGTATTTCATAGAATTATGAACGGCTCAAAAACTGTCTCTCTGAATCCTACGATCTCAGATGTTTCTGAAGCTTCTTTCTTTTCTTAAGTCATAATCTTCTGCAATGGTATCACAAACTCTGCATGACAATCCTCAGCCCATGGCATAGCTGCTGAGGCTACAAACTGAGTGAGGTAAGCTACAGAGAGACAAACTTTTCCCCTTTATGATATGGAGAAAATATACAGAAAAATTCATGTATTATTAAACCACCACCATTCTTCTGTATGTTTTTCAACAGTTGAATCGCCAGTAATTATTCAAAGAGCAAATGAATATTGCTGACATCAAAAGGAATAGGCATCAAAAAATATAGTACTGTAGAAGTACAACTTCAAATCATACGAAAAGGGCAATGCATTGCTGAACAACTTGTGAAACAGTCTCGAGGTATGCAAGAATCTACTCATGAGAATTCATAAGCAGAACTGAGCATAAGCATATCTTTCATGCACGTAACTTTCACAGTCTCCATAGGTGACTTCAAAAGCAGAAGGTAACTTCAAGGCATATTAGTCTATGAAAGAGTTATAAATGAAATATATACTACTATTATTTATATAAATTACAGAAATATTATACGTTATAGATAATGTATTAAATAGTATACAATATTATACTAATATATAATATAGGAAAGCGTTAAAAGCGAAATAGAAGATTGCTTTGCTTGAACTGAATGGCAAGGATTCTCAGTTGCAATCCACAGTGACTAAAGTCATGTTTTATTTTATGAAAGTCTTTTCTGGAGAGAGACTTTAAAACTGAACATCTAGAGTTCTCCATTTCTGAGGGTCTCCTTTCCACTCAATCAATCCAATTTAGTCACGGGGAACTATCAGTCTTCAGAAGCTGAGTGAGACTATTTTACCTCCAATCACAAGACTGCAAGTTCAAGGAAGAAATGGCTACATTTACCGTATTAAATACCCCTACGGTTTTGCGTAGTTTTTGCCTTTCACGTAGCCAGCCTTTGAAAAACAGAAACAGAGAAAATATTTTTCCAGTGTTTCTTAAAGACTTGATATGAACACGGACTTCAGTTTGTACTTGGTCTCCAAGATACTAGTACAGCCCTGCAATGTAGCTGGCTTATAAACTACTGAAGTTAAGACAGTAGGGGGAGCATAAAAACACTGAAGCATGAGAAAAAGATTCCAATGGGCCGTATTAAAGAAAATGGTAACTTCTGCCCCAAGAGTTGCAAGTCATTCCATAATTTTTACTGTTGTTGGAACATGAGCATCTCCAGTACCCACTGAAAATTTCTCCATGGTTGTCATCCTCTCCAAAACGGCACAGTAAAGTAATAAACCCAGTACGCTGCATTAGTAGACACTTTCTTATCTGTACCTGTTTTTCAATGTTTGGTTTGCTGATCTGTACAGTCTGAGGTCCAGCGAGCCTGGTACCCGGTGCTGCTATCACGATGCTGGTGAGCTGTGCCATGGGGAAAGTTTTGGCTATAGTTGCTGTCTGCCCGTTAACTACACGAACAGGATGTATGGAGTTCTGAGAGTTGGGTAAAGAGGTGGGCGTGAACTTTGTTGTCAACATCACAGGCCTCTGAATAAGCTGAGGAGCTGCAAGCATTGGAGGAGGTGCTGGGGCAATAGGAATGTTATTTTGGGCAACTGGTTTAGGTCGAACCTACAAAAAAAAAGAAAAAAAAAAGAGAGAGATTTGTATATCAGTATTTCAGATGAACTTTTTTACTAAGTCTTTCAATTCAGCCTGCATAATCTGCAGAAGGTTGCTTGATTTTTTTATAGAATGTAATTTTTAGCATAGTGCCCTAAGTATGTTATGTGAAGGAAAAGCCACATTTTCAAACCTACTTGCATAAAACCCATCCATAACATTTGCATATACAGTCACTGTCCCTGAAATGGTATTTGGATGCACAGATACTTATATTGCATGTTTATTGCCAAGTGCCTTATCTGTATTTTAATCAACATGTTGGTATTGCAAGCCAAAAAATTCACGTAATATTTACAGGCACAGCTGAGGCTCTCATGTTAAAAGTGTGTCTCAGGGCTTTATACTGAGCCTCCAAGAAATCATGAACAGCTGATTGTGCCCTGAAAGAAATAATTAAAATTTTCAGCAAATCCCTGTTACCTTTGTCAACTCTATATATTATTTAGACACCTGCACAACCAATCTTGCTAAGCAAAAAAATTGTCAAGATTATTCATTAATCCCTCATTGAAAGTGCTGAAGGCAATAGGTAAATGCAGTCATTACTCTCTTCTTCTTTCACAAGAAAGGAGCCACAAGAATCTTCCAATCCTCCACCATCAATACTCGCTTATTTCTTGCCCATTGTTAAGTTTGCACTTACCACATCATTACAGAGTACAGAAGTAGAATACATTACTCTGAAAATAAAGTCTTTTTCCTTATTTAATTTCTATTGTCCTATCCAACGTTAATACTCCATAATGCATTTTATCATGGAAAACTAGGTCACATTCCAACAGATCTCACCATCCCCAAATCTTCATCAGATACCAGCCTATACTTTCCTTTTTTCTTTTGTAAAAGATTTAGACTTTTATTCACAGCACCACGGATTTCTTACAAATGAAATAGTTCCTCCAAGATGTTTTTTTAAATGAAGAAGCAATCTGTGTCTTTCCCAAACCATGAAAAAAAAGCAAAACACAAGTTTTACTGCCCAGCTGCAGAGGTCACTCTCTGTTGCAATACAGAAATACCTGGGAACAATCTACAGACATCTCATTTTTCCTTTTTTGCTCATGAGCAGCAAATAACAATTAGAGCAATTTTGGGTGATGCTTTGATTTTGCTGGCACCTGTCCTGTGGGTTCATTTCACTTGATGCAAATAGGATCATATATGATCATCACATATAAATTTCATAATCACAGACTCATGCAGGTTGGGAGGCAGCTCAGGAGGTCTCTAATTTGACCTCCTGCTCAGAGCAGGGCCAACACTAAATGCAGACCAGGTTGCTCAGGGCTTTGTCCAGATAAGTCTTGTAAAACTCCAAGGACAGAGCTTCCACAACGTCTCTGGGAAGCCTCTTCCACTCCTAATTGTCCTCAAAGAGAGAATTGTATCCTTATACGCAGTCTAAACCTTCCCTGTTCCCATTTATGATTATTGTCTATAATTCTCCTGCCAAGCACCTATGTCTCCATCTTCTTGTTAATTTCCTTGTTGATATTGGAAATAAGACTGCTGTTAGAGTGCCTCAAAAACCTCTTCTCCAAACTGAACAAGCCCAGATCCCTCAGCCTCCCCTTGCAGGTCATATATACCTGCCCCCCAGCTATCTTAGTGGCCTTCCTCCCCTGGATTCATTCAAATTTATCAACTTCTTTCTGGTACCAGGGGGTCCAAAACTGCATGCTGTATATCAGATCCAGTTTTATGACTGCTGAGGAAAGGTGGATAATCTCTTCCCTTAATCTACTGGCTGTGGTCCTGTTGGTACAGCCCAAAATGCTGCTAGGCTTCTTTGCTGCCAGGGCACACTGCTAGCTTAGCTACTGTCAACCAAGACCTTTTAGGCAGTGCTGCTCCCCAGCCGGCCAGTCTCCAGCTGGTACCTATGCGGGGGGTTAGTCCGTTCCAGGTGCAAGACTTTGCCTTTTTCTGTGCTGAAGCTCAAGAGATTCCTGCTGGCCCATTCCTCTATCCTGTCTAGGACCCTCTGAATGTCAGCACTGCCCTCAAGAGTATTGACTGCACCCTCAAATTTGACATCATCGGCAAACCTGTTGAGCATGAATTGCCTCCTCCACCAGGTCACCAATAAAGACTGACAAAAATTATCTTCATAAAAAGTATCTCCTATCTATGCTATAATTAAGTTCCTTCTTCTATTGCTTCTTCTCTGTACACTCACCTGTGGAAGAAAATTTGGACGAGGAGTAAGTCTGGGAGGAGGGATGAACTGCGGCACTTTTATGGGCTGAGGCGTAGCCTGAACCTGCTATAAGAACATAAGAGAGTTCAGTAAGAGAAAAGTAGCTTGTTCACCAAAATCAACATCCTGAATGTATTTTCAGACCTGATATCCCCGGTTTTCCACTCTAAATAATTTTTCACAGTAACAGGTTCCTCATTAGAAATGTATTAAAGACAGAGCTAACCTTGCTTTCCAGTTCCTACGCACCTTGCTTCATAAATTGAAGGTATCTTTCCTTTCAGTGCAGCTGTACTAACTACTGTGCTCTGCAACCTAAAACCATTTAATTTTAAGATAATGAAAACTCCTATTTGTTTTAATAGTTAAAAATTGGCTTTACAACAGACAGAAAATAACAACAGACTTTGATGTCCAGCTATATGAACCACTGTCCTTTCATACTGAATGGCATGCAGAAGAATGAAAGAGTATCTCACGCAAATAGAAAAGATCTGGAAGTTACAACTCTTTTAGCAATATTAATGACACTATGAGGGGTTCTAAATACACAACTTGAAATTTTCAAAAGTAAGCCATTCATTTGAAACAATTAAGATCTGATTTTAAGGCATCCTAAGTACTTCCCTGTCTAACTGAAATCAGTTGGATGGAGCTGCCACATGATAACCTCTGAACAGCACTACCAGCTACCCTAAGTTGAGTACTCTGTGAGATTCTCTGAAATTAATGTCCATGTTAGTTTCCACCCTTCTGTACTTCTGTCCACCCACATAAGATTGCAATTTACTTCAAAAAGGTCTTGTACTGATTAATTAATGCTTGGGAAAATATTCTGAGATTTTTGATGAAATTTGCTACAGAAACATAAATCATGGACTATTATTAAAACAGGATCACCTCCCCAAACCTAAGTAAGTTATTCAGCAAAGAGATGAAGCACAGACACAAAGGACAGATGAGAGTGGTGCAAGGGATGACATGGGAAAAGAGAACAGTAGAAAAAACTCCACTCAAATAGTCTTCTCTATTCTGATTGCAAATATATGCCTCATTAGGAAGCAAAATTACTTCCATTTGCATTATTAAACTGTATTTTTCAATAAAGATAAATTGGATTTATGTTTAGTGAAGCCTTAACCTTTACTCCAGAAGTAAAATTTCCCTGTCATGATGCTACGCAATGCCTGGTTTCCAGACCAAGAAGCCTATATAACCCAATTCTAAAACATTACTTCTCTCATTTCTAGATGGCTAACTATTCTGGAAAAGACTGTGTGATGTAATCAAAGAACTTTCCGAAATATATGCTTAAAGAAACAGGTTCTGTATATGTGTATGAAAAAGTGGTGAGTGAAGACATGGTAGTGGGCAGAGTTAAGTGATGTGTCTAACACCAGAGAATTTATCACGCAAAGGGAACGAGAGAGATTGACTCAAAAAAATCTAAGATGAAAACCCAAACTGATCAAATGAAGAAAGTCTGACATCTCCTTTACCAAAGAAAAGAGTAGGAATTCTGCAGAACACAGTGACATAGATTAGGTAGGGGCGAAACAATCATTACTTCCCCATGACTAACAATTACTAACAGGGGAAACTTTACACAGAGGTGATGATAGCACTGATTTAATTCTATAAAGCAAAACAGTAACAACAACCCATGTAGGTAGTAAATGCTTTTCTCTTAGACTATAATTTTAACAACTAGTGAAGACTCATGACGTGTCCCTACTATTCTTTCTGTGCAAAAACCTGACTGGTTGTGGTTTTTTTTTTCCAATAGCCCTCTTGTAAACTAAACCCACACATATCTGCAGGGCAAACACATGAAACGCTTACCAAAGTTACTGTGTTTTTTGCCACTATTTGGACTGCCTCAGCTCCTGGCCCAGTGACCTTATTTGTTGTCTGGAGGTTGACTGGTGCATTCTGCGCATCAGTGCTGAGGACTGCTTTCTGATTGTTGTTGATAGCAGTAACCATGGCAATGGTAGGTCTCTGACCCACAACAGAGGCAGGCATGGTCGCAGTTGCTGCTTTCAAGACGAGAGGTAGTGTCTTAGTGGTGATCATAGAAGCTGTAGTTACAGTTTTCTAAGGGAAACAGAAAATACACTGTAAGAGACAGAGACACTTCGTATCAGACAGGACGTGGGTTGGTTAGTCAGAAACAATAGACAGTAAGAGAAAGAAAAGGCAGCACTGAGTCTATCTACCTGCTCTTCACACAAGCACATTATCTTACGCCTCTGAAAAGTGGATAGCTAGAAAGGATTCTCATTTGGGGCACCTGTCGGGTCTATTTTAATCATATGCAGCATTACAGATTGATTCAGAACAAATTCCTGAGAAAATGACAATCAAGTGTTAGTAGTGGCATATGCATTTTTGGATCTTTTAGTTTCATATTACTTCCAAATATGTATTGTAATATCAAACCTATAAGGTGGAGGTTTATGAAACATACCAGCAAACTAGCTTCTCGCCAATTAAAACTCAAATTTTCAAATGGAAACTTTAGTTACAGAGATCTTCACAATCAGAGGCAGAGGGAAAAAATATTCATAAATTGGTTTCTTTAAGAACAAAAATGTATTTTGATTTTGGGTATCCCAAATTTCAGTTTTAGCCATACAGTTATTTAGCTCTTAACTTTCTTTCCTAAGAATATCAGCAGGGCTATCCTGAAGTTGTAAGAGCTGGCTGTTAGTCTGTCCAGCTGCAGGCTGCAGGCAATTAAGTTTAACTTCTGTGGAATGGGGTGGTTTTGGAACATATATGTGATGTCATGATTGCTCTTGGCCTCTTTTAAAGAGAGTGGTTTTGAACCACTTAATGCCAGCATTTACCTGAAATGCCTGAATACGGCAATAAATGCCTACAAATTCCAAAGTTAAAACAACTATAATTTCATAAGCTTTGTTTTAAACTGTACTGTCTTCTAAGGTGTTAAGGAAACAGACAATTACGAATCTCATTCAAAAAGCAACAAGGCAAGAATCTCACCATATAAAACCAGAACAAAATGTGCACAGAGAACTCATGACAAGTGACACTCAACAGAATGGCAAGTGAGCTTATTTCTTTTCTCTTTGGTGTAAAAAATCCATTGTACCAATGGCACTGCATCTTCAAAACAGTTACTGGCACGATCAAGTGCTCCTAGTATGAAATAACCACCATTCCCTCCTGATGTCAGCGCTAGGCTCTACAACAGGAAAAAATGGAGAACCAGGGATCAGGCAGTCTTTTTCGTGTTCTGAACATGCCTCATTTAGACGGCTTAATTTTAATCACACAAGACCTTTCTCTTCTTTCTAATAAAATAATATAAATATGTTTCCAGTTGGGTTCTTCAGTATTTTCACCAATATTATTTCCTTAAACAAAAACGCAGTTTACTTTCACACCTCTAATTTCATAATGCTTAAACTATATCCCCTAACTGTTAATTACACACAAGTATGAAAAAAATTCAAACACTGTATAATGCCAAATCAAAGGATAATTCATGTTTCAATTTTATACATTTATACAAAACCCAGACATAATTAACTTTTTCTTGTCACAACGTGAACAATTCCCTTAACTTTTTATCTGAGATTCAAGAACTTCTTATTGACCTCTGCTGCCCCTTCTCCAAAGCAAGAGGCTCCATTCCCCTAATGCAGTAATATTATTCAAGCTTTTCCAATGAGATGTGACATGGTATCATTTTCACAAGCATTGCATTCATCCATAAACTTTTTAAAGAAAAGTGTAATCAATCATGTAACACAAGACTGTGACTCTTTCAAGGGGTTCTAGTAAGTCTGTAAGTATTACAAGTATAGTTTCAGTCAGCAGATCACAGAGCTTGAATATCCCTGTTACTTTGCTGAGCATTAATTACCTCGGTTATTTTAAAAAGTTTTCAATGAATGAATTCATACTGAAGTGGCATTCATAGTAAGTCTGCATTATTTCACATAATAACATTGCAATAATGTGACCTTTTAGCAGGCTTGCTGCTTTATGAAAATTTAAAAAGTCCTTCTTAGTGGACTATATTAAGTATATTAAAATGTCACTATTAAGGCAGCATACATACCTTGATTCCTAAACTGAATTACTCTGAAAATAACTATTGAAAGCATTCTCTTTACTGACACAGCCTTGAAAGATGTATTATTTACAAAAGTAGGCACCAAAAAACTTTCTAGAGAGACAAAATATTTGACTTTTCTTTGCTGAAACAGATTGAGGGGCAACAGGACAGAGGCACAGCCTTAGATGCAAAATGTGTACAGAAGCAAGTGAGGTTACTTCAGAATTATACCAACATAAATAAAAATAGAAAAGTGTTAAGGATAAAAGCTGGCTTATTTATTCAAATGAGAGGATGACCTGCCTTTCAGTTTGTAATTACTTTCCAAGTACAACTGTATGAATGATAGTCAGAAGGGTGTAGCAGTTTTTTGACTGTTTCACTAGAGGGCTCTAACTTTGAACAGAACCTCAATTTTTACAACCCAGGAGATGACCTGGAAGTTAATGCGTGAATGTGAAGTGTGGAATACGGAGAAACACATAAAACTGCTTTTGCAGTCATGTTTCCTAACTGAAAAACAGAGACCAGTGATACAGCAAATAGTGATCCATTGTTTGCCTGTAAATATTTTAGGACACAGTAATATTTACTTCTTTGTTCTGTTTTAGCTTTGATATAGATGTTGCTGCTCAAAAAATGCCTTTTCCTTACTTAAGTTTGCTTAATGTCTTCAATATGCTTTTATAAAAAATACAATTACCTAAGTCTTTCAAATACATTTTCAGTCAGCATCCAAAACAACCTGTTGAGTTAATGAGAAAACTAACAGCCCAACCGTTTCTCCCCCTTCTGTTTCCAGGAAAAGGGAAGACAAGAACCACCATCAGTCGAAGCTATGGTTGTGATTCACTGCAGTGTGCATAAAGTAAACTTCATGGGTGAATTCTGCCACCTGCCTATCCAGGTAAACATGAACTGCTGAGATTGCATCAATGGGAAAAAAGACCTCACGTACACTTCTTTTTACAAAACACCTCCCTACGCTTTCTTGCTGTTTTATTAGCACACTTGGGGGATTCTAAATATCTGAACAGGAGAGACTTTGAATCAGCTTGGAATTCCCCTCTCAGTAAAAGCAGACCACTTTCGCTGGTGAGTTCTGGGATTATGTCTCTAATCCTATACTGTACTGAAATTCAGTGTACCTTCCCAATAAAGACACTACTTTCTAAGATTCAAACTTTGCAATTACCATTGTGTACTTTTAGACTAATCCTTGAAGACTCAGGTAAGTATTATCTGATACGAGTTACATCTGTTTAAAAAGAACCAAGCAGAAAGAAGAGGGAACTGTTTTCTTACATTTTGTTCACAGATACAGTGAACACTCTGTTAGTCTTTTAGAAATAAATTATTTTAATCATACACCTCATACAGTGCCTGTAAAGTCTTTACTGTTTCTTGAGACCTACTGGGTATGGACAGACAATCATTCATGCACCTACAGAAAAGATAAGTTCATTTGCTACACTTTCACTTATTTTTAAGAAAGGTGATACTGCCACCTTTCTTTTCTGTGAGGCTATGATCTGACTTTTAAACACTACATTTTTTTTTTTTACTCAGATAGGAGGTTATTGATGAAAAAAACCACAAGACCCATATGTGCATATGCATAAAAGGAGAAATTCATATTGGTACACTAATGGGCATAAGTGAAAGTTTGTCATTTCTCTCTGCACCTTTCTTTGTGGGTTTTTTTGCAGTGAACTTCACCTTCAGCAAGGAAAAGAATTACTGTAGAAATTTTTACCTGTGATCCAATCACGTTTGGAGAGGGTGCAGTAGACTGCTGCTGCTGTTGATGGTGGTGTTGCTGTAGCTGTTGTAGTGGTTGAGGCTGTGGTGTCTGTAGTTTGTTTTCTGACTGTGCCAAGGGCTGTATTTGAAACTTACTGTCTGGCTGTTCCTGCTTCACTATCAAATTCTTTCGAAGCTGTTCCACCACTCTTTTCTACCAGATAAACAAAAACATAAATGGAAATGATGACAGTTATTTAGCTGCATGTATTAGAGGAGATATTAACACCTAAAGTTACATTTATTTAATGCAAATAAAGAACTGCTCAGAAGCTTAGTGGGATTTCTCTTTTTGGAATTTTAAATATTTGTGTTATCTAATGGGCAGAGTGCCAAAATAGCCCACAGAGGAGTACTGCTGCCCAGCAGGGTGACATTGCTGTCCTTGCAGAAACCCACCATCCAAATTCAGCCTATTCACAAACCACTGCAAGACTTCATTAACATGTATTCACTTGAGACTTGTTAGCATTCAGATTCCAAAGTTTTTGACTCCTTCAAACATGCTCCATTCCTACACAGTGACGAAAAAGAACTTCAGGTTGAAGCCTCAGGGCTGACTTCAAGGCAATGGGGATGCCATTTTGTACCAGGCATCGAAACTGAGTGGAGAGACAGCCACTTTGAGTGCAAAGTGGGGAATAGGAAGGGCATGGATGTGTGGTCATTCTGTTCAATATTATTGTCACCTGAAAGAAAATCAGATAGGGCTACCTACGTGGGAAGGAAACTGCACAGATTTATTTCTCCCAGCTTAAAAGCTTCCTATTACATTATAGCCTACATGAAAGTTTGAAATTATTTAAAAAAGAAGTTTCTTCTCCTGGTAGCCATTGTGTATCTTTAGATGGTAACTCAACAGATTTAAGAGCAGACCAGGTGACCTGCAGGATAAGATACCATGTCTCCACATGGGTAATAAGGGCTTACAATTTATGTTCATATTACACTTCAGTGTGGACAAGGGTGAAAACACCATGAGAGTTTTTCTACCTTTTGCGGGCATGATAGAAAACGGACATTTTTTCCTACACTCCAACCACCCCCAAATTAGGACAGCTTTAAAAAGATTTAGATATATACTTAAGCCCCCTTGATCAAGAGCATATGCATACTCCAAACAGTTATACAACAACGTTGGCTTCGGAAGAGGACAATGAAGTCAACAGACGTGGTAGGGGCTCAACTGAGAAAGCTCTAGGGGAAACAGAAATGGTCAGGAGACCTCTACCAGAGCCAGGCACTGACAGAGCGGGCTGCCCCAAGCAGTTCCACTTACACGTAATGGAAAAGAAAAAAAACATTCTGACAATATAAAAGGTTTATATTTTTGTTTTGAAGCATCAGTATTAAGACACAGTACAAAACAGAGAGATGGAACAAAACCAAACCGAAACAAAAAAATCCAGCTATTTACAACGAACTGAAACAATTTTTCCCCTCAAATTTCTTTCACACAGGATTATGAAATTCTGAGCTAACAAAGTATCTGTTCTCTGCATAGTTCTTGTGGACATACTGTAGACATTTGATTCCGAGTATCTTGCTTATGATGAGTTAAAACTGTGCTGTGCCTCACACACTGAATGTGTACCTCTAGCCCAGAAGCAGATAACAAAAGATGCAGGGTCCCAAATTGGCAGATTTGAGAACTGGAACTTTAAAAAGCCAAATAAAACACACAAGTCAACCAAAAAAACACCCCTGTTTCATAAGGTTGAACATTGTGATCTCACATGACTGACCTTTTTGCAAAAGACTGAATTCAGCGACCCAGAGGTGTACAGAAGGAGGGCTGCCTGGCTTCTACAAACCCCCCAACCCTGGCTGGGGATGCACGCTCAGCTCTGACGACAAGAGAAACACAGGCCCAGCCTGACGGAAAATTCAGGAAGTTGGTATTGGACGGCAGTGTGAGGGAACTATTTTACACTGCATCCAGAAAAGTGCTAAAAGCTGCCAAAGCCTGAAAGCTGTAAATTGTTTGTTACCTTCTAGAACAAGGAAGAAATAATGGTAATAAGAATGTAGAAGGCATTTTTCTAATTCAGATATTTTACATAGTTTTAAATGGCCTGTGTCTATCAGCTCATTCATACCCGTAATAACTGAACAATCATTTAAAATTGCTTCCTGAAAAGATCAACCATGTTAACATGCAAACCAAAGTGCCGTGTCAGCAAGCAGATAGAAGAGCTGAAAAAACATTTCCAGAGAGTAACCCAAGGGGGAGGAGAGGAGAACGGAGCAAAGTAGGAGAGGAAATAATGCAACATGCCTATGGAATACCTGCCAAAAGCTGGACTGCACATACACTGCACAGGAGGCTAAAGAATTACTGTACCCGACATGAACAGGAAGGGAGTTTCTGTCTTCCACAGCTGCCTGTATGAAATTCAGTGATAATGGTGCTCCTCTACTGATTCCCTAACTGGAGGAAATCAGCAGGAGTGGCCCAAGAATTCATTTCCATCTTGTTCTTTATAATGGGAGGGAACATTAGTGAAAGGATTTTAAAAAAATAAAAAGAGATGGAGAGAGGAGAGGGAGAGGCAGGCTGGAGGACTCCTCTGCCATACTGCTACGGCAGGGCGAGAGCCAGCAAGGACGGGAGCAGGAGCGAGGTGAGTCACATCACATTCACACGCCGCCTGTTCCACCCCCGGGCCCGACCCACGGCGTGCAGAGCTGGGGAAAAACAGGGCCGAAGCACAACTTTTAGTAGTGCCTTGCGCAAAAACTGAGGCTTAGCATATTTGGCACAAGATGGATAACATGAGTGGAAAAACGCTGTTGCTCTGGAAGTCTACGCTAGCCTGTTAGAGGCTGCTGAGAGCTGCCTGGCAGCAGCATATCCTGCCATCCATATCCATTATGCAGATACTAAATTGGAAGAAACATCTAATGCTTTTAAGATTCAGAGAGTAAAACTGAAGTTTGCAGTGCGTGCCAATTGCTTACTCAGTTTATTAAGCTGCTTCTACCAACTGTCAGTAATACCACACTGAAACTACAGAAATCATTTTACTATCTGCAAGACTGTTGGGATTATCTGTTTGCTAGTACTTATCAAGAAGGACTCTGAACAACATATTCCAAAATTACTTAGCTTAATTAGCAAAACCAGACGAGACTCTCAGGGTTGCACCTACACAGGAACTAAGAGCAGATCTACGCCAATTTTCAGCACTACCCTCTGCTGCGTCCTCCTCTGCACGGTCTCAATGCACGCTGTCGGTCTGACACCGCACAGCTCCTCCACGGCATCCTGCTGGAACCGCTGCTCTGCAGCCGCACAAGAGCCCCAGCATGTGTCTGTCTGCAGCAATGTTAGCAGAGCCTCGTTTTGTAGGGGATTAAACAGGAGGGCAGTATGAAAGAAACTCTTGTCTACTGTCAGACTTGATACTTCATTAAAACTGTATTTTGAAATTGTTCTTGAGTTATTTGACTGTTCTTAATCAATTTTGAAGGCGGTTTGTGCTGCAGAAAGTACAATCTGTATGACTGAAATTTGCCAAGGCTGGTATAAAGTCGTAGATACACGCCTTAGAGATCGAGTGCCAGCGAGACTGAGGTTATCTAAAAGTGCCACAGAACTCTTAAGAAATATTACTAATTCTTTAAATGTAATCGTTGCCATTTTTCCTTCCCACTCTTATTTAAGAATATTTAATTTCTTACTGACAAATTCAAAATTTTAAATTGAGATTAACTCAGTCATAAACACATCATCATAAACACAACATAATAGTTTTCTGAACGTCAGAAAGCTCTAACCCTCCCCATATTCCTAAAATAGTTCAGTTTCCTGCAACACTACAAATGCATAAAAAGCATTTGTCTTTCAAGTTTACAGAATTTTCTTCCAAGCTGAATGCCAATACTCTCTTTACATCTAGAACATGAAAGAAATAAATAATCACATCCTTTCTTCCAAACTGTATTCTACCCAAAAAGTAACTGCTAGCCCTCTGCAATGGTTACTATCGGACTACTTCAAAACCCATTTGTCGAACAGTGCCCTGTAAGCATACTACCTAATCTCATAGCTCTTGCTGTCTTGACATCTTCATTGCTGATCTCATCAAGAACCGTTTGCACCACTGAGTTCACAGAGCCCTAGACATCTTACATGACCCTTTCTTAAAGGTAATAATCGTAATCAATATTGTGACATTTAGCGATACCACCTTCTCATTCATGCCACAGGCCAGATCCTATAACACAGCATTAGGAGATTATTTTGGTTTGATTAAGCAGAAAATCTGCCTCTACGTCTTGTTGGCAATAGATCTGCACCAAAAGGTGTCTTCTCTCTGCTTATATAAAAAACTATCATGAATATGTTGCTGTAAGATCAGGAAAGTCCTTGGAGCAAACTTAAAGCTTAGTAAGGTTTAAGTATAACATTATTAGCTAAGCATTATTTCCATCTTAATCAATCAATAACAAAGTAGTTCTCCGAGTACAGCAATTTTTTAAATACTAGATCCTTTGTTATATTTGGTGACACGTTTTCTTCTTCATCCAGGAAACACATTCAGAAAGGCATAAATATCTAAAGGAAGGTCTGTTTTTAAACTTCAAAAATCTCTAAAAATTAAAACATAAAAATCTTCTAAAAATGAGAGAAAAAAGTAAAGTACTAACTAGCCTTGCAATGCATACCTTTCATATCACAAAAACAAAGCTGATGTGGTTTGAATTGCTCAGCTGCCTGCTAGTGACCCGCTTTCCTGCTCCACCAATTCCAGGAACTCAGCTATTAGGGATCCTCTGCTACCCGTTCCCTCTAATGACCAAGAAGTGTTCTCTGGGATATAAAAGTTGCCAACTGCTGAGACTGAAATGGTAAGAGAAAGTACTGATTTCAAATAAGCTCCAACTTGGGAGTGGGGAGGATGGAGAGAATTTCACTGCTCTGCAATCTTCCTTTCCAGCCTCCCGCCCCTCTCCTTGCCAGCCCCATCCCCTGTTGCTACCCAAAGAGAAGTGAAATACCTCTGCTTTTTGACAAAACAGAAAGATACCAAAACTTCATGGCAGAAAGAAGCTAAAAGATTTTGGAGCCCTGGCACAGTTAGTCTTTAACCTGCAAAGAGGGTGCATTTTGGGAGTGGAATTTGGGAGTGGAAAATTACAAGCAAGGAGAATAATTGTACACTCACTCATCTACTGCTTTAAGATAGTATCTAAAATTTAAAATAGTGAAATCCAATTATAGAAATTGATGACGCAGAATCTACACCAGTGAGGAAAAAAAACCTGTTGCACAAAACAACTAGAATTTAATTCCATTGAAAGACTGATCAAAGGACTATAGAAATATTTTCAGCTATTTCTGTGGTTATCCTGTATTTTTATGGAATTTTGCACTTCTGGCTGTGTTTCACTCATATCCAGATCTTTTTAATCAACAAAAAAATCTAAACCAACTACATTAGAAAGAATTTTATTCCAAGAAAAAAGCATGGTAGAATTTCCTACTTCTTAAAGATGATCAAACTGGCACCTATACCTTTCAGTCAGAAAGAACTCTCTTGGGGCAGGGGTTCTTGTGTGCTGAATGGGAACGGAGCAGTGGCACTGGGAGACCAGCTCCACTGCATACCTGAATGTCTTACTGGGCATGATTACTGAAATGTGCACTATTTCTTTTTATAGTTTAAAACCCTAATTTTTTTTTAAGCTTTTGTTAAATACACAGATATCTTAACCATATCCAGTCAATGGTTGCATTGCCAACACTCTAGTAACTGTCCCAAAGAGCATGCGCTGCCTTCATCCCACAGAAAACATGGCTAAAAGCTGCACAAAGATACAAGGACTTCTTCTGCACGTCTAAAAGGGGTTGCGGAGCATGTTAGGGGAACCGAAAGCTTCTCCTCCCTCTGCCATGATGGTCCTATGGGATAATCTGAGCAATACACTTATGATACCGATGGGCACTAGAGATGGACCAAGAAAGTAAGTTAATTTTGGTACGCCCTAAATTCCTGAGCCTGCTTTGCAGTCTTAATATCTTTAATACAATTACTGAATATGGCATAGGGTACCTTGTGTAAAATGGAATTTAAATAAATCTTCATTCTGTAAAAACCCACTTTGACATTTCGTCAGATAAACATTGTTATATAGCATTGGCATGATGTGAAAAGTATTTTTGTCATTAAAAATGCTGGTAAACTTATTACACTTCATTATATTTTAAACTATTTAAAATAATCACTACAGGTGTCATTCTTAAACAAATACACAGTTCACACATGAGCATACATACTTTGAAAAAAATGTGGGATTTTTCCTTTGTGATAGAGAAACACTACTTGAAGTTGCTAGAAATCATTCAGAAATGAATGATGTGAGTTCTGAAAATGATGTTCATTCCTTCATTCTTAACAGGGGCGAATGCTTATCATTTTTATTTTATTTAAAAATATAGCTAGAATTATAAATAAAAATGACCAAAAACAGCTGCTGTGCCATTCTGCTTTATGTGACTTCCTGATTGCTTTATTTCCCATACCGTGTCTTTTACCGTTTGCAGCACCACAAGACCAATTAATTTTTAGAAGGGAATGTTGTACTGTGAAATGCCTTATGCATCACTGTCTTCTCATTTTAGAATTTTTACTCTTGCACAAAGTAGGGAACAGAGACTGAACTAGTAGGAGCAGCACACATACAATGTTTTCCTCCAGCTTATGTATTAAATAAATGTAATATCTACCTTCTCACCCCAGTACTTACGTTAACGGAAAGAAACTTGCAAGAACAGCTACAATAATTAAACAATGAAGCAATTAATGAATGGAGAATTAAGTGTATGACAACAGGCAAAACAGAACAGGAAAAACAGTTAAGTGCAGTACTTTGAATGTAATTAAGGAGGAATGGAATGAAAGGAATGAAATTATTTTTTTTTTAATTTGACACGGTTTGACGAGGTTTGGTTTGGTTTAGGTTTTTCCACTTCCCAGAAATACTTCCAAGCACAAATACAATGTGGGGATCACCTCAACATGAAAAGGCTGAAGAAATGAAAAAATTAAACTGCTGACTACCACGGAAAAGGCGCTTATTTCAATTTTATCTTGCCCATCTCCGTATTGTCCTACCCCCATTTGTCTGTTTCAGGGGAAAAAAAAAACTCCTTAGGGAAAAAAAATAGCCACTTAGATTGTGCAGAAATGAAACAAGGGTTCTTTTGTACTTCAACATAAAGTATGTTTCTATGATCTCTGACTGAACCTAGTTTTCCAGAAGTGTATAATGTGGTCTTGTAAAATCTGTCATGGACTGAAGCTTGGGATATAAAATCTCAGCACAAAAAATACTGTGGATTATTATTCCTATGCAGGAGAACACACAGGAACAACCATCCCCATGGGAAAGCCATTCGTATCTATACACAAGAGCCAGTTGTCTAAGCTCAACACTTCTGCCAGGGAAGTCCTGCTGCTTCTCTTCTCTACCCTCTGATCTACCTCATAATGTGACATTCTTTAAACTGAATTTCTATGAATTAAGCAAGCCCAGTAGAGCAATTTAAATTTGTAAACTTACTTAATGTTTTACAAATGATCAACCTAAATAAAAGTCTACTTTCTAATCTGGTAACTCCTCATATTTTTGAATAACACAAGTGGAAAGGATAGTCATCAAGTAATTTTACAGCGTACTACTGCACAGTAACACAGTCCCTTGAATAAAAATGAATCAGCTTCAGCAGGATTCTTGTGCATCCTACAGCTATTCCGACGACTGAATCACACCTCCTCTCCTCCTCATGAAAGGAAACACACACAGTTCATGCTCATGCGCTTCACACATGATTCGAAGTATCAAGCAAGATGACTAGTTTTATTTCACCACAGAATGCAAACTTGTTCTTTTGTGAACAGAAAGATCTGGATGCTCAAACTATATTGTACAACCACCTGTTGATTACTCTGATGTTGTTAACAGCATCTAATATTTCATTTCCACAGTCGCTTTACAAACATCACAAACTAACAGCAGCAGGCAGGCTTTTTCCCTATGTCGTCAACCACATACTGTTTAGCGCCAATTCAATTAAAACCCATCACTAACAACATCACATCGCAATTCACTGTGGATCTCTACTTCACAGGCAGAATGAGTTATCAGAGCAAAAAGTCATCGTTTCACCTCACTCAAATGAGAGATTTTCTCTTCTTCCTAGTCACTCGAACAGTTTATCAAATGCAGATAGTCTGACCAGCTAAATATACCTGCTGTACTATTCTCTTTAGTTAACCAAGCACAATCAAAACAAAGAAAAATGCCTGCTTCACAGAGAAGACATCACATTAAATCACTGCAGAAGACCCGAATTGCTGTTCTTCAATTGTATCAAGGTTTGTGGATCAGTCAACAGTAACTGTCTGAAAAACAAAGCAATGGTTCTTCCTTAGCCTCCCGATTTAAATGGCATGGGGAGGGAGGACTTTGTCCCTGTGTTTATTTATCTCAGCGCAAAAAGCGCCTCGCTAAGTAAGGCTAAAACTACACAACAACTGAAGATTTGGTGAACTTCCACCTCTCTTAAAAACACCCAAGAACAGGCATTTTGCCAAAAGAATGGAAAGCAACCTTTTTCACGAGGGACGCAGAGCTACTGGAGACAGTTCAAAGGAAACCACAAACATAATCAAGGACCCAACAAACAATGCTGTGTAATGTGAGGCTTACTGGGGATCAGCATATCCAGTTTATTTCAGAGAAGCTTGAGAGGTGACTTCTCACCGGGTATAGATATTTATAGACGGAGAAGACATCTGATGATGGGAGGGGTTTTAGTTTCTCTGAGAAATGCAAAATGATGATTCTGTGGCTGCAAGTTGAAGGTAGACAAATTCAACCTTGAAATAAGATGCAGAAATGGTTAAATGGTGGAACAGCCTAATATGAGAGGTAATGGCCTACCATGGTTTGAAGTCTTTAGGACAAGGTTATAGAGCTTTCTAAAGGAAATGCTTAATCTATGTTTTGGAGGAGACTGTACAGTACACGTGTGGGGGAGAGGGCCCTGGAACCTGGGAAGCCTCTGCTCATTCCTGTCCCTTACCAGGGACAGTGCAAATGCCAGCACTGTACCCAGCACGCTTCTCCAGCACTGAAACTCTGCATAAAGACAGTCTTACCCTTCAGAATATGAACATGTCCAGAGGCACAAACCACCAGATATACTCAATGTTGTTTTTTCACCTTCCTCTGAAACACAAGATATTGGCCACAGCTAGAGAAAAGAACCTAAGCGAAGCAAGCTTATCTTCTTCCTTTGATGCCTTTTATTGTATGCTTTCTTTACATATTTAGATTCTTATTGATTTTAGACTTGGAATGGGAAAAAATTTCCCCAGGTTAGACTTGCTGGGATGTTGGTTTTTTCCCTTCCACTGCAATGCAGGATGTGGACTGCCTGCTAGGATTAGCTGGGCAAATTTCCCCTAATCAACCTGCTGACATTGCAAGGGCCTTCAGAATAACTGGCAGCCAAATCCACCACCTGTTTTCTGGAACACAAAGATGTGAAAGACAAAAATGCAGTCTCCTGGTGACCAAACTGTCCTAGTCTCCCTGAAGGCAGCAGACGTCACACAGGAGTACCGGGGTAGAATATAATGGCCTCTAACATGCAGGAAGTTAAACTGGTTAATCTCCTTCTTCTTGGATTTGATGTGTGGTGTCTTCCCTCTACTTCCTAGATGCAGTTTCACAACTGAAGTTTATCAGTATTCTTTTAAAAGAAAAAAAAAATCTGCATGCTAGATGAAAGACAAACCATTTTATGAACACGATGCTTTTCAACAGATGTACATAGTACCTAACTTAATTAACAGGATCAGGTATCTAATCTCAAATTACGTGTGTAATCTCAAATTTTGGTTAGTTCCTGGGAATGTAAACCCCAGTAGCTATTCTTGCTCCCGTCAGAACTCTTCTCTATGAAAGCTTAATCCCTTACTATCAAAATGCCTTAGGAAGGTGTCATCACTTCATCCAGCAAGGTAACAGTAACATGATGCGCAGACACGAAGAAGTCACACATGGAACACAAAGAGCTTTCTGGCTTTGATGGACACCTCGCAGGAAAATGCATCTGAGACCTGTTATATCAATATGGACAATATCCAGCATGAAAAAAAGTACTAACAGAGACCACATAAGGGAATGTAAACATTCCTATCCCTAAGTTCATAATACTTCTTCACAGCGTGCTTGCTTGTTTGACAGTTATACTGTCATAATTTTAGACTGTTAAACCTCTGCTCTAGGGTTTATAAAAGATCAGAGCACTTGTCACTCTCAGCGCAGGTACAGTGAGATAGAGTGGTTGAGCAGTTCATTTTTCTTTCTAATTACACTCTATTAACCTTCCACATGAGAGCTCCCCTGTGCTTTCATACCAGCAGCACCAACTGGCTGCGTTTGATAAGGCTCAGCAGAGTCTGCAAGACCAGCACGTGTAACTAAAGGAACACTTCAGCACTGCAGACTTAGCAGAAGCTGGGCTGAAGCTCTGTTACTGAGCGGCAGTCACATTCAGCTAAATTATACACAGATGGACACCAGCCTCATCCCACCCACTTCCCTCACAACTTTACTCCTTGAACTTCATAGACACATGATCTAGCATTTGAAAGCCAAATGAAGAACTAGGGAATTATTCGCTATAGGGAACTGAATAGTTACCATGCTTTCACCTCACTGCAGAGACCTGCCAAGAGAAATGCATTTAGAGCATTAAAGCATGCAGGGCAATAGAAAAGAAGTTGTCGTTACATTATAATTAGATCATGTTAGCGTATGCAACCAGAGTACAGAGAAGGAAAATTACTTTTGAAATTTAAATCTTTTTTTAATGCACTTTCAGTATCTGGGGTTGTTTGTTGTATGTTCTGAAGACCACACTGTTAACAAACAGCATTATATTTATCTATAACCTTCTCAACGGTGACCACATAAATGATAGGCTTTTCTAAAAAGAGAGACTTCTTCGATTAATAATGTATTCTATGGGAGTTTTAAACTCAGTGCCAGGAAAGCTATTTTCCATGTGCATGAAGGTAGATTAGCATTTGTGTATACTGAGCAACAGCGTCAGCACATGCTTACACAGATAAAAGGGAAACAAATTTGGAAGGAGGGATTGTAAACAATTTGGAACAGATTCCAAATTATTTAAAAAAATAAATGAAACACTACAAAATCTGCACTTTCAAATGACATTTTATACTATCCGTCGGAATTTTTAACTGTTTCAAATGACTTCACAACATAAAGTTGTATACGGAACTGACCTATATGAGTGAGTGATGGTGATATTCTTTTCGCTATTACCTCCATTATCCTTTCCCATCCCTCTCCTGTTGTTTAACATATTGCGATACTCAACATCTGCATGCATCTCCATAAATAAATATAACTTACTTCTCTTCTACGATAAGTTTCCCAACCTCCAGCTAATATTTTGAAATGATCTGCTGTTTTCTAAGTCTTGGTAACTTTGAAGTGCCTGAAACAAAATCTCTGTGCTACAAGCCAAGCTATGAATCCAGCACTGTCCTTGTTCAGAATGGTACAGGAATTTTATTTCAGAGTTCCGGTGAATGTTGTCAAAGATCCCCTCCACTACAAAGGAAACGGAGGTGGCCATTCTCTTCTAACAGAAAGGTAAACACTGCTACTGAACCCACCTAAAGTACCCTGAAGAGACTTGGTTTTCAGAGCGATCATTAAAGGCTCTTAACATATGACCCACTTTCTTTGTCTAAGTAATTTTCTAATAGATTTTGAACCTCCTTTCCCAAATTTTCTTAAATTTAATCTAAAGATGCCAATTTGGTCTTTAATGCAATTTAACTTGTGCCACCTAAGCCTATAATATATATGACATAAATTCAGAATTCGTGGATGTGACCAAACATGGTGACTCCAAAACTGTCAAGCTGCTGAGGTTGCCTCAGGAAAGCTGAATAGTCAGAGGACAGTTAGTTCTTCCCTCTAAGACAGGCTTGCTCAAAGTGCAAACACAAGTACCTTTGTAACAGTCATTTCTTGGATGAACAATGAACACTGTTGCTGGGATGCATTTGATATCAACTAAGATGCAA
Organism: Aptenodytes patagonicus; assembly: GCF_965638725.1. Classification (NCBI taxonomy): domain Eukaryota; kingdom Metazoa; phylum Chordata; class Aves; order Sphenisciformes; family Spheniscidae; genus Aptenodytes; species Aptenodytes patagonicus. The sequence continues at coordinate 29,082,405 of NC_134955.1, read as the reverse complement.
GATGAATTCTGTCAGATATAATTTCTCTACTAAAGATGATGTTCACTCTCAAACCTAATAAATTTGAAACATACACAATTAGGACATTGAATAAAATTATTGAAAGCATCCATATCTCTTGTTTTGTAAAAATGTATCTATAATGCTTCAATGCTGTAACACAATGAAATCTTGTTTGAGCTGGGATTAAAATTTGCCAGGACAGTCAAGATAGCACTGTGAAGGAAGGCAGAACCACATTTTTGTGCCACACTTAGCTCTTACTTCTGTAAAAAAGAATTTTGAATTTATGTACACACGAATTGTACTTAATGCCTCTATAACTTGCTCTCTCATCTTTTTTGGAGTACATACTAGAATCATGACTGAAAGCTCCAAAATTCCTGGCTATAAGCATTGAGTGTGGAAACTGCTTTCAGAATAAAGCATTGCAGAGGTGCTTCCACTTCCTTGAGCAGTCCCATCGCTGCTAACACCATTTGGAATACTGTTTTCCGACAAGTGGGCCAAGCTCACCTCTGAAGAATGCAACGCTGCAGTTGATGGGACCTTTTTTAACTCGTCACCTGAGCAATGTGCCTCTTCAGAACTTTTTGGTAACGTTTGTTATTTTCCCAACATACTCTTAGAAAATATTTCAGAAGGAAATATTTTGCTCTACACTTGCTCATCATTCTCTTTTTACAGAAGACCTGTCAAAAATAATGCAAGTACTTTCCTTTTTTATTATGTCAATAAAGAAGATCTCTTGAGGGTTTTGGGGTGCCATGAGGTGGGTGAACAGATCTTTTAACCTATCACATACAGAAATATACAGTCTGGTGAAGGACTCCTGGAACAGAATTGCTGAGGCTTTTTATACTGCTGTTGTAATAATCCTAACAGACTGAGGGACTGTTGATATCACTAATACAAATGTGAGAACCCCATTTTAAATGGTGGGAAAAGAATCCTAGTGCAACTGGCTAAAACTCTCTGTATTTTGGTTTTTTGGGGGGAGTATTGTTGTTAATAGTATTTTGTTAAAACTTTTAAAGACAGACTGTAAATGCTACAGATGTAAAATGAACTCTGAAGAAGCCTTTGATTAATTTCTATAATTCTCCAAGGAGTTCTCTGTCAAAGAGAGGTAAGAAATAGAACATAAGCTCTTTTGTAATTCCTCTTTATGCAATACTAAACATATATAATAAGTGTGTTTTTAGGGGAGACCAAGATTTCTTCTTTGCCTCTGCAGGCCCATATTAGATTTAAAAGGCAAATTAACTTTTTTTTTTTTAAAAGGATTAAACAAAAACTACCGTATGTTTTCATCACATAACAAAGTGCAAGTTCTTTTTTGAGACCATATGCTTGACTTGCTACCTATTGCAGGCAACATGCAATATATTGCTGGATGAACACATTTCATGCTACAAACTGGTCTGACCAGCTAAACCTGCACTCAGAGGTATCAGACAGTCTTAGTGAAACTCGGAAGTATTATTTCATTGGCCCTCACTCAGCATTTCTTGCGTGACAATTCAGCTGTGAATATGTTATTAGCTCAGAATGCACGGACTTCTAAAAACAGTATCAGCAGGTCTCTCTCAGGTATCTCTAAAGACACCTATCACACCTGTCTCTAAGAGCTGTAAATCACAAAACAGTAGTTTTCCGCCCCGTGGTTTCGCACTGATGGATTTTTTTTTTTTTAAAGGAAACACATGTTGCGCTGTTGAGAAAGGCTGAAAGATTACAGAAACCTAGCAACTGAAACATAGGCTATTACAGCAAGCCATCTTGCTTTGTGTCCTCAGGTCTGGTAACTTTACTCATACTGGGATCTCAAGCTCTATATTAACCTAGAGAACTACCTTAAAGCTGCACTGTCTTTGCAACCAGAGCCTAATTAAAGTTTTATACACATAATGTTTACCCTTTTAAATTCCAGTCTGTAAAAATAAGCCCTCACATAACCCCCTTTCTCAGATAACCTCCACAAAATGCGAAGCAGAAGGGGAGCATCAACATTAGGGAGCCGGTTCTGTGGGCTCTGAGGTACGGGGGCCATTAGTGGAAAGAAGCAGCTGAGGTAACATTTTCCCTCATATTGCCTCTGAATAAACCAAACTGACGCTGAAATGCAGGGGTGCTTTGGGGAAAAAAGCTTCAGAGTTTCTTTCTGTTTTCTAAAAAATGCGACAGGGCACATACTCAAGAAAATAGGGCATATTTAGTTGTTCATTTTGATAGAAGTATCCTCTATTGTATTTCATCTGGAGTTGGGGTAGGATGTAAGCAGAAGAAAGAGGCTTTTAAAAGATCTATACTACACACCCACAAACTTATACCAGTAAATGCATGCAAGGGCATGTAAGTAACTAGTGATCTAACTTAACTTTAAAAAAAGAAACTCCATGACCAAAGGCTAAGAAAATATTAACCAATTGTAATAAAAATGTCAGTGTGATAGGTGTTGCAGAAATAAAAAAAAAAACCCAACATGTAAAGATTTTAATGTGCAAACAAATACTTGACTTCGCACTGTATAGGCAGTATTCATTACAAGCAGAGTAGGATTTTCATGGTAATTGTTTGGAGGATCATATAAATATGTTCGTATCAAAAACACACTTAATCCAAAACACGTTTGTCAGTCTGCATAGGAAGACAGTCAAGCTGTCATTGATTGCAAGGAAGCTCAGAAGAAAACAAAAAACAAGCTCCAAAAAAAATTATCAGGAAACACAGAAAGGAGTAAGCAGAAACAGGTTCACACAAGCAAAGGGCACTCACAGACAATGTAAAGCTGAACCTAAAAGTAGTGAAGTCTGACAAGCAAAAATTAGTCCTTTCTCACTGGCAGGCAAGGCTTGCAGGAGAAAGTATTCTATTTTACCAGATTGACTTGGAAAAAAGGGCACACTTCCAGTCACACAATCCCCTTTTAAAGTCCCTTCTCACTGACACGTCAGGCCTATGCCCAGCGGGATGTCCGAGGTGAGACAAGTAGTGCAGGGCATACTTTGAGATTTTTTTCAAGGTATTAGAAATAACAATCTCACTGAAGAAAGGAAGTCCACACTTCATATACATATGCAAAAACTGACCAGTAAACCATGCTCAATTTAATCCCACAGACCCACATTCTTAATTGTTTTTCCTCTTTTGTTTCCCCGCTGGTAGGTTGCACAATTAGCTTGTACGCTCTGCAGGCCAAAAACCTAGTCTGCAAAAACCTTTTGAAATATTTAACACATACTAGTGCTATGCAAATAGTAATAATAATTCAGTGGCCTCTTCCTGCTCTGCATTTCGAATGTATTTATTATGAGCTAGACAAATAATGCAGGATTGTAGCATTCTGCCTCCACATTCCTCGTCTTCCTCTTCCAGTTTACCAGAGCAATGACGAAAGAGGAGTTTTTGCTCCAAGCCTTTAACACTTTCAGCACAGATTCTCACACTGCGTAGCTCTCCAAACTGGACGATCCATCTTTTGCACAGGGCCAGAAAATGATTTCTTTAATTAATTTGAAGAAGATCAGAAGCCTGCCCAGTGACCCACATTGCTCGAGAAACCGCACCAGCAGCGGAGGCTATAGAGGCAGCTGCTTTTAGGCCAGCAACAGCATGCTCAGCATGAACAGACTGTACTAAGATTTTTCTCCCACACACAAAACCAAACTGTTCCTGTGCCCCCTTTGTGCTGATGGAGCCTGTTTCTCAGTTGATGAGCAAGTCGCTATTTAGAAAATAATTTCTCAACCTATTTTGGAAATCCACAATCACGTACAATTGGCTGCGCTGGTTAGTATTCAGCGGTGATTTCAAAGGTTCTTTGTCCTGGGGAGGAGATACGACCATTCACCAACACGCCAGCAGAACTGCTGAGTACACAGCTGGAGTGTACGTGGGGGAAGGGAAACGGTGTATGATTTTGCAATTATATCTGTTAAATCCATACAGTTTTGAAGAATGATCACTTGGCATTTCTACTATTTTGCAAGTGAAAACTTTTAACACATTTGCCAGAATTATTTGGCTGTTTTTTCTTGTAAGATGATAGAGGATCAGTGCAGAGAAACGTTAAGCCACATGTACGTGCTACATAACTGGTTCTTTCAGCCCCTTGCAGCACAAATGATTTGCAGTAACATGCTCCTCACCTCCTTACTAGTTAGCAGCCCAATCCAAGACAAATACATCAAGAAAAGATAGAGAGGAAAAAGCTGTGGACAAGACTAACCACACAAGCTTGGCTTTTTCACGATGCTCACATTTTTTCTATTACCCAGCTGCCAGATATTCAAGAGAAAACAGGGTGTACTATAACAACTGCTACAACAGGCCACAAGAGCATAAAACCAGTAAGAAACCTTTCTGTTTGGCTCTTCACAGGGCTCTCACTTGTACTAGAAAAACGTCACTTTGATGCCCTGTGTGCGTTCCATTTCCAACAACAAGGAGGAGGATGGAGGTCTCCGGTTTCTATGGCAACCCAGATGGGCCACAATAACAGATACTTACAAATGTTCAACTGCGGGGATGCCAGATCAAATTAAGCGAGAGTTTACACTACTTCATAGAAACTAAAATGAAAGAAAAAACCCAAACAAAACATGAATGTCAAAGGAAGGATGACATTTCTTCAGCACATTCCAAAAGATTTCTGAAAGTAGATGATAAAGAAAGGAGGGATTTGTCTCTACAAAAATAAATAATAATGTCAACACAAACAAACCGAAACCCTCATTTACATGAGTAAACGTTTTCATTAAAACTAGACTACTGGAAAATTACCATCAGACATTAAAAGCAAAAAACAGGTCCCAAAAATAACATGATTTTATAATTTACTTAACTCATTATAAACTGGCAAATTTGTCATCCCACTGTTTTCTACGGCTTGTTTAACGCCATGAGTTATAATTTGCAATACGGTTTGTTTTTCTTTTATTTACCCCTGATCTGGTCTTCTATGCCATTTTGCAAAAGACACTCGGATGTAGAAAATACTTCGTATCCTACCTGAAGAAGTGAAATTAGTAATAGTGAGATATTTTAGTAACACTAACAAAACTGCAAAAACATTTAATGTGAGTTCTTAGTAACTGAACTGGTCAGTTGTTAAAAAGGTGGGGTGAGCTTACTTCTCAAAGGCATTGACTCAATGTGCTGGGAAGGCAGGTAACTGTAACAGGCAAGCCAGTTCAGGCAACGTGAGTAAAACGCCTTCTGAAGAAACACCTGTAAAAGCTTTTTGTAAGCTTTTCAGATGTGACACACATAGATGTGGTTCCCAAAACAAATGAAGTTAAAGAATTTCTTAATTAATGTGTATTTGAAGGCACACTATTTTGAAAACATGTGTTTTTTAGATCTTCTGATACAAGCTGGTATTGTCTTTCTTTTTAGTCACTGTCCTATTTCAAGTTACTCTATTTCTTTCAACTTAATCACAAGGTAGTTAATAGCCTTCATTAAATATGTGATAGCCGGCAAGGCTTACAGTAAGATAGATAACTGTGGACTTTTAGAGGCTTATGTTCTTTGGGGAGAGGAGAGGCAGAAGAGGAGATAAAGGCTTAACAGCTGTGCCTAGTTAAAATAATCTAAAATTAGAGGGAATGTAACATTTAAAATTGGAACAGAAAGCCTTAAAATCTGGGTCTGCGCAGATATCTTTAAACACTTTATTAAAAACTGCAGACACTCACTCTTCATAAATCATTCCCCTTTGCAGCACCGCTAACCAGCACTATTTACACAAGGACTCGTCAGCCTGGCTTGGAAGTGCCACCTCATCACCCAGGAGCACCCGGCACTGCCAGCTGAGAACCACCACGCCTTGCACTGATCGGCTATGCCTCCTGCTGGTGCCTGAGCCTCTCCCCCTATTTAACGTATGAGCTAGGACCTGGGGACTGCAGATTTAGAGAAGGTGCCCAGGGTGGCACTGAGACACCCAGGTTAACACCTCCTGCCTGTCACCCACTCCCCAGCACTCCTCTTCCTTCCTCTTTCACTCCAAGCCCTCCCATTCAAAGCCGTCTCCCTTGCGAACATCACAGCCCGACGCTGCGAGGGCTCTCGCTGTTGCTGACAGGAGCACGGCTGGCACGTGGCATGGCAGGCCGAGGTTGAACAAAAGCAGCCTGCTCTGCCACGTTCCCTCGCCCCGTGCAACGGGGAGCAGAGCTGGGGAGACACACTGCAGTGATGGTATCAGCACCTCAGGCAGAGTGCTCCGGGGATTTGCAAGGAGCTCCTGCATAATGACCAGAGTGCCTCAGTACTGAGGATTGAAGAGCTGAGGGCTGAAATCACACATCTGTAATAAAAATTAAAATACCTGATGACTCTGCTCATCTAGTGGGAATTAACTGGAAGTGACGAATTAGGATGGAGAAGTGTGACTAAGGACACAGCTGGGCATGATTAGCTTTAAATTTGGACTACACTGCTTAAACTTCGGCTATACAGCTGGGGCTGTGCAGTCACATCATATAACTGCTACCTGTGTTTCGCATATAAAGCGGAAGACAAGGAACAGCTCAATGAAAAAGAGACCTTGTAAAGTGCTAACGCTTACTAGAATTGTAACAGTTTAATGGGAAGCACAGAATGGATTGGAAATAACAGCAGGAAGGAGCTGTAAGTTGCAAGGGATGGTAGTGTGGCAATGGAGAAGCTGCTTGACGTCACATGGTTAAAGTTACTCTAATCATAATTTGGTGTAAATAGAGACTGGGACAAATAACCATGCCAGTGGGTTCCTCTCACAGACCCTATTGCCAATCGCATACCCCAGACATTTTAAAGCATGAACTTCCACTCTGCAGTGATATGGCACAGAAGAAAGTTGTACTTGCAAATTGCACAGAATCCGCTATTCCACCAGGCCGTTCAACTATCAATTTCACACAAGCACAACAGCATAACTGATTACTGACTCCTATAAGGAATTCTCTCTTAACAAAAAAAAACCCCAACAAAACCAAACATGGACAAACACCAAAGTTTTAAGGAAATTCAGCAACAAAAATCTTTATTAACAAGGAGTTATAGCTAACTGGTGCTCTTGCCGACTATCAAACTCAGTGAAACCCAAGTATCTGAAACTAAGAAAGTGTTCAGGGTACACATCCACGCATATTAATTTTGTCCTCTTGGGATCCTCATGCTCTGGATATCATCAACAATAAATGCACGGTACTTTTTTTTTTCAGAAGTAGCAGGGAATGTATTTGCAGTCTTCCAGTACCTTAGCTGACCACAGAACAGATATTTTCAGAAAAGCCATCTACACTGCGTACCTAGGATGGTATTCAACTCTTCTAGTACTGTAATTAAAAAATAAATCACCCTTTGCCTCCACGTATAGCCAACAGAAACAGACAGATGGATGGTTGAATAAGTAATGCTTGGCATGTGCCCTGTCTTCACAAATTCCAGACAGTTTAGACTACTTTTTACACAGCTGAAATTAGAAACCTTGAGCCAACTCCTTAGACAGAACAACTCTTCCTCAACTCCCCAGACCCCTCTTTTACAGCCCCATTACTTGTATGCATATACTGCTGTTCGATACTATAACTTCATCTGTCCATCATTAAAAACAGCACCACACTCATCCTCCACTTTGTTGTTGACAGCAGCAATCACTTACAGATGCATATCCTGATGCTAACAGAGGCAATACAATGCAGCACCTCTCCCTTGCTGACATTCACTCTGCTTCACAAATACCACCCACCTCTTCCTTTCTGATTTGACAGTTTTCAATTAAAACTCTGAGTGACTGTTCTCAGCGTATTCGTATCTTGAAATATGCTTTTTCCATTTTGCAACTATAAAAGGCTTGCATTCCTGATTGGGCATCATTTCTTTGAATCAAAGATATTACCACTTCCTACAAACTTTGCCACAGTGAAATGATTCACAGCAGATCTCCCTGGGTATATATGCATCTTGCTTGCTTGGTTATGAACACAATGGAGAAACAAAGGGGTTATTTCATAAAGCTTCTAGGAAATCCCCTTAAAACAGCTCTGCCATATGATCCAGCTAAATATTTTTATCTTTGAATACTGTTTTGACTGACTTCAGGTTAATATTAAAGTATTTGCAAATAATTCCTACAGACTAGCTCCAGCATCAAAGGAGCCCGAACACTGAGTCTTGCTGAATGTAACTTTCTGCAAGGGCCCAAGATACTATTGGGAAACCTGTGCTAAAATTTCTAACACTGTTCATATTTTCAATATATGTATTGTAACATATTGAGTGTCAGCCAGAATTGACACATGGGGGGTGGGGGTGGGGTGGTGTCAAAAAAGTAGAAAATCTCTCCTGGATTATTAAAGCCCATGAGACTAGAGAACTACCAAGGATCACTAGACTTACAGCTTGTCCATCATCCTGGTTTTATGACTATACTGAAACACAGAAAATCACCTGCACAAGAAACTAAAGCAGCATGCTTTTTTAGTAGCTGGTAAATGATAATTTTAGAACTGAACCAGTATTAACAGTCTTGAAGGTGCACAAACAACGAAGTAAATAGAAAACCTCTGTTAAATTCACATCCAATAAAAATACATGAAATCTATTAAAGTTTGCTGAACAGAATAGGATGAAGCAGATGAAAAGCAGGGAACTTACCCGCTTCTAACAGGCTTTTTACAAACAGATTAAAACCAAAATATATTAAGATTTATAAACCCAAAAGTAGTTAAAAGTAAGCTTTTACATGCCCAAACATTTAAGTGGTTGCATCTGTAAAATGCATCCTTCTTTTGGACTTGACATTTTTCAGAGGTGTCAAATCGATGTTCATGTTTTCAGTTATGTGAAGTCTTAACAACATTGATACCAAATTGATGTTCTTGTTTTCAGTTATGCAAAGTCTTGACAACATTGAGCGAATAAGTATTGTTGTAAGACAGCTAAATACTTTTGCTGCTGTACTTTGTTCAAAACCCAATCACAGTACCAAACACTTCTGCCCATTGTTTTCTGCTTTTGTATTTTTTTTTCCCAGATCTACTCAATTATACTATGTATGTGCACACAGGAAAAACATATGTTCTCAAAAACTTTCCCCCACAAATGTTTCTGTATTAACTTTCAATTAATTAGGGTCGGAATGGTCTCTAAAAGTAAGAAAGCCGAACGCTAACAATCTGTCAGTGTAAAACAAGCACTAAAGATAAGCTCAGGCTGTTCAAAGTACTGGCTGTTCCATGCATCTGGAAGAATTTGCACTCAACTGTATTTGCACGATCAGACTAAAAGTTACTTTAACAGAACATGGAAGTTGTTTTAGTAGCAGGAACCTTGACATCCTCAAGAACTGGTCTTCCAAGAAATGACGTACTTAATGCACATAAATGGGTATTTCACATTAACACACACACCCCCAAACCCAAAAACTTGCACAAGGTTTTGCATTCTTTAAAATGAGCTGAAACTGCTACAAAACAAAACGAAACACCCCAAAGCAAATTTCTCTCTCACACACAGAATCAAAAATAATGGACAGTGCAAAAAACCCCCATCAAATAAATAAGAAGCATCTCCTCCACTTCAGTTTTCTAGTGGCCAAACCACCAAAATGGCTAACGAATCATTTAGTTGTTAATTCAGTTATTACAAAACTTTCTTTTTCCTGGAAGACACTGAGCAAATTCCTGTTTCAACAGCGAACGGCTACATTCTACCTTCACTTTCTAAAATTGTAACAAATCAGAGGGACCAGAAGCTTAGCGATTACAGAAATCATTAAAAAATACTAACGCTGTCGTAAGTGTTTACGCACAGTAGAAGTACGTACGGTGTGTACCACCAGGCTATTCTCATTCGTGCGTTACAGGACGCGGAGGATGGAGAAATCCACCTTTTTCTCCCAGAGGCAGGGGCCGCGCCCGCCCCACGCCGGCCCGCCCGAGGGTTCGGTGTCTCCCCGCGGCGCTGGAGCCGGCGCCCCCCGCGCAGCCTCTCCCCGGCGGCCGGGGGCCCGGAGCGCTGCCCGCCGCGCCGGGAGTGAACGGCCGCCATCTAGTGGGGCTGGCGGGCGGCGGGCCGGCCTGCGCTGCGGCCGCCGGCGGCGGGGGACGGTCCTCGTTCCCGGAGCGGGTTCTGACTAGGCGTCAGCGGAGATGAGAAGGTGCAGCAACGTCAAAGAAACCCACACCGCTGTTAAATTCCTAAGAGATTTTTCAGATCTCAAAAGCCACCTAAATCTGTTTGTCGTGAAACCGAAGCATTACAATTACCCTGTAAAGTTTTCGTTCACATTAATCTCCTAACAAAGTTGTTCCTAGACTTAACTCCACCGTTAGCGCTAAACCTCTCTTGCGTGACATTATTTACTCCTAACGCACATTACGGTATTTGCAAAGGCTCTAGCTGAAGACCGAACAAGACTTTAGAGACTTCCATCGCCAATCCCACTCCAGCTGCTGTGCGCTGCTCCAGCGGCTCAAGGCAGCTGGAAAACCAGCGGGAACAGCAGCCCAGGCACTTCACCAAGGCAGGGGGGCCTCCCCAGATGCGGCACAGCTGGCGCACCAGCTCAGGCACTACTCACTGCCGGGCACAACCAAATCAGAACTTCACACCCACTCTCAGACTTAACTACCCTCGTGGCCAATGGAGCTACAGCCAAGCAGATGTCCGGCAAAAGGCTTTCAGGCTCTTCTAACTTACAGCAAAGACTAGTCTAGTTTCATCTGTCCTCAAATGAGAAGAACATAATCGGCGCGCACACACACACACATGTAAGGAATGCGAGCAAGCTAATATTACAAGAAATCTGTTTCTGCATTTCTGCGAGTTATGGCAGAGTATGATTTAAATGTGCTTTGCATTACATACAAAGTCCAAGATGCCTGAAAACAAATACTAATTTCCACATGCCCATAACAGCAATCTGTCTAGCCACACCCATGTGCACAAAAAGGTGATCATGTTCAAGACCAGCAGATACCTCTACTGCTGGCCTGACAGCCAGGCCTCTAAGAAGCACTGTTCAGAGACGTGTACCAGTATCAGTTGTCCGACAGGCATTCCAGACCTCCCAAGCATCACAGATTTCAATGTTTCAGAGCTTGAGTCAGTCGATCTCTTCGACACGCATCTCTGCTAAGCAGAAGTTGAGAAAAAGGGTGTTCTACAAAATACATGGCCTTAAGGAAGGTGCAGTGAACTATACGGCAAGGAACACTCACTGCTACTCATGTTTTTGTTCGGTTCTAACATTTTATTATTGAACCTGGCCACAAACCATTCAACCTGTAAGGGTGATAAATTATTTCTTTTTTCTTATAAATGAATTAACATAGATTGCACAAGGGTATTTCTGCAATATCAGACATGAAACACAGTCCTAATACAAAAGAAAAAAGACTCAACCAGTCCAGCCTTTAAGACGACATGTCAAATCCATATATTTGACTATCCTGCATAAAACCACAGCTCTAATCAGGCGCCTCTCCTCAAAGTAGGAAGAGATTCAAGGAAATCCAATGCACATTGAAATGCTCCTTTAAAAACAGCTGTGTTTTTGGCAAAAACACCAACAAATTGCTTTTGTTACTTCTCCCACTTTCCCATTAACTCAGTCAAGAGAGCGTGGTGCTGAGAGCTAACGAAAGGTCCTTGTTTCAAACCTTCTTGTAATCCACTTGCATGAGGACTGAAGGTAGCATATTTATTATGGTAACCAATAGCAAAATCTGGGGGTTTTCCTAGTTTTCTTTCATCAATAACTATCTGATTTAATTCACATGAGTATTTTCTTCAAAAAAATCATCATTGATAAAAATACTGTAACTGAAATTACAAGGACGTACAACAGAAGACAGGTGTTGGAAATTTCAGTCGCCTCTCGTGTTTTGATCATGTCCCACACACCGTATGTCACAGTGTGTGGAGGCTGAGACACACCGCCCCCCACTGCCCCAGCAGCTCTCTGGGAGCAGAAGCCCAGGGGGCTGATGGGTCAGCAGAAACTCCAGTGTCGTAGAGAACAAGAACTGATTTTTCTTAACTTCATAGATCTGAGATGAATCTGCAGCTCCCAAACTTTATAAAGGACCAATTAAATGTATCCACACACTTTGAAAATAATCCTTTCCCCTCTCCTGACATTTTTGCACTATTTTCAGAAAAAAAATGAACCTGTCTGTACAATTATTTAATATACTAAGACTTTAATCTTAACTAGGTCTTCTGGCTGTTTACATTAATAAGCAAAAATAAGCCTTTAACAGTTCGAAGAGCTGAGCTAAACTGATACTGGTTAATGCAAAAAGATTGAAGACATTAAACTTTCTTCCCTTCAATTTGGATCTGAACACTTAAAGAGGAATATGCCACAAAAAATTCTAGATAAAATTAGAATCATGTTTGTTTTGTTTAAATAAGGAAAGTGCAAGGGTGAACTTAGCTAAAAATAACATCATAGTAATAAAAAAAAGTATCAGAACACATGGAATCAAACAGAAATGTAACAATTTTTCTGTCTCATCTCCAGTCAAGAACATCTCTCTGCTTAAAACAGAAGCACTTTTTTAAGAAAGTGCGGAAACAGAAACAACAGAGGTTTTAAAAATGCGAATGCCAGATGTTGAACATAACACTCTGCTAAATTGTTTTCCTGGATACTGCTGGAAATCACTGATTGAAGAATCTTACTCCAGCAATCTTGTTTCAGGAAGCTACCGATTTTGTTCCAGTGCATTACTGACTTTTGGACGTGTTATTAATAATTAAACTTTTCTTTTCAAATTATTCATTAATATTAACTTTGTCTGAAATCTTCCTGGAAGCTAATACTTCTAAAGGAAATAAACCAGTAAAAATACACTAACCACAACAGTTAAATAAAATAAAGCATTTAATCTGGGAAAGGAAGTTACTTCTTGTAAATTCACTTTCCACAATTCATACTTGGTAATACAGTAATAATGCTGTACAAACGACGTTTTCAGCCTTCACTTTTTACACCTATGAGAAACTGAAAACCAACCCGATCTTCTTTGCTTTTGATGCCTCTAAACTAATAGAAGGTAAAGTAAGATAAGAAAGGAAAATAACGTAGGTGAAACCATGGTATATAAGCCCCAGAAGCCTAGTAGGCTAGCCAAGTTTGTTTGACACCACTTGCATGTGAAATGTGAGGAATAACCATTAGTACTGAACTGGATCCAAACGAGGTGTCTTACAAGAAAAGCCACTTCTCCAGCTCCTGGAGCTACTGAGTTCCAAGTCATTTCATTCTTACTTTTCTAACCTTTTTTCCTACTGGCTAGTGCAGCACAGCTCCACGTTGTGGAACCAAATGCATCATCCTGGCTACATACAGGCAGACTCAGATGACCATGCTGGGCCACCTCCATACCTTACACCGTGCTTAGGCAGAGTTAACATAAAAGAAAGATTTACAACACCTGGAGTCCCATTAGTCCAATTCTGCCTAAAGGAAATCCTGAAGAGAAAGAATGCCTGAAATCCCATCTCTTCTGCACACTTAGGCATCTACCCACATTACTCCGGCAGTGCTTGGCTGCACATGTCCTTGTGGTTGAAGTACTTGCCCAAAAAGTGACAGATGACATTCATTTCCTCTTTCAGCTCAAGATAATACAAAAGTACATCTCTTTCCCCAAGAGCTTTCTAAGCATCTGGTAGTACGTGAAGTTGGGCCAGGGACACTTCTTATCTCTCCTTCTTAGCCACAGAAAAGAACCCAAGATGCCCAGGGATGGAGCGAGAAGGGAAGAGGGAGAATAAAGAGGAGGGATCTCCCCTGAGAGAGAATGCTGGTCCCCGCACCAGCATCTGTTTATTTTGATTTTGCATTTGAAACCACCAGATACCATACATATGAAGTATTCCCATCGGGACCCCCCTCTCTTCCACTCCACTGCACACGAACTATAAAATTCCATCTTCTACAATCATTCAGTCACTGCCACGTCTCCTCCCCCGGAGTGAACAAAGCTCTGCAAGACATTCCGAGGGCATACTGCTACCCAGATTCCACCGAGAATCACACGCAAAGGCGTCTGCCACGTTTCAATTTAGTGGGAGGACTGTGTCTTGGACCTCTACCTGGGAAAGCTGCATGTTACCTACAGGTTCTATCTGCTCCATTAAAAGAACCAATTAAGTCAATATTATTCCTAGGTCTTGTTTGGATTCATTTATTAACTTCTGTATCAAATATTTCTGACGTGTTTATTTTACTTTTCTCTTGAAACACTGTATACAAAGTAATGAAAAAAATGCATACAGAGTGTACTGAGGAGAACTGGGTTCTCCTCTAACATCACAACTCAGAAATTCTGGTCTGCAAAACCCACTCTCTACAAACTACAGGCAGAAGACGACTGTGTTGCAATATGCGCAGCATTAAATTGTTTAAAGCTGTTCAAATAAGTCTCACAGCCTTTTTCCTTAAAAACATTTTCTATCCTCAGTTGCCTCAGAAAAATAAAAATGAGGTTGTTATTTGGGTGTAACTATACCCTAATTCTACAAATATTCTGCCCCCCCCCCCCCCCCCGCATTTCTTAAGGAGAGGAAAAAATGCTACAAAAGATGACAGCTTCCAGCAAATAAGCGCTGTCAGATGAGTCCAACAGGCTTCCTCATTTGCATTTTGCCTCTAACAGAGTCACTGAGCATTCTCACGTAACACACGCTGCTAACTGCTGTTCCCCCCCCCTTCCAAAAACCTTTCCAAATGCAGAAACCCGAAGTGTAAGCAGTAGCTTCAAGGAGAAGCTACTGATAAAATTATGAGGCCTGTCTGTACAGGATGGCTGACTAGCAGGTCACGACGATTCCCTCTGCCATTCAAGCTGAGGAGCAGCAGCTGCTGTCCCTTCTCAATGTGTACATAACTTCTTCTGAAATGCCTGTCATGTTCATTAATATTTTTTAAACCTCTTCTAAAAGTAGCTTGTCAAGATCATTTTCATGTTAAAGTGAACTCTGGTAGCAGGTCCATACAGCACAGCATACAGAATCCATTTAAATCAGCTACAAAACCCCCAAACACTTCTGTGGACTAGGAAAAATCCAAATGTTGCCTTTTGTTAATTTATAATACATTCATTGCACGTTTTAGATTCTGAAACACACCGTAATACCACACAAAACTGTGACCTCAAGGATTCAACTCTGTGGTCAACTCTGCCAATGCTGTCACCAACTTGAACAGCTTTACCTGGGTTTAACTGCTGCCAGTTGAGGCTAGAAAGAGTAAAAACCGTACCATTAGTTTCAGTTGCAGCAGAAATGACTACAGTTCCCCAAATCATGATAATGACTGCTTGTGTACCTTTGTAGATGCTCTGTGTAACTTAAGGTAGACAATGTGAAAGCAGTAGGAACAGTAACCGAATACATGACAGCAGAATAACATAACACTTTCCTTTTCTTCATATAATATCCTGCAGGTGTCCAAGCCTGCTGCTTACAGAGATGACAAATTACAGCAACATAGCTCAGTGCAGGGCACTTGCAAAAGTTACAAGACTTGTCGCAGCAACTACAAAACTAACATATATCACATGTATCTGTAGCAAAAGCACACCTTCACCGTGACAGGATCTCTGTTAAAGCTATGAAAGAACAGAAAGACTAAGCAATAATGCAAAACTAGACTTTTAGAAATACAGAGGCGCCAGTATTACCTATTTGAAAGTCAGCTCCTAGAGGGAAATAATGATGTTTTGAAAGTCTAGGCCTATCAATGGGTATCGAGACATTTTCTGAAGTCTGACCTGGGATACATCAACACAGTATTATTTTTTTAAATACCATGTGAAGAACTTTGGAAACAGGTATCAGCTATGTCCTTGATGATTAAAAACTAATACATTTCCTTCGTGTGCACACTATGAGATACACATATTGTCTAAGGGCCTGCAATTTCTCATTTTAAATAGTTGGCTTTTGCTCTTTAACTTCTTGAATATACAGAGAAAAGCTACTTCTCATGTTTTTTACAGCCTTCTAAAGTATTTCTGGGGTGTCAGCATTCTCATTTGCCACTAGAAGCTCTTTCTGATGAGCTTAGGACTTCAGCTTCAAATCAGGTTACATCAAAATGACATCAGCTGAATATTAATCAGGGTAGCATGCACAAACAGGTGTGACAAAACCATGCTATGACTAAAACATGAAATTCTAATTCATATCAAGCCCCCCAAAGAGTCTTCATTTAAGTCCATCCATTAAAAAAGACACAAAAACCTATCGAACATATTGAAATGACAGAATTGTTCACTAAAAATGTCGTGCACTGTAGAATCATCTTCTTGAAAAATCAAACAGCAAAATATAAACTATCAGGTTAGTGTAATTCAAATATGGAGAGTTACACATTCACTTCTGGATGCTGATGGCAAGGCTGTGGTTACATGCTGCTATTACACACTACTACATTACTGATAAATTCAACCTTTCTGGAGGCTACTCATTTCTTCAGCCCTGCTGGTTCAGCTGTGGCTGGAATAAAACACACACGTGGCGCAGGGGAGGAACGGAGGTAATCCAACAACCAACAGAATAGTTACAAGAAACTGCTGCCTACAACGTTGCAGCAAAAGCACGATGCCGTTGACCTTTGCTTCTAACCTACCTCTCTCTCCAGGTATTCAGATAAAGAATCCAACATCCACTAGTGACATTATAAACAAAACAGATCATGTGGATACAAAGAGAAAGACTCAGACAATGCTGTCGCCCTCTGTGATTCCTAGACACGGAGATCTATAGGTACCTATATATAGGTATCTATATATATATCTACATTATCAGGTGAGTTAAATCAATTAAAATCTAAGGGTACATTTTATCTATTAGGGCGCACAGGAAAGTTAGTGAGCTTTGATTTTGATTTTTCCTTTGAACAAGAAAATCTTTATTTAAACAGCTGGGTTTTAATCTTTTCCGAATTTGTATTTCTTTTTAACTTTTTAGAAAAAAAGCTGGTTCTCACTGACAGTGAATCTCTAAAACTATGTAACAAAAACAGTCTCTAAAATTTTTACCTATTTTTGCTAACTAGAAAGTAGCTCAGATCAATATAATTTTAAAGTAAAAATAAAGCTAAGCATACACTCATTCAAATTATTCACATATAGATTACTACGTTCAAAAATTATTATTTCATGTTACTAGATTTTATTCTTCTAATCTCTTACTGTAATTTGTGGCGAGAAGAATATCAATATTGTACCAGAACACTATACATTTTAAAGAAGATCAGTACAAATATATTGAATGTGTTGTGTATCTGAGGGGAATGGAAGTTTATCAAGGCACGATTTGCATTTAAAACAGATGTATTAAACAGAGAAGGGCCATCTGATAAGCCAAAATTGAACTGTTTTTAGTGAACGTGTCCTTCAAGATTTTAGAATTAGTAGATCTTGCCCTTCTCCTCAGCTGCTTTTTACTTATAGATTAAGATAGAAAAGTTTCGCCATCATTGTTTTTCAGCTCTTTATGAAGTAATTATAAAACTAAATCAACTGAATACGCATAAATGAGTAAATATGCTCTTTACCTGCAGAAGGGACTACTACTGTCATAATTCAATTTAACACATACACACTCATTCCAGCAGTGTACCGAGTGATTTCCATGAGGTGGTTCATTTGAGTTCTTTAAGATGTCAGTAACAACCTTGTATTGTTTAATATTATCTTTATTAAAAATAGATTTATTCAAATTGAAACAGGGCATGACATTGATTTGCAATAATTTTAAGTAGGTACATTTTAAAATAAAAGGAGGAATTTAAATGAACAATCTTTTTTTCTTCTTTTTTGAACTATCAACTGCTAACTACTCATCACTGAACATTACACATTTACCTGTAGGATGAACCATGTAAATACCTAATAAAGCACAGTAATACTGCTGGCAATATTCAGGCCTTTATATAATGTTTACAAGCAAAATTAATCTTCACAATAACCTTGTAATGTTGGTAGGGAGTAAAGTATTCATTATTCTTTAACTTCACATATGGGAAAACTGAAACATAGAGATTAATTTAAAAACAAAAATGCAAGTGTAGGTCTCCCAAATGTAAAGTCAAGGCCTAAGCAAAAAAAGACTAATTTTAAAGGCACTAAAATCAATAAAAGCAGATGGGGCTCTGAGCTTGTGAAAACAAGTTTTCTCCAGGAGTATAACATTAGACATTTGACAGTCTGGGCTAACATTTTTATTGTATTTTATTTTTTAAATTGTTACATTATTTTCCATAATTAATGAAATGGGTGACCAGTTCTGTGGCAAGATTAGCCAGGTCCTGTTACAGCTTCTAGCCCATGATCTTACCTACCTTTTTATAATAATTAATTTCAACTAAGAATGCATATTAGTTCTTCAGATATACACACACAGAGGGGCCTTTATTTAATACTACAAAGAATGAAGAATCATACACTGAGTCAATGCCACCTTCATCAGAATCAGGGCAACCAAGTGCCAGCCTGGGCCCACTTTTGCTTTGGTTTTAACACGAACCAGGACAAAGGTGGCTCCAAACTTACACGGAGAGGATGCCTTCCTGCATGGATTTCTATCGTACAGAAGTAGAAAGACTACCATTGTCTCCTTCGGCTATTCTGATTATTCACCACAGGAAAACGGACTGTATAAACTATGCCATATCAGTTCAAGGTAAATAATTTCCTAGCAGGACATTGTTGCTCTTAATTTGGCTTCACTTCCCTTGAGGGCATGGCATTTTTTTCCAATATAATTCTTAACCAGTGAACAAACTTTCTCTCAGCTGGTATCTCACACATACATCTTGATTTTTCGGAACAAAACCTGATATTGCTTTGGGTCAGCACTTTCACTGAGACTTTTGCTTATTCCATCCCCCGCAAACAAAAAGTTCGTGAAAGTAATTACAAAAGAAACACTTCTCCGTGGGTGCTGACTAGGGAGCGGTGAAAGGAAATGTATGCCAACATGCAGCTGACATACGTGAGCACACGCAAATGAAAATTACGTGTACTCGCCCAGAGCCGGTCTGGTCTTTGTTCCTGGGCTGGAACAGATTCCTGCCAGGGACACAAAATCCAACGAGAAAAGACAGTGCAGTAGCAGAAAGACGACACAAGGTGGTGGTCACTGAAGCAGGGAGGAAAGGAAAAGGAGCGGAAAGCCTGACTGGGGAAGGCCGCGAAATGGGGATGTTGGCTCCAACCGTGGTATCTGACTGTCGGGCAGGGGATGCTCTAATGGAAAGCGCTCCCTTTGAATCTAAGCCAAAAACGTAAAAGCATCGCCACAGCTGCCTGCATTGTGTCACTTTAGGTTTCAAAAGGGGAGGAAAAAAATCCAGAACTGCCCCCCTGGCTCAGTTCACAAGTTCCACCAGTTTCTCCGATTATGCTTGGAAGCTCCTACAAACACACAAGATAGCTAACCAGACACATACACAGAAATGTGTATGAATACTGCCCAGAGAGGATCCCTTTGGGAAAGGGCAGGTGTTGTACACCTGGAATTCCAAACACTAACCACTAACTTAAAACTTCAGAAAAATGATGTGCGTCAAAAGGCTTTACAAATAAAAGCTGGGAAACTAAAACCCCAATACTTACCAGAAAGCCTTTTACCAAGCGAAAAAGACTCATAGAAACCATAAAACAAGCAAAGAAAAAAACCCCATACAGAATAGGAAGCAAAAAAGCGAGAAATAAACCAATTTCATTAATGGTGTGATTGAAGAGGTTATTAGAGGCAAACATGTATCCCTCAAAAGAGGGAAATTCACCCCTAGCAAACCAATAGCAGGAAATATCAATTATGACAGGTGAAATGAAAGATGGAAATAAGGAGACACGAGAGGAAATGTGAACAGCAAATAACAGAGCTGTAACAGCAATACCAAGGCGTTCTTGAAATGCATCAAAGCAGGAAGCCACCAGTCTGCTGGGCTGCTGAAGAATCAACGGACAGCTAAGGTCAAAAATTTGCAGAGAAAACAAAATTATGTCTTTGTATGAGTTCTTCCTCACAAGATGAATATATGCCTATAACTTTACTTTTCATATATCTTGATATGATAACTGAGATGCCAAAGAGAGGATGTTGGAATCAGATGATAAAATTACAGGAGAAATAGTTGCTGAGAATATATATAAAACACCTGGAAAGTATGAAGGAATTTAAAATGAAGGACTTGAGCAACTGACAGAAACAGGCATTTTTATATACACCTCCACAATTAAAATGTAGACACTATAACTATCTTAAAGATGCAAAAGGAAATCCTAGAAATTACAGATGAACCAGCTTTACTTCAATGGAAGGCACTTTGAATGCTTACCACAGACAATCCGGTCAGCAATGACATAGCAAAATCAATCAATAAATATATTTGAAATTAAAACCCTGGAAATTAAAAACCTTTTGGAATCTCAGTTTTACACAATGTGAAAATAATTTTTAAAAAAGCAAAGCAAAGAAGATGTAATACACAAATGTTACAGCATTACATAAATTAACAGTGGGCCTAGGATCCCGTATCTGTATTTTCCCCAATTCTGTTCTCAGAAACAACCAAAATATAATTAATTCAGTAATAGACAACACAAATAAATATAATGCTTAGAAAGATTTTCATGTGAAGAAATAAAAAATCAGGCTTATATAATTGATTCAGATGAAGTGAGTGAATAAATGCTGCAGAGAAAACAAAGTCCTATTAGTCCTTCTAAAAATTGAAGCACAAAGGAATATTAAAAAAATTGAAAGTAAACAATTTCAATTAGAAATAAACTAATTTTGTTTAATAACTTTTAGAACTCACAGCCACAAGGTAGCATGGTGAAGATCTTACATTCACATTTATTTAGGTAAGGACATCATTATGTAAAGAAAACACTCCTACCCCTTTATTTCCCCTTTCCCCCCAAAAAAGACAGAAAATCTAATTTTTCTCAATGTTTAAGGTACGAAATCAATTACAATCTCATAACACATTTTGATAAAGAAGGGAAGTTAACAACATTATCTCAATCTGTAAAAATATTTTACCTATCTCCTTGTCAGGTATACTCCAAACAGCAGATCAGGTCAAGATGTAATGCAATACCTCTACACTGCTTAGTTGTGCATCAGCCTGGTTAGAATAATCTTCCCACAAAACAAACAAACAACAAGTTCAAGATTTCTTTAAGATTTCTGAAGCTTGCCAGAGTTAGAGTAAAGGAGCTGGGGGTACTGAGAAAGGAGAGAGGCTGGAGGGAACTGACCTTTACATGAAATTAAATCAATTGGTAAAACTCCTGCATCTGAGTAGTGAAACAAGTCACTTGGGCTCTATGCCCTTGCGTGTTACGCAGACATCTAGCCAGAAATCACCTCCAAGTGGAATGAATGCCTGCCTTTGTAATTCCCCCATGTGACTTATGAATGGAATTGCCCTAATATTTAAAAAGGTAATTTTAAGGTAATACCACTGCATATGTTTAAAATGTCAATTAAAAAAGAAGGAAAAAAAGCAAAATGTGAAACAGGCTGGTAACTGTTACACACTTATTTTCATACACAGCCAAGATTTGTGCGACACTCAATCTCACCTGACATTATCATTTCAGATGGCATTCAGGACATGTAAACAAGCCCTACTACCGTAACATGTTTGATTCATGCAAAAAATCAGTAACAAACTGTTAAATAGTGTTTCCTGATATGAAAGTACTACACCATTCAAAACTATTTAAAATACTGAAAATTTGGTTTGGTCCATTTCTTTAATTTCTTTAAAATGTGAAAATTATGCATTGCTTTAAAAAATAAAATGCTTAGCATATATACACAAACAATCATCACTGGTATCTGATGTGTTACAGCCAAGCACAGTAATCTAGCTACCAGCCTGCCCGATTATAAATAGGCTGCCAATCCGGGCAGCAGCGGCAGCAGCAGCTGTCTCTCATCATTCTGCTTTCTCCCTCCATTTCTATTAGATTTCTAACATGATATAGTGATTTCTGCATATTTTCTCCATGCTCTGTAATAGGTGTGACAGGCACAAGCACAAATACATTTGTTTTTAAGATTATTCACAATGAACGCAATTCTGTACTAACCTGTTACTGTTTACCTGATTTATATATGTGTATAGACTAACTGGCCTGCACACTGCATTGTCTGTTATAAATTAAACGTTTAGTATTATAATTCAGCTGTCTTTAGAAAAACAACTAAAATGCCTGTCCTACTAGACACTGGGAAATAATATATGCACCTGAACACTGAAGCCTGCAGCAACAACCCAAGACCCAGTCCAGTCTGTGCCTCCATCACGCAAGCAACACAACCTATTCAACTCATTGAGGTACTTACTCAAATACCAACACAATGAAAAGCACGCTCAGAAGTCTGGCAGCTCATTTTTAAACTACATACAAACTAAAAATCAAAATTATAATTAAAACCAACTTATTTCTGTGTTATGCACAGAAATGCCATAAAAAAATACTTTATCATAATTAATATTCTGGAGTGATTATATAAAGGATGACTCTCAGAGTACAATTCTTATTACAAAAATTATAGGAAGTGATCTCTGGTTTTGTATTTGCAAAACATTAAGTCTTGACACTGTTCCCACTTGAACACTTTTACTTCCTGTCCTTAAAGTATTTTATCTTGATACAGAAAAATTACTTTGTCAGGTAAGTATTAGTTTTATTTCATCCTGTTGGCAAAACTGTATGTTCAGATACCACTGTATCAGATTATATCCTTACAAGTAGTAGCAGTATTTTTAAGACAAAGTACACAAGTGAAAATGTTCTTGAAGCGCTGTTAATCGTTGTAATGCTCCAAGTAATTGGGAATGCATTCACAATTCTTCTACACACTCCTTGGCCAAAAAGTTCAAAGTCCACTTGGTTTAGTGGCTATTTCCAGCAAGGGCACATCATTTCATTTCAATACACACATATGTTATTACACAGCTTGTATTTGAGAATTTTCAGTGGGATCAATTAAAGACTACCTTTCCTACTGCATATGTCCTCTAAAATATTGAAATCAACACGTACAATGCACCTACTGGTGCTTAAAGTTAAGTTCAAGAAAGCTGGAAGCAGATGCTTTCAGCTAAAGACATCAAGCTATAGAACACTGACATTGATCAGGGTTAATCTTATGTCTTCCTTCTTTTAGAGCAACACAAGACAGATCTGTTTGCTTCAGATTTTTTCAGACAGGATCCTACACCTAGAGCCAAAACAGTGTTGTACCGATAAAAAAAACCCAAACAACCTCAAAACCCAAGACCGAACTACCTGCACTCTTACTACAGTGTTAGCAAGATCATGCTGAGCTAAAATTTTCAGTAGATGCCTAAATTTTACCATGACTGAAGTATCGATATAGGTGACACAGACATGCAAAAAAATAAAATGCAGAGCTTTTCACTTGTCCATCAAGTTTTGTCAGTATTAGTATTGTACAGATTCCTATTCCTGCCCAGGCAGTTACTGATACCACACTTCATACAGAAATTCATTAGTAATCTTTGCAAGTGTAATGCAAGTTCTGAAGTTATACCTGTTTAAACCTGTTGTATAGCACTGATACACAAACAACATACTAATTGCTTTCCAGACAGCTTGGGCTCCAGCAGATATCATCTTGTAAGTCTGTCTACAACCCTTTTAGAAGTTACTTTTCCCCACTCCTACTTCTATGTTCTACTCCTCTGCAGATGAAAACTTGAGGCCACTTTGCCCCAAGTTTTGTCGCTATCAGCTTGTAAAACATTTGAAGTATTTGATTAGCTGAGGTGCAGAACACGTAACTGCTGCTGGTAACATCTTAAATTATTCTAGACATTTTTGCAAAAAGGGTATCTGTCTAGGCACTTAAAGGGAGTTAGTAATATGAGCAGCGTACAGTTTATAGATACAGCAACAGAAGCTACAGAAGAAAGAATAATGAACAAGAAAGATTTTTTTTTTTTTTAAATAAAATCCAACTCAGCTCCATAAAAGCAGCAGAGAAGAAGTGTGCTCTTAAATGGGACTTAAATGTGGCCAAGCTAAGCACTTCCACAGATGAGTCCTGGAAGGTCATAGGATGCGTAGATGGTAACATGGAAGATGACACGGAAGCAACTGCTCAAGAAGTGACAGATGGATGTGTGGGAACATCGAAGAAGTGGAGCGGGTGGGGGAGAGACAGGAAACTCAACGAGGAAACATAAGTAAGGAAGGGCAGAATTATATAGAACTTTGAAAGTACTGAAAGGAGCTCAAATCTGATGCAAATATGGATGGTGAACAGTAGGGGGAATACAAAAATAAGAGTGACAATTAAATCAGCAAGCAGGAAGGATTATTTTAACAGCTACATGTTAGGAAGTGAAAGAAGTCTCTATTCCTTCTGTCATAATAGACATGTCTAGTACAGAGCCGAAGATAGTGCAGTGGTTAAGACATGGCATGAAATGAGGCTTGCCCACAGGGATAAAAAAAAAGTGCATGTCTTAAAATGCTAAGAAAGCAAGCACCAGATTTATAGCTGACCTAGCTGACTACAACCAATGGAATGAACATACTTAAAAAAAAAAAAAACAACCCTAAAAATTACATACCTGAATAATATAGAAATTGAACACTATTGTCAGTAGCAGAAAAAGACAGAGAACTAAGAATCTGGGACAGAAAGAGGACAAGAGATGAAACTTTGGCCCCGCTGAAATAAATAGCAAAAGGTACACCGGGTTCATTGGTATCTGGATTTTACAAAAGGAGATAATTTTTGGCGATTTTTCAGCTGATGACATGATATCTGAGAAACATCGTATGACTGACTGCCTAACACTGGAAAATGGATCTGGAGATATCATGGAGAAGCAGAATAAAACATAGTTTCTGAACACATTCATATTAGTAAGATCTCATGAAATAACTGGGGGAAATTCAAGAGGTTATGAAAGGAGCTAATTTTTTTTTCTGCTTTCCACCAGCTGAGTACCAAACCTCAGACAATTTTCGCTATTCACATCCTAATTTAAAGAAGGATTACTCAGTTTTAATTAACCCATTCTACCAATGTTTAGAAACAAACCGGACTGCATTTGTATCAGTCCAATAAAAGATTAGAATATGAACACTGAAAAATTTTGCAAAAGGTCTGCTCTATATTCTATTCCAAAGAACTCTAGAGATTGGCTATAGTTTTACACTCCATTACACCTCCTGCAATCTTTAAAAAAATAATTTGAAAGTTAAATAGACATATTTTCCACAATGGTCCAAATGACTACAAAGTCTGTTTTCCATTTGCAGAAGGTGAGTAGTCGCTTCAAAGTCTGCACCTTCACAAAAGTCAGCAAGTCCTAATTTTGGAGATTTATTCCATGGCTCCTCTCAAAATATTAAATGGACAAAGCCAGGCGGACTACAAATAAAATACAGTTGAGACAGAACTAAGACCTACAAAAAGCAAGATTAACAACTCGTTCCACAATTTAAAAAAACCCCACTATTAAAAGCAGTTTTGTTTAGACACCAATTCCTGTGTTTGCAACACATATATTAGAATCAATAAACCTGATCAGAAACATAAGTTATCTTTACACAACTAGGATGTAATACAAAAGTTGGCAAAAAATATAGCAAATAATGTTATTTCATAAATTACCTGTTTTAACTACTCTTAAGGCTGTTGTTAATGGTGTGTTTCAAGGATTTTTCTTTTACTTTCTCTTTTACATATGGACTAAATCCCTGAGCTACTCATTTGTTTCTCATTCCCAATATTCTAAGACAATTTCTCACCAATTCAGTGGGTATTCACCCCAAAGAGCACTTCAAGAATTGGCTCTATTTTCTAACTGACATCTTTCCAAATGTGGTTCAGAGTTTAATTTTTGAATAGGTGAAAATTGAGAGCAGGACCAATAACACAGCTTAAGAACACACCCACTTCCACTAAGAGCCTTCTTTTTTACATTAATGAAAGAAATGCACTACATAGTTAATTCATGCTTTACACGCATATCTTAAATCAGGTCATTAACAATAATAATTTTAAAATATTCATGAAGTTTCTGTGGTTGGTGTAGTGATTATAAGTGTTACAATCACTTGTCACCTTTCTACTATTCAGTATCTTTAAGAGTAAGCTATCAATGCTATTCATGACGACTGCTGGGAATGCTGCTCCGAAGGCTGCTTTGCACAGGCTGTCCATGGCTGGAGCATGTTTCTGGGTTCTCCTCTGGCCTGTTTCCATTTCAAGGTCTATTGTTTCATTTTCTCTGACAACGGAAGTAAATTTACTGTTTAAAACATGAAGGGAGACTCAGAGTTCAATTATTTTATTTCTTAGTGATATTATGTATTAATACTCAGAAAATACAAGAGTTTTCCTTGGGAGGCTTGATTCTGTACCAATTCAAGTGAACAGAAAAATTATTGATTTTAACTGATAAGAATTGAGCCTGGGGAGGGGCTGGAATATGCTACACATTGTACTAAGTAATTAGCAATACCCACAGATAAACTCTTTGATACATTACTTATGTAATGTAATGTAATGTAAATATTCTGGTCCACTTAGCAGATCTGACTTTTTCTAAGTATAAAAGTTAAATAAAAGTTTTGTAAACTTTTATTGTTAAATACTGAATCCATCCATGCAGAATTCATTCAATAAAAATTATGTATTTCTGCTTCATATCAAGTCAAATTCAAACAAACTTAAAGATACTGTTCAATAATTTTGATCTAATTTTTTACCTCCTGTCATTTTACTCTACCTGCTTTAAAAAGCAGGAAAATATTTGTCGAGACGTTACATTTTTTTTGGTCCAGAATTTCTCCCCCTAAACTGAAATTAAGACAACTGTTTTTAACAAAAAAATTAGGCTGTCCTTTTGTAAAATTAGCTTACTTTCTGCAGTAGCAATACAGAAAGACATCCTTACAATTGATCAGAAGTGAATGTTCAATAGCTACCAATGACAGAAGAGCAGTAGAGAGAGCGCAATACAATGGTGCTTGTGGCAACTAACTCCTGTGTCGTGTGTCCCCCCCGTGACACATGTATACTGTACTTAGCTCTCCCATCATACACACCAACAGGTAAACTGGTCAGACTTTTAATCAAAAAACCTTTTAGTATCATTTTCTGTGCCATTTTTATTCTGACGTTCATGAGCGATCCGGAGTGCACTGAAATTTCCTGAATGAATAGTGTAAATTGATGCACAAGTTAGCCATTCTATGCACTGCACCTATTGACCTATTATTTTTCCAAATTTAGTTTAGGAAAAATAAATCAGTTGATAGAACAGAAGATAACTGTTCCTCAACCACACCTGTTCACAGTCTGACATCTTGCTGTAAATAATAACTTATTAGCATGAGTCTGAGATATGATACAGGACTGAACTGGTATAGTCTAAGCATGCATTATGCTCCTTCCCTCTACTGACAGGGCAGTAACTTGCAACAGAGAAATACACTGGCTACCTTAAGGCAGAGCCTTACCTGTAGAGCTGCCACTCTTCTTTCTTTTTCTATCATTCCGACACAAAATGATGAGAGCACCCTCTCACTAGCAAATAACTAAAATCTATTACTAAACTTCCATTGTCTTCTAAGAGTTTCTCTCAAAGCAAAGGAAAACCATAATTAAAGAGAAACAGACAAACCAAAAATAATAAACCACTGGGGGATATAAAAATCTGGATTTTTTTCTGAAGAAGCTCAAAACTTTCTAAATAAGATTAAGTAAACATGTCAGAGTGAAGATTACCAGTAGATCTGACTCTATTTTCTTCCCCTTCCACACTTCATTTCATAGCAAAATGAAGCATGAAAGTATATTCCAGATTCACATGTGAAATTACTGAACACTAAGACCTTGTCCTAAATAGGTGTTTATATTTGTAAGCTCATCTACACAGACAGTTCTCCCACCTACACACATCTAGATGGTGTCCAGACACTATGGCATTATACCAAACCAATGGTATTATAACAGAATTTGCCCTTCCTTATATATGAGCAACCAAAGTAGGTTATAACACTATTTTGTCCCTATTGCTTATGAGGCAATTTAATACTTCAAAGCACCACACAAACATTAACAAATTGATCTGGAGAGTCTTTTATAAGTTATTCTACAGAAGTAAATTCTACAAAGTAGAAATTTACATTCTACAACTCTACATGTTGGAACAATTTTTGCACTTTCATTTCACGCACTGGGGAATAAAATCTTCATTTATGTGACTTCCAGCATAATTACTTCTGAATGAATTAGTTAAAGTGAATAAGAAAACAGCAGAACAAGGCAAACAATGTCCATACCAGAATACACTGCTTTTTCCCATTTGCAGCCTTCTTCACATGGCTGTGAACGAGTCCTCTTCTCTCCGTGTGGGGGGCTGTCAAGGTATCTAAGTTTCAGCTGAATACATCTACAGACAAACGCTGCCACGAAATTCCCCGGTTTTGATGTAGCATTACACACACATAATGAAAACTGCCAAAAGATTCATTTTTAAAGAAAATGACCCACTTTCAAAAATCAGCAGTTTTTTGTTCCAGGTGAAATATGAATATTTATATCTAAAAGTGATGATGCCAGAAGCAAACATTCCAAACAGGATTACTGATGTGAGCATTTCACTTCGGCATCCTGAAGGACAATCCTCTAATAATTTTCCTAGCCCTCAGAACTATAAATTGTAGATAGGGTGGCTACGTGTGAGAAAAACAATGAAAAATTAATCTCTTATAGAACCTTAAAATGTGCATTTAATGATTTATATCAGGCCATTTAATAATTGAATTTGCAGTAAACCAAGGGAACTGGGCAAGTTTGGTTTGCGGTTAACAGCTTTAAACCTGTTTCTATCTTTGCCGTACATAAACAAAGCTTTCTCATTGGGCACTATGGTTCAGGCCAGCATAAACTTATCACAATGACACTTACTGAAATCCAGTTCAAACCTGAGATCAGTTGCTCAAGGACAGATCGATTTTGACAACTCTTAATACAGCACACCTGAAGAAAATAAGCTGAGAAACATTACCTCCTACCAAATCTGCACAAAAAACCTTACATCAAGACATTCTTTCTATCTAGATTATGCCTTCTTTAAATTCAACAGAAAGTAAAACTGTTTGCTAGTCTTTGATCGGCCTTCTTTGAACTGATCATCCTGCTGCAAGGAGCTTCAGCTAAGCTTAAAAAAACCCAGTTTAATACTAAGGCACGTTTGTTTGCAAAGTATGTATTGTTAAAATGTTGCATCTTACAATGTTTAAATTTACAATTAGCTTAGAGTTGTTTTTAACTGCTTTTGTGGGGAGAGGAGCAGGGGTCCTGCAGAAGCTCTTTTTCTTCCCTTCCTTAAACATGCTATTTAAGCAATGCCACTCCACAGCACTTGCACAAACGTTACCGCCTAATGAAAAAGCTTTTATTGCCTTGTGCATGTTTTCCCTTGGAAGACCAGAATATATCTGAAAGTTCTTCCACACACAGGAAGGATTTAAAAAACACAATCCTAAAAAAGAAATCTTTTGAAAAATTAGAAGACATACTGGGGTAATATTTATACATAGCTATAGTCTATATGGACAGCAGGGTGCTTCCGTGTCCATGCCCATGTGTGTAGTATCAGATCGCTTGTATTTAAGTAACGTACATCTTTGCATGATCTAGGTAGTTTGTAAACAGAAATTAATGTATCTTCAGTTACTTACTTACTTGATGACATACTCTGAGCCATGTTTAATTGATCAGGAATCTGGCACAGAGAAGCAAAGGGCTTTTGTAAGTACATCCAATGAATGACAGTAAAGTAGGAATTAGAATTCAGAGCAGTTCCTAACTTCCAGACTATGATTTTTTTACCTACACGCTGAACAGAACGTGCTGCAAAAGTGTTCTGTGAAGAGGGAATACAGTGAAATAGTAAGGGGAAAATACGGACAGTAAACATCCTTTTTTCCCTCTTTTGATAAACTTCACAATGAAGATTACCAAAACTGTAGTCCTCCCTTCCCCCCTCGCTTTGACGAGTACCCTCTCAGTTCCTTCCTCCTCCCAAGCAACTGAAAATCATCCAGTGAGCAGCTGGGATGCTTTAGGGTGAACAACAGGAATCAGTGTATCGTAAGTGTAATTAAATTTTAAACCAGCCTTTTGGGGACTCCAGTTAAACAGAAAGCCCACTTTTTCCCTTTGTATTTTTATCATTTCAACAGCACGAGAAATCAAACTTTCAAATATGAGTATCCCTGCTCTGAAGGTTGTCCACATTACAGAGCATCCATGTGCCCTCTCTCTACACAGCCATAACTGCGCTGATATGCCCTCTTTCACAGCATCTGGAGGAATACCTCCTGGCTCATTTTACCGAAACTCCTTTGACTCCTCCTCAATCTATCTTCTACCTTACTATCTTCTCATAGGTAACAAACTACCTACAATTTGCTGATAGGATTTCAGGCCCTTAGCACAGGTTGCTTTTGTGTTTGTATGCATTAAGTGGTGCGTCTTTCCCAGTTTTAGAACTTGCCTACTCTTCCAGATACACGATGGAAAGAAACTACAAAAAGCCATTAGAAAACTGTCACAATGCAATGACTACAATGTTATTCAGAAGTGGCTGATTAAAGGGGTAAGTGTAAAAAGATACTGTCCATGCTTAATACAGACTCCTAGCTGCAGCAGCAAAAGTGAGCTTCAAATCATGCCAAATTCAGTGAAAGTTTGGTGTTTGCATTTGTATAGAAGTTTGCACAGAAATAGGAGTGTGAGAAATCCTGAGAACAAGCCGGGTTAATTCTGCAATAAAAATACACACTACAGGAACAATTTTATTTCTCTTTCATTAAACTTCACAGGCAGCTTTGCTATTTTGAAGTTTTACTGATTTTCCCAGAGTTTGCATCTTGTCATGTTTTAGGATTGCATGCATCTATGTTTTAAGAGCCCAAGTCAGTCCTTTAACAGTTACTTGTATGAGGTTATGTAGTTACTCAAGAGTTTTCAAATACTTGAAGTACTGAAGAACATTTCTAGGCTATTGATGCTTATCATCTATTATGGTTTGCTCCTAAAGTAACACCTTAAAAACTGACTAGTTGTTACCACAGAATGATAAGCCATTTCTGTAGTTATCTGTTGTAACTGAAATCCTCAATCTTTGCAAGCTTTAGCTAGCATTCAGCATGACAGATTATGAAGCCACGTGCTACCCCATCATCTTTCTCTGTGTTTCTTGGAGGCTTTCTCCCTCTGCGTACGCCTGCATGGGTGTGTATGTTCTTCAGTCAATTCACACACATCATTGAACAGCAAGAGCACCTATCTAGGCCCACAGCAGGGGGGTTAATTAACTGTACAAGGGACAGAGCTAACTCTAGAGCTGTCTTTTATATGTATACAGAGAATAAACAGAGCTGACACTCAAGGGAAAACGCAGAAAGTTTTGCACTCCTCACTTCCTCATAAAAAGACACTAATTTAAAAAAAAAAAAAACAAGTTTAGCAGCAGCTCTAGACTTGACTAAGAAAGATCTCATCTCAAACACTGACACTGTTTAAGACTCTTTTCAGACTGGAATAAGACCTTGCAGATGGACAAATGAAAACATTTATCTCCTTGTCATAGCACCTGCTCAGATCTACTACAGTTAGTAATGGTTGGATGCACAAGAGAAAAGCACGGGTTGCTTACTTCCACATTAGGAGTTAGCAGACAACACAGTAACAAAAACCGTTTGCATACAGTACCACTCCTCTTGGTGTTAGTGCCAGGAGAGCTGCAGCAGTGTTAATGCCCTGGAAGAGTTTCAGAAAAACAACAGTGTTTTCAAAACATCTTCCTAAAATGCTGCAATGGAGGGAGTTTTCCAGCCCAGGAAAATAAATTGTCAAATATATGAGTGAACATATTAAGACTGATGGCACACGCATTGAGTTCAGACAGGGATACTAAGTAATACAAATGGAAAAACAACTGTTATACTTTTATTCAAATAATGCAAGTCCAGGCCATCAATCCCTTTTGGGAGACTGGTATCACTCTGTATTCATGAAGCACATATGTGCTTTGAGGAGGAGGTTGGGCCTCTCGAGCTCCCTTTGTACCTAAAGTTTTCCATTTACCACACCCCATCAAAACACCAATTATAGTATCAGCCCTGAATGCACATTACAAAAATAAAACTTGCTTTACATGCTCTTGAGTGTACCCCATGCCTGAACTTCTCCATCTTTTTCACTTTCCGGAGTCATAACAATCTTATTTCTTATCACTGAGGTATAACATCCTGTAGGAGTTTGCCAGTGTCTCTAGAGTTGAACTATAGGCTCTATTACATGCACTTGCGAGGGGCATGGTGCAGAGATATAACAAATGTAAGCTAGGGTCAAAGGATGTTTCCTCCTTCCTCCATGTGAAGGAGCTTACCTCTGCCTACTGTCAGTGAGTGCCTCTGAGAGTTTCTCACTCTTTAGACTGTGAGGATCGAGGTTGACAATAGGAGGAGACACTTTTCTTGGGGTTTCTTTTTTCATTGTATTGGTTGTGGTAGCTTGGTGGGGGAGGAGGGAGTTTTCTGTTTGTTTTTAAGCTCCATACGTTAGTCGTTGTCATTTACAATTCCTTTCTGGCTGACCTGGCTGCTGGTTTGTCTAGAAACAACCTGACTGCATCAGCACACCAGTGAAAAATTATTGAACAGCACATTTAAGTTTCACAGATGTCTTTCCTCTCAGACATCCTTACCCATCACCCTACTACCATATAAAGCAATTATGATGGGGGATTTGCAAGGGGCAGAGGAGCAGAAAAATCAGAGGCTGCCCTGGTTGAAAAAAGCAGAAAACCTCTTACAAGTGCCTGCCTCAAACGGTAATTTTTTTTTTTTTTTTTTTAAATCCACACCTGTGACCAACTAAATCAGTGTCTGTATTCTTATGCTTTAGCATTCTTTGAGTTTCTTTAGCATTTTTTAAATGATCAAGTGATAAATGTCTTAATCAAAAATAACTGCTACGTACTGATCCAAAATATAGAGATGCCCTACAGCATTAGACTGAAGTTACCCTCTAGAATTCTTGATTCTGAAAGTGATTTTGTATAAGTCATACTGCTAGCTTTCTGTTAAAGACTCAGCTACTTTGAAACAAGCGCAGTAGCTTTATCTCTACATACATTTACAGTCTAAATTAAAAAAAAACCCCACACAAAAACCCCAAACACAATTTTATTATTTTTATTTATGTTGAATCAACTCTGCTGAACTTAGAAGGGAAAAAACCTTGTTTCTATTTCAATTCATGCATAAAAAACAACCCAACATGTTTTAACCAAGCTCCAAGTACAAGACAAATTCTCACTGTAGCTATGCCTGCGTAAGACCACCGAAAACGAAAGCAGCTGTGGAAAATTCACATCCTTTTTGGTGGAATTTAGGGGTTTCCTCCTTCTTCATAATTGGGCAGCAGAGTGAGGATACCCACAGTGGACTATCATTTGGGTCTGATTTTCTGTTGTCCATGAACAGTTTTATTCAAAGCCAGAGATTAACACATAAACAAAGGCTTTGACTGTATGAGATTTCAAAGACACCTCGTTGCTTTCTGCTTGGCCCCCGTGTATATGATCTATACTGAAACACTCAGGACTTGCAAAAAAAGTTCTCAGGCACAATTTAAAAGCTCTGTCTCCAACCAATTCAGTTTGAAATTTGCTAAACAAAAATTATAATGCCTTAGAATTCAGGTTGCTCTCTGCTGTCAAACAGCTTCCAAAAAACCTTCTCAGCTGTTCTTCCTATGTACAAACTCAAGTTACACAAATTCAGTTCTTCAAAGAACACTGAAGAACCTTTTTAGATTTCTTTTTGTGCTTCATCTTCATACTTCTTGTGTTAGATTATACCGAAAATAGTATCAATGGTGACAAACAAAAGGCAAAGCTTTAACAGAAATTTTCCATGTGCAACTGTAACAATCTCCATCCTCTGTACTTAAATCCCAGTCATTTAGGTCTACTGTCACGTGTGTTATGTCTGCTTCATGCATAGGGCTACTGGGTGGATTAGCTATTTCGGTGGGAGGAGCAAGATAGACACAGCCTGCCTTCCTTTCTGCCATTCCGGAGCTGCAGGTACATTTACCATAACTGTACCACTGAAAAAGGAGACTACCAAGCCACAGACTGGGTTCAAAGCTGTGGTTACACAGCTGTTTAGTCCAGGCTAAGTTCAGGCAGCTGTCAAATGAAAGCTGTTTCATCCTTCCTTTGTTTCAGCCCTTCCTTTCTGCCACTTCCCTATGCCAAAAGCAGTGTTCATTCAACTGCACGCAAGCCAAATGAGCAAACTGGATCATGCTCAAAAACTAGCATGCCTCAGAGCTAGTCTTCGGCCAGACAACTTTTTGACTCCAGTTACTGCAGAGTGACATGAGCAGTAATTCTAGCACAAAAGAGTGGCAGAAGTAAGCAGTTAGACCAGGCAGGAAGGCAGGTCACTACTTCCACAGCAGCAGTCTAATTTGAAGCTTAATCAAAGCAGCCATATAATCACAACCTACAAAACCACAACGTATGGGATCCTAACTCAGTTTCGCCTCTGAAACATAGCGAATTTGGTGCCTTGGAAGCACAGCACTGGAACCACTGGTTCCAGAGGAAGACAAAGTAAAGTGGTGCAACCTGACTTTCCTCACCCCTGGGCAGTGCTTCAGTAACTCCAGATAATGACACTACGAAGTGTTATCATCAGCCCAACCACAGGATGTTCTTGAATAGAAATTTCTTCAGCAACCTGCTTACAGTCTTTCAAAGACCATTAGGAAAAGATAAAGAAAATAGCAGTTTTTAAAAAGCAGGTTTACAGGTATTTTTTAGTACAAGATGAACATTTATTTAAAAAGCAGGTACTTCTGTAGTCTGAATTACCAAAGGCCTGTTGCAAAAATAAAAGTACAAAAGCTTCTTAAAGAAATGTTTATCTTTTATAATGGGCAATATAAACATATTAACTCTTTATATAAATTATATGCCACACATCAATTGATTAAATGATTTATTGAAATGCAGTCAGCCCTACAAAATAAAAGACTTCAAAACAACCTGTATTTTTAAGACAGGCAAGGTAACAAAATGCACGGGGGGAAAAAAGATAGATTTAAAGATACTTTCTTATTACCTTGTTTCCTATAGAACTTAATTTGACTCCTTACCAAAGCAGTTTAAATACAAACATTAAATTACTTAAAGCCTTATAATAGGCAATTTTTATTTTTTATGCAACACCATTTGATGCCTATGGTCTTCTCAGCTTTCCCAGCATTGAAAGCACAGGCCTGCTTCGGGGACATTACACAGTTGCAAACCACCACAGTGTATGTCAGCGCAAACAGGATATGCACAAGGTGCACCATCCTTTCAGGTGATGCATCCTACTCCTCTCTCCACAGTTTGTCCTCTTTGCTGACCTCCAGAAATGACAAGTGGGCTGCAAAAAGGGTTTCATCTCCAGGGAATAGGAATAGTTCGAGTAGGGATGAGGTGTAGGTAAACACATGGCACAGTTGGACAGCTTCCCTTAAAAGCAGGTACGAAAGCAGTAATGGACACTGGGAAACACTGAGCAAATCGAGATTAGATGGGCAAACAGGACTGCAACTGTTCTGAAGAGTTTAAAGTGCTTTTGGGTGCAACTGCTCTTACAATCCGAATCCATGCACCAGAGGCAAACTTTTCTCTTGGCATCAATAAACATCTTATGTCATGACTTCTTCAATATGGGAGAGTAAGCTACAGTCAGAGATACAAACACTGGCCTCTTCCCCCTCCCCCAGCAAGGCAGACAAAAGACTGTCTGAGAATGGGCCAAGCTCCTACCAAGTCTTCAAACAGAAGTACACATACCCCATACCCAAACCCGCTGATAAGAAAAAATACCCCAGTAACACAAACATCAACCTTAGTGCAAGCTTTCTCCTCAGAACCAGCTGCTAACAGGGCTTCCCCCAGGGCCTCTGCAGTCTTGCCTTCCCCTTACTTTTGGTTCAGAGGCACACTCCTGTCCCCATTCTGGTCCAAGTTAATTGCATTCATCTTTCAGCCTGATGTGGCAGTAACGATCCCGGGTGTTAGTGGAGAGTTTTATCAAGTGAGTCCGAGATTATTACAGCACCTGGTGTTTCCGCATGGCCTTAGAATTTGATGCTGTTATTAAACACTGTTAGAGGAAAATTTATAGAAATTTATACAACTAATTTTCAAAATATTAGGTGGGGAGGGAGAGGGCAAGGGCTCTGTTTTCACAGATTTACTGGCTATCCCAGCCAGTCCAAGAGAGCACAGACCAATCTATCCTGTGGGTTGTAGGAATAATTGTAATAAAAAAACCAAAACAACAAGAAAATACCACCCACCCCCCTGCATGCCTCAGACTGGGATCAAATTTAAGTCTACAACCCATTTCTCCCCTCATACAGAAGTTTATGGGAGATTATGTGATCAGTCAGTCAAACCTTGTCTTTTCAAGGAACAGACTTCAACTCAGGAGGTCTTAGAATATTTAATAAGGTTTGAGAGATGTAACTAAACACAGAGAAGCCCTGGGTACCATAAGTGGTAAAATGAACTTTTTGTCTCAGCATTTTCTAGTCTTAATCAGCATACTGCATGAGCAGATCATTAATATTTTAAAGGCAAATAAAGGATGTAATGAAATTTTAGAGACATCTGACCCACTAAAATATTTTTGAAAGCTAAGGCTCAAAATGACTGTATGTGTGTCAGTTAAGTGGGTCTCCTGCTAACTCAGGAAAGGTCAGAAGGGAAGCTAACTATCTGCTAAATGCTGTAATTCACATACTGTTTAAAAAACCCATTCCTGAGTAGAGAAATTATATATACTTTAGAAGCTAGCAAAACAGCCACCATTCAAAGATATAAGTAAGTGAACTATGAAGGTGAAGGCGAAGGAGATTTTATCACCTGCAAGGCTTCGAATGATCAGCGATTTTCATTCAAGCAGCTTTTGAATAATTTGGAACCCACAAAGATTATTCTGAGAAGTAGTACATCAAGTTTAATTCCACATAGCTAGATCCAAATGATGTAAAAACCCATTATGAAATGATGGAATAAGAAGTGTTTACATCACTTAATACAGTGGAAAGAAATAGGCAGCATAAAGAAAGAGGAAAGGGCAAAACCTGTTTACCCTTTACCTTCTACAAGTGCTACATAGATTACTTAATATGCAGTGTACCGTACCTTTAGGCCACACAATTTAATTGCCCAGTGGACAAATGTTAGGAGCTTAGTGTTCTGGGCTGCTGTAAAACTGCTTCCCCCAAATGATTTACTCAGAGAATGGGATATTTCTATTTCTTGAGATATACGACAAAATTTAGAATGAATTAGAGAATTCAAGAACGTAGTTTTGTCCAAGTTGATTGCTGAAGCATTTGTTACCAGCCCAAAGGTGCGCGTGGAGCTTTTGACACTAGAAAGCTGCTGACAGTCAGGCACTTCTACACCGCTCTGGGCTGGCTGCAACTCTAAAGGACACAGCATTGCTCTGAAAAGCTGCCATACTAGAACAAAAATGAAGCAATTTATAGAGTGCATGGATATGGAGCAAGACTCCACAGGCTTAAATACTGCAACTATTCAAATTTTCAGAACTCTAAAATAAAAAAGGATAGCCACTTGCTGTTCTGCAGGACATTAAGCAGCTCTAAAGCACGTCTCAAAAATTCACATCACATACTAGAGTTCTTATGTAATTTTCCTCCATTTATTTTTAAAGGAAAAATAAGGTAAACAAGTTCTGCCTTCTATAAACAGTACAAACACCATCACTGAGGTTTTACTTATTGAGCAAGGGAAAAGCTGGCTCATTTCTCCTTGCTACATAGGGCAGCCTGGGTCCAACTCTTCTACACATTAGTGTCCATTTACTGTGACACACTGTCAACATTTTACTGAGGAAATCTTGAGAAAGAAGAAAAAAAAAAAGGAATCACAACTACTTAACTGTTTCTAACCTGCCTCACCTAACCTTGAAGGGAGTTTACAGGACAAAGAAGAAATGCTCATCACAACTCAAGGGCTTTCTCCCTGATAGCTTTCAAAAGTCTACTGTAAGAAGACACTTAGAATTTCTCACTATTAAAAAAAGAAAGAATAGAACAAGAATTCTTTTCCATAGAATACAACAGATAAATGTTGTAGGGAAAACAGGTAATGAACTCACAAAAGTTAACTGAAGCCTAATCTTCCTACAAATTTTCTACAGTCAGCTGAGTGAGGGGTGGGCCCTCACAAAGGCAACACAGAACGGTAAGAATTAGGTTCCCTTCTCTGAATTGCCTCCTGGAAAGTACTCTCTCTCTACCTATTGATCCCCATAGTGATTCAAACCTTCATTCCAGCAAAATTTCTGTCAGAATTCTGCACTCACCACTGCCTAAATCTACCTGTTACATTACAATAAGGGGAGAAAGTTGAGAAAGACACCTTGCACATCAATATCAGTTTTGACAGACTTAGCATGAAGGAGGAAATAAGAAAAGCTCAGAGAATAATGGACTTAATTAAAACAAAAAACACACCAAGAAAACCTACATGCTATCTGGCCTCCACCACCTATCTTCCCTAACAGTGAAGCTCCCCGTCAGGTGTCTCTGCTAACTAGTTATTGCAATGCAACAGCAGGGGAAAAGTTGCTCTAAAGAGATTATACACTTTTTGGAGTTTCTAAAAGTCAGAACAACTATTTTAAAAGTTAACCCAGAAATGAGTACAATACTGAAAGAAACTGACTATATATAATGCCCACAAATAGTAGAATTCACATTGATGTGACCCACATTTGAAGAAAATACTCTTAATTATTTCTATGGACAGAAAATGTATACCAGGTTATAATTTCAGTGAACACCGATGTTTCCTGAGGATGAAGACTGTATCCTCTCCCTACAACAGGGTCAGTATAGAAAAGAAAGCAGACAGATTTAGCGAAACCCCATCAAGGGCATTCTTACCCTTTAATCCTTAAGGTTTGTTCTCTATTTAAGCCCTTCAAGGCCCAAGCCTATCACAGTCTCCACAATAAAATGAGGAAAAAACCTCACAGTGACTAGAGCAATAAAGGCAGATAACACTTATTCGAATAGAAAAGTCAAACCCTAAAATAAACTTTTACAAAAACTGTATGGCATTTGGCCCTCCCCCGCTTCCTTAGTATGCCACCTTCTCTCTAAATCACTTCCAGAAAGGCATATCTCCTATTTATTTGTCCAGCGTCCATCACAAAGGACCCCCAGTCCACCTGTAAAGGCCAGTACAATTAACAGAAACCAATTCCAGAACTGGCACTATGGAAGCAATGTAATATATCACATTCACCTCGGTCCTTTTCAAAAAGGAGCAT
The DNA here is from genome assembly GCF_965638725.1 of Aptenodytes patagonicus. NCBI lineage: Eukaryota > Metazoa > Chordata > Aves > Sphenisciformes > Spheniscidae > Aptenodytes > Aptenodytes patagonicus. Next base: position 29,042,911 of record NC_134955.1, on the reverse strand, counting down.
GAGGAATTGAACTGAGTGGTTCCACAATGCACTATGAGGGTGTAATGTGTAACCAGTGTGTTGGAAAATACCACCTAATGCTGACTACCCTCGTCAGTCTTGTTCTTGGCGTAGTACCATTAAATAAGATAATTTTTACTAATAATTTTTTTTAGCCCATAGCTGTACTGCATTCGGTAACTCATAGTGCAAAGAAGCACAATCTCAGGAAGTGACTTATTTTCAAATCAAGTAACAGGCAGCAGAGGACAAACAGCAAAGGCAAGTTTTTGCCTGTATTCTAAGCACTAGACACACTTTCTCTTTTGTCCCTTCCAAAACTCACAGTTTTCAGAAGAGCCAGGGACCAAACAACTCCAATAGGAACTAAAGAACCATATGGCTCTGAAAAGCAGACCCCTAGATTTGATTCCCCTTCTAACACTGATACACTTGGAATAAATCAAAATACTGTTTCTGTGACTGTGAGGTTGTTCCACTGAGTCATGCAGAACACAGCAGAATGGGCTATTTTAATCTGTTTTCACTTATAAAAAATCATTAGTAGATTTAATCCCTTTTCCCAGCCTCCAAATAAGACACCTTTAAGGGTGCTATACAAAACATCCTAAATCCAATCTGATGTTTCGCCTGTCTTTCCTCCAAGTATAAAAAGGAAAAAGGGACTAGTAGGTCTTGAAATAACTGCTGATGTGTGAGGTTATCCAGCAAGTCAAAACATGCAGGAGCACCTAATAACGAACTCTCGCCATCAGTAGGGGATTTTCAAGGAAATACTGTAGTTTAACTGCCCATTTTCTATCTACAGTGTTGATTTTCAAGCAGAGCAGGCTATTTTGGAGTTATGCCCTGGCTTATATGAAGATGAAAGATGTCTCCAACTAGGCTCAATTAAAAAAGTTCTCCAGATGCATTCAAATCTGGCTTAAATATAGCATGAACTCAAAAATTAAAAGTTGAGCCAGAAAATCAGTTCTAAAGGAAGGGTAGCAGGAAGAAGGTGTGGAAGGATTTTCTTCTTTTTAATGATATCATGAAATAGTCACTTGCATTTCCTAAATTAAGTTATTCCGGTGCTAATGTATATTAGATATGCAAAAATTAAGTTCACAAACCAACAGCGAGAAGTCTAGGTGGAGTTACATTAAGAGAAGAATGGGAAATCCAAGTTTAGATGCCAGTATGGATTTAATCATGATTTAAGCCTTACAAAAGGACTGAGAAAGCTTAGCAATATTTCAGTCATATGCAAATGATTATAACATTGGTTTTGCAAAAGAGTTTGGGGCAAAAGAGGCAGCAGGGAGAGATGCATGCACTCTGCCTATCTACAGTCATCTGTACAACATTCAAAACTTGTTTCAGCCAGTATATCTTGAGAATATGGAAGATGATAACTTAATGAGAAGTCGTTACATTCACATTTTCACACAATATTTGGACGCAAATTAAATAAATACCAAAGATTAAAATAGTAAGCTCATGCAGATCTGTCAAACAAACATTCACCTTCTAAACAGGCGCTGTTCACACTGATCAGAGGATTCGAAAGGGTCTGACAATTCACAGAGGCAGTTAACTTACTCCTACTTACGTCCAGATAGACCAGTATCTTTTTGACAGGAAAAATGAGTGACTACTTCAAACTAAGAAAGGAATCTACAAAGAGTCAATTATGGGAGGAGGTAGAGCTAAGTATCACTACAGGGTTTCATTATTAAAACCAAACTCTGGGAAGGTGCAGAATTGTTTTTCATATATTTTAAGACTGCTTTATCAACAGCTGGCATAAATGGATGCTTGCAGTTACATGGAAATTAGCGTATCTTTATCATTCATGCCATTTACTTAAAGATAGGTGTTTAGTAATACGTACCGTTCTGGATAAACAATTGGAACTGAAATTAAGCATCACCCACCTCAATTTATTAGTTACTACACATTCATATGGCATATTTGCACACTTCCTCCATTTCTGATAGAATAACTGCCATTTTAATATGCCCTTGATGGATCTTGGGGAAAGGAGGGATTAGAAACTCCAGACAAAAGTGGCAGGAGTGAGAAGTGAGTGACTTCATTATTTATTTCCAGATTTTGAGCCCTAAAGTTCTCATGGTATTCATTAGGTGTATCTACAACATACAGGCATATCTTGCCTACCTTCTTATGCAGAAGCATTTCAAAGTGCTCTTTCCTACCGGTTAACTGCACCCAGTTTCCCTCCTGCTCTCTAGCTTTCTTGTGCTTACTTTCCTCTCACCAAAACACAGCCTTTCATCTTTACAGAATATGATGGAACATGTTTCGGGTACAATTTTCTGATAATGTGTTCGAAAAGCCTCCATAAAAATTCACCTTTACTATGGATGACAAGCATTCAAGAAGAACAGTCTCACAGGATGTATTTATGCATGTTACCAATCTTTTCATTACTCAGTTATGGTACCTGTAATAAATATAGCAACATTAATGCTTAAACCTATTCCTTACAGTTTCTGAAGACTTAAATAACAAGTTTCCTTTGTCAGTCTAAACCACATGTTTACATTTATTCAACTATACAAAACCATGGTTAAATTACACTACCATTCTTAAAATCCCCCCCTAAATCCTCTTCCCCATTACTTGCTATTTATTGGCAAGGTTAAAAGGAGTCTCACCCCGAACATACAGGATTTAGAATAACCTCAACTACCTCAGTTTGCTGTAAACTTTAAATACAAGCAAAATAATAATAGAGATAAGCTCGCTTTTATAGTGTGCATTTTTTCTGATGACATTCTACAGTTTCAACTATTCTTCACAGTAAAGTATATTAAACGTTTTCCCCCACGAAAAAACCACAAGTATCCCTATGCTAACAACTATTTTTGAGTACTTTTTCCTGTAAGTGTATACAGTACTTCAGAAATCAAAGTAACAAAGGGATCCACTTTATTCTTTCCATGTCAAGAGCAAATGCATTAGAATACAAGTCTAGTTTTCACAAGACTGTTTTCTTGAAGATTCAATGAATTTCACTGCAACTACAGTAAGAGACATTTTCATTTTATTTTCAAATATAGGGGAAAGAGACACGCTATTTCTTTAGTATATGCTTATCACCATCACCTTTTACCATAAGGTCAAAAGACTATTCCTGTAAGCTTTCTTCCACATTTAAGACAGAATGTTGCTCCAACTTTTCCAAGAAATTGTGATAGGGACAGATGTAGAAATTCCTCTGTATTTGACATGATATTGCTAAAAAGCATTTGTTTGCTGCCCACTCCTTTCTTTACATTTCTTTAGTCAAATAAACATGACCTCTTCCTTGTCACTGGAAAAAAGTACTGCTATGATACATACTCGATGATGATATATCTGCATGATCATATTATATTTTTTAATTAACTATGGAGGAAAAGAAGCAGAAAAAAAGGTGTTACTTCAAGATTACATCCCTCCTGCTCCTTTATGTTAGCCCTGCTCTACCTCAGTCTTTCACTAGTGTCACTGGTAACAATCTCCACCCCACCTCCCCAAAGTAAAAAAAAGTACACACTGGTAAACTTCCTCATGGAAAGAAAAAAAAAAAAAAATCAAGAATACATTCTTCATGTTTTTTATTGTAAGGACTATATTCAACACAAACAAAAGCTGAGTAGTGATAGGTAATTGTGGGTGAAAGTCTACAAAACAGAATGCCAAAGGAAGACACTATCATAGAATATACAGTGAACGAAAGAGTGCTAAGACTATTGCTTCTTACAAAGATGTAAAAACGTAATAAAAACCAGTGCTACACAGCAACAGAATTCATTCATATTTACAACCCAAGCTTAGATTTGGCAATTAAAACTATTTTGCAAAAAGTTACTCTTGACTTCTCTTTACTGAAGAGAGGGATGGAGGAAGAAAGAGCAAACCAGTTTTTAAACCAATGCATTCAGGGTTTCCAAACTGCAGCACTCACATTTATAGCTGAGGAACAAGACTGTTAAACTGAATTCACCTTATTGCCCCCAGGTTAGAAAAATAAGGTAACCACAGTTTAGAACTCCATGGTAATAACTTAAAGAGACTAGCAGAAGAAAATAATCATCTGAAGGATTCATGTTTACTGCCCTTTAAATGCAAATTATCTTCAAATAAGTTTTTCTCTTTTTGAAGTTTTTCTTCCATATGATAACGCAATCAGCATACGTTGCTCCATCATCTCTCAGGTGAAACAAATCAAAGCATTTATTTTCACCTCTCACATTTTCAAGAAACATATGAACATATGACGTACCTTATGCTGTAACAGTTTAACCCTGCATCAGCTAACAAATTTCCTTAGGTTTAAGCCTACACGCTGCACAGCCTACTTGCTTTCTTTTCGTACTTTGTCAGATCTCTTCAATTTCACAAACTTCTGAACAGAGTTGTTATTAATTCTCAGCAAGAAACCTAAGCCACTATGAATCACTGCAGTGACTGGCAGCAAGTGTCAGCACTACTCTCACAATGCTTCAGAAATGGAGAGAAGTCCTAAAGCAACTAAAAGCTTTTAGCTAACCTACCACTGACTTGGTTCTTGCACGAGTCTTCATGCAACTTCATTAAATAAGAGAGCAAAGAAAAAGGGTACATTAGGCTGACATAATATTTCAGAAGCCAGAAATATTTCAGTATTCTGCCTCTCTAACACCAGGGTCTCAGCTCCGAGTAGGGACACCACACAGGCTGGAACTTTAGTTCTTCACATTTCATTAAAAGCTTATCAAACAGTAACAATTATGCCTCCTGTAACTGTCCACAGTGGAGTTAGGCCCTCAGAGTTTATTCATCGGACATCAGACATCGAGACTACTTACTTGGCTCTAAACAAGAGTACAGATAACACGTTGCACTCCTCCTTAAAGAAATGCACTGCACAATGTAAAGCATTTATTTACTATGCAAAACTGCACGTTTCTCCATGCTGTGTGAAAATTAAATTGTTGGATAATATTCTCCCCATAAAACAATTATAATAATTATTTTTCCTAAAGAGAAATGAAAGTGAGAACAGAAAAAAGGGCTTTTTTGTAGTCTCTAAAATGCTGCTTAACTCTGCATTGCTAAGCCACAGATGTCTATACAACAGATTTCTACAAATAAGAGGGAGTGAGCATTTCTCTGCATTGGGAAGTTGTGGGTTTTTTCCTAGAACTCACATTTGCCATGACCGTTGCATTTTAGCAGCCATACTACTTTAACAACACTATCATCTGGGACACTGGCAGCTCTGTGGTAGATATAACAAGATATTTAAGCTTCAACAATCACAGAGAAGTTCACTGTTCTACTGATAATCAAAACCATAAAAATACAAAGAAGGAAACTGGACTGTGACTTCATATTGACTGTATTCGCTGTGTGGTGGAAGCGAAGACAGAAACTTATTTTTCAAAGTCTTTTGGAAACTTAGCCCATGTTCATCCCATGAACAAGTGTGCTTTAGTACTTTGAGCTGTAATTTTCAGCAGAAAAAAATACAGTTGCATTTCTGGTGATGGGTAATTTAAAATACATGTTAGTATAGACCACTGTAACATAATTTTAAGAGTTATGAATCCAAATTTAAAAGTTACAGTAAGATATACTTACTTCTTTCTTACCTTCCACTCACTATCTCACTGCCTGTCCCTGCTGATCATGTGAACTGGTAGTCAATATGACTTACTTCGTGGCATCAAGGCAAGCTAATTTTGAAATTACGATGGGCCTCCAGAGCTTACCAGAGAATTCTGAAGCTGCTTGCTGTGAGACATAGCCACATGCAGAGGCTCATGCTGGTTTCAGAGAGTAAATCATCTTCAGGAGATGCATGCCATCACATCAGCAAAACCTCAGGTTTTGTTGAATTAGTATTCTCATTAAAAAATCATTTTCTTTATTATCCTTACATGTTCCTTCCTAGACTCACTGTTCCACTACTAAAACATACTATAATTTTTTAGTAAATAGAATTTCTAGATAAATGTTAATCACTGTCTGCCCATTTCCTTAGGAAAGGTAATTCTCAAAACAGAACACATGCAGATGATACCTGCATTCATCTGTTATCTAGATGTGACACTGATCTGTAACTATATTCTAATTTTTAATACCCTGTATTGGGTATGGGAACTATGTTCCAAAGTGTTTCCCCTCTTCAAAGGTGTTATCTATTCACCTAATTTGGTTCCATTATTGACACAATAGCAGTGCAATTAAGGGACTGCTTAAGTCAATTTAGTTTTGGGGGGGGGGGGGTTATGTATGAGGGTTTTTTGTGTGTGTTACTGTTTTGTTTTTCTAAAAACATAAGCGAGAACCAGTTTTGTAGATCTCTCAGTGTTACTTATTCTTCTTCTCTTTACCCACAAGATGCACCTTTAAGTTCCACAATCTATTAAGCATTCAGTTGTAATTATTACTCATACTTTAGACCTGTCAAAGAGAATTCCTACCAAATGGCAAACGTAAGACAACTGTGGTGTAATTTATCATGGTAAAAACACACAACTAATTTCCAAATTGTCTATTAGGTATCCATAACTGACATGAATTTAGTTGGTCTAGACATAAAGAAAAATTACAGCATACTCATCCAGACATACAGTGTGGACCAACTAAGACAAAATCTAAAGATTTGCCTAAACCAGAATGTTCTGGTTTAGAATAAGTTTCAAGATAATAATAATAAAGGATGTGACAAAATTCATTCATTTTCCCAGCTCCCTTAATATAAAACATTTCAACACAAGAAAAATTGCTATAGCTTCCACTGATTGCACTAGTTGCTCGTTTGATAGACTCGCAATAACTCATCCTGCCTTTTGTTGAGAAATCAAATAAAAATCCAAAATGTCTCGTTGCCCACACTTATTTTTGCACTTAAAAATTTAGCAGCTCTCTTGGAAGCTGGGAAAAGGAGACATCTTTAGAACAGGGTGTTAAAAAATATATCTCTGTTTCCCTACCTGTTTCTCACTCAGAGCTGTGATTTTGGCTTGAAGTTCATGAAGCTGTTTCTTCAAATCAGCGTTCTGATTAGAAAGAAAAAATATCTGTGAGAAAGATATTCCATTTGTTAACATAGAGTAGTAGCAGGAAGGTGGGTTTTTTTGTTTTGTTTTTTTGCATAGTGTACTACAAATACAGCACCTCTGGATGTACAGCCAATAAAATTCAAGAGGCTCAACAAAGCCTTACTTAAGTCACTGAGTGCAACAATAATCAGAGGACCTTTCTAGCACTCGGAGAGACAACCCAGTTTGGAATGAAGATTTCATTGAAACATCCATTAGTGCTTGCTGCATTATAAAGCACATTTGTACATTTCATCAAGCTTACAAATTAAACGAGAAATGTTAATATGTAATACAATAGTATCATATTGTATATGATGTATGCTATGGTATGTTACCTAAAGCATTCTCACCTATGTTACTTATGCAAAGACATTATCATACCTTTGACTGTGTAGAGCATCAGCAAACATATCTATTAAAACTTAATTGACACACATGTCAAATGAAGGCAAACATATTTAAGTTTTCATTTCCATGTATGTTTATGCCTTAGACTGTATTTAAGAGAATTACATTTGCCTTAGCGCATCATTCATATCAGCACTTCGCTTACAATAGCACTTTCTTAAGTTTAAGATTTGAAAGCTGTAAGCATCACTATAAAGATGCAGTCAGAAAACAAGTTTTACCAGGACTATTTCTTTCCTACTAAAAATAAAATTTAAAAATCTGTCCTCAGTTTAAAGCCTGTGAAGCTCTGAAGAAACATGACAAGGAAGCAAGTTTGCCTATATTTTTCTCTTTTTCCACTTTTTTTATTCTCATTGATGTTGTAAACTCTTTACACTAGATTACGCAGGTTTGCTGTGCTACACAGAAATATTAAAACATAGGACTAATATCATTACAGGAACTTCATGCTCAGGAGAGCTTCCCTATTTTTATATTCCTCCATACAATTTTGAAATGCATTACAGTCTCAGCTTGTAGATAGTCTTCTCCAATATATACACAATTCTAGCAAAACCAGATATTGACCAGTCATCCTCCCTTCTTCTAGATTCCACTTAATAATCTGGGATAAAAATGCATTAAGAGCATTGGAAGCAGAGACCAGATTTACTCTTCCTGGCTCCAGGAACTTTGCACAGCTGCTTGCAGCATGACCTGGCTTTCAGCAGATATGAACTGAAAGCGAACTGTTCTGCAGGCTAATCATTAGCAGACTTGCCCAGCAAGAGTCACAGACCTTACTCAAATCCCATCAAAATAAGGAAGTTCTAGAAAGCAGATTTTCCAATACCACCCTACTCCCTGCTCATCCCTCCCTGTCAGGGGTCTAACTACTTGACTGTTACAAAAATCTGTCTTCCCACTCCACTGAGCTCAGAAAAATATATGCTCAGAAAATTACAGGGCATTTAGTATTGCATGGGGATGGAAGCACTTCATAGCAAGCCTCAAGTGAGCTGCCTTTATCCTTCTACTCAACATTTCAGGCTAGTTAGAGAACGCCACGGAACTCCCCATTCAGCACACTGGAGTGCTTAATTGCTGTATAAGATAACCCAGTCTCCTTCCACAGTCACTGGAAAAGGGATGACTTCTGCTGTCTATGCAAGGAGTCTAGTTATCCAACTTCAGTAGCTCTGAAACATCCCAAGGCCAAGTGCCCACTCTCCAGGCACCACAGTGCTGAAGTTGGATACCTAAGACAGGCAAACTGAACACAGTATTAAGCTACATTTGGACAAAATATCCCATCTCTTCTTGTACAACTCTGAACCTTCTGATACTCAAAAAAGAAAAAAGCTAATTCTAGTAATGGCAGATTTTATAAAGAGCAGCTTCCAATAGAATCAGAAACATACTGCATGTTTGAACTGCACCATAGCCTGCAAGAGTTGCTTGATTTAAACTATTAAGAATGTGAGGCAAAAGGGTCCATAAAGTCAAAAGTTTTGGTTTAAACCATCCAACAATCATTGTTTAAAGACTTGCCATAATAGTTTTCTTCTAAACAGTGTGTTAGCAAGGAAAAACATGATCAAGAATATCTAAAATTAATTCTCTAGCTTCATGCACTGTTATTTCATGCATTTTTAAAGGTAAATAATACAATATAAAAATAAATAGTTACCTGCGGATCTTGCTTCATTTGGGCAACCAATTTCTAGAAAGAAAAAAGATGCAACAATACAATGAAGATTTCATTACAGATCTTGTTGAACAGTTTAAAATTCACCATTTTTGAAGAACCTTCGTAAAAGCAAAATATTCAGTTTACAGCATTTCAATAGCAAGGCCTAGAATCCACTATTATATAATTTCCAAACCCATTCTTACTAATATAGTAAAACAACCGCACTAAGCCACCACTTTTGTTTCTCCTCCTAAACAGCTCTTGAACAAGTGATGCCTTTTAAGGACAATTTAAGCCAGCTGGGTAAGATAATCTAATAGCTGTGTCTCCTCTAGAACTGCTGCCTTTGCTTGCAGTCACAAGAAACACAAGTCACAGATAACCACTGCAGGCACAAAAGCAGTTTGTATATTCAAGAGCAGAACATTTCAAGTACTAAGGGTCCGCCTGTGTGTTGGCTTGGCTGGTACCACATGGAAGACCCATGTTCAGAAGTATCTTTGCCACTTTTCTCCCTCAGAGAGAGATTGAGATCATTGTAGAAGAGATGCCCTCCACATCCAAAGGAAAGCAGACAGATGGTTACCATTCACTATTCTTCCTCCTTCACTTCCTTCAGGCAGCTGCAGGAGAATGCTGTCTATTGCTAAGCAAGGAAAAAGTTACCAGGCTGTCACCAAAGAAAACCAGAGCCCAGAATGAAGAGGCAATGTAAACCAAAAACTTCCAATTTCTTTTTTGGTTACAGCAATGTGATGAATAAACATGGCTATGTCCCTTCCACACATGCAAGGAACAATGTAAAATCTGTACTTTCTTCCCCATTTGCTCATCAGAATCAGGAAAAGGAGTGAGAAACAGATGTACAAAGCAAGCAAGAAAAATGTATGTTTCATTTCACCTGCATTGATACCACTTGGAGAATTCAGACTTTGTCAACTAATTCTCTTTAAAAATTTGTTTCATTTCACATCCTAAAAATGGTATTAATAAAAAAAAGCATAACACAAAGATAATTCTGTGTCAGACCACAGGTTTACCTGCTGCATTTTCTTTCTAGTACTAGCCAATAGCAAACAGAGGCATCAGCATGATGTCTATGCTGGTCAAGCAGAGGGTGTTATCTCCCCTCTTTCAGAAATTTGCATCTCTGATGTCTTCAAAGATTATGTCTTAGATTTAATAGCTAGTAACACACTTTTCTTCCATTAATCTGCCTTAATTACTTTTTGAACTCAGGATCTTGAGTGTTTTCCTGTGACAATAAGTTCCAAAGTTAAACTACAGGACTCTTATGTGAAAGGACCTCATTTTTCTTTTGAATCTACCTCCTGATAGTGCAAGCATGAGGGGCAAATAAGATTATGGAAAAACAGTCTTGACTTGAGTCAAGAGGAGTTGGAAGTTGGACTTCATGATCCTTATGGGTCCCTTCCAACTCGAGATATGCTACGATTCTATGACTGTTTCTCTATTCACCTTCTTCCTACATTTTTTCCACACCACACATTCCCCCATCAGTCACCGCTTCTTCACATTGAAAGTCTCCTTATGCACGAATCATTCCATTGCTTTGTTCACTCTTAGCACTCTTCCCTGTACTTCTCTAGTTCGTCTCTATTATCTGGAGACAAAGTTTAAAACTGCATGCAACACTCAAGTACTCTGTACTGCAAGAACTCCTTCCACAGTGCTAATAGCGAATTCACAGCCTGCTATTGCAGATGTAAAAGCAGGACTGTTCTTCCAAAGTGCATCACTTGGCATTTATCTACACTGAATATTATTGTTTCGTCATGCCGCCATTCAATGTCACGGGAGCTGAGGTGCTATGTCAACCTTTTGCTTACATGCTTAGCTTATTTTTCCTTGGTGCTTTCTACCACATCAGAGTTTGACAAGCAACATATCTGTTAGTTCCTATACAAGTGCTTGTACAGACTCAGTCATAAGACAATACAGTCAGTGACTGTAAACTGTTCATGAAGTATTGCTAAATTTATGGATCACACAATACTGCATCATCCAATCATAAGAAAAAAAAAACCCACAACTGTTTTTTTGCACTGACCCCAAATGCAAGCTAGATTTAAGATCTTTTAAAACCTACCAATCTTTTTGCTACCAAATAAGAGAAGGAAGAGGATGTTTGAGGTTCTTTCCACATATCAGCTCGAGGAGTCATCCATGAAGCCCAACCCTTCTGTGAGAATAGCTAAATATAGCTCCTTTAACACCTCTTGTGATCAAAACTATGACAAGCAGACTGTTTCAAAATAACCTTAATTAAGTCAACACAGTAGCAGAATGAACTACTTAGATTTGATGCATCTCTTCTCAGGACAAGCAATATAGTTTTGACATGGAAGATACCTGAATATTCAAGTTGTACTCTGATATAGCAAGTGACCTGCTCAGACTTCATTTATGGAGGATTCTTCGATCATCAAAATGAAACAAAAGAAGTAGCTTTTTCTAAACAACTAAAACACCTCCTCTGGGTCCTTACTGGTAGTTTAAGATACACTTTGCCAAAGCAGTAGCAAAGCTTCAGAGAGAGTTCTGGAGGTGAACTGGAATAGGCAGGAAACAAGGAGCTGTTCTTCAAACAAAAATACAGTCATACTGACCATCATGTTCTACAGCTATGTAAGCAGTCACAGGTAACACGCAGCATCAGGAAGCTGGGAGGCTTTGCTCACAGTGCAGAGCTGAACTCTGTACGCTCATCAAACACCTGTCCACCACTTACAAGGGGACGAAAAACTATGACTGTATGAGTGTTAGCAAGCTTTTTTAGAGAGTCCTCAGAAAAAGAAATATTAGATAAGTAAAAAGATGACAAGTGAGACAATTCTCCACAAATTCCAAGCACTGCCAAGAGAAGGGATATATTGTATCTCTTTAAGTTACAAAATTCAAAAGATATACCATACAGTTCAAGCATTTCACTTAAGATTTCTTTTTTTTGTGCCAAAACCAGTTTCATTTCTATCAGTGGCCATTTGACGAGCACAGCAGTAACCACTCAGGCACAGTTCAAGAAAAGTTTACTGAAGGACCCAACATGTTGCCGCAAGCGTTATTTCCTATTGTAAACATTTAGTCTTGTTCTTAGCCTTAATTATGGGAACATACAGTATCTTGAAGAAAAAGACAACCTTCTGATATAATGGCTTGTCTAGTGTCACCAACTAAAACCAAATTTAATTAAAGTTGATTTCAGTGCAGAGCTCACTTTTAATGAGGATCGGGCAAAGCTAAGGCAAACAGGGTCAAAAAGCCTTGAAGTTGTTAAAAAAAAGTTTTTTTGGACATTTTCCAGTCTTCATCCCTGTTCATCATCATCATTATGAACGGATGCTAAAGATTATTCAAAATTCGCAGTCTTAAAATTTTTGGTTAGCTTAGGCATAAAGGGGAATGAAGACACACACAAGAGGTAAATGCTGTTATACAAACACAAGTATGACTAGCATTCTGATCACCATACAGCAGACAATACTTGAAAAAAAATACTTACTGGCTTTAAACATTTTATGCCTGCAGCAAAATGCCATGGGTGATTTCTGAATTTCCTTACCCCCATAACAAAACTTCATTGAAGTTTTGAATGCAAGGGCCTTGGAGTTTCTGAGGAGATCAAAATACTTGTCTGTAGTTCTGGAAATTCACCTTTAGCTTTTTAAAGTTTTTCTCCCTAGCTGAAAGTTGTATTTTGTTAAAGCAGACATAGCTTCATTTTACTAATCCACCCATTCAAGTTCTTGCACTACGCTCATCATTGCAGCAGCTACTGAACAAGTCTTCTAGAACACTTGTTTAGACAAGTCACCAGGTAATTTGGAAACATTTTCCAAATTTTATGTGATGGGTTACACTGATCAGTGTAACCTATCATATATTTCTTTTATCCACTGTAACAGTTGTGAGTTTCAGATATCCAACAAATACTTGGAGAACTGTCTTTAGAAAAGGTCTCATCAATAAATTTAACATTTCAAGTTGGCAGCTACTCTACGTTTATGGCTGTAACCATTTTGTTCCAAGAATTAACATGCATATGTCCTCTTACATTTGCTAAATTAGGTTTTATTATTTTTAATATTTCTCATTTGTATTGTAATGGAATGGCAAACTGCAACTCTACTGCCATATAGTATTGGACAGGCTACCAGTAAAAGACCCAACAAGTAAAATTTTCTGAGCCCAAGCACTACAACGTTTTGGTTAGCAAAACTGTAAAATTACAATTTTAGAAGGCACTAAAGTAGAAGACACTCCAGAAGAGAAGCACCAGGTGAGACTACACAGCACTACGCACATTTCGCTTGAAAGTTCCTCCACCATATTCTTCCATTGCCACCTGAATACTGAAGTTGGCTTCAGGACATTAGAAAAACCTTCCAGACGGAAGTTGCTGAACACAAGAGTTTTCAGAATGTTTTTCACTGCTACAAAATATGTATAAAAAAAAAATCCCCACCCACAGCCCGAAATGTAGAATTTTCACATTTGCTAAAAAACAACAGGTGGTGGGGTCAAAATGCAGAGCATAAAATTCTAAAGTAGCTTCAAGCTTATAAAACAATTATTACTACAGTTGTAGTGCTATTACTTAATGCTACGATTAGTATTACTACTATCAGCAATACTAATGCTGCTATTACTTGAAATTATAAAGCAAGAAAGAATACAAATTACCTGGTGAACCTGAATTTCCACTTTCAGAGCCTCCTGTAGAGTCTGCAGCTCCATTCTCTACCTTCTCCACTTTCTCTAGAAGCGTCTTTGCTGATTCCAGTGCCTTTAGTTTCTGGTTTCCTCTTTAACACCAGTGCTATAGAAAAATAAAGGTTTTGTTTTGATTAGTGAAGAAGAGAAGTCAATTTGAAAAAAGGAGATTATAACAGAGCAGGAATTCAGTAGTGAACTATATTCAGCTGCAGCTTTCTAGCCTAAACACAAACAATCTTTCGAACACAAGAAATCTACAGGCTGTACAAAATGCCTGTCTTGGAGCCATTTAGCCAAATTTGTTACTTCCCACATATCCCAAAGTTGACATACCTGTCCCTTATCTTCATTTGCAGGCAGCTATTTCCTACCAATATCCTATTGCAGCTGCATATTAGAAAATTTAACTACCGAGAACATTTTAAAAATCTGTGTAGATGAAAAAAATATTCTAGAGACTAAAATTCTGCAACCCAAACAGCAATAAATTGTTAAACAGAACCTACTGCATTAACATACTTCCATGACACTAGAGCTGTTCTTAGATGGGATAGTCTGCATGCAATTTGACAGAACAACATTAATACATTAATAACACACTGCCTAAAGTTTGTGCCGAGTTAGTAATTTCAGTTGAAACCTATTTTGAAGGAACTCAAGATTGATATAAAGCAGGACAAGACTTTTTCAAAACCATTAATTTTAAAATCCTTTTAATCTTGGAATTCTACTTGTAGAACATGAGTATGAGTTTACCATCTTCACTTGTACTACAAACAAATGAATCCCCCCAACCTCTGACATAGAAAAGCATTATCAGCCATACTTCTAAAAGCCTTGAAAGTTGGACAATAGATTTTTGTTCAGAAATACATTAAAAGTATCAGCTTCTGAAACAGTATTAAGATTCCTGTCTCTAACCCATATGCTCAAATCACAATAGAACCTGTGTAAAAACATCTATAAAGACATGCACATAAAAGCCATCGGAAAACATTATGTAGCAACCTTTCCAGTCACTTTTCCATCCAGACACCACACATTAAAGAGTTGCTGAAGTGTTAAAATAGTTCCAATTTTTTTATTTTCTTGAAAATTGCTCACAATTATTGCACAGGTATTGTAGCCAACTCAGAGGCCTTCATAATGGGACTTCATTGTTTTCAAAAGGATATTGGCACTTTAGATTAGACATGTAGGCTGTAAAAAGAGAATAATTCCCGTAAGTTAGAGAATTTTATTTTAACATTGTCTCACTACAGGAAACTGAAGTGCTGGACAAGTTTGTGAACTCCTGAAAATAAAAAGTTGGGGGTGGGGTGTTTTATTTAAATTGTTTCTCTTTCCAAACAGAAATATGTTACAAAAAAAGAAGACTATAAAAGGGTTTTAAAAAGACTTGGCAGTGCTAGGTTAACAGTTGGACTTGATGATCTTAAAGGTCTTTTCCAACCTAAACGATTCTATGATTCTATTTAAACTCATTCTTTGTCAGTGCTGTCTGCTGTTAGCTTAAAGTTACTTATTTAAATAACAAAGGCCTGACCAGACTTTCTAGTCAACACATTAAATGACCTTCTGCAAGGGCCTCTCTCACATGTGACAGACAAGCAAAAACAGCTGCCTTTGCAGCACTACTCTCTATAAAATTGTAATTTGTATCAAGGGATACATGGAAACTACATATAGTTCCCTGTTCTATTACCACAAACAGTAATGAGAAAACAGAATCCCGGCTTATTACTTCCACTCACTGACAAGAACAACTATAGTCTGCACTAAGTCCCTTCCATTGAAGTTTCAAAGGAAACCATGTTTCAGAAAGCCATGTGGGAGACTGGCTAATGAAAACTGGAACCCACTGCAGCAGCAAAAAGTCTTTCATAAGCCTTGGAAATTCAATTTTGGGGTAAAGATACAGGCAGATATGGCCATAGTTTCTTTCTCAGTGTGTCTTCAATGAATGAGAAGGCAGTCATGATGAATAGCTAGTATCACTCTATAACTACATATTAACTTTACAGTGCAAAACAGCAGAAGAGACAGTTATCTCAACTGAGAATGTAAACAATATCCATAATTTTAGTACATGTGACTGTAAAACCCAGTACTAGTTCACGGGAAAAATGACACAGTACTTCTGTAAAAAAACATATAAAGATTGAGCAACTACTATTAATGCACAACTTCATCTGACACATAGAAATTGTAGTATCAGTGGTTCATAAAAACTAATCAAACCTAATTTCAGATGCCTTGAACAGCTAGAAAGATTTTTCAAAATTAATTTTTAAGAGGTTTAAGAAAAAAGTGATAGTGCTTTGCAGAAGCAAGTGGTTGCTCAGCCTAGCCACGTTTACAGGGGTGTAGACATGATCACTCTTGTATTGACAAACATATATTGTGACAAGTAAAAAAACCAAAACAATTCTAGTAACATACCAATCATTCAGTTCCATCTCAAAATATTTGTTACAATTTCAGATTTTTCTTTCATTGTAGTTTAAAGAGTTTGCAGATTTTAAGATTCCTTAAAATTTATTCCTTCAATATACATAAATTTGAAATAGGTGCCATACTATAACATCCTGAAGAATTAATTTCAATTCATAAGACCGAAGCTTCCAAGAAAAGGCAAGAGATTAACAAACTTTTGACCTTTTTTCCTTTTTCTTTTTTGGTAGGTTTTCTAACTCTTGACTCCTTCTTCCTACTTCCCCTCCTCCAGCATTCCCATTATAGCCTCAGAGCAACTCACTTTGCAGTATCATTTACCTCCAGTTACCTTCTGCCAGCAAAGTTACACTGAAGCACATTTTAAACATAGGAAACAACCTCCTCTTCAAAAACTAAGTGTCTGATATGTAAGGAAAGAGAAACTAACGCTGCTTCATCAGCGAAGGCCACACAGTGAAGAATGATCTTTTGCAATCACCTCTGCCAGCTGCTCTATTTGTCAGGTAGCAGCATCAGTGCTCTCCTTAGTAAAAAAAGAACCAGGATAAGCAATTACAAGAACTTCGTTACCATGTATTTGGCATGGCATCCCAGCTGAGGCATGCATCAACTCCATTTTAAAGACAAGGAAACAGGCAAAGGACAGTGAAGAATTTATTACGAGGTTCTGAAGTGTTCTAAGCATCCAAATCATTGGTGGGGTGGGAGAACACATTAAATAAGATGTTCATTTAAAAATTTGGTCAAGTTGCTGATTTCTGAATATGAAATACATACAGTTGTTTTTCAGTTGTACCCCTCTAGAACTGAAACACTCTAGAACATGCACTTGTAGCTTCCCTTCCCAAGCAGGAATAACTATCCAAAGTTATCCCTGTCCAAAATTCCCCTGAAGTACCTTAAACACTTATCCAATGTTAATTTTAAAAAAAAAAGTGATCATTCCTTACATCCAACAAACCCTAGACTGTATTTTTCTGTTTTATGGAGAATAATGCCTAGAAATACCTATGAGGGCAGCTGGTTAAGTATTGCTAGTATTTCCTTTGAGAGCAGATACATAACTACATAAGCAAGCGGTCACACACATTTTGTGAGTGCAAAAATCAGTATTTTTGGACTTTTATTCTTTTAGACTGAACTTCACGGGAAGATTTAAAAACTTAAGTCCAGTGGCATTATAAACTACCTAGAATACCACATCCGAAGATGTATAAAACCATCCCTGGATTAATCATAAAACATACTGCATTTTCCACTTTACTCTTACGACAGCAGAATTATTTTAATTAAAAAGCTTGTAGATGATTGAAATTGCATGGATAGGTTGGTCTGCAAACATCCTTCATCCCATTAGTTTTTAAAGGAAAACATGCAAATGCCTTGTTCAATGCTAGAATCAGTGATTTCCAAAAGGAAAGCAGAGGACTGTGGAGTACATGCATCTCTTGTACATCCAGACATACTTCCAAGCCTCAGCCAGAAAGAGCGCTGAGAGCAAGAGGTAGATTTGCCATTCCTTGGATTGATTTCAACTATTGGAGGCAGCAGTCCTCCATTCAATTTCTTGCTGGCATACATTTGTTATAAATAATCCATTATTTCTTATGTGGTTGCTTCAAGACTTAAAATTTCATACTCAGATAAGTACCCCAATGCACCGCAGTTAAGGTAGTAGATGTTTATATACTATATAAATATTCAGAGACTGAATGAGACCTTAAACTCTACAATAATCACGTAAGTGCATTAGCACTTCTCTATTATTATCTCAATTAAATACAATCCACATCAGAACCTCTAAAATATCACAAAGCTATTTAAACTATGGCTATTTTGGAAACTACACTAGAAATACAGCTGACAAGGGAGGTATGTGTGTTTGTGTATGTGTGTGTATATATATATAAAAACACCAAAGGTAGGACCCATAAAAAGACATGAATGCCTTCTGTGTGTATAGAAGGACTCTGAATAACTTAGAATTTTAGACAGAAGTCTTTCTGCACCAAAAATCCCTTCAAATAAATTTGTTTTTCACATTACACAGAAAAAAGAATTTAACATTATTATTTTTGAGTAGATGAATTTAAATGTCCACTGTACTTACAGACCCTTGGGCCCAAGTCTCAGCCCTACGGTGATTTTATTTATAGGACTGGGGCTTCCATCAGTAACATTTACTTTTTAAGATTTAATTTCTGAATATAAGAATAGATAGGATTTCAGTAAACATCAAACTTTTCCAGGAATGGATGCCAGCTCTTCATATCATCTATTCTTAGGTAAACCATCTTAGCCCTGGGAAAAAGTACTTACCGGTTCTGAGAAAGTTATTCCCTTCAGCTCTCTACCCCCTCCTACAAAAGAAAAACAACAAAGGATAGTTACAAACATCTCAACTACAGTTTGAAACAGAAAAAGAAAATTCAAAGATTTGGAAAGTTGGGGGGGGGTGGGGGGGAGTTGTTTGGGTTTTGGGCAGGGGTTTTTTGTTTGTTTTTTTCAGGTTTTGGGCATTTGGGTTTTGGCTTTTTTTTTTTTTTTAAATGCTGATGCTAACTATAAAATACCACTTGGAAAGAAAATCTGTTTGACATGGCAGGGAAAGCCAAGGAGACCTACAGTTCTAATCTGGATTAAAATACAAACTATTACTGTCACTAGAGGAAGAAGAGATTACAGGTACAAGCTTTTGTAGTTCTGTGCAAGGCCTGTGTCCTCCTCCCCTGGGGGAAATACCTCCTCTCCGCCATGTTTATTAACATCTAAATCACAAGCCCTGTCAGTTTCCACAGCTAAATATGACAAGGTTACCCACCCCAGACATTTGCCCACCACCTCTGCTAGAGGTTATACCAACACAACAAAGATGGTAGAGCAGGCGGTGTGTCAGCACAGCCACTAGAGCTCAAATCCCAGAGTACTAATGTAAACTGAAATCAATGGCAGTTTAAGCTAATATGCTAGGTCATGAACTGTGGAGGCCGAGCAGATACACTGCCCATTACACTGCCTGTGTCATGGGAAGAACAACACTTAGCAGCAGAGCAAGGTAGTACCTCTTAAATCATCCTCATATGAATCATAAAAAACTCGTGAGTCAGAGTCCTAAAAAGATAGCTAAAATATAAACGATAACTCATTTGCTCAATTACTTGGCCTGATGCTAAAAAAAAGCCTCCAAAATACTCCAATTTTCTAGTAAAATACTAGAAATACTATTTAAACTTCAACTCCACAGCTAACAAGATCTTTGCAGATATGTTTCTATCCACACACAAGTCATCGCAGAGCTAAAGTTTAAGCCCCAGCTTTATAAATAGATAGAGCAGTAGAAAGGCACACAATCATCTCACTCAGTGGAGACCAGCGCAAGTGGAGGAGTTTACATTTACTAACCAGCAGAACCAGGGTACTGATGAACACTAAGAACACAAAAGAAAACAGGAAGCCTACTGCTGGTAGTGACTGTAGGTATTGTTGCTCTCCTAGTCTCAAATTTTATTGTGTATTTTGAACAGCAAAATATTACAGAAGAAAAGTTGTCAAATCAATTTAGAGCAATTTCAGGTTAGTTTAAGTAACATCCAACTGCTATCATGGTAGGTTATGAACTGGGGAGTATGGACTGTTTTGAGGCTATATTCAACTTAAGTGCATTTGCTCTGGATGCTACAGAATTTGAAATACCCTTATTGTTGAGGGTGCTGAAGAGACAGGTATGATTCTCAAACTCTAGTTATTTCTTCTTCGATATTAAAACCTTAGTTGTCACCTCTACCTCCCACTATCAATCAGTTATTTCATTGGTCCAAAAATCTATAGAGGAAGCTCCTTCATCATGCAAGCACTAACCGTCCCTCTTCAACCAGCAACTACAACTATATCTCCATGCTATTAATAGAAAATAATAATAATAAAAAAAATCTCACTGCTGTAGGATGACTGACTCCGGAAAGCTAAACAAAACGGTCAGTACTACACATCTGCAAATACAGTCTTAGAATAAAAGAGCATGATTTTTATTTTAAAAAAGAAAAATATCAATTTATTTGTAGCACGAGGACACATAAACTGAAGAGAAAACTGTCACTTAAAAATAACAGCATGATTAACTATTCCTTCCTTCCTTTTTCCCTCCCTATGTAGAGACTCACCTCCATAGCAGGACCCTAGCTTCATCAAGACTGAACTGTGCAGAAAAAAAAGCTGCACAGTTACAAACCTTCAGATTGTATCTAACCATTCTGAAGGGCTGCAATCCCAGGCTGAGAACCCAGGGGCTCCTGAGGACAAAGTTAGGAACACCAGGAGTTTAATCGTGACTATCGGAGTGATTTGCTGTGTTGCCTTGGAGAAGTCACTTAGAGAGAACCTAGACAGGGGATGGAAATACATTTGCAACCTCTTCCGTACATAATTTACTATGGGCTTTTTCTTAAGTGTTTAAAACAGACTAATGTTTGAAAGTCAAGCCTTTGGAAATACAAAATACTTTAATTCTGTCCTCATGCAAGTATAGTATTTTTACTAGCATCTCTGCCTCATTTAGCAGAAAGTACAAGCTTAAAGAATGATGTATCAGTTGAATAACTTCTTCTCATTCTGAGTTTTCCGTTTGCGTGCTTTTTTTAATTCAACATCTAAGCTCTACAATAAAGAATTGGTTTCCTCATAAGCAGCATACTAACAAGAGCCACAGAAAAACTTGTGCCTGATACAGGCAAGTTTTCTTAGATAGGAAATTGAGGCAGAGAAATGAAGAACGAACAAACATCCAAGATTGGTAACTCCAAGCATCTTAAACAGACTTAGGTTTTCCATTGCTCTTAACATTTTTATAGTAGAGAACAGTTTATGACCAACTAAATCTGTAGCTTTGGTTCTTGGCAATTCTCTGCATTTGTGGCTACTGGGAAGCAACATGGAATAGTATTAATGAAAAAGGTACCAGATAAAATGCACTCTGTAGATGAAATGAGATTATTTCTTGTTCACAGCAAGAGTACATACACAAACTCACACGGCTTCTCTCACCCTCACTACAAAACACATCAGAAAGTTAAGATTAGACAGCTCACAATCACTCATATCAATAGAGATGTCTGAAGAGTTTTGCATTTTGCAGGGTTTCTTAACAAAAACTTCAGCAAGTAGAAACACATCATGAAATCTCAGCTATTCATTTTACTGAGGTTGCCTTTTGAAGGCTCTAGAAACACGTGCTGTAAGCTGAGGTATGAGTCTGCATGGCTAACTCTCAGATTATTACAGTATATTCTGCAATATTCGGGGATTTTTTAAAACCCCAGCTCTGGGAGTCATATTTCTATATCCACCTCTGCTTTCTATTAAGAACAGTGCCTTCTTCCCAAAACATACATATGATCAGAAGAAAAAGCTTGAGCAATGCTTACCTATGTTTACTACAAGCTAATAATAAAAAGCAATTAAAATTAGTCTTAACCAAATAAAACAAAGTTTTAGAAATACATTTGTCATGGTTTAACCCCAGCTGGCAACTAAGCACTACACAGCTGCTCACTCACTCCGAATGTCCCCCCTCCCTCCTTCCCCCAGCTTTTATTGCTGAGCACAATGTCACATGGTGTGGAATATCCCTTTGGTCAGTTGGGGTCAGCTGTCCTGGCTGTGTCCCCTCCCAACTTCTTGTGCACCCCCAGCCTACTCGCTGGTGGGGTGGCATGAGAGGCAGAAAAGGCCTTGACCCTGTGTAAGCGCTGCTCAGCAGTAACTAAGACATCCCTGTATTATCAACACCGTTTTCAGCACAAATCCAAAACTTAGCCCCATACCAGCTACTGTGAAGAAAGTTAACTCTACCCCAGCCAAAACCAGCACGTTTTTCTTACCGAGACTGACTGTTGAGAATCTGATGTTAGTGTTACTAACAGGAAGGGTAGTTTGATATATACAAACACTTAAAGAAGGAGTACCTCCCCGCCCCCACCCCCCCCACCCCCAAAAAAAAGGCTCTTAAACTTTTCAACAATTCTATACAACATATCTAAGGAAAAATACACCACCATTACCAAAACAATCAAATTCTGCAGATCAACTTTCTCCTTATTTACAAACTTCAACAAAAAGTTTAAATGTTACTCATTTCATGGGACTGTTATGAAAACAAAGACCTCAAACACAAAACTCCTATGTTTAAGGCTTGGTAGCCCCTGAGGACATCAGAAGAACTACACATGGTTGTTAAACATTTTAGCATACAGCACCTGAAGGTTT
Organism: Aptenodytes patagonicus; assembly: GCF_965638725.1. Lineage (NCBI taxonomy): Eukaryota > Metazoa > Chordata > Aves > Sphenisciformes > Spheniscidae > Aptenodytes > Aptenodytes patagonicus. The sequence goes on along the minus strand of NC_134955.1, from coordinate 29,020,288 downwards.
AAGACTATTTAAATGCTAAGTATCTGTATATTAAGATGTTTGGTTACATCAATCAGATACTTATTATTACCTTTAAGTTATACAACAAAGTTATGCTACTGTAACCAGAGACTTATTTGGAAAAAATGGGAGAAATGAAAAGTCATGTTTAGCCATGTTTTGTTAGCATTTTTCCTAACTCTAGAAGCTAGCACGTTTACTGTTAGACCATGTAACTTTAATCAGGAACTTTATATGTACATATCACATTACAGTATTTAATTATGTAATTTTTACTTTTTGCCAATAGGACCTCGGTCTTCTTCGGTGCACAGGATGGACTCAGATGAAAAAGGACTAATTGTTGTGTACAGGCAATTGTGAGCCTGACATTCTTTCACATTTCAGAGCATTGCTTGACAATATTAAGGGTAAAGCATTAATTTTTTTTTTTTGGTGCAAAATACACCGCACACAGAAGGGATTAACAGTTTTCTCTGGACCTCTGTCTTTAGATGTGAACTCCTCAAAGCAACAGCTCTCCTTCCTATATTTGAAAGGCAACCTGTATACAGAGAGCACTCTATCAGTATCTTCTAGGAAAATAAGTCATAGCAGTTACTTTACTGTGATTTTCAAGTGAGAAATGAAACAACTCATGTTCCTTAACAGGACAGGATTTCTGCAGTCTCAAGAAAAAGACAGACCAAACACAGCCCAGACAGGGAGTATAAGAGCTATTTCAAATTACATTATTATAAGGCTCACGTTTCAATGACCATGTTAGCAGTGCCGGTGCTGCTGCTTCCGTGATTAAAAACAAGTCTCCCGTGTGCCAGTGCAGGGAATCTGATCTTGCCATTGTGCTGCAGCTGGGAGAACTCCCAGTCAGCCCCAGTAACATGTGCCAGGCAGGTGGTAAAGGCACCAACAGGATTGCCCAAGATAACTGAGACTGCACTGAAGTGTACTAGCCATGCCTTCTGGTTTGTCCATCTGCACAACTCCTTTATAACTTCTCTCTTTCTCCTCCCTATCCCCACCCAATACTGGTAGATAACTCCCATTAAAATGGTCAAGGAGCTTGGATTTTCTATTGATGCATACAGACAACCTACAGGATTGAAACTACAAGCTCCAATTCTGCCTCTGAGTTTCTTCTGCTGTGATGATTAGCCATGAAACAGATGCAATTAGGAGTTTAAGACACCAGAAGCTGATGTCATTTGGGGATAGATCACTTCACCTTCTCTGAAACAGTTTAGAAAACTATCAAACCAAGTTTAAATGGAAGTGTGTGATGCCATCATTCATCTTTGCAGAAGCAGTGCTATACTTAACATATAGAAAATGAGCTAAAAGACTCATTACAGCTAAAAAGACCATCCCCATTGTAAAGACAAAACCACTTCACAACATGATTTTTAAAATATCAACCAAAACTTGCCATGGCAGTCAAACACATGTAAGCAGATGAAGATTACCCTCTTAGCTCTGCTTGTTCTATGACTACAGCTCTGATAGGCTTTAGTAACTCTTCCTGAACACAGTCTTTCCTGGCATCTTGGCGGTGGGGTCGGGGATGAGATCATGCTCTCTAGCAAAATGAAGAACCACATTTGGCCTAGTGGAAAGTTAGCACAAGTATGTTTTAAAATCTCAAGACTGCCTCTCTCACCTGAGAAGATTTAAGGTATGTGGCTTTGCACTTTTTAACCCATGCACAAACCCCTCTTCTTGCAACAGTCGCAGTGTATTTCTTGAATCAGAGAAGCACATCCTAAAGTCACTTACACTTGAAAGGGAAAAGTTTGCATAATTTAACTCGCCAGGGATTAACCATTTAAGCCATCTTTAAATTAAAACACCCATCCTCCCACTTCTCACACACATATACCTTCCCTCCTTCTAAAGGAAAGAGTAAGGTGCTGCCACTTAAAACCAAACCAAACCAACCCACAACAAATTCAACTCCCTGCTTTTCTATTTCCTTCCATATGATAAATAAGGCATTCAGGGAAACAATTTTTTTTTTTAAATAAAAACTAAACTAGGAAGTTACAGAAAGTCTGCCTCTCTAACCTATGACCATTAGTAAGCCTAGCAGAAATTCTTCCTGACTTGATACCATGGGCTCAAGGTATTTTCCCATCTAACCCCTTCTAACATTCATAAAATTATCATCAGTACAATTCTGCTTTTTGTACCCAGAAACCAGCATATGGGGATATTTTACAGCACTGTTGCCTTCAAAAGTTATAGTACTGCAGAGAAATACAAACAAGAACACTAAGCACTTTGCTCAGTGAGTTACCATTCACCAGTTTTAGATAAACACAAAACCACCTTCTATGCAGCGTGGCTAAATTCCTGCTCATGTAAAAAGATGGATGACCTGAACTTCTATTTTAGTGAATTACTTTGTTATTTAGAAGGACTGTTTATCTATATATACACTAAGAGGAAACCCCAGTCCTAATTAAGTCTGTAAGTTTATGCTTTACTAACAGTGCAACAGCAAAGTTTCATATTTGAAGCAGGAAGCCAGGGATTTTTTTTGGCAAAAATTAAAACATTTACATGAAGTAAAGATATAAATCAGTGGAAGGCAGAGTTTGGTGTTTGTTTCCAAAAATTTTTGCTGCATTCTGCCACATTCTATAAAGTTGCTGGAAACATGTTTTTTTTAGAAAACAAAAGTTTATCAATTAAACTTCAAGAAGTGTCAGTTAATCTGTTAAATCTTAGAAGTGGAATTTTTTTTAAAAAATTACTTTTGACTTATTTACAAAGGAGGAAGGTCAATAGAAAACAGAAGTTGTACCCTCCCAGCTGTACTAGCCACTGTTTTGTCTCAAAATCTATAAGAAATTCAAAGGAAAGTTATTTGGAGGTTGGTGTTTTGGGTTTTTTTAAAAACATGCCCAGAAAAATCAGTTCATTAACCTCTACTGTTTAAGGTGTGTTGTAAATTTCTCATTCCAGTCATTGAGAAGTTTCTGCCTTCCTTTCATACTTCAGACACAGAGGACTATTTAGGGAAAAGAGATAGAGGAGTTGCGAGGAAGAGAGAAGACTACTTTCTAGAAAACACACACAGGAAATCCTAGTAATTGATTTAACAACTGAAGATGCAAGGAACAATAAAAAAATTAAGAAAACTCTACTCCAGTACTGATTAAGGTATTTTTTTCCCCTCAAATTCCATTAAGAACAGAGGGATCTCTGATTTCCTGTTTTATTCTTTTAAACATGATGAGAAATTTCATATTGAGTGCCAAACTATTCTTCCCCTTCTAGCAATCCACTTAATTTTGGGAAGAACTGGCTTGCGGGAACGATGCGTTAGTGAGGCAGAAGTGCCTTAAGAGTTTTGGGAAGAGGTCCAGAGTACAAAAGGAGATGATCTGGGTAATGCTGCAAGACTGCAGGCATGAAATGCAAAACTAGAGGTATCTCTATCACTGGAAATGCTACTGCACTTTTGATGGGGAGAACTTCAGGTAGGTGCACATCCTCTGCTTATACAAACTATTGTTTGAATTTTATCTATTTACCAGAGATGGTCAGAGGACCAAAAAAAAAAAAAAGTTAGAAAAGCAGCCAACGCCTCAACCACAGAACAGTGACATTCAAGGACAACTACGGCCTTCCATTTCCACAGCAGAACAAAGTGCTATTAACTTAATCCGCCAGCAGGGGGAAATGCCAAACAAGTGAAAAAAAGTTGAAAGAGCAAAACACTAAAGATGAGGAATAAAATTAAAACAAAACAATCACCACACACACACATCCTCAACAGTTAAGGAAGGGAAAGATCCTGTTCCTGGAGAGGGGAGGCAGGATAAAGGAAGTATATACGACTCAAAGTAACCGAGTATTTTGCTCTAAAGCCTTCTTCCAGGCTTTAGAGAGGAAACGGTGAAAGTGCCAGTCCAAAATATAAGTATTTAAGAACAGCACCAGCAAGGAAGAACAAGCTTTCCATTTCAGTGTTAGCACAGAGTGACTGCAAATCAAAGTTTTCTTAAATCTAGCATTTCAATGAAGAGCAAAGTTTTGTGATTACACAACTGAGAGACTATCCAACATGAATGTATGAACTCATTTATTTAAGGTGAATACATATATTCTAGCAAATCATTCTGCATTACAGAAGACTTCCTATTACATTTATACAGAATCCCAAGAGCCTGGACTTCTTTTTGCTGAAGAGATTTCAGAACAGCAGGGGTCCCATTAGACATCCTGTTTTTCCTTCTACCTTATAAATATTATCTGTACACCATTTCCATGGTTACAAAGTATAGTGAAAACTACTTAAAGGGAGTATCAGTTAAGGGAATAATTCCATGTTAAACATATTTTGATGAAGGGTAACTTGCATGCAACAGACAGGAAACAGACACAATTACCCGATGCATTTTAAAATTAAGAAATAGAAAACCAAAATGTGAAAATTTGTTGAACAAAGAAATTTAACATGCATTTACAATGACAAAGAGACAAGCCCTGCAATCACATGGACTTTCAGTTTAAAGCATCACAGGCTAAGAATCACAAGGAGCAACGGGGAGATTTTCAGTGACAGATTTATGGAGATTAGCTACACAAGCTTCTACTGATGTTACCTTCCCACAAATATCAGACAGAAGCTAGGTACACATGTAATAATAAGCAAACATTAAAAAATGCAGATGAATTGTGATTAGTGATTATACGGTAGGGCACCTTACAACAACAGGTAATCTTTTATACTTCTGTACTTACAAAGCCCTTTCAAAATCAGATGCTGTACTTTCAGTAAAGCTCTTCTCTCAGTGTGTCCATGAAACCTGCTAACTGAATGACAGTTCTTCAAGCATGCACAAGGAAAGATTAGACTAAGAGTACACCAAGAGGTTTAAGTAAATCCCAGTTCTGCTCAGAGTTTACAGTTCTACCTCCAGTTTCTCCACTTTCATTTAATTTATCCTGCAGCTGGAACACTCCCACAGGCAGCTAATCTATCTGACCAAGGCGCTCTCCTTTATGTTCTCTTCCAGCTGTGAAGCCCTACCACAAACAGTCCCCACTCTTTTTCTGGGGGGAATGGGGGGTGAGGGGGTGTCACACCCCACAGAAAGTTGAAGCAATTCACTGATAGGTCTGGGGAGCACCAAGCACAAGCTTAAGCAGCAGGAACACTGGGCTAGCAGCAGAAGGGAGACCTCCTTCAACAGTCATTGAGTTCCAGTGTGCTGTAGTGGGTAAGAGACTGAGCACTCTGCTGCTTTTCAGCTAAACCAATCATCAAGGAGTCATCTTTCACTTTCCCCACCTGGTCAGAAGTTTGGCTTGTGAGTTACGTTTTCAGTGATCCAGTCACGTAGACACGTTCTTTTCATTTTGAGACTGGAAGACCTACAGGACGACTGGGGAAAAAGAAGCATCTGAGTTTGCCTGGCATCTGAATTCTGTATGTTCTGCTTGTTACTCAGGCAGAATAGAAATTACTATTATTTTCTGCTTATCCTCATTCTGGCACAGGGATAACAGTTCTTTACTTGTTTACTGTATCATCCAGGAAGAGGCTGTGTAAAAAGGTCAAGGAGAAAAATCATCATTTAAGACATACTTTAAACACTAAAATTAAACCAACCTGTGCTGTTTTTGCTATGGGTCAACTTTCATGTCAATATACTGGAACAAGTACTTGGTCCACACTTCCTGTCTGGCACAGTTCTTAAACTGGCCTCTTCAATTTAATTATTTTAGCACATGCATTAAAAATAAGCTATTTCATGTATATAAGTACAGCAGCATAAACTTGAAAATTAGCTGCTGATGTGTTCTGTATTTTATGATACTGAAAAATACTTAAAAGAATCCAGGAGCTCATTTTATCTTTTGTAGAACTTTTGTTTTAACAGGAAGTAAGATGGCTCAAAATGAGAAACTATATACAAATTCTTGCCTTTACAACACTACAGATCACTGGCTCTAATATGTCACAGGCTTCTGAGTAATTGTCAGAAAACAATATGAAAATGATTTGTTGGTGAACAGATGTTCATATGACAAAAGTATCAAAGAACAATTGTTTGTTTCTTAATCTGTCTTCAGATTTTAAGAACAAGATGAAAAAGGTAATGCTTCTCACCCGCTAGAAGTGATTTTTTTTCTAGAAAGAATACTGGCAAGTTAATTTCATACAGTTCTATGCAAAAAAGTCTCAGACTTCTGTTGATTCTGTTGGGTGCTCTGAACCCTGTAAAAGGCAGCTGGGACCCTCTGCTGCTACCAGAAAGGTATCACATTTTCCTCTCCTCTTGAATAAATACAACACCTGTTCTAAGTACAGCCTGGTAACATTTACTAAGAAACATTCTCATTCTACATTTGAATTTGATTTGCTTTTTAGCCAAACTTATTTTATTTCACCAGCTATTATTTCATTATACTATGTTGTCATTTTGGCATTCCTGATCTCCTGAGCACAGAGACCCACTAAAAAAAAAAAGAAATAAAAAAAAAGAGACCAGCTTAAGACCCTCTAACAGTGAGTACAGTATGCTCTGTGTATAGATTAAATCAAGAAAATAAACAGCATTAGGGTTTTCATGAGTTTCTAGTTTTGTGTACTGATAAATTATGATAGAGCACTTAAAGGCATCAACATTTTTACAAGTAGTCTAAATAAAAAGGCAGTAAACAGAATTAGGTAAAACATGCTTGTTTCAAACTCTGAACCAGAATATTGAAAGCTCCTTTCTCTCCCCCTCCATCCCAAAATAAAAGCGTGAGTGAGAAAGGATTTCATTACATTCTTAGAACTGTTATAAGCGAAGTCAAATCCAGCCACTCGCATTTAGCATGCAGGCTGTACACACTCCCAAGTACGTCACACTGAGAAAACACGCTTGCTGAGCTATCTGCCTTCCCAAGGCCTCCAACGCAACTGTCGCTAGGCCTAAATCAGGTAGGCTCTGCGTGCAGTGCTGCTGCAGATGAGCAGGAGTCCACCACTTCTCCTCATTTCCCTTCAGATTTAAACTACTAGATCATTCTAGCATCAGGTTTTTTTCTCTGCTTCCTTTAGCTCTAGTATCTGTATTTAAAAAGATGAGGGAATCACAATTTACTGTGCAAGATTTGACCCTAATTTTTTTCTTCTTTACTACACCAGCTACCCTGCAGCTTCTGAGCCTTCGACAGCTGTTGGTTTTTGTTCCTTGAATGCAACAGGACTTAAGTCTGCCAGGCTGCATCACTGTTTTCACAGCATACCTCTGAGGAGAAAAAATCCCCTCTTCTCACTTGCTTCCTGCTGGGCTCTGTGAACATTCAGATTTCCCCATTCTCTCAACAGATACACAAGTCCAACACTAGTTTAATATTCACACATTTCTCTCTTTCAACACCAATTCCTTACTCCCCTGTTTATTTTCATACAACGCTATTAAATAAAAGTGCAATTAAGTGGTGGCCCAAGTACCTCAAGTGTTCTCTTATAGAGAACTTTATTTCTCTGCCAGGTTAATCCCATTCTGACAACTACTTTAAGCCTTTTACTTTATCTAATTCAGCATTTTTCTGCTTTTAGGATTCCTAATCTACCCTGTAGCTTTGCAACACCCAGGTTCAAGACAAAAAAAAAAAGTTTTGTCTCTATATAGCGTGAACTTTCTCATCCCAGCAAGATGGAACAACACTGAGATAAAACACACATTTTCTAATAGCTTTACCCTGAATGACATTTTGGGTAAAGTACTCGATGCAACACAGTCTCGTGAGACTGACACACAACTACCAGGGAAACAGAACAGCAAGAACTAAGGTATGATGAAGTCCCAAAATTCGTCTTCGCCAGGCCAAACAAAAAGGGGTAACATGCTGGAGGTCAAACATGTATCAGAATACTGCATTAAAAAAAAAAATTAAAGAACACTAAGACTTAGAGGTAAGTACAGAAATACACACTTTACCTGAATACTGGAGGCAAAAATGGTTTCATTGTACTTTTTCCTTAAAAAAAAAAAAATCCACACAAAAAAAATTAAAACCAAACAAAAAAAAAATCACCACAGTTTGTTCCTTCCAGGGAACGGTCCACAGCAATTAAAAAATAAGATTTCCTAGACAATCCAGAGTACATGCAACTTTTTTTTTTTTAAATATATTATTATTTAAACAGTGATTTAACTAGCTCATTGCAATGGAAACCCTGACAACACTTGATACATAAAACATTTATGACAGAGTCCTAAAGAACTCACTATTAGACAACAACCAACACAAAAAAGATGGACAAGTGAGAACAAGTTTATATACAAGTTTATATACGCACCTTGGAAAGACCTGTTTTCTCTTCCCCATTACAGATTTGTTTTCCGATCTCAAAATTTGAGCAGCTGTTTCCCCCTCTCTATTCTGCACAATATACCTGAACTAAATTACAAGGTTTATTTTAGTCCCTTGTCTTCCAAGAAACACCTGCACTAGAAGGAAGGAAAAGCAGGAGGACATAGCTGTCCACACCCTTTTCAGCCCCCTCTGCTGCAAGAAAACATATATCCTTGTACCAGGCAGGGGGTATTTAAGTCCCCAAAACAAACACGAGCATTTTAAAGAATTCTAAAACAAGAGGCATTTAATGTCTCGGAAGTCACTCCTAGTGAATAATAGTCCCTATCGTCATTTTAACCTGTGCTAAATGGCATATTTTCAAATCATCTATTGGAGAAACATTAAGAATTTCAATTATTTCAGCCCTTTCTATTTTCTGAAGTTGCATTAATAAGCACATAATATCTGGCACGGGTTCTGTGGGGGAAGTGGCTTGTATATCACCCTTTCATACATACTACAGGCTCCAGTCCTGGAAGAAGGCAGAATGCTAAGAAGTACTTTTTTTTCCTGAAGAGGAGAGGACAGTTGTTCAGTGAACAGACCAAAGGACCCTCAGATCAGCAGTAGCATGTGTTGCCAATTTCAGAATTAGTTCATTTGAACAGCCTCTGTCAAGTCACTTAAAGCATTTCATCTTCCAAATACAAACACACAATAATGACACCTGGTTTATAACAATGAAAGTATTCATTTCTTGGCTTTCTATGTTTTCAGAAGTGTCTGAATGAAGTTCACTAATACACAAAACAATGGTTTGTCCAGGTAGAGACAGAGAACTGAAGCAAGCTTCAGCTGCTTTGGTTACATGTGCTACAAAACCAAAACACATTCTTCAGACTTCTCATTCATGAACATCTAAAACTGTCAGTCTTACTTTTTCAAAATCTGCATAAAAGTCCTTATACAAGCAGTCAAGATAACAGTAATTTTTATGAATTAAACTTTTTGCAGTTATTAAGTTCCTGCTGCAGTCACACAGTACACTAGACACTGTTCAAATTCCACAACAGATTAATATTAATGTACCAAAAAAATATTTTTCCACAACTTGCAAAGCATCACAAGTATGCACCCACACAAGAGAACAAGCTGCTAAGAGCTTCTGAATATAATAATGTAAAATTATAATTCAAATTACCAAATGCACAAATAGCAAGGAAGTTGAAAGGGGGTCGATTCCCCCAACAATAATCTAAACCACCTAGATATGTGAAAATTTGTACAATCCATACACACTGAGCAAAGCTGAAGTAAAGGATGCAACTCCTACAGCGGGTAAATTGTTATAGTCTGGATGTCACATCTGCATGTTCATACATGAAGCATTAGTCGTCTTGTCCTCCAGGCCAGAAGTCTTCTGGACAGAAGTGTCTGTCACAGCCCTTCTTCCTACCTCTCAGGTATGGTAAGAAAGAACAGAGTAGTACATGTGTCAGGCTAATTATTTAATCCCCAATCAATACTCAGAGCAGCAAGGGGAAGGTAAATTCACATGTAAAAGCATAATAATCAAAAGCAGCATTACTTTCTAGCAATATTTCTTCTCTGAAAAGTGTCTGTTCCCACTTTCCCAAAAAGTCAACTAGTTAATACAAACTCCCCCAAAAATCAAACTGAGATGTTCTAGTTAAACAAGGATTAAACCTATGAGAGTTAACGCCTGCCCTTTGCCTGACAATCAAACTGCCTTAAAACTGATCATAATATCCCTCACTGAGATCAGTGCTGAGTGTGTAAGACAGGGACTTCCACAAACTGGAAGAGGAAAGAACTGAAAAAAGGAGCAGGGAATGCCACTACCTACCAGAGGTGATATAATTCATGGTATTAAGCTGACAAAGTACTGGCCATTTAAACTATCATTAAAAAAAAAAAAAAAAATCACATCTCTGAGGAACACTCTCTTCTAAGCATTCGCATAGAAGATTGCAATCTTAATGAACTGAAGCTTTTGGACATCCAACTTCAAGCAAAAGAAAAGGGACACTGGAATATATACATCTTGAACAGCACAAGGTTCATACACCATGTTGCATCAAAAACAAAAGGAAGGTGAACCCATTAGTACACCTCACACCACCTTAGAGCAAAATCCATGAGAGGACTTTCCCCTTCTTAAGAATATATTAAAAGACTGAAAATAAAGAAAACACTAAACAGTCAAAAAGCAGGGAAGTTACCGTAACAAGGGCCAGGGTTGAGTCTGTGAACATACTTTTAACTGATTTGGCAAAAAGGGAGGTTGCAGACATTGTGATGCTTTCCATTATTCCAGATAGTTAAAATAAAAGCAAACTTCAAAGAGTTATAGGGGATCTGATAATACTGAATGATTGATTTTCATTTGTCATTTTATTGTCCTGTGTTGACAAGTGCAAAGTAACACACTCAGAGGAAAAAATAACCCTAGCTATAAATACACAACGATGAGTCTAAACTAGGCATTACTACTTATGAAAAAGATTGAGGTTATTGCAAGCAAACAGTTCAACTCCCAGCAGCAAGAAGTCAGAGAAAATCTCAGAAGGTCTTAGAAACAGAACAGAGAACAAACAAGGAACATTCTGCTGTGATGCACACTGCACTAATTCTGGCTGCTCCACCTCAAAAAGGGGAGAACTAGAAATGGTACAGAGAGGAAAGACAATCAGGAAGCATGTTTAAAACAAATGAAACTATTTTTCTCGCATCAACCCACCACTCACACAGAAAATGCAGTTAAACTGTGTGGAACTTGCTGCTGTGGAACACTATGGAAGCCATGGATATAAATGAGTTCAAAAAGGCAGCAAACAAGTTCACCTATAAATAGTTTGATGTTGCTATTCACAGTGCAATAGCCCAAATGTAGCTTCCATCTCAGGCAGCAGCTAAATAAGCGTCTGTCAGAAATTTACTGTTAATATTTCAGCAGCTGACAGAATTCACCCATTTCCTTCGCCGTTCAGTCAGCTGCTGCTGCTGGCCACTGATAAAGGCAAGATGCTGGATTAGATGGACATTTGGTCCAGCACAGTATGTTAGTTCTTACATTTAATCACATTGAGCAGCCATACCAGTATATGTCTTGGGTTGTTTTGCAGGTTGGTTCTTCCGGTAAATAAACGAGGCTGTAACTCAAGCATATAATGTTAAAAGCAGAAATTGTACCTTCTGAAGCAGAAATCAAACTGGTTTATGCTTATTGTGTAATATAATGCAACACTGAAATAAAGACATGATCAATATTCAAGGGTGTGGGGGTTTTTTGTTTTTACATAACCCATCAGACTGATGAAAAATTCTCCTATAAGCCCCTCACTAATCAGGATGTCAACCCAAGGAGATTCAGGCAGTCTCTCCTAACCGAGAAAGACCCAGAAAGTTGGAAAGCAGCACTAAACATAAGCCATGGATGTTTGCTGGAAAAACTGCCAAGACCCATTTAAGATTGGCAACAATTTGGCTTCCTCCCAGCTGACCAGAGGAAAGATCTCCTGAACCAACGGATTCAAAGGGAACATGTAGATGAATGTCTGACTCCTCTCCAAGAAAACTGAACTTGCCAAAGTCATCAGGTCCTGTCTGACCCTGGAGCGGTACTGGATGCTCTCCTTTTTAATAAGGAAGTCTAGCTGAAGAAGTACTACTGTCGTAGAAAATGCAGAACCTCAAGCTGAGGCCCAGGACAAACATCGTACAGAATTCTGCTAGGAAGTACTGCTAATCCTGCTAGAAAGCACTGCCTAAACAATTTGGTGAATGTCTGCTTTCTCATCACTGTCAGCTCCCTTCTCTTCTGACAGATGAGCTTTTGAAGATAGCCAAGCTGAAAGCCATGTAGGATAAACAAGCAGGTCTCAATCTGCGAGAAACACAGAAGTTTCATTTTCTAGAGCCCAAATTACAACAGGTCTGGAAAACAAAGCAAGTGTCCGGTATACACCACCTTTCAGTATTGCTGTAGGCAGTAAGATGAAGATGGATGTACCCAATAAGCTTATCATCCTTATCAGGAACAAGCAAGTATCAAGGATAAAAATGTGGAAGAAAGAGCAGAAACTTTGTGATCAGTTTCATGAAGACGCAGACATTGCCTCAATAAAATTATTGCTCAGCTACACTGGTGAGAAAGCTGACCACGATCCAGTTTACATGAGAAATCTCTTAAGTCACACAAAAAGACAACAAAATAAGAGTTTCAGGCTGTGCTACTTTTTTTTTTTCCTTCACATAGGGGGTAGTATCATTTTGTTATTTAAATAGCCTTCTGCTTATGGAATCACACAGGTTGGTTTGGGGTTCTTTCATTTTGTTTTGGGAGGGAGGATTGTTATCTAGGCCAGTAATAGCAGTGAAATTGGTCCTGCTGAAAGAAAACAGCAACATAATGCCCTTGCCATCCTAAAGATCATTTGTGCAAACTACACCAGCAACAAACAGCACTACAAACTAACAATTCAAAGAAATTGGCACTCTTATTTGTAGTTGGGAACTTCAGATTTACTAGATGTTTTCTAACTCCATGCTGTCATATGCTGAATGTTTCAGGTTGAATTTGTTGGTGTCCCCGAGAGAACTGCAAGAAGATTTAATCATAACGTGTGTGTGTGTGCCAAGTTTATTCATGCTTCAGTGCTTCTGCTGATCATCCATGGGGCAACATTTCTCTCTTCTCCATCCCACCAGTAAAGCCCATCACAGATGCATAATTTGTCTTCCAGATACACAACTTGGAAAGTTTTCTTCTGAAGTGCCCCATCTCTCACTGAGAGCAAATTCTAGCACCAAGCAAGGTATAAAAGAGCTCCAAGCAGTACCAAGAAACCTCTCAAATCTCATTCACGTTTTTTGCTCACAATAGAAAAACCCAAATGTTTACCCTCTTGCTCTTCTCCTAAGTTCAAGGGGAGTTTCTGTTCTCCCCCATATCTGCTGACACTTCTTCAACTATTACACAGGAAAACTCAGTTGATTTCGATATATTCCAAAATACAGGCAACGATTTTAAGGCATCATCTTCTCTTCTCACACTTTAGGCAGCATGGAGACAGAGGAAGAACTGGACAACTGTATGGATGTCTCCAGATTTATGCCCATTTGCCTGCAATTCCAAGCCACTGGTCTTAGTGATGATGCAGTCTGACCTTTCCAATGCAATACAGTTCTCATGTTGGTTTACTTCACATTTCCATGACACTCGCATACAAAGCAGAACTGCTTCCTTTGGCAACATGGAGAACAATAATTGAAAGTCTTCTCTCTGAAAACCGCAGTGCCAGCCAATGCTCTCTCTTTGGATCTCAGGCCTTTAATGCCAAGGCAATATACCTGAGACTTATTTTAGAAACATCATTTCATTAAGCAGTGGTGATGTAAGCAGGACTAACTGCACGTGAACAGGAGAAGCATGCCAATTACCAAATTGTTAACACAAGAAGATACTCCAGGAAGTTTCATTACACCCATCTATAAATCAAGAGATCACCAAAAACAGAATGCCACTTCACAGAAGTCACATTGTAGAGTATGAGACGCAGTAGTTACTGAAGTTGCCTTGTATTTGGCCTTGAAGCTGTCTCCACAGTTACAGAGTTGAGATGTCACAACATAAAAGCACTTCAGTAAAGAGACCATACTAAACCAGCTTACTGCCGAAAGTCAACCCCAGGCTTATGCAGAACTAGAGTCTCAAAACATGAACAACTCTAATGAAACATTAGAGGGGCATATGCCAAAGTTCCTGAGCTTCACAAATACTCTAAGACACCAGCAGACACCACAAGCAGTGCCATTAAGGGTTGTAACTGGAGATACTCCAGAACAAGAGACACACATTTAAAAGATCATGATTCAATATCCCACCAGAGCCCAAGAGCCTAAAGCCATGAGTAGTCACAGAATCAATCACATGGAGTTCTTAGCACCAGACTCACACCTTTAAGTGAACTATTTACAATAGACAGCAAGGCATGTAACAAAAAGGGAGCCATACCTTTCATGTTGGCATTGGAATATAGTGTCCTTATTAAGCAGCACTAAAAGAGTTAGTGGAAGCAATGCTGGACCCAGTCAACTTGGACAGATGCAGAAATTTGGGTATTGCTGACTCTGCTGATTTTCCACTTGGAAAAGGGGTTTGTCAAAATTAACAGAACAAGATATCTGTCCCTGAACAGTACTCACTTGGGAGGACTGGAGAATTCTGCTCACATAAGCTGTACACAGAATAGTTTTAACAAGTGGTTAAGACTTCAGCACTGATGACACTAGTTACTCAGTGTTACTTTTGCTGTGCATTGAACCATTCCATGCAACTAGCTATGTTAATTCCATTATACAGTACTTTCTGAGGCTGGTACAATATCACTGTTTCTGTATCATAAAGATACTGGAACTTCATTCACACACTGGTCATAGACAAAAGTACATTCTGGAGGTGTTTCAATTCGGTAAATGTAAGCACTAACCTTAACTCTGACCCTCTGGATACATTTAGGATGTGTGCCCATGTAACAGTATCTGTAAAAACATGCCTACATAGTAATATGCAATTTCTTGTATTAATTGTAGTATAACGCAAGGGAGCTAGAAAGGCAGAAAAAAAAATTTCAGCAGCAACAACCACCATCACCATCTTTCTTCTATATTTTTTCAGGTTCTGCAGAACTTAGCTCAGGACTGTTTCTTGGCATCAGTACCTACCTATGCAACTCAGATTTCACTGGATTTCAAATTAACATTTATTAATTGTTATCTCCCCTATACATCAGAAGGTCTCCCATCCCCATTCAAACCTCTACTTTTCCTTCAACCCAGGATAACCTAATAAAAAAAATATCCAAAACTTCAAAAACAAAGTACCCTATTTATTTTGTACAACCAGTTTTACAAAAATCTCACCTTCTTTGGGGCAAGCACTACTTATTGGTACACCACTCATACTTAATCAAGAAATAATTTTTAGGCTCGTTTTTGTTTACAACGTAGCAACATTCAGGACTTGAAGGAAGCAAGCAATTTACTGGATTAAACACACAAGTGAGGGCCTCCATTCCTAGCTTAAGGTCTCCAATAAATTTACCGCAATGCAGAATAAATCAATTTCTTTCTGCCTCAGTTTCTAATCTGAAACATGGGAATAATACTACTTACCAGACTGACCTGTTATCTTTCAAGTGAAGCAGATTCTCAAATAATAACAGGCACACCTATACTCAATTGAATAAACTATGCTGATTCACAACAGCAGATTGCCTGGGCCAAATTCCATGCAGTATTAACAAGTCAACAGGAAGGACTCCAAAATTATTTCACTGATGTGCTCTGATCTTCCTTCCCCTACATTCCAGTCAGCTGGCACTCTTGCTGCTCCCTGTAAATATACAGGCACAGGTATCAACCTCCAATTCTGTCTTCCCTTCCCCTTTTATTATGTTCTTCCTCCTTACCCCTCAAAAGCCTTTTTTTTTCTTCCTTCTCCTCAAAAGCACACAAACGGGAACTGTAGCATCTGGAGAATGGTATTTGTAGCTGGGGTAGTCACACTCAGTGTGGGAGTACTGATGGTAGTCACTAATCTGAAAGGAAGAATTCAAGTAACCACACACTTAATAGAAGTTCCTTTCTTCTCAAAACCATGATTATTCAATATAAGTAAAAAGATTTACACGCTGTATCACATAAACATAACACTGAATCACTGTGCCAATCTAACATGGAATCACAGAAGTATACAGTTAGTGTTTAATGGAAGAAAAGCTGAGTGCAAGACTGCAGTACAATGAAAGTAGACTTCAGCTACAAGAAAAACAAAGTGTCCAAAACATTTTTACTCGCACTGATTGCCACGGATTTTTAACCAATTGTTTACTTAAAATAGGAAGACTAAACTGTAGATTTATCCATTTTTAGGGGCTACTGTAACCAACTGAAAGACTGCCATTTTCAACTTTCACAATGCTGATAGAGAATGAAAGGGTATCATAGAGCATGGTGTGATTACGCTTTCTAAACAAAAGGATCAGCAGTTTGAAGGAAGCTACTGTTGGCAGTCAATTTTCCCTCTGCCTCAAATTATTTTTATTCCTAAGGAGCCAGGACCTATCCCTCAAGGGCTTCACCCAGAGGAGAAGGCAGTAACGTGCTGCTGAGGGACACTCCTCTTTCACATCTCCTCACACCAACATCACCACATCCTTCACCTGCCCTCCTGGGACCTACTGATTCCATGTACATCACAGCCCCACTCCAACATTGTCCTAGGAGATGAAGACAGCCACCAGACGGCAAGGCGGCTTACCATAACAGCAGACACTAAGATGAGACAAAACGGTGTGGGGCACTAAACTAGTACTGCGTATGCCACAGTAGTATCAAGACCAACGCTCACAATTATGTTTACAATCACAGCACTACTGTGGTATCAGTGTAGTGCCCATCATTACAGTAACTTCTTTGCAAAGTCACTCTTTAAACAAATTCTGTTATCTAAAAACTAATGCCCAGATTTTTAATGGTCCTATTGCTCTGCTAGAAAAGATGTTTAACACATATCTCTACACACACACACAATTTCTCATGCACTCCTTTCATTACATCGTCCTTACATATTCTTCTCCTTGCTGTTTCAAGGGTGACTTTTTTTGTTCCTTTTAAAACCCCTTTGAGAAAAATCCCAGCTCCTCTCAATTTAGACTCTGGTTATTACACAGTAGAGGGGAAAAAAAGCC
Source organism: Aptenodytes patagonicus (assembly GCF_965638725.1). Classification (NCBI taxonomy): domain Eukaryota; kingdom Metazoa; phylum Chordata; class Aves; order Sphenisciformes; family Spheniscidae; genus Aptenodytes; species Aptenodytes patagonicus. Next base: position 29,003,207 of record NC_134955.1, on the reverse strand, counting down.
ATACGAGGACCAGAAACATACATGAAAGTTTATTGCGTGATTTTAAGTCCCTTCTAATACAACTTTTGATCCCCAAGAAGCCCATACAAGTCTTACTGCCTACTGGACTACCAAAGATCACAGCATGGAAAGCAATATAGAGAAAACAAATCTAATCATAACACAATGGAGGCTGCATAGCTGAAGGCTTAAAACATATCCTGCATATGTGGGAAAATGACAAAAATTATGGAAAAAAATATGCAGGTAGTATTTACAACCTTTCCTGTATTATGCAAGAGTTCCTGAAGAAGCTGCAGGAGTTTCTGATATACCCGAGAGAAAAATACAGGCATGTCTCATACACAGTACTTTCTACACACAACAAACAGGGATTTAACAGATACTTGTCTCCTTCCTTAGTTTAAGTTTTCAAAAACCTTAGAGTAAGACAGCTTATATATATGATGATGAAATCATCCATTATATTAACAATATATTTGGCATAAGGAAAAATCATCATTTTTGGACAAAAAATGGGCAGAAAAAGGATAGATTAAGTTAGAAAAGGGAAACCAGAAAGAAGGTCCCAACTTTTGAGGAATCATACATGTTTATCTTACATCAGGAAGGAGCAAACCTAAGATCAGTATTTTCGCCCATGCAATTTTGTAGCAATGACAACATCAGTGCAAAACAACAACTTGAGGTACTGGTATTCACACAGTTACAGACCTATGCTGAACTAATCAACTCTGCAGCTGAGAAGATACTGTTACTGCAGTGAGGAACTAAGCTGGAGCATACATTTAACAGGCCAACAACATCAGGTTTTGACTGGCTGCAAGAACTGCAGCTCATCATCACAAGAAAAACTGTTTGATTAAATTAAATACTGCACAATCTATTAGAGTTCTACATCAACAGCCAGGCATCCAAATATAATTCTTGCAAGAAGTAAGGTGGGAGAAGACACTGAGTTTTAAGCCAAGAAGAAATTGCCATACAGGGATGAGAATTATGTGAAGGGGGGAGATTTCCATGTTTAATTCAGAGCAGGAAATTCAAAGGAAAAGTAGAGCTGGTGAAATATGCCAAAATGCAGGTGGGAAATGGAAACTAAGTCTCTAATTCTGAAACAAGTTTCATGGTGACAAATCCACTGATTTCAGCAGGATTCTCTGAAAAGGCAAAATAAGGGGTATGGTGGGATTCCTCCTTGGGAGAAGAATTGCAGTTGACTCAAGGACAGGTACCTGGTGTTCAGAAACAGCGCAAACGTTGCTAGTGCTTCCCAATTTATTCCTGACCAGAATGTACTCTCTGAAAGGGTAACAGGGGAAGCTCAGGTAGCCACATCCTTTCCATTTGGGGTCACTGACAAGAGCATCCTTAATACAGCAAATTCATACTACACACAACAATAGATTTACATGATAAAGATGCTTATCAGAGAGAATTACTGCAAGCTAAGCAGCAGTGAAACAGTAAGGTGTCTGGAGCTCCAGCTAGATGCAAATTAGCAAAAAGCTTCGTTATTAGTAATATAGGCCATTGTAGTCCTTTTATAAAGTTATAAAAAAGGTTTGTTAGTTGGGGGGATGGGGCTGTTTTTTTGTTGGGGCTTTGTTTGTTTGTTTTGTTTTTTAATCCATCACAAGTCAGGTTATTCAAATTTCGGACTGAACATCTCAATCGGGGCAGTTTTGTCACACTGGCAAGAAGGAAGAGACAGAGACAAAAAGTATTCCTTGGATACATCAAGGACTAATTTCTGGCTTTCATGTAAAATTTTGTCGTGTTAGCAAATTAAGCAAAAGCCCTGAATAAATAGATTCCAAGTCCTTACAAAGCGTTACAGGAGCTCAATATTATCCACTTTTTAAAAGAACAGCAAAGACACTGGGAGACAAAGTACCTAGTGCGAGATCCCCTAAGGGCCAGCAGCAGCATCTTAAACAGACACCAGATTCTTCAAACTTTGTCAAGTGCTTCAGCCCTGCAAAATCCACTTAAAAACTACCTTTTTGGGGGAAAAGAATGAAATCCTGGTATTCTCGATTCAACTGGGAAGCTTCCCATTGACTTGAGCAGGTACAGGATTTCCTCCCAGACCAGGCCACATTTGCTCTTACGAGATAAGAAGTACTTATAGAAGAGTTTTTCTTTACAACTATGCATCAAACCCTTTTGTACATCCCTACTACCCACGTTCCTTATCTAGAATACCCTGATACAGCAGTGTTACAGAGGGCACTGTCGCAGGCTCTCTACAGAGGGTAAAACGTCCTTGAAGGACAAGATACATCATCATTCCACTACATATAGATTTATCTTGGTTTCTTCTCCTGCCTGTTGTGTAGGCCCAATCAGTCAATGAAAGGGAATTTCATCCTTGCATGGCAACAATGACAGCCTTTCTAATCATGTCAATATACTAATAGTAACTATTTCAGCTAACCATGTGTCCTGTCAGCAATTTGCTCCACATAGGCTGTGAAGGGGCTGGGAACACTTAAAGAAAACTATATTACTAACTGTTTACAAACTCTATTACAGCATATGTAAGGTTTTAGAGGAATCTCTGTATAGATTTACTTTTTCGTATCAGTTTTAAACAGAAGTGTCAGCAATGTACAGTGTGTACAATGCAACAGTGCTGACAAAAATACATTCCCTGCCTCAAAGAAGCTGTTACCACCTAAATACCTGCCATATTTATAATCTATACAGGTGAAGGAGAGAGCAACTTTTTGTTGGGTTTTGGGGGTTTTTTTGCACAACTATGAAGCAAATATGAACTCTAAATTTATATTGAGTGGAATTTCCAGACACTTACTAAAAGGAGAATATTGCCACACAGACCTAGATATAAGCTAGTTATGGTGAATACAAAGCAGCTACTTTCCAACATTACAAGATTGGAGGTCTTGATCCTACTACTACTTATATAGGTTCCGATTTTAGGCATTCAGATATCATCTATGACTTCTGCGGACCTTAAAGTAAAATACACATGACTTTTTGCAAGACTGGAGCTCTAATTAATTTCTCCAAAAACATCAAAGAGGTTTATTTCATATTGTTTGGCACTTAAAAATAAACCTTTTTTCATTATTATCTCACACAAACTGAACAACAAAGAAATTGACTCGGATCAGTTAAAGTTAAGTGTTTGCTCACTTAAAAATTAAGACAACTGCAGTATCCAAAACCTGGCACACGAGACCACAGCAAATACTAAACTTGCTACTGGTCTAACAATTGAAATCAAATTAACGTCCATGTTAACTTAGCAATTCCCACTGAACATTATTAGTTAACATCTGGCATGAAAATACACAATTCTTACAGATATTAAAAAAATAAGCATTCTGAAAGCTACTATTCCTCTACCCCTACCCCAGAAACACTTCACCTTCTTCGACGCGAGTTCAAGCGTAGTGGTCAGGGCTCAAACACACCGGACAAAAACTGCCAGATGCGCTCTGCTTCTGGTCACACCTGCCAATACCTGAGTTTGAGACCCTGTGTCTCCTTGGTAACCAGCAATGACATCACTAACCCCCACAGCAGGAACACAAACCGGCTACCCTGCTCTGCTGCATAAGGCGGCTACGTCATCACTCAACCTCAAGAAACAGAGCAGAGAAGTGAGATCTCGGCAGGTAAAGAGCTGTTCAAATCCCCCTTCACTTTGACAGAAACCCACTGTGACAGTTGGGTGGCAGTTTGAAAGGAGAACATGGCAGCCATCTTGCCAGTAACGGAAGCCTCCTTCTGCCAAATGTCTCCATCCATAACGCTGCCTCGAAAGATTAAAAGTTGCAAGTATCCTGTTTGATATTCTGGAAATCACAGATGAAGCAAGGTGTTAGTGCAATTATTAATATATTCTTTGTACAAAAACACATAGGCAGTTGGAAGACTTCTCTCATCGACTGCTTTTCCCTAAACATACTACCCAACTATAAACTGTCTTCGACTTGTAAATAAAAATACATGCTGCTGCACAGTAAGAGCGGCACAGCTTTAAGCTGACCAACTAAGAACTGCATAAGGTATCGACGACTCTGTTTCTAGAACACTACAGCATCTTTCACTTGTCACCCCAAATGTCCAACTTCTGCTCATGAAAACCACAGGTCCCAGGATGTATTAGTATATCACAGTCCAGGCAAGCTATTCAGCTAAAAACACAGCACTGCATACTGGGGCCTGTAGTTTCCACAAGCCACATTCTTACTGAAGATGAGACCAGATGTAGGCCATATTGCACACTTCCACGGGCCAGCAAACAACATACACATACTGTACAGGGAGACTGCTGCTAGTAATCATCAGGAAAGCTGGATCGATATCCAGTTCTCATACGTCAAAGTTAAGAGGACAAAGATTTCAGTAAAAATACACATCAGCTAACCAATAATTCCCGAAGAATAATCAGCAGTTTAGCTACTTTCAAACATGCAGAATGGGCCATAGCTTTTTAACATCTTTATCCTAAAGTGCAGTAAGATTTTTTTTTTTTCCCCAAGACTGCTACATTTATTAACATTAAAGAGTGTTCTTCTGAATATCAATAGGAAAGGTATGTTTGGTGAGGGGCATATTCTCCATGTCCAGAATTTAGTAATCTGGAAACAAATTACTCTCTTCCTCCATTTCTACAACGTACTGAAGCAGGAGCTTGCCTCTCTTCCAAAAATAAGCAGAGCTTAGCTGAAAATTAAATAGCTCTATCTCAGCGTAGGCCTCAGAGAAGAATACGCTGTACTTCAGCTCAGTAAAGGGAAGGGCAGCTCCCCCTACCAGTCTGTTCTAAGAAGGTTTTAATCGAGGAAGGAAACAACCAGGGATCAAAATGAATAAGTCCTCCTTTCTTTTCCCTCCCTTTTCCCCAAGCTCTGGATTATTATTATTAAAAAAAACAATAATATGCATACATAATTCCATCTAAGTACTTGTATGTTTCGCTAGTCTTTGTAGAACAAGACAGTCTTTGCAGCTTTTCCAGGCTAGCAGGCAGCACCCACAAAAACATGCAAGAGAAAAAGGACCAAGACTATGACCCAAGAGAAAGACAATGTCCTGTTGCAACAGAAAGACAAACGGTGACACTTCAGTCACCTGAAAGACATCCTAATGCACTTCCCTAGAGAGGCAAGAGGCCTCAGGAGCATCTAAAGGTTTTGTCAATACAGCAATACTGTCCATAGGCCAAAGACAGCTGTTGCCATAGTTACTATCAGCCAGCTTATCAGAAAATAATTATTGCGATTACTCAGAAGTTTTGTTAAAACAATTTAAAGCTTTAATAGGATACCACTTGATCTCTTCAATTAACTATTTGCAACTACGCTGCCTTTGGGATCCACATAGTTAACGATGCTTGGATCTGCAAGGTTGGAGGGGAACAAGGGAAGGAATCAATGTTCCTTCTCCCTTTCACACTGACAGCTTGTATTTCGCAGGCAGAAACAACGAAAATGAACCGACTGTAAGCTCAGCTGCTCTGCTAGAGTTCTCTCACAGGCCTGGGGACCGAGACCAAGCACAGGCCATCTTAGAGTCACAGGCTCAAATCTGCCCTTGTTTGTTTTAACCATTCATGTATCCGTACTCCCAATCAAGAAACGCACCGGCTACATTTTCAAAACATATTTCTAGTTACACATGCAATGGTAGAGTCCCTCACTTAAGAGGTACGCAACACAATTTCTGTAGTAAGTGAACTTGGTAACATTCCCTTTTGTCCTACAAGCACAGTACTGTCAGGTGGAAAGGCAGAATCTGGAAAACACACATTTTAAGAAATCTGACATTAAAAAAGCCTAGAAGCTGTGTGAACATGGCCTACAACAGAGCTCGTGTTAAGCAGAGCCTCACTCCTTATGTACTATCTATAAATGCATTCCCACCAGTAACAACAAACATCAGGCTAGGGCTGGGGGGGGTAGTAGTATTTGAGGGGGGGACAGTTCTCGTGTGGGTTTTTTAAAGCATGCCTTGAGCATACAATCTCTAACCAAAGCGTGAGTGTTCGCAATAACAATGAACAAGAAATCTCAGGTAAGAGGGAACGAATAATAGGTCAAATTATCTAGGCAAAGAGCTTTTAAGGCACAGGCTACTAGATAATTCCAGCAGAGATATTAAAATGATGTAAACAGCAAAACAGAAAATAAATGCTGCAGAGAAGCCTACACCAAGGAGCGCATTTTCTCCTTAAAAGCCCGGGACGATCAAAGTATTAAAACAAAAGATTCTGTGGTAAAGTTGGGGCTTTGTTAGGGCAGTAGGCATGGCAATCGTCTCAGACCAAAGGAAGGGACCTTTCAGAACTTTCTACAGCTTTAAAAATTACTTTAAGGACAGGTGATTCTAATTGTAAAGTCTAATTGTCACACAAGTGCACCTTTCCTCAGCACTAAGTACATTTTTAAAACCTCTTTTGATTTTTGTACATTTTATAGCCATTCTATATCTACACTCACCACTTTGCTTTTGTGAGGTTTTGACATAACAAAAGCAGAGTCAAACAAACTTAAAATCATACTTTACCAATTTTAATTCAGTGAGGAACTTGGTAAGGTGCAGGAGCCATAAATTATTTAAAACTTATAAGAGAAACACAGGGGTTGGTTTGTTTTTTTTTAAATGAGACTGTATTTGCAATAAGGAAAAAAAAAAGGAAAATAAGAAAATATGAAGTTCCTCCCCCTCAAATGTAAATAAACTTCTTTTTTACCTGCATAATGCATATCTCTACCACCAGCACAAGCCAGACACTGGCTTTGTGCTGTACTGAACATGAAATATTAATGCAAGTTACCTATAAAAACTATCCTTCAGTTCACCCTCTATTTACAGGGTACAGAAGTAAATATCTTGCCCCTTGCATTCGGCAGACATCTCAAAACCCTTCTGCACACTGCCCCACCTTTCCAGTATATGGTTTGTTCCTAAATAACCTTTGTGCAGTTAAAATACATCAGAAACAGGATGTGAGCTGCTTTCTGGCACAGAGTAATTGAACAAGGGCAATTCACGAACATACAGGAGCCAGGCCTTTTGTGAAGTCTTACACTTCTAGTATACAGCTATGCATGTGACTGCACAGTTGTAAGCATAAAGGGCGAAGGGGACAGTAAAGAAATACTATTAGAAGCTTAATAATAGGTTTTTAGCGCTGCCCCTTCTACACAAGGAGCCTCTCCTGAAGGCTGGTCTGCTTTACAGCTCACATCACTGTGCGATGGTCCTCCGAAAAGCAAAGCCCTATCACACTACGAAGTTCTTTCTGGAAGATTTTAAACAAGCAAAACCAACAAACAAACCCAAAACAATAGTAAAAAGGTTAAGTCACCAACATGTGTTTCTCACATGATGTTCATCTTGAGTTTCTGGTACCCACGCAAAATGCCCGTAACACACGAAATAAGAGTCTATCAAGGTTCTTACAAACTGATATTGAAATGCAAGAGAAATCTGTTGTAAACAAATTCCAGTAGTATCAATTCATTTGACCGAATACAGTTCTTCAGGGCTTTGAGAATAAGTATAAAGGAAATGAACAGCTACGATGTGTTCATATGCAATTATGACCATTATAAACAAACTGCATGAACAACCCAAGTGATAGCCGGGCTCACAATTAAAGCTTTCCAACTGCACACAGAATTTCACAACTTTCTAAGGCGCCATAAAAGAAAAAAACAAAAAACACAAAAATGCATGAAAACGGTCTCCTTTGTACAGATCCAGTCCAAGGATTTTTTTTTTTAATTATAATTTCTACAGTGACATTTAACAGACACACACAAAACCTCATCCCTAAAAAAGAGAAGTAAAGTTGGAGTAAGAACTATTTAGGCCCAATGCTTGAAACACAGCTGAAGCTGAATGGCCTAGGGTGAAGAGAGATCTTTACAAAACCTAAACTGAAAGCAGAGATCTTACTGTTGAAGCTGGAAAACACAACAGCATTTTTCTCTGAGCCGCATAAGTTTCAGTTTCTTACTTTTGCCTTAAGTTCTTTGAAGGAAAGTTTCCTATTTTCATCCCCTAAAGGGAAAAAAACACTTTCAACTGCCTTCTTTCGCCTCACAACAAATCCAGTTCAGGATGCACATACAGAAGAGCAAAGATTAAAAGCTTTCAGGTAGAAATCTTATAGTGACTAATGGTAAAATAATTATTAATAACAAAATATTCCTTAATGTGACATTTTAAATTATACACCATGTTAGCTTTGTTAGTTAACCAAAAAAGCACTAAAACCCATAATGGGATCCACTCCAAGTTTCTTGTTGCTCAGGTCAGTACGGCTAAAAACTTGGGGTATGACATAGTTGACATCCAGCTAGTGGTAAGTACTCAGTGAGCAAGCACCTACCTTCTGCTGGACAACCGGTCTCTCAACACCTTGAAGTGATACTCTATACATGCTACTATGCAACATGAAATCAATGGATAAAGAGGTTGCTTCATACTCCCTCTGTATCAGCTCAAACTTCTAGCTGATGTAACTATCGTAAAAATAATCTGATTTCTCTACCACAGTAAGGTTGAAAGGTTTAAAAACATGCGAGAAGCACTTCAGCTATTTTTTTTTTAATACAGTTTTAAAGTTTCACTTACTGAGCTACAGAATTCCTTTCTAGAAAATAATAATAATAAATGCCCCCAAAGAAACAGTTTCATTCAGCTATCGTGAAACATGCCCAGATATAAATAAAATTCCCAAAGCCTGTGATCTTTCTACTAAAGTGTGGTAATTAACTTCTCCAACTAATATGGGTAGTTATGTACATTTTTTGTTTCTTTCTTTAAGATCCTGTTCTTACTAATAACTTAATGTCACTATTTAAATATAAACGATGAAGTTATATTATACACAATCACTAACAAGCTTAATATAAAAGTTTTAGCGTTACGCGTTAACCAGGTAGAAGTCATGAATTTTAGATTTCTAGGGTTGGTGTTTGGTTCCCCCCCCCCCCCACCGCTTTGAAAAGCATGCTATTTTCTTCACAAATTAAGCCCCAAAATAAGCCTCTTTTCATCAAAGTTAAACATTCCCTCGCTATGTAGCATATCCAGCCTCACCAGCTAGCTCCGGGCAAGCACAGGAAAGCCAGAGGAAGCTGGCTTACAAAACTGAAACTAAGCAGGTGTTTTCATTGTTAGAAGTGAGCACAATGAAGGAAAAAAAGAAGTAAAGAGACAGCCAAAATCCTTTCTATTTCTGATACCTGAAAATCTACAGCTAAGCAAAACAGATGTATCTATCTATCGATATGGGTGTATGGGAGTATCTGTCCTTTAACCTGATAACAAGCAACAGCATATCTAGTTAAGAAAACTTCACTGGCCCAAAGGAGCCTACCTACCCCTTACTAGAGCCCTGCCATGACTGAGCGCATGTCCCCACCTGATTTTTCCACGCTCAGACCTACCTACTGTACATCACAGCACACAACTTTCTCGTGACACGCAAGTTATTACCCCCCAGTGGGACCTTTTTACATGCAGTCTCCACAGTGAACAAAAGTTCATTGTCAAGCTCAGCACTTGGGCCCAAACAAACATCCAGGGGGTAGGAGGGGGAGAAAGAAGGCAAGTGCTCCTATCCACAACTGTAAGATTTGCAGGCAATCACCGTTACTTACAATTAAAAAGTGGGAACAGGTGTAGCAGATATCATACTTTGATAGCTGAACAAAGAATATTACAGCACGTGACTGAAATGTGATGACATTTGTTCACCAATCGAAAACAAAAGCCACTCTCCAATGGCACTCTTTCCTCCACCCCCAAGAATTAGGAACTTGGAAATCTCTCCATATTGAAACACATCTGTTCATAGCCTCATTTTTTGACACTTGAGAAGTTGAATGAAGAGCTCCATGCATTAATCCAATACAAATTCACCTAAAAACCTCGGCGTACAATCCCGTCAGCACCCACCAAACTGCAGAGGTGGTTGGGGAAAAAGCTCTACCGACAGTGAAGCTCGGAATAATAAAGAAAAGAAAAAACAAAACACACAACAGCACAAAAAAAAAAAAAAACAAAACACGCAGAAAGGCAAGTGAAGAAAGGAGCATGCACAAGAGGACTACACCAAATGGCAGAGTCCCACATAGAGCCCCACTCCACCTACACAGGCGCAGGAGGGAGGGAAAAAATAAAAATAAATAAGTGGCCGTCCCCAATGCCGGCAGCCGTGCCGGAGCAGGAGTGGGAAACCCCAGCGGCGCCCCGGCCCCGAGCTCCGTACCTGTGCGGGAAGAGCAGCCCCAGGGCGAGGGGGGCAGGCCCGGCTCCAGAATAACAAGTTGCAGAAGAAACGGAATTTTCCCGGCGCTGCTCGGGCCACAAAGACGAATGAAAGGAGGGAGGGGAAAAAAAAAAAAAAAAGCGCCACAAAAAACCCGCAGCAGCGGTTTTACTACGAATTATCCATCACCGAAAGCGGCATCATTTCCCAGATAATAATAAAACTTCCCCGACAGCATCGCAGCGAAAGACCCGACCGAGAGAAAAGGGCCTGGAAATAATCATCCTGAAGGAAACCGGAGGGGAGGGGATAAGCCTCCCTCCCCCACCCCATCCCCAGTGCAATGTGTCATCTCCTTCCCCTGCTCCTCCCCCCAACCCCAATGTGTCACCTCCTCCTTTTACCCCAAGTGTCACCCTCCTCCACCTCTCCCGCTCCCGCTCGCAAACTTCTGCCGGCGCCCGACGGGGAGGCCGGGGGGCCGCGGCGGCGCCCCGGGACGCTCCGCTCTTCCCCCCCACCCCCCCCGAGGGAGGGGCCGGGGGCCGCGGCGAAGTTGCTGCTCCTCATCGCCAAGTTGGCCGGAGAGTGCCGGGCGAGCCGCCGCCATCCTCGGCGCCCCCAGCCCCGCGGCGGCGGGGGGCGCGGGGGGGAGGGGGGGGGGGACGGCGCCCGGGGGGCGGGGGGGGGCAGGGAGGAGGAGGAGGAGGAGGAGGAGGAGGAGGCGAATCCGAAAGGTGGGATACTACACCCTGCTGGTGGCGGCGGTGCTGCTGCGGGCCGGCCGGGGTCCCCCTGGCAGGACCTCTCTGTGAGGGGGAGGACTCTTCTTCATAGGGGGAGGGTGCCGGCGCCGCCGCTCCTCCGGCCTCCCTGTCCCCCTCTTCTGGGCGCCTCTCTCTCTCTCCTCCTCTCACTTTCTTTAAGCTAAGCGGGGAGTGGAAGATGGTAGGTTGCTCCCTTCTCCTCCTCCTCTTCGCTCGCTCTCGCCTCTGTGGGGTCCTTTTCCTTCCCCCTCTCCGCGGGGGGCTCCTCCTGCGGCGGGGAGGAGGGGGCGGGCGGGGAGGGAGGCACGAAGCCGGAGAGGCGCAGGAGGAGAGAAACTGTGACACAAAAACAAGCCGAGAAGCTGAACTCTTCTTCAATCCCATTCACCCGGCCCGGCCGCAGCACCGCTCGCCGGGATCCCTCCGCCGCCGGCCTCCCTGCCTGCCTGCCTGCCTGCCTGCGGCGCGCTCCCGACACGCCGCCGCGCGCGCCCCCGCCCGCCCCGGCCCGGCCCGGCCCGGCCCGGCGCCGGAGACCCGCGGAGGAAGGGGGGGGGGGGGGAGCCCGGACCGGCGGACCCACGCCCCCCAACACCCCGCGACGGCGGCGGGGCGCCGCCGGCCGGGCCCGGGACGGGGACGGGGGGAGGCGGGAGGGCGGGCTCGACGGCTCCTCCTGAGGGGGACTACTTGACGTGTCGGTGCGGCGAATTTATTTCCCTTTGCCTAAGGAACGGGCTGTGCTGCGGCACCCATTGCCTAGGGAAAAAGCCCGGATGTAAAGTGAGTGAAACTAAAGTAGAGTGAAGTAGGGCACCAAACTCTGCCGGAGCGGCGCCGCCGGCCGCGGCAGCAGGGGGCACCGGGCGGCCGCCCCGCCCCGCCCCCGCCGCTCCGCCGCTACCGGGCGGGGGGGCGCGCAGATGAGGGAGGGAGTGAGAGGGGGGGCTCGGCCGGCGCGCGCCCCCCCCACCACCCCCCCACCCCACCCCCGCCGCCTCCCCTCCCCCCGCCCGGCCGGCCGACGCGCGGGGCTCGGCGGGGGCGGCGCGCGGCCGGGCGGGCGCGCGGCCGGGCGGGCGCGGGGCCGCGCGCAGGAAGCTGGGGCGGGCGGGAGGAGCCGCGCGGGGCCCCGCCGCGAGGGGCTCCGCACAGGAAGTTGATGCAACAGGGCCGCGGGGGGGGGGTCGCGGGGGGCGCGCGCAGGAAGCTGCCGCTGCGGCGGGGGGGGGGGGCGGGGAGGAAGCCCGGCATCCTCATCCCCATGCAAGGGGCTTTGCTGATGCACCGCGGCGGGATGCGCGGCCGGGCCGCCCGGCCCCGCGCCCACGGCAGCCCGCGGGGCGCCCGGGAAGAGCCGCCCTCCCCTTCCCTCCCGTCCCCTCCCGTCCCCTCCCCTCTCTCCCCGGCGCATCGCCGGCCCTGCCATGTTATTCGCAGCAATAGCGCAGCCGCTCGCCGTGCGGCCGGGCAGGGTTTTCCCTCCTCTCCTCTCCTCTCCTCTCCTCCGCTGGCCTCCGCCGCTGCTTTCCGCCTTGCCGTTCATGCAGTGGGGTTTGCTTATTTATTTATTCACTTACTACTCCAGTGCCGGGTGATGCTGCCATTTGCTTTCGTGCGAGCCGCGGGGAACGGCAGCGCATCAGCTTTCCCTGCCTTTTTTTTTTTTCTTTTTTTTTCCTCCCCTTCCTCTTTTAATTCCCCTCCCAAAAGAAAAAAAAAATCGCTGCGAGTCAGAAAGTTTTATAGGCAGGTTCAAAGCAGTGAAGTTACATATCATGAATTTTAAGGTGTCTGCGGTGCCCGTTGACATGAAAGGCAAATAAACGTGGATTTTACTCGGGGGGCCGTTAGGATCAAAACGCCAGAGAAGGGAAGGCTCCTCGCGTACGCGGACCCACGTACGTTTCTGGGTCCGCGTGAGAAGGCAGCTCGGGGACCATCGTCCCCCCCAGTTTCCAGCCACAGCACAATGGGCTGCTGGGGGCTGCCCAAACCCAAGCGGCCAACCCGTGCAGGATCGCTGCTCATCTGCAATAAACTAGCTTAAGCTGCAGGCATGGCGTGCACCCCCTGCGCGTCTCCGGCTTCCGAAAGTCTCCAGAGCCTCAGAAATACTTAAAACCTCGCCTTTATATTGGAGCCACCATTGCTAAAGCAGCGGGACGTGTCCTGGACGCTGCGGGATTTGCATGAGCTCTCACAGAAAGCCGGGTTTGATGCAATGCAAAACCGATCTTTTTTTAACAGCCTTCTGCATCGCTTTATTTCTTCAAAATGTTCGCAAGTTGGGAAGAAAAGTAAGTGTTTGCATTATCTCTGCAGATGCTTCAGGAAACCACGATGAACTCATTATTATGTTGTGAAACTGAATCCATAAAGCAGTCATGATGAGTAACTCGGGGACTCGTCGTAATTGGTCAGTAATGCAGAGTTTTATCGTCTGGAGGATTCTGGTGTGCTCAATGTGAGCGGCGATTTACAGCAAGGTTCCCTCTCAACTGTCAAAAAATTGGGCTACCAAGCCATTGTTTATTTAATTACTGTTAATTTTCCACTTCTTTTTCCATCAGTTGGTTGCCGAGCTGTGTGTGATTTAATTGTGAACTTTACAACGTTTGGTGCCTTTCTTAAAGCTGTAGCTCCTGGACTTAGACAGTTATGCAAGAGACTCAGGTTTGGGGTTTTTTTAGTTAGGTTTCTAGCCTGTGGGTTTGTAGATACAAACTTGAAGACACAAACCTTAAAGGCACAAAAAGGAAAAGGTACGAAGCAGATAGAGTCATCCAAAAATGCCTTTTTTTTTTTTACTGCCACATTGTTTGGCTTTTTATTTTTGAGGCAATCTCTCCTACGCCCCCTTTTTTTTCCCTTTTTTTTTTTTTTTTGGCAAGCCAGGTATGCTTCTGAACAGCAGGGTTGATGGAATACTAAAAAAATAAACACTCAGAAAATACCAGGGTGCTCATTAAATAGGTACTGGTAGGTGCACCGTTCATGGGTTAACAGGTAAGGTCACGTGCATGGAACTACCAAACATCTAACAGCCATCACAGTAGGTTTTCTAACATGTCCAACTGTGATGAGAAGTGTTCTGGTTAGTATAATAAAAATATTACACAATTTTTAATTAATATATATTTGCTTTTTATACGTCTTTCTACTTTACTTCTACGGCCGCTCAATAGATCAAGTAATACGGGGATCAGGTCGATTACTGTCAGATCTGCACGTTAGTTTACTGAGATTTCTCTTGGGGCTGGGGGACCGTCCAGCCCCCTCCCTCCTCTCACCCCTCCAGTCTCGAGTCCGTAACCAGTTTTTAAACCCCTCTGAAAATCCCAGCCCCAATACTCAGATTTTTTCCCCTCCATGTAAACTTTTACTACCGGCAGTTCAAGTCGTGGAGGCCGAGTGTTACAACACAGACAACAGCCTGGATTTTAATTTTACCTTCAGTTAGGGTTTGAAGCAGGAAGAGGAGTCGGCTTACTCTGAAAACCATCAGACCAGAGTTGCTTTTGTCCTTCAGAGTTTTTGATAGAGGCACCAGAAAAATAAATACCGAGTAAAGCATGTTTATTTCACTGGGTTTTATCTTTCTGGTTATTAGAGATTCAGCATGTTTATTCTGCTGAGGAGTCAATACGCGCAGTTTGACTAAAGTTTGTTTTAGAGATGAACTTTGGACAAAGTTCAAAGAAAAAAATAATCACTAGCTGTTGCCGTAGATATGCAAAGAAATTTTACATGGTTTGTCTTAGGACTCAGAGTGTGATGGGTATCTCACAATACCGGTTGTATTCAGTGCGCGCTACCCACAGTGATCTTAGGGTCACAGCCAGGTAGAGTGGCTCGGACCATTTTGTACCCTGAACTCAGCAGTTTAAGCCACAGATCCTGATTATCACAGACATGCTGAAAGTTTTTCCTTTAAAAACGGCGCACATACATACACCACTCCTTTGTTCAGACCTGCGATGATGAAGAGGAGTGGTCCCAGCCTCCGTGCTACTTAGCTTCACTTCCACATCAGCAAAAAGGGCCTTCGTAAGTGTATGTGTAGCGTTCACCTTCTAGTAGCATTAGAAGTTGTTTCATGTCTGAAATCGGAAGCGATGGTACCACCAGATGCACAGCTAAATGCTTGAATAAACTGGCTGGTTTTGTTTGCTGGCTTCGTAGAGAGAGATCTATCACGCTTTCCTTGCAGTGAAAGGAAACCTTGCTAGAAGCCTAGGAAAAAAATTTCCTCCTTTGCTTTCTGAGTCTTTGTGCACGAAGTTACCCTCCGCACCTCTGCTTCCAAATGCATTGGTATTCGTGCTGCTCATCAAAAGTCGTAGTTCAGTTTGTCCAGATTTTCCACTTTCTACTTGATCGCATCACCCTGAATACTCACCCAGCCCCCTTTTCCAAGTTTGTTTCCTAAAAGCACTTACCAGTACAAGGCAAATCTGAAGCCTTCCCAAAGTTAGCGGAAAACTCACAAAAATCAACAGGTTTTCGATGAGAATTTGCAAGCAGCTGCTCAATGATGATGTTTCTCATTGAATGTTATTTCACCAGTTTGGGTGAATTTCAGAGAAAGCAGGGCAGTCTGTGTAAAGTATTAATGCAGAGGCATCTCAAGAGTAATCAATTGTCGTTACTAACAATCATTGTAATAAGTGTTCAAAATAACAAGTTACATCATAACGTGCTAGCTTTGCTATACCCAGCCCATCTTACAGTGCTGTCTGCTGAGAATACTTAGAGCAAAATCCGAGAAGACATTAGTTAACATGCAGAAACAGTCTTGTAGCAACTCGTGTTAAAAGGAATTAGCAGCAAGTGCAAAGGCTCCTGAGCTACAGGTCACAGATTAAGTTGACAGCGGAGTAGCCACATAGCACCTTCTCTTCAGCAACAAAACTACCTTAAAAAATAAACTACAAGTTAGTTACTTGCCTATTGCTGTTTTTCTCTGTGCTTTTGGCAGGGATGCTAGATGGCTGCAAATAAGAGGGGAGATAGCCTGTGCAGCCGTGCTTAAAAGAGAAAGCCACAAGACCGTTTCAGGCAAGACATACCCCAGCCTAAGAAAACGGTCAGGAACCTGCCCGTTTTTCTCATTGGTGTTTGAACACGGGGTTATCTCTCCAGCAGGATCCAGGCAGAGAGCTCCTTCTACAAGCAAATACCTTCCTCTTTCCCAGGGTCAGGGGAGGATAGGGCATCGCTCACTTCCAGACGATAAGGAAAATTAAGCAGACGGTTTAGACCAGTGGTCTAAACCAGAGGCTGAAAACATGACGCACGCGAGACACTCGCCATTAAGGACATCAGCCTAAGTACAAACTGCATTGCTTAACATAACAACCTCCGACTTTGACCACGGATTATTGCCTTACATAGGAGCTATTGCTTACAGCAGCCAATGAAGCAGACCCCTGTTTACCCTGGCCCATCCGAAAGGACTCGCTCACTTGGCAGCTGTCGGTCGGTCCAGCCGGGAGCGGTGCAGCTGCAAATCTCGCTCTTCTGATGCTCTGCCTGGGAGGCAGCACTTGACTGGGTGAGCTAAAAACGCACATAGGAGTGCGTTGCCTGGGATCTGTATTCCAGGAAAGGTAATTCAGCATTTGGGCTGCCCTGTTCCTTTTGCAAAATTCACGTTCTCCAGGCCGCCCCCAGCAGCGGAGCCAGGGAAGGCCTGTCAGCGCAGTGCGGCATTGCATCTATAGTGGGATTTCACTGGGGTTGCAAGCTCTTCCGAGGTTAGCCTTGAAAGGATGACCCCATCTCGCTTTCTCCTCCCCTGATTACTTACTGGTTTGCTTATCGGAGATGCCGGTTATTTTGTACAGAAAGTAGAGGACTGTAGCACAGAGGGGGTAGCCTGGCCTGTTGCACCAGAGAGCAGGGGGCACTTGTGAGGACCCACCATCGTCTCGTACCTGCCGGCAGCTCCCAGAGCTCTTCTTCCTTGGCTCCCCTCTTAGCGTTTCAGTTATGTTAAGGCTTCGGTATGCAAAGTCAGGAAAGTTGGTGGCTCCTTATCTAATCTGACCTCCAGCAAAATGCTGGCTATTTCAACCAGTAATTCTGTATCAGATCTGCAATTTGGGGAGGCCAGAGTGTATCTTACCCTTCACAAGCCATTGCTCACTGCTTCTGGAGGTGCATCTGCTTTCGGAGAGTCTGGTGGTCTGGCCGCTTCCAGACTGAAGGAAGATCTGAGCAGAGATACTGTCTCTGGGAATCAAGAGGAATGGGTTTCCTTGCCCTTTTTTTATCTTTCTCTTTAAGTAGATGTGAGCAGTCATAAAGGGGACGTTGCTCATGGCTCTCAGGTGGCTGGCCAGGCTGACTAAGCACGCTTACAGATCCCGTACATTCTTTAGAATCACAATGAGCTAGAAATTGTGTGCCAAGATGCGAACGGTCCAGGGAACAGTTACTCATTTTTAAGCCAGCAGTATGAAGTATCCTAGTAGCAATTGCAGGTCCATTATCAGGTAAAAGAAGCTCTTTTTGGCTCATCACCCTTTTTGTTAAACAATGTAATGCCCCCTAATTCAGGCTGATATGTTGTAACGTCGGTGACCCTGCTAAATTTTTCAGCTGGAGATTGTTGGACCGCTAGTGATTAGGGATATCTGGTCTCCATCAAAATACCCTTTTCCAAATGCCTTCAGCAGAATTCTCTCACTTTTATTTTTGGGGAGCTTGGAGCAGAGAAAGTTTAGTAGAATTGGAAAGCTGTTGATGGAAATGAAACTGCTGAGTAAGTTTTCAAGGACTCACTGAAAGGAAATGGCAACTTTTGTAAGGGAGCATTTCAGTGTGTCATTAACCTGATAAGCAGAGGTAAAGTGCAGAGTGGTAAACCAAAAGGCACAAGCCGTAGACCATGACAGCAGCTACCAGGTTGTAACACAGGCGTATAGACATCTCAACAGGTAGACCTGCCACATGCACACAAATCAGACATTGCGGCAAAGAGCATCCACAAAAAAATGTCCGTTCCTATAAACGGTACAACACCAGTAGACAGGACGTCGTGTCTTTTTAGTTCTTTTAGGTGTTAATGGTCATTTTGGCACCTTGCAGGAGAGACGTGATAAAGCAGAGCCTGCCCTGAGGAACATACAATTTAAAAGGTCACTACAGGGGAGAGGCGGGGAACCAAGGTGCCTTAGGAAAACTAGGTGATGATGATAATTTCAGAATGTTAAGTACTTCAAATTTAAATGCTGATTGTGGTTTTCAAAAATATTTGCATAAATTTGGCTCCTAAATCCTTCCATATCATTACTAGATACATAAAGAGCCTGGGGTTTGAGTGGATGGAGCACCTAAAAAGCAATTCAGTTCTCTTTAACTAGGCTTATATTTGAGCTGCCAGTTTGGGACTACCAGCTGAGCCGCGTCTTCTCCTATAGAATGATGTGGCAAGAAGAATATCAGTGTTTGAGAGCAGTGCAGAAGTAGCAAGCTTTGGGAAGTATTAAACTACTGGAATCCCGTGTATTTATCATGTGTTGTCCTGACTTCACTGTGCTGAAAAGTAGCCCAGCATAGGCACAGGGACAGGAGAGGGAAGAGGAGCTGTGAAACAGCTGTTATTAAGGAGGGAAGGGGAAGGGGACTCCAGGAGCGGAGCTGTGCCTGGCTTTGCATGTGAGAATAAGAGAGTTAACGACGACTCAGTGGACAGAGGGGTCAGTGCCAGTGCAGGGATTCAAAGTGGGTTTTCATGGCCTAACAATAAATAGTGTTAGTCAACTCTAGATTATCTGGGATTAAGTGTATTGTGGGTGCAGATACTCCTGAAGTGACCGATGCTGAACTAGTGTGGGCTCGTGGGAGCGCTGCTGTGCTCATGCAGCACCGTGCCACACGGCATTGCATCTTCTGAGGAGCTGTGGTCCCCTGCCCTTCACAGCCCCCGAAGTCACCAATCCTTCTCGATGGCGTGACACCCTCTTCTCCGAGCTTCCCGGGCAGGTCTGGCTATCTCTGGGTTTCTGCTTTGGCTGCGTTATCTTGTCTTGCCGCTTTCTCGGATAATCCAGAGTTGAAGGCGGCTGCGTTTTGAACCGAGTGGGAAGGGGCAAAGTAAAGATCCAAAAAGAATCAATAAACCTGACGGACATGGAAGGCATCTGCACAGCAAGACGATGCCCTTTTTACTTAGTCATGTCTTACAATACAGCTACCGCATCATAAATTCAGAGACACATGTAGGTAGAGAGAGGTCTACACCGATATTTTGTTTATAATTGATTTTAATATCTTCCACTCAAGTCTTCTGTTGTCTGAGTGATAGGCAAGTTGCAAAATATATCACTCAAGAGTTAGGGAATTCAGCAATTAAGCCTGTTTGTGCATTCTTTGTGTTCAAAATTGATTAATAACAGTGAGATACACCAACATTATGCTTTTCAGCTAAAAGACAGTTAGATAATGTCAATATATTCACAAATCTCATTGGCATCGCTTCCCTATATGAATAGTACACGTAAGCATAAACATATTTTTCTCTCACTAGGAGGGACAGAATGAAAAGGCTGTTTCTTTCAAAACTCTATTAGGCAATCAAGTGGAAACATGACATAATTTGATTAGTTTCTCTCGCAGTGGACTTGGAAACACCATAGTGAATTTGAATAAAACCTATGATCGTTTGAAAACATTGCAAAGTTCCTGTTCACCTTAGTCTCACTGGTAATATCAGTGGGGCTCCTGAAAGCATCGACTTGCTTGCCATCAGCCAGGTAGTTAAGCAAGGAGTTGGAAGTTATCCGAAGTCTATAAAATTCAATGGAAACTTGTATTTTGCCTATTTATGAAGCCATTGCGTGCCCACCCCCTCAGAGCAAGCTGAAGGGTGTTGTTTCAAAAAAGGTAGGCTAGAATTAGAAAGGCAACAGAAGGGATAGGAATAACTTTCACCTTGAGAAAAAAAACACGGGGACTAGGACTTTTCAGCTGAAATAAGAGAAAACTGAGGGGGAACATAAGAAGCCTGCTAGATGGAGAGCGGCATGAAGAAGGAGAATAGGGAGTGATTGTTCACCGTTCCAAAAGATGCAAGAGTAAGTGGCACTGAGTGAAATGATTAGACAATGTTTAAAACAAACAAAAAGCAATACTTTTTCACTCAATGCATAATTACATTTGGAACTCATTGCTGCAAGATTTCATGGAGCCTGAAAGCATAAATATGTTCAGAAAGGCATGAAACAAATCTACTGAAGAATGCCACATCTGACTCAGCCCTTTTACCACTGATTGCCAGAGGCTTCCGGGAGGAAGATCCTTCTGGATGCATCCCATTTCTTACAGTCCTCCTTAAGTACCCGAGTTGGGACATTATCAGAGAAAGGCTGGGCTAGATGATGCATCTTTGGTCTCCTTCAGTATTGTTACTTTTATGAGTTCAGGAATAAAGGAAGTAGTAATATTTTGGTGGAGGAGAAAAATAATCAGTGCAAGAGGCTTCTTCTCTATTCATGTGTGCCGATGGTATATAGACTTTGCTCTTTACTTGAATAGAGTGAAACTTCTTGTACTGTGGATTGGGGTTTTTTTCTTCTGAGAATGAAAACAGCCCTTACATTGTCATTCATATCACATTTATTGGAATGGGAGGCAGTTTATCTTTTAATAAAAACAGATTGTTCAAACGGGAATCACGTAAGGGGGCTGTCTGAAGGCCATGGAGGAACTGTGCTACACGTCCCTACAAACCAAAACAGCATCATGACTCTCTGCTGCTTGAAATAGTGTTCACAGGCAGCCGGCGCTGGGCAGGAGCTGGCCGGGGGACTGCCTGGTGGTGCCCGGTGGTGCCCGGCGTGGCTCTGCGGGGCCCCTGCGGTGGGTTTGCAGCTGCCCACTGGCACGCACCCATCCCAGCCAGCCTCTTCCCTGGAGAGGTGGAGACCGGGGACAACCCACCCAGCAGCTTCCACTAGGGGCCACTGCTACACAGAGGAGGAGGAGGAGGAGGAGGAGGAAGAGGAGGAGGAGGAGGAAGAGGAAGAGGAGCAGGAAGAGTTCAGAAAGCATTGTAGTCTTGAGGTTTTATTTCCAGGCATGAGGACATCTGTTTGTAAACCGCTTGGCAAATGTGTATGAAGTACTACTATTTCTGTTGAGGCGCACAAGAGAAAAGGGATGGCCACTGGGAGCTGCGGGGGCTGGTTCGTTTCCACCTCAGATGTTACTGGCAGGGACTGAAATGTCACCCCTCTACCCAAACCCTTCTCCCTGCACCATGTGAACTTAGAGGAGCAGCAGATCCCTTGTTCCTGAGGGAACATCTGAGGTCAAGGAGGTGGAGTGCAACAGCACTTCAGAAAGGAAGCAATGCATGTTATAACAGCAATGAAGTTATATTTACAAATATCTATATGAAATGTGCTGCTTCCAGTTTGGACCTAAAGAAAGGCTTGTGTGCCTAAAAGCTTGTTTGTGTTTTCCAGTGATACTGGTTGATCTCCTAATAAATATATATATTACCTTCAAGACTTGCCCTTCTTTATTCTTAGAGAATGGCAACTACAGCACTACTAAATATAATATTGAGACTTGGCAAAATATATTTTTAACTCCCTAGTTTCACATGAACCATGTCTTTCCTCACTTGCATGGGATGCTTGCTGCTTTCTAGGGCTTCAGTACAAGCAAAACTGAACTTACAGGGCCAGGGAGTAATTATATCAACGGATATTTCTGGGGAATTCATTCAAAAGTTTAAAATTCTTTAGAGAATCCCTTCTGGCAGAGATGAGAAGACTGTATGAGGAATATTAACCTTGATGGATAAAATGAGAGACCTCAAATTCTGCCTGCCCTCATGGAGAAGAAATGCCTTCTCTACAGATTCAGAGAGAAATTTAAGGAAAATATCCAAATACGTAAAGGTGCTAAAACACCATTTCCAGCCCACCATGCCCCTCAGCAATTCTACTTTCACCCAGACCTGAAAGAAATTAATTATTCCCCAGAAACAAATATTTCGCTGCTATTTGTAGAGAGCTAAGGGATAGGAAGTTACGCCCCTTCTACCATAGAGTCCTTAGAGGGGATCGAATAGCTTGTGTTTATTTATCTTTACTAGCATAACTGGCTGTCAGCGGATTATCTCCTTCTGGCATCGAGATGGCTCCCTTTCGCCATCAGGAAGCTGCAGAAGCAGCAGAGATTTTTTTTTTGCTGATTTTTGGCTTCGTAGTTCGTTGCGTCTCTCCCTTTGGTTGCTGGTGTGAACTGCTTGTTGGGGAATCTGCCTCTGAGGCCAGTCCGTCCTGCTTCTCTGCTACACATCTGAAAAGTTTAGAGGCTCCTTCTTTGTTTCAGTATTGAGGACAAAATGGTGTGATTAGATAGATAAACAATAGTGTCATTTTGCGTCCTCTGGCTCAAGATACAGCTGCCCCCTGGAAGCGCTTTGAAATGACACAGGCTCAGGAGCTTGTGCTGGGAAGCAGGGGGACTCTCCACTGCAAGGTAGGATTGTCCCAGGTGTACAATATTTCTCATGGTACAGCAGCACCAACACCCGATTCAGGTAAGAACCATGTTTTTGGGGCACTCTGCAAACAGCTAAGGAAAAGACTGGCTATTTCCACCTCCGAAAATATAATGTACAGCATTGGCATTAACAAACTCCAGCCCTTATCTCAGTCTGATACTGCATGCAGTGAGAAAATGTGCCCTTTGCCATTACCTCTCTTACTGCTACTGCCACCCCTAACCCTGGGCTTAACATCTGCAGAGGGGATATGCCTGTGCCAGAACAGAGCGTGCAGCATTAGGATTATTCAGATATGGTCCTTATCTTCACCTGGAAGAAGAAACTGAATACAGTAAAAAAGAGTCCTCTGCAACTGCTGGCTGCTTCTTTCCACGTTGCCACAGCTTAGTGCATGCAGGAAGATCCTTTCTGTTGACTTCAGCTGGGGGCACCTCAGGATGTGTCACTTTGAGGGAGACTCCAAGTGGTGTGGGGTGAGGAAAGCCCCTGTGACACCTTCGTCCGTGGGGGCCTGGGATATCTCAACAGTGTGTGGGCTGGGTCAGGGTGGTGCCTGGGGGGTATACCTGCATCTGGAGTGGTCCATGGTGCTGCCAAGTGGTGGGGCCCAGAAGAGAGTAATTTGGAGGCTGAGGTTCCTCAGCATTTTAAGGTGAGGACTGGTCACCTCAATTACAAGGGGACTGAGATGTTTTCTTTGGGACCGCCTGAGGTTCCTCAGTCCCAGGGATATGGATGATGCCTCAAGAAAGAGACCCCAGACTGCCACAATTCAGAAGTATCCCTTAAGCCTCCATTTGGGGTGATGTGGGACATCTCAGTTTGGCGTTGACAGGACACCTCAGATTCGCTGCAGTGCATTGTTTCTGTGAGGGGCATGCAGGGGGCACCAAACATTTGGGGAGGTCTCCAGACCTCAGTCCATTGGCCTCAATGTGCCGGTATTGAGGGTCAGGGTACAACCATCCGGATGAGAAGTTAGCTCAAGGCACACCAGTTTTTGGAGTGCAGGACTGTGTGGTATAGAGGGGACTCAGAGAACCTCAGCTTGTGGAGGAGAGGTTGCCCAAGGGCACCTCCATGGTGCTGCCAGGATACCTGAATATGGTGGGTGTCAGAAGAGCAGAGCTTGGAGATCTCTGGGTGTCTGGATTTGGGAGGGTACCAGGCAACTCAGCTGGAAGGCACGCATGGTGCTGAGCACCATGTCCACTGTGTCACTGGCTTGTTAATTTGGGAGGATCCATTGTGCCTTCATCCCCTGTGAAACCCCTGGTCCAAACAGTACTTCTGGTGACCTTTATGCAGTTGATGGGAGGAGTGTAGGAAAATATCCAAGTCCAAATTTATATGGGCTTCCCATATCTACACCCAGGCCTAGCACTGGGGCTTGGCTGAGGGGTGGGAAACACAGGGCTGAGCAGCACTCTTGGGTATGGCAAGCACCATCACGGTCAAAGCCAAGAAGGTGGTTGCTGTGCGTTAGTCCCCGTGCTGCAGAGCAAGGTCAGGGCTTGCATTGCAAGCTAGGGTGAGGCTCAGAAAGTGTCCTGGTGGGGCACTGTCATTCCTCCCTGGCTCCTGATCTTCCAGCCTTACCATTCGTTGTAGTTCAAAAGCACGGCAGAGCACCCCAGGGTGGGGGAAGGCCTGCCAGCAATAATGGGGTAAAAAGAGAAAAAGGAACCTGCACTTTTTTCTAATTCAGATCAAATATTTGGATCAGAACAGAAGGTCAAAAGAGACTAGAGATGTTTGAATATGAAGCAGAGGGGACCAGACACCATGAGGTCAAGTATTGAAAGTGAATAGAGAATAGATGTGTGATGGGCCTACACATGGTGGAGGGGGATATTCCTTTCTACTGGTGTTCAAAGAGGAAGTGTAATGATTTAGATATTTCCCTTTCATGAGAAGGAATGAAATACTGAAGGTACCCTGGGAAGTTGCATGAGCTCATCAGGGAGAGTACCCAGTCTTGGTGATATGTGCGGGGCACATGCTTTGGCAGGGGCAGGTAGGAGATGGCTTCTAGAGGTGGGCACCTGGAGAAAGAGAGGGAGAGAGATGAAGAGGAGGCATGGGCAACAGAAGGACCCCCAGAGGACATCAGAATAGGGTGGGTGAGGAAAATACAATCTGAAACTGAGTAAGTTGTTTGAGAACAGTAGGCAGAAAGTGAAATTGGGCTGAAAAACGTGAAAGGGAAAGATAAAAGAAAAACAACAGAACCAGGGAGAAAGTGAGAACAAAGAGAGAAAAGCAGACTCTGAAATCTACCTGAAAAGATAAGTGAGTTCCTCACTCCCTATCTCTCACTGCAGTGAATATTTGGAGGATTTGACTTGCTGCCTGAGGCAAATTATGTTGAGTAATGGGGAGGATAATGGGGTTTACACATGGAGGGATCTTCTTGCCTCCCTACTGCTGTTTCAATAACAAGTGTGTGGCTTTACATTATGTCCTTTGTATAGGGAAGGGCTCTACAGTATGTCAAGGATTTTATAGTGAAGTAAGGGCGGTAAGGGCTGGGACCAGGAAAGGTGACTGAGTGTACTTGAAAACGTTTCAATGCTTAAGAAAGTATGTGTTCGTATTGTTGTTGTGATATTTTTTATAAATATTCAGTTCAGAGCTGTTTTAGGGAGGAATCCTGAAACACTCCAAGGCTCTTCTCCTTTCCTCCTGTATTTCTGTCTTCCCCCAAGATTCAAACAATCTTCACCTTTTTTCACGCTATGTTTTAGGGTTACTGTCGTCTTCTGTTTTCTAGCTCCTTTTTTCCCACTCATGGACTCTCCCTTATCCGTTCTAGGATTTGAATTTTTTTTTTCTTTCATTCCTTCTTTTCCGCCTTTCTTTCCCTTCAGCCCCAAGTGCTTTCCTCATTGCAAGTGTAATTCTACCTTTAATTACTCCCCTCCATGAAATCTCCCTTCTCTCTTGCCTCCTAATGCACATTGACTCTCATATCCTTCTACTTCCCCTCACTGTTGTGTACACTCTTCCCTACCTTCCCATCTTCCCCCCCACTCCTTCCTTGAAATTTTCTTTCCCCTCTTTGTTCCTGTCTGTATCCTGGTGAGTGTCCCTCCCTGCCTTCCTCTCTCTCCATCCTCTTCCTTGCTCGCTTGCAACTCCCCTGGCCCCCAGCTTTCCCTTGCTGCCAATGCCCCCCTCCAGCCCAAATGTCTTCATATCTCCTTCTCCTTGTGGAAAGACAGCCTTGGGATAGCCTGTGAGAGGGACAAGCCTGAAAAGAAGCACTTACAATGAGAACTTGAGAAGAACAAGCCACAGGGAAAGCTGAAGAGGAAGCGAAGTGTGTAGGAAGAAAGTAAAGGAAGGGAAATGAGACCAGGAAGGCAAAACCAGAGAGAAGAACTAAGAGTCATGAAAACACTCGGACACGGTAGGGGGAGAGAGAGACAAAAAAAAAACCAGCTGGAAAATGCAGTAGAAAAGATAAGGGTGTTCCTAGTTATCTGGCGCTGTGGCAATGAGTCAGAATCACTGAGTTTCCGATCTCCTATTCAAATGTAAACAAATATTTGTTCATCTGTATTGCAGTGGTGCCCAAAGGGTGCCAATCAGCCCACAGCACGGTAGGGTTATTCGCACACAAGAGACCTTGCAACGCCGGCAGCACTTTTGCTGCAACGCAAAGGCAAAGAGCAGGGAGGAAGGTACAGCACACCTGCAAAGCTGTCAGGTGGGTGTCAGGCAGGGGGGTTAATAACTGGTTGGGTTTTTTAGGTTTTTTTCCACCAAACCTGAAATACATGAAGGTGCTTGCCCACAGATGAGCCAGGATCACCCTTCTGGCAGGACAGCCTGGCCCTCACCAGCTCTGGTACTCCTCTTTGGCCTGAAGAGATGTCCAGCAGCTAGATATTCTGCTCCTCTGTCCTTTGCTTCCCATAACTGAACCCTACATGCTCCCAATAACTCTTACCTCGTGTATTCAGGAAAGTCTGACCCCTGTTTAGGTACGTGAACTAGAGAGAAGTGCTAGACTGACCCTCGTTAAAAATTACCGTATTCTCGGACAGTGAAGTCTGTAAGATCTATCCATTTTGCTCTTCCCTTTGGACCCATAACCGCATGAAAAGAAATAATTATAATAAAGAGTGATTACCTTTTCTAGGTATGTCTTGCCTATATCTGGCCATATGTCAATGTGAGACTGCCTCACCCTTTATATTTGTCAGGAGAAGCTAAGTAAAGGTTGTATTAACTGCTATTTGCCCCAGTCCTGTGGTATGCAGCCAGTGTGAAATTCAAAGGCAATTTAGAATGCTGTCACCAGTCCTACTGATGGTATTTTGCACTCCCTTTATTTAGTACAAAGCAAATCATACCCCAGGTGCTTAATTTTCTTCTAAAAAAAATTAAGACATTAAACATATTTGCTTTTCAGCTTGCAAACACTCCATCCCTCTGATGCAGTGGTTCTGACTTCCTGGGGACTGCCTGTCTAGAAATGTTTGTGCAGAGCTGCTTACTGTACAAATACACCTTTAGGATCCACTCTTAGCAAGTACTCCCCGTTTAAATCCACGTAAGTTGGCCGTGAAGCAGAAGGGTCACTGAATATACTTTGGTCCTTGCAATCACTTTCTGAAGGGCAGAAAGTTTCCTCAGGCAGCAAAAATATGTTCGCTCCATCAGCAAGACAGCACGGATTGAGGCTGTTGGCACTTAATGTATGTAAATTGTCAGGAATCCCAAGTCACCCATCCAAACCAGCTCCTCTGAAGGCAATGCACTGCGCCCCATCTCTCTCAAATCCGCCACAAGCCTTGACCAACTCTTGTTGGCTATTTCTGGCATGAACTAGTGAAACCCTTACAGAGTTTTTAGTACTGGAAGGGATCACACCATTTGTAATGCTGTATTTCAAACATGTGGCAGATTACAGGAAAACAAGCTGCAAGAAAAGCGATCTATGTTCAGATCTTCTCTTTTTCAGTGGCTTGCTGGTGGTGTGCTAGCCAAATCACTGGATTTCTCTGCCTACTCTTCCTTATGCAAACAAGGGGAAGTCATTATTATAACATCTAGGGATGCAAATTACTGTGTCAATGATTACTGTTTGTTCTCAAAATACATTCCATTTCCCTTTATCCCATTTACAACACTGGATTAGTCACTTCCAATGTTATAGAATCATAACCATTCATTCCTTCGGATGAAGTACTAGTTTCCCTAAAAAGAAAAGCGACTTTTAGAGATGGGCCGCTATTTAACACAAGGTTATGCGGGATCAAGTTGCTTAGATACTGGGGTGATGGAGGCTATTAAGTATAGAGGTGACCAATAAACAGCACTAAAAAGGGTATAATATATTGAGGATATAGCAAACGCTTGCCTAATGTAATATCTGATGGCTAATGAGGATTTGTAACTCATCTGTAAGAACAGCTTTACTTTCTTGCAATGATACTGATTGCATCAGGAATTTCATAGTAGTGCAGAACAGTCCATAAATTAAAATCATTAGGCTGATGGGATACACAATTACTAGCACACATCAGTGTGCTTCCTTGAACGTAGATTTTACAAAGTAGGAAATATCTTCAAGAATTTACCTACATCGTCGTGTTTTTGCAAAGGAGTTTTTCACTGCTACGTGTGTATTAGTGCCAACTTCTCCCTTGCTGAATTTGGGATTGTAAAAATGTCTCTGATCTCTGAGTATATATTGTCCTAGCGAGGGAGGAAAATGTTTTATTGAAGCTTGCTGGAATTTTGAATGAGCTTTAATCACTGAGATACTGGAGACAATTACTCGGGCTATGGCTACACACAAAATTGCAGCGATTGAACTGAAGACTGGAAACTGATAAAGCAGTTCAAGCCTGTATAAAAATACCTTTCTCAGCTTAGGTCAGTGTGGGCTCTGTAACACCCTTCTTTGCAGGTAAGGAGGAAGTAACATCTTGGTTCTTAGAAGGTTTTGACACCATTCCACATGGCATTCTCCTAAGCAAACAAAGCAAATATAGTTTAGATGAAATCCTCATAAAGTAGACACATGGCTGGTGAAAATAATAGCTTTAAAACCCAGTTTTCCATTGTTCTCTGTCAGACTTAGAGGAATTTTCAAACGGGGTCCTTCCAACATCTGTGTGGAATCCATTTTATGCAGTATTTTCATTAACAACCTGTGACGAGGGAATAAAGAGTACTCATAAAATCTGCAGACATCATCTAGCTGGGAGAGGATGCAAACAGTTTGGCGGATGGACTGAGAATTCAAAATGATCTTCCTAAATTGGAGAAAATCAACGACTCAGTAAAGAAAAGTGCAAAGTGCTACACTTAAGAGGAGGAAATCAAAAGCACAAAGAGAAAATGGGGAATAAGTGGCCAGGCGGCAGTACTGCAGAAAGGCAGCTCGGGGTGTGAGCCATGAACTGAAGAGGAGTCAACAGTATGATGCTGTTCCAACAAAAAGGCAGCGCTAATGCAGGGTGTTGGGTGCACGACACAGCAGGTGACCAGTTTGCTCTTCCTGGCACAGGGAAGGCCGGACACAAACTGAAGGCTTCACAGCCAAGCAGCAAACCTGGGAAGAGGCTTTGAAAGCACGTCCCGTGAAGAAAGATTAAGAAGGTGTGTTTAAGAAGGGCAAGAC
Organism: Aptenodytes patagonicus; assembly: GCF_965638725.1. Taxonomy (NCBI): domain Eukaryota; kingdom Metazoa; phylum Chordata; class Aves; order Sphenisciformes; family Spheniscidae; genus Aptenodytes; species Aptenodytes patagonicus. Next base: position 28,974,006 of record NC_134955.1, on the reverse strand, counting down.
TAGAGAATGATGTGGTAACTGTTGGCTTGTAAAGGTGAAATGTTCTCACTGATCGCTGGGAGCTGGACAAGAAGATATTTCTGCTTCAAAACAGAGACCCTGGGAAGGTATGAAAACCTCTGCCATTTAGGCATGAGGGAATGAAGTCGTGGAGCTACCGAGGTGGCCATGCTCAGTGTCCTTCAACATGTCGTGACCAGCTTCCTCCAGGGATGCTGTAGGTATGCCCAGGCCTGCCAGTGGGCGGTGAATGTAGGATGCAGATGGAAACAAGCTCAAGGCATCTGCACAGGGTGGCCACAGCTGAACTGTGCCACCTCAGAAATGAAGACAAGATGATTTATTTTGCTGTAAACCCCCAAGATGCCAACTTTCAGTTTGACAGTGAAAGCAGAGCAACTTCCTCCTACCTATCAAGTTGCAGAGAAACCCTATGGCAGCCGGTGGAAAAAGGCCATGAATTATGTCCCTGGCCTCTTCTGTTGAGCCGTTTCTGAACACCTTGGTGATGAGATCCCAGGAGGCTTCCAGGAGGCAATATAAAGTGCCTAAGCCCTTGCCAGTGCAGGCAGTCTCTGCTTGTCAGCTGTGTCTTGCCTACATCCATGTGGACGTTCTGCCTTTCAGTAGCTGCTAGTGTCTGTTGTGATTTAACTGGGGAAAAAATTGGCAATATTTTCCTCTGCATTTTCAATTCTCCCTAGAGCTGGCAGCAGTTTCTTTGAATCCTGGAGCTTTGAATTTCATTGAGGAAACAAAACAACCAAAACTACAGAACAATCCTGGAACCCACTGAGTTTTTCACCTGTTTCTCAACCAGGAGAAGGAAAGCACAGCCAATGGCGAGTGGCAAACATGGGTCTGCTAACCTCCACCGGCCAAATTTAGTGACTAATGTCGCCTTTCTTTTGGATGAAATGGGATTAGCAGGTGTATATTGGTCTTGAAAATCAATCAAGAAACCTAGGGTTCTAGTAAAAGTTGGGAAGTTGGGAAGCTCTATGGAGATCCATCATTACTTAGGAAGCTGTATCCTCTGCAGTAGACCTGTAGCTGGAAGGATGCAACAGAACTGAACTATCCTGTTTGCTGTGGAGTGGAGGGGAGAGCAAATAACACCACAGAGGAGCACGTGGCTCAGCGGACAGAGGGCTGGATGGGCAGGTAAGCGGGAGCTGGGAGCAATCGGACTTGCTGCGTGACACTGGGGAAACTGTTTCACCTGTCCCTGTGCCACAACATCTCCAACTATAAAATGAGATAATGAGCCTGGCTTTCCCTTATAAATAACTTCAACTAACTTTCCTTATGAATGACTTTCTTTATAAATAACTTGCCTTATAAATAGCTTGCATGGCAAATACTACATAGGACATAACAGACTCTGTGGCATTTTTTGTAATAAACACATTTCAGAACCCAAATAGCTCAGTAAAACAGTTGCAGATGCTATTTTTCTTAAGGGAAACATGTGCTTTCAAAATGTGTTGTTAGTATAAAAAAAACAATTCATTGGGCTGGTTTAAATGTATTAGCTAGCATCTAACCTGCAGTAATTTAATTGCAAAATTAAAACAATTAGCAAGGTAGCCCTCAACGTTTGTGATACTACATCTATTTTACACAGAAATTGATAGTATCTGAAACACCCTATAAAATAAACAAAATATTCACTAACTAAAGACAGGGGGTTCTTTGCAGACCTGTTGGTTTAGAGTTAAAACAAATAACTTTACCCATTAGTCACAAAGTGTCTGCTTACTTGGGCTGGACGCCAGTCCATGCCAGCACTCACTGGATCAAAACCACATGCTACAGCCCGGTGTAGCAGAGATCCCCCAAGTGACAGTGACTAAAGGTGCAAAGAGGTGTCTTGTGATACCAATTCATGTGCACGGAGGATAAGATCCACATCTTCCAACAGTTAAGCAGATAAACAAGGCGAGAGCACAGACTGAGCTCGTTCACCCAGGAAATTGCTTAGCTTAAAAGACCCCGTCCACCCTCATTTCTTGAAACGTTCTTGCAGGTAAGTGGCTTCTCATACGGTGAAGCTTCCCCTCTACTTGCAGGTTGAAATTTATGCACTGGCCAATGCTTGTTGGTGGCCCCAACATGCTGCGACTTGTTGGAGAAGATAAAAAACATTGGATGTTTTTCTTTCTGCCCATGCCCAGACAATGGTGATTATTTGAGGAACATTTGAATTGGCATTGGCCACTCGGCGCCTCTTTGCAGGATGGCTGCTTTGGGTTTCATCCTGACTTCGGCTGAGGCTTCAGAAGCCAAGTTCACGCCAGGGCTGGTGGGCCTGGGGCTTTGTTCCCATTGTCTTCCAGGAACCGCTCTTCACTTCTGAGGATTATCGAGTGCCGAGGTTGCCGGCTGAGCTGGTTTCTGGTGGAGCAGGCAGAGCAGATGAACTTGACCTGGTTAGCAGGAACATGCTGATCTCGTCAAATATTTCTGACAAAGTACCAATGGTTTCGATTCAGTTAGGGTCAAAAAAACTTCACTTCCACAAGGTGAAAATGCCTCATTTAAATTGTCTTAAGAAGGCAACTGTGAAGTTCAGTTCTCCAGCCTTGTCAATACAAGAGTCTTCAACCAGACTGCTGCTGGGCCTCCTGGCACCACCCTACCAATGGGACTATTTCTCTGTACAGGCAGTTTGTGAAACTCGGCTTAGCCCTTTCACAACACCCTCTTAGCACTTTCCAAGAGCCATTTAGCACTTAGCACAGCAAGCAATATGTGGCCAAGGAGACCGAATAGAAGAGGGATATATTAGCGCCAACTGCTGTTTGAGGGAATTTGCTTATTAAAGCAGATGATAGTATCAGAAACAGTAATCAAGTACTGTGGCAGACAGAAAAAAACCCTTCCAGGGCTAAATATGTCCAGACTCTGGTTCTGAGTACTTTTTAACCAAATCAAAATCCACAGTCGCTAGAAGCTCAGTAGAATCTACATCTTTATTCAATATATAATTTGTTTGAACTTAGTTGCCATCTCTTGAAAAACTGGCCAGTCATCCAGATATTTCCCCCTTTAAATAAGCATGCGCTACGTGTAGAGAGAGAAAATGCCTGTGGAATATCTGGTAAAAGGGATAAGATGTTTGGTGAACTGTTCCGGGATAAGCTGCTCCTGAGCAGCTTCCTGGTTCTTTCTTTCACACCGTCAGCTCACGTGTCCATGATTTGTACTTCAGACTGAAGTCTCCTGTGTCTGATACTCCGCTTGCTGCACTTCGCTGCAGTCTCGGCAGTGCCTTGTGGCTGGGAGAGCCCTGCCATGGAGGGCTCCATGGAGCAGACAGCTCAGCCCTGGCGTGCCTTTTATAATCCTTTATATCTTTGTGCTTTAAGTCCACAGACAATTTTCTGTGTAGTTTCCTACCAAATGCAATACACAATCAGCATGCTCACCTTCGCTGGCACATTTTGAACCCCTTTTTCTAGCAGATCTTTCATAAGCTAGCATCCCTTTATAGATTTTCCACTGATTTCCACTCCCGTTTCTGTGGATGTACCTTCCTCTGTGTGACCTGGAGACAGCTCGGCAGCCCAAGGCAGCCTAAGGAGCCGCTTCTATGCAGAAACCGCGTGTCCTAGAGTGTGCTGAGCCAACATCAAAGATAAAACATTAAAGATACTGACACAGCAATTGCACTGGTGATCAGCTCTTGCACGTGTGAAGAATCTGTAAGGATGTCCTTATGCACCTCCTCCTTTTATCCATCTGATTAAGGTGGTCTGCTACCGTTTACATCACTTTGCCAAATGTATTTGTATTTGCCAGTTCAGTCCGCTGTCACCCAGAACATTAACGTCTGTAAAAGTTTCCATGTTCTTATAATTATCCACTACCTGTTACAAGTTTGATCACTTCTTGAATATAGAGTTTTCCCTTTAGCCAAGCGCTATGAACCCCTTATAAATCCTAGTTTTTACAAGGGCGGGGAGCTAGCCTGGGTTAACTCTGCACTTATCTTTGTTTCCTAGCTTTGTTTGGATTTTGTTTTAAATACTAGGTGGTTTTGCCAAAGGTAGGTGTTTGATGCAATTCAGAACATGAGTCAAAAGGCTGCAAAAGTGGAAAGAATGAATTCCTCGGTTATCCCATCCTTCTGCACTGCAACCCCAGGCTCCTGCAGGGAACAGATGACATGACACCATCGACATACTGGCGCACAGTGAGCAGGAGCGCTTCTCGCTGCATGGCCACCTTGCCACCAGGGCAGTGGAGACAGACCGGAGCCAGCTGCCAGCTAGCAACTCCTACCACTATAGCCATGGCTACTGGGGGTTCAGTGCCCAGGTCTTTCCCCAGCCTCTCAGCGAGTTTGTAGTTGGCATGAAACGTCACACTGCTCACAACATACCGGTTAGTAGCCAAGCTGTCAGTGAAAACCGGCCCTGCCGTATGGACCGCTGTTACGTCTGAGTTAGAGTCAGCTTTCTTCAGTAGGAACCACAAAGCCACAGCCAGCCCGGACAGCTGATCTACATCCTCAGTTATCTCTTCCTTCAAGATCTTCCTCCGTACTTACATCTTGGACCCGTCTTTGCATTCGGACGAGGCCGGTGCTCGTACATCAGTGCAGTGATACAAAGATGTATAGCAGCCCCTATGCAAAGACCTCTTGCTATGGGAGGCAGCTTTAGGATCGCCTCTGTCCTACGTTCCCCCAAGGAAAATTCCCCTCTTGGATGGCTTAGTAAAACCAGTACATTTTGAGCTGGAGATGAAGAGTTGGTCTCTAAGCCCGAGCAAGCTTTTGAGGACATCTCTACCGTTACTTTGCTTTGAGATGCAGGGAAGGAGGTCCCTGGGGGAAGCATCTCTCTGCTGAAATGGCCAACCTGGGACAAGGGTTGTGGCAGGTTTAATCCCGGCTCTTCAGCTCCGAGGTGCTGAGCTCAAACATTTCGGGCAGTTAGAGGAAGCCCGCTCTTCCCAGCCTTATGCAGGCGGCGCATCTTTACGTGGCCGATCCTTTCCTCTTGAAAAAAAAATGGTAACCGACCCCCTTCTTTATCCTAGGAGCCAACAGCGAGGGCGGCGGGGCCGGGGCTCATGGCGGCGGCCGCGGGTCCTCCCTCCTCCGCCGTGGCCGCGGCGGCGGCGCCCCCTGGCGGCCGTGCCGGGTGCGGGCGGCCCCGCGCTGCCGGTGCTGCCCGGGCCCGCCCGGCGCCGCCTCCCCCCACCAAGTTTGTCAGCACCTCCTCGGTGCTGAATAAAATGACGTTAAATACCAGCAGGTTTTACTGTAAATTGCGCAAACTTTAAAAAAAAATCACCAATATCGTTTGGGGACGTGAAATACATTGGAGGAGGGAATATTTAGCTTTCCTATTACATCCAGGGAAGTGGTTCCTTCGTGCAGGTTTATTTACCGAAACGACCTCGGCGGTGGCAAGGTGGCTTGGCTCAGCGCCCACGGCGCGGGCACGGACACGGACACGGGCACGGGCACGGGCACGGACACGGACACGGCACTGACGCGGACACGGGCACGGACACGGCACTGACGCGGACACGGCAGGGCCGCCCGCCCGCCGCCAGGGGGCAGCGCCGCCGCGGGCCGGGCCGGGCCGGGCGTTGCGCGCGCGGCGCCTCGTCAGCGTCAGGGAGTGCGGGGCGGGGGCGGCGCCTCGTTTCATGGCGGCCCGGGGGCTGAGGGAGCCGGCGGGGGGAGGCGGCCGGCTCCGCGGCCGGCTGCGGAGGGGCGGGCGGGGGGGGGGGGGGGAGACGGCCCCCGGCGGGCGAGGCGGGAGGGGAAGGCGTGTCGGCGGTGCTCCCGGCCCGGAGGCCTCTTGGCAGGGGTCAGGCCTCTGGGCCGTGAGCGGCGCCGCGGTCCGCCCGGCGACCCGCCCGGCGGCGTGCGCCGTCCCCGCTCGCTCTCTGTAATACTTCCACCCACCGTAATGTAAATATTTGGCGGTGAGGTGGGAGGGGCCTGGGTTTGCCCGTTCCCCGATTTGCACCCCTGGGGCAGGGAGAACAGGTGCCTGGTGCAGAGGTAGGCGAGTGCGGCAAGCCAAGATGGATCCAGCCTTCCCCCACCCGTACGCCCGGTCCTGTGAGCTGAGCCTGGCCCCGTTTCCTCTCCAGTGGTTGCCTCTGCCAGCATAAGGAGAGCAGCACCATCTGTCTTCTGCTTTCCTTTTTGCAAAACCTGCATGCTTCACAAATTGCCAGCATTCACCCTATAAATAGCGTTCCATACAGCGTAACTTGCTTTTTTTTTTCTTCTTCCACTGCTCCATTGCTGTTTTCTCCACTGAAGAGCAGCAAAGAATGAGTGGAGTTGGGGTCCAAGAGAGAAGATCAGATCACTTCAAAAGGGAGGAGGGAGAGAGCGAAAATACAACTTCTCAGCTCTCCTCCCGGTTTTTCATGTAAAAAGGGTAATAGCTGTAGGATATGCAAGGCTCTGGCCCACATGCTTCACCAACACAGGAGGTGGCAGGTTTCAGGACTAGAGCAGCCATCAGTAGGTTCCAGCACGGCAAGTTCTGTGTTCCTTTGATTAAGAGATTGGGTGCAAAGGGCCAACCAGCCAGTCAATTTTGGGGAAAAAATCCAGAAACAAAAAGGAATCGAAGCAATCCATTCCTTTTGAAGATAAAGGTGAGGTGGCACAAATGTCATCCAAATTGCTGAGCATCTCTGTATTGCCAGTGTTACATTCACAGGTCAAATACAGTGTGAAGGCAATGTGAAAATCTGACTGCCAAGGCATCTGGGCTGTGTCAGAAAGACTTGCTGCTCTCTGCTTTCTTGGAGCTAAAAGAAAATTCAGTAAGTTGCTGAGTTGAATGCTTCATCCTCCTCCCTCACAAGCTTCTGGAGGTGACAGATGTTTCCTCAGGGCCTGTTATTTTAGACACCTCCGTGATTTATATATCTCTGCAAGCTTGGTGGGTGGAATTGGATGTCACAGACGAGCTGAAAATAACTCGTATACTCAGACTGATGTCTACTGGCCCATGAAGAAAAACTCCGAGATCAAATTGAATCACGTTATATGTGCGTGGCAGATGCATTGAGATGTACAGATGGAGCAATGGTGGGTTAAAGTGAAGTTGAAATGTTCTGTGGAGAGCGCTGGCAAGGACTCTGCAATAACATTGTGCACAGCAGAACCACCCTGGCTTAGCCCTCGCGATTGTTTTGCTAAGATCTGCAGTAGCATACAGAGGAAAAATTCATATTTAGAACAATATGTAATCCCCTGTGTGATCATGACGTAGAACTGGACAGAATGCCTTTGGCCTCTACATGAGAGGTTCAGGAAGACAACCCGGACAGCTGACCTTGCAGAGCTGCGCTTGGGTGTGCCTGAAGCAAGGCCAAGGGGCTTCAAACTTGCTTCAGGGTCCTTCTCACTAGAAGCAATACTTGGTGGGAAAACACTGCTGTGGGACCTTGGAGTCTCAAGCCGTTAATGCCTTGTCAGGTATTTTGGGATAGTCTGGTGGAAGAGGCAGACAAATAAGTATGCTACCTCCACACATGCCCAGCACTCCAAAAATATAAATCGGGGGACAGTATATTTATGGCACATAGGCAGGTGCTGGGCTGAAAGCACAGTGTCAGGGCTAAGATGTAAGGGAATATTCTCAGGTGAACTTCTCAAAAGCTGTCTCTGCTTCTCTCCATGTGTAGAGCCCAGGGAGTTTCACCCAGCCATTCATTAAGTTTTCCCCGAGTGCAGCCTGGCTTCCCTTGGGTACAGCTCAGAACCAGCGTTCTCTGGGAGACGATAATATTTTCCAAGGCTGGGCCATTCGTCCATGCCAGCCTCTAGAAGATATGGAGAAGCTGTGCAGAAAGGGCCTGGGCACACTCGGCCACACCCTGTAGCCAGCGATAGGACGTTTACAGCCTGCCAAGGTAAACTGCGGGAGCGGTACACCTGGATTCACAGCCAGATCTCTAGAGCAAAAGCAGCGAGTGAAGAGTGGCAGAACTTTAACTCCTTGTGAGGAGCTGAGGACAGAACTCGCAGTGAAGGACCCAAACTCCCGGAGGATATTCCCACCTCCAGGGAGCATGTATCTCATGGGTTTCCTGCCGGGGTTTCCTGCCAGAGTTTCTGCCACAGCACAGCCTTGGCACGTCATCTCTGCATTTAAAGCCTTTTTTGGTTTGTTGGGGTTTTTTTTCCCAAAAAAATCGCCTCCAGGTATTTGTTTCACGTACCTGAGTGCTTCCCAAACACTGGGTTTAACCTCACTGCTGTCTCTAGTCCCCTCTGAGCACCAATATGTGATGACTTGGATCTCCTGAGTCCTAACCCAGTGCTTTCATCCAGGAATCGTTCAACCTGCCTCTTTAAGTCATTGGAGATTATTTGGATTCAGCGTGTGCTCCTTTCCCTTTCTTCAAGGCTGCATGACTTCCACTCTTTCCTTGCATCTTCCAACCTCCCTGTCCCCGTGGTTGTTTGCTGTTCCTTTTCTTTCTTTCTTTCTTCTCCCTGCCACAAAGTGTTGCACAAAGCGATACTTTCGGATGTACGGTGGAGGGGACAGGGGACATTATTCCTGCTCTCAGAGGTCCCTTTAGGAAAAACATTCTTTAAACGCCCACAAAGATTTAAGCCAAAAGGTTTTCATTTTTAAGCTGATGAACAAATAATTTGTCCAGAGTCAAAATATTTGTGCTGATAATGGTGCTGTGCTCTAAGGGAATCCACTTGCCTTTCTTATATTATTGGACTTGCCTGCTCGCAGATACCTCAGTCCAGCGATATCCCATGTTGTATCCCAGTCGGAGACTCACAGCCACACTCTTGCAGGAAGAAAACGCTGCATCTTTGGAAAACTTGGGTGAAATTTTAAGTGGCACAGCAGGAGTAGAACCCAAGGCCTTGTGCTGGTTCACTGTTACCCAGCATATTTTGGACTTGTCTGTCCAAAACTTTGGATGACGTCAGTGGCATAAGTGGTATAAAATTGCTGTTCTGTCTGGGAGAATGTCAGATCCGTTTGCTCTCACTATGTCCTGATGCGTGTGGCCATACAGGAGTGTGGCAGCAACTCCTCTGATCTTCAGCCTATTGTTGTAGTGGAAAAAATAACATAGAAATATAATGTAATTAATTGTTTAAAAAAAAAGTTGGGTTTTTTTTTTAAAAAAAAGGCCTCCCAATTCCCCTGTCACTAGTTGGACAGTCCAGGAAACTCTGTGTTTATTAAGCACTGTGTAAATTTGCAGCTCTCTATAAATGTAAAATCAATAGCAATGATAACAGCAGCAAAGTGCTTAGTCCAGCTCTGGTAATAACCCAAGATTGCTAACTTCTTGATAAGGTCACTTGCTTTACACAGGCACCTCCTCTCCATGTGAAAACACGGGGAACAGGACAGAAGACACTTGTGTTCCCTGACAAGAAAGGAAACACTGAAAACATGTAATTTCCAGCAGGTGACGATGGCAGGCAACGACCTGAAGGACTCTTAAAATCTATTGTGGAGGCCTCAGCCCCTCCACTGAGGGCTGCAAACACGCACTTCCTCTTCTAGGAAATTAAAATCTTAAGAAACATCTCCTCATTAATGGTATCCTTTTTTTCATCTCTTCTCACAAGTACATGAGAAAGGGGAATCCCCAGTAATCTGACGGAGTGAGCAAAATTGCATTTCTAGAGAACGAACAGAGCGACGAGATGATGGCTTCTGTGGCTGACCCCTCTGAGCTCTGGCCTCTCTCAGTGGTGCCAACCACTCAGCTGCTTTTAGTAGGGCACAGCCTGGGCAGTTTCTGTGGTTCACAGCAGGGGTGACCGCCTGTGTGTTGGGACCACGCTTCCACCTCTGCCCGGGTGTCCTGCAGCTCTACTTCCCCCTCTACTTTCCACTATGGTGATTCCCTTAAGGGTGGAACTGCTGCGGGCAGCTGTGGTTAGCTCCATGCAGTCTGCTCCTCTTCCACCAGGTCCCCTTTAATCCTAGTGTAGGGTTCCCAGACGGTTTACCGCCATCCGTCCGGCCTCTGTCATGACCTCTGCAAGGAGTTCACTGATAGACCTGAGACCCCAGAAGTAATCCCTTCCCTCCTCCCTGCCCACCTCTGTCAGTGAGCCTAGCCTCGTCTTGCTCAGTGGTAGGTCCACAGTCACCTTTGAGCTTTTTCTTTGCCATGCTTCTGCGGTAAATCAAGTCCATCTGCGCATCAGTTCCCTTCTGTTTTCTTCTTCCCTGACCCCTGCCTGCTAACCTATCCCTAGGCCCAGTGACCTTCAGCGCAGGAAGAATCCTCCTTAAGCGCCTATCCCAAAGGCAGCACTCCCACTGTTAAATAATAATCATACAGTAATAATCACCAGAGGGCTGGCAGGGATTTCAGGAAGTCTCTGAAGCCATCCCCCCCTCTCCGAGGTGGAGTCACCCAGGAGCAGTGCCTGACGCGTGCGTGAAATGCTTCTAGCGATCGGGATGCCGCAGCCTCCCCAGCAGCCCCCTGCGGCCCAGGAGACCTTCCTGGGAAGAAAGCACTTTCTTGAGCGCAGCCCAAATCTTTCCTTCTGCAAATCAGGCCGATTATTACTTGTCCTTCTTCTGGTGGATCTGGAGAAGAACCGATCACAGTCTGCCTTACAGCAACCTTTTATATAATAGCAAGACAGCTTTTAGAGTAACCGAAAAAGAGGCGTTTGCTCACTTGCAAAGTCAGGAAATTCCCTGCCAATGGACATTCTTTGTCGGGGATCCTTTGCCAGCATAGGCTGAGCGCTAAGCCCCACAATCTACATTTTCCTTTTGAATGACGCCCACAAAATAAACCAAATATCACATCCAAGGAGATTTATTACATCCCTTCCAAGGGCGAAGCATTCCTCAGCTACATTCCACTTCTGTCTTTTGTGCTTAGGAAAGGAAAAAAACCTCTGTGATGCCTCTGGATCCCACCCCTCGAGGGCTTCTGTCGTTAATAAAGCCGAGCAGCTGGAGCCAGATTTGTCAGACTAGTCCTGAATGGCTGGCTTGCTCCTGCTGCAAGAGCAGCACCATCAGAGCAGCCCTAGGATTCCTGCCTCTGCTAGAAGATTAATAACTCGTGGCACCACGTTTCCTCAGTAAAAACACCTTTTGTTGTTCCCAGTGACACCCTATCCCCGTGGCAGCAGCTGCCAGAGTGGATCTTCTCACTTCCGAGCCGCTCTGGCTTCTCCTGCCTCTGCATGATGCAAGAGTTTGCAATGCTTTTTGGGAGCTCAGACGTGCTCTTGGGGACTCTCTGCTTGAAGCGATTGCTCTCTCCAGGCTTTGCAGCGAAGCTTTTATCCAGATGTGTAAAAGAGGATGTGTACAGAGGGAGGGCAAGGGGGTGAAATCTCTGTTGTGTTATCTGAGCTTAATTAAGCTTCTCCCTAGGCAGTCGCTAATTGATTGACCCCAGGACTGCAAAAGGGAGCAAATTTACCAGAGCTCATTAAAAGAGCGAGATTGGAATCTGAATTTTTTTATTTCAGAGATTAATACCTATGACTGATGTCTGGCTGACGGATGCCAGTGAAACAAACGCTACTCAGCAAATGTTGGTAGGTGGATTTGGCTTTTTAAATCCAAATGAGAGAAGTGATGAGTCCTCACATGCCTGCTTATCTTCATCGTGCCCCTTGCCACCATTTCCAGGTATCACTTAACTGGAGCTCTGATACTACTTTCTGCCCCGCCCTGGGCTGTGCTAACCAGCCTGTAGTCCCTTCCAGTGGGTATCAAATCCATTTCAGTTTCACAGGCTTCAAAAGCATTTCAAAAAAACGACCAAAAAAAACCTCCCCAAACCAAAAATCAGCTCACCCACTGCAAAATGCAGCCACTGCAGGTGTGGGTGAGGCCAGCTCTGTGACAGCACAGGGCAACACCCCAACACAACTGTGTAGAACGTGGAGAAGGGGAAAAGATGCTGTGTCCAAGGGGAGCTGCAGGAGGAACGAAGGGAAGAGGACCATCCCCTCCCAAACGCCTGGGACATTGACTTTACCAAAAATGCTGAGATCATTTCCAGTCTGATGGTGTTCAGATCTGTGTTGAATTGAACAATTGAACCCCCACCCAGAGCCACATACAGCGCAGAACAGGGGTTCGGGCTCACGCTGAGTGACAGGTGCCTTCTTCTCAAACACCTGCAGCTTGGGGCACTGTTTTCAGGTCTCCTCTGCAAGTACTACCCTTGGTGACATTTGACATGATGAAAGCTCACCCCGTCAGGACTGAGACATAGCCAGTGTGCAGAAGAGGCTACGGGAAGAGAAAGTGCGCAGAACAGTGTGGAAGCAATATGCATGCCTGAAGATGAAGGAGACCATCACAAGGACAAGATGGCTGGACGAGCAGCCACTGGCCAGGTGACAGAAGGCTGTTAAAAGGCCAACTTTCACAACCAGCCCAGCCAAAGCTCCTTGTATCACTTGGAGCCAATTCACTGTGGCTCAAATCAGCCTTAAAACCATTTCAGCTGGGCTTTAAAGATATTTAGAGCATGGAGAGAAAGGCCTAGCGTGTAGCAAACGGACAAAGTTGTGTGAGCACCCTGGGTGTGAGATGTTGCTGCAGATTTGAAGTTTCTCCTGTCAGCCTGTGAGTTGCTTCCCTTTTTTTCCTCACTAGGACAGACTGGTGTCCTATTCCCTCCTACTCTCCATCCTCAAAGAAGATGCTCATCTCTCCTCTTCTGAAGAGGTTTCTGTGCGTTCTGTCAAGTTTTGCAGGGATTTGATGGAACTGTCAGCTGAGCAGCAACATGGACAGGTGACACCTATCCTATATGGTTTTCACTGTGAACACATCTCTGCAGTCGTGTCTGCCTATTGCTGTCCTAGGCCTGTTCACCCTTAAGCCCTTCAGAGAACTTCAGAGTCGCTTTTCTGTCACTTCAGTTCAGAAAATGTTTAACATCAGTGAGCGTTTACAGGGAAGTCCCAATTTTCACGCCGTTTTTGAAGGACGCTGGTTTGTTGGGTCTCTGGGTTTAGGTAGTGGCTGCAAGAATAAGTCCCTAGGTGTAGCTATGATGAAGAGGGACTGCCACTGTCTGCGGTGAAATGACATTTGTCAGCAAGGAGAACTGACTCTCCAGAAGAAGATGCTGCTGAGGAAAGAGAGGAAGCCAAGTGTCTCCTCTCCGGAGCACGTGGACTTCCCCATCCTGAGGAGGACACTTGTGACCCTCACAACCCTCCCCCCTACTGCTTGCTCTGTCTGCTTCTTTCTCTTTCTTCTTTTCCTCTCTCCTCAACCACACCCACTATTTAACCATTTAGATATAAAAATAAAAAATAAAAAAACCACCCAACCCACTAGACAGAGGGTTTGCTAAAGAAGGGTAATTTTAAAAGCAAGTCTTTGAGGTCAGCGTGTAATTGTAACATTGGGACTATGTGATCCAAGACAAAAATAGTCCATTGGGTATCTGGTCAAGGAGGAGAGGATGGCAGCCTGCAGTGAAGGAAGAGTGACTTACATGGGATTGATTAGACGGCAAAAGAGCAGGCAAAACTACTCGCTGGCACCAGGACTAATATTTTTGTAGGATACTGCGAGATTTTCTGTCTGTGATGGGATCGTAAGAGCTGCTGTTCGGGGTCACAGCCTGCCTTGGTCAGTAGCCCTGCCTCTGCCAGGGGCCGGCACTGGGTGCTTCTTGGGAATTTAATGGTCTTCTGCAGAAATACAGATATGATGTGAAGTATATTTATATATTAACCTGCTCATGAGGAACATTTCTGGTTTGGTCTGGAGTTTAGGTGCTGCGGTTTTTAAACGGTTCTCCATTTTCAGTCCCCTGCTTCAGGTACTTTATGAAAACCTGTCTTCTTCAAAGGGTTCGTGGGGCTGCGAGCCACGCCCTTCCCTTGCGTGGTATAACGGAGGATGTTTTCACCCTATAAATGTCGGACCCTTTCCTCACAGTTCCGTCACAGTTATCACTGACAGCAATAAGTTATGTGGGCCAATCGTATAATGTATTTTACCAGTATTTCCTCTAGTGCATTTTAAATGCAGAAGTGAGCCGTCTAAGTGCCCGAATATCTCTGCTGTCTGCTAACCCTGAGAGTACAATACAGGGGGTGGGAGGACCACACCACAGTGCTGGTTTTGTTTATCATTCTGGCAAGAGACAGTGGCAGCCCCCATCACCTGGAAATAATGATGCTAATTATTGTACTGGGGCAAAGCACCAACTGTCCACAGAGGACCGTGATTTTCCTGGCTCCAGAGGTGGCATGGGTAGGACACCAAGCAGCCTTTCATCTCTGTCGTTCCTAAGACTGAGTTGCTTTCACATTTGCTCCCAGATGAAAGCACCATAAAAATCAGTTTTACTGTGAAAGAAGTTAAGTGTAAGAGGAGGGAGCACGCCTGTACATTGATGCCAATGGCTGGGGGTATAGAGCTGTACCTGAATTGATGCCACTTGTGTTTCCATTCCAGATGCCCAGCCATCAACTCTCCAAGCTTTCACCACAGTTCAGTATTTCCCCTTCTCAAATCACTGTCTGTGCATGAAAGGGATTTATTTTTAATCAGAAGCCAGCACTGGTTGCAGGGGTCTTTACTTTGTGACCTTCAATTCTGTTTCTAGGAGGAGACAGTGGGTTTCAGTACCTTCTTGCTGTGGCTGTCTCTGGGTCAGCCCTTCCCAGAACAGATGCCACTGATTCAGGAGGGCTTGCTGCCTCCCCTTTATTTAAGTGCTGGTTACACAGCTCCACCAGGATCCATTGCAGTCGTAAACCACGCTCAAGGGATGAGCAATTTAGGGTTTGGAGTCATTGTGGACCAGCCCTGGAGACCTCATGCAATTGTTTTTCATCTCTCTTACACCCACAGTTTTGCTAGATTAGAGTTACTGCAGAACCCAGAGAGTTTCTGACTTGAATTTGAGTTGGGAAAGACACACAAAAGAAAGGAATTTGTGTTGTAAATTAGATTTCTCAGATTTCAGTGATTTGTCATGGAAATGTGGCTCAATCTATGCAGTCATAAAAACATTTCACATGTTCATACTCTTCTCATGCTATTAAGTTCCCCGATGTGGCAGGGTACAGTGACTGTAGGAGGTAAGGTTAATTTCAAATCAGCTGTGATAGAAAAATGACTTGGCACCCCAGCTGGGGAAGCATTAAACCTACAAAATGAGGATTAACCTAGAAACCATTCCCCAGTCCTAGCGATCTATGTGAGAAGACTGAATTCTTGGCTCAAGTTGTTTTCTGCCCCTGCCAAAGTGTCCAACGGGGTATATGCTGCCTCTTGGTGCAGCTCAGGTCAGCGGGAGAACACCCAAGTACCTCCCTGCGTGTGTTGTGCTCCCTCATGATCCAAAATGAAAACCATAATTCAGAGCTCAGTCAATGGGGGTGGTCTAAAAATAATAGGATTGAAACCAGTGAATAATGGTTTCTTAGGTTTGCCTGCCTGTGTCGTAGCCAGGGGGGTGCATTTCCAGCCAGTTCCCTGCAACCATCAGAAGTCACCTAAGAAAAGAGAAGGGGAGATGAGAAGCTTCCATGTTCCCAGGACTCCAGGTGCTCAGGCTTTAAGAAAACCACTAAATGTCCTGAGATGCCTGGAGAAAGAAGGATCTGGCAACGCTCTTAGCCGCGTTTGCCACACAAACCAGAACCTCTCATTTCTCTTGTACATCAGTGGACGTTAGAGATGGACAGGCGCAGTGCCGCGGGTGGTGAGTTCTTGAGCACTTCAAAGAGCCTTTTCCTTAGTGCTGCTACCTTTGGACATGTTTCATGCTTCACGTTTTGGGCTGCTGCCATACTCAAGCCCTCGATGAATCGAGAGCTGTACAGGACACAGTAGCACCAAAGGGACCATGTTCAGCATGCCAAGGAGACAGGTACTCTGGGACAGAGGAGCCAGGGACTCTACTGCCCTGCCTTGCCTTGCCTAACCTATCTACCCCCCAGTCAGCTGGAGAAACCACATCTCTTTGCATCTCTGCTTCCTTGCTGGGCATCTATCTAGCAAGCGTGAAGGGTTTGCTCAGCGGGGCTTCTGGAAGGCAGCTGATAATTTTTATCTCTTTATTTCAGAGCACGATCAGTGCATTAAGAGGGTTGCATTACACGCTTGGCTGCAGCTGTATGAGACTTGTTGACCCAGGAAGTCCCTCTTTTCCTTTTTGCAAGTTGAAAAAGCCACACTAGGGCTTTTCAGTCTGGAAATGCCGCTCAAGCAGGGAGCTCTGCAAACCCTGCTTACCAGGGCTTCCCCCAAAGCGGTTCTTGCTCAGCAAGAGGGCAGCTGGCTGGCTCAGGTGAGCTCTCCTGAGGCTGGGAGAGCAGCAAGGCCAGTGCCGGGCTGCTCCCAAATGCAGCTGCATGCCCAAGCAGCATGGGTAGTGCCAGCTCCATGCTGCCTTCCTCCTGCCAGCCCCAGCCCCATGCACCGCTTGGGCAGGGAGAGCCGGGCAGGGGAGTTCGCTGCCGAGAGTGACATTTCTGCGTGCGCCTGACAGCATCTGTTGCCATGGCAATGCGTACTTGAGCCTGAGCTGAGCTGCATCTTCCCCGAAGTTGTGAATTGAGCTTAGGTTTATTTATTTAAAACCAACCATAATGAGTGATAGAAAGAGAAGAGACACGTTACAAATCCCCTTGCGCAGGCCGTAGCCAAATGAGTCAGAGGCACTGCAGGCTTTAATCAGCCCACCTGACGTCAAACCTTTCCATCAGAGGAAAGTGCCGCCTGGAAATGTCAACATGCCCAAATGGAAAGGCCAGAAGGTAAATCTTTTCCTGTGCTCGCTCACCGAGTAGGAAAGAACAATTAAAATTCAGCCAGTTCCCCAGACACATCTTAATAGCAATCTGATTGAACGCTTTTCTCCTCCCGGTCCTCTCCCATCCCTGCCGTTAGCTGCCTGGGGACAAGGCCTCCAGGTTTAAAGGATCTTTCTAATGCAGCATCAAACCCCAGATCCTGCAAGAATAAGGTGTTACTACTGGCAGCAAAAATGGGCTCCGCAGGAAAACTCTGTTACTGAAATGAGCTCTCCCACAAACAGTGAGCTAACCGTGCCATGATAGCGGTTCCCAGTTTCACACGTGTGAATGCCCAGGGGTGAGAACAGCAGCTTAACTGGGATCTACATAACTTGCAGACAGAAAGTTGGGATGAGGAAGAAAGCAGTGGGAATGAGACTCTGTTTGCCAGAGAAGGTGTCAGCCACCTGTGGGCAAGTCAACACCAACCCTGAGAGATGGCCCCAGCAATGGGAAACAGTCGTGGGCTGTAACAGGGGAGTGTTCTACTGGGAAGAAAAACCCTCCTGCATCCTTCCTGCATCTCTTCTAACAGAGCTCGAACCTTGGGCTCCCGTGATACATGCAAGGTGCGAAGGAGCCCCCAGCTTTGAATATAAGAAGCCCGTTCTTTACCGTATATTGTAATTAGGTGTGCAAAGGGGAGAGGGGTCAGCCAAGGACACCTACAGCTTTATCTGCCCCTCTGAGGAACGCCAAGCTAGGAAGCCTAGGGAAACCATCCCTTCCCGGCCCACTGGTGTTTGCCAGGGGTGACAAAGGGACACACGCAGACATCAGGGGACACGAGCACGCGGAGAAGGAGGAAGGAAGGAAGAATGTAAGATGCAAACCACACCACTTAAAACCAGGGCGGCTTTCCAGTTCCTCCAAAGTGCTCCCCACACCCAGCGCTGTACAGAAGCCAACCTGGTGGGCTTCTGATCTTCCCAAATCACTTAACACTTCTCCTCCTTTTATTTTTGTCCTAAATGTAAGCATTTTGCTTTGGTGGCTGATCCTGGCAACGTGCCCCAGACATTACACTGGGGTTGTTTTTGCTCTAGGAGATAAGTCTGTAATGAAGGTTTCCTCTGCCGTGTCTCTCTTTCCCCCATAGTGAAAGTCTGTAATTACCAGTGAGGGGCGAGGCAGACAGCACTGAAACAATGTCATTTGAATGGGGGTGAGACATGCCTGAATTGCTGGGTTGTGCTTTTCTCCTCTGCAGGACTGCTTGTGGATCTGGACCTTGCTTTTAACCCTTGGCAGGGCAGGGAACGCTGTCCCCCCACTCCCCCGACCAGCCTGCGTGTGCCGGATCTGCTTGGCTCTGATTGGGGCAGATCCTGCTGGACGTAGCCAAGATGTGAGTGTCCAACTTCTCTGCCATGCTCGAGGGGCTAAGTGGCACAAATCAGCGGGGATTGTCCCCTACTCATCATGCGGGTAACTGGGGTTTTGGAGTGGACTCCGTATGGCACATGCAGTGTGTCAAAGCAGAGCCGTTGTGGTCTCCTTGCCCCGACAGGGCTAGTCCTGTTCCAGCGGCTCTTCAGCTCCCTCCTGCACCAAAGCCATCTGCTTCCAGCTCCTTGATGCAAGGTATCTCCTTGGGGTAAAATTCAATCAAAGGGGGTGTGCAGCTATACCCCTCATCCTTCCTGGGAAAAGGTTTGAGATGTAGGAAGTGGTTAAGAGAAATGAGGCAATACAGCCCCCGCAGAATGACTCTTCAGGTTGTCTGCAGCTCCATGAAGGCTGCCTGGGTCCCTTTTGCAAGCTGGCCTTGCAACCATGCAGGCTAGAAGCCTATTAGAGTAAATAAAAATTAGTGCATGGGAAGCTGAGGCAGCCACCCTCCTCTGCTATTCTGTAGCTTCCCATTCACCTGAATTTCCTGAAGGGGAGTTATTTACAGTGTCTTCAAATGCTAAGAAACTGCTGGAAGGAGATGCACTTATACTGAAGTTACTCTTCATTCAGTTAGTCACCCTCAAAGTTGTCTGGTTCTCCAGGGAGATTGCCAGCAAAAAAAAAAAGGCGGAGTCTCTGCTCTTTCCAAGGTATAGAGCAGGGAGGGCAGATCGTGTGTGACAAGGCAAAGAAACATTCTTAGCCTGCCATGAAGAAGTGAAGGAGGTACAAGGTGATTTTTCCCCCTTTATCAGTTACTTTCAAAGTGGTGAGTTTTCAGTTCTCATCTTTTGTTACGGTACCCATTTACTATTTTGGGGCTTTACTTTCCAACATACCTAATCCTGCCGCAGGCAGCTCAGCCACATTCCCAGGAGGCTGAAGGTGTTCCATAGAGGGACACTGCTAGGGTCTGGTGTCTTGTATTCGAGGCTTTCCTTTCCCTAGGTCTTGCATTTCCTGCTTCCCTGCCTGTCACTCATTCCTTGTTTGCAAGGCCGATTTAAATCTATCCGAGGGCCTTAAGTTCACCCCAGAAAGAATAATAATTGCAGCGCTGAGCTCTGTGGCTTTCCTTTCATTCCCCACATAGCATTAGGGTGCTCGCTGAAACCACAGCATTCATGGATCCTTGCCATATGCAAACATGCAATTAATATGCTCTTCACTTTCCCCTCTACTTCCCAAGCAAGAGCGGAAAAAAAGTGCAAGTCGTGGCGTACATTCCCTTAGTGCACGCACACGTGTGTGTCTGCACCTCGCTCAAGTGCTCCAGCATGGCTCGCACCTATCTGGACTCAGTGGTTACTGATGAAACGTGTCTGCTTGCAGGCAGACATTTAATTCGATGCAGCACCACTTCTGGGTAGCTGCACGCAAAGCAACACGCACAACACAACTCGTTCCCTCTTTGAGCTGTGGCAGCAGATTTATGAAGATTTCACAGGTCTTCCCCCCCCTTTCTCTTGTTTTAGCAGGGAGCTGAGGTAGGTGTGATTTCTTTGCTGGCTCCCCTCCCTGTCCCTCTGCGGCTCATTGGCGGTGGGAGCAGGTGTGCTGGGTACCTGGCTGGGAGACAGCACCCAGGAGGAAGGAGGAAATAGAAAGCAGCTGAAGCCGTCTGGAGGGAGAAGCGTGTGTGTGACAGAGTTTAAACCAGCCGCTGGAAGGAAATCAAAAGGGAGCTGGATTTCCTGGATGAGGTGGGGCTGTGGAGCAGAGGGCAGAGAAAGGTTCCAGCATCTGCAAGTCCTTCCTCGAAAGTTACCTTTTGCTAGAGGACGTTTTGCTGTATTCCTCCCCTCCTATCTTGACTTCTTCATGGGCTTTGAATTGTTCCCACAAAAACTAAATGAAGAAATGACACCTGAGTGTTGGATATGTAACAACTTGTGCCGTTGCACACAGCCTGACTCCTAAGGGACTGTCTGGGGACCGCAGTGCCTCTTCTTTAAACTAGGTTGAAAGTCCCTTTTCCATCCTCACCTTGTTCTCAGTGGGACTTCAGGAGCAGAGGGGACCTACAACGCAGCAGTCGCTCCCTCTGTCTGTGTTGCACAAAACGGCGAGCAAAACCACCCCCGAGCAATATACCGAGAGGTAACTGAGTCCAGAGAAAAGCCGGAGAGAAATAAAGGCAGGACTGCTACGAAGAGCTACTGAAGGGCCAAAGTATGGAGCCTGCATGGCTCCAGAAAGCCTTCGTGGCTAGGAAGGCTAGGCTTGTGGCAGAAACCAGCTATTCCATCCATATGAACACCAAAGCTGGAAAAATAAACAGGACAAACGGTATCTTTCGCCAGACTTGAAGTAAAAGCTCTGCTGTGGTGGCAGTCCTAAAAAGCCAGCCTGACCCCCAAAGCAAGCAGCTCTAATAGCGTGAATCATTCCCATACCGGCTCTCCAGGCTGCAAATGAGGGCAAACCCCAGGCAGACGACCCCTTCTGTAACAACAGAACCTGCATGCAGCAAACCAAAAATCACTGACATAGGCAGCTTGCCCCACATTCCTCAAGAAACACTCATCCTTGATGAGTTTGTGAAATCTCCTGGCTTGGTCTTGGGGGGGGGACACCAAAAGCTTCAGCTCTGCAGGCTGCAAAATGGCCTGGATTGCAGTGCATGTGTTCAAGCCCAGGGGCTACTTCCCTTGTCTTGCACATCTTGCTCACAATGGTGCAGGGCGAAGGCAAAGCGAATGCCAGGTGGCACGATGAGGGACTTGCAGTTCTCTCTCCATGGTTATAAAGGCAGGCAGTGGCAGCAAGACCAGGCAGGATGGAGCACAGGAGAGTGGGGTTTCTTTCTTATGAGAACCGGGTTGATGATTCACTTCTCAGCACTGATAAAATGAGCTTGGTCATACATGTGCATTTGCAGTATCAAAAATTGTGAGGCCGGGAAGGCTTATCCGCTGTCAGTTTGAGACTTGTTCAATCTAAACATACTTGGTTGCTGTTTCGGTCTCCTGCTGCGATCAGATTGCAAATAAATCTAAATATAACATCAGAGAAAATAAGGCTGAAAAGGGATTTGAGCAATCATGTGATTCAGCCCCTGCCCCAAGGTTGCCTCCTGATCAGCTGTATCTGTGTCCCAAGAGATAGCTGCAGAACTTGGTTTTAAAGATGCTCCGGTGAGGGTGACATTGCCACGTCCCAGGCACTCGTCTGTTACTGCATGTCCCCTCCAATGTGGCCAAGAAGAGCAATTCTTGCCTTCCTATTTCCTGCAGCTCTTTGAATGCCTAAAGACTGTTGGCATGAGAGTCTTATCTTTAGACCAAAGAAGCCCAATTCCCTTAGTCCTTTTTTAGGGTCCCCTTTTTCTCCAGTCATTCCCACCACCCTCCTCTGGACCCAGCCCAGTTAGTCCCCATCTTGCTCGAGGGGTGGCACCCCAGATGGGCACGGCATTTTGGCTCCATTTCCCCATGTTCTGCACTGGTCCTCTGCAGAGCAGAAGGGGAACTTCCTGTCTTAAAGGTTTTGTATGAGGATTCCTACATTTGTATCCCAGCGTGGCATTTGCCTTTTTCACAGCCACGTGACGCTGCTAACACTGCTCAAGTGCTGAAAGCGCTGCAGTGGCCAGGCCTCTTCTGCAGCAGTGCCGCTCAGCCTGTCCTTTCCCCCCCTTGCTGCAGGCACCCCCTGCCAGCTGCAGCAGCACATCTGAGTCTTTCCGAATTGCAGTCACCTCCCCTCACCCCATCAACACTTTCCCTGTCCTCAGGTCTCTTTTGGAGCACAAAACTGCTCACCTGCACAAATACCTCTCCTTTTTGGCTCCAGAGAGTCAGCAGCAACAGTCTCTGAACACAGAGGTAACGTTTGCATTGCCTGTAATGGACTGCACTCGTGTCTGACGTGGGGAAAATGTCTGTTTCAAAGCTCTGCACAAGTGCTAGGGATGGGGTTCCCTATCAGAGCTCTCCCAGATGGGACAGAGCAGTTTTGTAGCGCGATACTGAAAAGGGAGGTTTGTTGCAATCCTTCCTTGCCTGCAGAGGTGCAGCACCAATAGACAGGGGAGCTGCAGCCGCGGCAGTTATGTTCAGTACTAAAAGTATTAAATAGAAGCAGGGTCTCAGAACAGGCAACTTCATTTTTTTCAAGCTATTCTAATCTTCCGAATGGACTTCACAATCCCTACCTGAATGTGTCAAAGCTTTTTTCCTTCAGAGTGCAGACAAACAAGTAAGGTTTACTTTGCTTGACCTTTTCTGATGACACTGCCACCCATGCTGTGCAAACAGTCACTGGAGCTGACACCATCTCAGCTTCCTCAGCCTGGCGTTGAGGATAAATACAGTGTGTGTCCTGAGAAGAGGCCTCCTTGGTTAACCTGGGCAACGCACTGGACCAGAAACTCTTGGTTTCATCAGTGAGTCTTCACAGTTAGGGAAGTGATATCTGTGTCCGGTTAGCGGCGGGAGGTGGAAGCTGCCCCTGTTGTGGCTCTGCCTGTGCTCCGTGACCCTGGGCTGTCACCCCATTGCTATCACAGGGCTTGGTCCTTCTGCCCCTCGCAGCTGAGAACCCTGCTGACTGGGATGTTAAGGGAAAGACGCCTTTCCCCTTGCTTGGAGATAGAGGTTTGCTTCTTGCTGAAGGGTCTGGACATATTTCTTCTCCCCATCTTACAGCGGCAAAGGTTTCTGTGTTCCTCCCTTTAAACCCACTGGCATCCACATTGACAAAGAGGTTTCTTTACCATCAAGGAAGGGGGAACAGCATTATTTTCTCAGCACATCTCCGTCCTGGCTGAATTTATGTCTCTGAACCTTTTACCCCAAGGCTCTTTACACTTGACTGAAACGTAAGGTAAAAGTAAATGTAACTGTAAGAGCCCATCGTGTGTGCAAGTATAAAGGCTTTTGTGTGCAGGAGGTAGCATGTGGCTGCTTGTGCTATGAGTAGCCAAGGAGCGCCTTGGGTTGTCCTGTTAGTCCCCAGACCTGTGGGGAGTGTGGAGCAAGAGCCTGGATGGATGGGAATCCAGTGTCTGGTTCGAGCCCAGGCTCCAGCCAGCCTCAAATCTGCACTTCCCCACCATGACCCTCATTGTTGGCAACTTTCAGCTAGGTTTCTTCCAGGAGAGATGCACCGCTGTCTTTGTGTTTTTCCTCCATATGCCTGTGACCAAGAAAGCCATTGCCAGGGGCTGTGACTCCAGTCCATTCTCTGCGGAGCCATGAAAGCAGGGACAGATTAATAAAACATCAGGGCTTCTTCAACAGGTTTATTATAAGTGGTTTTCCTGAGTGTTGGTTGGAGTAAGGATCAGAGAGGACAGGGATCCATAATCCTATTTATCTGAAGCCATATAATCTTCCTGAAGCTCTTTAATGGTGCCCAACTCTTTAATTACAGAGCAGCCACATGGGCTGCTGCAGCCAGGCCTACCTGCAAGCCCGTTGTGGAGAGCAGGGCAAAGGAGATCTCCCTGCCGGCTTGCGGGTCCCCTTTGGGCACTGACCCCTCGCAAGACCCATCTTTCCCGGCTGTGCTCCCCGAGGAATGCAGAGGGGCCACCAGAGACTGTCACTGCCTTTCTGCCGGCAGGGACGTCCGCTGAAGGGAGGGTTTGGTCCGTTCATCAAAGTGAAATCGCTCTGTCGGGGATCAGCATCATCCTCGGGCCCCCTCCGCAGCCCCGGGAGGGGCCCGGGAGCCCCGGGCAGCCACCGGGCTCGTCCTCCCCGGCGGTGCGGGGAGAGGCGGGTGGCCCCGGCGGTGCGGGGGGCTGCCCGGGAGGCGGGTGCGCCGCCCGCCGCCGCCGCTGCGCTGCCTTAAGGGGGTGTCGGCGAGGGAAGTCCCGCCCCGCCGGCTCCCGGTGCGCGGGCGGAGGCGTGCCGCGGCCGGCGGCGGCGCCGCCTGCCCGGCCCCTCGGCAGCGGGGCACTGACAGCTGCCCCGAGCGGGCACCCGGCGCGGCGCTCCCGTCCCCGGCAGGCGGCTCGCTCCCCGCCGCGGACCCCGCCGCCCCATGGACCGCCGCCGCGGGGGGGCGGGCGGGAGCGTGCCGCCGCAGTGAGCCCGGCCGGCGGAGCGCGGGGGGCGGCCGAGCCCCCGCGCCGCGGGCACCATGGACAGTATCCTGGAGCCCTTCCCCGCCGAGCGGCTCTTCCCCGCCGCCGGCACCGGCTTCCTCGACCTCGGCGACTTCAGCGAGGCGGACTTCCTCAGCAATGTGGTAAGGGACCGCCGGCAGCGCCCCCCCTCCCCGGCGGGGCGGCCCCGGGCAGGCGGCCGCAGCCCCGGCAGCAGGGACGGGACGCGCCGGCGGGCTCGCCGCGGCTCCCGCTGCGCCCCGCCTGCCCCGGGGCTGCGTGTGCCGGGGTCCTGCCCCCGAGCGCGGGGTGCCCCGGGGATGCGGGTACCCGCACACGCTCGCCGCACACGGCCAGCGCCCCCCGGCACCGGCCCCGCCGCCCGCAGGCGTCCTGCCGCGGGCACCCCGAGGAGACCCCGCTGGGCAATCACGGTTTTTTTCTCACAATGCGCTGTTTTGAGACGGATGGCTGGGGGAGAAGCGTGCGGTCCCAGGCGGGGAGTGCATAACCTGCCGTGGCTCGGCTCAGGCAGCACCGGAGGCACGGCCGGGTGCCATCGGGAGACCTTTGGGCTCGGCGCCTCCGCTCGCATTTGCTTGTAACTTTTCCTCAGAGTGGCATTTGGGAGATGAAGCATCTCCCACTTGGCGTTAAGGCTGGGCTGATTTACTTTGGAGAGAAGGGTGAGGGGGAAGAGTGACTTGGGAGGAAAATGTGTTGCCAGTCCCAAGAAACCAAAGGGGCATTGTTCACCTCTAGGGAAACTGCCCAGCCTCTCGGAGGAGTCGTGCAAGTCCCCAGTCCAGCAGCTCTCCTTGAGCAGCGCACACAGGCTCTTTGCTGTCCTGCCCAAGCTTTCTGTGGGAGTTGTGCTGCAAATCCTGCAGCCCCTCTGCCAGGGAGGGACTCAGCCCTGAGGCAGAAGGGGGAAGGGCCCCACCCCAGAGGTTGTTTAGGGTGAGGGTGAGGGCATCATCCAACACCGGGCAGTGGGGCGCTGCCTGCACTCGAGGCTCCATCACCAGCCTCTGAGCAGCTGCAGTCGTGGGACAGTGTTCCTGTTCCTGACAAAGAGATTTTAGCCATGGCTTGTTACTCCCCTGTCACAATACTGGCACCTCCCACATTCCCAGTGTAGCACTGTGAGGGTCTCTGAGGACTACCCTTGCAACGGGAGCAGGGGAGATGCCAGCACCATGACACAGAAGCAGGGGACAGACAGACGAGGGCTGTAGCCATTAAACACCTGATGAATCCACTTCTGCTTTGCTACGCAGAAGACGTCCAAAGCCTTTTATGCTGCCTCCCTTGTGGAGAAGAAAGTAGAGATGCAGAATTTGCGTGTATGTTAAGTGCACCATACTTGGTGTGTGGAGGCACACCAGGTTTGGGAAAGAGATTATGCAGGCAGCCCCATCTCTCACAAATCTCACCAGCTCCTAATTTCCAAGATACTACCGTGCCTCAAGGACTGACTCCGGTCAGGCTCTACGGGAGGCAGCAGAGTCCCGCTGTGCACAGGCAGACCTTCCAAAGGCACGTCACCCCGAGACTGAACACTCGCTCGCACTGTGAGGACTTGCCCGCTCGTATCTGAGAGACCTGTTGTTAGGAGTCTCATGCTTTCCCTAATTCCATATACATCCAGTGTGGATGAAGCTGTGCTGATACCAAGTGCTTTATGCCAGGACTGTTTATTCCGTTACCGAAGTGAAAATGGTATGTATTGGCACCAGCCCTTTTACCTAGGTGCAGCAATGGCTGCAGTCAGAAGCCAGGGAACCCCTAGCCAATATAGGTGGTACCTTTTTATAGCTTAAATACAACTTCTGCCTGCAAGCAGACCCTGTGAAAAAGAAGCTTTTGTGTAAGAGTGCCATCTGGTGCCACCTGCCAGGACAGTGTCTTTAAAGTGTGCAGTGGCCATGTGCAGGCTGGCTCCGTCTTGCCTCATTTAAACCGCCTTTCTGCTTGGAAAGCTACTTCTCGAAGTAGCCTACCCTTGCCTTCACGTTAACTAGGTTGCGGTGACTCAGGCATCGTTGTGCTCAGCTTACAAGTAGAAAAAGAAATGCTTTTGTGGATTTTTTCCCAACTGCCAGCACCACAAACTTCTGCTGGAGTGTGAAAGTCAAGCTGATACCTTGCAGATCATAAATATAAGAGATTCTGTAGCCACTTCTCGCCTACCAAATCTGTTGGTGATACCAGAGCCAGAACATAATACATCACCCTCTTTGTTCTCACTGTGCATAACAACATGGGGGGAAGGAATACACTTGCATTTTCTTACTAAATTCAGCAAATCTCCTGGGATCTTGAGATGTGTTGAGAAGTTCTTTTCACATCGAACTGCACAAAGCATCACCGTGCACAATAGCTCGCAAAGTTGCCAGTGCCTTTACTTCAAAGATGGGCAAACTTTTCCAGATATTGTTCAGCAAGCATTTTTCTTAGAGCAGGCCAGGAATTTTGGCCATAAAATGCCAGTATGAAACTTTTTCTGAGGATGATTTCTTCTGTTCAGAAAGGAAGCGGAAAGAAAAGACGGATGAACCTTACTGCAGAGGCTGTGCTCCTGTGGGGCAAAAATTATGTGTCTCTAAACTACTCTCCTTTCCTGAACCTTAGCACTCCTAATGAGTCATCTTGGTCTTTAAAAAATGCTTCACTGTATTGTTCATCTAAAGTTGTGACAAAGTAATGAAGGAACATCTGTAGATGCATCCTCAAAAAGGTGCTTGAAATAGAAAAAAAAAAAAATAATTTGAGTAAGTGTGGGGGTGCCACTCAGAAGGACCTAGACATGTGGAAGGAATGGGTCACCAGAAACCTCATGAAATTCAGCAAGGCCAAATACAGTCTCCTGCCCCTAGGTTGGGGGGACTGACCCACCAGGGCTCATGGAGCGGTGCTGTGTCCCTGTAACAAAGGCGGCTAGCAGCTAGCAACAGGAGGGCAGTGGTAGATAAACAGAGGGATGTGATTATCCCCCTTTTCTTGACAATCATAAAACTGTGTCTGAAATACAGTGTCCAGTTTTGGACTGCCTAGTAGCAGAAAGTTGTTGATAAATCTGAGTGCGTGGAGGGGATGGTCACCAAGATAGTTGGGGGCTGGAGCACTTCTCCTGTGGGGGGAGGCTGAGGGAGCTGGGCTTGCTCAGCTGGAGGAGAGGCAGTTCCAGGGGAACCTAGCAGCAGCCTGCCTGCACTGGTGAGGTTGCTACTGAGAAGATGGACCCATGCTCTTTACATAAGTGCATGGCAGGAGGATGAGTGATCATAAATTGGAACGGGGAAGGTTTAGAGTGGGTATAAGGAAACAATTTCTCACTGTGAGGACAATTAAAAGTGGACGAGGCTGCCCAGAGACACTGTGGAAGTTCCTTCCTTGGAGGTTTCCAAGACCTGTCTGGACAAAGCCCTGAGCAACCTGGTCTGCATTTAGTGTTGGCCTTGCTCTGAGCAGGAGGTTGGATTAGAGACCTCCTGAGCTCCCTTCCAACTTGCCTGAGTCTGTGATTATATGATGAGGGTTTTGTGGGGGTTTTTTTAAGTCTTAAGGAGAGTGGTGTCTGCTTGGTACTTGGAGGGGAAATCTCCAAGGGACACAAAATGCTTCTTTTTACTTCATTTAGCCTCTGCTAACCAGACTTACATATGATGACTACTAACAACATTATCAGTCTCCTTTTGCTCAGGAGGCCACCTACTGCTCTTGAACTTGGGCAACTTTGCTCATCTTTTTGCCAGAAGGACCCGCCATAAATGAGGCTAATCCTTCATGCAGTCTCTGCTTATCAATTTCACCTGTCTGCCTCCTGCCCAGTCCAGCATTTCTGGTCGTTCCTGCGAGCACCCATCTATTCACTTACAGTCTATTACAGCTGCACTCAGAGAGCTCCTACTTTCTCTCTCGGCTCTCATCAGTGCTGTGAAACTCTTCAAAAGCCTTATCTTTTGAGTCAGATCCACCACTGTGCTTCACTGGGTTTGTGACACTGGTGTCAGAATGAAGCCAGAATAAACCAGCAAAACAGGAGGCATGTGTTTCTTTTTAACCCGGTACCCCAGTGGGTCTATTTCTTCCCTATGTTTCTGTATTTTATAGTATGAAAAGATACCTTCAAAGATGACTTTGGATGTTCACGTAAACACCCCTCCATTTTGACTCTATGCTTTTCAAAGCATATTCTGTATCTCCTTCAAAAGGGAGACATCAAGGCAAAAAAATAGCCTACATGCTAGTTGAGGTCTCCGCTGTTAGAAGTTGCAAAATGGCAATTCAAGCTGTCTCAGCAGTGCTAACCCAGCTCCTTTGGGGAATGCACGGTAACGCGCTCTTTCACCATGTGATCCTATATGCCTGGGCAATGTGACAAGCGGCACATTCTGGAGCCTACTGGGAGCCAGCAGAATGGGAGAAGAACTGCTTGTCCCTGTGGGTTGCTCCTGGAGTGCAAACTAAGTTTTGTGCCTACCGTGTGCTCTTTCCTTTAATATTGTCCCGGCCCGCAGAAAGGAGGAAAGTAGCAGGACTGTATGTAGTGAGCAGGATGAGAGCGGTGCTGGTGCAACTTGTAAAGGGAGCTTTCCCTCAAGATAGAGAGAGGCTATTTACCATGGATGACCGTCGCTCTTGCAAGAAGCCTGTACACACTTCTATTCCTCTTATGCCTACTACAGGGACATAAATAGCACTTTAAATGGTGCTTAGGTCTTGGTCTGAGTGAGCTTCATGATGTGTAAGCTTCCTCCCACCATCTCCGCACACAGTGAGGATGAAGAGCTCAGGCAGATTTGCTCATCCACTTCTCATCCCTTCCAGTTGCTAGAGAGGAGAGCTCTGCTGTAATGGGAGGCTGAGTCTCTGGGACCAATGGTAGTCCCTTGGTCTACTGCAGCAAGCATTTTGGCCCTCTATTCCCATGCCTGGTAAAATTTGGTCAGTTACACATCCCTGGTTAGTTAGCCAAGTACTGGCCTAGGCAAGACTTTTTTTCTTTAAATTTTGCTTGGGACTTGCCAGTCAGAGATTCCTGTGGGATCTGGAGCACAGATAGAGAGAGACCTGGTATGGCCATCAGACCTGCTCTGATGGAAATGAATCCTAAAATAATAGTTCCTAGATTTTCCTACTTCATTAGTATCTTTGGATCCATCTCATGGTTCCTCCACTTCATGTCCGTGCTGCTCCTTATCGTCTCATAGCAGGACTTACACCTGCAGAAGTGCTGGCAGCAGGATGAAACCAGAACTGAACACAGCAGTTCATGGGTCTCTGAGCCTACAGCATCATCACCGCCGGGTCAGCACCAGGAAACATATTTCCATTTTGGTAACAAAGAGGGGGAGAGACTTGAACTTCCTTTGGAAGACTCTAGGTAAATACTTTCTCCACAGAGACTGGGGATCATTCGTGTGTCCCTCCTAGCTGCCAAGAAACTGATAAACATTTGGGATACTCTTCCTAAATAAAAACGTTCATCTGTTGGACAACTGCCTGCACGTGCTGGCGATACACTGGCCTAAATGCTCAACTCAGCCGAAGTGGGAGAACCCTTTAACTGCGTTGGTAGGCAAGAGCTAGGCAAGAGGTTGCAACTCAGAGCAGGAGTGCAGGAAGGCATGTGTCCAAAACGGAGTTAAACAGTGGAGACAGAGCCATCGTCTTGGTGGGGAGCAGCAGGAAGGACTTTGGTGAAGTGCTTGCAGAGTAAACAACAGGAGGGTTTGGCAGGGAGTGGAAGCACATCTGTGCATACAGTCTGCTCCCACTGAGGGAGGGTGTCAGCAGCACCAGTTGGGAGATGCTGGGGATGTAGAGCTCGGGCCACGTCTGCCAGGTGATCCCCATCCCCTCTGGCAGAAGGCAGTCATTCAATGCCACCGCCGCTTTCAGAGAGGAGAAAACCTAGGGGTCTCATCTGTACAGACCAGGCTGTAGAAAGCCTCTGAGACTGTTCCATTAGACCTCCTCCTGGTACCAGTACAAGTGCCTAAGCATGGTGTCTGGTGGCTTCTGAATCCCATGACATGTTGGGTTCATCGATGCAAAGTGCCTTCTGCTGCCCAGGAGCCCATCTGGTGCTGCACTGGTATCATCCAGCACTGCACTGGTCTCATCCAGGGCTGCACTGGTCTCATCTGGCACTGCATGGTGTCATCCGGCACTGTGCTGGTCCCATCTGGCGCTGCGCTGGTCTCGCTGAAGCCTGGAACGGAGCTGTCTCTGGTAGAGAGGGGAATTTGGAAAGAAGAGCGTTTTCTGAAGCAGCCCCTTAAAGGGAAATTTTAGAAGTAGGGATTTCATAGCCACAGATGCAGCCCCGCTACTCAAAATGTGGCCAGGCTGACACCTCTGCGATGTACTCCTGTGTTTCCCCCGAGAACGGTCTACTCCTGGGCTCACTCCTTTTTTTCTCAGCACTTCCCTGTAGGTTTTCAGACTGTAGTATTTAATTAGCATTTAGTATATTACTTATTTACTACTTTAAAAATTCTCAGTGTTAAAGGAAGTGAATGAAAACACTTCACTCTCTGGAGTTGTCTCTGTGATGGCCATGTGGCAGGTCCTCTTCTCATAGCCACAGGTAGGATTGTGCTCAGGTAGGATTCTCACGACTGACTTGTACCGGTGCATTTTAGGGAAAGGATGAGTCAACCCTCTAAATCCTGTGCATCCTTATGCTGTTGTGGACAGTCCACCGCAGGAAACCAAATGGGATGCAAAACCCAGCTGGTGACTCTCCTTGCTGCAGAGTTACAGGGGAACGGGTAGGGCACCAGGGATGAAGTGGACCATTACACCTCAACTAAGAAATGGCCAAGAGCTGTCTCTTGGCCTGATTTGGCTGGGAGATTTCCCAGGGAGATTCCAGGTCTGTGCTGCAAGGTCAGATGCAGTCACTGATGCTTCACAGGCAACCTTGTGGCCAGCATTGTTCTTCTTCAGGAGAGGTGTCTGTTGGAGGAGCCAAGTGTGTTAGTCCTCCCTTCCAGGCCAATCTCAGTCCCGGGATTACTACATCCCACCGATCCCAGCTTTCTGCTGGGGACTGTGTTTATCCTCCTTCACACATCTGAACTGCTGGGACTTCCTGTCTCCACATGGGAGATGAGAAGTGAGAGCAAGGGTGGAACCAAAGCCGTGTTTTCTGACTGACCCCCATGCTAGCACCGTGGCTGTCCTGCTGCAGCTGGTGACTTCTGAGCGTGCAACTTTAATGTAGTTTAGTATCCTTTGGCTGAAATCATCGATTGTGTTTTCAGCCTGGCAATAGGACAGGGAGGGGTGCTTGCATGGAGCCCTTTTCTTACTCTTTACTGTCTTTGGAGCTCAACTTGTGTTGTGAGTTGTTAGGTGTTTTCTTGGGTTGGTGCCTGCATGTTTTGCATCGTCCCTCAGAGCAGAAATAGCTGAAAGGGTGTGAGGATCCAAGGGCATGACCAGAGTGGCAGGGGACTGCAGGTAGCATGCTGAAAGGCAAGCTGTATCTTTCAGCCCAGTTGCTCCCCACATGTCTGCCATGCAGTGTTTACATCTGTCTAACTTACTCCCAGCTGCTTAAGAAAACAAATTTTTTTGCTTCTGCTTTCCTGTAGGGTCATATCATTTAAGGTTTTCCTTTCCTGTAGTCTCCTGAGCCAACCTGAACACCCCAGCCTTCCCCTCTCACCCATCCCTTTCTGACTTCTTTACCTTCTCTTTCCTTTCTTTGCGTATCTCCTTTTACTCCTATTTTCTTAAATCTCTCCAGGGCTGTCTGCCTTTGAAATCATGCGGAGCTGCTCTGGTCTGGTCAGTGTCCAAGTGATAGATGCTTGACACTGATCTTGACACGTTGTTCTTCCAGAACAAGGTCTCGTGAAGGTTGGAACTGCAGATATCCACACACGCTTTCACTCCTTTCTTTCTCTTCCTATTTTGTCTTCTCACTTTCTAAGATTGCAGAAATCCCTTGTACGAGATGGAAGCAATGTGCATGGCTATTCTCCCTGAAACTAGTATGTAATTTAAACCAGTGCTGGGGTAATTAGTACCATCTTTAGGGCTCAAAGGTGATGCCTTACATGAGGTCATTCATTATGATCACTGTCCAGCCTGTTCCAGAGGAAACTCACCCTTGACTACCTCAGCAAAGTTGCTTTTGGCTTCTTTACACTGTGACTTTGTCTTGATTAGGAAAAATGTTCATTCAGGTCAGTCTGGCTGACCCGATTAGCAAAGCCTGCTCAAAACGCAGTTAACATTTTTCCTAGAATAGGTGCAACATAACGCGTGCAGCTCAGTGATCTGTGTCAGGAGTTCCCCTGCAACAGAATGTCAGGGCTCCCTTGGGAGGAACCTGGCAGCCGAGGCTGGAGGAGAAATACAGCTTGGGCCTGACACCAAGCACGTTGCACAGGAAGGAGCTGGATACAACATTGGTTTTGGACACTCATATTGGATTGTCAGCATCCCTCCTGCAGGTGAGCCTCCTTAGACCGATGCCCAAAGAACTCCCCAGCACAGTGTCACAGGGACACTGGCTTCTCCTCCCAATGCCATGGCATGTCCAGATGGGAGCACTGCAGCTCAAGAATAACACGTCTCTGCTGGCCGAGGCGCAGGGGGTCTACTTTGCAAACCTGCTCCTGGCTCTGCAGTATTTGCAGCCCTCCCTCTCCTGGGAGGAGAGCTTTTCCCTCCAGAAGGGGTAGCTGAGGCAGAGAGAAACCAGGATGAAGAAAAGGACCCAGGTCCAGAGCCTCGATAGTTAATTGTTAATGTCAGAGCAGCTTGATGTTAAATGAGTCCCGTAAATTCATGACAGTTGAAGGAGGGAGCTGGGCAGGTGCTTTTGGCTGAGCTCACTGCTGCCCCGGGGGGAGGGACTGTAAGCCAGGCAGCTCAGGGAAGAGGAAACCAGCTCTGACATTTGTAAAGACTGTTGATGGAAGGTTTCTTTCAAAGCCTTTTCAGTCTCTCGATCTGAGAGCTCTTTGCCCAGGGAGTGGTGGAAATCTGGCTCTTCTTTCCAAGCAAATGCGGCAGACTCTGAGAGTTGATGAGGTGCTGTTGAGCCACAAATATTGAATTGCCAATTGAATGATGTTGGGTTTGTTTTTGTTGTGTTTTTTTCTCTTCTTATGGACAGTGGTGCAGTGAGGTTGTCGGGAATGGGAGAACTGTATTTTAGTCCCAGCTCTGCCAGTTACTTAGCGTGTGATCTTCAGGGTGTCACTTGCGGCGATGCAGCTTTTGCTGTCTGTCTATAAAATAGTGCACATCCTTATTCTTACTGGCATGGGGCAGTGCCATCAATGGGTGAAGCAGATTAATGGAAAGTTAGACTGGGGTGGGGTTTTGCTAGTAGATACCTGCCAGGAAAGGTCCATAGGAGCTATTACTTTGCTTCCCCAGTTAGAGTCTCTTTGAATTACTTTGCAGCTATAGATGATATTTGCAACTTTTTCAGTTTGGCAGGTCCTCCACTGATGTCCCAGCTATCCTTCGCCCCTCTCCTGTTCATTACCCCCGGGGGCTGCACGTGTCTGATTCTGACCTCAGATACTTCAAGATAATCCGGAGTAATCTTTCTGTGTCAGTCTGAATGACTGCGTTGGTCAGCATCAGGATTTAAACTGAAGTACTTGGCCCATGTTGCTGCTGGCCTGGCCTCTTTGGGCCTTTCTGAAAACCAAACAATTTGTGCTTTATAAATCCAGTGAATGGGCTGTACTCATACCGCATCCTCCACTGCACAACCAGATCCTGGCTGAGTCGCAAAACCTAAC
The DNA here is from genome assembly GCF_965638725.1 of Aptenodytes patagonicus. Taxonomy (NCBI): domain Eukaryota; kingdom Metazoa; phylum Chordata; class Aves; order Sphenisciformes; family Spheniscidae; genus Aptenodytes; species Aptenodytes patagonicus. The sequence goes on along the minus strand of NC_134955.1, from coordinate 28,939,967 downwards.
TTCTCCCTGGGTTTGGCACAACTTGCTGAGAGCACCCCGTTACATTTCTGCCTGAAATTGCTGCGTGGTCAGGGCTGTGCTGAGTTCCCAGGCTCCCAAAGCATGTCTCATCTGGTTTGTATCTGTGAAGGAGGTAACAAGCTGAAAGTACCAGAGTGCCATGGCTTTATCAGTCCCCTAGCAGGGCACTCAAGACCCATGTGAGTCTCTCCTGCTGCTCAGCGCATGGTTTTGTGCTTTCCCTTTCTCTTTGGAGGCGCCTTTTCCCCACAGTGAGTCTGCCTGACCTGTTGTAAAGTTAGGATCGCCATCGTCTACTGGGAAGAGCGATGCAAAGGTTGCTTTCCCATTCCCTGATGCCTCTCCTCCTCTTCAGGATTTGTCAAATATAGTTGGCAGCAGTCCAGCAGCTGGATTAGCATTAAATAATGAGCAAATAGCCTGCAGTCCTTTTTCAGACCCGGCAAAGCACACACCTTTCATTCTTTTCTTACATGTCTTTGAGCCCTGTTTTTATCGCACTGGGAGAAAGCTGAGCTCTGGTCAGTTCTGGGGACAGAACAGAGGGTACTGCACTCCTTTCTTTGTTACTAATTAGTACCAGGGTGGTAGCCAGAGGCTGCTAGCTGTGAGAGCAAAACTGTTTTCTCCCTCCCTGTGTAACTGCAGCCACGGTGAGCAGTCAGTGGCAGCTGTAAGCAGCTGGGGTGAGCTGCAGCAGAGTGGGAGCAATGCTCATTTCTTAATTTTCCTGCGTGCTTCAGGCTCTAGGGGAGCTACCCTGGCAACCTCCTCCTTTGTAGCCAGGGGCTGAAGTCCCAGGTGAGATGAAGGCACACATTACTATGTCAACCCCAGCAGCTATGCAGTGTGGTGAGGTCACCCGGCAGCCTCGATATCTATGTGTAAGTGCCAGAGACCCGTGTCCGGACCAGTGCCCTGTCCACCGGTCTCAGATGCCTTTCTGATATTTGATGAAATTGGATTATGTAGAGTTGCCAGAGGATTTATTTATTTATTCTGGGAAAGGGAAGAAGGAAGGAGGCCAGGAGGGACGGAGAATAGGGAAAGAAAGAGGGAAGAAAAAGCAAAGACAAGAGAGAGGTAGCTATGCAGTTAGCATTCCTGAGCCATCTGGACCTGTTGGCATGGCCCCAGCTGGATGGGCTCACAGGTTTATCCACAGCATGATGTAATCTCCATCATCCAGCGTTTGATTTTTCTTCTTGCACTGGATGGCCTTGTATCTGGTGCATGTCTGGAGCGGGCATTTTGATTTCCTGTTGCTATTTGTGGACTTTTCCTGGCCGATCCTCAAGAGCAGCTCAGGCGGTTTGCATTCCTCAAGCTGAAGAAGCAATGCCACCCCACTGGTGCAGAACGGAGGCCAGCTGTGGCCAGCCTGCTGGCTGAGGAGGGGCAGCCCCACACGGGGACCAGCAGTGGTTTGCACCGTGCCACAGCTGGAGAGAGGGCGACACCTCTGCCTGGTGCCTGGGCTGCTCAGGAGTTGGCTCAGCCTTCAACACCAGCACAGAGAGGGCTGGTGAGACGCCCCTTCCCAGCCGCTCATGGGCTTCCCTGCCCTGCTGGGTCCTGCAGCAGAATGGGAGGAAGGAGAATTTTGTTTGGCCCAAGACCAGTAAAAAGCAGTCTTGCCATTTCCAGGAGGCAGCGCAGTCTAATGGGAAGGATTCAGACTCACGTTCCCTCGATGGTCTGTGGGAGACAGCCACGCCTCACCAAGACCAGTCATCTCTTTTTTCTTGAGTTCTTCCCAGCACATGAAATGAAGAGGGTTTGCACATCCACCTCCATAAAAGCACACTGTTTGAACGTCTTTAAGTTACAGGAGCCACAGAGAGGCTTCTTCACTACATAAATTCAATGTGCAGATGGGCAAACAGTAGAGCCATAGGTCCCCTCCTGCCTTCAGAAACAGAGTAACTCCCACCCTTCCAAATGGCTGGAAAGGTCTGAGATGCCCAGAGAAGGAAGATGGGGTTTCTCTACAGTGTAGCACTGCTGCAAGCAAACCTCAAACCCAGCGATACAAGGGGCCTGCTTCAGAGTATACAGTTCTCTGCTCTGACTCAAGAGATGTGGGTAGCTGCGTGATGAGCCATTAGGCAACAGTTTGACATGAGCACACAGTACTCCCTCTTTCATGATGCCTCATCCTGCCCACATGCCTCGCTTAGCTTTGTTTCCTCCAGGGGCTTGGGAACGGGGAAGTTGAGCACAGTGACCCCCAGGGAGCAAAATTTTGTTCAGCGGAGAATCCTAGCGCCTAGTTCAGAGTTGTCCTGGTTGCACGTGGAGGGAGCAGGGCTCTGCTTTCGTAATACCCCAGGGATGGCCTGTCCACCAGGGATGGACTCACTGGAACCAGAGAGCTGAGCTTTTCCACCCGACTCAGCTCTGCTGAGCGAGAGAGTAGCTGAGGAAAACGATGGCCTCTTTATAAACTGACTGGCAAAACTCTTGCATCTCTCCTGGGAGCGGGCCAGGGATTCTGAGTCACTGCTTAAGTGGGTTGCAGCCAAGGTAGTCTTACCCAAGACATTAAGCGAGAGAGGAGAGATCCACCCAGGAGTGCCAGCAGAAAGAGAAATAGTCATGACCATAATTAATAATAATATAATGATGAAAAGATTCAGAAACACACTGCCCACTCCAAAAATAAAGTTTGAGGACAATTCAAGTGCTGTACAGAAAAGAGAAGAGAGGAAAGAGTTGAGAAAGACCGCCAAAGCCTGCATGTCAGCTGCAATGGAAGGAGTCCTGTCCAGCTGGCCTGGGTTCAAAGAGCTCCTATTGTCCAACAGCATTTCCAAGACACCATTCAAAACTTTCAGAAAATGAACCCAAGATGCAGGGTGAGATTTATCGCACAATAAAAGCAAGCCAGATGTGTGCACCCTTTCAGAGAGGAGAATGGAGGAAGGCGATGGAGGAGCGAAGCTGGGGAGAACCAGGCAGCAGAGGCATGAGGGAAGAGGGTGGCATGAGAAGATCTGGTGCTGTGAGCATCCAGGCAGGAACAGGGGCTGGGTGCGTGTGTGCTGGGACACACACCGGGCACTTGGGAAAGATTTCATATATACGGAGAACTCCATACTTAGGAATAAGTCACTCGGCATCGGGATTAAGGGACAGAAGAGGAAGATCTCGCTGATGCTTTTTCTCTTTTGGTGCTCATAAAACTATGATAGATACTAAGGGGTTATTGTTGCTTCTGGTCCTAGATTATATACCTGCATAATAAGGCCATGTCTGAAAGGATGCCCAGAAGCCAAACCACTGTAGATTTTTTCTTGATTTTCTAGGGCTCACACAGCCTTCATTATCGCTTTGCAGCACTGGCCACCATGTCAAGGCTGTAACTTCTTTTGCCACAGGAATCACTCACTTCCACCTGTGATTTGATTATGTTAAAATCTAGCAATTAATTATACATAAAGATAATTTAATCTTTGAATCTGCTGCTAGCGTGGTGTTACATGACCACAACCTGCCATCATTAAATAAGTCCTCAAGTTCTCCCTGCCTGCAATGAGACCAGTGTTGTTTCTGCTGTCTGCAGAATAACCCAGTACAATGGCCATGCCATACCACACTCCACAGATTAAAACGTGACTTGGTTTTGTTCTCAGGAAGACTTCTGGTAGTAAGGACTTGTTCATCTAAGAGCAAAAAGCCAGAGAAAACACTTTGGAAGCTTAAGCTAGAGTCCCTCTTTGCAATGACTCATATGTTCGGTGACTGTAGTTAGCTTCTACAACAGGTTTTTTTTTTTAGAAAGGGGTGGATTTATCTGAAGCCTTTAAACTGAGATGAGATGTTTCTTTCTGTGAAGCTCAGTTGCAGATGATGAGTTTGAAGCAGGAGGCATGAATATAGCTCCTGCACACAGCTATGTAAGGAACCATATTTGATTACCAGACTGGTTCCTCCAGGCCCTAAAACCCATGAAGCCAGCCATCGTCTCCTTGTGCCGCTCCAGGGATGTCCAGAGAATGGATTCCCAAATCCACCAGTTTCTGCAGACACCCCTCCAATGCTGGGGTGCAGATGCCTGCTCAATCACAGACACAGGAGCTTTCAGGGCAGGTTTCCAGGGCATAATAGGTTTCCTGTCTTCAAAGGAACATGGGATCTTTTCTTCCCAGAAGCTTCTGACTTTACTTGAGCACACGGTCCCAGGCATCTTCACGTTTCTACTTCTTTTCACCAGCTACAGGGTAGTCGGCTGCTGGGCCTTGTCGTGGAGAAGTCTGGCTTGGAGAGGGGATAGCTGGAGAGCCAGGTGTTGGGAAAGGGTTTGCACAGGCTGCCTCTCTCCTTCAGCCTTGATTTTCATCCCATGGTTGAAGTGACTGCATTCTCTCTGACCAGTCAGATCCCATCCTCATCTTTGGAAACACAGGGCTTTGACCCCTTGTTCACCAACATCACACCTTCATTCTCCCCCAGGATGGTGTTAATCCAGGCTGTCCCAGTAGTAATGAATCATCTGAGAGGTGTTACTGCCCTTCGCGGGTTAGGAAGGATTTCCTCATTCTCCAGAGACTCTGGTTTCTGCAGCTCCACTGCTGAGGTGAAAATGATACCCTCAGCATTGGAGCTGAAGTTTAATTTCCTATCTGCTGCTCAGGGCACAGATTTTCCACTGGGATATTGGCAGCAGGTCAGAAAACTGCATTCCAAGCTGAATTGCTTTGAAAACAGTCCTGGTGAGGGACCCCATTCAGCCTGCTGGTTGCAAAACTCAGCTCTTGCCCAGCCTGGCCACTGAAGAGAGTCCCAGTTCTTACTCTCTCAAGATTTTGGGTGAAAATCCCTCACATCCTTGAGTCACAAATCAGCTGGTCCAGATTTAGTTGCTCTGTAATTGCCCTTTACAAAGGCCCAAGGAATGAAAGCCACCAGTAATGTTTGGCATTAGCTGCATGCCTCAGCTTTTGGACTTGAGCAGAGTACAGCTATCTTCCTCTTCCAAGGCCTGCTTTTCTTCATGGTTCTCCAGGGACCTGCCAGGGGACAAAACGTGAATTATCTCTGATTTTGCTCTCTGAGCACTAAAGAGAAACAGTTTCAATGAGACAAATGAAGCTGATTGTAAAGATAATACAGACCTTTCTTCCTTCTCCAGTTATCTCCCAAAGCAGATTTCCTCTATCTCCCAGGGCACCTTTCTCGTTGCTTAGATTGCCTTTCTTGCAAGATGCAGAAAAAAGGCCCATAATGGCATGGGGGTGACAAGTTGTGTAAGAGCAGAGATCTGCCGACTCTGGTGGCTCCAACCCAGTATTGGGCAGAGCCAGAAGCTTCCAAGAAAGATGGAAGAAATGGTGGAGTGGCATTTATTCCAGTTTATTTTGGTTATTGCATAAACTTCCCCATCCCACTGACTGGTGACTGGCTTGAGCAGTTGCACCTCTTTAATTTATTTTTAATTGTATTAAACCTTATTTCATGTCTTCCAGGGATACCGTGCACTCGGCTTCACTGCAGCATGGCAGTATAGTTCACAGAGAGTCACGCAGAGTAAAGCAGTATTTTCTTTCGTGTCCCCTGCCTGCTGCCTTTCGTTGCACTGTGTTTCCGTCTCCATCAAGCAGAATTTTTCCCTAAATTGTCCAGGCAGACGTGCCATACAGAATTAAATCCATGTGGGGTCATGTAGATTTTGCCTCCAGATTTGCAGGGCTGGGCTGGAGCTGCACCCGTAGGTTGTGCAGGGGTGCCGCACACCAACGGGCACGACTGCACTCAATTGCGTTATGGTTCCTGTGCCTCTGTGGGGACTGAGAAGGGATGGATGTGTTTGGGCTCTGCAAAGGGCAGGCCTGGGTGGAGGTGGATGAGGGTAACATAGCAGATGGGGCCTTCCCAAAGATGATGGATTATATTTTCACACATAACAGGATAAAGTTCACATTAACCTCCTCCCCCTGACGCTACAGCAGCTGAAAGACTCATGGCCCCCCATCATGGTGTGGAGTTAGGGTGTCTTTGGGAGTGTGCTGCAAACTCAGCTGAGGCTGCCAAGTTAACACAAAGAGGTAAGGCACCAATTCAGACAAGAGGGCAGAGATCTGGGTGGAGTTATGAGGCTACAGCTTCTTTCTCTCAGAGCTACTGCTTGTGTGAAGTCTCTGCCTGGAGACTGCTGACCTCGGCTTGGGAGGGGGCAAAGAAGAGGAAGAGACCCCTGCCAGCTTGCCCAGGGGTACCTGCATTCCCATGGAGAACACCTCCCACGCATCTCCATTCAAACACAGCCCCACTGCCACCACGATGGCTCAGAAATAAAGGCAGCTTTGTTTTGTAGCAAGCAGGTGTCTTCAGTTCTCTGAGCTCAAGAAAGGCCTTGAAGGACAAACTTTTTATTTACCTTTCATGGACTCCTAGAAATAGCCCCCAAATCCTCTGCCAAATGAGGGTTAAGAGCAGCTGATCTAAATGTTTCATCCTGAGAGGGTTGTGTCCACTTCTGTCTATGGTTTAAGTCCTGCTCTAATTTTTTTTATCAGAGTTGGCTGCGAGGGAGTTGTAAGCCAAAGGAAATTTGGGACGTTCGTTGCATATGTAGCATACACGCAGCAAAAGCTCGCTGGAAAGCAGAGGCATTCTTCTTTATCCTCCAGGGTGCTGCTGCTGGGAGGAGAGGTGCTCCTGTCTCTGCAGACTCAGCAAGTCTCGTGCAACAGGCAAACTGTGTACTGTAGCTGCCTTCCACCCCGGGACAGTGGAGCCTGGTTTGCCCTAGGGGAGGCTGACATGTTCCCTTTCCTCCCTAGCACATGCATAGTTGCTCCGCACCCTGGCACCAGCAGGTGGTTTGAGGGCACACAGATCACCACACCACTGTGGCCACACCATGATGCCACTTGTCTTTTGACTTGCCTCACCCTGGGCTCTGCCCTGCTCCACAGTCATTCCCCTTGCAGGGTGCTTCCAGTCCCTCCCACATCACCACTGCCTGCACCAGCTGCTAATCCCATTTATGCTGAGCACATTAAATCCAGCTGTGGGTACGCCAGTGTCCATGACTCTTCTGCCACTGCAGCAGCAGGTGCCTTCCGTGCCTCCTTCAGGGCTGCTGGGGAACCCAGTCACAGGCTGGCAGATTTCAACTTTCACATACCTTTTTCTCTTTTTTTTTTTCCTTTCAGGGGCAAAAACATTTCAGTTAAAGACTTAACTCACCCACTCCCCCCCGTGGCTGGGTGCCTCCCAAGATTCCTCCCCAGTGAATGGCAGGCTCGCTAAGTCTGAGCTGGGTATTGCAGCCACGGCCACAAAATTTTGATGTGGTGTGCATGTATTTTTAACAGTATCACCCATTCTGTCAGCTGACATCCCCCCCCGGGGTTGTGCGGGAAGAGGGGGGGGAAAAACCCACAAAACCTTTATGCCTGCCACGGAGGTTACTGCAAACCGTGGGAGCAGTATGTACCCGAAGGGGCAAGTCTCCCTGAGAGGCCGAGACGGTGTCCTCTGAGGCGCTCATTAAGACATCCCAAGATAAAAGCCATCAAGGGGCAAGGCAAGGCCTCCTCGAGGGGCAGAGTCCCCCCGCCCCACGGGCTCCGCGCCTCGACCTCAGCGTCCCCTCAGGCCTCAGCGTCCAGCCGAGCCGTGCAGCAGCCCGGCACCGCGGGGGAGCCGGGGCAGGGCCGCAGCGGGTACCCGGCGGGGCAGGGTCGCGAGGCGCGGCGGGCCGCGGACCGCTCCGTCCTAACCCTGCACTCCTCCCGCCCGCCTCGCGCGGCTCTGCTGGCAGCCGCCTCCCATTGGCCGCCGCTCGGCGGCGTCGGCCAATGGGCTGCCGCCGCTGCCGGCCGTTGGCAGCGTGCCGCGGAGACCGTTAACGGCCGGCGGCGGGGGAGGGGCGGGTGGCTCCCCGCACCCGCCGGCCGCGCCTCGGACCCGGGGGCAGCGGGGACGCGCTGGCTGCCCCGCACACCCAGGAGCTTCGGGCCGTTCCCAAGCGGCTGCGGGCACCCGGGGCCCAGGCGGGGACCTCGGCGGCCCGGATCGCTGCTGCTCCCTCGCTTCAGGGTTGCGCCTTGCCTTGGCACCGCTCCCTCAATCGCCTTCCCCTGATTGTGTCTTGAGCCTCTGTCGTCCCTCCTAGGTCTTGTGGCGCCTGGTGCTGGAAATTGTAAATCCAGGTCCTTGGCACAGATGCGTGGTGGAAGGAGGTTTGCACAGCGAGCTGTGCCTGAGCCTTGCTGGGACTTTGCAAGGCACCGGGGACATGGCTGCCACTGCTGCCATGGAGGAGTAATGGCTTGTAGCACCTTTGGTCTGAGCGGCTGCAGTCCCTGCAGGGAGGGAGCTGATGGCACAGCTCGCCTGTGGGGAAACAGGTCACCAGTCTTGCTTTCGGTGACCTTAACCCCCGCCTCTTTCTGTCATTCTGCATTATTCTACAGACAGCAATAAATTCTGGGCCTGGTTCCAGATCAGGTTCAGTCAAACCCTCTGCCACTTGGAGGCTGGGTGTCAGGGAAGTCCCAGGTCGTGATGCTGGAAATAATCACCCGTGACTTGGGCATTGCCGGCAGTCTCTGAGAAAGACTGAGGGGTGCTGCTGGTTGGGATGCTGTCCTGCTGCTGGAGGGAAATAGCAGTGGGGTTTGCAGATGGTTTGGCCTGAAGTGCTTCAGCTGTGCCATGCAGCGAAGCAGGAACAGCAAGGGGGTAGCAGGTCAGTGGCAAGCTATCCAGGCAGACCGGTGGCCTGGGCAGACCAGGCATGGAGCAGCAGGGAGCTGCGGTACGTGAGGGGAGAGACCAAGAGCAATACGGCTCAGGACAGAGGGACACCAGAGGGGGTTGAGAGAGCCAAGAGGTGGTTGGATGATCACTTGTGCCCCTTAGGGTGCAGATGCACTGACCAGACTGTGAGGAGAAGTGTGTGCAGCATCTGTCCATCCTGCCTGGATATCGTTAATGCTGTCAAGACCTTCACTTTCATAAGGTCTGAAATTCACTGCATTTTAAAGAGTGCAGAAGGACTGTCTGGAGTGTATGGACTCTTCTTTCCTGGAATGTAAAGGAAACCTCGGCTGTGAAGCTGGAGTGCAGGGGGCTTCATTCCTCAGTGAAAGCAGAGAAGGGAAATGCAGATGTCACAGCTGGGACAGGAGATTTATCTTGGCAAGCAAAGAGGAAAAATACTTTCAAAAAGAAAAGAGAAAACTCAGAAGAATCCCCTCCCCATCTGCACTGCCTGCCAGCATGAGCAGAACCTCCAACCTGCAAAGGCCTTTCGTCTCCTGGGCCTGGGCTGCCGCCCAGCTGGATTAGCCCCTCGCCGCTTTCTCTTTGGAGCGAGACCATTGTGGTGGGAGCAGGGAGGCTGTGAGAACCAGGCTGATCCTGAAGGGAGATTGTCTCCAAACAACTCAGCCAGAGGTGGGAAGGGGAAAGCCACAGTCAAAGGATGGATGCGGGAAAGGGAAAGGGAGGGACAGATGCAGCCAAGGTGACCACAGAGGAGAAGTGGATCCAGGGAGAGGAAACTGTCCCCTCCTCAGCCGTGTGTGGTGCCACTGGGATACAAGAGTGGCACCTCCAGGCATCCTGTGCGCAACCGGGCAGAGGAAAAGGCTTAATGCCTCTGTCTCTGCCTGGGGCCTCCAGAGGTCTAACACCAGCTCTGGGTGGGGGGAAATAGAGAGCTTGCATTTGGATGTCTGGATGCCTTACATTAGCTCCCAAGATAACTGTTGTACAACAGGAAAGGGTGTTTGAACGAGAAGTGCACGCACGCACATACAGTGTGCTATTTAGACAACCCTAAGCATGAGGTCAGGGTGAAAACATGTGGTGGAAATATGTTTGGAAGAGTCAGTGCCTATGTCGGTCACCAGGAGTGGGAGGGAGCAGGAGCCAGCAGCTGACAGATTCACACTCTCTCCCCATGGCTGAGGTGGCCTCAGCCCGAGTAGATTCTCCTGTGGCACCAGCGCAGCTTAAGGCTCTCTGTTGGGCCTGCAGATGCAGTGGTCATTGCCTCCCCTGTACCTGTGCACGCTGGCTCGTCCCCTTTGGGTGCTGCCTCCCCATCCCCCCAGAACTGCGGTGGGGGGACGGGCAGCCAGAACTCGGGCTTGGATCAGGAAATCCAGCACATCCTCGCCATTGCGTTTCTGTCCCTTGGCTGCCCCCTCCCTGACCGCTTACTGGTAATACAGCTTTGGAAACACATCTCGTGCTATTTCTTGGCTTTGGAGCATAGTTAGAAGGAGAAGGAAGGAGGGTGTGAAAGGGAGGGGGAGATAGCAGGAGCGAATAATGCAAAATGAGACTGTGCTGCGAGCTTCGTATCCCATCTGGAAGCTGTTTTCCTCCAGTACACTTCACACCCGCTCCCTCTGGGCCAGGATGGTAAGGATCACGTTTCCCAGTTGACTGGTCCCCCTTGCTCAACCTGGGCCCATCTGTGTGAAGGCTACTTGAGATATCTTAAAGGAGAATCTCAGCGGAGTTGCAGAGTCCTTCATTGTCACAATTAGAAATTCTTGGCCAATCCCCTGAGGAGCAGGAGCTGGCTGATCTCAGCCTGGCTGGAAGGTGCTCTCAAGGAGAGAGTCTAGGCCTTGAAGAGGCTGTGAGAGGATGAACCTGCTCTGCTTGTGCATCTCTGTACATCCCACCTTCATTCACGTCCGAGTCCTGTGGACTATTTCTTGGACCTTCCACCAACACGTGCCTCTGGTCTGCTGAGATCTTCATTGCCACGGCATCGGCGAAAGTCTCTCCAAAGCCCAGCATAGTAATTTCATTTAATGGCAGCACATGCAGGCCTTCAACTGTGCTGGCCCCAGTCTGGGTGGGAAGGGAGGGCTAGTGGCTGCCCAGCACCTCCTTTGGTGTGTGACCTTCCAGCCAGGATAATGCTACCATCCATTTGGTCAGGTGATACACCTGCTTCTGTTTATCACTCAGAAACTCGGAGCACTGACCTTGCCATGCTCTGCCATGATCCACATAGCCCTGAGACACTGCACCCTGGGTCCTGCAGTTCCCCGGAGCCTGCTCTCTCACACGCGTTAAGGAAGAGTACGGCTGAAGCCTTCTCTTGAGTTTTGCCAGATAGGTGCAGCTCCTGTAACGAGGCTGGGTAGGACAGAGTTTGCATATTCTGGGTTAGCAGACTTGATCTAAACTAATTAGCAGTGTTTTTGATGGCATCTATCCAAACTAAGCTCTGGGCTGCTCCTCACTATGCCCATCACAGTTGGATCTGGACAAGAGGACACTTCTTCCTGTTACCATGTGGTTGCATGCATGGCTGTCTTTACTAACCCGAAATCTGTCCTGAAGTTAACAATACCTGTTGGCATCAGGAGAGAACAGAGCCAACCCAAGAGGCACAGCAGTCTTCCTGGGACGTGGTGGCTTAGCTTCCTGCTTGTCCTATAGTCTCCATTGTGGATATAGGCAGCTACAAAGACATGTCATTACCTTTATTTGCTTTACCCTTCCTTCTGCTTTCCTCTGCCTCTTGCCGCTGCCTTTGAGTAAAATGGCAATCTCCAGCTCTGTGACAGCTCTGGGTGCTCTCCCTCTTTGAGGGTGTCTGATCCTTGGTGCCCTCTTTGATAATAACCATAGTTATTCCCAACCTCATAGGCTAGCTCCCTTCTCCCCATCATCTGTGTCTGCAGATGTTGGACTGATAGATGTATGATTGGCAAGAGCTGAAAGGGGGCTGCTTTGATGAGAAGGCTTTGCCAGTATTTAGTTGTGCTGGAGGATAAGATCCAGGAGCCCAGAGAGGGGTATGTGTCCCAGCATTTCTGGATTCCCAGGGAGGGTGTGAGTTTCATCCTCTGCTTATCACCCATGTTTTTCCCATACTGTGCAGTAGGTCTGTCTCTTGGGAGAGAATGGGCTCTCTGGGGACCTGAACCCCTGCATCTCTGGGATAACAGTGTTGCCTTCATCCTCACTTCCAAGCAGCAAGGTCCTCCAACAAGCCTGCTGTGTGGTGTCTAAAAGAAAAAACAGAAATCTGCAATTACTCCTGCCAGTGTTGGTGGACCGTGTTAAGGCTCTGATACTCAGCTCCTTGCACTTATTACTCATCTCTCACCCCTTAGTCACTGCTGGGGAGAATTTTTGGTTTTAGAATAAAACCAGAGGCACATCTCCACCTCTTCCTTCTGGGTAGGTTTGTCCTACAATGGAAAGACTTTTGACGGACCAAGAGATCCTTGTTCTAAGCGCGGGTGGAGTGCCGCTAAAAGATAGTGTGTGGAACTACTGTATAAATGCATCTTCTTGACTCTCTTCACTCCCACCTGCCTTTGTTAATGCACAGTTGTGAAAGAAATTTGAAGCATGTGGCAGAGTTGCAGACAGCTCTCCCTGCAGTTGTCCATCCAGTCCTGCTTCTCTTCCAGGGTTACATAGTGGTTCTAGTTTTGATGGTTACAACAGTATATAAGATTTGAGTGCCTCTTGTTGGATCCCAGCTCTGCTGTGCTGTCGTGGTGCATTGGCAGCCAGAACTCTGAATCCCTTCACTTTTCTGTGGTTACATTCTCACCCTTACCATAAGGCTATCGTGTTCATATCCTGTGTTTGCTTGTTTAGAGAAAGCAAGACAAAGAACAGCTGTTACATGAGCAGGAACTCTCTGGGGTTAATGCTCAGGACTCCAAACTCTTTACCCCTCTGTGCTGTAGGATAGGACAAAACCTGGTTTTCCAGTGCTTTTTAGATAAATATCTAACCCAGTTCCATCTGCTGACTCAGCTCCCTCTGAAGAACGGTTATGCTCAGCACAGATGGGAGGTGTTTTCTGTCGCTTGATTCAAGTGCAGAAATGCTTCTAGGCAACTTGGAAATGACTGGGTAGATTTTACCAAGCTACCCTGCCAACTCGTCTTCCAGTATGGGAACAAGTGGAGAAAACTTCAGCCCAGACATCCCAGGGAGGGCCTCAACACTGGGATTTTGCATGAGTGTGACTTCTCCGCCTTACCTGCACATGCAGTGTCTGCCCTCCCAGGGGAGCCTCGGATGGTGGTGTGTCAGGCTGTCACTCCAGGCAGTGGGAGGACAGGACAAGTGGGAAGGAAGTGAAGGGAGAAATATCTTGTGTAAGGCAGAATGTAGGCAGCAGGGACTCCCCCTCACTTCAGCATGCTCTGTGGGCATCTGAGTTTTTAAATTGAGTGGCTGAGGGTTGATGCTGGAGGGTGAAGGGCACTGGCATGTTAGAGATTGCTGCAGCTTACTGTCTCCCTGCCCAACTTGGTGGGAAGCGTGGGTCTGTTCAGCTGGAGCCTACTTCACTCTCCAGTCTCACCCCAACCCTCTGATAGCCAGCGTAATGTTGACAGAGTGATATTGTGCTCAGATAAAACAAATATACCTTCCTGTAGGAACAGGAACCTGCAGGCTCCAGCATCCGGGGTCCTTTGGCCAACTCCTCCCTCAGTCCTAGTGCTGGGGAAAGAAAGGACTGCATGCACCCCTTGCTTCTCTAGGAGCCAGGCTCTTTCCTGAGCTCAGCTCTCACACTGGAATTCATTGGCATTCATGTCTCTACTCTAGGACCTGCGTGCTCTCTCCCACTCTCTCTCATCCGTACCCTGTTGCTCTTGGTATTTCAATATGCTGCTTTCGATGCCTTTCTGCCCACCCAGATGCTTTTCCAAGCGGGGGGGGGACCCAGTTTGACTCTGCTGAGCTCTCTCCAGTTCATTTAAGTTACACAGTTCCGTCTGTGTAATATAGTCACTTGAATGTATCTGTCTTTTCTTTCCTCTCTCTGAGCCAGAAGCCTCAATCCGCCAACAAATGGGATAATTTTTCAGCTAGTGTTTGGCAACCATCATTTTTCTCCCTGCCCAACGAATGCTTTGTTGTAGCAAATGGAAAAGTTAGTGATTTGACTTCTGAATAGGAGGATATGCCTCAAAGGAAACAGGTTCCCTGTAGCATCAGGAGCCCAGCTCTGCAGCAGCACTGGCCAGATTTACTGACTGTTACTGGAATGATTAGTGGAATGATTGTTTGTTGTTAACAGCCCATCTGTAGTGTTTAAACTTCATCGGGGAGCAGAATTTCACAGGCATTATCTGGCTGGAGGACAGCCTCATATGGTCCACAGAGGGGCTGTGAAATCCCAGAGGAAATTAAATACAACAGGGGGTCTTCCTGTTATGTTGATCCAACTGCTCTTTTTTTCTCTGATAGAAATCAGCAGCTGGGTTGATGTTCTCTGGGGCATCAGAGTGCCTATTGCTGCTGGCAGAGAGCATGAGAAAGTGTCTGTCACCAAGGACAGGTGCTGAAGACCATGATTTTCTGCCACACTTGCATTTTGTCATCACAGGGATTTCTTGCCTTGTGCTCTATTCAGCTTGTTGTCACAGTGAGATGATGCTAGGAAGCCGAAGATAGGTACCCACAGAGGAAGGGGCAGATGTGAGAATACAGAGGAGTTTCACGACTGTTTGTGGCGTAGATAAAGAGGCAGAGAAGATGTACAGCACCACGGACCTTTCTATCTTAATTCAAGGTGTTTTTATCAAACTGATGCAGGCAAGGGATAGGAACTGCATTTTCTCATCCAAAAAGGGCTGTTGCTGAGGTTTGGCTCTCAGAGCAGGGGAAGGCTCTCAGATCCCACTTGGAGTTGACACTAACGCTCTCTCTCCCTTTGTCTTTCCTCAGCATTTCTCAGAGAACCTGGATCACTTCTCTGACAACATGGAGGATTTCTCCAACGACCTCTTCAGCAGTTTCTTCGATGACCCAGTACTGGCTGAGAAGAACCCGCTGCTGGACATGGACCTGGATCCACCCACTCCAGGCATCCAGGCAGAGCACAGCTACTCCCTCAGTGGAGACTCTGCTCCCCAGAGCCCCCTCGTGCCTGTCAAGACTGAAGATAATGCTAATGGTGAGCATGAGACGTGCACACTGCACAGCTTTGGGCACATCTGTTAGCAGAGGCTCTGGCTGGCTTCTATATATAAGGACAAACTGGCTATTCCTTGGGCTTGCGCATGGCTAATCCAGGGAAGAATTTGATCTGCTGTTGTCAAATACAGCCCGCATTTTTTCCTTCAGTTTGTGCTCTGATAGTCACATTGCTCCTTTACCGGGCTGTTATTTATGAGGATGATAATTGGTTGTGGTTCAGTGTGCTGCCAGCTTCTGGCAAGCAATAGGCAATGTCTCTTCAGGACCCTGCAAACCTGGGTGTGGATGCCCTAGATCCAGGTCTGTTTTGGCATCAGGCAGCAGGGTTTTGGCTTGAATATAGGAAGCATGAGTCTCTGGCTGCAACCAGTGCTGGTACATGCGGAAAGCTAAGTGGCTTCTTTACCAGCAGATCTTTTAGCAGGAGACAGAGAGGAACAGTCATTTCAAAACCTATTTTTAAAACAATTCGTTTCAGGATAATTTATGATGGCTGGATATTTTTAGAGCTGTCCTTGCAGAGAGTCCTGTAATTTGTGGGACTGTGTGGGTGTCCCAACAGCTGATGGACACCAGGCTGCCTGAAAAAGCAGTGGCACAGGCTCAGTATACACAGAAGAAAGCCATTCCTTTGAGCAAGAGTGAGACCTGGGACAGAGGCTTCCGTCTCATGGCCAGGAATGATCCCAGCTCTCTGGTACAAACGCCAAGGCAGGAGGAGAGGAGCTGGCCTCCTCTGCCTCTTTGGTCCCTGCAAAGGGCACAGCCATCAGTGCCACATTCCTTAGGGGCCACTCAGAGAGATGCTGGGAGAGAGGCTCAAGGCAGGCCAAGCAAGCTCTGCCTTAGTATCAAAAAAGCTTTCCATTCACATTTCTTTTACCTTAGCTTTAACCCCAGTACAGTCTTGGAGGGCACTCAGCCCAAACAGGCAACCAGGCAACTAATAAAAAACAAACCAGCATGAGTGCATAGACACATCTTTATTTTGCCCCTGCAAATGAATAGGAGGACTCATGTCCTCCCATGGCTTGGGAATGAGAGAAGCAAAAAGCATGAGTTTGTAGAAAGCAGTGAAATGAAGTCTGCCTGCATGAAGCTACCTCAGGGACTCCTCTCTGAGACACTTGCCACCACTTCTGCTCCTCTCCTCTGTGTCTGGACATGCCCCTGCTTCAGCTGCAGTGTCTCCAAGGCAAGACCACGACTTTCCTGAACAGAATGCGACACTGATCCTTGGGCAGAGGCCAGCACAGGGTGTACAGCGCCTAACGCAGGAGAGCTTGAGATGGACCTGGCACTTGCTCTCTGAGAGTGCAAATCAGCTCTGTACAGGGAGTAAGGCATAGTATTAATGCAGCAGGAATAGGGGTATCTATGCACCCAGTCCTGCAGTGGGATAATTCAACCCATCTTTCCAGGGCTATCTTGGCTTGTAATTGGATGTGAGTCATATTCTAGTGTAACCCTGAGTCAGGTCCAGTATTTGCAACACTGTGCAGTCCTTTTGGCACAGCTCCATCCAGTCTCAGTCCTTTTAGACATTCACTTCAAATTAATTACCCAGGAATGGCTTTTCTTTAACATTAAGCAAGCTCTGCGTGGTCTGCAGAGCTCCTCAGGAATGCCTGGGCTCTGTCTAGGCTTGGACTTGGCTGAGGCTTGCTATTTATCAGCTTTCTCCCAGCTTTTCTGCAGATCTCCAAAACACTTCCAAATCCTGCCCCTTCCCACATTGTTCCCACTAACACAGGTCAGCTAGGGCAAGCTGCTGGGTGCGTTGTGACCCTGCTTATCAGTGGAGTCTGCTTTCCAGATGGTTTGTGCATACGGACTGGCTGCTTCGGTTCTCAGTACCAGCCCTCAGTTCTGCAGGGCATGATTTGATGCCAGGAACAGGGGGAGCCAGGGTTGTGCAGAACAGTGGGTGCTGGACCAGCCTCAGGCTAGTGCCCGCACTTCTGTACAGGTCCTGCTTCCTCACTGCTCTTTGCCTCACCTCCTCAACCCAGGGCAGCTATGGATATCTTTCAGCCATACTTCTTCCCATTATGTACAGAGTATCTAGAGCAGAGGATAAGCTTCCTGGCATGCCTCACCCAGCAACATACAGTGAAATCTGCAGTGGTCACAGACTGACCATACCTCTGAAACATCCTCTGAGGCAGCAGAACATAGATGTGTCCACACAAAATGCCTTCTCCTCAGTCCCTCATTGACCTTCTGATGGCTTATGTGTTTCTGATTCTGTAACCCAATCGCTCCCCAGATAAATCTCCAAGGGTGGGAAAGAGAGCAGGGTCAGAATGTAGACAGGAAATGGGAGGACAGCGCATACTTATTTGGGTGTCTGTTCCTTGGACTGTCTGGACTGACAGCACTGGGGGCTGCTCTCTCGCCGAGTCAAGTCTGAATGGGGAGAGCCCTTGGTGGTCTGCTCTCCCTTGTCTGGTAACTTGCTTCTGCAGCAGGCCTCCCAGACAGAGGATGCCCCACGCCTCTGAAAAAAAGAGAAATGCAGAGCTTTGCAACAGAAAGGGAGGATGAGGAAGATGAGTCTTAAAATCACAGTAAGGGAACTTCAGATTAGCCGGTAGGCAAAACCTTCCCATAGTGGGCATAGTGAAACCGTAGAAGAGATTTAATGTGGAAAGCTGTGGATTCTTCATTACTTTGCAGACGGGTAAGATCAAGTCAGACAACCATCTGTCAGGACTGACACAGGTTTAGTTGAACTTGTCTGGAGCAGCGGGATAGACTGGAAGACATCTCAAGGTCCCTCATCTCTGTGACAGGCTGTGGTCAGTCAGAAGAATTCAGTCCAAGTTTTCTGGCTGCAAACACTTGTGGCTGTGCAACACTTTGCCTCCTTCCATCAGAAAGGGCTTGTTTGCATACCAGGGGTAACTGGGACTTCACTACCAGCTGCGGGTTTGGTGTCCTTAGCAGGACAGAGAAAATGCAATTCAGTCTGTGTCTGCTCAGCAGCCTCTCTGTTGTCACGGCTGTGCAGTGCACCCCTGCCTGAGACGCTGCCTGACGACGTTGGCCCTGCTGCATTGTGGGAAGCTCTAGGAAGCGATCCAGCAGCACTGAGAGCAGCGCACACAGCTGATTGATAGGCACACAGAGCAGCCACAGCAACTCGTGTCTGTGCTTGAACATGTCCAGTCACACAGGGAGCTGGAAGGAACAAGCCTTTGCTAGAGAGACCTATCCAGGCAGCAAAATAAGAGGTGCCAAACCAAAGACAGGAAGACAACATATTCCACTGGCAAGGGCAACACTGTGTTAACTGATAGAATTCTTGCCCAAGCTTTAACACCACTGTGTCCACGCAAAAGCCAGAGGCAGGATTCTGCCCTGTCCTCTCCTGAGGGCAACAGAGCCTGAGTTGGGCAAAGATGACGTTAGGCCACCTTTAAGTTTAGTTCAGATGGCAGCTCCCACATGAACAGCTGCTTGCTTGTACCCTTCTTTGTGCAGGCTTTTCTGGAGCTGAGAAGGACCTCTCTCCCCCTCTCATCTTGCCATGATATCTTCTAGACTGAGACCTGCACTGCAGAGATGCTTTGGGCAGCAGACAGCTAGGCAACACCCCTGGGTCTGAGAGTGCTGTATGCAGAGAGCAGTTTAGAGGGGTCAGGGAGGGAACCCAACTGTGGCCTCATGTTGAGCCAACTGGGGCACTGTCTGGTGACACACTTAGCAATAGTCTGTCCTGTGTCAAGACAAATGCATTTCTCATTGTCAGATAAAAAGGGGAAGGGATGAGGATTAGGGAGGAGGATGCAGGCTCCAGGCCAGCTAGGAGTAGCTTTTTGGCAGGCTGAAGTGTTTGAAGAGCAACGAGGGGGCCAAAACTTCAGAGCAGAGCCCAGGCAGCTCTCCTGCCTAGCAGGTTTTTTTCCCCATCTGAGCTGCAGCTTATCCACCACTGCCTGAATCCCAGCCCCCGGAATCTCTGCTTCCAGTGACAAGCCAGGCTCACGCCACAGACTTGCACGGGACAGAGCAGGCAGGGGGCAAGGGGAGCGTCCCCACATAGCTCCATTCAGTTCTCTTCAGACACTTCCTTCCCCTCGCTGCTGCTTTGGTCCTTGCCATCAATGGCAGCGGGGCATGGCTGTAGGCAGCCTGAGCAGCGCGGGGTGGAGGAGGGAGCCTCAGAGATGAGACTGAGGGGAGCAGCCATGGGAACAGCCTCACAAGCAGGTGCCACATTGGACTTCCTTCCACAGAAATGGACCTTCCTCCTCTCCTGTCGTGCAACAAAGCTCTGGTACTTGGCACAACATTGGCGGGAGGCCAAAGCAGCATGTACAGCTGCCTGTCAGCCTTTCACTGTCATCGTGCTTGCCCTCTCACCAGCTCTCTAGCACAGAGATGGTGCTATTCTTGGTAACACACCTGGCAGCTCTGTGATGCTGGCCATGCTGCCTAAGGAGCAACAGCCTAGCATCCTTCTCTCACTGAGCTCTAAATATAAATAAGCTCCAGAGCACAAGACCGAGACATCACTGGGGGAAGAAACCCCGCAGCTGTCCTCCAGCGCTTGGGCTGCACAGTCAGAGCAGAGACACAATCCCTCTAGCTCTGTCCTGTCTGCTCCCCGCACGCTGGGGGTTCTTTCCCTTTTGTACTCTGTGCTGTGGGCCTGCACATGCTTGTGTGGTGACAGTGCTAAACTTGGAAAGGCAGCCTCCCCAGACGGGGGGAAGCTGTCTGCATGGATTTTTTTTTTCTTGTCCTGTTCTTGCTGGAGTTTGACTCTCATGTTGTGCATGTTTCAGAGCTGGAGAATGGAGTGTGGTCGCTGGGGCCCAAGCTCTGCTCCATCATGGTGAAACAGGAACAGAATCTGGCTCTAGACCTGCCTGAGTCCCAGCTAGCTGCCAGCTCCATACCAGTGCTGAACCTCCACCCTCTGCAGAGACTGCCAGTCCCCGAGGAGGTGAGCCCATCTAAGATCCATCGGGAACCCGGGCTCTCACACAGCAGCACCCTTGGTGATGCGGACCCAGCCATGTGAGTGCAGGGTCCTGCTAGGTGATTCAGCTGCTGGACAGACAGGAGAAGGTGATAACAAAGCCCAGATACTGCAGTATTTGTCATTCTCCTCTTGAAATGGCAGTCAGAGGAGCAGCACACCTGATGCTAGCTAGAACTATGTTCTTGATTCCTGCAGTGAAGCTACAAGACAGCTTACCCTTCCAGAGAAAACGATGGAAGGAGGGTTTTCTCCAGCACAGGAGGCTTTACAATCTCGGTTAAATACAAGTGTGTTTCCTTGGCACAAAAGCCAAAGGCTTTTAAGCTTGCATGTGCTGGAGGCCTGTCCCCTCCAGTCTGCCAGTATTTCTATAGCCACTCTTGGCTTGTTTTCATTTTTCGGAGAACAGTGTCAATTAATGTGATGCCAGTGACCCCACTACTAGTGAGTATAGACCCCTGCTTTGCCCCTGTCTTTTTCATAGCTTTGGGCCTCTCACTTTTCTCAGCTGCTCACTGGAAATGGAGGTCCCACTCCAGGTCCTGCTTGCTTTTTCCTATGAAGCAGCAGGAATTATTATTTCTAAGAAACAAGGGGCCAAGTCTTTCGGTCATATCTAAGTTCTTAAGAAGTCTGTTTGTCTGAAGGATGCTCACTTATGCCACTGGTACATGGGTGTAAGCTGGGGGCTCAGTTCGGCTGGCCCTGAGTCCAGCTGTGTTGGATGGGAAGGTTTGACCAGTGTCACACAGACATTGGCTATCTTGTAGCAGCTCAACAGATAACAGTAGAGCATCTCTGGGGTTCACTTCCTTTTTTCACTCATGCTGAGCGTCTTCCCATTTAAACAACCATCCAAAACAAATGGGTACTTCCAGCCAAAACTGTGCACAAACTTACTCCATTATTTACACAGCTTGAACTTGCTGTGCCCTCGAAGCTCTGCTGTGTGTGCTCAGCAGCCATACCATGGTGCTCTCTCAGCTGTGTTTACAGTCTGGAGGAGTTTGCAATGTGTCTGTTTAGTGTAAAAACTCCCCCAGCCTATGGTGGGCTGGGGGCTGGTGAGCCAGGGAGCTGAGGGGCAGCATAGCCCAGATGGGAATAAATCTACTCTTTATTTAACTCTCAGTCCCCTTCGATTGGAAACAGCTGCCCAGTGGCCCTGGTGAAAATCATGTGAGCAGGACAGGGGGTTTGTTCTCTTACTCCCAATTCTTATGAAGGCAGATCAAAGAGGGACTTCCCATGATAATGCAGAGGTTGGTTTAAATTGCACTGTCTGGGTCTAGCAAGGGAAGAATTGCCAAGGATAAAAGTCATCTCCCTTTCGGAGGTACTCAGTGCATGGCTTGGCAGCATATCCATCTGCCACTGCCTCTTCCTCTGCAAACATGTGTTTGCACTCTGTGTGCCCAGCGACACAGACTTCAGGGGGCTTATGTTTGGACTCCTGGTTTCTATTATGGGTGGTGAGAGGCTGCTTTGGGCAGAGCTGTGAGATGAGGCAGTACAGAGAACAGGGGAGCAGTGGCTATGAACAGAACTGGTGGGAGCCCTCTGGGCAGGGGAGGTGGCAGCACCCAAGAGCTCCTTCTGCTTCTCTTCCACAGACTCCCATAGAAATGACTCCAGCGCCTGTGATCAAAGCTGAACCCAAAGAGGTGAACCAGTTTCTAAATGTACCTGCAGGTAAGAAGATAGAATTTGCTGGTCAACCTACATCCCTCTATATTACTCAGATATAGATCATTACTATACAGGGAGGAAAGACAACACCTGAGAGCAGAGCCATGCATACAAGGTAATACTAGGGCACAGACCAATAGAGGAGTGAGTGCTGCACTGTTCCAACTCAGATCAGTGTCTGGACCAGCAGCCACGCACGGAATTGTTCAGACAGGGACTCCCAGGCAAAACAGGCTACCTCAGAGTTGGAAATATGCAAGAGTGCCTTTAAAATCCTCAGAGGGATGGTAGTGTTATCCAAAACCAACCATCTGAAAGTCAGGAAATTCAGGATCCAGTTTAATTTGAAAGAAACCCAAGCATCTGAAAATCTGCTGATGCACAAATGAAAGCACTATAGGAACTCCCACTGCCGCAGAGAGACATTCCTTAGGCATATTCCCACCTCCATTAAGGCCCCCAGGCTCTCCAGTACAAAGTGGGGACAATTTTCAAGTGCTTGGCAACAACTGAGTGACCGGAGCCCCTTTGGATCAAGTGTGCTAGCAAGCATGTGAGCCCTGTGGTGCTTTTGGAAGAGCTTTTCTCTTACAGAGCTTCCTGTACTTGTGAACAGGCTACGGAGCAAAACATCATGGGCTTTGTAGTCCATTTTGGTTGACACCAGAGTACCTTATTGCTTTGTAAATACCTTCAGTGTCTTGGCAAAGCCCCTGTCAGCTCTTTGACTCCTGCAGTTCCTAGTTTAGCACATTTGAGGTCAGCCTCATCTCTGTCTTGGGCAGCACTCAGTCCAGCCTTGTTCTCAGACCCACCCCATCTTGTGAGACTCATCACCCTCTCCTTTTAGTCCTGTGTTATGGCAGTGCCTTTTCCTGTTGCTACTCAGGGCCCTATGCCTGTACCAACAGGCTGACATGAGAGCCATTGACTTGATCTCCTTGTTTCTCAGTAGATGACCTGGTGCAGATGCCTCCAACTCCACCCAGCAGCCATGGCAGTGACAGCGACGGATCCCAGAGCCCCCGGTCCCTGCCTCCCTCCAGCCCAGCCCGACCCGCTGCTCGCTCTTCTACTGCCATCTCCTCCTCACCTCTCCTCACAGCACCACACGTAAGGAGGCAGCAGGACATCAGGGACTGGGACACAGGGCTCCTTGGTGCTCAAAGTGGGCTGGAGGCTTTCCGAGGCTCATGTCGGGGATCCTGCCCTCGTTAAGGTCTCCAAACTGAAATGCTCTGGCAAGGCAATGTGATGTCCTAGCATAGGGGTGTGGGGACAGGATGGTGCTCACAGGAGTGCGGAGAGGCACAATGAGTCTTGCACAATGCCTACCAGCAGCTATTTTGTTTCAGCAAGTGCTGTCTTTCACCCCACACTTTGGGAAGTGGCCTATGCACTGGAGGACTTTCTGAGGAGGTTAATGGAAGAGAAAGGAATAACCAAGAATTCCCATAACCAGACTTTTTTTACCATCACCCAAAAGTTCTTTGGCGGGGTCCTGCAGTGCAAGTGTGTAGCCAGCCTCACCATGAAGGAGCAGATGGCCTCCCGAGTGAAAGAGGAAGGCAGCTGCTGAGTGTGCCCCCAGGATCAGGTTGAGAGCAGGAAAGAACACTGCCCTACACCTATTTGTACTGAGCCCCTAGCTGCTCTGCAAGGCTTTAAGGAGGGATAGAACTCCTTGCTGATGGCTGCTCTCTGTGTGTTTCAGAAGTTACAAGGGACCTCTGGCCCGCTGCTCTTGACTGAAGAGGAGAAACGCACCTTGATTGCTGAGGGCTACCCCATTCCTACCAAGCTGCCCCTCACCAAAGCAGAGGAGAAAGCACTGAAGAGGGTCAGGAGGAAAATCAAGAACAAGGTGACTGTTTGCAAAAAATGTAACCGTGCAGTTCCCATGATTCCAGAGCATCCTCAGCTGACCAATGCTAAAGTTACCCTCGCCTCCTCAGCTGCAGTGCAGGTCAGAAAAGGTGGGATCCTGCCTTTGGTGCACTGGCACGAGCCTCCCAACCCACAGAAATGGTGCCATGGGGCATCTCTGCATGAATGCTGTGCATGCAGCCGTATCTGGGGAGTATGACTTCCAGCCCAGCTCCTGGGAGTGTGTGGCCTGAGATGGGGCCCACAAGCTAAGGCATCATGGCTCAGACAAACCGGCCTGGTCAGGCCTTGCTGTGGGGGCAGGGAAACAAGAGCCATTGCATAGTGCGGGCCGAGTGATGCACAGAGCTCATTAGCCAGGCAGAGGCTGGAGACTTTAGACTGTGATTAGAAAGCATCCCGTGGGAGAAATGATGAGACCCTGAATTAGTCACCCAGTGACTCAGAAGTGGTCTGGGGTAGAATCTGCCCAGATGGCCACAGCACGTACCCATGTGAGTCAGAGGAGTTCAAAGCAACCCTAAAGATGCTCTCAGCAGCAAGGGGGTCAGGCATACTGCAACAAATGGTTGTGTCCTACAGGCCAAAGAAGGCTGCATACCTACAGCATCCATCCCTCCCAGTTTTGGCCTGGAGACCAGTAGCCATGGCAGACTGGAAGGTGACTTCCCCATTTACCTTTAGGGTGCTGTGTGTGCAGGGAACAGACAAGGTGAGGGAGCCACAAAAAAATGCCTAGAGGCTTATGATACTGACTCCTCTCTGATGGCTGCCCCCCTCACAGATCTCTGCTCAGGAGAGTCGCAGGAAGAAGAAAGAATATGTGGAGTGTCTAGAGAAAAAGTAAGTTTCTTCTTCTCAGTCTTACCTTTGAAAAAGGAGCCCTGTCCATGCACAGCCCCCCTTTCTAGTGCTTTTGTCCCTGAATTGCTCAAAGAGTACGATTCCTTGCAAGGCTGGCTGCACTGAAGTTTGGTTTGGGATCCTGCCCCTACTCCCCTCCCTCCTAGAAATCCTCTTGCAGGATAAAGATTGCTCTAGAAACCTTGTGTTTCCAACTGCTTGGTTTGGCTGGTCCCCTGCAGAACACAGGCCATTTTGGCTGCCAGCAAGGTGGGATTTTGGGTAAGAGTCATGTTTCCCCACTGGAAGTTGCTTCTATTTTGTCTGCTCCATAAGCAGCAGGCCCTCTGAGGGGGCTTTCCCCCCCTCTCTTCCCATGAGGGTGGACACACAAGCATTTGATAGCAAGAAAAACCTTGCACTACAGTTATTCCCCACACTCCCTCCCCTTCCACCGTTCCCTGTGTAAGCTTTGTTTTTCTCCTTGCAACCCTGAGGTTGGTCCTGCATGTATGGCAGGCATAAGCCAAAGGTGACATCACATGACACTGACAGGGTAGAAAATAACTCTTGAGGGGCTGATCCTGTAATCCCTTCTGTACTAGCAGCCCCTGATGGGCATTCCCAGGCAAAGAAGAATGCCAGGATCCAGGTGCAAATTCACATTTCTGTTTAAATACTGTCTTCTTCCCTGTTATTAATACCACCTGAGATCAGCAAAATGGAAAAAAACAACCCCCAAACCCAACCTTAATTAACTCTTCTCCCTGATGCTATTTGTTTATGTTCTCTAAGCGCGTAGAAATGCTGAATGAAAACAGATGACTCAAGGCACCTTCAAGTTCTCATGCCCTTCCATAAGCAGCACCTCAGTGTGCATGTGTGTGTCCAGGCATCAGAGCACATCACCTCCAGCTAATGTCCCACATTGACACCCAGATCCTTCAAGCCGGGGCTGGGGAGTTCACTGGCCTTGCTCAAGTGGCAGGTCCAGGGCTTTCTGTGCTGGGGCCTCTTCCCTAGACGTGGCTGTAGTGCCTGTATGTACTCAGCAGTTTGTTATGCTAGTGCATTGCTGTGACAGATGGCTTTCAAACAATGCCAGGTTTAAATGTGAACCAAAAGCAGCATACAGTGATTTTTTTTAATGCAACAAGCCTTTGGTCAACTTGGCTTTCTGTAAGAGCTGGTTTGTCAAAACCTGTACTTGGGCCCTTCACCATTCAGTTTGACACCTTTGCTGCAAGCCCAGTTTTTACACGGAACGCCTGGTTCGGAGGCTGTGCTGGAAACCTCCAGCCGGATCAGGCTGTGTCCCTGGCCTGCCTTCCTCCGGGCCTGGAGACATTCCCCTTCCCTCCTCCCAAGTGCAGCCTAACCACTTTCCCTTCCGAAGCTGTGGGAGAGAGCCTGCAGGTTCTCTGCTGCCCTCAAGTGCCTGCAGTCGGAGCTGGCCCAGCACTTGCACAGAACTGCCTGGTTTTCATATGCAAGGCGCACAACCAGGGCAGGTTCTCAGTCTGAGTGGGAGAGGTTGGAATTTGTCCCCCTGTTCCTTTTCCATGCTCCTTAGGGGGGTTTGGAAGTGATGGAAATGCCTGCATAATTTTGGGTCTGTGCTGACTTGACCTGCCTGTAACTGGGTGCTACTGGCTCTCCCAGCACTTGGGAAAGCCTGAACTGGGAAATGTCACACATAACTGTCCACCTGCAGTCTCATCCCCGGTCCGTTGAGGCTGGCTGCAGCCAGATGGGCAAGGGACATCTGGCTCCAGGACCATATCTGCAAGTGATGGATGGAGCCACTGAGCCTCCACACCCCGAGAGAGGCAAGGACTACATTTGCTTTATCTGTCTGGCCTTTGTAACTAACCGGCTATGGGTTTTATTCCCACAGGGTTGAGACATACACAACAGAAAACAATGAACTCTGGAAAAAAGTAGAGACCTTAGAAAACGCAAACAGGTAAGAGGGGCTAGACCTGACCCTCTCTGTAGGTGGGGTGGGGTGGGCAGGAAGGGAAGCCAGGGGAGTGCTGGGGCAGGGGGGCGAGAAGAGAAAGGCAGGCTCCCCCAGCTCCTGGCGGGACGAGCGCTGCTTGGCGAGGTGCTGGTTTTCGGCCCATGGCAGCAGCGAGGCAGCTGGATTTGGTTAGCGAGCCTGGAATGTTTGTGTTGGGATGGCCAGGCCGCGCCACAGCGAGGGGAAGGAGGGAAGGCGCGTTTCTCACATCTCTTCCTCCTTCTCCCTGCAGCCCTTTGGGCTCATGCTGCCCTCCCCATTGCCCTCCAGGCCTCTGGCTGTCTCCAGGGCAGCTGCACTGAGGGAGGCCCCTCACACCAGCACCTCAGACCCACTGTTTCTGCTTTTGGGCTCTTTGGAGGAATACAAGGCCCTGGGCATAATGTGGCTGTTTCAGGTTTCTCTTGAGAAAAAGCTGAACAGACTTGGTGAATACAGGGAAAGCCCATTCCTCTAATAAAGGTAGAGATCCCAGCTCCCACAAAGTCCAGGGCAACTCCCTGTACATGTGGTACCCCAGCCCTTGCCCTGCCTCTTCCCCTTGCAAAGCAAGCCTGAAGGATATCCCTCCCATCTGCTGCTGCTGCTCACCTGAAAGAAGCAAGCTGCTCCCACAGCCCCAAAGCAGGCCCCTGGCTCCCTCGCCCAAGAATCTGGTGAGCGCTTGTGCTTCTAATACACAGAGCTGGCCGACTGATCACCAGGGGAATTTGCTTCCTTGGAAGCAAATAATGAAGACTCCCATCCCTGCAGTGGGGATGGGCAGCAGGAGCTGGTGGAGGGCCCAGCTCTGCTCTCTCTTACTGGGTGCAATAGGTGTGAGCAAGGGCAGGGGCAGCTGCAGCGCTGTTGAGGGGGAAGCTCATTTCTATAGCCCTGTTTCTACCACCCCCAGCTCAAATTGAAGGGGAGAACCGCAGCCAGAGAGCCAGTCCCCCCACCCACCCCTCTGCTGCCACTGCAGCTCATGGAGTACTCCTTGAGGCTCTGCCGCACTCCTTCCTCCCATCCATGACACAAGTGCTGTGGCCCCAGTTTCCAGGCCAGCCACTGGTGCTGGGACTAGGGACTGTCAGGCATGGTCTGGCTGAGGTGTGCAAGTGGCTGGAGCCTCCCATCTGCCAGAGATGTGGCTGCCCAGCTGCTCTCATCCACAGGGCACAGCCTGCCGCCCAACCTCACTGGGAATGCAGGCAGCCCCTGCTGCTGAAAAAGCATGAGCCCCACCCTGCAAAATCAGGAGATTGGCCTAGAAGCCAGGAGATTTTTTTTTTTCAAAATACACATTGTGTTCTTTCTGATTGGGTTTGGTTTTTGAGCACTGCCAGTGGGACGCTCTGTGCTTCTCTCCACATGTACAAGGAGCAGAAGAGGCTTTGGAAAGAGATAAAGCTGGGATTCTCCTGCAATCTCCTGGCTCCAGGACCTGGCATTTTATAAAGGCTCAAACATATTTGTGTAAAACAGTCAGTGCTCCCAGGGGGAAACACTCAGTAATCTGCATTTCAGTAATTTGCAGCCCTTGGGAACTGTGTGCTCTGTAGTCTCCCTCATTGCAGATTTCTTCACCAGCCCAGTGAAGAATTTGGTGGCTCTTAGTAACACACCTACCACTGTTCTGTGCTTATGTGTGCCAATGCCCGTGTTCAGTTAAGTGGGGCAGAGAGACCTTAGCATGTGTTCCAGCCAGGGCAGCCAGAGAATTATTTAATTGCTGAACTCAAGATTTGGCTTTGCCCACATCCCTCTGCAGAGTTTGCCAAGACTGAAGAAGCTGGAGGGGATCAAAACTGGTTTTTGTTTCTCTCTACCATATGGTTCAGGGCACAGGTCGAGCTGCAGATTGTGTGTCTCTGAGTGAAGTGGGAGGAGGTGGGCCTGTGCTCAATGTCTGACCTGACTACGAATTTCAGTCCCCGTCCCAGAGCTTGGTTTTCATGGTAGCCTGCCTCTCCATTGCTTTTGGAGATGACTGGCTGGGCTTTGAGGCACCCAGGACTCCTAAATGAGTGGGACATTCATAATGGTGGGTAGTTGCAGTGACGACTACGGTGGATCTACCGGTGAGGAGACTGAGGGAAGGTGCTGCAGGGGGTTACCACAGCGTAATGGCACCTTGGGGGCATACCTCCCACAGTTCCTGCACACTTTATATCTCAAACTCACCCTTTTTTGTTTCATGCTTCCCAAGCCTGTTTGGTCAGAGAACTTGGGCAAGATACAGCAAGGGGGAGATACTTGTTTTCAGAAGAAGGGAAAATCAGGGCAAAATATGAAAGGGGTAGTGGTATTCTTGCATCACTTACTGGCTGTTACCTCCTTATCGAGTTTTGATTTGGGTTGTTTCCTATCCTAGGACTCTGCTCCAGCAGTTACAGAAGCTGCAGGCTCTGGTAGCTGGGAAAGTCTCCAGACCTTACAAAATGGCTTCCACGCAGACTGGGACCTGCCTAATGGTATGAGCTTCATTTCCATCTTCCTTGTTGGTCATGCTTCCCCAGACAGCTTTGTCGATTGCCTGTCTCTGCCCTCTTTCCCACTGCCCGGCTGTGTTGCCAGTTACATCTGCTCTCTCCTTTTGTGTTAGAGTCACCAGAACTGGGCCCTGTGTCATACATACATTGGTAGTGTCAGTTGTTCATGCAACAGAATTAGAATAATTCCTGCATTTTCACTGTCTTGTTCTTTGGACAAAACAGCACTTTGTTTGCTTTTCATTAGCTATTGGACATTCAGCAAAAATTTTCAATGAGCTTCCATCGTAATGGGTAGAGTTTTCTTTTGCTGAGTTGGTAATGCTTAATGTTTAACTCAGCAGGGCAGATGAACAGTTCAAGAATTCCTCACAGTGGGAATTACCTTGTGTTTATCAGCAAGAAATGGCATCTGTTCTTGCTATAGGCAAGCACATCAGGCCTTGTTAAATCCAGCTGGAATTCTCTTCGTTTGCCCTTTTGACTAACCAAAATCATTCGGGGTTGTCTGTTGGTTTTAGTAATCCCTATTTGCCTCTCATTTCTCATAGTGGAGGATCATGGTTAAGCAATATTGGCTTCACCATGGAGCTTTAGGGCATGCCAGTGTATGGCCATAAATAGAGTCAATCGCTTATTCTTCATCTCACTTTTTGCCAGGGGAAAAGTTTCTGATCCATGATAAAAATACAACCTTCAACCCTGTGATGTCTTTGCAGGATTGTCGTAGTAGCTGCTTGAGACAAATTTGTCAAATTAGTTATCTATATCTAGTTATCACTTCTGTACTGTTAACAGTCGTGAAATACAAACAGATGATGAGGTACTTGCCCCACTTTCTCAGCACCCTCAGTGTCCTGAGGGGTTGTTTTTCGCTCTTGGTTATATCTGTTTCCTTGGTTCCAGAGCCCCTGCTCTGAAATTTCCAACACTTTCTCCTTTCAAAATCTGCTCAAACTTTTGCTACTCTTTGCTGCCCCCATGTCAGACCAGATTTTTCTTTTCTGTTGGCTGCTCTATGGCTTCATTCCCAAGTTCTTTCCACATTTTCGGGTGTGACCCAGCTGGGCCCAGTGACTCATGCTCCTTAATGCAGCAGCTCAACATAGCACCCCTGGCTCAAGCAATTCTTCATCACTACTACCTGGAATGAGCAAGTCCAGGAGAGGTGCCTTCCAGACATGCCCTGTGCTCTAGGCTGATAAAATACCTAATGTAGCTTCTCAACAATGACTTATCTCTCCTTGCTGCTCCCTTCGTTCCACGGCATCCCAGCCCACACACCAACTCTCTCAGGCTTCCTAGCTTTGAAGCATTTCAAGAATTTATAATTTGCTTTTCTATCTTTGGCCAGTTCCTCTCATAGGCCTCCGAGTTCCCATTTTCCGTTTTCAAATACAGCACTCCTTATCACGACAGATACGTAGAATCATCATGCCTTGCAGCACGGGAGTGGAGCAGAGTACCCTTCTTTTATAGCCCTGTGTCATTCCTGCTGGATATTTTTCCAGCCAGTTCTTGAAGGCCTCCAGTGATGAGCAGTCCTCAGCCTCCTCAGGCAAACCATTCCAGTGCTTTGTTATCTTTCCCAGATAAAGCTTTCTTGCTATCTCATCTCAATCTTCCTTGCAACAGCTTAAGCCTATTACAACTTCTTCTGCCCACTGTAAGCAAGACCAGTTTACCCTCCCTTTGTGCAGCTGCATTTTACATATTTGAAAACGATTGTTTTTGAGCAACTCCCTTCAGTCTGCTCTGCTAAATCACCACAATTTCTTCAGTCTTCCCTTGCAGGCTGAGTTACTGAATCACTGCTTGTTCCCAGAGCTCTCTTCCAGACTTTCTCCAATTGCCCTGCATCTTTTTGGAACTACAGGGCCCAAAGCTGGACACAGTGTTCCACCTGAAGGCCGGTACAGAGCCAGCCGGCCAGCCAGAAAGCCTCTTCATACTGCCCAGGCTGAGATTTGCCCTTTGCAAAGTGACACCAACTTGCGCCCACCTTGTGCTCCATTTTAACTCCCAGATCCTCTTCTGTAGAACAGCTGTCTGGCCACGTAGTCACTGACGTGCTTCCTCTGTTAATCAGTCCTGCCACCTCACAGGTCTCAGCAGGTCTCGGCATTTGTCTGTATTGATCTGCCCGCTTTTCTCTTGGACCACTTCTCCCCATGGTCAAGATCATTCTGAATTTGAATCCTGACCAAAAGCCAGTCTGCTTGTAGTCTCTCCCATCTGCAGATTTGATATAGTCCATCATCCAAGTCAAGCTTAAAAATGTTGAATCTTGCCAGAGCCATAACGGATCTCTCTGCTACTCCATCTGCTACTTCCTCCCAGTTTGACAGTGAACCATTTGATAACTACGCTCTCAGGATGTCTTTTTTTGATTAATTTTGCCTCCGCCTTTCCAACTGGTTTTGCAGTATTTTCCTCTAGCTTAGTTTCCCTTGCTTTTTAAGAGGTCAAAATCATGAGATGGTCAAAAGCTGCGAGATGAATGGTACTCAGAGTCAAACCAAGAGTTATTGTTATGAAGTGTTACAGAGTTTGAACTGGAACTGAATCAAAGCATCAGAGTTAACCTGAAACTAAACAGAGTAAAAACAATGCTGGTTTGCAAAGCTCCAGTTGAAAGCCATGTTAAAGTAAGTTGTTAAGTACACTGCTCTTTCCCAGCCCATAAAGCTTGTTTTGTTTTAGAAGAGAAGAACAGGCTTCACAGGGCTGTTTCCCCTTTCTGGAAGTTGTGTGTTTGGCTGTGATAATTCCAAGCAACATATTCAGAATTTATTTTTTCCCCTGTTTCTGTGGAATAAGGGTTCTAAATGCTTTGTGTGCCTGATATGATGTGCTTAGACAGCGTCTATGCCATCCACATTTAATTTCCTTACTTTAAAACTAGCCGTGAAGAGTCTGGACATTTAAAATCCCTCTTCACATAGCGTAGCATCCCTGTGCTATTATTTGATCTTCCACATCTGGAATCCACTGGTGGTCAAAATTACCTTGATGTACCAGCTTCTGTGCCTTACTTAGGCATGGCTATTCCGAAATAGGTGGCTATTCTGAAAACCAGTCAAGCAATTGCTGGCTGTCCCCATAGGTGTCCCCACAGGTCAAACTTAGCTAGTTTATACATAGGTAGTAGAATTCACCAACAGATGCATTGCCTCTTTGACGTGCTCAGTCTGAGCACTGAGCTGACGGCAGCTAGTTATATACCACCCATGGCACATAGGTATTCAGGTAATAAGGATTTGGCTCTGTATCATTTCCCATGTGTCCCCTCCTGCTCTGTACTGATAGTTCCCTAAACTCTACAGAGTCTCTTACGATCAGCACTGGCATCTCACTCTGAAGCTTTACTATTATGGCAGAATTTACAGACAGGTGCAGACCTACCAGAGGGGGATTTCCAGGGGGCTCTCATCTCCTTTTATCACTGCCCAGTAGCCCTGACTGGTCTGCCTGATAGCAGAAGGCAGGGACACATGGTCCTGCATACCTACATGTCAAGCATAAATTTAACCCTTTCCTTGGACTCTTCATCCTTGCTATCAGGTATTAGGTGGCTGCAGTTCTGCTGTCATTTCTGTCCTCGCATGGACAGTAGCTTCACTTTGCTATGTGCTGTGGTACCTCACAGATTTTTCCCAGTAAGCTTGTTTTCTTACAGCCCACTACAGCTCCTACTGAGGCTATGGTCAGGTTCCCTTTGGTCAAGGCAGAGTTCATCCCTTCTGTTGAGTCTCCCTCCTTCTGAGCTTGTTTCCCAGCTATGCCTTCCACCACCTCTCATCAACTGGACAGGCAAGTTCTCACCATTGAACCAGAAATACTTCAAATAAAGCAACACGGGGAAACTTCTGACTTCCCTTCTCAGATTTGCAGCAGAGATTAGCAGAGCAAGCCCTTTCCCTCCCTGGGGGACCACAGCGACCCAGTTGTCAGCCTGACCACACGTTCTCACACAGCCTCATGTTTGTGTGCTGCAGGGGGGAGTGTTTCCTCATGGCTAGCAGCACTAACTCTGTGCTGATCTCCTCTCTAGGTGCTGGCGCTCTGCTTCGTTCTGATCCTGGGATCCCTGATGCCCTGTCTCCCTGAGTTCTCTTCAGCATCACAGACAGTGAAAGCAACACCAGCACCAGACATTTACACAACTAGTAAGAGTGAGTCTAATGTGGTTCCTCCATTTCACCCTGTCAAACCATTTCTAGCTCTTCTCTCGACACTCCCAGTTCAGGGGTAGCGTCCTCCCCTCAGTGCCTACCCCATAAGCTGGGGCTCTGGCGAGGGGAGATTCCTGGCCTGTCAGTGGTACAAACTCTGATAACAGCACCTTGTTTGGGCCTGTTGTCGTTCTCTGCTAACCATTGTCCCAAAACATGGTGTCCTGCCTGTAAATCCAAAACACAGCACTGTACCAGCTACTAGGAAGGGAATTAACTCTATCCCTGCTGAAACCAGGACACATGGCAAGTGTCAAAGGAAGGAACATGAGGGAAAAGTCCCAGGGCAGATTGATTGTCTTCTGAAGAGGCTGTGTGTCCAGGGGGGCATTTGCCTCCTGAAACTGGGGGGAGGTGGGCATCCTGCAGAGCAGGCCTCCTGCACAGTTATGCATGGACAAGGCCATAGCTGGGTGAGCATGTGCGGAAACCACCACCGTGACCCACACCCATTGCAAGAGACCTTGTCCTCATTGTTAACCAATGCTCTCCTGTTTTCCAGTTCAGTCACGGAGCCTCCTTTTCTACGATGAGGGTGCTGGCTCCTTAGAAGAGAGCTATAGCTCCTTCCTAACCATGGACCATCCTGAGGGGTGGGAGGCCGAAAAAGGGCAGTCTGAGGAGGGAAGGCCTCATCTGGCCAGGACACATGAGACAGCCAAATATCTGAGCAAATCCCAGCTGGAGGGTCCTGACCAGAACCGAACTGACCCAACTCTCGCCCACCTCAAAGAGCAATTCCATGAGAGGTAAGCAGGTGGGGGCCACCCTCCAAGGCCCAAAACACAGCATGGTGTCTGGGAGTGAGCAGCAGGCATGTCCCCTCTGCTGCAAGCTAAGGACAGCTGAGCTGCCCGGGACAGGCAATTAGCTAAAGAGCAGTGGCTGGAGGAGGCCAATGCTGGCAGGGAGCGTAAGACCAAGTTTATTTTCTAGAGCAAAAGTTTGGGACTCCATAAAGCAGTGTCCCACTGGCATAGAGCTGAGGAGGACTGGGTGATTCAGGTGGTCCCAGGCTTGCTGGTCATTCAGTGCCCTGGGGAAGGGCTCCATCCTGGTCAGAGCAAACCAGCTGGGCACACAGAGAGGTGAATTTGCATAGGAGGCTGCAATGAACCTTGACTGATGCCTTGTCTTTTCTTTTCCTCAGGGAGACAAGCTCCAGTGAGACAGCTGAATACTTGTAGCAGCTGCTGGACCTCAAGGCCTCATCTGTCTGATTGCAGGATTCCCTCCTCACTGAGCAACTGAGGGGACTTGGCGGGAGAGGACGCTGCATTCAGACACTCCTACGCTGGCCTTGGGTTCAGCTCCTCCCCTTCCCCATGCCCCCCGTTAGTACTGATTTCTCTGAGGGGAGTTGCAGGACTGCCAGAACCAGCAATAAATGTCTGGCAAAGCCCTGAGACACCCTCTTCTCCTGGCCTTACCTCCTGCTTAAATGAGCGCTACCCTATGGGTGTGGGCTCACCTTGGAGTGGAGTGAGATCAGGGGAAGCCCTCAAACTATTCAGCTCACTCCCCAAAGCCTCCAGACCAAGGGGGCTGTCCCCAGGCGTGTACCCCTTGGCTACATCAGATGCACCTGAAGGAGAGAGAGAGAGAGTTCTGGATTTACTGTCCTGCCTGGGGGGCTTAGGAGTGGGTGATGCTGGTGCTGGAGAGATGGCTCTGGAGAGTTTGAGCTCATTCCTTCCCCTCCATCTGTTAGTATACTTCTGCTTCCGTTGAGAGAAAACCTAGTTCTTCCTTGCTCTAGTTTTCTCTTGATGGACATGCCTACATAACTTCCACGCCAACTATCTGCAAAGATCTGCACACAAACGGAGTGGGGGAGACAGATCCCAGACAGATAAACCACCGTAAAAATTAGCCAGCAGCTTCTGGACAACCAGAGCTCTGAAATAGAGAACAATTTTCCCCCACAACCCACTTCTCCCCACCCTCGGCACCCTTGCTTTGGCAAGGGTGGTATTTCCCTTTCTGTTCCCAGCTTGGGCCCTACAGTGCAGTGCTAACCAGGTCAGTGGCCTTCTCACTTTTTCTTCTGCAGGCCTCCCCCTTTGTGAATGGGTGAGAGAAACCCACTCCCATAACCTGATCCCCGTCCCAGCTCTCCATCCCCAATTCTGCTTCATGCCAAATGGGGCCTTCCTAGGAACCACCAAGGAGAGCTCTGCAGCCCGCTGGAGGGCTGTCTGATAGCCATCATTCCCCTCACGTCCTCTGTGTGCACAGCAGTGTTGTGAAAGCCACTGAGGACATACTGGCATCTCTGGTGACAGGTATGTCTGTCAGGAAAGAGGTGGCATGTTGGAATTGGCCAGGATCACCAAAGACTCTTTTAGACCTCTTCTTCCTAAGTGCTGGCACCAAAGGTAGCAAACTCTTGCCGTACCACCCTTCAGGCCAGACTTGCCAAGTTTGGTGCTGAAATGACCTCATCTCAAGCCTATGCCATCCTCTTTAGCACCCAGACACCCATTTCTGACCCTTCTTCCTCTCTGGCAAAAGCCCTGCTGAAAGGCTCAGGTGTCTCCTCGCTCTGTTCCCTCAGCTACCATTTGATGGAAGGACAGTGTGGGACATGAGTGTCAGAGATCTGGGATGTGGCAGGTTGCCCCATGTTTGTACATGGGAGTCCCTGTGCACCCTGCCAGGTCTCACAGCAGGCTCCTCTTCGGCTTGTTTCTTTTCAAGCACCCTGGACTCACTCTGCACTGCCCCAGCCTCTCCTCTCCCCCCAGGCTGGGAGTGGAGAGGGCTCCCTGGAGATGAAGGATGGGATGGTTCTTGCTCAAGGACTGGGAGAAGTGAGGGAAGGGCCCTCACATCCCTCTTTTCTCCCTTTTGAAAACTGATTTTGCCCCCTGAAGCCATTTAGGACAAATTTGGACACAGCTAGCTGCAACCATACATGCGTGGCCAGTAGGGTAAGGAAGAGGAAGGCCTTCAGCATAGCTCTGCTCTTCTTGAGGTTCACACAAGACCCGCTGGTCACCAGATACCACTGCATTCCCCGTCCTCCGCCTCCACCCCAGCACAAAGAACCACTGCCGGGTCCAAGCACGCCCTCCTCCACCCCAACACTTCCACTGAGCATGTCCCCGTGCCTCCCACTCCCACCGTTGTACAGAGACCAAAAGCAGAACTCGTTTGTACATAATGAACCTTATTTTGTATTATTGCCGATCCCTTAAGATATTGTATTTTGGAGACTCTCAGATCCTATTTTCAGTATTGTATTTTATTAAGAATTAGTGCGGGCTTGGCATCTATGAACTTCTTTCTTGTTAGCAGCTCACTTTCCCCTTATACTCCAGCAGCTGCCTCTTCCCTCTTGTTTGTTTTTTGTTTGGGGTTTTTTTTTTTGTTTTTTCAAGCCACCTTTACCCCTCCTCCTATCACTTGCTCTGCATTTGCTTAGTGAAGCAAAATAAAAATAAAATAAAAAGATGCAGCATCAGCCCTGGGTTGACGGGTCCTTTCATTGAGGCATGGTTGTCATGCCAGCCCACATGCACAGCTCCTCACCTCCTGCTGCCTGACTGTCCTGTTCCCTGGCCGCATGCAGAAGTGGTTCAGTGCTGGGACCTCGTGCTCAGTGTCAGGGGCTAGAAGCAAACTTGCATGTTTTATTTCCAGCAGCACTGTGATTTCTTTTGCAGTTCTGAACAAGTCAGAACTGTTCTGCCTCAGTTTCTTCTCCCCCTCCGAAATACCACTAACATCACCCTCTTGGAAGGAGGAAGATCATGGAATAAAGTTTATGAGGTGCAATGAGCTCCTCTGATGCAGGGGCTGTGCAGGGGTCTGTACAACAAAGACATTGCTAGTAGCACTGTGGCTCTGGCCCCATCCCATCAGAAAAAATACTTAAATCCTTCAGTTAACTGTAAAAGCAGAGCAGTTGCGCTCAGATCCGTAACAACTTGGGACCTGGCTGGCTGTCAGCCTGTAACCCTGATAGTCCATTTACATCCACGAAAACTGATAGGTTTTGTCCTGATTTTGTGTGAAACACAAGGCAACAGGGGGTCTAGAAAATGAATCTTCATATTCTAGAAAGCTCCATGTGGGTTCATTAGAATTTGGCCATTGAAACTACTCCTTCCTGCAATCGGGCCCTCCACAGCTGGACGGCAGCCCAAGCAGGAGCTGCTCTCAGAGATGCTGAAAGGTGGTGGCTCTGTCTCCCGCCTCTGGCTGGGCTGGTGCAGCAGGGCTCTGTCCTTGCCACAGGAGGAGGATACGAGGCTTGGGGCTTGCAAAGATCTCTTTCTGTGGATTACGATTTCTTCGTGGAGAGGAGTAAAGCACTGAGCTGTCGCCACCCTGTTGTGACAGGGCTGGCCATTGAACAGTGGCGGGGAGAGAGAGGAGCTCTCTTTCCTTGGCTGGGTCTGTACTGCCAAGAGGGGGTGTGACATGGGATCCATGGCGGGTTAGTCTGATGCGGGTTTTACAGACCCCTGCAGAGCTCCCTTCCCCTACGCACACCCACGGATGCAAGGAAATGCCTGACCTTGCCCTGCAGTTTGTGTCCTGGGCCAGAACTAGTTTTAAGTCGAGGGTCTGATGTTTTCCCTGTGGCACCTTGTCCAAAAAGCAGCCTTCTACCCCTGCGTCAGTGTGATGCACCTTCCCCCACTGTGCTACCAGGCTTCTCCCCACTCCCACCAGATTTCATCCAGGGGAAGGGCTCCTGCCTTGCTTGCCCCTGTGCAACGTCACCCAGCTCTTTGGGCATTGCCTTCCAGGGAGATTCTGGCCTGTGCCCTTCATGCATGCTCCAAAGCGTCAAGGGAAACCGGTGCAAGAGGGGAGCTCTTAAAAGGATGATTTCTCAGGCTTTGGATCCTTTAATGCTGATGCAGCCGGAGAAACCAGAAGCCCCGTCCATCAGGAGCAAATTTCCCTTCATCTCAACAAATCCTCCTAATTCTGCAGTCCACCAGATAACTCTGAGCTGCTCAAAACAGGCACATTAGGATCTTTTGATCCCCGCTATGCCTCCCGAAATGCAGCTAGCCAATCACACCTACCGATTTGGCTACAGCGACTAATTAGAGCAGAACAAGAGAATTAGCAAAGCGAGAAGGCACCTTCTTTACAAGTCACCTTCAGCCTCACTCAATTATGCTGGGTCTGCTCCAAATGCCCCCAGCCAAGCTCCGCCACGCCAAGCCGGGCTTTTGCCCATTTAGGGTCGCATTTCTAACAAGCCTCTGCACTGTCGATATGTACAAGCCCTGAACAAAAGAACACCAGCAGAACACAGGCTTCGTTTTTCAGAGACAAATTATTCCCAACTGTTCTCTGTTACCAGGCCAACTTGAAAAAATAAGAGAAAAGAATTGGCTTTTGCAGCTCGCCGCTGCCGAGCGGGCCACTGGCAGCGCGTGGCAGCAGCCTGGCGAGTACATTGGGTTTGTTACAGAAGGACATGTGCTATTAGAGCATCCCCACTCTCCGAGTCTGGCATGGTCCCTCTTGCTGTCACTGTTTGGGACTGTGCTAGCAGTTCTCACATGGATCCATCACGGGATCGGCAGGCTTTGGTCCTGCTGCCTGGCAAGGGGCCCAGGCTCTTGGACACCTTCTGTGGAGAATGGGGCAGTCGCACCTCCTGACACCCCCTGGGTGCTGAGGGCTTGTTAATAGTGATGGCACCTGGCCGGACCCTGACCCAGCCCGCCTCAGCCTCAACAAATCCATGTTGATTTTCTAACCTGGTGGCTGAAACGGGGCTTATGGGTGAGCAGGGTGGAGGTTCCTCTTCTGCCCAGGGAAGGAGACTGTACCCTCCCAGAGCTTTACTCGCTAGAAATGCCGCTTCCTAGAAAACCCGTGCCCTGCCTGTGGGGGGCAAAAAAAGGGAGGATGGGGTCTGTATGGCAACACTGAGCTGCTCTTGCACCATCCCACATGCCCACGGAGAAGGAAATCCCTACCCAGGGCACGGGAGGGGCCCTGTCCTGCCTGTGCCCCAGGTAAGCAGGTGAGCCCCAGGTGAGCAGGTGACCTGGCTCAGCTGAAGGGTGCTTTGGGTGCCAGGAGGTCAGGACTGACCCAACCCCACCGCCCAGCCATGCTGTCCCCAGTCAGCATCTGCCTGCTCTTCCCAGGTCCTCAGGGAGCTCTGATGGCATCCTCCAAGGGAAGGGTGACCCCGCTAGTGACAGACACGTGAAACGTCCTGCAGAGACAGGTGGGCAGAGAGAGATGCAGAAGCCTGAGCAATCCTTTACCTCCCCTCATGCAGGCGTATCCCGCGATGTTTCCTCTCCTCTAGACACACAAAATCTGGACACATTGCCTGTGTGACAGCCGTACAGTTTGGCACATGGGTAGAAGAAGGCCAAAATCCTCTGCTGGCTGCTCCTCCACCCAGAGAGGCTTTCTGCAGCGCAGCATCAGCCCCCGTGGGAAGGCAGGAGGCACCCACTGTGCTGCCCCTCTCTCTGCCTCAACCAGAGGCGCTGCAACCCTGGGGCTCTGCTGTGCCTGGCCCTTGGGAGGTTTCCTGCAATAAGGGCCTCTGCTTCCCTCCCCAAAGCTCCTTCGCTATGGCACCAACACAGCCATCAGTGAGAAACGCCCCCCAGGTGGTTCTTCCCTCCTTCCCACACCCGGACCCCGTGCTCCCTGAGCCTCCAGCTTGCATCCACCCTGGCCTGGCCATCCCCTTCCTCAGCATAGCAGCCACTGACTCCTTACAACCATGAGGGACAAGACAGATGTTTGCCAAAATCTCCTGGGAGCACGAGTGGACCTGCATCCTGCATCCCCCGTAGCTCCTCTGGGCAGCCCAGCTCTGCCCTGCCCTGGCAGCCCAGCTGGCGAGCACGGGTGAAGGTGGCTCTCATAGCACGTGGCCAACGGGGGGCACCCCCATGCCAGAGTGAGCCCCGGGGCAGGCAGAGAGGCATCGCCCAGTGGGAGGTGAGAAGCAGCCAGGTGCCACAGGTCCCTCTGCACCAGCCGGGTACCCACTGCTCCTCCCTTCCCACAGCCTGCTCCCAACCTCCGCAGTGCCCATGGGAGGCAGGAGGACATGGAGCAGGGCCGTGCTTTGGTGCGGGGAGCACTAGCGAGCTCCCGGGCAGGTCTTGGTCCCAGCAAGCAAGGGTGAAGCCACTTCCCCGGGGCCAGCTCTGCCCATCGGGGAGGGCTCACCCAACAGCACTCCAGCTTTCAAGGGGAACAAAACCCTTGTGGGGGCTGGAGGGGCTGAGTCACATGGCGAGGAGGGCGCGGGGCTCCCTGCAAGTCACGACTGTGCGGAGGAGTGGGCTTGGGGGCTGCCGTGCCCCTGGGAGGCACAAATCCCCCCGTAGGCACAGGACTGGGGGGAGATGTCATCATGACATTTAGGGCCAGGCAAAGATTTGGTAACTTGAACTAGAGGTGCTGTTGGGCTGTGGTTCCTAGGGAAAGGCACAGCCCTTCTCCAGCCCCTGCTGCTTCCCAGGTTGGGATCAGGAGTGGTGTGGGAATGTGCCCTGCCACGGCACCCTGCAGCAGAGGTGCCATAGGGCTGCATGGAGGTGATGGGGAGCACTGGCAAGAGGGATGAGCTGCTCCTGACAACTCCCAAGGTAATAAAACAGTCAGAGCAGGCTGAGGACATACTCCAGCTCCTGCCGTGGCAGCCCTTCATGGGAAGACACTGGGATTAAGGGTGATGGCAATGTGTTCTTGATGTAATACATGACTGTAGGACCTTGCCACAGGCAACTGATGCAGGGGGCGGCTCTTACAGACCCGAAGCTCAAATTTCCCAGTGCCCAGCACGTAAAGCCTCAGCATGTGAATCTGGGGCAGAACAAATCCCAAACAAGCAGCCAGGCATATATGGGAGCTTTGTGGGGATCTCTCACCCCAGCTGGCATCCACAGCACTGGGGCGGGCAAGGCTGAGGCAGGCCAGAGCTGGGACTGGGGCCTGGGTCCCAGCCCAGGACAGACAGATGATGCAACTCTCCTGATAGATGTGGGCAGAGGACAGAAGGGCCTTTCTACCTCTGGATGCCAGGACTGGGGAAAAAATGCCTTGAATTAGTAAAAAGCAGGGATAATGTGGCCTCCCAAGTGGCAAGGAGCTGAGTGAACCTGCTGGGAGGAGGGAAACCACGCTACAGCCATACTTCTCCT
Source organism: Aptenodytes patagonicus (assembly GCF_965638725.1). Taxonomy (NCBI): domain Eukaryota; kingdom Metazoa; phylum Chordata; class Aves; order Sphenisciformes; family Spheniscidae; genus Aptenodytes; species Aptenodytes patagonicus. The sequence goes on along the minus strand of NC_134955.1, from coordinate 28,898,703 downwards.
TGGCTACCACTGTCCAAAGCTGGGGACCCCATCCCCAGACATATCTCATCCGTGTTGGACAGTTGGCCAGAGCAGCAGGTACTTTGTTCTGCTGGGGCTGCTGTCACACAATTTTCCAGGCTGCCTGACTTTACCTGACTGTACATCTGGTTAAGACGAGCGGCTGAGACCCAGCTCCCTGAGCAGCCCTTGCAGGCTGGCAGAGGCGAGCTGGGCTGCGAGCAGTGAGGGGTGGCTGAGTTGTCACCCTCCCCTGCCTCCCCGGCCTCTGAAGGGTTAAGTGCCAGTTTCCGAGTGTCTCTAAGGTGACACCAGGCTGCCGCTTGGTGCAGCTCTCCGCAGCCCCCCTCCCCACGCACACACTCACGCTCTCTTTCTGCTTTGTCTTTTTGAGGGCTGCTGCAGGATCGGTGCACAGGCACCTTCCTCACTGCCTACCTCTGCCTGCCTCTCCCACTCGGCTGCTGCTGCCAGAGACACCAAGGGACGTGCCGGGCCCTAGGGGGACCTCACAGAAGGCACCCCGGGCTCTCCTTTGCCTGCTGGGAGCATCGCCATCCCTGGACGCGCTCTGTCCTAAGATCCCTTCTCTGGTGAGTGCTGTGTTTCCCGCTTCCTCCCCGCTGCCCTCGCAGTGCCGGCTCCTCCGAGGAGCAGCACTGACGTCTCCGGGTTTCCATCAGTTGTTCCTCCGCTTCACTGAGGCAGGGCAGCGGAGACAGAGGGAGGCTGAGCTGCGGCACCTGAGCTGCCCAAACCGCTATCAAGAGGCCGATAAAAACCACTGCAAAAAGTTGGACACTGCTTTTTCTCTCTGGTCGTGCTCGTCTGGGTAGTTAAGCCTTGCCAAGATCGTCCCACGGCCCTGGGGAGGCGAAGTGGAGCAGCACTGTGGGACCCTGCGGGGCTGGACTGAGCTGCCCGAGAGTTTTGTGGGGACAGAGCAGGACTCCCTGCCTGGAGAGGCACCTCACCCCAGCATGGCTGAAGGTCCCGGGAGCTGGAAAGACTTCACCCCGGCCAGGGGTGATGATGAGGCAGCCAGGGGGGCCGTGGCAAGCCTCCTGGGAGCGGCGGATGCAGAGAATGCCAGGCAAGCACAACGCTCAGGCCTCCACGGTGTGGATCCAGCTTGGGAGGAGATGAGAGGGGCAGTGGTGGTGGCAGAGGTGGAGGAGCAGTTCCTGCACTTGGCCATCAGAAAGCAGGTCTCCTACAGGTAGGAGCTCTGGGGTCCCCAAGCACTGGGGCTGGGCTGGGGTGGAGGAGTGCCCTGTCCCGGGGACATTTCCCTCCCGTGAGTCAGGGCTGGCTCTTCCCAGTGGCCACTGGTGCCTTCCCACCAGAAACCATCTGAGCACAGGGACAAGGGGACCAGTTTGTCCCTTCCCTCCCCACCCATGCAGCAGCCCCCTCCCCAGTGGCAGTCCCCTTGTCACCCTCGCAGGCCCCCTTATTTTTCCTTCTACCCAACTCCCCTTTCCCATCACGGGGCTGTGATGCCTCCCAGGCCCCTCTCCAGGCGGTCCGTGCCCAACAGCCTCACAGGAGCTCTGGCACAGGCCATGGGCTGGATGTTTCCCTCTTTCTCTGCAGCACCGGCTTATCGCTGTTCAGCGCATTGGATGCAAGGGACTTCTAGTAACATTGATTCTCCTCTTCCTCCTCTGCCCCAAGGCAAATGTCCCTTTGCTTGGCTCCCAGATCCAGAAACCTTGATCCCACCTGGGGAGACTGAGAAGTGATACAAAGATGAGGGGGCTGAGGTTAGGGCTTAGGCTGGAAATGTGCCCTTTGTGGGCACCTTGCAGCAAGAGGAGTATCTGTCCTGGCTCTTGGTGTGACTCTTCTGCCGGGACTGCTCTTCTTAGGACTCTGCTATAGCCAAACAAAACTGGTGGAGGCAAAGAGTGGTTTTCATAGCTCCCATGGAGCTTTTATGGGAGCCATTGCCTGGTGATGCTCAGGTGAGCTCCTATTCCCAACTCCAGCCATACTGTCTGAAACCCTGCTTGGGTCAGCACCTCCAGGAGCTCAGTTCTGCTCTTTCTCTCACAGCAAATAAGGTCTGATGTCTCACCCTCCCCTTTCTTTCACTGTTTAAGCCCTTCTACCATTTAGTACCCCCCAACTTTGCAGAATGACTCTCAGGTGTAAATGAGGAGAAATCCTTCGACCCTGTGCCTGCCCAGAGTAAAAGTGAGCACTTGCAGGACTGACCCTGGGCTGCTGCGAGGGTCTGGGACCAAGCGGAGGGGAGAAGGCAGGAGCCGCCTCCTTACCCTTCTCCTGAGCTGGCTTGGCCCAGGGATGTCTCTGTGTCCTCCTGGGCTCAGTGTCACCATGTCATGCCGTGCTCAGCAAGCACCAGGTAGTTTACAAGCAGGCGGAAAACCAGCACGGAGGATCTTGGTGCGATGCCTGCTGCCGTGGCAGGCAGAGGCTGGATGGGCTCTCCCGCCGCCAGCCTGGGACTCGGGGAGTCCAGGGCGCAGAGCTCTGCTGGGGGGCAGATTTCAGGCAGGAGCTATCGGTCAGCCCCCAGCTGTGCTCCTACATGTACAGCAGCCCTTTTCCTCCCTTGCAAGGGCGGCGGTGCAAACTGTGAGCAAATTGCTCTCTAATACTGCAGTAATGGGAACTAATGGGAAACTGTATTAATGCCTGCAGAGCAGGAGGGGCCCCAGAGCTGAGTCATCTGGAGCACTTGTTATTCTTGCAGTGGGTGGCGAGCAGGAGCTGGGATGGCAGAGTCCTCCCCCAGGCAGCCCTGAGCCTGGCCGTGAGCTGGAGCAACACGCAGCCCTCCTGGCCCTCATTCCATACCCAGGGCTGCTCACCGAGGTGCCGGGCAGAGCTGAGAGGGTCTCTGCCCTGATGCCACCGAGGGTGAGGAATTACCGTGCTGAGCGGAGGGGGCAGAGCAGTATTTTCTCATCTTAGCTGTCTTCCTCCAGATGTGCACAGTGCATTTTGCAAACGGATTAGCCAGCTGCAATTATCCAGTCTCCCCAGGGGAGGAAGGGACCGTACTGCAACCTAATTTGATCAGCCTGAATTTGCTCCAGAATTGTCTAAGGTTGCTGGGGATTGTTTACATCCTGCTCGTCCTACCCCGGCCGCCCCAGGCAGGCAGCTCCGCTGACACGCTCCAGCCCGTGACGCCCTTCCGCAAAGCGCCTCTGTCCTCCTCAACCCTCACAAGGGGTCTCTTTGCAAGAGGCTTTGCTCCATCCAACGTGGGCTTTGCAGAGGAGAGGAGTCTGGCAGGGTCGGAGGGGATGCCGCAGCTACCTGCAGGCCAGTGGCGAGGGAGGAGGTAATGTTTGGGATGAGCTGCTTCCTCCACCCTCCGTTTCGGGCAGCCAAGCAAAGGGAGGGGAAACAGGAGAGGAAGTGTCTGGGGGTGGAAATCTGCTTGTGCGGTCCTGTGACGCCCACGCAGGGTTGGGTCTGGCAGCTCCCTGGGGCAGGTCAGGTGGTGATAGAGCTATTGCCCAGAGATGGGCTAACCTTTCATCAGGTGCCCCTCCTGCATCACAAGAAGCCCTTGGGGGCTGACAGAAATCCCCTCACCGTGCTGCCTGGCTCTGTAGGCACTTATCGAACCCCAGTACAGAGTTTGGAGGACCTCCTCTGTGGGCTGTGGGCATCACAGGTGTCCTCAATGTCAAGCGAAGATTGGAGGCCCCGGTCCTCCTGCTGCCAATCTGCCTGTTCCTGCTGGGACCCGTTAGTCATCACAAAGGGCAGGTGGCATGAGCTGCTATATAAAGGTTTTGAAATAAGCAGAAATGATATTAAGCCCATGGAAATAAAATTCCTTCCATAAATAGCTGCCGCGGTGTATGGAGGCACCTTGGGCGGGTGGAAGAGAGCTCAGCACTCAGGTTATATTTAGGGCTTTGAGTAGCAGTTTCGTGCTAAGCTTATTAATGATGCTGGCTTGTGCACCAGATTTGCACATTCTGGGACAGTTTTCCCAGTAGGGAGGTGCTTCTGCAACGCCAGAAGGACCCCGTGCTCTCTGTCACCGCAGCAAACCCTGAGCAAGCGCCAGGGCTTTGTGTATCACTCCCTGGAGAGTCGCTTCAGCCAAGGGGAGTCTGAAGTCAGCTCCTGCTAGCTTTGGGTGTCTCCACCAAGGTTTTGCGGTGGGGCAGGAGCATCTCTAGCTCCCCAAGTGGGGCAGCTCCAGCGGCAATAAGGTGAGTTAGAGGCTGGGGGAACTTTGCTCTAGGAAAAACCCTGTGACCTGGAGCCAGGGAGGCCTGGGACAGGTGCTGGCTGGCCACAGCAGCACCCTGCAGCCTCTCCGGCGGGGCTGGGGACCTGTGCAGTTCTGGGCTCTCTCTCATCTTTGATGCTTTCTTGGTTGCTTTTGGGGTGACGCTTGCAGCGGTGGCCTTTGTCACCGCCACTGCTCCCAGCAACCCAGCCCGCAGGGGTGTTTACCTAGAAAGGAAACCACAAGTGCACAAAAGCTTGCTGCATGGGCTCCCCGCAGGCTATGTCTATGGGGCGAGGGACGTGCTGGGCATCAGACCCTTCTGCTCTCAGCCACCTCCACAGGCAGCGCCCAGCACAGCCCACGCACCATAGGGCTCCTCACAGGCATCTTGCGGCATTGGGAAGAGGGGTCTCTGTGGCCCCCAGCCTGGTGTTAGCCCCAGTGGAGCAAAGCGGGGCGTCCCCTTGCCAGCTCCCATCCCTGCTAGTGAGATGTGGGGCACCTTGGCTGCTCGGTGCAGTCCTTGGCTGGCAGATAGGACACGGCTAATGCATCTCACAGGCTGTTCTGTGCCAGGGAGCTAAATATAACCCAGAGAGCAGAGCAGAGGGGGCTGCTTTGTAATGTAAATAGCAAGGGAGCTTGGTCACAGGTGCAGGCAGGGCAGAAGGGAGAGCTGGAAGGGCCTGCTGGGGAGAGGGAGGTGGAGCCCGGCGGGGCTGGGGGGAAGCTGGTTGCGGCGCTCTGCCATCTTCTCTTCCTTCTGCCTTCAGATCTGGCTGGGCTCTGGGTTTTTGTGAAGTCCCAGGGCAGAGAGTGTGCAGCCCCTCCATCCCAGCTGGGCAGGGCAGGGGAGGAAGGAAAGGAGATCCTCCAGCTGCAGGGAGAGAGGGGCAGAGAGGAGCCTCCTTCCTCTGAATCCTGCCTGCTAGCCTTTTAATCGTGTTAGCCCAGCTGTGCAGAGCAGCATAATCAAATTCCCATTCATTCCCAGCAAGCCGAGCCCACTCAGCTCTCACTGTGTCTCTCTGTACAGCTGGGGAAAGGAGATGGCTGGCACCCCCTGGCACGGCCAGAGGGAAACTCACAGTGCTGGAAAGTCCTAATGAGCGGGTGGCTCCTCACAGACCTTGGTCGGGGGTTGACAAGCAGGTGTCTCACCATCCCCTGCCCTGACTCTCTCCAGAGCCAGGAACAAGCTCTGCTTGCTGGGCATAGCGCTTGTGAGAGCTCCCAGGTGCCGTGACAGTCCCACTGCTGGTGGTTGCCCTCGCCGTCAGGCACAGGCTCTGGTGGACACAGGGGTGGGATGGGTTTGGAGTCAGCATCATGCAGTGCTCGGTGAGCAGTGCTGGTGTGTGTTCACTCCATGGCTTTCATCCTGGATGCTCCTAGGTGCAAGGCAGTAGTAAACTGGGATTGGGTTGTGTGTAACAATAGATGGAAACATCCCAAGAGGCAGTTTTGGAGAAACTGGGAGGCTGTGGGTACAGCCTGGCTGTGCACAGACATGCCTGCAGCAGTGCCAGTGCAGGGCAGCGTAACACAGCCCCAAGCCCCCATCTTAAACCAGACACGCTCCCTTGTTTAAGCCGATCCAAGACCACGCTGCTGCCAGAGGGGATGCTCCTGTCCTCCCTTCTGCTGATGTTTTTCCACATCAGGTGGGCCAGGCCTGCTTCCTGAGGCAGCAGAAGACACCATTAGCCTTCCCTGGTTGTCCCCACAGCCACAGCCTTGGGCGCAGTGGGGGTGTGTGTGGGGTCTGTGGGGTGGGACTCCCTGAGAGCAGGCCAGCAGGGAGGTTGCGTTAGGGGCAATGCGAAACTGCACCTGCACACTCCTGGATGGGGAGAGCTGGGATCCCTGAACCGAAATTGCCTTGGTGGCCATCCCCTCCGTTGGCCATCCCCTCCCTTATCTGATCCCAGCTCACAGTGAATCCCACAGGCAGGTATCCTGCCAGGTTTGGGCTAAGCAGGCAGCTTAACCCTTTCCTTACCAGAGGACTGCACACACTAGCACAAAGAGATGGGGGCGTGCTGGATCACAAAACCACCCAGAACAGCACCCTCTCTGGTGCTGCCTGCAGAGAAGCCAGTGTCAGCAGGGTCGTCCCTTCTGGTCTCCTGACCAAGAGCAGCCAGAACTGGGCTTTCTATGGGATCCCCCATGGTTTTGCACCAAAGGGAGGTGCAAAGCCGAGGGACAGGACTGTGGAAGGACCCATGGACACAGCGCAGAGAGGAGGGTGAAGGTCCCAGGGCAGGGTGTGTTACTTCTCCGACAGCCTCACCAAACCCTGGGGCTCCCAGGTCATAGGACTGGGTGTCAATGCCACGGGGCACCATGAAAAGTGAAAGGGAAATGTCTGCAGGCAGGAGCAAATGCGACCAACCCATGACGACATGCAAAGTGGAGGGGATGATAAACCATTTCGGTGATAAAACCTCTTCCCTCCCCGATCTCTGAGCTAGAGTTAGGCATCCAGGACCTGCCTTTTCCTCCTTCAGCGCAGTAATTAGTGCAGTGGGTTGTGTTCAGTTTCAGAGCTCACCTGGTGAGATCAAGGTCTGCCGATGTTGGTTTTTTTTTTTTTCCTTTTGATGATGGGAGTCTAAAGCAAGACCATGTCCCCCTTTAGAAATGCCATCCATGCAGGCTGGGTCTGCTTGCTTGCTTTTCTCTGGCTGCACAGAAGCCATCCACAGATCCCCTCGCTGATCTTAAGGTCTGTTGGAGCCAGAGCAGCTCGAGCAGCGTCTGGTTGTGAAGAGCTGGGGTTTTTGGAGCTGGGGACAGGCTGAGCCTGCAGGCTCATGCTGTGCCCTGCAGAGAGCTTGGACCCACACCGGGGGACAGATGACAAACGTCAATCTGTCTCTCCGCTCTTTGGAGGCTGGCCTGGAGCCTCCCAGATGCTTGTGCTTCCTACAGTCCCCGTATCTGTCTTACCCAGGTGGTTTTTCAACAAACCCTGGCACAGGGTAAGCAGACGCTCATGGCTGGAGGGTGTCTGGAGACCCACTGAACAGGGGGGACGCATACAGCTGGGGGGTTGTGAGTGCCGCAGTACCATGCGGGGTAAGGATGCACAGGGCAGGCTGCAGGAGGACAACCCCGCTGCCATGGCCCTGTTTGCATGGTGGTGCTGGGGCAGCTTTGGGAGAGAGGGTGTCTTGAGCCCGGGGCTTTTGAAGAGCCACCCAGCAAGGGAGGTGAGGCTCCTCAGCGCGCAGCCCAGCATGCCAGGGCGTGCTCCTGCTTGCCAAGGGCACATGCGAGGCTTCTCTGGAGAGGGCCCGGCAGAGGAGGTGGCCCTGGGCTGTGGGCTGCTGTGGGAAGAGTGTGGCTCAGCCGGCTGCGATGACAGCCGCCCTCACACTTCCAGGAAGTGCAGAGAGAGGAACCAGGTGGAGGGTGCAAACAAAGCCGGGGCCCCCGGCAGGCGGCTGGGCGGCGGAGCACTGCCAGGGACCTGCCCTCGGGATGACTCCGGAAAGCAGCCGACGGGGGAGGAAGAGCGAGAGTGAACCCTGGGCCGGCTGAGCGCATCAGCTCGTGCTGCAGCAGATGTGGCGGCACCGCTCCTGGGACGTTCCCCAGAGCCCTCCGGGGGACGTAGATACGAGGTACCCGCCAAGCCAGGCTCTGCCGCCTCCCTCTTGCTCTCGGGGGACGAGGTGCTGTGGTTGGTGCTGACAGCCCGCACTTCGGGGGGTGGGGGAAAGGCTTCCCATGCTTTCCCGGTGCCTCGCCAGCAATACCCTCCTCTTCTCCCGGTGCCAGTGCTGGGCTTAGGCAGCGCAACCTCCCCAGCGGGGATGTCGGAAGGCCGTGCGGGCGCTCTCGATGCTGAGCCTGCAAGTGAATGTAGTCAGCGGGGCTTTGCCTGGGCTGTCGGGTTCCTCCTGCAGCTGGTGGGAGCTGGAAGGTGTGTCCCCATCCCCACCAGCCCTCCTGGGAACAATTGGTGCTCAAGGTGGCCAGCGGGACCTGCCCCGAGGGGGTTACGGGTCAGCATGAGCGGCCGCACCAGGCTGGCAGCTGGGACCCTGCCCGGGCAGCCCCTGCAGCCCTGGCTTTCAGCCTGGCTTGGCACCCTCGGGGAGCAGGGAAAAGCAGCCATCACGGCCAGCTCATTTTCCATGCAAAAGAGGGCTGCCCGTTGCTCCTGCCAGGCAGGGAAAGCGTTTCCTTGCTGAGGGCAGCCTCAGCACTGCCAGCCACGCGGAGCAGGCCAGCCCCTGCCCTCCGAGCCTGCCGGCCGCCCAGCCGGGGGTCCCCCTGGGAGATGGGGAGGAGAAGCAGGGCAGGCGGCTCGCCGGGCTGGGTAAAACGCGGGCAGCGAGCCGCAGTGTCCGTCCTGGCAGCAAGGCCAGCGGTGGCTCCCGGTCCCCGGAGAGGGCGGTGGCGGCGGCGGGGCTGTTGGCTCCGTGCCCCCCGTCCGGCGGTGAACAATGGAAGGCGGAGGAGGAGGAGGGGGGAGGCTTCGTTTCTGCCGCCGAGCCTCTTCCCGAGCGCGGGGCGGCGGCGGGGCTGACACTCGACTTCCTGAGCCGGCAGCGCCGGGCGCCGGGCCACGGGGCCGGACCCGCTGCCGCCGCCGCGGGGCGCCCCCAGCCCCGCTCACCGCGCGGCCCGGGCGGCGGCAGGGGGCGCTGGCGGCTCGGCGCGGCCTCCGGGGCCGCCGGTGCGCGGCCGCACTTCCTGCCGGCCCCAGCGGGGCGGGAGCCCCGGCTGGCCGCGCCGCCCCCCGCCCGCCCCCGGTCCCCTCCCCTGGCGCGGGGCGGCGGTAGCGGCGGCGCCGAGCCCCGAGCCCGGCCATGCAGGCGGCGCGGCCCCCGCCGCCCGGCGGCTCGCCCTCCGCCTCCTCCTCCTCCGCCGCCACCGCCGCCGCCGCCTCCTCCTCTGGGGCGTCGGGCGGCGCCGAGCCCGAGCGGGGGCCGCCGCCGCCCTCGCTGGGCCGCCGCCACAGCAACAAGCGCTTCACCGGCCTCAAGCTCTTCGGGCGCAGGTGAGCACCGGGCGGGGTGGGCTGGCGGGTGGCATCGGGACGGCTGGTGCCGCCGGCCGGGCTGGCTCCGGTCAGCGCCTCCCCCGCCGCCCCGGCACCTGGCGGCGGCGGGGCGGGCCGGAGGAGGCCAGCCCCCCGGGGCAAGGGCTGGCCAGGGGCGGCTGGAGTATCCTGAACGGGGGCAGCGGAGCCGCTGCCTCGCCTCCGCCCGAGGGGAGGCTCCCGCCGCCGGGCAGCTGTCAGCAGCCGCCGCATCCCGAACCCGCCACGCCAGGCCCCGCGGAGGGGGCTAACCCCGGTTATAAAGTCGGCAACCGGCTGAGCGCAACCACCGAGGGATGCGGGACATGGTGTGGGGATGGAGGGGGATGAGTTTGCATTTTCCTCCGTTTGAGCTCTTGACACGAGCAATGGGAAGTTGGGAAGCATCGCACTTGCTGCGCCCATTCTCCTCCCCGGAGAAGTCAGAGCCTCATCTCTGGAGGATTCGTTTCCACCCGCTCAAAATTGCCTGTCTCCATCCCGGCACACCTGTCCGGTGCTTCGGCTGCGAGACCGGCAGTCCTGCAGTGCCGGGGCGATGGCTGTGTCGGTCCTGTGCTGCCTGCTGGGATCCCAGCTTCGCTCGCTTCCTCCCCAGAGTCAGCTGGGTTCCTTGCGCCTTGCTGATGGCCTCATGGGATTTGGGGGATTCTCGGCCTGCGTAAGCAAAGGGGTGCCCCTGCCATTCAGAGGTGTGTAAAAACATTGAATAACTGAGGTCTGAAGGGACCTCCAGAGGCCACCTGGTCCACCCTGCCGCCTTGAAGCAGGGCCGAATTTGATCAGGCTGCTGATGTTGAGTTTTGAGTGTCACCAGGGTGGAGACTGTACAGCCTCCCTGGGCACCTGCTCCTGTGCTTCAGCTCCTGGGGATTTTTTTTCCCTGATACCTAGTCAGAGTTTCCCTTGTTGCAACCTGTGCCCGTTGTCTCTCAGGTTGTCACTGTGCACCTCTGGGCAGCGTCTGGCTCAGTCTCCTCTGTACCTTCCCGTCAGGTAGCTGAAGATGGTAATAATATTCCCCCTTAACCTTCTCTGCTGCAGGCCAAGCCACCCCCATTATCTCAGCCTCTCCTTGTATCTGATAGCTCCTGCCCCCATCATCTTGGTAGCCCTCTGCTGAACTTGCTACAGCTCGTCAGCATTTTTGGCATACGGGGGAAGCACAATGCAGTGCTCCCAGCTGGTGTCACAGGTGCTGGATGGAGGGGAAAGGCCCCAGTTTCAACTTCCACAGCCAAGCTGGAGCTGGGAGTAGTGGGCTTGCAAGGTCACCCCACCATGGAGCAATACTCTCCTCTGCTCTGGTTTCAGAGCTGGTGGCAGTGGCTGCCTGGAGCTCCTGGCAGTCTCTGCCCTGTCCCCAGTACTGCATGGCCTCTCTCTCTGGCTCCCAGGGGTTTGGGCTGCCATTCCTGCAAAGTATATCAGAGCCTACACCAAGGGGAAGTTCTCCACGTGTGAACAACCTTCTGCAGCGTGGACACGTGGGAGAGAGGCAAAGTGGGACGGGCAGGAGACGCCGAGCTGGAGGGGGCCAGCGTGCCCGCTGGGACGGCTGGAAATGCCCGTCGGGTTGTTTGGTGCGTGGATGCTTCTCTCGCTCTTCTTCCGCTGACGGTGGACCTGATTTCCTCCAGCTTGGGGTGATGAATGCAGCACCTAGAGCTGCAGGGGAGTGAGGAGAGATTGCCATGGGCCTCCGAGAAGGAATGGGCTCCCACACACGCCTGTGGGAGGTGGGCTTGGTGGGAAGCTGTGCAGGATAATTGGCTGCATGCTGCTGAATTTGTGCCCACCTGAGCGTTGGAGCTGAGGGCGATGTGAAGTTCCACCTTCTCCAAGGGAATTGGGGGGGAAGGCTCTGCTGCACTTTCTTTTGGCGAGAAGTACAGCTAGCCCCTACCCCCCCAATGCTTTCCAACAGCCATCGGTGAGGAAATTTGCACCCACTTCAATTCTGAGCTTTAGCCAGAGCGTATGTGGCTGGGAAGTGGGTCTAGAAGAAATTTAGGCCATGAGAAGGAGCTTGCCCGCTAACAGCGGTGAGTCTCTGGAGAGCCCCGACTTCAAGGAGAGAGGTCTCCCGCGGTGGGCACGCACTGTTGGGCTCTGCCCGCAGCAACGCCGGGAGGCACGGCCAGGTGAGGAACAGGTCCACAAAATGGCAAGAGAGCCCACCTTGTCCCCAGGGCAGGTGAGCCCCGAGGGGATTTGAAGAAAAAGAGGGGCAAGCCCCCGAGCTCTGGCCTCCAGTGGTATGTTAGTCCCCGTTAGTCCCCTGTGTTTTGCAGACGGGCTTATTTCTGTACCTTGTAATTGCCTTACAGGAGGGTGGAGTAATTGGCTCCAGAGCTGATGGAGACAAGTGCACAATACGTGCATCCGGGCCACAGATGGGTAATTCTTTTAATTGGGCTGATAAAGAGATTGGGGCTGATCAGATAATAGGTAGTTAGGATTAAATTTCCTTCCTAGGTGCCCGGTTTCTTGTGCTGTGAGTGAACTGCACGGTTTACCCTTTCCAGGGCAGACTTGGGGAGGGAGTGTGAGTGCTTGGGACAAAGCCCCTTTCTTGCTCTCCCCTGTGCTGTAGAGGTGGGATGCTGAAATGGGTCTTCCCTGTGGGTTTTAGGGTCATTAACACGTGTGATGGCTGGGTCTGCTGCGGCAGTGTAAGCAGGGAGCGTAGCTGCCATCAGGGCAGCTGGTAGGCAGTTGCCCTACAGAGAGCGTGGGACCAAGTTTTTGGCTGTGGTCCTTTGGCAGGCCCAGCGCTGGAGCCTGCATGCGAGCCCGGGGGCGCCTGCCATTGCCCTGGGGAAGGTCTGTGGGTGGCACGGCGTGTGGGTAAACGGCACTTGAGAAACTGAGCCGAGCACCCGCCTACGTCTTTCTGGGACGTTGCTTGTCACCGTCTTTCTTGCAGCTTGACGCTCACGCCCATGTGAAAGCTGGGGGAGATGTGCCAGTGAGATGATTGCCCAGCATTCCTCATCCCCGCTGTCTGGGGGGGTACCGCTGCGTTGCCTCGAACCTGCTGGCCCTTGGCCGGTGAGCGGGTCCAGCCAGGGTGCAGGGCTTTGGGTTTGCTTTCCCCTAGCACGGGTGCGGTAGAGGGGCTGTGTGGTGGGGCGAGCCCCAGGCGCCCTGGCAGATGGTGGTGAGGAGCCTGAAGTTTGTGATCTGCATGCTGGCAGGCTGAGACCAGTGCTTACCTCGGGACGCGCTTTTCACAATGCACCTTGCTGCCAGCTAGCTGTTGAGCAATCCTCCTCCTCCTCCATGCATGCAGCTTTTGCATGCCTCTAGCTCTGAAACCTTCCACCCCCTGCTCCCCATCCAGCTCACAGGTGATGGGTGGTATTAGCTGGGTCTGGGCCAGCAACACCCGTGGGATTCCCCAGCTGTACCCTGCAGCGACACCTGGGATTGTTTGCAGGGCAGGTGGGTGGGATGTGCCAGGAGAGCTGTTCCCGCTGGCGTATTTGCTCTGTGCTCTCTGCTCCAGGCCTGACCTCCTGTGGGGTGGCTCAGGGACTTTTGTTCTTGCCAGGGGAAAAAAAAAAAGCGCTGGGCATGCTGAGCAGCCATGCCTGTTGGTAGCCAACGCAGCCTCCCGGTGGGGCTGTTGGGATGAGGCAGGGAAGGATCAGAGTGTGGGGGGCCCGGCTGCTCCTGGAGGCTGGGGCCCTCCCTAGCATGGTCCCTGCCTGCTACCTGCCTTGTCTCTCCAGCCCTGGGCACCCGCCGGTGGCTCTGCTGCCCTCCTGAGATCAGAGCAGGGGCTGCAGCGGCGCCGTGTGCCTGCACTGGAGAAGGTGGCAGGACCTCTAATCTTCTTAGGAGTTGGAGCATCCCTTCCAGGAAACCCTGTAATCTCCTCAAGGGGCTGAGAGGAGGGAGGGCAAGGGACCTCTTCCCTCCTTTGAACAAAAATGATGGGAAGAGAAGGGCAGCGGAGGGGTAGGAGGGCACTGGGAGTGGGCACAGGTCTTTGCAAGGACACAGCGTTGGGGGGAGAGAGGCAGAGCCACGGATGTTGCAAGGCGGGAGAGTTTGGGGACTGTTTGATTGCATGGGTCTTCTTGGGGACTAAGAGCAGATGCTCGTAGGGTGAGGCCAGCCCTCTGGGATTGGGGGGATGCGCTCATGGAATGCAACCTGAGCTCCAGCAGGCGGTGGGGGATGCAGTGTAGGATTTCCTTCTCTCATCGAGGTGTCGTGCCTGGGGAGCAGACAGTTTCCCCAGAGACTTGGCAAAGTCTCTAAATATAACTTCCAGCTCTGCTCTCGGTGGACCTCTGGTTTCTTTTTCCCAGGTGACTCCATGAGCTGAAGCTCCTGAGGTAGCTTTCAGCAATGCGTTCGCTTGCTTGCTGGCTCCCATAAACAGGTGCTGACTTTGAGGTGCTGAGCTCAGGAGCAGAGCTAGGGCTGCAGGCTGAGGCTTAGGCTCCTTGACCCTCGGGCCCATAAACCGTCCTTTTTGGAAGAGACGGGGGCTGGCAGGAGGTGAATTGCTTCTGGCAGAGACTTTTAAAGGTAGGGACTCTGGTGCAGGACCTACTCAGGGACATGGACAAGGTGTGAAAATAGGGGAAACCTGTCCTGCTGGTTCTTGAGCTGGCACCAGGCTCCGAGGGAATAAGTGCTTCTGTCTTTGCGATCCTGAGTTCGGGAGTTTTCCCTAGGCTAGCTCTCCAGTATTACAAAAGTAATATCCCGTGTTTCTGTTGCAACTTGCAGGCCCGGCAGCAGCTACAGTCTCTTTGGGAGCTGGGAGGCTTTCTTCTCCTCCCCGTCAGGATGTCAGGTGGAGGGTGAAGCTCTGCCAAGGCAAGCGATGAGACTGTGCTGGCCAGGCCAGTGCCCGGGGGGACAGAGTCCTCCAGTCCCTGCTGGACACGTGTTAGACCCAGTGCTGTTCTCCTCCTGCCTGTGGTTTAGGAGTTGATGCCTGGGGGTGTTAACTTTGTAGTTAACCGTGAGCTCTTCACCCAGGGGAAACTCATCATCATCACACCAGGGACTGACTGAGAGGACGTCTTCCCAGTCCCTGCCATCCCAGACAGTAGGAGTTAATGGGCCTCCTGCCTCAGCCCTGCCTGCCAGGCAGGTTGTGCTGTCTGGGTTAGGCTGCCAATTCCAGTTTCTACCTGCAGCTGTTGCTCCCAAGCCTGGGAACAGCCTGCCTGAGCTTTGCCCATCTCACGGCTATCAGCCTTTCCCAGTGGTTTAGGGCCTGGGGAAATGAACTAAGCATCCCCCATCTCAGAGGAGCCCTGCCCAGCCGGCAGGGACCAGTGAGAGCTGGAGACCTGTCTCTGGGGGATTGGGGGATGCTGCCCAAGATGAGGGTGCAGAGCAGTATGTACATGGCACTGGTGTGGGAAGCCCCTCTCTGGGGGCAGGCAGAGGTCTGGCCAGAGGTAGTCCCACCTTTGGCTGCCACCCCACCCTCCATGTGCCCCGAGTCAGTGGGAGGTGCCTTGCAGGCTGCTGCCAGCGGGCATGGCTGAGCTGCTGCTGCTGCTCCCCTGGCATTACCACAGGATGTCAGCTCGTGGCGGGCTCTAGCCGCACAGCAGCCTGGTCCCAGCCTCACAGGGGGGCTCCCAGCCAGAGCAGCATGAAAATCCCACCCGGTTCTGGCAGGGAAAAGCTCGGTGTTTGCCCCTTCCCTGGCTCCACTCACCCCATCTCCCTTCCCCTGCTCACTAGCTGCAGCTCGGCTCTCTGCGGGGTGGGAGCAGTCTCGGCTCCGAAACACGCTGTGGCTTTGCAGAAAGTCACGTGGCCCTGCTGGCTGGCTGTCCCAGGAAGTCAGGGGAGCTAACGAAGAGGCTCGTTGCAGAGGGTTTTCCCCTCGTTTTGGCGCAGCTCGGCTCCCACAGGAAATGTGGGTGCCGGAACAGCCCGTCCCTTGCTTACCGTTGGCAGCCCAGGTGCGGATCCAGAGCCGGAGAGCAGGGGGGACTCCTTCCTGCCTGCTCCCCCCTGGCTGGGAGGGGTTCCACCTCCTCTCCGGGACAGGGCTTGCCAGCGGGATGAGGATAGAGAGTCATGGGGCAGAAGTACCTAAGACAGCTTGGAGCCTCTTCCTGAGCTCCCGGCCTCTGGGCATGGCCCGTAGCCAGCCCGGAGAGAGAGTGGGGGGCCATGCAGCTGGCCACATGCTGGCCCCTCCGTGTGAAAGTTCCCTCTCAATCAGATTATCTGTATCTCGTCCTGCCTTGCTGCCCCGGCCCTGGCCACTTGGATCCAGCGCTAAGCCTCTTACCGTCCAAGCTTGAGGTTACCATGCAAGGGGGCATGGCATGGGGCACTGGTGGCAGGAGTGCGGCAGCTGCCTCTGCTGAAATGTGGCGGGGGGGGGATGTTTTCTGCAGCGATTTTGCACCCATCGGAGGCTGGCAGATGGCGGGATTAAGAGGCGGCAGGGCTCCTGTCCTGTGAGAGCTGCCGGGGCGCACAGTTGGAGGCACCCCACTCCCCAGCCTGGCTCCCGGCTGGGCTATGGGTTGGCCTGGGGCCAGGAGATGCTCCGGCAGAGGCTGCCAGCTGAGGACCCCCTGCCTGGGCTCGAACAACGGTGTTACCTGCCCACAAGTTTTCTTGTCATTGAATGATGGAGGAAGCAGATGTGGTGGGGGCGGGTGTCAGAGGCGTCCCAAGAAAGGTGCTCCCCCTCTGCGCTGGATCACCAAAAGCTTTGCTTTCTGGCCCCTGGCTGGCAGTGGGTCGGGGCTCCCAGGTCTCGGTGCCTACGTGCTGGGGCTGGAGGGTTGGGAGCAGGTGAGCTGCCCTGCCCTGCGCAAACAGTGCTCCTCTGTGCAAGGCTTGGTGAGTGCCTTCATGATTTATTTGAAATTCAAATCCATGCCTGGACCCAGTGGCTGAGGTGAAGGCTGCCAGGAGCCAGGCCAGCACAGGGAAGGAGGGAGGGAAGCGGGGTTCCCTCTCTGTGCCAACCTGGCCCCTGTCCTTGAGCCGTGCACCCCATGGAGGTGCAGGGCCTGGGCACCCTTAGGCTTTTGCAGCTGGCTGGGTCGGGCTGGAGGTGACTCTGGACTGGGCTGGGTTAGTATCCCAGAAGCCCGAGTGCGGTGCTTGATGTTCGCTGACTGGCTCCGAAGGGAGAAACGGCCTTGCTCACCCCAGCTCCAAGGGCATGTTGCCTGCCTTGACCTCCACAGCTGACAGCAGGGGCGGTGGCGGGGGTGCCATTGGGGCCCCTGGGGTCTGCAAACACCAAGGCCATGGGGAGAGAGTGTGGGGTGTAGGGATGGCACTGGGGCAGCAAAGCCATGGAGGGGGAGGAATGGTGCCGTGTGCTGGGCAGCCAGGTATGTTTATGGGGAGGGCTTGCTGATCACTCTCTTTGTGTCCCTAGACTCCACCTGCCCCACAAAGGTGTCTTCCCTTGTCTCCAGGGCAGCCAGCCCAGCCGATGGGGATCCAGGAGGATAAAGCACCGGCCGGCGGTGTATAAGTACGTGGTATTTTTATTGGCTTGCGCAGGCTGTGCAGTCCCAGCAGCTGCCACAACGTTTTTGCTCAAGAACTGTCCTCCTTCCCACGCACATCTCGCCCCACGTCACCCTCTTGTGTCTGCACTAACCAAGGCCGCCGAAAGCCAGGCTGCCTGCCTGCTGCCTGTGTCACTAACCTTGTTCTAGAGGGCAGCTCGCTGCCGGACTTTCATCAGCTAACATGGCAGCCCCTGTTTTGCTGGTGTTTGGGGTGAAGGTCAGTTGAGGTCTTGCTCCTCCATGTCCTAGCCATTATGGGCATGAGGGCCATAGCACCTAGACCCTGTGCATGCTGAGCGCTTTGAAGGCCTAAGATGACAATGCTGAGAGGGTGGTTTAGCCAAGTGGCCGAAGCAGCCTGAAGTTCAGTAGGGCTGGTGCTGCCAGACATGGTGGGAAATGAGGGCCTGGGAGGCAGTCACGATTGCTGGGACGTAGTTGCTGTGTGGGAGCCAATACCTGGGCTAGCCATGGTGTTGGGGGCTCACAAGCGCTCCTAAGAAGATGTGGAGGTAAGGACAAGTCCCAGGCCCTGTTCCCAGGCTCCCTGCACCATGGTCTTTGTGGAGCAGCACATCAGCCTGGTCAGGATTTGGCTGTGCTTGTGTGAGTGCTGTGCAGAAGTGCTGTGGTGGAAGACCTCCACTGAGGACCACTGCTTCCTGGCTTCTGCTAAATGGTTTCTCTGGGTATTGCCCCATCTGCGTGGCGTGCTGGGCCTTTCTGAGTTTCCCGCTTGGTCTCCAGCTTGCCCGACCTTGTAGACACAAAAGTCTCGTGTCCCAGTGCTGCTTGGGAGTCTAGTGGTTGGAAGTGTTGGGGGCAAGAGGCAGCGTGGCTGGTTAGTGCTCTGCAGAGGTGAGGCAGATGGGGTTTGGAGAGGCCCAAAGTGCCATGGATTGAACACCAGAGGGCACGGTTGCTCTTCGGAGCTCTTCGGTGCTCTGCTGTGCAGCTCTGGCTCTTTCCCTGGGGCTTGCTTCAGCTGGGTGTTGTGGCATGTACCCTCTGCAGGGTCGCTGGCCTTGTCTCATCGCTCCTGGTTATGCTTTCCTCTCTTCTGCAAGGGAAGGCTTTGCAAAGTGTCTGCGTGGAGCTTTTTTTGTGCTGCTGTGGGTGAAGTGACCGGTGAGCTTGCTGGCTTAAACTCATCAGCCCCTGCCACGGGCTGGCTGATGCTCAGAGGCAAACCTCCAGCCAAGGCAGCTGTTAGCCAGCTCGCCACTGCACGGGCTTGTGTGTCTTGGTAATACTCAGAGCTGCGCAATGGCACCCGCCCAACCTCTGCACCTGGAGCCTGGGTTGCTCCCCCCACTCTGGTGGTCTCCGGAGCACCCAGTGTCACCCTGTGGGAGGGGGAGCAGAGAAACTCAGGGAGTAGAGTGAGGCAGCCCTGCGCTACTGGTCTGCGGTGAAGTCAGCCTGCGCCAGGAAGGGGAAGAGTGATCTACACCGGCAGCACCTCTTGCCCTGGGATCGCGTCTCCAAAGGCGGGAGAAAAGAGCCCGTCGGCGAGGCTAGAGAGGCTGGCAGAGTGGGCATGTTAGGATGAGAGAAGAAAAGGAAGCACGTAAGAGCCGATATGCTGAGGGCATTTAGAACAAAAAGGGTGGAGGAGAAAAAAAAAATCAACTTCTCCTCCTGCCCTCCCATTTGTAGCAGAGGGACAAGCTGACATTTAGCAAAGCCAAGAAGTGATAGATTTAACATTGCTAAAAGGAGTTAATTTTAATTTTGATGTGAGGTGGGGGAGAAAAAGACTTGGTAGCTCACTACCACGAGGTGAAAAAGTGAAACCAAAGATTAGACTTGATATCAGCAACAGGGTCACAGTTAAACCAACAAATGCCTTTCGGGTGGCAAGTAGGCATGTGCTTTGCTTAGTCACGGGGTCACGATGAAGGCTTGGGACGCAGAAATAGGAGGTGTCTTTCCTGTCTTAGCCTCAGGCTTTGCAGGGGGGGAGATCACTGGGAACTAGGTTTCTGAGGGATGCTGAGCAGTCTGCCCCTTGCAGACACCTGCAGGGGCTGCCACTTGTGGTGTGGTTTCCGGTGTGTGGGACCAGGGTCTCCTCACTTGGAAAGCCTTGCTTAGGGCTGCGTGGGGCTGGGAGCCTCTCGGCTCGGAGCAGTGGTTTCTGCTTGAACACAGCAGACTGAAACCTGTGACAGCAGCACGGGGAACCGAAGGTCTCCCTCGCCGCCCATTTGCCTGTGTGCATGTTTGCAGAGTGAGGGCTTAGTAGGTCACAGTGGGAAGGAGGACAACGGCAGCAGGAAGGTTTGCCTGGCTGGCTTGAGGAGAGGGCTCCTGGGCTTCCCGCTCCCACTGCCTCCAGGGAAAGGCACTTGGAGAACCAGTGACCTGGTCTCTTGCTGGTCTGCTTGACTTGGAAGGGATTTTGGGGCCAGCTAGAATCCTCCCTGGGCATCCCTCCGGGCTGTTTCCATTTGCAAGTCCAGGTCCTGCCAGCCCAGGAGGGAGGTGGGACTGAGGCAGGGGTGAGGAGCAGCAGGTGGTGTCAGCAGGGGGTCTCTGCTGTGCCTAGGCCATGGGGGATGGAGAGAGCAGGGTGGGCACGGGGCAGTTGGAGAGAAGCTCCCTTGGCTGGAGGAGGGGCTGGGGAGGAACCGCACACGTCTCTTACCGGGCTTCTTTGCTCTGGATGGGCAGCTAGTTATAGCATGATTTTAGTTTCCTCTTTGATAAATACACCAGGAAAACATCCTGCCAGTCCTACTAAGTGGGTCTTAACAGCGATGGACTGGGGACCGTTCTGGGGGCCCTTCCGCAGCCTGTCCTCCTCAGCCCTCCTCCTCCCATGGTCACAGCTGGCACCACTGCCGCCCTGACTCTGCAAGGACACCTGCTCGGCTGTTAGTGGCAGCTGGCCCTTTCCTGGCACTGGGAAGGGAAGTCCAAAGGATGTGTACCCTGTGTAGGGAAAGGGGCAGAGCCCTCCATCCTTCAGCAGCTGCTGGGTTTGAGGGGAGAGAGAGTTGAGCAGGGGTGAACATCTGCCTGCCCTGAGCATCTCCAGCTCCCCTTCCCCACTGGCACTGTGAGAAAAGGGCCAAACGCAATCCCTGCAGCAGCTTTGGTGGTGGAGAAGTTTGCTCGTGTCCTCACCCACCCCCAGCTCTCACCACTTTGCAAAGGCCACTTGCTCCTTCTGCCGTGACAGAGACAGCAGCGGTGGCGGTAGCTCAGCCTTTGGGCCTGGCTCCCCTCTGGTTAATGGTTTCCTGTGAACCACTCTCAAGATACCCATCAGGGAAAGCAGCTGGCCGCCTTTGCTGTGCTGGCAGCAGCCTCCCCTGACGTTTTGTTATGATCGTTTTACTGTAGTCTCCCTTCAGGCCCCGAGGACGCTGGGCATGGTCCAAATGCGCGCACGCACGCTCCTACACACAGAGGAAAAGAGCTCCCTGTCTAATTTTAGCCGTGACATGTAGGCAAGGGGAAGGGGCAGGCAGGAGGAGGCAGGGTGTGAAAGGACGAGGTCCCAGATGCGGCCACCCGCGCTGACTCACTACAGCCGCGTGCATGGCTATCGGCTCCCATTGCTGGGTAAATGACCGAAATAACAATAGCTGGTGACTCACCCCTTGTGGGCATTGAGGAGCAAGCCGGCCTTCGGTGTGACCCCCCTCTCTGCAAAGGCTGAAGCAGAGATGGGGTTCATGGCCCCAAAAGGGAGCTGGGTTGCGTTTGGCTGGGAGCAGCTCCCTGGGGGCAGCTGGGGGACACGGGGTAGTGGTGAAGCGTGATGGGGAAGTCCCAGCCTGGCTGTGAGAGGTCCTGCGGGGGGGTTTGCAGCAACATGGGGAGGTAAAAAGCTCCAGAGACGTCTGTGGAGCCCACCTGGACCAGACACTGACCATAACTTGGGAGCAAGTTACCTTCTGTGCATGAGCACAGGCTCTCCATGGCAGGTGGCTCGGCTCTGATCAGCCATGCAAACCCCTTTATCTTTATCAAGGTCCCAAGGAGGCAGGAGAGAATCGCCTCCTCGGCAGGTTCCTCCCCTTATCCTCCTTTTACCACTCCAAGGGAAGCAGTGGCATCTCCTAGTTTTAGTTGGGTGCTGGGGGGTGGCTGGGTGCTGGGGGGGTCGTCTCTCTGCTGCACACACCTCTGGCCAGGGGCAAGCTGGCCTCGGGGCTGCTCAGAGAGGAAGTGCTGTTGGTTATTTTAACGAGCGCTGTCAGGGTTTGCAGCGCGGGGAGGAGGCGGAGGGAGAAGCTGAGCGCTCACTCTCCAAACTAGGACTTGGTTGGGGAGGGCTGGCCCGCTGCTACTGCGCGGCCACCGCCACCCGCTCAGCACCTGCAGGGACCCTGCACCGCTCCAGATCAGGTCACAGGGGCTTTTTCCCCATGCTCTCCCCTTCTCCTCTTCCTCCTTGTCCCCCACATTTTGCTGCTTTTGTTTGTGCTGGGTGGGGGATGGGAGGGGGCCGGGAGAGCTAGCCCTTAGTTCGTGGGTATGGTCTGAGCAGGTACTGGGTCTCATCCTGCTGGGGAAAGGCAGGGGGGAGCAGACCCCAGAGTCATCCCTGAGACCCTTAACCTTGCAGCAGCGTTTGCTGCCGGAGGCTGGAGTGAGCCCATGGGGCTACGAGCGATTCCCGAGGCTGAGGCGGGGGCCCTGCAAAACGCAGCCACTTTGGGACTCGGTGGCACCTGGCTGTTGTTTCCCCTTTGGAAGGAGGGCAGGGGTTTTCCCTGCCAGAGGTGCGTTTCCAGCCACCCAGTCTGCTGCCTGTTACAGCACTGGCTGCATCCTGCCAGCCCATGTGGCATGGGGATGGCAGCGGGAAGTCTGCATGTGGCAGAGGACAGCGGCATGGGGAGCCAGCCTGCTCCTCACCGGGACCTCCGGACCCCAGCCGCTTTGCCCTGGCATAGTTTAGGGAAGCAGGACAGACTTGTGGGCTCCTGGCATCTCCCCTGGTGGCAGTGAGGCACCGTGCTTCTGCCAGGAGCGGAGGGATGCTCTTCCCAATCCGATCCCTGCAGTGGGCTGGAGGGAGGCATGTGGCTCCCATCTCCCTGTTATCAGTGCCTGTAGCTGAGCGCCTGAGGCTCTCTTGGCTTTGCTTTGGGAGGTGCAAAGATCTTTGCATGCCTTTGGGAGGTCCAAGGACTTCCCAGCCCTGGGAATCACTGCCTGTGCTCTGCATCTGCCATACTGCAGCTTTATCTTTATGCTGGGTTCACCACCTCCTCCCTGGGGCTGATGCCCTGGGCAGGCGCTGCATGTTGCCCTGCCCAGGATGTCATCCCTACGCCGGGATGTCATCCCCGTGTGCTGGGAGAAAACTCCGGGGCTGCTCGGGGAGTTTGGATCAGACAGCTGGGCTGTGGGACCAGCCTCCCTTTAAATAGCATGTCCCTCCTGTACGGGAGGCACGGAGCCATGCGTACCAAAGGAGGGGACCAGCCCTGGGGAGGATGGTGGGAATCTGCTAAAGAAACCATGGGCTGGGCACCCAAACCACCGGGGTGCCCTGCTGAGCCCCCCACTGTTTTGCTTCTTGCATGTCGCTCTGCAAAGGGAGCTCAGAGCGAGAGAAGAAACTCTCAAAGTCCTTCTCAGCCTGCGTTGCCAGTCCTGCTGAGGCTACCAAAATAGAAACTGCATGGCCAGCCTCTCCCCCGACCCCTGCTCTGCCTCAGCCGTGGCACACTGATGATAGTAGCTCATCCTCTGCATTTCATCCCGGGATAATTTGCTGCCTGAGGCTGTCAGTCTTGCCATTTGGCTCCCTAGCCAAACACAGCAACAGATTGTTTAAATCAGGGCTGTCGGGTTTCTTGATAACCAGGAGGCAGATTATTTACTGTAGTGGCAAATAAACTTCATAATGTTATGATGGTGGAAAGTTGTCAGGGGATATGAATGCCCAGAGTCAGCCCAGAAGCCTCCAAGGAGACGGCTTTGGTTTAAATTAAGACAAAACACTGTCTTCCATGGATTTTGGGAAGGAAATCACGTTGTTGTAATGGGAACATTACTCTGAGCCTTAGGGCTGGCAAACTCTTGACTTTACGAAGCGTAGGTGGAGGGTCTGAGCTAGTCTGGCAGATGTGCCTTGAAGCACATCTCAGGTTCGCCCTGAGAAGGCGGTGAAGGGGAGGTGGCACCAAGGCATCGTGCAGAGCTTGGGGAGAGGTGGGATGGAGCTGCCACCAGAAGAATGTGGGCTTATTCTAGGAACTGTAAAAAAGTCTCAGGCCCTTCTGCTCACTGCCCCTGCTCTTCCCAGCAAGCTGAACTTGAGAGCATTTTCTTGTGAAGGGCCAGGCAGGAGGGTGGGATGGCTAATCCCTTTTACCTTGCCTTGATCGAGGCTCGGCCAGGTGGTGGGGACCACGCTCAGGTCACTGCGTGGCCCTGGGCAGTTCCTTCCACCTGGGTTTGCCCCTTGGAGAAGCTTCCCATGACAAGCTGCAAAGCCGTGGTGTTTCGTTTCTTTGCCTTGCCTACACGCCCCTGCAAGGAGCTGCTGGTCCCTGTCCCTGCATCCGTCCCCCTGCCTTGCTTGTTCAAAGAAGGCGGCTTAGAGGCTGCATCTCCTTTGTGTGGCATCCCCAGCTCCTGATGGAGTGTGAATAACCAGAAAGTGGTGTGGGGTTAAAGTTAGTGGCCGTGTCTCATCCCTGGTGTGGACTGTGTGGTGATCCGCCTGGGGCACCCGCAGTCAGAAGTGATGCTGAACTGGTGATGTTGAGCCGTCGCTGCCAGTTGGGGTCTGCTGTGAAATTCCTGTCCCCTGAAATAAAGCCAGTGGGCGAGTTTTGCTTCTGGCCATCTTGTGTAGGGATCCCATTACCCTTTCGTGTCTGGAGTGTGTCAGGGTATTTGAATCGGGTCCACAGCACTGGCACTGCTGTGACAGCGTGGAGCAGAGGTGTGTATGCGTGGGAGCAGGAGGCTGTGAGTTGTGCTCTTGCTCGGCCACATGCAAGATGGGTACAAAGGGGCCAAACTGATGTTGCTGCCTGTCCCTTGTGAAGCAGTGCAGTCCTGGGGCCTCCAGGTTGGTCAACCAAAGTGCCCAGTAGCACTGACAGGCTTCTGAGCAAGTTAGCAAAGGGGTGCCTTGCTTTCGCTGTCCATGCCCAGTAGCCCTGCAGGGGCCTCTACGCAGCTCCCTGCAGAGAGGGGTGCTGGGGCTGCACGTGCAGAGACCTCAGGGCTGGGAGGAGGTCCTCTGCAGCTGCATGCATGTGACCACCAGCTGGTTTATAAGCCCTTGCCTTGCTTTCTCACTAGGAGGGAGGTCTGAAGTCCTCTGGATTAACCCCAGGGCTCACTGTTCCCCTCTGAGTGTCCTGCAAGGGCCAGAAACTGCCTTCTGCAGCCTGGAGGGGCAACCTTAAGGTTGTGGCAGTAATCTCCTTCACAGTACAGTGACGGTACAACTGAAGGTGTCCTTGGCTGCGGTTTGCCCTGGGAATGCCATGCTCTTGCAGTTCAGGAGCCTGGGAGCGAGGTGCTATGGCCCGTGTAGGCGGTGGCACTCGTTGCAGTAGATCAAATGAATGAATCCTAAAATAGAAGGTGAGCACGGCCCGTAGCTCACTCCTCGCAATGCTTTGAAAGGCTGGTGGTTTGGACAGAGCCTCCTTACTCCTGTGCTGGGGGGAGCTGCATCTCCTTGCTCATACTGGAGGGTGCTGTGTGTCCCCAGCACAGGGAGCTCCTGACTCTGTTTTATTTGCGTGATGTAGGAGAGATTACAGCTGTAATGGAAATTCTGGGTAGAAACAAACCACACAGAGTTTGGGAACTTGCTGATCACTGCTCACCTCAATGCAACCAAAGCCCTGAGGGCTGCACCACATCTTGATCAGTGTACTCCCTTCCCCATCTGGCACGGGGGCACCTTCCTCAGCAGACCTCATCTGTGCTGGTTGCCCTTCGTGGCACCTCAGAGAGCGCTGGCTGGGGGAGCCTGAGGGAGAGGAAAGGTCGGTGACTGATGTCTGGAAGCAGGACGGGAGAGTGGGGACAGGATCTCAGCAGGAGCGGTGTGGGGATGGCAGCGTACATGGGAAGATTATCAGAGCACTGAAAGGAGGGGCGGGGTCTGAGCTTGTGATGGAAACTGAGGCTGAAGGCAAGTGGTAGTATGTCAGTGGGGCGGGGATGAGCAGCAGCTCCCTGGATGGGCTCCCAGGCTCTGTCCCTCTGGTGTCCTGGCAGGGAGGAGACAGAGAGGCAGAAGCCCAGGAGATCTTGGTGTCACACAGGGGTGGCTATTAACAACACTTACACTTTCCCTGTGGTTGAGCTGTGCAAGTCAAGCATCCTCGCCAGGGGAAGACGCTTGTAAACTGAAACAGGCTCCTGCTTGCACACTGCTAGCTCTGGTTCTGCAGCAGCTCCCCAGCACCCGCAGCAAGCCGGGACACAGCCAGCCACCGTCAGGACGGGTACTCGTCACGGAGCAGGGTGAAACTCTCAGACTTACTTCCTTTGCTGTAGCCCCGTGGTTGGAAAAAATGCTTTCCAGTCAACTAACTGGAGGTTTGCTGAAAGGTCAGGAGGAGCTGATGGTGTTTTTCAAGTCCAGACTTCTCTAGGGCTCAAGGCTTGTGTGTTGTGCTGCTGGTGGTGTCCTGCACTGGAGTCCTCTTGCCACCCTTGGTGCCAGGAGAGGGGTGCCAGGTTTGGCACTGTATGAAGGTAACCTGCAATTGCTCTTGCTTCTGGGCGCTGACAAGAAGAGACCAGGCTGCTGGAGGGACAGAGGGAATAATAACATGGAGGAAGGGCCGAGCAGGTGTGTGGCACAGCATCCGTCTACATGTCTAAGAGCACAGAGGGCCTGTTCAGTGCGGTACATGGGGGTTTGCTTGAGGCTAGTGGAGGAAAGCAGAATAATAGAGCTGAATATCAAGCAGCTCTCCCTGATGTGGGCAGAGCCTATGCCTTGAGGGACACTACCTGTTTAGCCCTAGGAGTCAGCCTGTCTGGTTTTGGAGCTGCCACCACCACAGGAGGGGTGGCTGCTGGCTGTCCGGAGAGCAGGGTCTCCGTATCAGCCAACCCACAAGCTCTGTGTCCACTGAAGTTACAAGACGCAAGTTTTTCCTCTTCAATCCCTGCTTGACTTTCCAAGGGCGTTTAGATCCTGCCACCAAGGTTAGCTCTGTCCTTAGACTCCGAGTGCCCAGGGAGCTTCCTGCAGCAGCCCCCTCCTCCCCCAGTTCTTGAGGGCAGCACTGCTGCCTGCCCACACTCCGGGACACATTCCTGCTTCAGCAGCATCTCTGCCCACTGATGCCAGGCAGGGAGCACAGGAGGCTGAGGAGCTCTGAGGGGTCTGGTTAGAAAAAAAAACCAAAACCTTCCAAGAGCTCCAGCTGCAGATCATGAGCAGACCAGAGCTGCTGGCTCCTTCCTCATTCACAGAAGGAGATTGAAATGATAGTGCAAAGCTGCTTGTAAGTAGAGTTGATATCCTAGTGCGTGCAGCAGTACTTCCTTTCCCTCCCACCCTGCAAATGCCAGGCTGCCTCCATCCAGCCTCCTTACCTAACTGAGCCGAGCATTGCAGTCTGCAGAGCAGCCACAGGTGCCAGCTCTTCTCTGTCTTGCCTCAGCAACAAACAGTGGAGATCCCAGAGACGTGCTGGTGTTAGGCCAGGGGCTTCGCTCCTCTCGGGCTTCTCTCCGCCCAGTGTGTGGTTCCCCAGCTGCTCTGCACACAGCTCTGCTGGTGCACATCAACCCTGGGCAGCCCTGGCAGTCAGTCCATCTGCTCCACCAGCAGCAGTTCTCAACACCTGTGATACACCATTTGGAGTTCAGATTGGAAGTTGCAAGAGATGGGGATATCTTCACCATTGTATCTCAGCTGCCACATGCTGCTGTTGTGGGCTGTCAGATGGTTGTCTGGTAATAACCTTCACCACTGGTGGCCAGAGCGTGAGTCCATGTGCCACTTGCAGACAGTCCTGAAGATAAAAAGGGCCATAATTGGCCAGTACCCAAACATAAATGTCAAGCCAAGGTTGTTCTAGCAGATTTCCTCACGAGACTGCGGTGCAAAAAGGAAGGAAGCTGTGTTGAGAGATCTTCCTGCCCATAGCAGCAGCTCAGCAAGCAGTACAGCAGCTTCATGCTAGTGGAATATCTGGGGCAGGAGGGAGCATCCATTCAGCTTATTTGGGATGTAGTTGGACAGTATGTCTCCCCCAGCAGCTAAAGCCAGCCAAAAAGGGTCTGCTGCAGTGTGCCACACCCAGGCAGTGTTCTCTCTTGGGTTTTTTAACATGTTTTATTTGTTCAGACAATTTTTAGCACCTATTAGTAATGATGCAATTTACTGTGCATCAGCCTGCAGACGATGGGGAGAAGGGACAGGAATGGAGCACTGCAGTGTCAGGGACAGGCTGGAAGCAGGGTGGTCAGCAGAACGTGCTTTTGCCCTCTGCAAAGCTGCACGGGCCTTGGTGGTGTGATAGTTAACCTGCTGGTGACCATGTACCTGCATTGCTTGCTGTGGTGGGGCTTGAGAAATCCCTCCGAGGAGGTGGCACATTGTTTTTGCTTTCAGTTCAACCAGGCTTTAGCTGCCCTGATGCTGCTCTCTGGAGGGCATTGCTGTCCTTCCTTCCCTCCTTGTGCTACGTTACTGAGTACAGGCATGGCAATGAGACTGTAGAAACTAAAGAGCTGGCTTCCTTGCCTACCGGACTGGAGGAGACCAAACCAAGCCTGGCCTTCTCCAAAATTAGAAACTCAGCTTTGTACTCATCTAAAAGAAATAGAGGTACAGCCCAATGGGTTGCTTGTGGTACAAGCACTAAGCAAAAGCTTCAGTTTGCAGTCCAGAAAGTAACACATATCTCATCATACATGCATATCTCAGACAAAAAGGGAAGCTGCTGACAAATTTGCCTGTTCGTGTGGAGCTTGGGGCAGTGGAGGTTTGGGCCAGGGTATTCTCCTGAAGGCCCTCTGGTATTGCTGACCTGCAAGCGAGTGCATAAAAGAGCATGAGAAGGGAGGAAGGTAGAAGCAAGTGCAGCTGGTGCCAACCTTAGTGCAGTGGTGAGTGGTGTGCCCGTACCCTCGTGATGGGTAGAGGAGCTGCCCTGTACAGCATGGAAATTGTTGAGAGTGATGGTGGTGGCTTGTATGTGCATACAGGCTGCCATGATCCGGAGTCCCCTGTCTTGGGAGCAATTGAAGAGCCAGAAGTTTGCTTCTACCAAACTGTGGGTCTTGGTGGGTTTTTTTGAGTTGCCCTTGAATAAATCCTCTCTATTTAGCAGCTGAAGAGAGGTGGCAGCTGGAGGGTGGGAAGCGAAGCACTAGCTCTGGAGGAGGGGAGTGCTGGAGCTAGCCAGATTCAGCCTCTTCCACTCCAGCCTTTGCATGCCGAGCCGCCAGCGCTGAAACCACTGCAGCACTTTCCACCTGTGGCCTTGGGCTTCCCAGGGCCTGCTGCAATGCCCAGGCAGCCCGTCAAGCTTCGAGGGCTGGGCAGGGAAAGCTCGAGAGCCCCGGTAAAGCTCTTTCCACCAGGAGAGGGAAGTTTTGAGCAGGACAGATGGGATGATTTTCCTAGCCCTTCTCTGCTCTACTCCAGCTCCCCCAGCCAGCTTCTGCCAAATCTGCCTGCCCTGCTTTTACGGCCTGGTTGTTTTATTTCTTTAGGATTTGCAAGGGTTTAGTTTCAATTTGCTGCAAATTCAGCAGGGCTGGTGCTTAGGCAGTGTGGTTCCCACGGGGAAACCAGGCAGGCCAGTGCCAAGGGAATGAAGGAGAGTGGTGGGGGTAGTCACCAGGGCTGATCGGCACCTTGGGATGCAGGGGCTATGCTGATCCTGCAGCAGTGAGCGCGGGGCACAGAGGGCCCTGGCCAGGCAGTGACACCTGCCCTGCTGTCGCAGCACCCTGGGCTGAGCTGTGAACCCCAAGGAGAGGGCGAGCTGTGGGGAGCAGGAGCCCCAGCGGTGCGTCTACCCAGCAAGCGGGTCCCAGCCTTGCTGCGCGCCCCGGGTGGCATCGCCATGTCCCCCCCTTCCTGCTCCTGCCCTCTGACGCCTGCTGTCCCCCCGTCCCCCTGCCCTGACCCCTACAGCCCAGCCCCAAGACTCACGGGGGAGCCTATTTAATTCCTGGTCTCTGTGTTAACAGCCACTGTCCAGGTGTGATGGAAACCTTTTTTAGGCGGCACTTTGGGAGGAAGGGGCCACGGCGTGCCAGCATGGTGGCTGTGCCCACGGGCAAGGCCAGGCGGCGCTCCCAGGCAGGGCTGCCCTCTGCCTCGCTGGCCCAGCGCCGCCGCGGCTTGGGCGCCCCGCTGCCGGCTCTCTCCTGCCTGGGCCTGCCCCGGCACCCCGGCCCCCGCCGCCGCTCCAGCACCACGCCACCCTGCCTCAGCCCCAGGTTCGCCGTGCAGATGAAGCGTGGGGGCCGGGCACGAGCCATCGATGCTCACCTGGTGGGTCCCTCCATCCTCCTGACCAGCCTCATCCCCACCGGAGAGGAGGGGGATGGGGCGCCCCGCACCAACAGCTCCGGATCCGAGTCTCCGGAGGATGGCGGTGTCAGCGCAGCAGCGGGAGCCGAGCGGGGCCGGCGTGAGCGGTGGGCCGAGGAGAAGTGGCTGGCCATGCTGCCCCGGCTGCGGCCGCTCCAGGCCAGGCTGCTGTCACGGGGCCCCCGCTGCCTGTGGCGTGCCTCCTCCCACCGCCTGCCCACCGAGTTCATGTACGGCTGGGCTGCCTGTGGCTTGCCAGGCCGCTACCGCCGCCTCAGCCAGCGCCGTCGCTCCAGCGATGCCCCCCAGCCTGGGCTGCTCCCCTCTGGCCACCTGCAGCTGCTGGCCCAGCACTGTGTGGGGGCGGACGGAGCCGGGCACCCCTCTGCCACCCTCCCCGAGTGCTTGGGACCGGAGTCCACCCACCATGCCACCCCGGACGGCTGGAGCCCCCGGCTGCTGTATGTATGGCAGCAGCTTGCAAACGTGCGATGCCTCGGGGAGGGGAGGCTGGGTGCAGACCCAGGCTCGGTGGGGAAGGAGGGAAGGGGCTCGACACCATTGGCCCTGGCTGCCATCAGTGTCTTGCAGTGCTGCTTGTGTCCCACTGAGCATCTCCCACTCGGGCCAGCGCTGCTCTGGTGCTCTCAGCGCGGCACCTGGGGCTTGCGGGCATCCCCTTCTGCCAGCCCGGGGCCAGAGGGAGGTGGCAGGCCTGGTTGTGGGCTGGAGATGCACACTTTCTCCAGCTGGCCGGCTCTGCTGCTGCTTTCCTCTACCCTAGCACATCTGGGAGAAGCTTGCCAGCCCCAAAAAAACAGCTGCTTTTTTTCTGGACAGTTGTGCTGGTCCCCAAAAACGCCCCAGGCTCTGAGGTGCCTTGGAATGCGAGAGCTGTGGGGAACCTCTGTGAGGCAAGGGCTCTGGGTTGTCCCTGCAAAGGCAGCCGCACCACCACAGCTCAGTGGAGCGTCCCAGGCTGTTTTGCAATGGACCTGTCATCCCCAAGGGCTTTGGCACAGCAGGCCCAGGCTGTGCCTTTTGCCAGGTGAAGGGTGTCTTTAGCTGAGCCATCAGCAACATGGCCAGCACCTCTTTGTCCCACAGGGCTGCCTCGCAAGAGCAGGTACTCCTCGGCCGGCGGTGCTGGGGATTCACCTCATTTCCAGACGCTTGGTCCTGAGGATGCTTTTCTGCTCCAGCCTCTCCACCCGCCCCAGAAACAGGCTGTGTTTTGCACTCCTCCTCCCCTGATCTAATAGCCAGCCCTCCCGTGTCTTCCAGGAAAGCTATCGCCAAGTCCAGCCTCCAGCACATGGTAACCCAGCCAAACCCTGCACTAGCCCTGAGGAGTGACTTGGAGAGGCAGATACGCAGCACTGTGGACTGGAGCGTAAGTTGTAGTGCGTTTTGCTGGGTGTTGCATGGGATGGGCTCCTGGCCAAGAAGCAGCAGGCTCTTCCCAGGCTGAGGCTTCCCAGGTGACTTCAGCTTTGACACATTTATGGCCTCCACCGTTGCCACCAGCTGGTGCCAGCATCTGTGCTGCTGGCAGCACCGCTTGATGCTGTGAGAGGCTGTGCAGGCACAGGTGGTTCCTGGGAGGATGGCATAGCTACTCCACTGCCAGCTCTTCTGCTCCTGGCAGCCAAGGTCTTCTGGTGGCTGGGGCCAAGCAGCAGGAGCAAGCCCCTGCTCCTTCGCAGGCAAAGCCTGGCAGGTTTTAAGCCGCATCCTCAGGTCGTAGAACAGAAGCTGTTTCAGGAGAGTCCCCTGCGTTGAATTTGCCCCGATGCCTCCTCTCAGGGGGTGATGGAAGCAGCCCCCCTGTGCAGGACACTGCAACTGGGCTGTGGGTCTTGGAGCTGGTTTCCTGGGGCCCTCTCGTTTCCAACAGGCAGGCCGTGACAGCAGCTTCGTGAGGTTTCTTCTGTCCAGACGTTGGCCCTGATTGTTCTGTGCATCTTGTCTCCCAGCCTACACATAGCTCCAACCCCCTCTCCTGGTTTCGGCAGGGATAGAGTTAATTTCCTTCCTAGTAGCTGGTACAGTGCTGTGTTTTGGATTTAGGATGAGAACAAAGTTGATAAGGCACTGATGTTTTAGTTGTTGCTAGGTAATGCTTACACTAGCCAAGGACTTTTTAGTTTCCCATGCTCTACCGACTGAGAAGGCTGCAGGTGCACAAGAAGCTGGGAGGGGGCACAGCCAAACTGACCAAAGGGACATTCCATACCATGTGATGTCATGCTCAGTACATAAACTGGGGGAAAGCTGGCCGGGGGGGCCGCTGCTCGGGGACTGGCTGGGCATTGGTCGGCGGGTGGTGAGCAATTGCACTGTGCATCACTTGCTTTGTGTATTATCATTATTATTATTATTATTATTATTATTATTATTATTATTATTTTATTTCAATTATTAAACTTTTATCTCAACCCACGAGATTTTCTCACTTGTGCTCTTCCAGTTCTCTCCCCCATCCCACCGGGGGGGGGAGGGAGAGTGAGCAAGCGGCTGTGTGGTGCTCAGTTGCTGACTGAGGTTAAACCATGACACCCCCCAGCCTTGCTTGTCCCAGTATCTTGTCCCTTGCACAAAGCATTTTAGGGCTTGGATGCCCGTCTGGGGGTGCTCTCAGAGAAACACATTGTCTTGTGCCTTTCAGGAGACTGCGGTCTATGGGGAGCACATCTGGTTTGAGACCAATGTCTCTGGGGACTTCTGCTACGTTGGGGAACAGAACTGTATGGCGAAGCTGCTGGTAAGCCAAAAGGGGTCACGTGCCTCCCCAGCAGGGGCCGCAGACGCAGGCTGTGCTGCCACCCGGCGGGGACACCACGAAGGCCCTGCTGCTGCTGCTGGGGCAAACGTAGGGGTCTGCCAAGGCGGGGAGTGTGCCCCTCCTGTCTCCAATTTCTGCCGGTGCTGGTGCTCAGTTTGCAATGGGAACCTGACGCAGGGTTGCCGCTCACTCAGAGGTGGTATGGTGATATTCCAGGGACAGGCTGTTGGGATCTCACACCCTTAGAGGGAGAATCCAAATCCAGCTTCTCTGGAAAGACCTTTCAGTAGAGGAGAAAAGTGAGTGCTGGAGACCCAGGCCTGCTGCCTCCTGACCCTGCAGGCAGCACTGATCTTAGAGGGTTGCTGCAGTTCTCCCTCCCGGCTTGCAGACTCAATCCTGCTTGTGGTGTGGACATGGAGCACTGATGCCATCCTGCGCTTGCCCACAGGGCTTACCATGGGAGCTTCCCAGACCAGCTTCTGTGGTGCTCGCGGGCAATGTCAGAAGAGGCCAAGGACTGATTAAAGCAGTGGGAGAGCACCTCCCTGCTCTGTCACAGACTCAAGAGCATCTGCTCTAGGCACACGCTTAGATCCCTTTACTTGCAAGGAGTTTAGGTGTATATAACTTTCCTATAGGACTTGTTCTGCATCCTGAAATATATGAAGGAGGTGTAAGGGGAAGTTGAGCTTGCCAGCCTTTGAACACTGTTATTCACATGCACATTTTTCCTCCTCTTTTCTCATCCTCCAGCAAAAACCTCTCTCCAGGCGTAAGTGTGCAGCCTGCAAGATCGTAGTGCATACACCCTGCATCGAACAGCTGGAGAAAGTGAGTAGAGCTTGTTAAGCCCTCTCTGTGGCTCACAAAGCTGTAACAGCCTTTTCCTGGGCAGCCCTTCCTCTTGGGTAGTGAAACACAAGAAGACTGGGGAACTACAATGTGTCATTGCAAAGAGGGGTCTTCTGAGGAGGCAATACCAAAAGGAGCATCTAGTGACATGATTGGGACCCCAGGCGCCATTTTGTTCAGTAACAGAGATATGTGAGAGGTTTCGCGGCAAGCATCGAACATCTCCAGAGGCTCTGGGCCTCCTGTAGTAAAATAAGCTCCAGTAGCTTTTCTTCAGGTATGATGGTTTTACTGATTCCTCTCATGTGTGTTCAATCTACAGATAAATTTCCGCTGCAAACCTTCCTTCAGGGAGTCAGGATCCCGGAACGTACGGGAGGTGAGAGATGTGTCTGGGACGCTGCCTATGTCTGACCCTTCCTCGCCTTCCCAGTTTGGTGGCAAAGGCATCAGATGCTGCCAGCCTGTTGCCCATCAGAGTGCAGGCATCGTACTGCCTCCTGGCTCCAAGGGGATGGTGCAGTAAAAGGGATGTTTCTTTGCAAGGCAGCAGGGCAGGCTGGGTGTGAGGAGTGAGGAGCTCGCAGGCAGCAAATGCAGAGCATCTGCTGGTTTGCATGTTCTAAAGCTCCTGCATCTGCATGGGGGGAACCTGCAAACAGTGTTTCCTGGGAGAGTTTTTTCCCCCCTTGTGCTCGTCCCCAAGCAAGTAGAGGGGGCTGTGGCAAACAGCAGTTCCCCAAGACTCCCACAGTTTGGAAGGGAGCAGTACGGGCTCACTTCTTGCTTTATTGCTCAGCCCTGACCTGGGTGCCACAGGTACTCCAGGTAGCAGTGGAAGATGCCCACAGTGGTGCTGTCAGACCCTTTTAGTCCATGTTTTAATGTCCTGGGCATAAGCAGTGGCCTGGGACCTGCCTGCTGAGCTGCACTGGTGGAAGCACTTGTCAGCCTTCATGCTTCACCCTCCAGCCCATGGAGCCTGCGTAGCCCATGCAGTGCTCTGGAGTGGGTGTGGATGGGCTCAGTTGTGGGCCATTTTGGTAACACAGCTGCTGCCCCCACACCGTGTTTGTGCTGGCACAGCAGATGCAGAAGGGGAAAGGTACTCAAACACAGGGCTCCCTGCTCAGAAATGCCAGTGTCACCTGGTAAGGTGAAGCTTTTGACATCACTTTAAACCTTCCTTTCTTCCTTTGCTTCTCCTGCCGTGCCTCCTTCCCATGTCACTCTCAGCGCAGCTCCCTTATTTGTCCTTCACTTACTTTTTGGGCTCTGCTGATAACTCTCTGCCTCCGCTTACTCTTCTGTCTCTGTTTTCCTCCTCTCCAACCTCTACAAATTTTCTTTTCCTCCCCTTTCCTGGTTTTCCTCCTTTTACTCACAAACCCTGCTTCTCCATCCTGTCTTTCTAATAGTCCGCAGTTCCTCCACAGGCTCTTCCCTCCTGTTGCCCTAGAAAGGTGCCCTTCTGGCCTTTGTGCTGCCAGGGATCCCCTTCAGGGTCAGCCCTTTCCCTACATGTGCCTGGTGGGACTCAGAGCTGAGCTCAGGGCATAGCCCCCCTTCTGCTGCCACTGGATTAATGTCCACTAAAGCCAACAGGACTCTTTGTCCTCTCCCATGTGCTGCGCTCAGAGCAGACAACACTGGAGCTGACCCAAATCTCCTGCCAGGTTCTGCCTCTATCATCATCGTGATCCCAAAAGTTGTCAAGAGCAGGGCGTTGGGCCCTACCTCACGGGCTGTGAACTTGCACTCCCTCTTCTCTCTTTGCTGCCCTCCCCACATTGCCATTCCCAATCCAGGGCTGGAAGAGGAAGGAGGGATATAGGAAATGTGGTACTTCATTGCAAAGCTTCTGTCCCCCCACAACGCTCAGAGATCCCACTGTCATGTTTCCGTGCCTCCACAATCACTCCTGCAAGTTCCAGCCCTCACCCACCGTGAGCCTACAGACAGAGAGAAGGTGCCTGCAAGCAGCCTGGCTCCCCTCCCTGCGGGCAGGGACTGAGACAGGCTGGCAGGACTTGCCCTGGGGTGAAGAGCAGGGTGAAGTGGGTGTGGGGAGCTTTGGGGCTGCTCCTCTCCTCAAGGAATGTGGAGCTAGGCAGTTCGCTGCTTAGCTGCAAGCACTTCCATCTTCTTGCTGTGGGCATAAACTGTGTCTCCCTGGGGATTTTCACGCCTTCCACCAGCGTATTTTTCACCTGGCACTGGGGGCATCTGGTCAGAGATATTAGGAGATGGAGAGGTGATTTATGACCAAAGTAGTGCTCCACATTACTGCTTGCCCACTCTCCATTGGGTTTGCTTTGTGTGATTCTCAGTCTTCAGTTTCCCTCGTTTCCTTCCTAGTTTTTCTGGTTTTAATTCCCTCTTCTCTGAGCACCTTAATTTGGCCCCTTGCCCCCTGATTTGTTGGCTTTGCCTTCTCCCAGAATGTTGGGGCTGGTGCATGTGAGTAGTGGGTTTGCTGCAAGAGCAGAGATCCTGGCTGGCCTGGGTCCATTCCTCCTGCCTGTTCCTGTGTTCCCTCACGTGCTGGGCCTTTCACTCCCTTTTTTTTTTTTTTTTCTCTTTTTTTCTTTTCCCTTTAGCCCATAGTTGTCCGGCATCACTGGGTACACCGGAGGCGGCAGGAAGGGAAATGCCGGCAGTGTGGCAAGGTGAGAGGGCATCTCTTTTTTTTTTCTCAGCCTGAAGGAAAGCTAAGGTCAAACCAGGGACAAGAACAGGGCTGGGGACCAAGGACATCCCGCCATTCCTGTTTGGTGGCAGCAGCCTACAGCAACAGCAAGACGCGTGCCCTGTTTTGCACAGTGAAGCACTACATAAGTGCTTCCCACACAGAGTTGTTCTCCCCCTGGGCCAAATCAATCCTGGAGGGGACTGTCTTCCTGACATGCTTTCCTTGGGGAATAGGGACACCCCTGCAGAGCGCAGTGGCCTCCCTGGTGCTGTAGTGGTGGTTGGGGCTATCTGACAGGGATCCAGAGGGCTCCAGCTGCAGGCACACTCTCTTTGTTAATGTCTCTCTTGGTGGTGGGAAAGTCCTGTTGGATGGTAGAAAACTGCAAGGAAATTCCCTAAGCCTCTTATCCTTCCCTCTACAGGGTTTCCAGCAAAAGTTTGCCTTCCACAGTAAAGAGATTGTAGCCATCAGCTGTTCCTGGTGCAAGCAAGCGGTGAGCAAAGCCCCCATTGAACGTCTTACCAGCCTGCTCTGCATCTCATGACCTCTGCTTTCTGCTGGGATGCCCTCAGGCTGCTTCTCTGCAGCCTGCCCTTACAGCTCCTCTTAGTGGGAGAAGCTGTACTGTGATAGCTGGGAGCTCCTACGAGAAACTTTCTCCTCATTGCCTTCCCGTTACAAAATTCCTGCATGGTTTTCTCCAGCACTCCCTGCACTGGCATGGGTGAGCTGGGAGGAGGAGAAGATGGTTGTCCCCAGCAAACTGAGCAGCTGAGTTTTCTCTCTGTCTCTCCTCTTGTCCTTCGCCAGTATCACAGCAAAGTGTCATGTTTCATGCTGCAACACATCGAAGAGCCCTGCTCACTGGGGGCTCACGCTGCTGTCGTTGTTCCTCCCACCTGGATTCTGCGGGTCCGACGGCCCCAGGTAACTCACCTCAGCTCTTGTGGCTCTTTCACAACAACTGCTTGCCCAGCAGCTCCTCACAGAGTTTTTGGGTTTGTTTCTTTTCTCTAGAATCCACTGAAATCTAGTAAGAAGAAGAAGAGGACATCGTTCAAGCGGAAATCCAGCAAAAAGGGGGCCGAGGCAAGAGATTAGGGGACAGGGAATGACCTTGTCTTGGAAGGGTGGAGGGACTGGGCAGTGAGGAGCAGGACTGGGAAACAAGAGGGCTTTGCGGGGTCTGCGCTGAGGTTAAGGAGGGTGAGGTGGAGGGAGGGTGCCTGCTGGCAGGGAAAATCCCAGCTATGAGGCTTACAGGGTGGCTGGGATGTTCTCTTCCTCCCACTCCTGACCACGTGTGATGTTAGGGCTCAGCTAGAGGTGGGAGTTTGCGTTTCCCCGGGTTTGTTGAAGGACCTGTGGTGTCTCTTGCAGGAAGGGAGGTGGAAACCTTTTGTCATCAAGCCCATGCCAGCTCCTCTCATGAAGCCCTTGCTGGTATTTGTGAACCCCAAGAGTGGTGGGAATCAGGTATGGCCTTGTTCTACATCTCCATGAGAAGGCAGCTCTATGGGGGCATTGCCTTTTGGTTGCTGAGGACTCAGCATAGTTTTGGTGATGTCTCAGCTGCAGAAGAGGCAAGGCAACCTCCGCAATGCCAGTTTGCTGCCCAGCAATTCCCACCTAGGCCAGGCTTTGCCTGAGTCCCCCCAGAACGCCGTTGTCTTGGCCTGTCCTTGAGACCAGGTGCCTTCTTCCCTCTGTCCACTGGGAACTCCTTGTTCCCTGCTGAAGTCTTTCTTGCCCTCACAGGGAGCCAAGATCATCCAATCCTTCATGTGGTATCTCAACCCACGGCAAGTTTTCGACCTCAGCCAGGGTGGACCCAAGGAGGCGTGAGTACTGATGGGGCAGCACCCTTCTCTCCCCCATCCCTGCCCCAGAGATTCCTCCTCAGAGCTCTTCCCGCGGTTGGCAGAGGCCTGATGCTCCATACTTCCCTGTGCAAAGACACCTCCAACGAGTTCATGCTTTGAGAGGCCTCTCTAGGACACCTTGCGGCCAGTCCTGGCCTTGCAGTGCTTCCTGCTGGAGGGCTGGTCTAATCTTAAGGCTAGTGGCAAAGAGACCAGCTGTAGGGTGACATTCCCAAATCTAGTTCATTATGTTCCATTAATGTCGTGTGGGTCTTGCCTGCTTGCTGCGTTTCAGCTTATCTGCGTGTACATGGACTGTGGACACCCTGCTCTTCCTCTGCAAGAGCTGGTGAAGCCAAAGTTACTGTGGCTTTGCCCACTGCTGTGAACTGCTGTGGCGATGGGGAGGGAGACACGCATGTGGCTTTGTGAACGCCACGGGCTCTGTGAGGGCAGGGAGCCCTGCAGCTGCTGCGTAACACCTTCAAGTGCCTCTTCCCTCCCCTTCTTACCCTCTCTGTTCCCTGCAGGCTGGAGCTGTATCGCAAGGTCCACAACCTCCGGATCCTGGCGTGCGGGGGAGACGGCACAGTGAGTCCCCTGGCCCTTTGTGCCTGCGGTACCTTTCGCCCCAGGCCTTCCCAGTGCCAGCAGCAGCCCTCCTCGCTGCAATCCAGAATGGGGCAAAATGTGCACACTGTGTCCATGGTCCAGCTGGTGGCATCGGATACTGTGGGTCGCCTCATGCACTGCTCCAGGGAGTGCTAGTCTGTGGCATGTCTGGATTTGTTGCCCTTTTGGGGGCCAGTGTCCTGGCCAGTGAGGGGGGCCAGTGGGGTTACTGGTATCTCCCGCAGCACCCATTTGGAGCATTAAAGACTGTGAATAGCCTCGGTGGTGGCTAAGGGGACCCCGTCTCTGCCCCTCTGCCATTGCTAGTGCTCCGATTCACCTCCACCTGCCTGCCTGTCCCTGAAATAACCAACTGTTTCTTTGTGCTCTCTTGCTTGAGCAGGTGGGCTGGATACTCTCCATTCTGGACCAGCTACGCCTCAACCCACCTCCTCCTGTGGCCATTCTACCTTTGGGGACAGGGAATGACTTGGCCAGGACACTGAACTGGGGTGGGGTAAGTGATGGGCAGAAGAGCTCACTGCTGACAGAGGGGGGCTGGGTGCTTCGGCTCTGGTTCCAGACACACAGGTGGGGGTTTGCACTGGCTAGCTGTTTTGACTTTCCCTAACTATAGACCAACAAATAAGTGCAGTTTGGATGTTACCGTTCTTCTGACATTTGAATTATTCTGAATTAGGTTATAATATCTTAGGATATTAACAAAAGCAATCATTATTTCAAACTTTGGGAGATTTTTAGAAGGAAGATACGTTGTTTTTAAATTTAAAGTTCCACTTTGTTGAGCATTCAAGTAGAATTGATCTTTTCCACATCCTTTGCTCTGGGATGTCTTCCCAAAGAAGAAGACATCTCTGCAGGAAGCAGGTAGGAGACTCACTGAGTCCTGGTCTTCACCAGGGTTACACAGATGAGCCTCTGTCCAAGATCCTGTCGCACGTGGAAGATGGGAACATTGTGCAGCTCGATCGCTGGAACCTCCATGTGGAGCCAAACCCTGACGCGAACCCTGAGGAAAAGGATGAGGCGGCCGCTGACAAGGTGGGACACTGTGTTCTCCTCCTCCCACTGGCTCAGGCAGCCCCAGCACCTGGGGCTATGGTGTTGGGCTGGCATTTCCCTGTTCCAGTTCCACTCCTCCCCTCATGGCTCTGACCCATGGCACTCATGGCGAGGCATGTAGAGATCAGAACTAAATGTTCAGCAGAGGTTTTTAACCACAGCTTGCAACAGGTATAAGCCCAGTCCCCTCTGAGACTGTTTCTTTAGCGGAAACATGGGTGATTGCAGGTATCTTGGAGACCAGAGTGTGTCCCCTTGGGCCATGTCCCTTACCCCTAGGAGCCGGGGTCCGTCATCTCAGGCTGGTGACCTCTGTATTTTCCTGGGGGGAAGGCAATCCTCTGCTCCATGAGCCTCGTGAGCACGGTGCATGGCTCTGCTATAGCCTGACCTTGTCTTTGCCATAGCCACACGCTGGCAGCCTCATCTTTGTTCCTCCTTTCCATTTCAGCTCCCCTTGGATGTCTTTAATAACTATTTCAGCCTTGGCTTTGACGCGCGGGTGACGCTGGAGTTCCACGAATCCCGAGGTATGGGGGGGGGGGACAGGGCTGGGGCAGGGTTTGTGGTGATGGGGTGCCCCAGAGGTGGGCCCGTAAAATGCTCCTCGGGAAAGTGAACAAGAGGATTGCCCCAGGGGCAGGGCTGGAGGTGAAACCTGAGGAGCAAGTGGAGGCTGCAGAGGGAGAAGAGGGGTGCCTGCATGGGAAGAGAGCTGGGGGCTGCCTCCTGGCCGAGGCTGGCTGGAGAGCTGTGTCTGGAGAGAGCTGGCAAGTGAAGTATTTCCATGTGCAGGCCAATGACCTGGACTTTTTTCTCCTTTCCCTAGAGGCCAACCCAGAGAAGTTCAACAGCCGGTTTCGGAATAAAATGTTCTATGCTGGGGTGAGTGTGTGGAGGATATCTGGGCATGCCTTCATAGCAGCCTTAGCGTCAGCTGGAGCGCAGGCACAGCCCTGGCTCCTGTCTGCACCCTCAACTCACTCATCCGAGTTACACGGGCCTTCACGTGCACCCAAGCTGAGCCCCCCTCCCGAAGCTGGAGAGGTGCTGGAGAAAGGCTGCAGACCTGGGAGTCACAGCTCCTCTTTGGCTACGAGTGCTGCTGGCAGTACAGCTTGCTCTCTGGCCTGCAGTACAGTTGCTGCCTTGATCTCCTGCCACTATTGTTCTTGTTCTCCGGCTCACGGACAGTCACCCAGGCAGGACCTCCCCGGAGCTGTGGGGAGGCAGGCTGTCTCCCCTGCAGAGGAACGGGAAGCCTTTCCATAGAGTCCCCACGCTACTTTGGTCTTTTATTTTATACCTTGGGCCAGTTACAGCTCCCTGGCTAATTATGCCACCCTCCTGTATCTCACTTGTAGAACTTTGTGTCTCAGTGTCATCTTTGTTCGTCCATCCCCCCATCCTCAGTATACCTCCCTACCCATGTGGCTGGGTGACCAGTATTTGAGCAGTTCTGAAGGCCAAGTGCTGCTCTGTACCATCTCACATCTCTCCTG
The DNA here is from genome assembly GCF_965638725.1 of Aptenodytes patagonicus. Taxonomy (NCBI): domain Eukaryota; kingdom Metazoa; phylum Chordata; class Aves; order Sphenisciformes; family Spheniscidae; genus Aptenodytes; species Aptenodytes patagonicus. The sequence goes on along the minus strand of NC_134955.1, from coordinate 28,857,973 downwards.
TTTGTGTCTCCCCTCCTCTCTGTACAGTTAAACCCAAAGGGGACCTTAGGATCTGTGTAACAGAGGCCATGCTGTCCTCCTGATAAATCTAGATGAGGTCACATCAGCTCTGTTTTATGGTATTTCATTGCAGCTTGAGACTGAATTTGTCTCCTGTGACTCAAGTCTCTCACAAGAGGAGACCCACCTTGCCAGCTCTTCCCTAAAGCTGGGACTGGGCTGGCAAGGGAATACTGGGGGGTGTTACTAAAGGTGCCCCAAGGTTTTTGGTAGACAAAATGGCCAGAGGAATGGATAAGGTTGGTTTGGGAGGGGAGAAGAGAGGGCTTCTGCCATTGGACAAGGAAGGGATTTGCTGCTCTCAGCAGCTGAGGTCTGAAGGTTGGTGGCAGGCTTCCTGGCTGCCCGTTTCGGTGAACACGTGGGCGCTAATGCTGTCTCTTGCCTTGGCAGACGGCTTTCTCCGACTTCCTCACAGGGAGCTCCAAAGACTTAGCGAAGCACGTCAAGTTGGTTGTGAGTGTGCAGGGGTGCTCTGGATCAGGGAGGGGGTTGAGCTGCCGAGGGGTGAGGAGCGGTCCCTTGGCACACTGGGTATCTCAGGATTGGGGAGAGGATGTGTTCCTGGGGACATTGGCTTCCTCTGGCTTGGAGGACAGTCATCATGGGGAGCAGAGGGGGAGGTCATTTCCTCCTAGGTGGGTAGGGTGGGCCAAGCCACCCCTTAGAGCAGCCTGAACGCCCCTGTGTTGTCTCCAGTGCGATGGCACAGACCTGACCTCCAAGATCCAGGACCTGAAGCCCCAGTGCCTGGTCTTCCTGAACATCCCCAGGTGAGCAGCCCCAGGACCTGCCCTCGTGTGCTGGGCTCCTCACCCCCATGCCACAGATCCCTGCCCAGGTTTGGGGCAGGCCTGTCCATGCATCACTTGCCATCCCTTCACAGGTACTGTGCAGGCACCATGCCCTGGGGCAACCCTGGGGAGCACCACGATTTCGAGCCGCAGCGCCACGATGACGGCTGCATTGAAGTTATTGGCTTCACCATGACATCCCTGGTGAGTCGGTGCTGTTGCCAGTTGTAACTAGCAATGAGGGGAGCGACTGGTCCCATTGACCAGGCGTTGGCCAGCCCCCCAGCTTCTGTCCTGAGGAGCTGTAGTGCTGGTCTGTGTGGCAGTGTCTGCTCTCTGAGATTTAGGCGAGGTGCTGTCATGCCCTAGTCTCTGTGGATCCTTTCCAGAACTTGGTTCACTTGCGGCATCTGGCTGACAATGGGTGCTCCCCCATCCACCACTCAGTCTATGCTCTGCTCTCACTCTGGATCCTTTCACAGGCTGCCTTGCAGGTTGGTGGTCACGGGGAGCGGCTGTGCCAGTGCCGGCAGGTGGTTCTCACCACGTCCAAGGCCATCCCCATGCAGGTAGATGGAGAGCCCTGCAAGCTGGCGGCTTCCTGTATCCACATCTCCCTGCGCAACCAAGCCAACATGGTGCAGAAGACCAAGCGGCGCAACTCCATGCCTCTGCTCAATGAGTAGGTTCCTCAGATCAATCTGCCACCTCCTCTCCAAAGCAGAAGGGATGGAGGGGGAAGGCATGGGACCGATTCATCAGTCCCAAAGGCGTTTCGATCCTCTCTCAAGAAGGGCCTGGGAAGGGATCAGGTCACAGAAGTATGGCCAGACCCCGATGCTGGAGAAGCTGATGGTGTCAAGCTCCCCACCCTAGTCTGTGCTCTTGCCTGTTTTGGAGGGGTGAGTGGGATAAGAAGAAAGTGGGCTGTCACTTTCTGATCCCTTCCCTTTTCCTTCCCCCCTGCATACAGCCAGCAGCCAGTGCCCGAGCGGCTGCGGATCCGGGTGAGCCGAATCAGCATGCGTGATTACGAGGCACTGCACTATGACAAGGAAAAGCTCAAGGAAGCCTGTGAGTGACCAGCTGAGTGACCAGGGGGTGGGAGCCACAGTCCCCGAGTCCAGCAGTGCCCTCAGCTCAGCTGTGAGGTGTTAGGGGTGGGGCATGGGCTGCTCCCTGAGTTGTGTCTGTGCCCTGTCATGCAGCTGTGCCGCTGGGGATCATTGTGGTTCCAGGAGACAGCGACCTGGAGTTGTGCCGGACCCAAATCGAGAGGCTGCAGGAGGTGAGGCTTTGCGTGGGAAATGGTCACAGATGGATGCCGAGGATGGAGGGGCTCAGGGAAGGGATTTCTAAGCCTCCTCGACCTGCACACACCAACACACATGCTCCTGCTTCTGGTAGCAGGTCACGGTTTGCCTTCACCCCATGGTGGAGGCAGGATCACAAGCTGGATGGCTAGTTGCTCCCTGCTCTCTGGCAGCTTCTTTCTCAGCATTGCTTTTCTGACCTTGTTCTCCAGGCCCAGGGTGTCGGTGGCCCAGAAAAGTTATGGGGCAGTGGAAAAAGCCAGCATACATCCTATGGGGGCCTATCACCCCCTAGGTGTTTGGGGAGGCCTTTCCTCTGTCTCTTTGTTTGCTGTGCTGTGTTCCTTCAGCCCTCTGCAGGCTCCGTGTTTCCTGGCACAGCTCTGCCCCTCCCAGGGTGCCTGGATTAGGGTTGCACCCCCCTCCAACTCTTCATTTACAAGTACTAACTTTTGTGCTCCTGCCAATGTGCTAGTACGTGTCCATGACCTAGATACGGGCTGTGTAACCCTTGCTCCTGGTGAGCAATGCTTTCTAAGCCCACAGCGTGCTTCCTGGTGCTGCACTGCTCAGTCTGATTTTCTCTCAGAAGATTGAAGGGACCTTGCTCAGTCCCCAGTTAGCTGGCTCTTGTGCCTGAGGGAATCCTATCCAGCTTGTGCATAGTGTCCTGCAGGGCTGAGTTGCAGAGCTGCTTGCCCAGGCTGGCACGCTGGCATCTGCTCCTTTGTTCTGCCTGCTCTGCTTGCCTGTCCCCTGCCCACCTTGTGCCCAGGCACTGGTGAGGACATGCAGACAGGCACATGGCTAGCAGCTCCCGGGCTCAGAGGGTAATGCTTTCCTATGACGTCAACCTGGTAGACTGATACCTCTGCAACCTCCTGCACCTCTAAAGCTGTGCGTTGAGGCTGGTGTTCCTCAGTCATCTCGTGGTTTACCTCTTCTCTCTCCTTGGGCAACCACTGTGCTCTAGCCTCAAAGCAGGGCAGGGACCAGGGACCTTGGCCAGGCAGTGTGTAAAGCCAGATATAGCAGCACATTAAGCAAGACCAATGGGACGAGAGAGGGGCTGAGGGGCCGCCCAAAGGCTGTAACTGCACACCTTGCCTTTCTGCAGGATTTCCTTCCACAGCCCTCTGCTTTAGAGCGCCTGCTCTTTCAGGTGCGTATGGCCTCGCTCCGTCCCCCAGGCCCATCTGTCATGTGCACTGTGCCGGTCTCATGGGCTCATCTTGTGGCACCTCTCTCTCCAGTGAGCTGGTGTGTGTTGGCTCCAGTCTGTCCTGTGCAGCTTCCCGTCGCTGTGTGCTGTGCCTGTGTTCAAGTTCGCCTTTCCATCCAAGCACCTGTGGTCCTCCATGTCTGCAGGGACCTCCCAAAGCAGGAGGGATGCTCTGGGGAGAGATGGGGAGGCCAAGAGACGTGACTTTATCCTCTCTTTTTTTATGCAGGAGGGAGATGGAGCCAAACCGAAGACACTGTCATCGCAGAAGCTGTCGCCCAAGTGGTGCTTCCTGGACTGTGAGTATCATCTTCCCCTGGGAGTGCTGATTGTGTCTGAATTTGGGGGAGTGAGGGGACGGACCCTTAGTGACAAGCCACTGAGAGCCATGTGGGACTTGGGACTAATGGACGTTGGGGTCTTTGCAGCCTAGTGCAGCAGTTTTTTGCCCCAGGCTGTGTCTCTGGCTGCTGGCCGTGAGTGGAGCGAGGGGTGTCTGCTGGTCTCCTGCCCCCAGAGCTGAAGCCAGCTTGGCGGCGTGTGTCCTGTCACTGCGGGACTCCTGGGCTTGCTGTCCTGTGTCATGCAGGCAGGGGGCCCCCCTGCTCCAGCATGCTGGGAGTGAGGCTCACCGTGAGCGTCCCAGTAGTATGGGAGCAGGCTCCCCACCAGGCTCCAGCTGCTTCTTCTCCCCTGCCTGAAAGTAGCTTTGTTTTCCCCCTTTGCCTTCACTGACCAAGAGGCTCCAGAGCTCTCCCTCTGTACCTGGAAGTTGGCCGAGAGAAATGACTGCTGGTGGCACTTCATCTCCCTGACTTCCCAGTAGCAGGGCATAGAGCACAGTAGAGCACAGCTGTGGGTTGCAAAGTGGGCCTGGGAAGCCTCGTGCTAGGCAGAGAGGATACAGCTTCTCCCTTTGGGGTTCCAGCCCTGCATATGGGACTGCTGGCGCTGCTGCTCCCAGGTGTCACTACCAGGACTGCTGTACCAGGACCGCTTTCCTTCTTCCTGCCAGTCTCCCAGCAGCAGGTTCTGGGCTCAGGAAAATGTGTCAGGAAAGAGGCCAGAGCCTCATTCAAGACAGCATAGGCTTATTCAAGCAGCTGAATTGCAGGCCTTCAGCAGCAGCTCGCTGACTGTAAATCTCCAGCCAGGACAGGATAAACGGGGCTCTTTCACTCCTCTCATCTGCTCTGGCCCATCCCCACTCTGCGGAGAGAATTCCCCGGGTCCCCAAGGGTCCCACCACAGCAACCTCACCTGGGCAGGCACCAGCAGCCTGGCGGGACACAGGGGAAGTGCCACCCTGTGTGGGGACCCAATTGTCCTGGCACTGTGCTCTTGCTTGTCTGGCTGGTGATGCCGTAAGTCCCCAGCCCCTCCCTCCTCCCTCAGGAGTGGTGGCTTCGTGGGTCTGGCTCCAGCACAGCCACTTGCTCCGTTGGTGTTGAAGGAGCTCCTCTCCTGCTGTGGGGATCTCTCCTCTAAGGAAAAGAGATGAGCAGAGGGATGCACTCAGACAAGCTGCTGCTAGCAACAAGCTGGAGGCTGGTTTGAAGCTCTCTCCTGCTGTCCTAGGAGACAGGGGCTTGGATCTACAGCTGGTGGTGGTGTGCTCCATTGTACCTGGCAGTCACAAGCTCTGACATGGTCTTGTGGTGGTCCATGGGACCTTACTCAGTCAAGTCAGCGGGAGGCTGAGCTCCCTCTTCTCCCAGCCCTGCTTAGTACCCCCGTTTCTCGGCACTCTGCAACGAGGTGCACCATGTTAAATTGGAGTAGTTCCTCACCTGGTGCAAGTGAATGCTGAGACATGTGCTGCACAACCCTGAGCTTTGTCTGCTCAAGCTAATGCTGGAGCACCCGAAAGCCCCCAGAAAGGCCACAGCGTCAGCTAGGCGTGTTCTTGCCTTCCCTGTGGCTCCCTGCCAGGAGTCATCGAGGAGGAGATAGCAAGCAAAGGCATGTTGCACAGCGGCATGGTGGTCTGTAGGCCTAAGGAGCTGCCTCTTGAATAAAGAGAACAGCAGGGTCCCAAAGGGAAGGGGACTGCTCCTGGTCAGGGGGTGCTGTTTGCTTTGCTGTACCCTCCATGCAGGCCATGAAGTGGCTGGATAGTTCACCGCCTCTCGGTGGCAGAAAGTGGCTGTCTCCCTCATCCCACACCAAGAATCACTCTGTCTTGCTCTGTCCCTGTCTTACAGCAACGACGGCTGATCGGTTCTACAGGATAGACCGCGCACAGGTGAGTGTGGCCTTGTCCTCCGCCATTGTCTCCCCCGGCATCTGCTGGGAAGGTGCTTGAGTGTCCTGCGTTCACGTGGACCGACAGGCATGCTCAGCCTCAGGGACACGCAGGTCTCGCACTGCTGCCCTGCCCTGTGTCATCCCCCAAGGGGTGGTGTGACGGGCCTGGCCCAGGGCCAGCCCCAGCACCTCTAGGTTCCTGTGGAAAGGGAGGAAGCGTGGGTGGGAGCACAGAGACTTGGGTTGGAAGCCGCCTGCAGGACCCTGCAGCAGAGTGGGTAAGGAATAGCAACGTAGCAAGGCTGGCCAGGCACCCACCGACTGGGGTCATCTTACCCAGCATTAAATACTTTCCCTAATGATCTGGAGAGAGGCACGTGGAGATGAGGTGTACGGGGTCACCTGCTAGGTTGGGAGGAGATGGGAAGCCTGAAAAGGACAAGGAGATGTGGCGGCTTCCCAGACACAGGTCCCAGGACTCTTCGAGCCACCATCACTCTGCTGAGTGAGTGGGTGGGCGACAAGGCATGGCATGTGAGGGGATGGGAGCTATGCAGAAGTAGGTCTTGCTTATGAGGAGGCTCATTTGTGTCTTTCAGGAGCACCTCAACTATGTGACAGAGATCTCTCAGGACGAGCTCTACGTGCTGGACCCAGAGCTGGTGATCACCCAGACCGTGGGCACCTCTCCTGCCATGCCTGACCTTGTTGACTCATCTGCTGCACCCACTGGGCACCATTTTGCATTCCCCTCCTCTTCCTCCTCTCCACCCTCCTCTCCTGCCCCCAGGTGGGTCTGGGGTGGGAGAGAATGGGGTGCTGGACCTCAGGAAGGGTGGGCAGCGATGGGAGAGCCAGGGTTGGCTTCACTGCATCGATCCCTGGGCCAGGTCACAGGGGGGCTCCCAGGAAGCGAGCAGGAATTCAGTGCTGAGTTAGACCAAGTGGTAAGATGCTGTCCCATCTTCCCTGCTCTCCAGCCAGTGCTGCTGGAGGTGGTGGGGCATCACCAGGCAGCTCAGCCATGAGGTCAAGCTCCAGTGCCTGGCCTGTGGGGCAAAGGGCATGGGTGTCTATTGGCCCAAGTCAGGCTGGCCTTGGGTACAGGTGAGCAACAGAGCTGGGAGCAGCAGTAGAAATGGGAGTGGGGATGGGGAAGAACCCAGGTTGGGGAAGAAGCAGATAGCATGACCAAAGAGCAGCAAAGTCCCTTGGCCTGCCTCTGCTCCTGCCTGCTGGAGGAGTGCCACGGACAGGCTTCTCCACAACCATCCCTCCACCCGCCGTGTGCTCTTTTGGGCAATCTGCTGCCAGGACTAGCAGGGTTAGTTATGCCTTTTCTTCTTCCCTTCCAGTGCTGAGCCTGAGTGCTGCCTCCCACACAAAGGTGAGTCCTGTCCCACCCCCTGTCACACCCTCTCTCAGGTCGCACTGTTTTGGGTCCCTGCCATGGTTTTTTTGGCCTATCCTTTCCCTGGCGTGCAGGCAGGAGCCCTGCTGCCTGTGTGCTAGGTGGGAGCACAGAGCCCCACAGGCGGGTGACCCCAGAGGTGGGCAGGAGAGACCTGACAGTGATTTGTGGAGTGGCCCGGCCAGGCGCCTTCCCAACTCTGTTGTGCAGGAAATGGCATGGCAGATGGGTTAATCCCCCACCTGCGGAGCTGAGTGCTGTGGGCTGGGTTGGGGGGCTGTCCTTGCCAGGCAGTGGCGGGAGCTCTGGAGGTGGGAGCACAAGATCAGGGGCCTCGCCGAGCTGAGCAAATGGAAAGAGTTTCCTGGGGCTTGAGCAGAGCCCAGTGCCTGGAAGTGTGAGTCAGTCATGGGTGAGAGGCATCTTGGACGCTGGCTGACGCCCAGGAGATCTGCTCCCCACTTCCATTGCAAGTCATCCTGCCCATGGGCAGAGATCGCTCCCCCTGCATACACACCTCCCTGGGGCTGAAGTCTGGCTGTGCCCCCAGCTACCTGGGGTCTCCCTTCTTCCCCTGCCTTGTCCCTTACATGCCTGAAGGTGGGGGAGCCATGTAAAACCAGTCTGACCAAGGGGTTAGCCCCTGGAGGAGCTCCAGCTGACTGCTAAGCCTCCGGTGCCCAAACCTTGGCCTACCTGGTTAGATAAACGGCATTACAGCTTGACTTTTCTGACCCCAACCCATCTCCCTTCTTTGCAGATGACTTTCTGATAGAAGCTGCCAAGAGTGGCAACTTCAGCAAGGTAGGCGCTCCCGCTGCCTGCTGCGATGTGCAGCCAGGGCTGGCTCTGGGTGCTCGCCCCGCAGCCTGCTCGGCTGGCGTCCCCCTTGGGCTGTGGGAAGCCCTGCCAGCCGCACTCCGCAATTGCCCTGGAGCAGCTCCTGTCGAGGGCCTTCCTCCAGGAGTGGTGGCTGGAAACCAGGCAGGCTTTTGGCAAGAAGCCCTGTTCCTCGTCTGGGGGACATGGAGGGAGGGACTTGGCGGTATGGCTGAGCTGGACAAAGCTCCCTGCCAGGTCCCAAATATCCATACAACCTGCCGAGCACCCTGGGGACATGATGCCGGGGCTTGGAGCTGGGAAAGGCAACTCATCCCAAGCAATCTGGCAATCCTGTAGTTCCAAGAGCTGCACCGGGCTGGAAGAGACCTGATGGTGCGAGACTCCTCGGGCCAGACCGTCCTCCACCATGCTGTCAAATCAGGGAGCAAGGACATCGTCAAATACATCATCGAGAATGGTGAGCTGGGGCCAGGCTGCCACCCTTAGCAAAGGAGCCTGGCAGCTGAAAAAGCCCGACCCTCTGCTCGGAGGGGGTCCTCCTGGGCTTAGATCCCTTCCCTCTGGGTTTGCTACATCCTCCTGGTGTATGGGCTTTCCCTGGCATCTGCCTGCCAGCCCCCATGGCCATTGCCACATTCTGGCAGGGACCAGCATGTCTCTGGGAAACGTTTCTCAGTGTCCTGCTTCTGCCTTCAGGGCAGCTGACCTGTTGTTTTTGGCAGCTCCCACTGAAATAGAGGCTGCTTTATTTTTAGTTAGATATTTCTCTGTAATGAGTCCACAACAACTCTTCTTCCCTGATCTCAGCTGGGCTCAGATGCCGTTGCTGGCCTGAGTGCTTTGGAGCCAGGACCTTTGCAGGCAGCATGGAAAGAAATAGCAGCCCCTATGGAAAGACACAGAGTGCGACTGGGGAGTAGGTGGGTCCGTCTCTGCCCTGCAGCCGGGTCTTATTCATCCTGCACTGTCTTTCTCTCCACAGCCCCTTCAGAAATCCTCGATGCCACAGAGGAGGAGAAGTAAGTTGCTGACCGACTTGCATTACCTATTGGCCAGACCTTCTGTGAGGTGACTGGTTGTCTGGGCACTTATCAGCTACCCTCACCCTAATTACCATCCATGGTTCCCAGTCCACTCTGGACTGACTGGCCCCAAGCAGCATGCCCTCCTCTGCCAGGGCTGCCTGGAAAAGCACGCAACCCACCGCGAGCTCCTGCTGCAGTCAAATTGCTGTCCCTAGCTGCCACCCACACGTGCTGCTTGTCCCTGTTCGGGGGTGACATCTCACATCTCCCGCTTTCTCCTCCCCAGCGGTGAAACCAGCTTGCACCAGGCTGCAGCCTTACGCCAGCGCACTATCTGCCACTACATCGTGGAGGCCGGGGCTTCACTCATGAAGACGGACCTGCAGGTGACGGCGGGAGGGCTGGCAGTGGGGCTTTCTGGGGGGAGCAGAGGGCTGGCAGGAGTGGGGTCAGCAGGAGAGCAGAGCAAAGGTGCTTTGGCTGGGGTCTTTGCCAGCCAGAGAAGAGCTGACATGAAGCACCCATGCTTGCCCAGTGGAGCCCAGCTGCAGAGGGGTTAAATCCCTCTCCTCCCTGCACTTCTCTCCCTGTTGTTTTATTAAATTAGAAGCGAGGGGCTGGAATGTCTCATCCCCGTCTCCCCCTTCCCACCCTCCGGGGTCAAAGCAAGGACATTCTTGCTGTGAGTTCCCTCCCAGCTGCAGGGCTCCCTCTGCTCTCCCCCACGGGCGGCCATGATGGGGGCACTGGGAGCTCCTCTCAGCGGGTAAAGCCGGCCTGCAGGGAGCAGGAGCGGGCAGTGACGGCCCTTTCCCTCGCATGCTGAGTTAATTGAGACATGCCTTGGTGCCGGGGAGTTGTGCCAGCCCTGGCAGAGGAGTTGTGGGAAGGGGGCTTGAGGCCATGTTTTGGTACAGGAGGTTCCCGGGACTGGCAGGCGGCAGAGGGGACGGGGTCGCATCTGTCTGGTGGAGGCTCGTAGTGATGGACTGTAGCAGAGGCAATGTAGTAACAAGCTGAGAAGGTGCAATCTGTGGGACTGGGACACAGGGTAGGAGCCCAGCCGGAGGGTGCAAACTTGCTGGGGCTAGTGGAGCTTGGGGGTGGCCTCAGACAATGTGCAGTCCAGCTGCCATGGAGATGCTGTACAGACAGTCTCTGGCTCTGCTGTTGGAGCATCGCTCCTCCTTGGTCCTGGCCAAGGCTTGGGCCTTGCACAGCTGCCCTGGCTGGAGACTCAGCCAACAGAGGCAAGGGGAGAGGGCAGCTCTGGGGGCACAGCCCCTCTCTGCCTCCAGCCCCCTCATCTGCCTGAAGGAGGGGAGCAGCCCCCAACCTGCCAGCACAAAAGGGAGCCCTGCTCAGACATGACGGCTGCCCCGGGGAACGGGGCTTGCACATACCTGTGCAAACACGTGTCCAGGTTTGTAGCTGTCTGGGGACCCCTCTGCACTGCTGCGCTGACCTCACGTGGGCCCTGGGTCACAGCCTGCCTGCACAGGCATGAGCCCACCTTGTTATAAGCCCCAGTGTCAGACCTGTGGCACGGGTTTGGAGTGGACTGATCCTGCACTCTACAGCGGTGAGGGAGGCTGAGCCTTATCGGTTGGCGTGCCTCAGCCCGGCTGGGCAGAGGGGCCCTGGCAGCTCCGGTTTCAGGCTGCGGGCAGGCAGTGTTGCAGTGGGGCTTCTGCAGGGGGACGGAAAGAAACTCAATTCCTCCTCTGGTCTTTCCCCCCCTTTGTTAAATGAGTGCTTGCATTCAGGGGCTGCGGAGAGGAGGCCCCTGAGGAGAGCTGGCACCGAAGCACAGAGCAGTCTCCCTACCCCTGCCTGCGTGTGTGTGGGACCATGGTGTGTGCCCGGGTCTTGGGGTGCACATGCAAAAGAGGGGGTTTCTTGGTGCATCGCACCTCTCCGCAGCCGTGCGTAGGTGGGCTTTTGTCCACAGCCGCATCCAGGCCTGGTGGGGCTCCATGTTTCTGACCATTGTTCCTGCTGGAGAAATATGGCTGCGGGTCACCCTGGAGGCCCCAGACCCCGCTGCAGCCACCCATGCCCCACTGCGCACCAGGGGACGAGCCGGGCAGGCTGGGCATCCCTTCCGGGGCCGGTTTTCAATGGCAGTGGCAGAGCGCCAGGTTTCTGCGGCCTTTCTCAGCAGCACGGCAGAGCCTGGGCGCTTGGTGAGGAGGAGCGAGGAGCAGGGGGAGGGAAGGGGGAGAGGAGACAGAGCTGGGAGCTGTTAACAGATTTGCTTTTTATGGAGTGCGGGAGTTCATTAGTGGACACAGTCCAGATGGCTGCAATAAGCTGGTGAAATGTGATCCTCCTCCGGGAGCAGGAGCGCTAGCTAGGCTGAGAGAGGGAAGGGGGGTTGGTATTCCCGGGCATTCCCCAGACATACCCCTCATTCCTCACCCTCTCCCGCCTGCCTCCCCAGCTCCGGGGAAGAGCGGGTCACGGGGACCAACCTTTGTCTCCTCTCAGGGGGCTGGTGATGGTCAGGGATAGTTTCTGTCCTGGCCCGCACACAGGGCCAATGGCCCTTCAGGGGACAGCTTCCAGCCACACAGCAAAGTTGGACTCCTCGGGAGCACGCTTTTGCTCCGTGGCAAGCACCTGGGCATTTGGCTACTGTCCACCTCAGGGCTTGGCTGCAGGCTCCGCTGGACCCAGCTGCAGCCACCTTTTCGGTGGGGGAATGGGAGCACCTTTGGGTGCCAAGGCAGCATTTAGGCAGTGCTCAGCGCTCTGATGTCTTTTGCCTCCCCTGTGCAGGGAGACACCCCCAAGCACCGGGCTGAGAAAGCCAACGACCCTGACTTAGCTGCCTACCTCGAGAACCGACAGCACTACCAGATGATCCAGCGGGAGGACCAGGAGACAGCTGTGTAGTGCTTAGCGTGCCTTAGCCCAAGCCAGCTCAGGCAGGATGAGAAGAGGATGATGGCAACTGGCAGAGCTGTGAGTCTGGCCCAGCCCTCCCTAGATGTCAGCCTGGTCCCCGGAGGAGATGGAGACTGCAGAGCTCTGTCCCAGGCTGGGCTGGGACTCTGTTTATGAGGACAGTGGGTATTTGGGACTTGAAACCTGGCTCTTTATGTGTGTCCCCCTTTGCCCCTCATCCACCATGTTCCCTGCCCTGGATGGGCTCCATCCCGCAGCCCTGTTGGGGCAGGCCAGGCTGAAGCCCCGAGTCACCCTTGTACATGGGAGTGATGCCAGTGGCGCATCCGCAGGCTCCTACCTATGATCCTTGTGGGATATTGTTGCTCGTCCCCTCTCCCTGCCAGCAGTGCCCCTCCTTTAGATGCTTGGCTAGGTTCATGTCCTGTTCCTCCTCTCCTGTCTGGCACAGCTGCAGGAGGCACAGGCTGTGCGGGCAGACAACAGAGGCCGTGAACCTCAGACTTTGCCTCAAGGGAAGCACAATGACTTACTGCCCCTGCCTCCTCCTCCCTCCTGTCGGTTTGGGGCTGCCCTGGGTCTCTGCGTTGCCCTACTGGGGCCTTCTGCAGCAGGAGGGAAGTCCCTGGCACACCCAGCCTTTCCTCAGAGCATCTGGGGCTGGCGCAGCTGGAAGCAGGGCAGCTGCTGCCCTCCCAGTTGCCTTTAGTGCTCAGCCAGCCGGCAGTCTGGCCCAGGGCAGGGATGGCATGGAGGAAGGCTACTGAGCCCTCCCACTGTCCTTCCCTCTGCAGGGCTGGGTGGGACAGCCTGCACACCCAGTGTCTGCTGGGCATCTCTTCGTGAGCCTGCTGCAGCACGTAGCCGTGGTGGAGAGCTGTGCTTGGCCTGGGCAGTGGCTGCAGTGGAGCCCGTTATATTCCCCAAATGCTGACTTGGATCCGGCTGCCCTCCCTGCTTCAGCTCCCCCCGGATGCTAGATGTTGCACTGGGCTGGAGGGGCAGTGCTGGGGTCAGTGCTGCTCTCAGGGATTCCCCCCATGCCCCCCAACCTGTCAACACGCATCCTCTGAGTCCAACTCCCGCCAAACTGGGTGCAGGGCTTTGCAGGGAAAACTTGGGAGCTTGCCCAGCCCAGACACAAACTCCCTGGGCAGGCCACCAGCTCAACCTCTCCAGTTTTAGCAGAAAGAGGGATTTGGATGCATAGGAAGCATCAGGGCTCCCAGCCCCAAGTCACACCTGCAATGGGATGGCATTTCACCTACCATCTGCCTTGAGGCACGCGGCACCACAACCCATCTCCCCTGTGGACGCTGTGGGTGCTGAGCATCCGCAGAGGTGTCAAGCCAGCCCTTCAGCAAGCTTTTGCAGCACTGACAGTCTCTGGGACCAGGAGGTACCAGGGGAAGAGGAGGGCTGATGGCTCTGGGCCTTGCAGACCTGCTTGGCACCTTTGGGTGGGCAGCGGTTGCAAAGCGGGTTGCTGCTTGCAGCTTCAGTCCCAGGAGAGGATGCTGCTGCCGCGTGGGGTCTGTGTGGTCCCACCTGCACTCACACCCAGCTGCGCCTGCTGGGTAGTGCTGGGTGGCACCATTCGAATCTCTCCTAATACCAATACCAAAAAAAGGGTATGAGGCTACTGCAGAGAACCAGAATACCCTTAAGGCTTTTTGGCTGGGGGGCAGGGTTCCCTTGGAGGATGGGGTATGCTGTGGTGGGGAGCAGGGGTGCAGGGCAGTGCAGAGTGCCAGGGGCCAGCAGCAGTATTGGCAATTAATGACAATAGCGTCCTGACACATTCAGAGCTGGGATGCTCCAGCAGCGCCCAGAGTTCCCATCAGCACTGCTTGCTGGCCACCGACAGACAAGGCACTGTCATCTTCTCAAAGGTGCAAACTGCTGCCCCCAGCCAGGACGCCCAGCCTGGCCCGCAGGCGTTTACAGCCCCAGCTTCCCCCTTTCTCCCCAGTTTTGTATCTTTCCTTATAGTTTTTGTACAGGTAGTTGAGAGACACACTGTCCCCCTCCCCGCCTGGCCTCTCCGTGCATGCGTGAGCTGAGTTGCTGTGCAATTCCAAGCCTGGCTTGTATTTCGGCGAAGGCGGAGGGGGTGTGGGTCGCCCTGCCTGCAAAGGGCAGGGGTTCTGTGCAATACCTGGGTCTGTGTTTCTTAGACGCTGTTGTAGGACTGTATTTTTGTAACTCTGTGAGGGTGCCGGCTCCAGCAGGCCGAGGGCCTGGCGTGAGCCTGCGTTCCCGTCGCTTTTCGACTTGGATTGTTTGGATGTTGTTGTTTCTTGCCATTGAAATAGAGATGGATGTTTTAGTTACTGTCTCCAGCTGCATTTGTGAGAATGTGGTGGGTGGTGCACGAGTGACACCCCTCGAGGTTGTACCCCAAGGCTTCTGCCTCAGTCCTAACTGGGGGTACTCTGGGGAGTTCCCTACTGGGCCAGGTCCTTGCCCGCTTCCCTGCACAGCATCCCTCTGGGACAGTTGCTGGATACAGTGACTTTGTCCTGAGGGACCTTCTCCCCCACTCTGTAGCATACATCGATATTCAGTGTAACGTGGAACAGGGAGAAAGCGCATCTCCATCCCAAGTGATCCAGAAGGGCTTGGAAGTGTGAGTCAGGAGCTGGCAGCCTGCTGTTCCTGCCCTGCTCCAGTTCCTCCCTGGGGCAGGAGGCAGCAGCCCCGGCGGCAGGCCTGCCCTGCCCTTTGCAGCCGCACAGCTATGAGTGGGTACTACAGCAGCATCCAGCCTCCAGATTTCAAAATGTTTCTGTCGGCCCTTTTTTGTGGTGAGCTGTCCCCAGCCACGCTGCTCTGCGAGGCACGAGCCTGCTTGAGAGCTCTTCCCATTTGTTCCCAGCTCTAGAGGGGAGCATTGGGGTCCTGCTTCCAGTGCTGAGCACTGAGGCTGCAGCGTCAAGGGCTGGGATTATCTCTGGCAGGAGGACTGCTCTCCGATTACAAAAGCAGGGGATTAGGGACACTTCTGCTTCCAGCCCCAGACTCATGAGGATGACTGCGGCCAATGCCGTTTCTCCTGCAGAGTTTCCTTTGCAAAAGGGAGGTAACCACTCTGGCCGACGGCGTGCTGGTGAGTGAGCCGCGGATGGACGTGGTGGGTGATGGGGAACTATACTCATACCTTAAACTCAGATTCCTGAGGGCAGCTTGGCAGCCTGCCTGTCTCTCCTGCCGCCCCCTCTCTGCCCGGAGAAGCAGCCTCCTTCCCCGGCTGCGTTGTCCCTTCCACCCCCCCCCCGTGCCTCCCTTTCATCGCCTTCAGCCTTTCAGCTCCTGCCCGGAGCTAACAGTGGGGGTCTGTAGCGGGTGTAAGGCACACCAAATTGTCCCGGCCTGCCTGGGCCGCTGCCCAGGGACCAGGCGGACGAGTGACTGGGAGGAGGGGGCCCGCTCTGCTTCAGTGCCCAGACCCTGGCGCGTTGGCGCTTGGCCCATGTCTAGGCGGTGAGGACCGTCAGTAACCATGGCAATGAGAGTTTTCCAGCTGCCCCAGTGCCAAATTTATGGTGGGGGAGAGAAGCGTTCCCAAATGCAATCGCTGTGATGAGGGGTGTTAGGAAAGGGGCAGTCTACCTTTGGGGGAGAGCCCTGCCCTTCTCTCCGAAGGGTCTCAACATCCCCCATTTCTCCCTTGCAGCCAGGTGTCAGAGGTCCAGAGGTCTGTCTGGCCTCCCATGGGATGGAAACACACCTGGGGGTGTATGCACAGAGGGCACACGTGCAGGCTGGGGAAGGCCGTGCAAACCCAGCCCCAGCTAAGCAGAGCTGGGATGACAGCAGTTGGCCGTGTTAATGATTACCTGCCACATGCCCACCTCCGCAAGTCTGAACAAGGAAAATGTGCCCCCCATGCACAGCTGTGTCCCCGCGCTGGCACTGCCGCACCGTGCAGTAACAGTGCCCCAAGGACCAAGCTTCGACTGGAGATAGAAAATGAGGAGCCGACATACCATGAAGTATCTTGTGATGTTTTCAGAGGTAAGCAATTGCAGCGAAACACACCTGGGTTGGTCATGCTCCGTCTTTTCCCTCCTTCCCTCTGTATGAGGCCCCTTTCTGCAAGCACAGCCTTCTGCTGCTTGTTTGAGCTGGGAAAGTAGCTGTTCCCCCCCTGCATCCCTCAGAAAGGGCCCGAAGGGACCAAGCACAACCACTGCCGAGAGTGATGTGCACCAATGCATCTCAGCTCTCCCACGCAGCCAGCACCTGTCTCCTGGTCCCCAGCCCGAGGAGGCAACAGGAGGAGAATGGGAACGTCTGGAAAAGGAGGAAGGAGTGAAAATTTGCGTAGGACTTCTCCATACCTTGGGCTGCTCTGCCCTGGGGACCCCAGTGAGGTCTCTGGCTCCTGGCCAGAGATGACTGAGGAAAAGCAGCAGCGCTTGCCACACACCCAGCTCTTTCACAGCTCCACCAGGCCCTGGTTTGCTCATCACAGTCCCATAACTCAGATTTGCAAACCTGATGCCACTGAACCCCGGCCAAAAGCAGCACACCTAGGCCCTTCCCCTTCTTTTTGACCGTGAAGTTTGTCTCCACAGCTTTCTTCAGCTTTGGTTTAAAGGTTCAGTGATGGGGGGCTGGGGGGGACTATTGGCTTTGCTACCTGTCTAGTTGTCAGGACCCATTTCTGTACCCTGTGCTCAAAGGTATGTCCAGACCCCTCGCCACCCAGAGCAGCACCCATTGCTGTGTGTGCAGCGGGCAGGGGAGATGACATGCTCCCACGATTGCCAGCCCTCCTCGAAACCTCTGCAGGTGTTCAGGAAGTTGCCAGCAGGGTGCGAGTTAAATGCGGGAATCTCTCAGAAAGCGATTCCTGGTTGTGAAGCAGCTCATAAAAACCAGCCCCCACCCCCCAACCCTACCTGTGGTGGCCCTGCTCTCAGCAGCCTTCTTCCAGGGTAAGGGGTGGAAAAATGGCTCTGTTCCCTACCACAGCCCATTCTTTTGACATGACACTCCCCTTTCTGGCTGGTAACTCCAGAAGAGAGTTGGCTTGGCCCCTGCCTCTCCTCACCTCCTGAGAAAAGGGGGTGGATGGGGGGGAGGGAGCAGTCACGTCTTTAAGGTCCTTTCATCCCCAACCAGCAGCCTGATCACATATCACTGCTTGGTCCAAGGAGAAGGGCTGCAGCGTGTCTGAGCCGGGGACGAGCAGGTCTCGAGGGCTGGGGCTGGGGAGAGGCCTGGGTCAGCATGAAAGTGATGTGCTGCTTCAGGTACCCCCTCCCCGTACCCTCTCACGAGGCACAGAGCAAGCAGAGAGGGATGAGAAGGGCAGAGACCATGAAAAGTCGGTCCATCATTGCCAGTGGCCTTGATGGGGAAGGAGGCATCCACGGAGCTGGTGGAGACACGAAGTGGTTCTCTTCACTCCACGTAGCCCCAGAGGTGCCCCAGAGGCCATCCTCCAGCGGGTCTCAGAGCGGCGGGCCCCAGGGAAGCCCTGCCCAGCTGTTCAGCTTGCCCCCCTTCAGCCACTCTGCGGTGCTGGGGTGTGTGGTCAGCTGAACCCTCACGGCTTCATTGGTACCACGCTGCAGAGTCCGGGGGAAGGTGAGACACCCCGCCTAGGGCAGGGGACACATGGGGACTTGCCCCGCTGGGGCCTGACCCCTCCGGCCCAGCTCCCCGTGCCGGGGAGCCCAGCACACTCACCGGCTGAGCAGGGCCCGCCGCCGGCCCAGCGCTCCCCCCTCCCCGCTCCCCGGGGCCGCCCCTCCGCCGGCCGGCCGGCCTGCCTGCCTTTGTGCCTGGCCGGGGGGGCAGAGGAGGAGCTTGCGAAAAGTTTTGGGCTAAAAAACCACCTTTTTGCTGCCAGCCGAGCCCGACGTCAGGGGCCGCTGTGCGCTGCGCGGGGGCTCCGCACGCGGCCGCCACACAAAGGCAGCAGCTCCGCACCGCTCCGCGCACCGCTCCGCAGGTGAGTGGGCCCCCCCCGGTACTCGGGGTCGGACCCCCCCCCCCAAGCCCCCGCGGACGGCGGCGCCGCCCGCCCGACGCCACGGGGATGGGCGCCTCCGGCAAGGCGAGCGGCGACCTAACCTCGCCTCTCCGGGGAGGCGGCAGTAATCCAGGCTGAGGGCTCCCCGGCGGGGGAAGGGGCTTTGCCGGGGTGGGGGACACGGCCCTGGCTGGGGAGGAGCTGCAGGAAGGGCAATTGGGGCAGGGGTTCCGGGGGCGGCAGCCCCCCGGGTGCGGGCTTGCCTGCAAGGAGCCAGGGAAGTGCCTGGAGGGCTGGAGATGGGGAAGGAAGGGGTTTTGGAGGGAGGCAGGGCTCCTGGAGAGCAGGCAGCAGGCAGGGGTTGAGGCAGGGGCCCGGGATCTTAGCCCCCCCCCCCGTCCCAACTCGGGGGGCATCCCACACCGGGTCGGGGAGGCGCGCTTAGGTGGCGGGAGATGCTCCGGCTGGAGCCCGGGGAGCTGCTCCCTGCTTGGCCACCGCCAGCCTCTCCAGGGGGCGAGGGGGGAGACCGGCCAGAGGGGAAGGGGCTGTACTGGGGTCACGGCAGAGCATCTGCCCTGGGGAGGGAGCAGAGCGTAGAAGCATGGAAGGGTGCTGCCTGCTCCCCTCTCATCCCACAGTGCATAGGCAGAAGGCAGAGCAAACCCTTTCCCCCTGTAGCACCTTTTCCTCACTTCGAGGGGAAGGTGAGGCCATCTGCTGGAAAGCCCCACAGCCCCCGTGGCTCTGCTCCCCTCCGGTACCTCCAGCAGAGCTCCTGGTCATGATAACACCTTGGCTCATGGGGAAAAGCTCAGTCTCCCCTCTCCTGGCAGCAGGGAAATTCCTGCTGGCGGGGTGCTGGGTACCCCAAGTCATGGGCTTCCCGAGCGCTGGGCTCCCTGCCCAGAGACTGGGGAGCAGCTCAGCCCGTGGAGGGAGGGCAGCAGTCCTGCGCTCACCTCTGCCAGAGCCGGCTGCAATTTGAGCCGAGCCAAGAGGTCCTGCTGCTGGAAGAGGGGCTGTGAGGGGGCTGACAGACGCCCTGCTCCCAGGAGAGCGTCAGGGTGGAAGCGAGGGGACAGGAGCTGGGGAGGATGGCGTGGCCCATGCTAGGAGAAGCACTTGCCGGTGGCACTGCCTGGCCCTGAGCGGTGTCCAGAGAGGGGTCTAGGCTCTCCCGTTGGCAGTGGTGGGTATTTTTTTAGTGCTGATCCTAGATTATTCAAACCCAGGGCAGCTAGAGGAGGGAGGGGAAGGGGAAAGGGGGGACTGCTATGGTGTGGCCAGGCTCCAGGCTGCTCCACTCATGCAGCCCATTCCTGGGAGAGACCAACGCAGTGTGAGAGCCAGCTGGGATCTGAGCAGGAGAGGAGCCAGGGCCCCGCAGGGATGCGGGAGGAGCTGGGCTGTGCAAACACGCCTGAAGGTGCTGGCAGCCCAACCAGGAACAGCTCTTGTTTGACTGGCAAAGAAGGGATCAGACTGTTTGGAAAACCAGTTGGAAAACTGCACTGCCTTTCCCTTATGAATGCTTTAGGATGAGCCATGGCTGAGGGTCCCTGCAGAACTTTGCCTGGGGGATGTGATGTGCCAGGCAGAGCCTGGGAGCAGATCCAGGAATCCCTGGGGCTGTAGCTGGGCTGCCCCTTGGAGGCCCCCCCTCCCACATCCCTGTGTACACATGGGCAGGACCCCACAGTACCCTTGCCGGGGGGAGTGACGGGCATCCATGTCTGGAGGCGAGGCAGGGGTGAGCACAGCAGCCGGGGGTCTGCCCTGGGTGTTCAGAGGCCGTGTCTGCAGGACCTGAGCTGGAAGGTGCCGGGCTGGGAGGCGGTTCAGGAGCAGAGGGAAATGCTCCATGGCAAAAGATGGAAGAAGTTTACAGAGTACCTGAAATCAGGGAGATGCTGTGAATAGTGCGGGTGTCGGAGGTGTTGCCCTGACAGAAAGTGGGGCAGGAGTGCCAGCAACTCAGCTTAGCCCCAGCCTTGCTCTCTGTAACTGGGCCCTCCGGGCTGAGCTCTTGCTCCCTTTGAAGGCAGCTGGATGGGAACAGGGCTGAGCCATGCCGTACTCGGCAGGATGGTTCCCAGCCAGGCTGGGCGAGGGGGCAGGCAGCTCTCACCCCCTCAGCTGTGCCTTCAGCCAGCTGGGCTGTGTAATTCCCTGTGACAGTTCAATGCAGAGCGAAGCCGGCAGCTTCGTGGCAGCGGATGCATGAAAGGTGAGTGTGCTGGAGCCTGAATAATGCAAGGAGCTGCTCTCTCCGGCACGCTGCCCGGGGAGCCTGGGGGCAGGGAGCAAATGCTGACCCCGGGCTCTTCCCTGCACTGCTTTCCCCTGGGACACGTGGTGCATCCTGATCTCTCCATCCCAGTCCCGCCAAGCCCATCATGGAGCCAGGGCAGGTGCTATGTATTTGCTGGCTGGCTGCTGCCACGCAGATATGGGTGTCATCCTAAAGAGCAGGGCAGTGGGGGAGCGGGGAAGGGGCCACTAGACTTGAGACACCGGCTCTGCACGGCTGCACTCCTGCTGGGAGAGGGAGCTGGGACCCCAGTGTTGGCAGCAGTATCCCACAGAGGCTCCTGGTGGCAGCTGGAGGGGTGCTGTCGCCTGGCCCAAGGCCACCGTGGTGGGGTGGGCAGGGCCCCAGGAGCTGCACCCTTGTGTGTATGCACCCTCGGCCCCGACCTGCTCCCAGGTGCATGCACACGCCTGCACACTCCTTCCCTGCATGCAGGGGTGCTGTGCTGGCGGCCGCAGTGCCAGCAGTGGGTGCAGCTCTCCTGCTCCATCTCTCCAATGAGCTCGCACACTGTGGGGACTTTTTTATTTGGTGTTTAATCCACTGGTTTAGCTCTCAGAGCCCTCATGGCAGCAGGTTTGTTTTTGCTGGGCTTTTTTCTTTCCCTCCTGGATGCCTCTGGAGCCGGAGAAAAGTACTATGGCAGCTGCACTCCCCAGGCCCTGGGGCTTTTCGGTGTGGGGCAGCAGCCTGCTGGGTGCTGGGTAAAGGAGCCACAGAGAAATACAGGGGGGGTAGGGGCTGGGGACCGGCACTGGAGAGCAGGCAGGCAGGGACTGCTTTGCTTTTGGAGGCGCAGGAGCAGCATGGGCCCTGCTGCAGCCTGGTGCTGGGTGCACCCAACCAAAGGGCCTTCCCTGGCTTCTGTGTAGGGTGCAGGGGTCCTCGCAGAGAGCATTTTGGCCACACTTAGGGCAATGGGGGGCTGTAGGGATGGGAACAAGCCTCCAGTTCAACAGCTCCCTGGCCGGAGGCAGTTGCTGAGGTGCACAGTTAACCTTCCTGTTGCAATTAATACACACAGTCTAATGGGTGGCAACGAGCAGGGTATGGGGGTGTACACACGTGCACGCACACACGCAGGTGCATGTGTGCAATGGAGGCAGCTGCCATCTCACTCCCAGGCAGGCTGCCCACAGCTCACCGTGCCCCCTCCTTGCTGCTGCATCGCGCCCTGACCCCTTGTCTGCCTCACCCTCTCCCTCCTCCCCAGGCAGGATGCAGGTCCAGGGCCTCCTCCTCCTCCTGGCGCTGATCCTGCTGGCCGCCACCGCTGAGGCTGGCAAGAATAAGAAAGGTGAGGGGCAGCCCGGGGCAGGGGGTTGGGGGCTGGCGGCAGCCTGGGGTGTGCTCCCATGCCCCCACAGCGAGCACCCGCTTCCCCTTCCCTTGCAGAGAAGGCGAAGAAGGATGGCTCTGAGTGTGAGGACTGGCACTGGGGACCCTGCGTCCCCAACAGCAAGGACTGTGGCCTGGGCTACCGTGAGGGGACTTGCAAAGATGAGAGTAAGAAGCTCAAGTGCAAGATCCCCTGCAACTGGAAGAAGAAGTTTGGAGGTGGGTGCATGGCGGCGGGGTGGCTGGGGACTACCCTGTACTGGGTGGCCGGGGCTGGTGCCCACGCCAGGTCCTGGCCGGCTCTGACGCCTCTCCCCTCTCTTCCAGCTGACTGCAAGTACAAATTTGAGAGCTGGGGGGGGTGTAGCGCTCAGACAGGCGTGAAGACTCGCTCCGGCATCCTGAAGAAAGCCCTGTACAATGCCCAGTGCGAGGAGATTGTCTATGTGACCAAGCCCTGCTCTTCCAAGATCAAGTCAAAGTCCAAAGGTCAGTCCCCACCGCTCCTGTCCCCAGAAGGGTCCTGCTGGGACCCCGGGCAGGGGCTCTCCAGGGGTAGCTTGGCCCGTTGGGGTTGGGCTTTGCTGGTGGTGTGGGGGATCACGTAGGATGCTCTTCACTCTGCATCAGTACATGTGACAGTCCCAAAGTCCAGCTGCTGGCTGGGTGGGATGCAGGTGCTGCTAGGAAAAACCCTGGTCCGCCCACCCAAGCCCACCATTGGCTTCGGTGGGACAGGGATTTCCCCCTCTCCTCAGTGGGGCTGATGCAAAACGTGGCTTTGCATGGTGGGGGGAGGTTGCCTGCAGGGATGCGGCCCTTGCACCATGCCAAGCTGGCCATGCTGGCTACATTTCTGCCACGGCAGCACCTGGGGGATCAGTGAGCTGCCAGCAGACACACTAACTCTTGTCTCCTGTGCTTCTCGGATGCAGCAAAGAAGGGCAAGGGGAAGGACTAGAGCAGGAAGCCAGCATCCTCGTCGGCCCCTCGACACAGTGCCCACGGGGCTGGATGCCCAGCTGCAGCCGGCCCACGCTCCAGTCTTCCTCCTCCTCTCCTTCCTCCTTTCCATGACTTCCTCTTTCACTGAGATGCCTTGTTTTAATCACTAGTATTGTAGAGAGCAAACCCACCTGCCCCACAGGAGGGGCTGCCCCCCTCCCTGCTGCCCTGCCGCCGCTGCCAGTGCATCCTGCTTGCCTCCTCTTGGCTGGTGTTGGGGTTTGCTGGGATGCACCTGGAGAGCTGGGATGGGAACACACATTTTTCCACCCTCTAGCACAAATGACTTGCCTTTAGCAAATCCTTTGGCAAGCCCGGGAGCCTTCTCACTCCTCCGCCAGGTACCAGTGCCGGAGGGAGGGGCTGGGTGTTGAATGCCCAAGTAACTCCATCACTCATGCCCCTTACTCATGTGAGGACTGCTCTCAGCTCGAGGGGCTTCTTCCAGCATCCCTTCGGCTGGGGCATGACTTCCCTGCAGCAGCCGGGGAAAACAAAGCCACCGCCCCCAGGAACCTTGTTCCTTCTCCTCCATCACTTCTAACTGTGTGTGTCCATGCCAGGGCTGCAGTGATGCAGGGCTGCAGTTCAGTGCGCGAACACCGGTGCTGGGTGGGACCTCTCACTTCTTTTGGAAAATGGGGTTTGTTTTCTTTTCCAATAAAAATCTTTTTAAAAAAAATATCAGAACCCACCTGTCGTCCCCACGAGGTGCTGCTGTGCTGGAAGCCCCAGCAAACCCCAGCTTTGCCGACCCCACTGGGACCAGCAGTGAACTCACCGTGCGGCTGGCAGCAGTGGCCTGGGTGCCACCACACACAGCCCTGGAGAAGGTGCATGGGTCAGACCTCATGGCCTCTTCTTGGCAGCACTTTGGGCTGCCCCCCTTGCTCTCAGAAGGAGGGATGGGGCTGCCACCCATGCGCTGCAGGAAATGTCACTGGTGGGTGACACTGGGAAGCTGGTGAGCGACCGGGTGACAACTCATTCACTCCTCACGCCATGGCCATTGGTTTCTGGTCCGAGGTCTTTATTTGTCTCGGGGTGGGTTGGGCCGTGGTTGTAACAGTTTAAAAAAACCCAAAGGCCTGCCAGGCAGTTTGGGCACTGCTATGTGAATTATCCTAAAGGCAGTGGCAGGGGGTGAGGTCCCCAGCTGGGCCGGGGCAGCCTTTCTCCAGGTTGCACAGCATCGCTCCGGTGTGGGGATGGGAAGGACATATGGACGTGGAGTTTGCCCACGCCAGCGTGGCCCCGTCCCGTCTCTCGGCTGCGCCTGGCTGTGCCTGCCAAGGCTTGCAGAGACCCAGCTTTGGGAGAAGCTGAGCAGCCCTGGGGTGGTCTGGGCTGTGCACGCAGGTGGGCTTGGAGGGGGCTGGAGACGCTGGCTGAAGCCTGCATGCTGAGGGCTCCGCCACAACACTGACAACAGGGTTACGTCCATTTACAAAGCTCAGCAGCCAGCTCCTTTGGCCTCCCTGGGGCGTCCTCCTGCACCTGGGGCAGGAGTGGGGTTGGGGGTGCACCGTCATCCTCTCCCACCCCCAGAGCCATGCATCCCCCACCATGGGGAGAGCGGGGACCTGCTCATGGCCCAGATGAGACACAGGGCACCTCAGCCACGTTGTAGACCCTCTTCCCGACCCCCTCTGAGACCCCCCAGCTCCCCCTGTCCCTCCCAAGGACAGTTATTTTCACTGTCACTGCTGCCCACTTCTCAGAGGCCACGTTCCCCCAGGGCCGTGGAGAGCAGTCCTGCACCATACCACTGCTTTTCTTTGCAGTTTTAGTTTCCATTGTTGTAGGAGGCGACTGGGTTTCACGCCCCTCACCCAGGAGTGAGATGCTTGGTTTGTCTGTCTGTCCAGCCAATTGCTGGCTGAGGGTGGAAAGGGCATGAAGGGGAGAGTGGAGCTGAAGCCCAGGGAAAAATTTCCCCCCAGGTCCCTTGGTGAGGATGTACGATGGTGTCTCTTAAGGGAAAGGAAGGAGCTTGCCGCATCTGCTAGGGCGCAATCTTGACTGCCTTGGGAGGCCCCCTGGCTGGGCCAGCAGAATGTCCCATGAGCACGCCCGAACCAGCCTGGTCCAAAATGGCTGGCAAACATTTGGCCCCGGTTTCTTTTCATTTCTTGGGTAATAAATGGTTTAAAAGCCTATTGAAAGCATCCAGCATTAGGCTGTCTGCATGCAGACAAGCTCTGATGCCCTGGAGGCGGTCAGCAAGGGGGAGAAGAGGCATCCAGTCTTAGGACAAACACTGATGCCGTTTGGCCAGCCTCTCAAGAGCAGGGAGCTGGAGAGGGCTTCTGGTGACCACATCTCCTCCTCTTGCCTCTGGCTTTCCCACTGGCTCCCCAAGCTATTCTCCAGGCCCAGGATGACTGGAAGGAGCTGCAGCTCAGAGGTGCCTTGGACCTTTGTCAGCATTGGATGAAGGCCATTATCTGCAATCACTGCACAGTCTGCACTATTGTGAGTGGGGAGCAGAGGGCCCCCCGGCGAAGGAGGCAAAGGGAAGGGCTTCCTTAATGTTGCTGAAGTGGTCCCTGAGTGCCAGTTTATCTGGCTGTGCCAATGTTCCTGTACTGGCACATGAGAAGGTGCTTGAAGGTTTTCTTGAAAGTGGCATTGCAGAGGGCATAGCAGGCTGGGTTGATGGTGCTGTTGACATAGCAGAGCCAGTAGCCGATGGACCACACTGTTTCGGGTACGCAGGTCTCACAGAAGGTGTTAATGAGGACCATCACGTTGTATGGAGTCCATGTGAGTATGAAGGCTAGCAGGATAGCAAATATGGTCCGGGTGACTTTCTTCTCCCGGGCTGCCATCTGGCGCTTCTTCCGTACTTGGCTCCTGGCGATGCTGGCAAACTTCCTGGCGACGTTGGCTGGGCGGCTGTTGGCCAGGGAGTTGTGGTTAGAGGCTCCTGCCTTAGCTGGGACGATCTCGATGGCGGTGACGCATTCGGTCCCAGTCTGCTTGGTGACAATTTTAATCTTGGACCACTTGGAAGACGGGTTCACCCGGGGGTGGGACGGGCTCTGTCCTTGCCCCACTGGCAAGATTTCTGCTGTGGGCTTGTCTTTTGTGGTCTGGGTCATGCTGACTGTGCTGGACTCGTTGGAAGTCTCCTTCTCCTCCTGATGGCCAGTGGCCTCTGTCTGTGCTGAGGGCTGGTCATCCACTTTCCCATTCCTCACCTCCTCCTTCACCTCCACGGCCCCCTTGGGGGAGTTGTTGTTGTTCTGTTTGATCAGGGGGGCCTTGAAGAAGCTGAGGGACTTGCCTTTCCTCTCTTTCCTGCTTTCAGGCTTGTGCCTCCTCACCCTGCTCCTGCTGGCCAGGGAGATGTGGATGTACAGCACCGTCATGATGACCACAGGCAGGTAGAAAGCAGCGATGGCCGTGCCGAAGGTCACCGCTGGGTTGGAGAGGAACTGGATGTAGCATTCCCTCTCAGGGACTGTCCTCTTGCCCACAATGAACTGCCAGAACAAGATGGCAGGGGCCCAAAGAATGAAGGACAATATCCACGCAGCCGCAATCATTAGCCCCGCCATCTTGGTGGTCCTCCTGGCTGGGTACGTCAGGGGCTTGGTGACACAGAAGTACCGGTCAAAGCTGATGATGAGTAAGTTCATGACAGAGGCATTGCTCACCACATAGTCCAGGGCCAGCCACAGGTCGCACACCACGGCCCCCAGCGGCCAGTAGCCTTTGATGATGTAGACCGTGTAGAGGTTCATGGAGAAGACCCCGATGATGAGGTCTGCGCAGGCCAGGCTGAAGAGGAAGTAGTTGTTGACAGTCTGGAGCTGGCGGTTCACCTTGATGGACAGCATCACCAGGATGTTCCCTACCACGGTGACCAGGCTGAGCGAGCCGGTGACCGTGGCGATGAAAACCAGCTCCACTGTCTTGTAGTTGGTGGGAGGCTGGATGGCCACCTCGGAGTGGTTGCCCAGGGTGAAGTTGTCATAGGTCAGGTTGGCCATCTTTGCCTGCCAGGGCTGAGCAGAGAGGTTGTGCATGGGATCTGCAAGGGGAGCGGGGACAGAAAGGCAGAATATCATACCTGCTTGCCCGTGCTGGCAGCGTTTGCTTCCTCCTCAGTTTCCCAGGCCAGCACTGCTCTGGCTAGTGCTCGAAAATCTCCCAGTGTTACTGGGTTTCTCTCTGCCATTGCAGCCTTCTCCCAGGAGCTCTTTGAAGGCACCATTTAGCATGCCCCCATTTAGCAATGGAGGAGACACACGGGGCTGCAGGGAGAGGAGCAGGGACAGGGCTGGGGACAGCCTTTTGGCCAGGGTGCGATGGTCCCTTCTCTGCAGGGCCCGGAACCACCTCCTAGCAGGAGCACAGCCCCAGTGTGCCCCGGGGAGGCATGCAGAGAGGCCGAGGGCCTGCAGGAGGAAGGGGGCTGAGGAGCTGAGTGGTGATGCACAGTGCTCACTGCGAGGACAGCGTGGCACGGAGCCGGTGCCCTGCCCCAGGGATGAGAGCAGGTTTATGGTATGCCCCAGGCATGTCCCGCTGGCTACCCCACAAAGCCCCCCCCACAAGAGGGGGCTACCCCACGAAGCCCATGCCATGGTCTGCTCAGCTCACCTGTATCTCTGGCAGCAAACAGCTCCTTCTGGAAGATGAAATCTGGGACAGGGAAAACAGCAAGTTACACTACAGCTTCAGCCCCAAGTTCATGTGAGTCCCACAACATCTTACTGGGGGGCACCAACCTTTCCAACAGAGGTGGCCTTGACAAAGGGGTAACACTGCTCGGAGGCAGATGCTGAAAACCCAAACAAGGCTGAAATGGGGTAATTTGGCTTGGCCTGGTTCACAGCCCAGCCCCGACAGGCGCAGGAGAGGGAAGGGACCGCACAAGTGCCATCAGCCAGCGATGGTGGGAAATGCTGGCCCCTTCCCCCAGTCCCACATCACACTGCAGCTGCAACCACACCAGCCGTGGAGATGTACAGGGTGAACCCAGACATCTCAGCCTGCTACATGGAATTATTTATGAAAGGCGGAAAGAATTATGGACAGAAAGACTGCCTTCATCCAAACCAAGGTGCCTGTGGTTAACCCCCCAAGGTAAGAGGAGAATGGACCTTAAAAAAAAAAAAATCAATGGACCAAAATTGATGTGTTGGGATGAAGGGGAGTTTCCTGTAAGGGGAAGGAGAAGCAAAGGCATGGGGGGGAGGTGGGCTGGACAGAGGAGCTTCGCATCCAACCTGCCTCTCCCGCACCACCCAGACCCCCAAAACCTGCTGGGCCATCACCCGGGCTGCTGGAGGCATCCCAACCCCACCAGCCCAGCAAGGGCAGCCTCTCCAGCAGCTCCACCCGGCGCCTGGGGTGGGGGTCCTGCCAGGCTGCCCACCCAGCCCCATGTGTGCTGCTGCCGGTAGCCCAGCGGGGGCTGGCACATCGGGCAGGCGTCCACGCCGGCATGCGCAGCGGGAGTGCTTAGCACAGCGTGTCTCTGCAAGCTGCCTTGGGTAGCAGTGCTGGCTCCAAACCCCTGGGACTCCTGAAGCTGATTTTGCTAGATGTATAAACACGCCATTAACGCGCTCCTCTCCAAAACAGGGTTTGGCAGGCTTTGGTATCGGTTTGTATTTTTAAAGTCTTTTAAAAGAAATGCGCTTGCCTTTCGTTTGTGGTGAGGGTAGATTTCTACCATCAGCAAACAGCCAAGGTTTTAATATAACCACTTTTTGAAGAAATGCGGGTGTGGGAAAATGGAAGCATGGCTGCTGAGATGCTAAACCCAGGGTACCAACGTAGCCATTAAGGCAGCTTCTGCATTAGCAAGGCTACGCTATCTCTGTAGCTGCGATAGTGGCTGGGATTGTCTTACACGTGCAGGGGAAAGAAGTGGGTGAGAGCCAAAGAAATACCTCTGTACTATTAATCCTCTGAGCCCGTTACACGTGGCTCACAAAGACAAAGTGCTTTGAAAAGAAAGCAACACCCTTTGGCAGATACTAAATGCTAAATACTGACAGGGCGAGGAAGCCTGGCGGCACTGCCCAGCTTTGCACCGAGCTCCAAGCGCAAGGGATGCATCAAGGGAGAAGAAAAGCGGTTTCTGCTGCCATCCTTCCTGGGCACCCAGCCAGGGATGCGAGAAGAGGTGATAAGTGTGTAAAATGACTTAGAGATATATAATCGTGGCAGTTTGGGGGTTGGTTTCAGTACAATTGAAATGAGTTTTAAATTCTTCGCTTTGATGAGATGGGGAGATTTAGCTGTCATTCTTATAACAGCTAATCAGACCGATCAGACAAGCTAGCAATCAACCAGACATCTACCCCAGCTCTTCCAGGAAGAATTTGAAAATCTTTAAAAGAAGCCTTTCCTTCGTCTCCGCTAAATGAGGGTTTCAGTTTTTCACTTTAGTTTGTGAACCAGCATCCTCTTCTAAGTGCATTTAATTAATTATCAGTCTTGACAGAGACTTGTGTTCTCGGTTGCCTGAAGTAAAAGTCCAGCTCGTCCCACTCCATAAAACCATTTGTACAGATCACAAGAAATGAAGGAGGAAAAGACTGGCACAGCCCCACTTGCGTGTCTTTGGATGCCACCCAGAGGTCATGCTGGAAACTGGTGTGCTGAGACAGAGGCAACTGCAGCCTCAGGATAAAGGACTTAAACAGGTGTTTTGAAAATGAGCCTTCACTGAAGGGCAAAAATAAAGCAATCTCCCGTTTGAGGGTAGGAGGGAGACTGAAAACGGTTAAGGGTGTGAAGATACATACAACACAGACATACAACAACATGTACAGCCAGAAGATACAAACACCACACAAACACCCTGACTATTTTCTGCCATGCCCCGGCCTGTCACACATCTTTTCTTTCCCCGTCTTCTGCTCTCTCCATCCCACTGTCTCTCTCTTCTGCCCCAGACACCCTCTCTGAGCTCGCCGGGTCGCTGGCTGCTTTGACAGCCTTCTTGGGGATAAACTTGCCCTGCTCTGTCCTGGGGGACTCCCCTTTAGCAGCAGCAGCTCCAGCCTGTTGAGTCTGGTTTCCCCCACTGCCCATGGGGATGGAGGGCACCTGGGTGGGGGCCCGGGTGGGGGCACAGCCCTCGGGCAGCCCCAGCTCTGCCTGCACCCCCAGGATGTGCCTGAGAACGGAGGGAGCATGCAGGAGAGCTGCAGTGCTGCAACGGACTCGCCAGTGCAATCCCATCTCTACTCTCACGCCAGCTGCATCACTGTCCCCAATGCTGTGAAGCCCCCAGACACCAAGGGACCTCTCCATGCCCCACTAAATGCCTCCCCCCTGCCCCTCGCTGCCCATCTCTCTCCTCCTGCACCTCCAAGAGCACATTTCTCCTCTCGCTACCCTCATGCCCCCCCATCCCACATCGCCCTCCCTGTCTCCATCCCCCTCTGCCCCCCGCCCCCGTGCTGGCACCACAGCCGGGGAGGAGACGCAGCAAAGCCCAGAGGCCACTTCAGAAGGGCTCCTGGGGCTGAGGCCCGTACCTGTGACACCAGTTGGCTTTTCTCCCTGCACACGCCATCCCTTGTCTGCAGCACTCAGCGGGTGCTCTCCCAGACCTGCTCCCGCCAGCCAGCTACAGCAAACTCCATTACTGGCCTCCTCCCTCCCTAGGACTTCTGGCAGTGATTTATGGCTGGTTTTCTCCTCTCCATCGAAGCCATTAGGAGCCTCCAGCTCCTCACTGATAGCATCTTTTGGTCTAAGGGTTTCTGTGGCCCTTGCAGCACTCAGCAAGCATGTCCTCAAAGCAGGGAAATGCCTTTCCCTTCCCACCCAACATTTTGCATGTTATGGATGAAGACACAAGGCACAGGTGGCTGCAGATCCAAGCAGAGAAGGTTGTAATTTAGGTGGGGTCCACTTGTTTTGGGCAGCGCTTGGCACAGCAGGGTCCCCATCGCTGCCTGAGATCACGGGTGCCACCACTGTTGGGTGAGGAGACAGCTCCAGAGCAAGAGCACAAAGCCAGTCCTGCCCACCCTTCTTCGGTCACAGGGTGACATCTGAGGGCACAGCGGAAAGCTCCTGCTGTTTCCTTGCCGCACACCTCGTGTGCCACTCTGGCAAGGCTTCCCAGCCTGTCAGCCCCTGCAAAGTACCTTGCAGCCCATCACCAGGCAGGAAAGGAGAAAGCCCTGTCATGGACTGCTGATGGTCATCCCATACCCAAAAAGTCTGCACCAGATAGAGGCAGGTGCTCCATCGGGTGCAGTTAGTGACCAAGCACTGAACCCATCTGGGACAGAGGGTCTTGCTTGCTCCTGCCCTCCCTGTCACTCCCCATGTGGCAGGAGACAGCTGCCCTGCCCACCGGTGCGGCAAAGGCAGCGGGAGAGGCTGGTATTTACACACACCCATGTGATGGTGGCACCTTGAGCTGCGGGATGAGCTCCTGGAGCAAGCAGCCCTGCTGCCTCAGTGTCCCCTGCCTCTGCTCCCTGTACTGCACAGCCTCCCTGTGCCCGTCCACAGCCCCTGTCCCTCACGCCACCGCCAGCTGCCTCCCCTCCCTGCTCCATCACTGCCTCCATCCCAGCCCCATCCTCATCCTCGGGGCCGGGGGAGTGGGGGCAGGTGTGGGCAGAGTCACGGCTGGTCCATGTGCGTATTGAAATGAGGTCTCTGGGAATGAGCAGGGCTGTGCACACACCCAGCACACTTGGCAAACACCGCCACCAGAAACCAAGCCCCATGCTCACATGCCAGTCAGGAGAAGACGACCTTCTTAGGGGAAGGACTGGAATTAGAGAAACCATTACTTTCCCAGGGGCTTCCGAGTGTGAGCTGCTCCCAGAGGAGACGGGCTTTTGCTCTGCATGGGTGCAATCAGCCCTTTGGAGGAACAGCAAAGCTGAAGAGACCCCAAGCCCAGCTTCTGGCTGGGTGCACCGTGCTGGGCTCCGGGTGCTGCCTGACTCCAGAAGGGAGGGAAGCTGGCCCCCTTCACCACAGGGACATCCCAGGGGAAGGCACACATCACCCCCTGCTCCAGCTGGGTGCAGAGGGCTGGGGCCAGGGCACATCAGCTCCAGCGTCACTACTGGAAAGAGCTGGGCCAGCCCTCCTAGCCCCGCTGCCAGCCCCCTGCTTGTCCTGGCCTTCCTAAAAGCACCGAGGGTGAAAATCTTAATGGGATTTGTTCCCTCATGTCAAACCACTGATGTGATGTGGGGCTGGGCAGTTAGCACAGTCGCAACCGGCCTTGGGAGAGGAGGGAGGGAGAAAAAAGAGGGGAGGGATAGAAGATGCTAAAGGGATACTTGTGTTTATGGCTCATGCATGTCTGTGACACAAAGGGATGGGGCAACGCTCCACTGAGGGGTGACAGTTTGTGGTGCTAATTGTGTTATCTAATAGCCGTTAATTAGTTCCTGAGTCACGGCACCAGTTTACAGCTAGTGAGGGATTGTTCTGGTTGACAGATTCACACCCCTCAAAGAGTGTGAAAATAGAGCTCCTAGATACCAGGAACAGGCACCTTAGAAATATAATATATGGGGAGAGGATAGAGGGGGACCCTGTGCCTGGCGGGGGGATTAGCCTGGATTTGCCCCATCAGGGAGGTGTCTGGCTGCTCCTGTGCCTCTGCATAGGCAGCAACAAAGGCAATAAACCAACCAGGAAAACAGAAAGGAGACAAGGGGCCAGCGGGATTTGCTGTGTTAAGATGGCAGGGCTCCCTCTGCCCTCCCGGCTCCAGCTGGCAGCTGCGCTGGCGCGCCTCCAGCACAGCGAGGGTCGATGGGCCCCTGAAGTCCTTATCCTGCTCCAGAGGAGATCTGAGCCATCGCGCCAGAGGACTTGCTCCTTACCAGTAATGGATAGGGTCGATCTGGGCATTTTATTTTTCCATTGAATAATTTAATCCTTTTTCTTCCTCTACTATTCAACTGGTTCTGATGAGGCAAAGCAAATTCCTCCGTCCCCACAAGCTAGGAGTCTCTGACGGCTTTTCCTGGAGCTACTGGAGATGCAGTGAGCTCAGCGGAGCAGGCGCTGCCAGCTTTCGGGGGGAGGTGAGGGGGCTGGAGAACCCTCCTGCGCTCGGCACATGTTGGTGCATCAGATTTTGAAGATTTCCTGTGTCCAGGACCTAACCTGACCGCCCGCCCCGAGCAAGCCAGGAACCTCCCTGTCTTCGCTGCTGCTTGTAACTACATGGTTGTCGCTGGGTTTTAAAGCAAAACCAAGGCACCCTGTCCAATGCGGCATGCACCTGGCCATGAGAGGTGCTTGCAGGTCAGAGCCCTGGCTTACGAGCCACCCACCTCAGTAGCACCCAGCCCAGCACACTCATCAGCATCCCACTGCTGGCACGGCTGCACCCCCCTGCCCAAGCTGGCCCCCCAGTGCTTGCTTGTATCCCTAAAGTGCCCTGTATCATACGCAGCTTGTAAGGGGCCACACACCGTCTACCCCCAGTATTACCAGGCAAGAAGCAAATGGGTAAGAAAGTGGGCATAAGTAGTTAAAAGTCACTCCTATAAATAACCTTCCAGCACACTGGCCACTCTGACAATTAATTAACCATGTGTCACCCAATTATTAGGCCCAATAAATAACCTATATCAGTGGAAAGCTAATAGCGAGCGTGCCTGGCAAACACCATGCAAGCCAACCCCAGCCTTACCCCACTGTGCCCAGCCCATGGCTCCTGGGCACCGGCGGCTCCCCAGCAGCTCCTGTGCCCACAGCGGCTCCAGTGAGTAACATCATGGGGCCAGGGGGGCCGCCGTCCCTTCCCTCCTGTGCCCTCTGCCTTGGCCCCCAAGGGCTGCAGCTCTGTGCTGGCGGCAGAGCTCAGCCCATGCCAGTGAGCGGGGAAGGTGCTCAGCTTCCAGCTGAGCCTGGGCTAGAGCCACATTTCTTCCCCTCCCATCTACTGCATTAATGCTCTCTGCCTCAGAGAGATGCTCATGTTCTTTTGTATCTCTGGGCTGAAGCTTTAATAGGACCCAGCTGTTTCAAGGCAGTGCAACAGAAATAACCCTGCTGCAGCTACAGGTCCTGCTGCCGGGAAGGGCTTTGGGTTCAGCCAGCAGAGAGGGGAAGGAGGGCAAGGGCAACGATGGATTACAGCAACAAGTGGCTGCCTGGATTAGCTGGTCTCTCCCCAGGGAGAGGTTAGTGGCCAGGATCAGACGCCTGTGGGAGAGACAGCGCTGGAAGAGGGACCCGGGGGAAGAGGGCAGGGAGTTGCAAGACCCCAGATCTGGTTGCTTAGAAGAGCAGCTCCCCCTGCCCCAGGGACAAGGACAGGCCTCACCTGGGGACAGCAAGGGGGAAGCCCCTTGCAGGGAAGCCCCCTCACCCTGCCACTACCCCGCACAGTCACCCATGCTGGCCACCCACCCAGGGTGCCAGTCCACCCCAGCCCCCCCTAGGAGCGAGGGCTGGCACTGGGCAAGGGGGGAGCTGACCCCCATGCAGAGAGCCGCAGCACCCTGCGCCCTCCTTGCCCCCCAGGGTCCCCACGGACCGTGGGGTGGGGACGCAGCTCAGGCAAAGCACCAAGTGTGAGCTGGGAAGGGCAGCTGCTTCCATGAGATTGCATCTCATTGGGAAGGTAGGGGCTCGCCAGGAGGGAGGTGCGACTGCCTGCTGGGTGCTGGGCTCTTGTGGAGGGCTCCAGCCAGGAGATGCTCTTCAGTCAGACCAGCTGGGAAAGACCCTCTCTCCTTACCCACCTACTACCGGGGAGGACTTGGCAGCCCTGGGCAATCCTTCCCTTCCCAATAACACTAAAGGATTTAGATCAGATGCCTTTCTCCTGACCTCTGCACAGAGGTAAAAGGCTGCAGGAGCACTGGGTGGCTACAGGTGGTGGTGGAGGAGCCCAGGGCAGGCAGGGGGATGGATGGACGCTGGGCTCTGTGCATCAGGGATGCAGTGTTTGCCACAGGCAGAGCTGTTAGGAAGGCGGGGGGGGGGGGGCGGGGGGGGCACATTTCTCTGTAAGCAACTCATCCCAGAGCTGAGGGCTGCAGAGGGAAAGCACCAAGGTGCTCATCTGAAATTTTAAAGAGTGGGCAAGAGCCCCTTGCCCCATGGAGCAGGGCAACGCTCTGCAGGGTTTTGAAAGAACAAATAAGCTAGCTAAGCAATGAGTAAGAGAAAAGAGATCTGATGCCTTGAGCCAAGGGCAGAAAATCGGGCAAGAGCAAGGGCCCTGCTGGGTGGATGTGGATGTGACAGAGGAAAGGCCTAGTCCTGGGGACAGACAGCAGAGGGGAATCTTTGGGGAAGGAAAATGAAAACATTAGACCCCTACTTGGCCACGAGATCTGCCCAGAGGTTTTGGCATTGGAGGTGATGCCTGAGCAAGGGGACAGAGTGAAGAAGGACAGGAGCAAGAGCAGAAGGTGGGCAGGGGAGCCCGGGGCATGGGCAGGCAGCATGGGAAGCATGGGTGCCAGGGGAGGAGAACAGGTAGGAAACTCCCATCCGTGGCGACAACAGAGGAGGGGAGGGATGGAGAGGAAGGAGGTGGGAATAGCTTCAGGCTGCCAGGGTGGGATTACACATCTCCCCCACAGAAGAGCCCTAAGAAACCCTTCCGAGAGGGAGAGACCTCACGCAGAGACACTGCCTACAAATCTCTCCCTGTTGCCTTCCCTGGAGGCTCCCGCCGGCAGAGCGGGAGCCATGCTGGGGCTGGAAACCTTCGTGGGCCGCAGCTCTCCCATTCAGGCAGTCCAGCTCTGCCTAGGAGTCACCTCTCTCACCGCAGGACAGTGGTCTCCAGCCTGTCGTGGCCCTACACTAATGCCGCAGGCAGCACCCTACAGGGGCTTTAACCACCTCATTGCCTGTGGCTGCACATCATGGCAGAAAGTTTCATGAGTCAGGCATCACTTATGGGCCATGGTGGGTGACCTGAGCTCTTCAAACAGCCTAGAGATGACTGTGCTAGACACTGCTCCTAAGTGCTGCAGAAAGGCAGACCCAAGCCTAGGCAACTCATGCCTGTTGTCAGGCGAAGGCTGATGCCAGTAGGGTTTCATTGCTCTCCACTCCTCTCTGCACACACGCACACTTTTTTTTGGCTTTAGCTGGGACTGCACGTGATGTAACTGCCGGTGGAGCTGGGATCCAAACTACCCTGAAGGCACTAGAGATGGTGAGATGCAGGATACACTCCTTCCCATCTCAGTCATGCAAAGATCCCACAAGGACGCCTGTCCCTCCACAGCAGAGCCAGCCTGCCGCGCTGCCCGTGGGGGGGCCCAGCTAACATCAACATTGGGAGGTTTTGCGAGCGAGGGATCACTGAAGCAAGGCGCCATGCATGCCTCTAGAGAGCTGTCCCGTGACCTGGAGCGGATGCCAGGGCCTGGGACATTGTGTTTGCAGAGTGATGTTTTCAGACCTTGGTGTTGCACAACTGGAGCTTTGAGTTTCCCACAGATGAATCAATCTAATTCTGCTTAAAGAGTCTAAAGACATTAATGCGTTAACCGGCCAACACAAATGAACTCTGCCACGAGCCTTAAACATGCGGACAACACTTCACCCCCGTCCTCCAGATGCCTCCAGCTGAGGCACTTGGTGCCAGCCCCCGCTGCCTCCTGTCCAGCTTCAGCAGTGCCAAGATATGTTGCTGCTACAACCTGCAAGCTGCAAGGTGCCATAAAATACATTAGACTTAACAGCAGTTGTGGTAGCAGAGGGGCTGCTTCACTGCCTGGCTTTCTTGGCTAGAGGAGCACAGCTAGCCTCGATAGCTTGGTACCACGTCAATAGCTCTGGCCGAGCCTGCTGTGTCTGAGGAGCTCCATGGTTTACACTGAGTCCTGCCTTTAAAGGACAAACTTCCCAGCTGCTGCTCTTCCTGTGCCAGCTGACCTAGGATGAAACTCCTCTGCGAGGCTCTTGAAGACAAGCAAACAGCCCTGTGGTTCCCCACATCCCTCTCCAGCCCTCTCTGAGTCACAGAAACAGCACCCAGGGTGGATGCAGGTCCTCTGCACGAGCACGTCTCAGCCTGCCTAACGCTGGGGCAGGGCGGGATGGGAAGGGGACAGGGCACTTGGGCACCTCTGCCGCTGCCTCGTGCACTGAGTGGGCCATGGGACGCCAGGGGTGAGGGGTACAGGGTCACAGCAAGACAGGAGGGTTCGTGTCACTCCCACAGTTCTGATTTGCAGGACCTCCAGCAACAGTTTTGGGATTGTCAAACGGACAATCTCTGTGCCTGCAGCCACGGCATTTGGAGGCTTGGACAGGCTGGTGAAGTTAATTTTCTCAGCAAACTTACATCTTATGAGGTATAAACTGAGTCTTTGTTTGAGTTCCTCCTCCATGCAGTGCAGCCTCAGGGCTGAAGGCATCTCTGGAGGGTCCCGGGAGCAGCCCCAGGGTGAAGGCGCCTGGCACACGAGGGGTCAGGATGGGGAACAGCTCCAGCAGAGCCTTGCTTGCCAATGCTCGCTGTACCGAGGGACTCAAGATCTGAAGCCAGGTCAAATGACAGCGTCCTGTCCCAGAGTCAAGGCCCAGCAGGATCAGCACATCCCTCTGCAGGGAAAGTGGGATGGATGCCAACATGCACACAGGGTGGGGACACCCAGGTGTCTGCCGGGGGGGACAGGGACTAGTTGTGTGTCTGCTGCTAAAGCCCTGCTGCTAAACATCAAGGGGGGGGGGTACCTGTAGGCGAGACACCCAGCCCTATGCTCCTGCACCAGCAAAATACTGGCGTAGCGGGCAAGCCTGTCCGGGGAGCATTTGCCCCAGATTCATTTGGCCAGCAAATGCCTAATTCCCCCTTGAAGTTGCAGCAAATGAATTTGTCTGAATATAGCGCAAGGGCCAACCTCGGCACGTTCAAGGGTCTGGATGCAGTGAGCCTTTCCCGTGACTAAAGGGCTAAAGGGATGTCATGGTGGGCAGTGCTCTCCCAGGGGGACAGTCAGGGCTGGCACACTCCTCCACTTGGCTATGAGTTAGATCACAGCCACCTATTAAGACCCTCACCGCCTGGCCTGCCAGGGCCCTGGGCAGAAGAGCACATGCGTCTTCCTAGAAACTGGTGGCTGTTTTCTAACTGGTCACCTGAATCCCTCGGAAGAGGGATGGCTTTGGCATGGCTCCAAATACTGGCTTGAAGAGGCTTCAACATGGCCCAGGTGCTGAGCCCCTCAGCCCACCACCGGCCCCTGGCACACTCGTGGTGGGCACTGGTGCTAAGGTGGACTAAGGAGCAGTCAGTGGGGGATGCTGGGAGAGTCATGAAGAGAGGAGGGGAAGCAGATGGGAATGATCTGGTCCAAACTTCCACTTCTTGGCTGCGCCATGTCCTGCACCCTCGCATCTCCCCGAAACACATCCTTTAAATACACAGTCTTAGGGCCAGCCCAGAATGGATGCTGAAATGCAAAGCAAACCTCCTCCCTTGGCTTACTGGAGAGCAACAAGGGCATAGCCCCGTGTCAGACTGAGCAGAGACCGGCTCAAGGACAACGCCTACTTCTCCAGAAGATGTCGATCAAAGCCCTGATTTAGTGTGCCAAGGAGAAGGGGTCAGCTTGCGCACATGAAACTCTTGCTGCTTGTACGTGCATGCAGAAAGAGGAGCTGCGTTTGCGCAGAAAGCAGCAGCCCCTTGCAAACAGCCTCCATTTCCCTCTCCTCTCGCTATTGCTATCCCCACTGTCTTTGCAGAGCTGCGTCTGCCACCTCAGCTGGGCACTCACCAGCCCTCTTCACCTCTGTGGGTGCTGCTGGCCGGGGCTCAGCAGGGCAGGCATAGAAGGGCTCCACAGCGAAGGCATGCTAGGGACTGCTCCGCATCAGCCGCTTGTCCTGGTCTCACTATTTTTATTCCCTGTTTTTGTCTTTTTTTTTTTTTTTCCTGGGGAGGTGTTTGTCATTTTAATTAAAAAAAAAAAACAACAACAAAACCCCAACCATGACAAAACCTGATATCAATAGGATCCTCGTGGGGACAGTTTAAAGAGAAAAACCATGCTCCTTCTGCAAACTCAGAGTAATTGGATCACAGCATTAGTTAATCATTTCAGTTCATTTCTCCTCTATGAAAGAAAACAGACTGACCCACCAAGACAGGTATGCCCCTTGTGTGAATAAACAAGCCGCTTTTACCGGTAGCCCTCCTTCTCCTGCCAGCTTCCCACTGCCCACTCACCGGGTCACTCCCGGGGCTGCCGCCGCTCCATCCGGCAGACCTGGGAACTTGCTGCCGGCTCTGAGCAAGGGCGCGTTGGCTTGGCTCCCGCAGGAATCGGGGGCTGCCACGCACAGAGACACCACCCCCCTCCCAGATACCTGCTCCCATCCCACCTTCCCCACCCAGGCTCCACTGGCTACCAGCCCGGCTGAGGGGTGAACAGGGGATGGGTCGCTATTTCTTAGGATCTCTGTATGGGTGAAATCGCCCCCTCGGATGCCCTGCTCTTTGTTGGGATGCCTCACGGGGGCCTAGTCCAGGCTGGAAAGCAGCAGCAGGTGCTCAGATCACAGAAGTCAAGGCATTAGGAAGCAGAAGGTGATGCCCAGCAGTAGTGACAGTGAAAAGCATCTTGCTGTCACCTGCGATTTCAACGTGAGCGTTGTCACTGGTGATGTTTCACCGAAAGCCTAGGCTCTAGGACCCTGGCATCTGAGTATTTTGATAGACAGTGCCAGCATCAACAAGCCACCCCACTGGGTGGGTACCAGCCCTCCCAGCCCCTCTGCTCATCCTGCAAGTAGTGGCAGGAGAAGCCGAGCTGCCCTCGGAGGTCACTCAAGGCACCTGTGACACAGCAAGGAGCCTCCAAACGCCCAAGCAGAGCCCACCAACTTTGCTAGCAGGTCACAGAAGAATGCTAGTTGTTCCTCGGGTTGGGAAGTATCTCCCTAGCCTTGGGTTTGCAAAGACCAGCTAGAAAATGCCACAGCACAGTCAGAGGGGTTGAAAGCAGGACAGACGAGAAGCCAGCATTGCTTTCATTTAAAAAAATGACAAGAACTGTTCCCCGATTTGAAGCCAATGTCATTATTTTGGGAGAAAAGAAAGGGGGCTGCCTAACTATTGCCCATGATGGGCCAATGGAGAGCATGGGGCAGCTCTGCCATTACCAGCAGGGAGGGCGCAGCAGGGCCAGCAAGGGCTAAAGGGCAGATGGGATCCACACCTAGGGAGAGAGGGGCCACAATCTGTCCCCCTTGCAATGCCCAACCCGGCAAAGGGCTCTGCAGAGAGGTGGGGAGACTTCTGCCTAGTCATGTCCTGAGAGGTGGCCACAAGGGCCAGAGGAGTTTTGTCCAGCATGGGGACAAATTATCCAAAAGATATGGGAACTTGTCCCTGCTGCTCTTGTTGGAATATAGAGGGAAGCAAAGAAAGCATGCAGGTAGTTTCCTGCCCAGAAAACAAATCTCCTTTCAAGAGGAGCTACCAGAGGAGCAAATAACCCCCACCCTGGGGTCCCCGCTGTGGGGGTGCCTGCCCCGGGGGCACAGGCTGCTCATATGCCCGTGGCAGGGTGCCGACAGGGCCAGTTCCTAGGCAATCAGAGGGACCCGAGGTGCCTTGGACCACGGATCCCAGGGAGCGGTGTTGGTTTGGATGGGAGCAGGGAAGGGGGCTGCCAGAACTCCTCCCGGTGCCCTGGCAGGGCTGCAGCCCTGCACGACTCCACACATCCCGGGGTCGTGAACCAATGCGGGGGTCCCGACCCGCGGGGTTCCCGGAGGGACGCAGGAGTGCGGGAAAGTTGGCAGAGAGACAGCACCCATTCCTGGGGCGACCGGGTGCTGCAGCCCCTGGGGGTGCGCACCCCACCTCCCCATGCACTTTCAAGCCATGCTGCCCCACCACCACAGGGACTCTCGTGGGGGGGAGGCCGCGGTGATGCCCTGCCCCCCCCGCCCCGTGCACACGGAGCCCCCGAGCAGCGACTTACCGGGCAGCCCCCAGGGCGCGCCGCCGCTCGCCGCCGAGCGGTTCTCAGCGGCCATGGTGCAGCGCCGAGCACGCCGCCGCGCCGTCGGGGACTCCGGCACGCATGGCCCCAGCCGGCTCCCGGCTCCCGGCTCCCGGCGGCGCCGTACGCGGCGGAGGGGCGGGGAGGGGAGGGGCAGGGGGAGGGGAGGGCCCGGCGCTGCCGGCTCGGCCCGGTCCTCCCCCCTCCCCCGTCCCCTCCCTTCCCCCGCTCCCAGATGTGGGCCCCCCTCCCCGCCGCAAAGACGCACCGGGGCGGGGGGGGGGGGCGCACCACGACGTCAGGGAGCCGCGGCCAATCCCCACGCCGCCGTTCCCCCCATCCCAGATGTGGCTCCCCGCCCCCGCCGGCCAGATGTCGTGCGGGGGGGGGGGGCGGTGCCGGGCAGGTGCGGGCACCCCCGCCGGGCCGGCGGGAGGGCTCCCCTGCAGCACCGCGGACAGCGCTCCCCGCCCGCCCGGGCACGGCCCGCTCCCCGCCCGCTCCCCGCAGCCGGGTCCCGCCCGGGCTCCCCGCAGCCGGAGCGCGGCAGGTGGGCGCGGCCGGGAGCCCCTGCTGCCCCCCGCACTCACCAGCCTCGCCCGGAGACCGGCGGGGGTAAGCCCCGCTCCGCCGCAGCCGGCAGCGCCGGGAGCACCAGGGCCTCAACGCGGGAGAGAGCGAGGTGCCGGGAGAGGCGGAGCGGGGTCCGGCACGGCCCGGGCAAAGGAGTCCTCGACTCGCTCCCCGGCCCCCAAAATACAGTTAGAATCCGGTCCTGGCGCACACATCTGCAAACTTGAAACGCATGATGGACTCTCTGCCGGGTTGTCACTAATATTCAGCACTGGGTTTTTTCCCCAGGAACAAAAAGATCAATAGGCAGTTTCACAATCAGTTGACTGCCCCACAGGTTCTGCTTTCTCCTTTTGTTGCAGTTATGAGAAAGTGTCAAGCAAGAAGAAACAAACGGGGAGGGGGGGAAGGGGGGGAGGGGGGGGAATCTGTCTTCCCTTCCCTCTACATCTTTCCCCTTCTCTCTGCTTCTACCTAGACCAACTCTCACCCACCCTCTGCCTCGCACTTCTACTGTCTCACAGATACACATGGGTATCATTTCCCCATCTGCTCAGCTCTCACACATACATACATAAATACACATAAACAAATAAACGTCCTGCTTTCTCCCTCCTTTGAGTGATTACAGTCTCAGACAAGTTCCCACCATCCACTCCTTCACCTCCTCACCCTCCTCCCTTACATCTCTTGCTCTAGTTGGTAGCACTTAACTAAAGGCTGGTGTTTGATGTCAATGTCTCATCTAAAATGTTAGCCAGATGTGCCCAGTTCACAGATTTGACCTCTCTCTTCCCCCGATCCTGCAATCTGGTATCTTCTCCCTGGAGATGAAGACACACATCTGAATCCCAGCAGAGAGAACACTGTAAGATAATTCAGACAATTTTCTCTGATGACACATCTCCAGCTCCAAGTGCTTCACTCTGCACCCTGAAAAGGTTAAAGCCTTTTGGCACTTGCATCCGCAGCTCGGCTGCTGCCTTTGCACACCGAGAGGCCCCTGCCGCAGCAGCGAGGCAGATACACTGTCTTTATTTTGGTCACCCTAGGCCAGATCCTGGCATTTCTTTAGTGAGTGTTCAGTCAACGGGTATTTGTTTTCTTTCCTGCCTTCTTTGAGGAGCGAGACGACAAAGCTTTCCCGGTGTCAGCTGGTGCGGAGTCAGGCAGTTGTACTGAGCGCAGCGAGGCTTTGCTGACTTTTGTCAGCTTAACATCTGCCCACACCATTTTTGCAGTCACTGACCAAAACCTGACAAAGATTTCAGCCAGTTAATTGGAGTCTCTTGCCTCGCCCCAAAGCCCTGACCTCAATAAATACCACCCTCTCCTCCTCCTTCTCCCCCCCTAAAAAAATTAATGTGAAAAAACCTTTGCCACACTCTGTGTGAACTCATCAGATGGAGGAAATATCTGCTTCAAAGACAATTTGATTGCACTGGAGTTGGGTTATTTGATTGGACTCTTGTTTCAAACTACAACTCCCCATGGATAGACAAAAGACTGTAATGAACAGCGAGAAGTCTTCTTCCAAAGCTGATCAGTCATGGAGATAAAAATGTGTAACCAAATTGAACACAAAACTTTTCAACTTCTAACTCTTAGCCTAGCTTTATGCACTCTCATTAGTCAGAAGAAGTAGAGTTTCTGAAAGCCCAGACTCCCCACACATATTCCAATTAAAGATAGCACTTGTTTCTCTTGCCTTGACATATTCGCACATTCCCTGCTCACGGGCTGCCAGTGAGTTTCACCAGCCCCTCTTGCTGTCACCAAAGTGACATCACCTTCCTTCTTGGGCCATGTAGGCACTGGTCATGAAAAACAGTAACTCCACTCCAGAATCTGACCCCAGCTCCAACCCTTCCCCTGGCCAGATACGTTGTGCCAGGCTGTGGGGTGGGACAAGAGGGACTTGTGGTTGCCCCACATCAGAAGCCAGAGACTAACCTGCCTTCATGTTCTGTGTCCCAAGCAAAGGAAGGGCCTTGCTTATTCTCTTTTGGGATTAGGACCTGTGACAGTCTGAGTCTCCTGCCATCCTGTTTGACTGACACAGCTTGGTCTGGCAGGTACCTGGGGAGTAAAAGCCAGCACACATCACTTTGTAGGGGTCTGGGATACTCCTGGAGCCGGCCATTTTTCATGTAACTGAACATCTCCCTTTTTTCATCACTGTACTTCTATTTTTGGATGGCTTCTTTGGTTTTTTTGTTTCTTTTTAGCCATGCCCATGAGCTTTGTTGTGCCTGATGTCTAATCAGCAATTGCTGCTCTTCCATTATCAGTTGGCAATGCTCCATCAGGCTCCTCTATCATCTCCAAAATTGCCCTCACACCAAAACAACACAAACACCTAGAAACAGGCAAAGCCACTCCTCTCCCCTCTGCCCCTGAGGTGGGAGATGCAGGGGCCGGTGGCAAGTGGCCACCTTGATGCTCCATCTTGGCTTGTTAAAGTTCCCATCCAATCGGCATCCTGAGGCAGAGGAGTGGTTACCCCACTGAGTGGGCACTCAGGAGATGGGTACATCTGAAGAGCAGGGAAGGCAGTTATGGGTCATTTACTCTGGCTTCCCCCACCGGCCTGGGACCATTGACCCGTTATCCCTGAGAGACTCCCAGTAACTGTACTCACACGTGCAGTGTAGAGCAGACAGCAGCCTCGGCGGCAGCAGCTAACACCAGCTCCTGGTACACAACTTAATGCCAGCCTGTGGCTGCTGGGGGATTTGGGGAATTTGCCCCTGGTCCTGCAGCCCCACACTCATAGCAGGGACTCTGCAGGTAAAGAAGCAGTTATCACCCATCCCTGCAGCACACGGGGCACGTGCCTGTTCAGACACACGCCTCCAGCACTGGGCACTGCCGGGGACAAACCCGCTCACCACCAGCTCTGGCCAGGCTTCCCCATCCCTCCGCAGGCCCTCCCCCAGCCCCCGCTGGTCTCCAGCAAAAACGCCCTGGCCCCAGCTTGTCCTCCCATCCTGCTCATAGACAGATGCCCTCATGCATATGCTCACATGTTCCCTCGCCTTTCTTTCTGTCCCTCTCCAAGGCACTCAGGTTTTCTTTCTGCCTTACACACACCCTTTCACGCTCCGCTTCCCTCCCTCCGGCACCAGATCTCTTTGCCCTCAGGCAGATCCAGAGTGCCTCTCCCAGCACAGCGCAGGCAGCCAGCCTCCCTCCGACAGACGTACTCCCACAAACTCGCTGAACCCATCCACACGGCTTTAATATTCATAAAAGTCAACCCTAGTCTAAAGAAAATGTGGTTGATGATGAAAGTATTTACATTGCAAATCACTTTTAATAACCCTCCAGTAGTCAGCCTGGTGATAAATGCTAATCCATGTATCAGCCCAACAACAAAATAAACCCAACTCAGAAGGGGAGAGGCAGAGAGAGAAAAAACAGCCAGTGAGAGTGAGAAAGGCTCAGCCC
This sequence comes from Aptenodytes patagonicus, assembly GCF_965638725.1. Taxonomy (NCBI): domain Eukaryota; kingdom Metazoa; phylum Chordata; class Aves; order Sphenisciformes; family Spheniscidae; genus Aptenodytes; species Aptenodytes patagonicus. The sequence goes on along the minus strand of NC_134955.1, from coordinate 28,813,525 downwards.
TCCCGAGCATCACCTCACCAAGGGAGATGGGCATGAAGGCTTTGCTCAGCAGTCGGTGAGAGCATTAAAGTGTTGACACAGGGAGCCGGAGCAGCCGTTCTGCCTGCTCTTGGCCAAGCAAGGAGACACCCTGGGCACCCTGGAGGGATCGCCAGGGTGGGGGGCGAGCCCCCACGCACGCAGCCCCTTTGCTCGCTGGTATGGAGCTGGCATTGCCTGGCAGGAGGCAGCTATCTAAACACCAGGTCAGTAACTCAGTCTCCCTGCCCATGCCCAGGGCTGCAGGCAACAGGGCGATGCCACCTGTGGGTGGGCTCTTGCCCTGCGTGCACTGGTGGGTGAGACACAGCCCACAGGGGACATGGGTCATTCCCCTGGGCCAGTGACATTACCCTGTGGGAGATGGGAGAGGGGACAGCACCTTGCAGTCACTTGCCTCTCTCCTAATAGTTTGCCTAAGGGCATGGGATGGCACATTCGTAAAGGGGTTTAGGACAGTTTAAAGGGTCTGAAATAAATATCACTCCCAGGCCATGTTTGCTTGGAGCCTCCCACGGCTGCTCTCCCAGTTGAGGAGATGCAGGATGGTGTGAGCACAAGTCCTCCTCTTCCCTATCAAGCACCATCCCCAGGGAAACAGCCTTTCTCCCTCATTCCAGCTGTCCCCGGGGCAGCAGCAGGCACATACGGCCCCGTGAGTGCCCCGGACATGAGCTCTGTGGGAGGGCAGTCACTCATGCATGTGGGGTGAGCCAGGACCCAAAACATGCTGGGACAAAACCACATTGCAGGGAGCAAGTGATGCTGCAGGGGAGCAGGGCAGGAGGACTTGCAGGGCCCAAGAAGGAGCAGGGCTGCTGCAGCCTTCCCAAGAGAGAAAGCGACTGAAGGCACCCAGCCGTGCTCCTCTACCTCGGTCAGGCCCCCAGGAGTCATCCACAGCCACATCTTCTCATGCTTCATGGCATGCCTGGACCAGAGACGGAGGAACAAAAATACCGACGCTGAAGCCACATTAGGCACATCACTTAGTGCTCAGCTGTTTCCCAGCCTCCTGGGCTGCTTGGAGAGAGGGGATAATGAAAGGTTCTTTCATTATTTAGAAAATGTCATTTTTACCACCAGTGAAGGATGCCAGAGCCACAGCCCCAGGGAGCGGGTGACTATGTTTAGCCACACAGCAGGTGCAGCCCAAGCGGCTGGGGTGATGGTGGCACCAGCGGTGCCCACTTGTCCTGGGGTCCTCGGCAGGGCACAGCCAGGAAAGCGGAGTACGACTGCTCTGCCCCATGCAGGGAAGCCAGGTGAGTGTGAAGAAGATTTTTGTGACTAATGTAGAAAGTCGTCCTCCCATGCCTGGCTAGTGCACACCAGTGCAATTCACATTGGCCCGTGAGCATCCTTGAAATACCAGGGGACCACCAGACACCCATGCTCTCGGCTTGACTGCAAATATCAGTGCCTTAACTCATGTGAGGGGGCACGACAGGTGAAACGTTAGACTTCATCTCACCTGATGTTAGCCCTTGGAAAGTTGGTTGTTGGGCATTGCTGATTGCTCGAGCTCATCAAAAACAGGAGGGCAGCTGCAGCCTGTGCCCACTGCAGCTTTCAAGGAGGCACAGGGAGCACGCACCTCTGGAGAGAGTTAAACACAACAGCCTGCCGCCCAGCCCAGTGCACTGCAATCTCTTCAGCCAATAATCGTCTGCTTTTTGTGTTTTAAAAGATTGCTGCTGCTATTTTAAGATTGCACTCAATTTTGTCACATTTGCCATATAAGCACGACTTCAAATATTTCAATATAATTGTTTTGTTGCAGTCCCCATTCTTGCAACTCTTACTTGCTTTCTGGGTAATGGAAGGGGGAAAGTGCTTCTGAATCACTTCTTTTATACCTATTATCCAAAAAAAAAAAGGAAAAAAAAAAAAAAAGAAAGTGGAAATGTAGGCTTGTGCTGTTCCCCTGCCATTTCCCACGCCGCCACAGAAGACGGCACATCTCCTGCATGACCGTTGTGCCTGTGGGCCAGCTCTGGCCTGCAGAGCTGGCTGGCACATGGTGAAACACCGTGCTGCCTGCAGTTGCCTGCTGCCGGCCACCATGCTCCCTGGGCCCCTCTCCCAGGCACCGTCCCACACAGCTTGCTGCCTGACCATCAGGGAAAAATCAGAGAGTGGCTCGAGCCCCTTTAACAGATTAGTTTAACTTGTTAATTTCCTAATTCGCTACTTCATTAATTCATGAATTCACTAACCCACGAATTCACTAACCCTCGTGTTTATGCGAACGGCAATTCCCTCACCGGCAGTGAGAGTGCTCAGCCTTCCTCCCCGCCACAGTGCAGGGTCCCCGGCAGCCCACCAGGCAGCACGAGAGTCTGGCTGCTGCTGACTCCCCTCCAAAGGCTTTTGGGGTACCCACCGTGCCTTCCAGCTCCGGAGATCAGTCTATACCATTTCTATAGGCTGGTGGGTCCTGCAGAAGGTGCCAGTGACTGTTGCAGAGCTGCAGGAGAGGATGGCTGCAGGAGACACAGGCCCACTAGCCCCTGGGTTACGGGGGGACAGAGCCCCTGAACCCGACAAACTTCATGGAGCCAAACCCACCCTTGATACAGGCAGCTGCTCGCTGGAGGAGGAACTCATCCCAAGCAAGGAGACAAGCCCTAGCCCCACACAGGCACTGAACCACCCAGCGCAGCTGCCTCGTGGCTTGCCAGCCTCCCTGCGCTGGGGGCACAGAGGCAAACCCAAGCCCCTCTGGGGGCTTCCCTGCAGCCCTCCGGGGTGCTCCTCCCCCCAGGGCAGAGAGCCAGCAGCCCTGCCTACAGTTCAGTCGCTCCGCCATCAGATTTAATTCACCGAGCAGCTTGGTGGAGCCTGCCTTCTAATAAACACGCAGCCTAATGAATATTTGCTTTAATGCACCCACTCTTTTAAACATCTCTATTAAAAAGGTACATTTCCCTCGGTTTGAGGTAATCACCAGTGCTGCAGGGGGACAAAGAGCTCTATGTGTGTGCATATCTCACCTCAGGCAGCCCTGCTCAGCCCCCTGTTTGGACAGGATTTGTGCTCCCCACACACATACTTGCCTTGCACAGAGCCCCCACGGTCCCCTTCACAGGGAAGGAAGCCAAGAGGAACACAGGGAGGGTAAAAAAACCACAGCAGGTAAAAAAACCAGTCAGCAATTTCTGTGCCAATAAGGGATTTAACACAGCCAGAAGCAAGCAGGTACTTTCTTTCCCAAGAAAGATGCTGCCCCTGCCCTGCACCTCCCTGCACCTGGCAGGGACCCGGCTACCAGTCACTTGTCTTCATCCGGCGGGCGGTGAGCGTGACAGCAGGCAGTCCCCCAGCATTCACACCTCTGGCATGCGTCACTGCCCCTCTCCTCACCCCCATTCCCCAGCCTCTTCCCACTGAAATTTACCCCAGGATGAAGACCCCGTGTCAGGGTCCAGTGCGGGCTGGTGATGGGTACCGAGCTGCCGCGAGCTGCTGGGACGAAAACAGACACTGCCATCGGGGTCTCCCATTCACCCCCAGGTCTGTACCCCTCACGCAGCCCCAGCACTCGCCAAGGAGACTCCACCACCCCAAGCCAAGCCAAAAACCTGGCTGAAGCCTTTTGTTATGGCAAGAGGCCATTTCTCAAGGCAGAGACAGGGATGGAGAAGACTTGAGGCTGCAGGATGCAAGAGTTCTGTTCTGTGCTGGCCAGGCTAATAACCCTGTATTAAATTACAGGCCTGGGTTCAGTTGTGGTTGGTTTTTTTTTTGTTTGTTTGTTTTTATAAGCTGTCTGTTTAGATTTATCAGTGTAATTCCTGATACTGCCTTGTCGGGCATCATTACGATAATCTCACTACTGTGTCTGCCAGGGAACTGGGAGGCGAGCAGGGGGCTGCTGCAGAGCAGGAGGGTGGCAGGGTTGGGGCTGCCTGCAAGTCGCAGCCCTACAGCCCCGGGACCACTCACCCTGGAGCTGGGGACACTGGGGAAGGTGGAAGCATGAGAGCACAAGCACCCACAAGGGGACTCAAAAGTCAAAAAGTCACTGAAAGAACCAGAGCGGTCAGGGAAGAAGACACCGAGGGAGGAGGGAACCAGCCTCCAGCCAGGTGGTTCTCCATCCCTCCAATGATGTCACTGGGAGGAAGAGAAGCCTCGAGAGAGGGGGAGAGGGTGCACAGAAGAACCTGGAGAATCTGGGGAAGTTGGAAATGAGCAGCCTCTGTTTTGGCATCAATCCCTCACCTCCCCTTAATTCCCAGTAATTGCATCATTTATTTAAATAAGGCTTCTCAGGGCAGAGAGCACAGAAGGAGGAGGAGGGCAGGAGACTGCCAGCCCAGCTCTGTCCATCTGTCCTTCCATGCTGCAGCCCCTCTCTCCTCCACAGGCGCTCCCTTGCGCGCGCACACACACACACACACGCACGTACGTGTGCACACACACATGCACACACAACCCTCCTCCTCCCTGCAGCCAGGCCAGCTCCTGCTCGGCACTGGCCCCATGCCAGCCCCCAGCTGGTAATTCGGCTGGCAAGCCTCAGCTGGGCAGGGGGCAAAGTGCTTTTCGCTGGGGACCCTGAGCTAAGACCCTCACTCGTGGCAGGGGGGGATGCCCCAGCACAGCACTGCAGCTTCCCTTCCCAGCAGCTGGGCGGGGGTGATGGAGGTTTGGGATTTTGGGGCATGGCATAGAGCAAAGGCACCTGTGGGAGCCTGTCAACCCACGTGGAGCATCCCCATCCCCATTGGGCAGGGGGAGCTGTGGGTGGGAGGCGGGTAATCACATCAGTGAAATAAATAAAAATCCCAGCCCAGCCTGGTATTTTTATTAATGAAAATGAGCCTGTGATGGGACTTAATTTCCAGCCCCTGGGTGATTAGGCTGGAGGACGGAGCCGCAGCGAGGGTCAGGGCCAGGCAGCCGGGCAGAGCTGGGGCCCAGCCAGGGGCAGCAAGGGACCATGGGCCCCTTCCAAGGGGGGAGCAGGCACATGGCCTTGCAACCTGGAACACAAGGAGAGGAGCTGTCAACACCTTCAGAGAGCAAGTGCTTCCAGCTGCCTTGCTGGAGACGGGGTGTTAACAGCCACTGTCTCTCGGGTGGGATCCGGCCGAGATCACTGCAGGAGGGGGTTGGTCTTCAGACCCCAGCTCACTGCACCTGTCTCCCCACACTCTCGTTGTGCCTTTGCCAGCTGCTGCTCCATGCAGGTACTTGGCTGAACCACCCTTATCCATGTCCTCCAGTCTCCCTTCGTGCATCTGCCCCTGCAGTCGCTCTTGCCCGTGCTACTGTCCCCCCAGCTTCCATGGCGTGCCAGCATCCCCCAGGTGCTGCTGTGGAGTGGGATGGCAGGCACTCCCATAATACAGCAAAAAACCAACTAGGTTCCCCTCTTGCTACCATAAAGAGGGGAAAAAATATTTTCATAGATTTTCAGAGCTACCTGAGTGAGAGTAACACATTTTGATGGCAGATTTTCTATGGAGGGACACTGCACTTTGATGAGCTGAATTAATTCATACCCAGTTGACTACCTGACCCTAAATAGGTTTTATCACTAAAATTAAAAAATGCATCATCTCAGTGATAGTATTTCAAAGGAGGAAAGTAAGCAGCTGTGGTCTTATTTGTTTGAAGAGTAAAACTGTTTTATGAAAATTTACTTACTCTATCTGTTCAGGGCCTGAGACCCTGCTTGGAAACCCAGCAGCAGCCCCTGCACAGGGGACAAGACCTCTCACGCCTCGGCTGTGGGGGAGGAGCACACCACCCTTGCAGGTGGTGGTGCGGGAGGACCCTTGCAGCACACAGAGCCTGTCCAGAGAACTCAGAGCAAAGCAAAGCAGCGCTTAACAACATCCCCAAAGAGCTAAAGATGACGGCAGGGAGGAGCAACCCCTTGGGACTGCAAAGGGCCAGCGCCAAACCCGTGAGGCTGCAAGCCGGGGCCAGGGAAGCTGGCAAGACAGATCCCGCACTCCTGCAGGGGCTCAAAGGGCTTTTCCAGTGTTTCCTAAAGGACAGGACCTGTTGCATCTGCATCCATCCTTACAGCTAACTAACCTGCTGCTAACCCCTCGGGGGGACCCAACCAGCACCAGCCCACAGCCTCCATGCAAAAACCCCCTGGGTGCCTCCTCACGTCCCAGGTGCTGGGCCAGCCTCCTCGTGCTGGGCTCCAGAGCACAATCCCTCCATCCATCACCGCCTCAATGAATTGAGGCAGACGTGCCACTGGCCCAGCCAAAGTGTTACCACCAGCCTTGAGCTGGGATACTTCAAATAGCTGTGCACTACGACACAAATTGTACTTTGATGAGGTCCATCAGGCCATCTGGATGGCCTTAAACAGCCTTGAAGAAGATGGAGCAGGGGCTGCTCAAGGCGGGAGGAATCTTGGCGGTTTCAGGGCCATTCGCCATCCCTTAAGCTAATATTTGTGCAGGCAGTGGGGATGGGGCCGGCAGCATCAGGGCGGGTCCATGCAGAGCAGGTCAGCCCAAGAGCAACGCTTCGGATGGCTGACATGTCCCCCCCACCGCAGTGTGGGCAGGACGTGGGCACTTGCAGCCTAGTTCTGCTCTCAGCCGGCAGAGCCCGCAAATCTGCATCACCCTGGGGTGTCCCCGTGGATGGATCCGAGCCCTGGCGAGCATCATTTCCAGACCATCCTGCTCCCATCAGTCCCATTAACTGTGTGGGAGGCAGTGCTCCTAGGAAGGAAAGCCCCATTCTCGCTGATGAGCATAAGATAAATAACACTCCAGAGGGGGGTGGGAAGAGCAGGAGAAGGTTGCTAGAGAAAATCACCCAGGGGGGGTAAGGGCCAAAGGGCAGGGAAGGGAGCAGGGGACAGGAGCCTGGGGAAACCCAGGGGGGAGGAGATGCCCTGTCCTACTGAGCCTGCAGCAAGTGACTGCAGGGAGCAAGCGCAAGCCAAGACAGCACCGAGGCAGGAAGCAGCACACGGGACCTGGATGGGAATTTCACTCGCTGGTGGTTTACTGCCTGCTGGTGTCCCCGAGCCGGCTCTTTTGTGGCACCTCAGAGCCCCAGTGGGGTTTTAGCTGAGCTATTCCCCAAGTTTGATTTCCAAAGTAACTTCTAGGCAATGAGCTCAGCCCCTCCACAGGACAGGACCCACCGGTGCCGCTTGTCCCCCTGGGACCTCAGCCACCCTGACCTTCGCCTGGCCGCCTGTGGCATGCAGCCCTGTCTCACCACTGCGACCTACATTCCACCTCCCCAAACATACGGCCTTGCACTTAGCTGCATTAAACCCACAGAGTGCTGTATAGGGCTAATTTCCGATCAGGCTGTCAGGAAGTATTATGTCAAATACCTTACAGGAGCCTAAGCATATTATGCCGACGCGGCTACCTTTGTCAACCAAATCTGAGGTCTCATCAAAAAAACAATGCTGGGTTTAGCCATCCTCAGCGCCTCCAGAGCAAAGCCATCTCTGGGACTTCTCCTGGGTCACTGCACCCCGAGTGCTGCCAACCACTCAGCCCGGGGCTGCAATTCAGGGGGAAGTGGCCCGAGCCCCCCTACCCCAAGGGTGGGACTTCCCTGCCGCAGCAAAGCTGGTGCCACTGCAGCGGAGCTCGCATGATTTTGAAATAAAGTGTCCCTGGTGTGGGATCCTCACTCCCACCCTGTGAGCGGCCACAGGACATGGAGCCGGATGGGAAAGGCTGGGTGCAGGGCAGCACCTTGCACTGGGTGAGAGTGGAGAGGGAAAAGAGGTTACTGCTGCCTCTGTCTGCTCAGCTCTCCTCCTCCTCCTCCTCGCAGGCTGCATCCCATGGCCCAGGCACTCCCTGTGCATTACAAAACCACCTTGTCCTTCCCAGCACCACTCGTCATTGCTGGTCACACCGGGTCCAGCAACCCAGAAGCTGCTGTTTCACAGCTGTACTTGGCACCCCCCAGCAATGCAGCAGGACCAGCCTCAATCCCTCCCTAAATAATTGTTTTAATTAGTGTTTGCTTTGATGTAGGCGATTAGCAGGGGGCTGCTGGCAGGGCTTCCTTGGGAACTTTTGCAGTGGACAGACAGATGAGTGCAGCCCTCTGTACTGCCATAGCACTTAAATGCTTTATATCAGCCTCCCCGGTCGCTGCCAGTCAGTCTTCATTAGCCCCTTTGAGCCTTTTCCAATTCTGCCTGCGGCCAAAGCAGGGCTCGCAGCAGTGGATGGAGTTGCCTGCCAAGGCATGGAGCCTGGCAGGGAACCCCACAGGTGGGCGCCCACCTTGGTGGGGGTATGGCCCTGCCTGGCAGGAGCGAGCAAATCCGGGGGTAATGACCCCCAGGGAAAGGGCAGAGCCATGGCCATAGCACCTTCGGGAAGTTTGACAAGGACCCAGGGGAAGGACAGAAGCTGGGTTTGGATACCAGCCAGCGAAGCGTGACAGAGCCCAGCAAAGGGCTCTGGCTTTCAGCGGTGCCTGGTCAGCAGCCAGCAACCACCACCCTGGTAACGGGAACTCGCTCATCCCCCCCTCCAAAGCCTGCCATGAAAACAAATAATCTGCGAATTAAAGTTTCCCTGCGATAGGGTGGCAGTGCCCCACACTGCGCTGGAGGAGGGACTGGAGCCCATCTGCCATCAGAGCCAGCTCCTGATGCTATCAGGATATTACTGTATTATTGAACTGGGGATTGAGGGATGGGCTTTAATAGCTACGATGCTATCAGGGGTCCAGGAAGGGCCACGGCTTTGCATGCTTTCCCTACTCTGAGGCAGCAATTGCATGCCACAAAATTCTTGAGGATAAAAATATTTTCATCTCTGCACCAAATTAACCCAGGCTCATACACAAAAGCTGTCAGTGGGGGGCATAAGCCTGTGTTTGCCGAGCACCAGCCTTTCAAACAGTCCAGAAGAGCCCCCTTGCCCTTGGGCACCTGCATATCAGTTCAGAGACGCAGGTTCATGGGAGAGCCTCAGCAGCACAGAGCTGCTCTCGGGGGAGCACAGCGAAAGCCCCTGCCTGGGCACCCTCCTCTCCACCTGGAAATCATCCCAGCGGCTGCTGGCCCAGAGCAGCCCCCAAGCCCACCACCACACACAGTTGCATGGACGCATAGGAAGCGGCCAGACCTGGGCCCTGGCTCTGCCCCCCTGTGCTCCGGGCAGGGCAGGGCAGAGGCAGGACAGCAGCACACCATCTTGGCAGCATGTCTCCAATGCTGGGCAACCTGCTCTGGCCTCAAAGAAAAAGGAGAACATACCAATATAAGGTAAGACCTTGGTACAGACGCTTCATGCGTGTTGGTAAGGGATGCTGGAGCTCATTTAACACACAGCAGTGAGCACTGGAGAGCACAAGCCCCACAGCCACGCTTGTGCTGGGCCCATTGCACATTAGGAACTGTCAGCTGAACCCCTATTGTTCCCTTTCTCTTCTCCCTTCCCCTGATTTACACACAACAGAGCGGCTACAGAGTCCCCCATAACCCATCCTGGTCTCCTGTTTTCTCCCAGGTGTTCAAGGCTTCCCTCTCCCCAGCAGCTGCAAAGAGCAGTGCAGACAGGAGGGCAGCATTTGCTGTGTGTGTCAAGCAATGCTCAAAGTGACAGACACCTAACCTGGAGCTCTGCTGGTCTGCCACTTCGCATGGCACAGAGAAAGGGTTTGGGAAAAGCCGTAGCAGGGGCGTACCCTGCACGTAGCACCCACGTGGGTGGGAATATTGGCCTGGATATGCAGCTGAGCCTAAGAAATAGAAAGAACCAAGCCTAAATTACCATAACATCTCATGCTTCTGCACAGCTTGCACAGTGTCTGCTATTTACCCCAGCCTCTGTAAAGCTGGAGCTAGGAGCTCAGAGGGTAACGGTGGAGGGCCAGGGAGCCTTGGGTGTTTCCTGAGCTTGGAAAGAGCAGGGACTCCAGAGTCCAACTCCACCAGTCAAACTGGAACAGGGCTGGATGCAAGGACAGAAAGAGAAACCTCAGAGGCTGCCAGAAACCACGTGCCAGCCCAGAGCTCACTGTCCTGCCAGCCACAGCTGAAGCGAAGGCTCAGTAGGGCAGTAGAGCCCAGCTGCAGCTCTCCACATACGTGTTGGTCCAGTTTCACCAACAGGTCCTCCTGGAGATCTCAGTGTCTGGCTGCCTCTTCCAGCAGTAGCATTTGCTCCCTGCTGGGCTCACATCTCCTATCACTCACACCTTGCCTATCCCACCGAGTCATTTAAGCCCTGCCCATGCAGCGCTTGGGTTCCCCAGTCCCTCCCACGTGGCACCACTGAGCTGGAGGAGCCTGGCCTGAATTGGCGGGCAAGACCCTGGCACGGAGGGTGGTTGCTTGGAGGCTGAGCAACAGCATGTTGATTTTCAGATGGGAGGCGGAGGGGAAGCCTCATGGTGCCCTCTCTGGGACGCTGGCTCCTGGCTGGGAGGGAGCTGATGCCCGGTGCTGGCGTCCCAGGGAGGACAGCTTGATCCCATCAGCTCCTACCGGTGCTGCACGCCAGCAACAACTGCTTGAAAGGCAAAACAAACAGGAGCCGAGGGAGCTAACCAAGAACAGATGAGAGGCACTTCTGTTCGAGACGCTGTGGGGAAACAAATCCGTGTGCTTGCCAGAGTGCACCGAGCGGGCTGTAACAAGCCTCCCGCCTATTACCACAGCAGGAGCCACGCAGCAGCAGCAGGGCAGGGAGGAGAGAGGCCTCTGCTCCCAGGGACAAGGAGAAAGAGGCGCCGACATTAATTGGCTGGCAGAGGGTGGCAGCTGGAAATGAAAGGCTGCTGTCCCCCCCCAGCTCCCTCGTGTGCCGAGGGCCCCCTCCACGCAGAGGCAACAATGGCATGACATTTATGTCCTGCACACTGAAATCCCAATTAGAGGTGGATGGCTCACATGCTGCATGCTTTAATTAAATGACTTTTCCTGTTGGAGAACAGCTTCTCTGACAGATTGGGACCAAGCAGAGAAGACAGCTGGACCCTGGCCAGCAGCCCGAGGGGCCAGCTATGGGGCTCAGCTTCGGCACTGGTAACACTGGGGGAGAGAGAGTCCCCATGCACCCAGCTGTTACCTGGTTCCTGCCCTCTCCTTCCTGCCCAGCACAGCTCCTGGCCGTCACGTAGAGCTGGGGTCCCAGCACCACCCAGCTATAGGGTCACCCCACAGACACCCCAAACCAGCCACATGTGGGTATGGTGTGGGACTTCCAGGGGGAGTCGAATGGAGGTGCTGGAGATGGAGCAACAGGCCATCAAAGGAGAAAGGGCAGAAAACACAGGACTCGGGGACAAGTGGGTCTCACTGCTTTGCTGTACCACCTGCCAGGGCTTCAGTGGATCCCTGTGGGATCCCAGGTCTCCCCTCCAGTGCTCACCAGCTGGTTTGGTCCCAAGCCCAGGGGTGCCAGAGCATTCACCAGCTGCAGCGGTGCCCGTGCGGGTTAGCTCTGTGGATTCATACAAAAGCCCCCTTCCAGCATAGCAGCTCCAACCATTACCTCCTCCCGCTGCCCCAGGCTTCTGGCACCTTCTCTCTCCCTAGCTAACCTAAACAATCTTGTATCTTCAGTTGTTCCCCTCCTCTTCCAGCTTATTAGGGCTTTTAGAGAACACTGGCTCCTACCAAACCCAACCAACCCACCATTAACCTCTTTCCACACCAAGAACTGGCTGTTACTTTTGAGTCCAATTCCTGCCTCAAACAGCTTCCATCTCCAGGAGGACTCTACCCCTCAACCTTGAGGTGACTAAGTTTCTTTAACAGCCTCTTGTGAGGGACTTTATCAAAAGCCTTTTGAAAGCTAAATAAAATTCTCTGCACCATACTTCTCCTTTCCCCAGGATTTTGTTAGCACATTTAAAGGCTCCTGACAGGCTAAGGCTGAGAAAAGCTTTTGGTTTTTAAGATTATTTCCTGCTCCTAAGCAGCAAGGCTCTCATTTTGCCTCCTAAATCGGGCCAGCAAGCACGCACAGCTCTGGTTTGGTTTCCTCAGGCAGCTCTTGTTGAATTTCCACGTTGCTCCTGGCAGGGCATTTGCCTCAGCACTGCATTATCATACTGCAGTGAGCAGGTAAGCTGCGAGGTTCGGGGAAGGAGCCCCATGCTGCTGCTGTGCTTGTCCTGGATGCAGGCAATCCCACCACCTCCTGTTCTGCACAGGGCTCCATGCCTCAGGTCATTGTGCAGATTCAGGGGTGTTGCTCGAGGGTACAGGTCAGCTCAGCCCTGCCCAAACCAGCCAAGGAAGACTGCTGGGCCAGAACAGGGTAGTCCAAGGCAGAGAGTGAGTTTTGCTCCACAAGAAGCATGGAAGGCATAAGAAAACTGCATTGAGGTGGGGGGGGAAGTGAGCCCATGGCATAAGTGCGCTCAATTTTCCCTCCTGTCCCCCCTCTTCCCAACCACCCACCTCCCTCTGTCAGGTCTCAGGCAGGGACAGAAACTGAGCTTGGCAGATTCTAGGTCTGAAACTCAAAAAAAAAAAAGCATTGCTCTCTCTACATATAAGCCCACCACCACTGAGAGCTTAGTTGTGCGGCCACAGCAGGTCATCTACAAAGCATGGCCAAGGCAGCATCTGACGATTAAGCCCACCCACACCCACCCTGCCCACTGTTCCTGCTTAAAGCCTGTATGAAGACAGGAGTAGGCCTTTGGCCCAGAGCTACAAAGCGGGTTAGAAGAAACATCAAAGCTGCCTGCTCTGATCAGGCCTCCGTCCTTACCTCATCTGGAAGTTTCCCCTACAAGCCTCGAATGAAAAGCTGCTTTGGAGCTTCAGAGATGTCCCGAGTCAATGTTAAAGACAGCAGCTGTGGTTTGCTCCTGCTCTCACTGGAGCTCACTGCCTGCTCCACCATCGTCTACAATGGGGGCACGTCTGGACTAAGGGGAAGTCAGCAGAGCAGGCTTCAGGCCTCTGCACAGCAGCCAGGCCTGAGCGCCCAGCAATGGTACATGCCAGGTCTTTGAGAATCTGCCAACACTAGAGCGAGACATCCCAGAAGACCTTTCTCCAACCGTGAAGGAAATTTTTCTGTAGGTAGTTTGGCTCTGGCTATGGAAATGGACATCTGTAAATGCTCTGCAACACATCTACCAGGAATGGGCCTCAAGACTCTTCCAGGAATTGTGCAGGGAGAGGTAAGAGGAGATGCCAGGCTGAGCTGAAGCAGTTTTTTTCCAGGCTGTTTTTCTTTGTTTTCAAGCAGAGCAGTAAACAGCTCTGCCTAGACCTGCACCGCCCTGTCTGCCCAAGTCTTCAGCTGAGACATAGCTCCTCTGGCTCCCAAGTGCCAACACATCCTCAGGCCACCCCACACTAAGGCAATATAGGGATGCATGAAACCTTCCTCACCACACAAGGAAATCCCATTTTTCAGGCTGCTCTCCTGTCAGATCAGGGATGTAGCTGGCTCAGGACAGGTTTTAGAGCCTCATTAACACTCCACAATGAGGCCTGGCAGCAGCTGATTTGATTTAAGGTTCATTTCCAGGCTGTGATTTAAGAGAAGATTTGCTTAATGTTCTCTAACAGACTCTTCTGACTGGGAGCTTGAGTGCTGCCTAATAACAGCCTTATTTATTGTAATGTCTTTGCAGCGCAGCATCTAGAGGAGCCAGGCAGGAGCGCAGCAGCTGCTGGCAAGTGCTCAGACAGCAGGGGAAGCATCCCTCACCGCAGAGTGCTAACACTGGGGCATGCGTTCCTTTATCCAGAACAGCCCTATACTGCACCCCTTTTCTGCTTTGAGAGGTCAGCAAGACAGACCACTCTCTGCTTGCCTAAGATAGACAGTGCTGCATCTCTACATACCTTTTTAAGTGGGATAGGACTAACGCTCCTCTTTCACCCCATTACTTGAACGATGGGAAACACAGAAGTGCCTGCTCACCTCCAGACTGGTTAAAAGGCAATTTGCAGTTAAGACTCCCAAATGCTCCTCCCTGTTTCCCAATTTTGGGCTTCCAACTCAAAGGCTGAGCCTGCTTTCCTCCTGGGAAGGGGGTGGTCATCATCTGACATTTGTAAGCTACCTTGAGCTTCTGAGCTGGATGTACCTATGCCAAGGCTGAACACAGAGACAACCATCACACAAATGAAGACAGTAGGTCAAGCAAGGGTTTGTCATATTTTAATGACATTGATCTTTGGTGTTTCCCTCGTTAGCACTCACGCTCTCCCCGTCCTTCCTCCACAAGCCTGCTAGGGATGGAGAGTTACAAACGAAAAGGAAAATCACATTTGAGACTAAAAACAAAATATCAGAGCCTTGATTTCTCCACTAGAAACTACATGTACAAGGTCAAGATTTCACATGCAACACCTTACATCACAGACCCATACCTCACATCCTGGCCTAGAGCTGAAAGACATTTCCTGCCCCCTGCCAAGGAGGTGCAGCTCATGGCACCATGAAACCACTGGGATAGCTCATTCCTGTTAATATTGGCACAGCTTAGAACATCCTCGCATGAACTGCATCCTGACTAGAGAGCAGTAGCCCCTATCCCTCTACCCATACAGCAGCTCTGCTTAGGTTCCTGCCAAGTGCTAAACTAACTCTCTAAAAAGGAAAGATCCCCACCTGTGAGCAGCTCCTGAGCCATGCAGGTTTTGGCAAAGCCCAGTTCTTCCCAGAAAAGACCACAGCACAGGCAGGACGGGTCTTAGAACACCACACTCTGAGGAGGGAGCAGTGCTGTGCCACAGAGCAGGACTGTGGCCTGGAAGACTCCTCCACTCCAGCAACGGAGCTGGAGCATCACGCCCAGGTTTGCCCAGTAGGACTGCCTGTCTCCAGAAGGATGCTGCAGGCCCCCTTCCCTTTCTTCACTGTACTGATCAGCCCCTGAGCATAAAAGGGCAGGAAAGAGGAAAGGAAAGAAGCTTTACAAAGGATGACACTAACCAAATTGCAGGGTTAGGGCTAAGCTCAGGGAATCCCATGGGGCTTCAAAATCTGCATGATGTGCAGCCAGTATGGTTCATATTCCTGTTAACTCTTCAGCAGTGGGAATGTTGGAAGTTAAGTATGCTTTCTTCCCCATGGCTTCCCTTGCAGTCCTTATCCCCTCCCACTCACCCAGGATAGAGAAGCCCTCTGAACCACCAGCATCCTGTCAGAGCCACACGTTGCTACTCTTCCAGCTCCTGGCCAGCTGTGAGGTACAGGTCTCTGCTGAGCAGTACAAGGGTAGTACCAACACACAACTCAATCTCTACCTGTTCCGCGACTCCCCACTGGTGCTGTCATCACTATAGAAGTTGGTACTGTCAGGAAGATGGTTATTATTAGTTAGGTCACTGTAATCAATTGGTCCCTCAGTGTCCATGGAGGACTGGGCCTGCTCTGGCAGGTCCAGATCACCAGCGCTTTGTCCTTCACTCCCGCTAGGGGCTGTCCGCGGGCTCAGGCCATGCTCTGACAGCTGCATAGACTCTGAAAGGATCCGTCCCTCCAACTCAGCTGCCAGCTGCTGTGAGGTGGACTGCTGTGCTGATGTGCCCTCAACTCCAGTGGACTCTGCACCAGTCTGAGAGCTGCGGTGGATCCGGTGGCTCACAATGATGTTGTTGCCAAAGCCGCCCATAGACGCCATGGTGGTGCTCTGCTCCCGCTGGACCACAGCAGTCATGCCACCTTCTGCCATCAGCCTTTGGATCCTACTCAGGGCATCCTCCCCACTGGCCCCATATTCTGGACCTTCACCTGCAAGAGAAAGCAGAAGCAACTTTGGTGCACAAGGCAAACTACAACACAAAGAGAAAGCATGCTGGGTAGATGCATCATGCAGTGCGCATGTGCTGGGACAGAAGATGGCTTTTGTCCAGAGGGAGCCCAACATTTTATTTCTGTAACTTTTGGTGAAGTGCCAAACAGAGGCACTGAACTCTGTCAAGAAAATCTTGGCCACTCCCACAGGTATCCCTCACAGACCTGCATGTCCAAGCCTTGAAGAAGCAGCTCTTATCTAGCCATACAGGTGTGGAAAAAAGAGGAGTCAAAGAGGCAGTGTGTTTTCTCACAGCTGCAGAGACAGTCCAGCCAGTCCCACAGGGGCAGGAAGAAAAACCTCAGTTTGCGCTGCAATAAACCAAACATTTCACCATGGTGTTAAAGAGTCCTGTGGCCCTTCCTACTTCACCTGTTTGAGAATGCCCCAGGCAGATGACATGATGGCAATCTCCCCAGTATCAGGGAGGACACAAGCAGCTGGCCAAGAGCAGACAGCAGCTACAGAACATGGTCTGTGCTTCCACATCACCTATGATCAAGGAAAGATCAAGTGTGTAGGCTCCTGCTCCGCTTGACTGGTGTCTTTTGAGGAATGCAAAAACTATCTCTTAAGTCTTTGTCTATCTCTGAGCCCTCCCTTCATAGTCAGGCTGTACTGAGCTCTGAGGGAACCATCGTCAGATGCCTTGGTTGCTGAAGATTACTTTTGAAGAACAAAATCTCACAGAAAAATAGTCCACGTAGGAGATTAAATCCCCATGGCAGGGAAGTCCAGCCCAGTTCTGTTTCCCAGAATCCTCCTTTTGCTACAAACCCTACCCAGACCGTTTGGGGAAAACAATCTGTAATCATAAACTGCTAGAATCATTCCACAGTGGGATCCTGATGATTCTTATTAAAGAGATAAATCTAACTCCCAGCTCCATGAAGCCATTGCAGTGCTGACTGGAGGAGAGGAGAAAGCCATGAGCTCTCCTGGCACCAAGGAAATGAACACAAACAAGGCTAGATGTAGGCAGGAGTTAAAACACAATAAAAACCACTGCCACACTGACTAGGAAGACAAAGCCGCTTGGGGCTGTGGGGTGGAGATCATGTATCTAACATGAGAGCTGGGGTATTCAGCACAGTCTACACCATGCCACTGTAGAGGTTATTTTTTTAAAAAAGCAAGATAGTTAAAACTGATAACGTGTTGTGCAGTCAGTCAGTGACAGCTTATTCCCTTTCCTCATGGGCTCAGTGGTACTTGCATCAAACATCACCAGTTTCCTCCACCACAGGGTACGGCTAATTTCATCTTCAAGCAAGTCTGCTGACATACTGCCCTGCTGTAGAAATACTATGGACATTAAGGGCAAATTTAATACCCACAAGTAGAATAAGTCTCTTTCTGCTAGGAATGTAGTAGGCCTGCTATATCCACTTATATATACACAGCAATTACATAGCTCCTTCGTTAGAGCGTCAGTGAGACCACAGGGACGCCAGTAACCACATGAGAACCTGGAGCGGAGCCTAGAGGAGTGAGCAAGAATACCCCCTGGGCAGAGCCTGACCCACAACTCTAGCAGAGAAATCCTGTTCAGGATGCAGCTGATGCATGAACTAAGATGTGGGTGATGCATGAACTAGGAACCTGGCTGACCAGCACGAAGACTGAGCACAGACAGAGGCAGCTATTAGACTTGAAACTTCAGTGTGAAAAACATGCATGGCCAGGGGATATTGAAGCGTTAATCATGAGCAGAAGTAAGTGAAAGGTTTAACGAGAAGCATGGTTTTGGATTCAGTCATCGCTTCCTTCTGAGGGCATAGTCGTAAGCACTTTGTTACCAACCGTCTGGCCAGGCCAGAGAAGAAGCTTGAGAAAGCCAAGATGTGCAACCTGGCTTAGAGACATGCCAGCCAGCCCTATCTACACAAGGCCTGAAACAGCAGGTACTGTGCTCTTGACAGATCACTTACTATAAACTAGCCCAATACAGGAGCATTGCAACAGCAAATCAGCAAGGATCTCCAGCCAATGCTCCTCAGCACTACAAACATGTGCTTCACCAGAGGAGTCCATGCAGGCAGCGCACACCACAGCACTCCCTGCTCTTCCCTGCCCCTTAATTACCATGTGCCATGGCTGAATTTCCAGTTGAGGCAGCTGCTTGCTCAGAAAACAGGCAAGGGCTGATGCCACAGCAGAAATCAGCAAGTCATCAGCCTTCAGATTACAAGCACAGAGATACAGCACTGTTGGAAATTCCAGAAAGACAGCCCGTCAAGGGCCAGAAGTAAGCCTCACCCTTCAAGCAGCCAACAAGCACCTCTGCTTCAGGGGTTGTCCTCCCCTTTCCCCCCTTGGGTTTCGACAATGACTTTGGCTGACTGGTTCTGAGCAAAGCTTCCTGCGCAATTTCCCTTGAGCTGAGCTACGCACAGATTCACATACAGCCCATTTCTACTGCCTGGTGACTCCCACACACGTTCTTTCACCAGGCTGCCAATGCAGACTACATTAGTACTCAGTGCAAGTGAAATAAGCCAACTTCCATTTGGTGGAGGTTCAATGTGCACACAGGCACTTACCCAAAACAACAGCAATGCCGTAAACCCCACACCTCAGATTGCTAGAAGTTTCAACTTGCCACAGTGGCCAAACCCTATTCCCTGTACCACCAGCTGAACAAAACCAGGACAGAGGGAAACCCCATACTCGTGACACTTTTTTCAGACTCCAAAGGGTTTAGGCATATCCAGAGCTTGTGCAGGTGTAGGCCAAGTGATAGCACATCTAATTCTCCATACGGAGAAGGCAATTCCTCTTCTCTCATTTTATGCTCAAAATTACATTCTGATCTCCCAGGCTCTGTAAAATCCCTTATCTTAAGCTCTCATTCTTCTAAGCCTACCTTCTAGGGTCAGAAAAATAGAAAAACCTCACAGAGCACTACAGACAAAATCTAGAAAACTGAGCTAACCAGCTTCAGCTACAGTGTGTGAAGTACCAGTGTAAGCGTAACACCTGCCAATTCGCCCTCCACCTAGGCTGTCCCTGTATCAGAATCCATCACAGAGCAGGAAGCAATCTTGAGAGACAGTCTCCATCTTTTTCTGGACAGGGACACAGGTTCTGTGCCTGACAGGACAGAAAAGCATCACCCATGGTTCCCTTCTGCAATACGAGTAAGTATTAGTGTTGTGTCCACAGTGCTGTGTTCCTACAAACCTTTTCTACTCTAACTGAAGTGACCTTTCCAGAGGTCCAAAACCCCATCTATTCCAAACACAGACACAAAACATTACTCTTGAGAGTAATTATCCCGAAGACCAGGGGATTTCTGTCAATCTAGCTGACTGGCTCCAACATTTAACAAAATACTCTCTAGCTAATGCACCTGTCTTTAGAAGTCCTCTGCCATGCTACTCCAGCAAGACAAGAGTTTGACACAGAAGACTACAAAGGCGAAACATGTGGCAAACTTTCAGTGGAGCTGGGCATAAGGCCGGAGCATTTCCACTCTTAAATGAAGTGGTCTCTGAAGTACTTATGGGGAGTACAACTTGTTTATCTCTGGGCACGGAAGGCACACACCTGATAAAGAGCAAAGCCCACAGAAGCAAGGATAAGATCAGGCTCCTCTGCGGCTGTGCGATATACTGACATCGCTCTCGAATTTTTTCCTATTTTCAGCTTTCTTCTTTCTAAAACCAGCAGTAGTTAGTAGCCATGCTTGCAAACAAAGCTTCAAAATTAGAACTGAGAGTAAGCACTGCAGAGATATCTAAGTCTTCAGAGAACATGGAATAATAGCTCTGAGGTGTGAACTGACCCACTAATTCAGATGCCCAAAGATAAAAATATCAGCATTTTTAAATGAATTCACTCCTTGCATAAGAATAGGAAAGGGAGGGTCAAAGCACAGCATAACCAGCTATGAATAATCACATCTCCCTTAGTGCCAGAAGAAATACTGTCAGTTACTTTTCTCCCCAGCCAATCTCAGAAGCATGTTCACACTTCCTTTCTGAGGTAGCTAATCCAAACAACTCCACAGAACTCAGAAAAGACACAACTGCTTTGACTTGTAACAAATTTCTTAGCGATATCTCACCTTGGTGATTTGTATGAGTGAAACTTATTTTTGTAATGAGAGTTTAAAAGTAGCCCCCATAATTTAATCCCAAGAGAGTACTTGGAGTAGCTCACACTGTAAAGGCTTGCATAGTACATGTTTCTAGAACCTGATTCTAATTTTTAGGTAGTGCTTTTCAGATGGCTTTAAAGAGAAACTGAAATTTGCAGTTCTATAGGACATATGACGCACATTTTACAGATGGACGGGCAGATGAAAGGCTAAGGGATCTACCCACGTTTCTACTTGGAGAATGAGAGGCAGATCTGGAAGCTGATCCCTGGTGTCCTGGTTCCCATTTCCACACTAATCGCACAAAAGTCACATCACATCTGACAACAGCATTGCAAGAACGTGTTCAGCTAACGTAAAACAACATGTTTCTTTTTAGCATTCATGAGGCTCGGCTGGGGACAGGGTACTCCTACCCATGCAGCCCCCCAACACACGTTCCTAATGTCTCAGATTAAGTAAGTTACATCACATGCAGGCACTCTGACTCTGCTTATAAGTGCTCCTTAGGCATCCTCAGGATGCTTTGCTTATACCAGGGAAGTTTCACTTGCATGTGCTGTCTTTTCACTACTAACAGTTTGAACAGACTGAACCCCACAAACCCAAGCCTTCATTTTACAACCCTTTTCACTCTCAAAAGTATCTGCTGCAACCTCTGAAAGCAGTTGGACATGATGGAAATTTGTACTGGCTGGTGAGAAACACTTCAACCAAATTGGTTAAAAATTGTATATGGCATGACAGTAGCCAATATATTGCTCCCCCAAAGACAGGCAAAGTAGCAATCCACTGACAGCAAGACTTCCGATGGCTACAATTTCAGTAGTTCATAGCACATGCTACTTGCACAATGAGCATTGAGTTAGCTATCTGAATTTTAAGCCCCGAAGACAATGCAGATGGTAAGAATTGAGATGACAATTGCCTTTCAGTTATTTCCATAAAGTTTTTTTTGAGTGTGGGTTATTTTTTTCTTTTTGAAAAATGCATTTCTTTTTGAAAGATGTATTGATATACTGTCAATAGCCAGGGGACAGCATGGGCGCACAATGAAACAAGTGTCCTGCAGCTCTGCAAAGGTCCCTTTCCCTCAGCCTGTAACACCTTTTGCACAGCTGCAGTCCCTGACAGTTACTGCCACTTGCACCCTACTCCACAGATCCAGCAGCCTGAACAAGTGGCAGCCACAGCCTGACCCAGTCTGGACCGGGAATTACAATTTCTAAAGGTAAAGCTTTGGGCCATTAAATCTCATTAGGAATTTTTGTTGGTTTTTAAGTGAGATTTAATTTGCCAGTTGAATACAGATCCCTCCCCTATCATGCCTGTCCATTTGCAAGGGAAATCATAGTATAACTCCCAACAGATTGTTTCTAATTAAGAGTGCCTCAAAGTTACAATTCCATCACTATTTCCACTATGTCTGTCAGCTTAAAAGAAAGTAGGAGACAGCTGAAACACTGTTCTAGGCGTTTCTTGGTACCTCTCCCAGTTTTCTCTCAACTCTAACTTCCTTAAGTTTATGTGTGGCTTGGGAGCAGAGTTCACAAGGCAGCTATCAACTGCTGCAAAACAAAAAGATACAGACATTAAAGGGATTCACTTCTAATAAAGTCATCATATACTCATTCCTCCAAAGGAGGTAGAAAGATAATCAGAATAGCAAAGTCCCCGCAGAGCTTTGCATGAGAAAAGGAAACTATTTATACCCGCACAGAGCTTAATTAGATTTCTGATGCAATTCTGCATACTTTTTTTTTTGTACA
Source organism: Aptenodytes patagonicus (assembly GCF_965638725.1). Classification (NCBI taxonomy): domain Eukaryota; kingdom Metazoa; phylum Chordata; class Aves; order Sphenisciformes; family Spheniscidae; genus Aptenodytes; species Aptenodytes patagonicus. The sequence continues at coordinate 28,791,859 of NC_134955.1, read as the reverse complement.
GTAAGCACATATCTGCAAGAAATGCCCTGAGCTAGAATTCCCCACAGCAGCGAGGCTGACAGGACACAGGACAGAAACCCACTCCTGGGGGTAGCAGTAGCCTTTCTTTTTCTTTTTTTTTTTTTTTTTAAAACATTCAAGGGGTTTGTTTTGTTTTGATTTTTTTTTCCCCCCTCATGACGAGGTGATAACTAAAACACTTTCCTTTACATTACTCAGAATCACATCTGATTTATCCATTCTGCTGCTGATAATACTGCTAAGCCTTTACGTAGTGATTTACATCTTCAAAGCCCCATACAAAACACTAATTAATCTTCACAGCCCCTGGTGTACTGTACTATGGGAAGATTTATTCCCATTTGGTAGATGATTAATAATTTGCCCTAGGTCATGCACCAAGCTGTAGGTGCATGTAGGACATTTTTTCTTCTTTTTTTTTTTTCCCTTGTATCCCTGACATCTAGATCCTGCTATTAGGAAACACTGTTTCCCTTTCAACAACAGGCAAAGAGTTATGGTAGATACAGTGGACAAATTAACCATCAGAAAAGCAGCACAGCATTTAATCTAGCCTGCCTGAACACACTGGATGAGCATCACAAGAGTTTATGATGCTGGAAAAACAGTAACCTTAACATCACAAGCAGCGCAATAGGACTCAAGTGTAATGTCAAGCACAAAGACTCTTGGATGAACCAGACCACTGATGCTACAAGTCCCTGGCTAACTGGCTGAGGTGTTGGTAATAGCAGCTGAAAACTTGTCTTTCTGCTTCATGATAGGTCCTTGTACTATTCCTCTGTCATGGATTACAGTTGGTTTTTAGATCATACATGCTCCTGATAGTTAATGTCTTGACAGCTCCCTGTTTTGAGCTGCTCTTGATCCTTTGCACCAGAATTTCCACTGAGGATGCAACTGGCATAAGAACTGATCAACTACAGGGTAAGACCACTTGGCTCATCTCCAGTGCATGCATCCGTACTGGAGTAACTCCTTTGTTCTAAAGATCCTTATATAGGAGAAAGGAGTGTGACAGCCCATTTTGCAGGCGAGGCCACTTGCAAGGGGACACGCGGTAAGTCAGCATCTGAGCCAGAAATCACACCACATGTGGAACCCGCCAATCTTCCAAGCAAGAAAGGGAGACAAAGAGGAGTCTCTGTCCTAGGCTTGTTATCTACACTCCTGTTCTTCCAAATGTTACACGTTTTGCTTCTTTGTAGAGATACCCTGCCCAAGGCACTGGTAAAGGACAACCCTTCCCCATCTCATTAATGGTCTAGTTAAAAACCATGATCTAGATCTGAAAATTGAAAGGTTAATTAGAAAGAATGAGATAATGAAACCTTCAGACAATTGCAGAACAGCAACAGAGAGAAGAACTGGAGAACTCCACTGGTTTAACAGAGCAGAGAAAGACCCCCAAGCCTGCAACATCAGCCATCATGGCCTTGATGCAAGAAGGTCCCACACCGTACCCTGTCCTCAGTCTGCATACCACATTCAGTGGAAGAACCAGTTCCCACAAGTTCAGCATTTGCCCAGACGTCCTACGTTCCAGCCTTATTCACATGCCCTCAACTGTACTAACCTTCCAGAGAGGTTAATCTCAGCTCTGCTGAGATAAGCAGATGGGAAACTCCACAGGTCAGGAATTTGCCACTTAACTTTGAACAGAAAAGCTGAGATCAGAGAAACACAAAGCCTTATCACACATGCTGGATGCTGCACAGCAGAAACTGTGGAAGAGTCACATGCCAAAAAGCATCTTTCAGAGTGACACAGCACAAGCAAGCATACAGGCACAAACAGAAATGCCATGGGCTGCTTCCCAAAGCCAAGTGGGTTCATCATGAACCAACAACTTCAAAACTGTCTCCTTGATTTTCTCTTCTCTGTCTTTCCTATGTATATACTGCCCAACTCCTTCCTAGCCAAGCCTTCACAGTTGGATTCAAGCACAATGCTACAGTACAGAGACAAGAAGCCTGGACAAAATCATCATGCTTTCAAAAGATCAGTGACTTTATCATCATATAGGAATTGCACATCAGCTGCTTCCAGCTCTTTACTGGTAAGTTTTCCTGGACTGGAAAACACTAGAGACATTTTTGAATAGCTGAGCTGGACACTCATCACAGCCTTCATCGATCAGACTAAACAGAATACTCATACCTGCTTTGTGAGAAATGATTTACAGTATTTTGTATCCAGATGCTGAGCTTGTGAAGCCTGCACAGGTTTTAGATGCAGAGGTTGAAGGACCAAGCTAAACTCTAATGCAGAGCCAGAAAGGATAGTTCTTAACAGTCTGCAGCCTTACTGATGGTTAGAGTTCAGGAGATTTGTGAGGAGTGATGCCAGTACAGCTGATTCTACAAAGACAATGATCTGGAGAAGAGTTCATTTTGCCCTCTAAAAGCATGTGAAAAAGACAACTTGTCTATTCATATGGACAGAGATTCACTCTCCTGATCATCTTGGCCTGGCTACAGGCAAATTAGGCTGGAGAAATCTTTGCTGAAGAGATAACAGGAGTGTCGAAATGCATCGATAGGATGCGGAACCTATGTGGAAACTCCTCATTCACCAGGTAAGCTCTGTCAGACAAATCATTGCTTGAGCTCCTACCTTCCCCAGTCCCTGCAGAGGCGGATTCCTGCTCCTGTACCTCCCTCTCTGTCTGAGTCTCGGCATTCTGCAGCTGAGGCGCCAAGGTCTGGGTACCCTGCGAAGTCACAGAGGTGGGGGGGTTTCGGGGTTGCAGGCCTATGGCATTCATCAGGCCCATATCCCTGTCTGTCCTCCATGTGGCTCTGCTGGTTCTGAAAAGAGAGAAAAACAAATAAGACCGGGAGCATCGGAGGCAACATGCCCCAGCAAGATTGAAGCTTCCACCTGAGCCTCTTCTTGCCTCCACTCCAACCACACACCTGCTAGCCACTATGCAGATGAGGCTGGAGGGAATTGTGACCTGCACTTATTTACACACACACACAAACACCCCTCTCCAGCCTCAGCTGGCTGGTCTCTTGAGTTTTAAGCCAACAGAGTCTTATAGTCCACTCACCCTTCCACAGAAGCAGCATGTCTGACAGGCATGGATAGATATCCCTGCAGCACCACTAAGCCTGCAGAACAACTCTGTCTCGGGGTCACTGAGTTGAGTAGGCAACACAACATGCAGCGCAGGACCATAAACAGAGACACAACCTCCCTCTGCATGTCAGCAGAGTGGTTTTAACTCCCAAGGACACAGCCTGTATCCCTTCCCTCCTCTGGACCTCCTAGTTTGTCAGCATCACCCATGAATGCACTCCAGCAGGCATTTCTGCCCATTCCAGTTGGACAAGAGATATTCTCTGTTCTCAAAAGCAAACAACAGGAACCACCTCAAGGCTCATTAGCTTCTCAGAATCGAACAGTTGAAGTGTATGACACTGCAAGAGCTGAATCTTGACAATGCTTGGATGCTCTTTCCAAAATCGACCTCTGGCTGTTAAGTGCTGGGAATGTTAAAGAGATTCTAGGAAAGATTGCCTCATTCACAACATTTTTTCATAAGGTTTTGAAACCTGCCACACTTTTCTTGCTCTCTGAGTTAGTTCATTCTTGAGCAATATTTCTGTCTTCAAGCTGCTCCTAAGCCCATCATGCAAGACTGATATGTGCTGTCAAAAAACATGAGTAGTGGCAATACCCACTCACATGGCAGAGTAAAGAATCTCTGCTACTTATTTTTCACCTTCAGTCAGACCAAGGCTGTAGGAAAGCACAGACATTGCCCTGTACACCAGCTCATAACTTCCTTGGGATCCTGGAGCTCACAATTCAGAAACAAGACTGTCACCCTTTTGCTGAGAACAGCTGGCATACAGAGAAGTACTTGTCATGGGGGCAAGAAGCAAGGGACTGCAGCATCACCCTCGTGTTTAGAGTAACTAATGTGTGCATCACTGGACAGACTGGATGAAGCAGCCAATAGGGCTCTCAAGGGATTTAGGTTTATTTTTAGAGTTTATTGCTGAGAAACAACTGTCCCATGACCAGAAACTAAAGGGATGAAAATCAGTCACCAGGACCACCCAATGGATTTGCATTCATCTCTGTGGAACCCCCTGTTTCAGTTATCCTCCAAAGGCCATTTACTTTGCATGGTGTTTTTGAGGCATCAAGCCCCACACGTTCCTCCCGCGGCTTGCTCATGGATGTTACTGAGGCCGTGGATGACACATGTACTTCACAATCACTGGCAGCACTTTTGGGCACTGAATGTCACTTGCTGGAAGCAGGCCAGGTGACCCAACTAGGCAGTGTCAAAGGGGGGAAAAATTGCATATTTAAAGCTGCCAGTGCTAAGGGAACAAAGAAGAAGTGGTGCTGTCAGATGTAACAAAAGCAGCAGAAAGGGTCAGGTCTCTCTAACCCACACCCAGGAGACTCACCCAGGCCGCTCAGTGTTCCTGCTGCTGGAATGCACAGCGAAGACGTTCTCATTCAGCTGGTCCCAGTGGTACTCAACTCCAGAGTTTAAGGCCCTTGAAACACCAAAGAAGGAAGAAAATATTAGCATGACAGGACACTATTCCAGCCAGCACACATTACGTCCCCACAACATGAAGGACAGTATTGACTCCTGCCCTACAGAAACTGCAGATCTAGCTCAATTCACATTTTCGTTAAAAGGGCGCATCACCATGAACAGCCTTGCAAACATGGAGCGCTGTATTACCCAGATTGCTCTGGAATATTCCATTCATTTCAATTCAATATAAGCACTGAGGCACAGCAACAGGAACAGAGAGATTTTCAGGAAATGAAGACATACAACTGTGTGTATAAAATCAGGTTACCCTAACTCCAAGTGACTAAACAAAGAATTGGAATGGGAAGGCCAATTCTCTCTGTGGTGCCTGCCAGCATTTCCCGCACTCAGTAATGCTAAGTAAAACACTGCTCTTATTCGACATTTAGTTTCTTTGCAAATGGTTCTCATTCTACCTATAAATAAATCTCTATACAGCCCTCTCACTGACAGTCACTGTGGAGCAAGGGCAGATGTAGAGGATATTTTAATAAGTTTCCACAAGAGAGTTTGTACTGGATCAACTATGTGTGTCTGAAAAGTCCAAAACTTGAATTTTACAGCTAATGCTACTAAGTTTAACAGAACAGCCAATACTCTGGCAACCTTTCACAGTGCATTTCCCAAAAAGATATGTGAAGCCAGAGCTAGCTAACCACTTCACAGGAACAGGCAAGCTTAGCAATGTACAGCAAATCACATCATTGCTGAAGACTACGGGCAATCACTAACACTGTAAGTGCATCTCCCACTATTTCTAAGGCCCAACAGCTCTTAGACTGCAAGAGGATAAGAGTGAATCCATCTTACTCTGTGCCATACAGAAATGTCAGAGGACAGGCACACGCTGTGCAGTCCAAGGCAGCATGGAGATCTTCCACCTACTGCTGTGTCCCACCTCCAGAAGCACTCTGGGCTGCATTACCATGGAAGAGACTTTCTGTACAGTGTTTTGCCACGCCGTGCTGACACACCAGCTCCCTGTGAGCTGGCCTGCGGGTTTCAAAACGGTGCTGTGTACCACCACATGGCTCCTGGACTGCAGACACCTGATGGTGCTAGGTGGAGAGTTAACAGCGCTGTGCAGTGGTCAGCACAAGGCAACTTTAAAAAAAAAAAAAGTCCCTTCCAGACAGAAGGGAATTGCGTCTGAAGAGCTGGACTTGCATCACACTGCAGACAGTCTCAGAGCATGAACTAAGGGTAGTCCCATAATCTGAAGGAAGGATTCAGGGCAAGTAGTTGGTAGCTGGTTATGGCTCAGGCACAAACATGGTGTTTTACGTACATATAAAAGCTGTTGTCTCTGTAATGAGATGCCTCAGCAGAACTGGCAAGAACCCCAGCTTAGAGGATGCTGCAGGTCAGACATGCTGCAATAGGAGAGCTGTGTGTGCTGGAGGCCTGGGGCCAGGCTGCTGGGGTGACAGCACCCCAGGTCGGGACTAAGGGCAAAAGCTGGAGAAAATTAGGTCAACAAAACCGCGCATGGAGTCTACAGGAAGTAATCAGTCACCACCTTTTTTTTTTTTTTCCCCTGCTGAGCTAGCCCTGCACTGCATTATACCCCATGAAAGCAGCTGCCGGGGAGATGCTGATTTACAAAGGCTTCAGAGTTTATTGACAGATTAAAGAAAAAAGTTTGGGGTTTGGGGTTTTTTTTTGGCACTAAAACCATGCCAGTCCCTCTGGCTGCTCCATCCCCTGCCTAATATACTGAGACTTAGCTGTCACACTTTGCTGTCTGCAAAGTAGCACACTCCCTAGGCAAGTGAGATTTTCTAACCTGGTAGTCAAAATTTCCATAAAAAGTCTAGTTTGCTTGGTATCTGCAGCTATTACACAACAGAACTAAACTGACCCATGCTCTTCTCCCTCTCCTTCCACACTTCTTCATGCTTTCCAAAGTACAGGCATGGTCCCCGCAGCCACCTACACGACTGGTATTCCGGTCTCTCTGCAGGACCAAAAAAGTGGCTCAGAATAAACAGCTGGCAGTCCCTACTGCAGCAGTGAGCATCCTCACCGCTACCTTTCAGCAGACTCTTCCCTTGACCAGCTAACCAACTTACCCTCTCCCAACTCCACCTCTTGCAAAAGATTTCAAGCGATAAAGCCCTCACCACAATCTTTGTTCTCTTTTCATAGAACCATAGAATGGTTTGGGTTGGAAGAGACCTTAAAGATCATCTAGTTCCAACCCCCCTGCCATGGGACACCTTCCACCAGACCTGGTTGCTCAAAGCCCCATCTAACCTGGCCTTAAACACTTCCAAGGATGAGGCATCCACAACTTCTCTGGGCAACCTGTTCCAGTGCCTCACCACCCTCATAGTGAAGAATTTCTTCCTTATATCTAATCTAAATCTACCCTCTTTCAGTTTAAAGCCATTACCACCCCTTGTCCTATCACTACATACCCTTGTAACAAGTTCCTCTCCAGCTTTCTTGTAGGCCCCCTTGGTACTGGAAGGCTGCTATAAGGTCTCCCTTCACTTCTCCAGGCTGAACAACCCCAACTCTCTCAGCCTGTCTTCATAGGAGAGGTGCTCCAGCCCCCTGATCATCTTTGTGGCCCTCCTCTGGACTCACTCCAACAGGTCCACGTCCTTCTTACGTTGGGGACCCCAGAGCTGAACACAGTACTCCAGGTGGGGTCTCACAAGAGCGGAGTAGAGGGTGAGAGAGCACGCATGCATCTGCATCTCTCTGACCTGGAACTCTGCCTCTCCACAGCCCTAAGACCAATATCCAGCTTGCTCCCCATTAAGTCTTCCAGCCTTTGGATGATCGAGGCTACAGAAGTGATGTTTCAGACTGCATCAAGGAACAGTGAGGAAAGCAAATATCTGAACTTAACAGAGGGAACTGGCTGGGCACTATCTTTTATACGAAGATCATCACTTCCCTTCTTAATAAGCAAAGATTTCATCAAAGAAATGCTGCTATTGTATGGGTTAAGTGCCAGACCATGCCTGCATTAGAAACTTGATCACATAATCGCACCTTAAACCAACTTAAGTACACAACAAGATGTGTGTGACAACTGCAATTACCTTAGTTTAAATCAGATTTTCAATTAAGCTTAAAGATTTGCACTGGTTTAGCCACACCTATTTAAAACAGTGCAATCTCCCTCTTCAGAAAGCCTAAAGGTTTTTTAACTCCCATTGCAAAACATTGCCTGAATTTTGTAAATTAGCAAGCCTTTCACAGTACGTTTCCCAGGAGATTTGCAAATCAAGGCCTGACTATCATTTCACAGAAGCAGAGCTTACACTGGAGAAATGAATATTTTTCAGGTAATGTAAGCATTTAACTTTTGCTCCATCAAACTCTAGACATGGAAATGCTGGAAGCACTTTACATTTTCCAAGGCATAAGGTAGAAGCTCTGTGTAGCATGGAGCATGTTGCCACTTGGATGTGGATGCAGTAAGGAGGACATTTGTTGCCCCGGGCTTCAGGGTGAAAAATTGCAATTCTCCACACTGTGTCAGTCATGGACAGTGAAGCCCACTTAGTCAAGTTCTTATTTTCTTTCTTTTTATGGCTGTCACTAAGCTCTCTAAGCCCTCCCTGGAAATTTCCATTAGCTTTGTTAAATGCAGAGCTGCTCACAGCCTGGCTTTCCCAGCAGGGACCTGTTCCGAGATGGACTTTTCCTTCACGCCTGTGTCCAGCTCACATTATTAACGAGCTTGAAGAGGATGAAGGGCACAGACTTGCATGCTTTGCTGAAAGTCGAATAAGGATTCAGAGTGGAGCCTGTTAAGTACCTTAACAGCAACTTAAACAGCACCGCCTCTCCCTCTGCATGGAGGTATTACCTACACAGCTCAGGTATGGCCCGCTGAAGAAACTAGTACCAAGCTCTAGGAATTAATGACAAAATTATTCATACGTGACAAGAAAGCTGAAATACAGTTTACTGCATTGGCTTAACCAGTATTTGGAAAGTACATTGACAAAGCACAGGTCAGCATAAACCGACAGACATCTGAGTAACCCCCCACAGCTGGCATATCCAGAATTAGGAGGTGAAGAGGAGGAGGGAGTAGGACAAAAGTTCCCCAACTCCACCACAACAATACAGCTTGGAAGCAAGATGGCAAGACAAAAAACTATGATTTTCTAGTAGAGTATGCATGTCCAGGAAGGCATAAATAGCACTTACTGTCTTTTCACTTAAACCACGCCCAATACTGAAGAAGGCAGCAGCAGCAATGGGCAAATGCACTGCTCTCCTTCAAATGCTGCCACATGGAAAGGCCCAACAGTAGCACACTTGTCTGCTACAGCACTGAATTAAATTTTGGTTAAGATATTGCTGCCTGCAATCCCTTCTAAAAATATCAGCACAACCCCATTACTAGAATGAAGATTGTGGCAAGCCCAACATGGAGAAGACTAGCTGCAAAGCGACGCCATGCAGCATGCAGCTAGGTGGTGAATATCTGATTTTCATGCTGCCAAGGTTCACTTTCCCCACAAAAGAAATCACTCTTTAAAGCTGATTTCTCAAATATACTGTCCATTCAAGATCACTAAGAGCAAGCATACAAAACCAGGTTAGTTTACAAAGGATTTGAATTCCCCAAGATGTGCTTTCTTCCCTTTGTGTAAACTTGTCATTCTTAAACCATTCAAACTGTACAAAGGAAATATAAAGTGAGCTACAGAGAGCAAGGTGGCACTATGCTAAGGAACAGGAATCCATTGTCCTGGTTTGGGAAGGAAGAGGCAGCACACGGTATCTCACGCAATGCAATGCTCGGACGGATTCCAGATGCATCCTTTTCAGCAGCTCATTATCTCTTCTGCTGGCATGTGATGATCAGCACAGCAAGCCCATCCCTGGCTCCCATGATTAACTAGGCAACGGTATTGTCAGTACAAGGCAAAGTTTGGCACTCCCAGCAGCTGCCTGGATAGGAAAATAATCATTTCTAACACCCTACTTCATAAATATTTAGCTTTCTGTGCAGGCGATGAACCACATGCAGAGACAAATCCAAGTGAAAATTGGCTGCAGTGCAAACTGTATGGAACCAGCAAACGGGATTCCTGGAGTAGCTCTGCAGGGCAGTAATTCCCTTTGACCAAGGAAGAGGTTGCAGCTTCACTGGCACTGGCTTATTTCAGAGCACACCCTTGAGTACAGCCCATGTATGACTAGCCAGGAGAAGAGCATGAGACCGAGTATAGGAATTCCTAACAAGATAAGTCGTACAGAACAAAAGATCTGCAGTTTATGATTAACAACCACACAGACATTTAAGTGACGTATGAAATTATCCTATTCAACACATTAGGAGGAACAATGGCAAGATGACCCCTTCTCCGCAACTAGCAGCAGGTGCATTTTTACTCCCTGTACTGATACAGCCCACTAATTTTTCAGAATCCTGCAAGCTTCACCCACCTGGAAACCAGCAACCATGCAGAAACACATCCTGACACCCACCTGAATTGGCAAAGGTACTGCAGAAGCAGGACAGCAAGCAGCTTGGTGCAGCTAGTAGCCAAGTGTCTACTTCAGGGAGGATGCCAACTCAACACTATGCAAGATGATTGACCCCGTTTATTTGATTGTGCAGTCCTGCCAGCTAGGTTAAATACTGGGATTTTTGAAGAGGCTCTATTCAAACTCACACCATTTAAATGAGGTCAGCCTTATAAATTTGGAGTCACCAGTAGCTAATTAACACTTTTGTGTCTCAACAGCGTGAATATGCATGAGTTTGTTCTGCCCACCACTGGGCAACTAAAGCTGGATACAATCCATGCTCTTGCAGCCAGTGGATAAGATTTAGATAGAAGGCACACCTCTAACAGTCATCTTCCCTGGGCAAAAATGTGGTATCTCAGCTAAGGAAGAGAGTCATCAGTCAGCTAAGCTGTTAGATACCTCAAAGAGAGAGGGGGAGAGAAGAGAGATTAACACAGTAGGAAGAACCCAAACAGAATGGTTTCTTCTGATCCACAGGGTCACTACAGCTAAAACCCAAGTGACTTCCAGAGTCAGCATTTGTAACCTACCTACAGTTTGCGTGAGGCAGATGAGTAGACTCATAAAATGAGTTGACATGGAGGACGCATCAATAGAAAGCATAAGAGGAATCTGTCTTACATTCCAAAGGAGAAAGTCTTAAATGAAGAATCAGTCTTCCAACACATTCAACAGGAGTGATAAATGGAAATTAAGCACCAAGACAATGACAGAGCAGAAGGAGAGAGTTTTGTATGAAAGTCTGGATGTTCGATTACCTTGGGACCCAAGTACAAATATTGAGGTTGAAAGCACTGCACTTAAGGGATGCAAAGCTAAACAGCAAAACCTGTGTTGAGAATAAGGACAAGAAAAGTCCCTTACAGACGGCCTTCATGCCAATATCAATTCTCCTACCAAAATACCACAACAGTTTTTTAAAGCAGCTTTTCCCAGAGCTTTTTTACACCACTCTCAGCATGATGTAGGAAGTTGTAACTTGTACCTGAGAGAACAAGGGGAACCTTCTTAGTCCTGAACGTGACTCCTGCGCTACTGATGTAACTAGACATCAGCTACTTTGACATTTAGAAGAGATATATCCCAATATATCCCAATTAGGAAGGGGCATACTGATGCCCATACTTCAAAAATATTTGAATTAATGCACTACTGTAAGCAGATGGACAAAACACTTGTGCAAGGAAGACCCAGAGTTAAGATTTGCTCCTAAAACACTGATAAGATTTTTGTGTATCAGACAGTGCACTACACAGTAGTTTTAACACTATTAAAAAAAAAAAAAAAAAAAAGCATGTTTATGTGAATAAGAACATACCACCCAGACCAAATAGCCTGGAATGAACAAGGCAGAAATAGATCAAATAAGAATTTCCTGAACTTTCACTGATTTTCTTCTCAGTCAAAATCTTGCCAGTATTCCATGGTATCCTTCACTTACGAGGCTCCAACCACACCAAGTAGCACGTAGGGATCCGCTGGAAGGTAAATAACAGATTCCAGAACGCAGAGCTTTAAGTTTCTTAAATAACGACAATTTAGCTTGGTATCACCTTAAACCAAGCTCTAAAGATGGATAACTTGCTTAAAGTCCTCTAAAAACCTAAAGCCCTGTTAATTGCTTAAAGTGATTACAGGCAGCCTATACTCCAAATAAGATTTGAACCCTCAGAATATCTTAAGCTCTTTATGATCTATCAGCTCTTCCAGTGGCTTAAGACAATTTAGGATGTTAGGAGTCTTTGGGGGAGCGCAAATTGCTTAAGCCTTCTAAGGCCTTAAAGATCTTAAACTGTTGCAAGTCTCGAGAGCTAAAGTCACTCTTTAGTCATCTTTGAACTTTCACTAGCGTTTTAGCAGAAACTAACATTTACGTTGATTCAAAGGTGACTTTGAAGTAGGCTTGTTTTGTAGATCTTATGCCAACAAACTAAACCAGGAAAATGCATTTAGAATAGGAGAAATCAACTTCAAAATAAACATTTAAAATTAGCAAGCATAGCAAATGCTTTTTTTTAATACAACATTGCGATGTGCATACACAAAGCTGCCAAGCTCCAGAACCAAGATCTTGGCTTGGTCTAATCTCAATGAGATCCACAGGGCAAGCCAAGTTTTATATTTTTAATCTTCACCAGCTTTGAAATTAGCCAACTGAAAAGTGCTATATTTAGCACACAGGGGAAACCTGCTTAAAAAAAAAAATTGACAAAAAGCCCAAATCCACAATTATTACTCATATTGCTCATAGTTTGTAGACATTGAGTTGAGACCATTTACAGAACCAGACAGCTTGAGCATTTAAAAAAGGGAAAGAAAACGAAGAAAAAGTTTACTGTTTTATTTGCTAGCTGGATTCAACCACAGTCCTGCTAGAAAACACAGGTGTAAGGGACAACAAATAGAACTCCACAAATAAACTGGATCAAAGTCCGGAAAATGAAAGATGATCTTATTGGAAAGCCAAGGGCGTAAACAACCAAACAAGGAAGGTCTAGCATAGACTTGTGGACAAAAGAAAGGTTATAAGAAAGCAGGATGGACTGGTGCTGCCAAAGAGGGAAAAGACATTCTAGAAATAAACATGAGGAAAATGGTACTAGAATGAAAAAAGGTCTATTCATCTGTGAGGCTAAGGACAAAAATCAATGATGACTCAAAGTGGACGAGATACTGAATTTTCTCTGTCAAGTCTCCACTTAAAAAATATCCAAGGGTGCTTATGGAATTAGGGAGTAAGAAAAGAAGCCAGACATAGCAGCTAGTTGTACTCATTAGGAAAATTTAAAAAAAACCAAAAAACAAACAAAAGTTAACTTTTTTGAGCCATTCACATCTGATTTTTAATATGTTACAAAAAACCGAGGAAGTGACAAAAGGCCAAAAAAGCCAACTTAGCAGCATTGTTCAAAAAGAAAGCCATACTTAAATTGACAATTACTCTCTCCTAAGCATAACTTTTATCCTTAAAGACAGTAATATAACAAAGAGAAAAAAGAAGATATATGAAAACAATGAAAGAGTGAGCCACACGCAGTAGGCAGTAAGTCAAGTAATTGCAAGCATGAAATTTAATTGCTTTTGTATATAGAATTAGAAAAAAGTAAAGGAAGCAAAGACAGCAGGTGTGATCTGAATAGATGTAAGTGAAGCATTTAGTAACTGTAGAGTACATGGCCACACTCTTAGAAAGATTGCTACCCAATCTGAGAACCTGTAAGGACCTGCAGAAGCCCAGTGACATAGTACACAAACTGGTAAGTAACAGGTTAAGTTTCTTTAACACTGAGCTCTGTACCAAGTTCCCTTTCTCATGGTGGAAAATAAATGTCACTAACTAGTCAGTGCTTCAGCATATCTTGAAGAATTGGGTGAGGGAAATGAACTTGCTAATACCTGAAGACTTAAAGCAGCTCTCAAAATTTATCTCTAGGATTCATAGATATATTAAGAGGAATTTTATGAGGGCATCTTCCACCTAATGCCATCATTCATCCTGGATATCAAATTCACATACAGAAATAGAAATGGAATAAAAACCAATATCAGAATGGAGATACTGTTTCAAGCCTCCATATTACCACTCTACTTCTCTTGCATCTCAGTGACTGAGCCTCTTGGCACTCAGGATACCTAGGCTTCCCTGCACAATTTGGAAATAATTCATATCAGTTTTTTTCTTAAATGCATGAATAACAAAATCCAAATATAAGCCTTCAGGATGCATCTTTAGTGCAAAATTGGCCGTCTTCCCCCCTTTTCAGTCCTTTTATCAATCAAAATAATCTTTTACCCTCATTTAGAAAATTTAATGTATCTTGTGGTTAACAGGCAGCAAAAGTCCAGGACATGCATTCGCTTACTTGGTCATGGTCAAAGGCCACTGTGCAGATGCTGCCTTTCAAAAGGCCATTTGCAGGGAGGACTCAGACATAACCAGTATCTCTAGCCGCCCCAGTTAACAGTTGTGAAAACATTCCCTGTGCAGGGTTGCTAACATCCATCCGTTACACACGAAGGAAGACAGCTCCTCCTTCTGTCTCTTCATTTACTCCATCCTCCAGAAGCTATTCTTAAAAGGCAAACAATGCACCAGGGCTTATGCTGCTGGGGGGCATCATTGCTAGAGGCTGAAGAGCCTGACAAATGGAGCCAGCAAGCAGAGAGACATGACACGCCAGGCAGCTGGATAGATCACCATCTCTCTACCAGCGCTGATAACTAGATGCAGACACATTGTCCCCATTACTAGATGAGAGGATATGCAATTCTCAGAGGAAAAAAAACTGGATTGGCATGGACAGACAATTGCAATGATCCTCTGCAAAGCATAGGAATTTATTGTGACGACAATTTTCCCAGAATAATTTCACGTTAGAGGCAGATCTCACCACAAAGAATTAAAATATGCACACTGCTTAGCACTGAATCAATCTGAGACTCTCCACACCTACTTCCCAACGAGAGAATTCCAAGGGATGCTGCCTCTGAACCAGATACATCTTCAGGGGGTATTTTAATTCCATTACCAGAGGCCCTGTCTGCTGAAGAAATCCTTCCTCTCTTGTGGATGCCTGCATTACATAGCTAACCCTAGACAAGGTGCTTTGAGTGCTTGGTTTTGAAACAGTATTCTCAGAACACTGAGGTTTTTGGATTAGTATTTTCAAAAGCACGTGAGCACTGAGCCCTTCCAGAACCTGCTCCTGAGCACGGGGGGGGCACTCAAGATGAAACAAGGAAGAACAGATATTTGGACCCCCTGCCTTTCTCCCATGGCAGTCATCCACAAGAGAAGCCAGCAAAGGGCAATAAACAGCAGGCAGTCTGCTCCTCCTCACTTTCGGTCTCACCTGTTCATATTCTACAAGACAATTAATGTTTGAGAAGCCCTACCGGGGTGCTTCTGAATGTGAAAGCTCTTCTTAGGATGTGACAGGATAGGAAAGGTTATGAGCACTAAAAAACAAATTCCTTTTTAATTCAGTCGAGGTGTTTCTACTGTACAAGACACTGTGGATTTCATTCCATGCTGCAAAAACCAAAGATTCAGGAACTGAATCAAACCTTGAACTACACAGAGCCAAGACAGATGTACAAAACTTTAGTGAGCATTAGGACTGGTCACAGTTACAAAGGATGTCAGGCAGCATGTGGTGGGGGAGAAGCAGCCCTGAGGAGGCTAAAAAAGCACTAGCAGCCACACAGAAAAGTCAGTGTGCAGCAGGAGAGAAGAGGGGCGGGGGGAATTCACACTGCTCTGTACCACCTCCCGCGACAGACCTCCAGACCACAGTGAGTAGTACATGGTAGTTCACTTCATTTGCTAAGTGGAGTACACTACCTCAAGTGGCATACCTAAAGGGATCCCCATTTTCATGTGGCACGGCTCTCCCAATTAACGTTAGTGTAATGAATTTAGTGTCTTGATTTAGCTCAGTGGTGCCCACCCTTTAAAACGTGGCAGCCTCAGAGCCTTTCAATACCACACTTTTGGACTGAACACAAACTCATCTTACATCCAAAAAGCACAGACTACCACGTGGCAATGTGAAGCCATGTGCAAGCACATAGCAGACTAGTGATCTAATATGTATGCAAGTCTATCAGTTGGCAACATCTATACACTAAACCATGACAAGAGTGAACTACAGGACCCTGAAAAAATGAACAGGCTGTCACAACCTCATACAGACTGCAACCTGTTTCCAATCCACATCTGAGGGCTTAAACTTTTGAGCAGGACTCGCCTGTGAACCACAGACCTGAGTACCCTTGCTCCAGCCTATCATCACTGCAATTGGTTAAAAAGCAACAAGACAAGCATGAAGCATCCCCCAAAAACACTTATACTACCTATGATCTACTCAATTCCATTCATTACTCTATGCACCTTCAGGACTTGCAGATGCCTTTCTTCATGTCAGCTTCCTGCACTTTGCGCTCTGTCCCCAACAGTCACTTCCATGAACCTTCTCCCAGTGACTCCTCCTCTTACATGGTGGCTGGTGATTTTTTTCAAACAAAAATGAAAGATCAGACTTGTGAAAAGTAAATTGCTTGTCCTGCTGGTCACTTGCAGAGGAAGTTGTTTCCAAAAGCTGGGTTCCTGTCCCACAGGAACCCAGTCCCCTGGGTTCTTTCACACAGACCATTCCTCAAAAGGACAGTAATTCAGCAGGAAAAGTAGACAAAGTTTTAAACAGGTCATAGAGACCTGCTCTAAGATGGATAGTTTGTTTATTTGCAAGCAAGTGAAACCAGCAGCTAAACAAGCAAAAGAAAAGAACACATGAAGGACAAGCAAACACTGCTGAACACCAGCTCCACCACCTTTGCTATTCGTTATCCTTACTCGGAATAGTATTTATTCACTGACAATTAGGATCTCTGGGTTTTCAATACAAGTTTGTATCTAGTACTGCATGTTCAAACTAACATATTAGTAAACTACGTAAGTTGGTTGGCCTTTGAGTGTTTGGGAAAGGAGGAGCTTTCCTGATGTTACATTAAAAGTTTATTCCAATTTAATCACATAAAAAGCAGAGCAAACAAACTGATGCTTTTCAGCAGCACAGTTTAGTGAGCTGGGTGTCACCCTGAAACCTAAGGAAGTGGGTACACAACTTTCTTTCCTTTACCCACCACAACGCAACCCTGCTAGGGGTTATATCTTTGGCTAATAAAACCATTTATTCTATCCTCATAGCTACTGTACTGGCTCAGGAATTAGTCTCTTGCAGGCTTCTTTCAGGCCCATTAGGTGCATTTCCAAGTGTGGATGAACACTGCTGTCACCACCTCACCTCCCTACAGCACAAGAGCCCTGAGAGCCAACTTGTCAACACCTGTTTAGACATGGACCTTGGGTTCAAAATACTGAAAAAGTGCCTCACAGCTCAGCAGTCCAGTCCCACCCCCAGTGACAAGTATTGAAGTCATATACCTGTCTCTGCAAACCAGCCAAGCTGCATCTCCAAACAGCTAAGCCTTTTGCATCCACCCAACCAACGTACAGGCTACTGCAGAAATCAGCTAGTTAGCCACCCTTCTCTAGTTCGCAGCCACAACCTAGTCATAGTCAATTTACGCCTCTTTGTTCTCTAATAAAAAAACCCATAAATTTAAATAGTTCTCCTTTCCTGGAGATTTATGGAAGGCTATATAACCCCCTCCTTAGCCTTCCTTTTTAGCCTTGCTAAAGACCCCAAGCTGCAGCTTTTCTTAGATAAAAGTGCTCCACCGACCCCACTAGCAGCTCTTCTCAACTACTGTACCAGTTCAAAGGCAGTTCTGAATATGGATATGCGAATTTTTAACTATTCCAGGTTACGTATCTAGTTTCTTCTACAGTGATAGTAACATTTTGCTATCTCTGCTGTTAAGCATCTCGTGTCTCATCCTAAAACTAATTACAGCCTCATGTATTGATGGCTCAATCACCTAAGATCAACTAAAACCTCGGGTCTTTCTCCTCCTCTGTCATTTTAACTACTGAGCTCAGTGTTATTAGTCACTAAGTGCACTTTGTACTATTAAATTCTATCTCATTTCTATAGCTTCAGTCACTTTCAAGGCAATCCAGTTCTTGTGCAATTCTGATCTTTCTCTTCAATGACAAGGCTAATGTCACATCTGCAAATTTATTCAGTGCACCCTTACAAGGCATTAGTGCAAATAGTATTAATAACCAGCCCCAGAACAGGTTCTTAAAGAAGTCCATCAATGACCTCTTTTGTAACAGAGTCCAGCTCTCAATCATGCTGTATTCTTTCCTTTAGCCAGGCCTTTATCTGTTCTTTACCAGATCTTGTTCTAATCCTAATTCTTTACAAATTAACTAGATTTTTTGTAGTTCCAACATGGGAACTGCCTTACTAAAATGCAGAGGTATTAGACCTGGAGCAAGTCCTTAGTTGACCCTTTAATTAAAAATAAACACATAAAAATCTCTAGGACAGGTATCCAACCTGCTATACTCCACCTTAGTCAAATCACAATGCATTCAATCCCGCTTTCCATGGTTCTAATTTTCCTTTCCTTCAAAACATACATAGCCCATAAATCTGTGTACCAAGTTCACATTATGGATTGCCAACATAACCTGACCTTCCCCATTTCCATTTGCAAGAAAAACTGCCATCAGTGCTACCCCAAATTAGCAATATAGCCCAAAACATTTGGTTTTAATTACCGTTTCTTTAAAACTCTGGAAGGACTACTTGCATAGCCTCTCATTATGAGCCCATGGAGCTTCAAGTTATGCCTTTTTTTTGGTCAGCTTGTACTTCCAGTCTACTCATTTTCCCTAAGCACATGCTTTTCAAACCCTGTATTTGAGGCACAGCTGCTATTCCAACCTGTTTATGTGATCCCTGTAGTACTTGGTTTCAAATGCCTCCATTGTACATGGGAATAAAGACCCAGGGAATTATAACCATCTCAGTTGTTTGCTGCTGACCAGTTTTCTTTGCCAAATTAGAACAGTGGGGGTGTTTTCAGCAGTACAGTATTTTCTTGATCCCTGCTGTTTGCTAGGCTATCCCCGACATAGTACTCTATCAATTGCTGAATCCTTTATTTAATATTTCTCTTCCTCTGTATTACTGTGTATGGAAACTACACAAATATTTTTCATCTTTCTCCTTCGCTTCTCAAGTTAAAGTCAACAGATATGCCAACCTCAAACCAAGTCTATTAAGCCAAGAACTACTGTGATGGCATCTACATGTTGGGATTTTTCCTTTTTCTGAGGATCTTCCAAGTAGATCTGGGGCAGACATGACAGCCGCAAGCCACTTCTGCTGTGATAGAGCCTCACTCATTCGTGTGTTCTGATGTTAGAGCCTCAATCCAAATTATTCAGCTTGGTGAATATCTACACCTTCATGCAGAGGTTTTTAATTCACTCTGGCTGTTGTTGGTCTATAAAATAGTGCAGTTGAGAACAGAAAATATCAGGTGTCCTGCTCCAAAAAGAACCCACCAGTCCCTATGAGGTCTGCAATAATCACCAGAAGCATCAGTCACTCCAATCCACCAGCAGGAAACCTGTTGAAGCATTTCTGTCAAACCACCAATAAATCTCCCCCACCTCTACAGCCACCTTGTTTCATGTTTGTATACAAAAAGTTTATTTTTGTTGAAATTGTGCATGATTGATGTTGGGATAGAAGTAAGGAGATAGAAGAGTGCCCTAGCAACATGGTGAGCTAAGAAGGTTTTACAGAGATGCCGCAGAAGGACGACAGTGCTTCGCTGACAGTGCTTCGCTTCCGTAACATACCATGAAAGTGTTCCTATTGTGTCTTTAATTAGTGAGGTGTCAAGAAGAGACACGCCACTTAGCTTGGGGCAACTGCAAGCACCAGAATGGATACCTAATGTGGGGTGTGGCAAGCGAGGACAGCCAGACCAAGCTCAACTCTGCAGCATTCAATCAAAGCATCCACCCCCAGGGAGACTTAATTTCCCTGGGTTCTCGTCCAAGTACATCTCATGAGCCATAATCAGTAGACTAGATCTTATCACTTCTCTATACTGAAAATAACTTAGAATAACTCTCTAGACTTTGAGAAGAGAGCCATTATTCCTGAATAATTCTTCTGCTTAGAAAGTACAGCAACTATTCTTGAAGAAAGCCACTTATCCTGGAAGAGAGTGATTATAGCTTATTCCATAATAATATCTTGTAGAACTTCATGTATAAATAAGGTCTTGATGACAGATTATGTTCAAGAGAACAAGAGGGCTGTTTGAAGAGCACTGGCATTCTGTACTACTGAAATTGGTCCAATCTGAATTCCAACCACAGATTTCACCAGAAGGCTGTGCTGAATTAGTCACTATTACAACTGTATATATTTATTCTGATTTGAGGTAGTGGTTCTACACTGACCACATGACTCTCCTCAAGCACCACATGCCTGATCTCATGCACAACAGATGGAGTTCACATGCATGCGGTAAGATCACTAGCAATGCTGCGAGTTTCTAGCTCCCAGCTTTTAAGTTACAAAAAACTTCAGTGTGTGAAGCATAACCCAAAAGAATACCAAGGTAGTTTAGTACCAGGAAATAACTGAAGCAGAGAAATCCCTAAAGTGTTCCTGCAGCATAAAAGAAACACTGCTCCAAAAGAAGCACTTGCACAACACAATGGAGAAAAGGTTCTCAACAAAGTACGGTGCAGAGACTCCCCAAGAACACTGAAAGCAATCCATGTTTCACTGCTCAGATGCTCAGTCATCATCTGTCTCATACCACATCTAAATTAGCTTGTGTTTAATTGCAAGTTTACAAAGGGACAGTTACACCCTTCATGGCATTGTATAAATAAAAGAGAGCTAAAGTCTACACGTCACATCACTGGGCTTTCAAGTGAGGACCAAAACAATTCACTGGCTTGCTCATAATCATGGCAAAAATCTCGGCAGTTCATAGAATCTCATGCTTGAATACTGTAACAAGTATTTCATAAGTCTAAGTCAGCAGCTTTCAACCTGGTTGGTGGACTCCAAGGGGTCCATGAAAGCTGAGGAAAGCAAGCATATCACTAACAGCTCAAATTTGCTGTTCTCATTGGAAAGTTTTAGAAATCCATAAATCCAGAGAGACTGAACAACTCTGCACTAGACATACGTGAAACAAAGGATTCAGAAAGCCTAGGAAGACATGGGAAGTAAAATGAGCTAATGAGATGCACTTCAAACAGCCTCAGAAGTTTATAATCAGCAAAACAAACACTGATTGTAAGAGACTCGGGTAAACACTGTGGCAGTCCAAAAGGAGTATTAGGAGTTGGGTTCTTTGGGTCCCTCAAGCACAATGCCCCCGGCAGTGAAAAGCCATCTTATCCCCACTGCCCTAAGAACAGAACGGCCAAAGCAGTTATAACTCCATATAAAGCAATCACTTACTCTGGTCGGCAAATCACCAGGTCCCCTTTGTTGGTGCCATATGCCAATCCCAGGCCTGGCTCAGGCAGCCAGCGAGCAGAGTTTATGCTGACGTGTCTTCTCTGGTCGGCAGGCATTGGGTACAGAACGTTGAAAACTCTCTGAAACAATAACAGGAGGTTACTTGACAGTAACAAGTCAGGAGAGCCAAGGAGGCTCAAACAAACGTTCAATCTCCCTGCAGCAGCGCAGCTGGCCAAGGAGACATGTCACTTCACAGGATGTTGCAAGAAACCACTAATCCAGCAGCAAGAATACTCAGCTACTAGAAATGCACATACATGTGCCCCTCAGTGTTTAACAGACTGACTGGCACGCAGCTGCGGAGCAGAAGAAATTCTGACCCCAGGAGAATCTGTGTATCACTCAGTGGGCTGCACAGTCCTTCTATTCAAACTAATTAAACAAAGTGATGGGGACCAGTGGTATAGTCATTAGAAAGCAGGACAACTGGGACTCTTCTGGCTTTCACCTTTCATCTTAACTCACTAGGGTGGGAACAGGAAACTGGCAAGTACATGGGCTTTCAGCATCAAAAGTTTATTGTTTCTATTAAGCAAACCAAACTTTATGCAAAAATAATATACAATTCTTTCCTTTTTTAAACATTTAAACAGCCTCCTGAAAATGTTTCAGAGTTTGACCAACCCCCACACCAACAACGCACAAAGGAAAATCAAAATCCAGAGATTATGAGAATAACACAAGTACGCAAGTAACAAATCCCTCAGTTCAGGTCCCCTTCCAATACCATCCATTTTACCTGCAGTAAGGTAGGAAGCTGAAGAGCTGCTAAGACTGCAGGTAGTTAGCACGGCTGCAAGCCAGTGCCTCCCAAATGATGCATTAATGCAGGTGAATGAAAACCCTGTGCACACAAAGGACCAATAGCAAGCTCTGCTTTCTGGTCTGCACTGGCTTGGTTTCTGAAGCGTATGTGCTTGAAAAGCAAGAACTATGAAGTGGAACAGATTATACCTATGCAGATACTCTCCTTCTACTCCAAGGAGCTAATGTCTTTTGTACAGCACAATGCTTTCCTGCACCCTGCCATCCAGCAACAAGAACTGGGTATACTGACAATGCTCCATTTAGCCAGAAAATATGACACATGTAGATCATAAAAACAAAGGCATGGGAAGTGGAAAGAGGGGTAATGAACCAGTTTGGCTACCAGGAATAAACAGGAGCAAGCTGCTTCAGTGGACTGGACCATCAGAGCACATTCCATCACGGCTTCAGAAGGGCAGGACTGAAGACTGCATTTACAAGTCCAAATCATTAACAGAATTTCTGCAGAAATTTATCTAAGATTTAAACCTGTAATCACTGCAGGTAACAGACTTCAAATCTAGATTTTTCAGTGGGGTAAGTCCCAGGTGAAAGATAAATTTTCATTAGATTTTCTGGTGGGCAACCATCCATCCATCACAAAACCTTTCTTCTAGACTCCTTAGAAAAGGGGATGGTGCTGGACCAGGAAGCAGGGAAGGGAATGAGGATGTGCTGGAACAACAGGATAAAGGTAGAGGGCAATGCAGATCAACCACTACTGCACTGCTGAGGTGGCCTGACGTAATAATTAGAATTCATTAGGGTAGGACTCATCAGCTAGCAAAGCAAACTGGGACTCAGCACAACAGCTTACGTACCTGTTTTTCTCTGCAGCTCTACTGCCCACCCCACATCTTGTCTGGTTGACAATTTAACTTGAGAAGTCTGAGGCAGAGACCACTTAACTGTATGCCCTCCAATAGCTAGTACCCAGAACCTTCATCTTGACCATCGTAACGCAAACAAAGTAAGTCAGAGCAAAACAACATAGCTACATTATTTCCTGTCATCAGTAACACATTTAACCTCTCCTCTGAGGAGGCCACATTAGAGCAGAAAACGTCCTTGAGGACTTCTCTGTATGACAGAAGCTGGTCACTCTTTGCCCTGGCTATCACTCAGCAGTTAGTGTATTCACAGAAGCTCAGTGTTTGGATGGAAGAAACAGGCCCTTAGGGGTTTATCTAGCTCTTACCCATCTCTATCATGTCTGCCCCATTCCCTCCCTGCCTTGTCTGCTCTGGGGGGGGGTGGGGTGGGGGGGGTGGGGGGGGGGGGGTGGCAGGGGAGAAAAAGAACAGGGGGAAAAGAAAAAAATCAGATGTACGATGGTAACACCTGTTACCATGGAGATTATGGTGCACTCTGAGATGGGGAGACTGGATTTTGAGGAGGAGGAGGAGGAAGGAGAGGAAAGGGAGGGGTCTGCCAGAGCTGGGAGCATAAATTCATAAAATAAACATTCCAAATCTCTCAAAAACTGCAAGGGTTTTCCACAATGTCCTTCTCTGGCAAGTCAGAAACAAACGGTTTCTCTTCTCCTGAGAATGGCTTTGCAAGGTATCACAGCTAGACAAGCTGCCTCTCTGGGCTCGCCGCAAGCTCTCCTCCACTGCCAGGTCAGTTTGCACAGCTGTTGTCCCACAGGCTCTGCAATCAGGCATGTCAAGGGGGGAGACTTGTTAGCTACAGCTGAGCATCCAAGTGCTCTGCAGTAAATAACACCCCATGGAAAGTGCTGCCAAGAACATGGGTCTGGTTCTGACAACCTGCAAAAATGTTGGCTGAGGGCAGAATCTCAAAGACAAGATGGCTTAAAAATTCTGCATAAGAATAGTTGCTTCATCATGCCACTCTACTCCATTCATTTCTAAACAGCTTGTCATGCCAAAGAGCTCCCCTGCCCTGCTGCTTCCCACTCCCACACTAATGGGACAACTCCATGCAGTGTTAAGGGTGATGACATCCGTGCATGTGGTAATTAGTACATAAAAAGAGAAAGCAGTTGTACTGGCATAATCACCACTCGCAGCAGTAACCAGAACCCAGCTAATCAATCTGATGCAGTCATACAGACTGGCTGTTGCAATTGCATCCATTAGCAAGACCCCCTACTCTATCCAGAGAGTGGAAAAAAAATTAAAATTCCTTCAACATTGGCAGGTCCCTCTCAAGAAGAAGGTCAGAAGCCTGCCAGGAAGCATTATTCTCCACAGATCACAGCTAATTCTTTTCAGATTTTTTTGTCTTTTTGTTTCCATTGCTAAATCTTATAAGAAGTTACTGACATATTTCAACCAAAGTAGCCAGCTTGAAAACATACCACAGAGTGACCACACCTCTTTGCCAGTGGGATTGTAGTTCTGAACTTCTAGGAATAATATTCAAGTTATTACAGGAAACCTACACTAACACGATTCTCCAGCTTCTAGGTCAAGAGGTTGCTACCAACCCTCAAACACTCTTAAAACTAGCAATACAAATGCATAAAGTTGATAATTCACCAGTTCCCTTTCATCAGGGCTGGTCTAGGACTAGGACTAGTTGCAGGCCACGTGTGACAGCCATGTTGATGGCCAAGGGTTCAGGAACCAGTTTAGAACCACTGTTGTAAAAGTCCACTAATGTTTAAGGTGACCACCACACACTACTACAACCTCCAGAGAGTTTAGTTTTAATAGGGTGGCATTTTCATTTAGGACAGATATCATACTGCATCACACTTTATCAGCCCATAATCACTGCCAGCAGCCACAGAAAGCTTCCAGGCTCTTCATAACCAATGTCAAACTTGCTCTTAGCATCACTACACTACTAATTCAATAATATACAGCCACACCATTAGATGTGGCGATTCAGCATTTTATGAAGTTGGCAGTTGCATTTGTTTCCAGATGTTGTTCTGAAACAGAGTTTTGAATGGTATGTTTCTCTAACTATAAACACTGTGAAGTCTGAGGAGTGGGAGCTTCAGAACATCCCTGTGGAAGCTTAAGCCCAAACAGGCAATTTAAGTATAGCAAGCTGTTCTCTTCTTGGCAACAACATAAACATATAAATGCCATTTCAGTAGACAAGAAAGGTCCTACCCCTTCCCTTTAAGGCCACTCAACCCAGCCTGAATTACACAGAACAGTTGCTTGACCTGTGCTTATGTTTGTGGAAAACCCCGTCTCTGTTGATCTCCCCACACTTCACAGGAGACTCCAGAAGTATTCTGTCATTTCAGGGACTCCATCTCTCCTCTGAGTTCAGGGGATGTCAGCAAGATAAAAAGTCTTCCTCTAGAAATACCAAAACTGTCTAGGTAGCTAAGCTTCCACACAAAAGGCGACTCTCACAAAGGGAAAGCGATACTCACTAAAGAAACAGCTGGTTGCTTCCATTCTACATCCCTGTAACCATGAAGCGTGGGGAAAGATTTGGTTGAGTAATTTATGTCTGGACTTCTCTATTTTCAAAGACTGCACTAGAAGCAACTACTTATCTCTTTGGTGTGCCTTTTCCATCCTCCCTGAACAGGAGTGGGCAGGTACACATCATCTACTGAACTCCCTAAAGCTCATTTCATCACTTCACAGCCACTTCTTCAACGTTGAATTCAGCAGGGGAGAAGATGGCTCAGAGAAAGCAGGGCTGTAAGGCATGAGGAAAAGAAAAAAAAAATAGGCCCTCAAAGTGTTCAGCAAACAAGCTGCATGTGGAGTGCAAAGGGCCACCTCAAGTCCACTGCTGCTGTTTCCCCTCCAACTTGTCAGTGCTGGCACATCAGTACTGTAGCACCTGTCACAGCCACTGCTTAGGTATTAAACTAAATATTTACTTATGGCAGAGAGCCAGGGGAGGCTGCATGACAATCAACAGCCTCAAGAAATCTTTCCCCGTGATCTCTTCCTCGCCATCAAGCTGCTGTACTTACATGGGAAGAAGGGGGCCCAGGGCACAACACATAAGCACAGAGCTAGACAGTTAATTTGTACCTGCCCTGGAGGGGCAAGAAAACTTTTTGCTAAAAGCCTCTGCTCTGCAAAGCCCTAGTTATTGACCTAGCATTTCCCTTCTTCCCCTCCCGCTCTATCCCAGGGAAGCTGCTGCTATTTAATAACGCTCTTCAAATTCCACCTTTTCCCTCCATTTCTGGGGTGTGCCAACATTAATAAGCCGGACAGGGCAATTGCCAGGATCCTGTCAGTCGTCAGAGTAGCAGCAGGCTGCCCCAAGCCTGTGCTACTGCTGCCAGTTGGCAACAGTGCTGCACTGCTCGCCTGGTCCGAGCAGCACCATGCCTGGCCAAAGAGGAGGCACCACGTCATCTGCACAGCCGTCTCTTTGCTCAAGGCCTTCCCACCTCTAAGGAGAGCAATGGAAGGCAGAGGAGTGCTGAACACTACTTGTTTGGCAGAGTGGGACCTTTCTTCTCCTCTCTGGCACTCAAGAAAGAAAAAACATGTTTTGAAGCTAGAGGAGAAGAGAATGTTGGCACAAGCAGGTAGGGAAACTCAGCAGGAACTCTTGCTTTTTATCTTTTTAAATTCAATAAGAGACATTCCTGTTCTTGACTAGATGCATCGCCTTTCAAGATGCCAATAAATTTCAAGCCATTACCTTTGCTTAGCGCAAGCAGTAAACTGGGCTGTTAGATCAGCCTTGATAAAAACTGCGTGGGGAGGGGGTGCAGCTGTTCTCTTGTTTACATGGGGAAATCTTGTCATCTGTGAAGTTCCATCCTGACAGGTAAAGGGAGAGGAAAAGGTGGAGCAGACCAGGCGGGTTTATCAGGCACCAGCCTAAAATTTAATTATTAATTTTCAACTGAATTGATGCTGTCACCAGAGGCTTGACTGACCATGAAAACACACAGGAAGAGAAACACCTAATGTGCTAAACCCAATAGAAACCTCTTATTGGGAAGACTGGTAAAATCCACAGCTTCATGACCACTCTGACCTGGGTTGCAGAGAAAAGTGCTTCAGAAAGGAGTGTTGATTTTTGCTGGATGGGTATAGTTGTACAGGCAGCCAACATTTATATCTTGTGCCGGCACAGATCTAAAGTTTATGGTGGTAAACAAAGCGCTCTTCATATGGATACAGGTTATACCACCAAAGTAATTGTGGAGGCTGCACAGCTTTGCCAATGTAATTGCAGCTATACTAGAGCTTCTGGCCAGTGCAGGTACCTCGTTTTGTAATCCACTTTAACAAACTAAGCTACATGAACTATGTAATATAGATGCAGTCCTAAAAGCACAGCCAATCCACAATATTAAGTTCACTGAAAACACACCCCAAAGCAAAGCCTACGTACAGTAAGAAACTACCCAAAGAGCATTCAAAAAAATGCAGAAAACTACAAAGTGTACTTGTATTTGCAGAGCAGCAGATGAGGTGCAGTGACAGAATGAAGGCATAAGCAGAGCAAAACCAACAGCAGTCCAACTAGGGCTGCACACATTTTGCATTTCCCCATCTGCCCTTCATCTTCTGCTCCACAGTCTGACCTTGAACAAGAACTTGAAGTTTCACTTCATCTTTTTTGATTGCAAGCACCCTAATGAGACTGAACAGCCCCTAAATAATTTATCTTTTTTTTGTCTTACTCATCCCAATAGGGTGTTGCCACTGAAAGATCTCACCCTGTATTTTTTTTTTTTAATGTCAATGTGTTAACTAGCTCACCTCTGACACCAGAGGATATCAGATCTATGAAGCATCTACCACTCTACTGAAAGCACTACATGTCCTTTGCTTAGCTGCCAGGAAGCCACCTGCATCACTGACTTCTATAACGCTGCCAATTAGTTTAAACAAGTCTGTGGCTTTTTAAGGTCCAGAAGCATAATAAGACATCCTAATTTGATCTCCTTAATAAATAACACTATCCCTTTTTTGCTTAGATTACATTCTTTACTCTGCCTTCTAATTTATGAATTTCACCAAAAGCTGCTGAAATTCGGGCCTTGCACTGCCACAAACCCAGAGCCCTCTGCAGCGGAATTCAAGTCTAGTTTGTCTAAAGCAGAGGGCCTTGAATGCAAAGCAAAACAAACTCCTTGGGATAATTGACCAATGGCTCAATACATTTATTCATAAGACAACGTACATCAGTATTTTGAAACAAGGCAAGTCTCCCCTTTGTTTGGAAGGAGTCTTCTTTCTGTATCTATACGCAGATGCAAAGAAAAAGGCATGCATTTCCCACGATCAGACTGGGGGGGGGAGGAACAAACCGCTTTTTTGCTCCCAGTCTCTTCTTACTAGGCAGGTTGGTCTATGCTGCTCTCAACCCCTCCCCCACAGCTGATTCCTGCCAACAAAATACACGTCTTTCCATTAGATCTTCTCTGTTAAAATGGAAGAAGCAAAAAATAATGCACTTAGCTTTTTGGATTTGTCAGTCTTATCCTCAAATGGATCTTATCATCTAATGCTCTGCACAAATAAAATTTCTTTCAACTCCATTTATCATCCCCAGATGCAATAGGATCATATATGAAATTCTTCTTCAGTCTTTACCAATACAACAAACCTCTTTCTGCCCACCTGTTGTCAGTGCAGAAAATCCTAGCTTTGCTTTCTGAGCCACAGTGAATGAAATGAGAACTAACCCTTAATTTTCAGCAACAACTGAGGATATTTGATTTCATTCCTAAAACAGAACAGCACCAGAAGTTTCTGTTGGATGGACTGAGAAACTTTATGGAAAGGTAAAACATTGTTGGTTCTGCCTCACTATACTTGATCACATAATTTATTGCTGATCTTTCAAATCAGGAGAAGTCTCATTACAGCACACCTAACCCTTTCCTTCTTTAGGCTAGCTCTTGGCATTATCAGCTGGTACTTTATCTCACAAGTCTGCCATGCAACTACTACATGTGAAAGAGCTTTAAAATAACTAGTGGAAAACCTCAAAACATTAACAAGAACTAGGTCTTATGAAGAAACGGATCATCTCAAGTAACAAAGCTTTCACTCAGGAAAATAACACTAGCAGTGAAGTGGCTCATTAATTTACTACTTGTCTCCCAAAGGCTGCAAAACCAGGGTAATACCTCCAAAAAGCCCTTTAGGGGACTGGTCCAAGCCCAGATCTGAAACCTAGGGCTGAGTAAGCAAGAAATTGCTAAGCAAAACAATTGTCCTTTCAATTGTGCATGCGTGTGGTTGGAACAGATGAAAGGAGAGAAACAGGAATGCCAAAGGGGGTGTTAGCGTGACAGAAGATAGATATGTATATATTCAGTGCAGATGTAGAAGTGAACTGAACTGTGCAAACAGGACTGTGCCCCCAGCTATCTCTCTCTCTTGCAAAAATCACCGACAGCTCTCAATGCTGGAGCAATCTAATAAAAAATATGGTCACTTCTATGGCAAAAGAAATGACAAGCTGCTTAATTTTTGCCCTTAACTCAGACTACAAACCAAAAGCAGTACCTGTGAATTCCCCATTAAATGTCATGCTGAGACTGTAACAGCAAAATCTACAATATGTTAAAGATCTAATGACAAGAGCAAAGGATTCGCACGCAGCTGCCATTCCACCCCGCTCTCCGTCTGCTGAGCCTCAATAGAACAGCATACAAGATCAAGCGTCAACAATATGTTGATGACAAAGCTACATGCACCTCAACTAGGTGAAAAGAGGCTGTCATCCAGCTACCTACACGTCTGGAAGGAATAAATACTAGAGGAAAGAGTTGGCTTAAATTTAGTTCAAGAAAGGTGGTAGGAAGAAGTACCAAAAGAAAAAGAATTTCATGAAATTGCAAACCTCTTCTCAGCCCATGGCCAGTTTAGTGCAAATCCGGTAATAATTCACCTTGGCTCCTTTCCCCCTACCTGACTTGGGCAAGATGACTGCACATAAATAATCTCAGATGCGGAACCATCTCTGCCATAATTTTTTCTATCTAGTTAAAACTATGTACCCAACTGCACCAAAGCTAACAGTAACCACTGTGGGGCAAATGGGCTTAAGGCCTTACCTGAACTGCAAGAGCTCAGCACTGCTAATACTGGACCCCATATTAAACAAAAGGTCTTGGCTCTCAGCTTCACATCCCATGAAGTAAAAACATCCCGAATAAATATAATTTGCCTTTTCTTCACACCAGTTTGCTAAAACTGACACTGCTCCCATGCTTATCCATTGCACGAGATACTAACACAATATTTTATGAAGGGATCCTAATGAGTTTTAAGTTTCTTGTAAATTCTGTCTCAGCAGCCTTCATGCAGACATGAATTGGTCAACATAGCAATTTAACTAAATCTTACAACGTACCATTCCTGCATCTATACTCAAATGTGCACATCTATGCAAATCTTCATGCCATCTGCAACACCAAAGTGGTGTTGCATTTTCCAATGATGTTGAATACAGCTTGCTCTTACGGCACTCTACATAAGCAGTGCTTACCAGCATGGGTTTTGGATATGCTCTGTTTTTCTAAAGAAACCTGTGAGAATCTGCCGATACACAGAGCATGTAAAACTATTTGGCCTCAACCAGACTATTATGCTCTACTTTGTATTAAAAGAAGGGATTTCCCGTATCAGTCAGAAAAGGGTTCTGTCCCCATGCCCTCTTCCTAGTACCAACAAGTACACACAGTCTGTGACTCTGCTTGGACTTCTGGCAGTCTAAGAAACATCTACCTGGTTCAACTTCTGCCAACAGTGAAAAATTTCTTTGGGCAGTAATTGAATGTATTATTTGCAGTTCTACTCAAGAGTTGTCAGAAGCTCCTCCTGTCGACCTGAAGATGTCGAAGTCTCTCTCAAAAGGAGACAGAAGGGACCACACCAATAAGCATGCTTTTTCAATAAACACAGCAAGAGGTTGGTACTCTTTCTTGCAAACTACTCTTGTTTTCAGAAGTATGTTAGTTCATATGAACTTTTCCACTGGAGGTAACATGTTACAGTAAACCATCTCCATATATTCTCCTAACCAACTTTCTTTTCACATTATCAAGGGTTCTGACAAAACTGTAACTTGCACCCCAGTGAAGCAAATGTGCACAGCCATTTGCTTTCAGGCTTAAAGCCCCTTCGCTGTTGGCTGCAGGAGCATTCACAGCTCATCCAGTGAGTCAATGAGGTCTGGCAGTGACCTTTGCAGACCACACTGCATACGTTCTACTGACACTTGCATGAAGCTCAGGAGACAACAGCACTCAATAAAATTGTGCATCTTCTCACATATTCTGTGCATTGTCCTCATTAACAGTTAATACACTGAAAAAAAGCTTGGCTCTGTGCTAAAACTCCGTGTGCCTTTCTGCTTCAGGCCCTTCTTCCTGCAGTATTTGGAATTCTCCATCTGTTTACAATGGAAGTGTACATGTATTCTGTTCCATCCAGGCTACTGACCGACCACTTCAGTGGGATGTTTCCCAAATACCAGTAGTCTTGTCAAGAGTTAATTCCAGATCTCCACAGCCCGAATTTCCTTCCAGATTCAAAGCACAATGCAGTATTTGAGATGGGGCTTGGTTAAGTTACCTTATCCCCACAAATTGCATGATTTGCTCTTCAGCTTCACGTCAACCAAATTTTTCCATCACCTAACTCACTTTTTGTATCCTCAGCTTAAAAGCCCCTTTCCAAGTTTTATTTTAATTTGGATTGCAGTAATCATGTTTTTCTGATCTTTAGATTTAGCTTCCTCTGGGTAAAATGAAAAACATTAAACATTGCAAGGGCATCAGAATTTGTGAATGCCAGAAATCAAACTACCTTATGGCCTTCTTTCTCACTAATATCTACTGCTAACAGATCCACGGCAATATGATCCCTACTCTTCTACGTTTCTAAGGAACTTCAGCTCCAACCACATTTCTAATTTCATGTTCTTCTAAGTTCTTTAACCTCTGTATACTCTTTGAATCATACGGAATTCAGAAATCACCCTAGACCCAAGGCAGCTTGAAAACAGACCCTCTTTATTTGGAGACCAGCTCCACCTATGCTTTCAAAATAGGCTGCAAAACCTATTCTTACTCCATATTTGGAGTCCTTTCTCCAAACTTCCCATCTCTGAAACTCAAATATTTCCAGACCATTCCCAGTACCACTGCTACCTGTACCACTCCAAGCTAGAGATCTGCTAAAAGCACTCCCTCCCTGTACTCTCCAGCTACAGATAAATTCCAGAGAGGTTAGCTAGATTTGCAAAAAAAACCCAAACCCACAAACACAAACAACAAAAAGTGAAGCTTATGCATACCACTCTTGTTAAAAGTCAACACTACTAGAGAGCTTTTTAAGCTTCAGTCTGAAAAACAAACTTGTTCTTTAGCAAAGCCAGGTTTCCATCTGAAATGCTAAGCAGATCAATCTTAAGGGAGTGAATAGAAAGAGCATGAACCTCTAGCTCAGGACTCTACCATATTTGATGACAATTCACTACTTTTACTCCGTTTCTGAGCACAATTCATAACTGTCAAATCATGTCAGCCCTGACCCATAGAACTCTATCCAATCTCTCTGAAATATTAGGAGCAAGATGTATATAGACAATGCACGCTTGTATAACCAAGATGCTCCTTAGTACAATCCCAAAGTGCTGTGGTTCTTGGAAAGAACATTTCTCCAACTCTGAAAATTACACCAGCAGCCAGTGGATTTCTAGGTGCAATTAAATGTATTAGAGTTTCATGTAACAAAACTAATTAATTGCATCTTCAAAACCTCTATTTCAACAGCAAGATGGAGGAACCTCTCTGAGGAATAGAAACCTTCATTCCACTGACTGCTAGTCAAGGATGTGGAGGAAGGGTCTTTCCATTTTAATTGGAAGCAGAAATAATCACTGTATTTCACTCCTCAGCAGGTTGCCATGCTTTTGCAGTGACTTACAGGCCACATTGCCAAGCCCTACTCTCCCGGTTCATCGATTGCAAATCAAAAGGCATCAGGGAAGGAAGGAACAATCATGAGACAACTTACAAGAATCTTCATAGAATCTGATGTAGCATTTCTCTTGAATTTCTCTCTTGGGAGTTTTGCAAGTAATGTAAAATTAAAATATCCACAAAGCATTGCTTCAGAACATGGCTATGACTTATTTTTAATTAAGAAGTTGAGTAACAATTGCTTTGTATTACAAGCTGTTGGCACAGAGGCAACAAGGATGCTTTCTGTTTCTCTCTAATGTGCACATTAAATTAGAAATTGAAGAATACAGTTTCACTAGGTTTCCTAAACCTTTTTCTACAGCATGCTGGCCAAGCTGCAAACAGGTTTTTACTCAACTGAATATGAATACAGCAACTACTGTAAAGACAGTGTGCTAAGAATAATAGAAAGTTTCCTACTTAAAGCTCTATTTTTATTTTGCATGTCCTGAAAAGTATTATGAACTTACAGAGCAGTCTTATTGCAAAATTCAAGACAAAATAAATACCTGTAGTTGATCTACTAATTTTTACAACTAGATGAAGGATTAATATTTACAAGATTAACAGTTTTATGTTTTCCAAGCTTGGTCCTACAGACTGCACAAAGATGACCAACACCACACCAGAATGTTGAAACAATACTCAACATCATCCCACAGGAAGGCTCTTTAATCAAATTTATTCAAACTGGTCTAGTTGTGACCCTGTCACATAAGCAGAAAGCTGAAAGTCCAAAGCAGTCAGAAATGAGACATTTTTAACATCTTTAAACATGATGTGGGAAAGGGGAAAACAGCAAATTAGTTCGCAAATCCTGCTAGACTGGATAGATTTGAAAACGTGGGGGAAAGGTTTTTGGAAACTAAAAATACATGTGCAAGAAAGATGAAAAAAGCAACCTTTAAAATACATGCAATCCATCTGGAGAAAAATAATCCAGAACTACAGCAGATGAGAAAGACAGGAGTGCAGTGATGCGGAGCAAGTCTGAAAAGCAAGAGTGGGAAAAATTATACAAAATTTTCAATGCACCATAACAGCAAAAAAGAAAAAAAACCCAACAGTTTTCGACTGCATAAGTAAAGCCCTGTAGTCCAAAAAAGCAGGAAAAAATATCCTCTGTGGGCTTCTGGTAAGACTATGTTTATCACATTACGTACATTTAAACATATAACAGAATGAGGGGGAGGAAAAAAAAAAAAAGAAGGGTATTTTGGAGAGAATTCAGAAGATAAAAAACAAAAGCTGGAAGATTGAATTACAAGAAAGGATTAAGGGAATACAAAGCATTACTTCACTAAATGGTGACTAAGAGCAAAGGTACAAGCATTTGAAGAGTATAACACACCATAGAGAAAGAAGATATGTTTGAAATGGAGATGAAGAAATATAAACGGAAGGCTTAGACAGAAGTTTACTGATTTAGCTGGCTATGAAAAATGTCTCCAAAAGGAAGGGCTAGATAGAAGCCATAGCAACTGGAGTTTAGAGCAAATGTAAAGAATGGATGAGAGGAAAGAATCCTACCATAGCTCTTTATGGGAAGAGACACAATTTTAGCTAATACGACTTCTTGATCTTAACTTATTACGATATGGTAAAAAGACTGTGGGAAGGGATACTCCCGTATCTGGCAGTAAAAGCTATGTATTTCACTAGGATCTTAAAATAACTGAAAAAAGGAACAGTACCAGGGCAAACTAGACTTTTAAAAGGATCTAACAGGATACTGAATCCATGTAATTAGTGATCTTATCATATCCACACAGCTTTCACCAACCATACCTGCTATCCAAATTGTGTTTTTCTTATAAATACTTTTTAATTTCTGCCTCTTACCTTAAGAGGCTCGTACCAGAATAGTAGCTCAGAACCAGGGCTGAAAAAGTGCTGACTGGTGCACCAAAGAATATCCTCATCATTGATTTTCCCTTGCATTATAACATGGAGCAGATGATGACGATAAACAAGAGTTTTATATCAGCTGATGAAGCAGCTCATGTGATGACGCAGCTGAGATGACCCTCTCTGAATCATGAGCAGTCTGGAGAGCAACTATAGAGTCAGAAGGTGAATCAAGCAATTTCTCCCAGAGACAAGTCTCTCCCCAGTGCTGGGCCACTAGATTAATGGCTCAGTGTACAGTTTCCCTTGTACACTGGGAAAGCTCTGCCAAAAGTAATAATAATCAGAGTGGCCTTTTAAAAAAGAAAAAATTTTTAAAGGGGGGGGGGGAGAGAGATACAGACAGAGGAAAATAAAGCTGCTCATGGAATGAATTCCACTATGATCAAGTTATCCCCCAAAATGAAAAGGTTTGAATAGCTATTCTTCATCTCCTGCAACAAAAGTCACCTGAATACATGGCCTAAAACTTGAATCCAGCCCAAATTTCAGCTTGAGAAATTATTTAGTCCTGCCTCCTCAACTCTCTTTGTGCATTATCAACTGGACATGGCTTTTTCCATCCCTAACTATCACTGAATAGCTGTTGTGCTCCGCTGATGAACAAAGCAAGACACACATGTTCTCTTAACTCTATTTGCCAGTTTGCAAAAAGATGAAGGTTTTTCCTCACATACTAAATGAGTCAGCGTGGGTCATAATTCAGTTCTCCCACAAAGCAGAAGTACCGAAAGATAATTCCATTGCCAAAATAGTCCTACATATATATAGAAAGCTCATTAATAAATAGCCAACAAAAGCCTGTTTGGCAAAAGTACGGTAAGCCTCACCTTCAGTCTGCGAGTATGATGTGAAGTTTGGCTCCTACCCTTCCTGAAACTGCTGGTGTCCACTCTCCTAGAGGTTAGCTGCTTTTAGGAATGTCAGGAAATGATCTTGAAACCTCAGCTGAAAATCTCCCTCAGCAAAGCCAACTGTAGTACCACAAGCAATGTGCATATTACCCTAAGAAGTACAAAAGACCTACCAGGTACCATGAGTGATATCTAGACTTAGGATACCACACACTACATGGAATTATTTGTTTATCATCATATTTGAAACCAGAGTAAAGTTTCACAATTCTGTTATACTTATGTTCTCCTGCCATGTTTGCATACCTCTGTAATAAATTCCTTCACATGCTTATTATTCAAGTAGGCCTGGAGCATGCTACCTCTTTGTTACCATAACACAGCAACCACCTACTATGCTAGAGCCAAAATGACAAAATCACAGATGAAACCACACAGAAGCAGAATACACATACACTCACCCTCATAGAGGTTTCTCCACCGTGGGGCTGTTGCAGCCTGAAGACTTGAGCAACCATGTGTTCTGTGGAGGGGTGCAACAGGATACGTCGGGAAGCCAGTCCCACCATTACGTATCTGCCCATTGGAGACAGGCTCACAGAAATGGCATTAGGGCCTATAAAGAGAAGAGGAGTTATTTTTCTCACAGGTTGACATCCCTCCCCATGCCTTGTCCTCACAGCTTCTTCATTCCCTTCCAGCATTCCCATAATGTATGGCATACTAAGCTCATCCTTATAAGGGATAGAGAAGAATAAGGAGACCTGCACAAGAACAAATTTTGTGAGACGTTTCCTTGCAGCAAGTGTCCTCCCACTAAGATAATGAAGTTCTTTAAGGAATAAAAAACTATCCCTTAGCAGCTCCCCCATACCAGCACCTTACATGTCCAGATCATACCACAAACTTCTCCCCAGCAGTACTATATTTGTGGCTGGTTGGAAGGTTAATAAAGTATTTCCTGTTACTACAATCACTGATGTTCAGACTATTGCATTTCTCACTGCAGGCTGAGTTCTGAGGTAACTTCTCACACTCCCAACCCACCCTGACTTCTTGCTGCATGCTTACCAAATCGCTTTGTGTAAAGCATCTCGCCCAAGTTGTGGGGTGCCAGAGAATACACAGCCAGTATTCCCTCATCAGGGAAGCCTCTTTGACTGCTGGGAATGAAGGCTGCCAGCAGCTGCCCATCAGCAGAGATATCGCAGCTAGCATCATTGTAAATCTTGCAGTTTTGAACAAGCACGTTCACAGAGGCTGCAAAGAAGAAAGAAAGGAACAGTGATTAAAGCACTCAGGTTCAACAGAGAATAAAGCAAGATTTAAACCTAACATTGGAGACTGGACAGTACATGCAAAAGACACTCAAGACATTTAGCTTCCTCCAAAAGTTTATGAAACGTTAATACCCTGATTAATGTAAAACTTGCTCCAAAAAGGAGATAAGACACTGCAATGAGCCGAGGGAATGAAATCTACTCACCTCCTGGAACCTTCAGCCAAGAAATAGTGGCAATTGCACTTTATCATACCCCTCCTTTGTAGAGCATAACACCATCCTTTGTAAAGGACAGCACAGTCTAAACAAGTCCCAAATTGTGACTCTGACAAACTCCAGCAGTGGTATCACTGGAAACAGTACACCTTAATTCATTTCCCCTTCTCTGGCGGAGCCCCTAGTTCCAGCTCCCCTTATCTCCAATAAACAAGAGATGAGAGAAAAAATCCTTCCTGCAGATATAGACATTAATTTCTGACAGCTGATTTTCACACCAATCTTGGATAAAGCAAGTGAGAAAGGGCAGAGACTTCTCCAGCCAGTCCTCCATTTAATTACTCCAGTATTTGAGACACTCATGCAATCAGTGAAATAACTGTTTAGCAGGCAGGGTAGTGAGCAGCAATTCAGAAAATTTAAGTTTTATTTTAATCTCTGCTGGTGAGTCACTGGGTGACCTTGTACAAATCTTTTCCCCTCCGTGCCTTGCATACGCAGTCCATAAGTTCTTTGGGCTACTGAATCTTACTATGCACTTGTGCCATTCCTAGTACAATGAGGTTCCAAGGTCTTTTAGCATTGTTATTACCAGCAGTTCAATGGTGGCTTGATAAGACAAGGTTACGCTCCCTCAAGCCTAACCTAAATGTGCTCCAGTGTTTCACTAAAACTGCTGCAATTTTCCAGAAGGTTTGGAGCTGAAACTGCATACGCTATTTTGGGGATGGGGGAATTTCAGATTCTAGTATTTTCAAACTCAAGGGGACAGAAATATAAAAAAATAGAAATAAAGCCCACATGTGCAATATAGAAGCTCTGCATGCTAGAAGACTGAACACCCCATCTCATATCCTTGAAGCTATAGCATCATGTGGAGCACTATGCCAACTTCTACAGTCCAGGAATTCTCTTCTAAGCCTTCAGACCATGCCCAGCCTAGAAGTGGCTTTGATTTGTTCAGCTAAAATTGCAGATGAGTTTATGAGGGCACTTCTTGGGCTAGATTCCTTATTAGTTTAACAAAAGAACAGTGCCAAGAATGCTTTGTGCATACTTCCGAAAGTCTGAACTTCCAAATCAAATTAAGGCTGTAACTCAATGCTTTAACAAACTGGTGCTGCTGCCAGAAGAAACAATCCCTGCCCTTTGTTTCCAACACTTCTGTGGAAAGAAAGCTACATCAGGGAACTGATATGGCTGAGACATTACTGACTGTTGTCTGGGTCACTTTTTAGCCAGAACAGTTTCCCAACCTGGTATGGTTGGGAAACCGTACAGTCTAAGTGTCCCACATAGACACTTGCAGCAGCAGAAAAAGAAGTCATCACAGGGAAGCAGACAGGACTGCTCCTTCTTCCAGCACTGCTGATTTAAAGCACTCACTGAACCTCATCTTCAGTTCTTCTGGTCTGAAAGACATTTTTCCTGGAACTGCTTTCCTACATGGTTGAGTATCAACTTCTACTGTTCCATTTAAGAAACTCAGATGAAAAAAGAAGACGAGGATAAAAAGTGGACTATGTAATTACATTCTGTACCAAAACACCTAAACCTGTACTCTAAATTTATTCAACCACTTTTTTCAGTCTCGAAGCTGCTAAAACTAGTAATTTTCAGCCTAGTATAAACAGAAAGGTGCTGAACAGAAAAAAGGTAAATAATGGTAGTCACTGTCAGTGCTATAATAACATAATCTAAAATACACATGGCCCTTCAAAGAACAGACAGTCCAAAAGATGACAAAATTCCTGAGTGCTTTGTCTGAAGCTAGTTGAACAGAAAGACAACAGAATAAGGATTAAAGACTATACTACCTAATTTTAAAAAAGGTAGAATTAAAATTTGCCCCCCCCCTTTTTTTTTAATCTAGGCTTCACTCAAATACTCATGTCATCACAAGAGAAGATGGGCATCAACACAAGAACTGCAGTATATGCTGTGAACTAACTAAAGGATACATGACAACAGGTTACACTGTTGTAATCCCTGTCAAATTGGGAGGATTCCTGCAGAGTTCTTCAGTGACTCATTTCAAAACCAGTCCTATTTATTAGCTTTAGCAATGAGTTAGGCACACAGTGGAGCTGGTTAACGAATTCTGTTGATAAAGTTGGGTAATTTCATTAACAGAGCATGATCAGACCACACAGTGAACTGAAATACACAGAGACATAACAGAAGTGAAATGAAAGAATTCTAAAGTGTCTTAACATTTACAAATTTCTGCTTTACTTAGGAGCTTTTCAGTTGGAAACAAGAGAGAATCAGCTTTGGTGATCATAGCAAAGACTGAGCTATCCACCCGCATAACAGTGAAAGAGATGGCAATCCTACACTGCAGTAGGGAGCACACTTATAATAGAAATATCAGTGCTAATATACAACCTTGTGCTGAGACCACATGCAGGATACTGGGCACAGTTTTGGTCAGCCACATTCAAGAAAGATTAAACCCTAAATGGTAACAAGTCCAGCAAAGAGCTAGGAAGATGACTGGGGAAAATGAAACATGTATTTTATGTTAAATAATAAAAAAAAAAAAAAAAAGAGAAGACTGTGAGGAAACGGGATTGTTTTTACAAAAAATACCAGAAAGTAAGTGCCAGAAAAACATCAGTTCTCTTCACAAATAATGCTGACAGGTGAGTAAGTGGGTAAAAGCAGCCATTAAGTTTAGAAATTTGAAGATTTCTACCAGAATAGCAAGATTCTAGAACAGTCTTTCAACAGAAGTGAAAGGGGCAACGAATTTAACCAATTTTAAGACAGAATAAGAAGAACTATAGGATGTGCTTGCCTAAGACAGCAGAGAGCTATACTTATTGGCTAAGGGGGTCCTTTCTCACCAATTCCTTTGTAGTTGTAATCTAATCAGCAGTGACCTAAACATTTGCAAAAAAAAAAAAAAAAGGGGGAGTGGGGGCAGGGAGGGGAATGGGAACTTATTGGACAGATGAATATTGGGACTCTCCCAGCCAAACCTGAGTTAACTACTTAAAAGAGAGCCAAGAAAGAAGGCCAGCAACAGAGCAAAACTACACACTACACAGGGAGAGCCTTTGCCAGAGATACAACTAAGAAACACACCCTCACCACCGCCCCTGCAAAAAACTTTGATTATTAGAAGAGAAAATATAGTCCAGTCCCTTTCTTTGGGGTCTAAGAACTGTTCTCTCTCATTCCTATTCTGCTAGATATCTGCGTTTTTGTTCTGCATCTCTGGGCTCAGGATGCAGTTTCCATGAGGTAGCCACAGTTTCTCTACTGTCATTTGATGCTCAGTATTGGAAGTAGCAAGATTGTATACTTGCTTCATCAGACCAAAGGTATGGGTGTCATTTAGCCCAGGGACCCTTCTGTACTGATGAACTCCTGGTGCTTTTCAGAGAGGTGCAAGAAGTTTTAGAGGGGACAGATACCAATTTCTCTGGGCACAGGCAATGTTTCTTCCTTGTTTCTATAACTATTGAAAATCATAGTCTATAGAATCCATGTCTCTTTTCAGCTTTTAAAGTTTGGGGATTTTTTAAATCTAATGCCACCTTGGACTTTCATAAGAAAAGAACCCCACATCTTTATTTTTGTAAGGTAAGAAATGCTTGTATTTCTTATGTACCATTTACAGATTCAGGGACACTGCCATGTCTTGTTGTCCTGGTTTTGGCTGGGATAGAGTTAATTTCCTTCCTAGTAGCTGGTACAGTGCTGTGTTTTGGATTTTGGATGAGAACAATGTTGATAACGCACCCATGTTTTAGTTGTTGCTAGGTAGCGCTTACACTAGCCAAGGACTTTTCAGTTTCCCATGCTCTACCAACTGAGAAGGCTGCAGGTGCACAAGAAGCTGGGAGGGGGCACAGCCAAACTGGCCAAAGGGACATTCCATACCATGTGACTCAGTACATAAACTGGGGGAAAGCTGGCTGGGGGGGCCGCTGCTTAGAGGCTGCCTGGACATCAGTCAGCGGGTGGTGAGCAACTGCACTGTTCATCACTTGCTTTGTGTATTATTATTATTACTACATTATTATTATTATATTTCAATTATTAAACCATTTTTATCTCAACCCATGAGTTTTTCTCACTTCTACTCTTCCAATTCTCTCCCCCATCCCACCGGGGGGCTGGGGGGAGTGAGCAAGCAGCTGTGTGGTGCTCAGTTGCCAACTGAGGTTAAACCACAACACTTGTACATATCCTTGCAGTTCCATGACTTTTTTTCTCCTTTCCAGGTCTCTAATCCTCTTCCTCATCTAGCATTTACTATATGTCTTTTTAAAACAATGTTGGGTTTGGATCACCACTCACCAAGAGTCTCTTTATCACATAGCACATGATCACTCATTTTCTATCCACACAGGTTTTCCTTTTTTTTTTTTCCACCCACCCCTCCAGCACAGAAGTTTTTGGTGAGCAGTCCACAATGATGGCCAACATGACTGCATGTCTTGTTCTTTCTAAAGTTTGTTGGATACGGTGAATGCCTCTTAGCAAAACAGATGTGAGCTCCCCTGCCAGAAGTGAACTATCTTTCCCCCTTAATGTGTGCCTGGAACATAAAACATCACAGATGCAAGTTGCGCTGAACAAGAAAGAGCGCCCTTTATTTCAGTCTTTCAAGATCTGATTCATGCTGGCATTGTGGTTCTTTGCTTTTCCCTCATTTACAAAGGCTGAGGGACTCAGGTAGCACTTACACCTAGAACCAAGAGAGCCTACTGTGCCAACAGAAAAAGTCTAAATGTGAGAGGTGGAGATCTCAGCAAGGTTTCATTTTAAGGAACAGCATCTAAGAGATTCCCAAGACGCTGGCAGGATGAAGATACCCATGCATTTGACAAAGCCACGGGCTATTTGATTTGTTTGAGCCTGAGGCCTGATCTATGAAAATAAAGCCAATATAGAAGATTCTAGGGAAAAAAATTGCTATTTTTGGAAAACCATTTACAACAAAGGCTGCCCTTTCATCTCTTGTTTTCTTTTGTTGTTAATGCAGCCACCGAGCTGACAGAACAGATCAAAAGCAACATCAGAGAACAAATTAATCAAGCTGTTGTGCCAACTTGGAGCGCCTACACCTACAGCATGATTATGCTTAAAGCTGGGGAAGGCCTGGAACGCCAGCAGCAACAGCACTGTTTGCCAAAGGAAAGGTGCTGGGTGCACCACCCGCTTCTAGCCACCCTTAAGGATGACACTTTCTTAACAGCTGCTCCTATTTATATGTTGTTTAGTATGCTTTTTTTTTTTCCTTCTCTTCTTTTAAGTTCTTCTGCATCCCACTGTGGATCACTAAGTATTGATCAAATCACCTTCCTCAACTCACAGCCAATGTTAGAACAGGACAAATTCCTGACGCGTGACTAAATGTGGAAGAACTAGACCAGTTCAGCCACAATGGCTAGAAAATGAAATAACGAGCAGTGAGTAGCATGAGAGAAACTATATTCAAGAGATATAAACAAGAGACAAAACCTTCAAATATTTTATCTGTGGAAAGGCTATATTCTGCACTGTTCACCGATTCAATACTTACCTGTTAGCTGTGGGAAATTTTAAGGATCTGCAACACTTACTAGAAGAATATTAAATAAATGCTGGAGATAGCTTGTCTCTGCTGCCAAATAAATTCCCCACCCCAAAGCTGATATGACTGACAATTACAGTTTAAGACCGGGTCATGTTCATTTCAGAGTTATTAAAAGCAAAACTGGCAAAAGGAGAGAAGAAATCTGAAGCCATCTTTTTCCATTTTGCAATTAATAGAGAAAGACAGGGCAGAGACTAAAATCCCACAAGTCCCTGCAAAGCATTTCCCCAAGACCACTGGAGTCCTCTTTCATGTGCTTGCTGGATTGAGTGTTAACGAGGTCGCTGCTGCAGAGGCGAGTCCTGAGCCCAGGGCTCTGAAGGGTGCTGGGCCCCAGCCACTGAGATCACAGGACTGTGCTAATCATGCTGCTGTCACTTGCTCAGATGCATCCGCTTCAGTGGAAAACATCCTACTTCCAAACTATCTTTTCTTTGTTTAATTGTAACAGGAAGAAGAGCTGCTCGGAGATGGAGGTTGGCCACAGAGTCATTTCTTTGATGGAGAGTGGAGCTGGCAGGCAGTCCCAAACTTCAGCTGCATCATTTCATCTGCCTGAACTCCCAAACCACTTGTGGCTCAAGTCAGTCCCAGAAAGTGCAATAGTCCTCTCTGTGTAAGCAGACTCTCTCACATGACCACCTCTGATTTATAGCAAATGATGGGAAAAAAAGGAGCTATTGAGGTCACATGCTTTACTGGGAAAATAGTTTATTTCCAACATCGTGAAGGGTCAGAAAAAACTCCTCCAACCCACCATTCCACTGTTACACATTCAGCTTCACAGTATCTCTACAAATTTGTGCACCTTGTCAAACTTGCAGCTTGCCTTTGTTCTGTGCCTAGTCAAGCTTGGCAAATACCTGTTGTAGGATGAGCACAACGGCTACGACTTCATACATCCCTACTAGACCTTGGCAGAGGGAGATATGGCTAACAACCTAGAAATGCCAGAGTTGGGCTCAGAATGTAAAAAGGAAGAAGCAGAGTAAAACTGAACATTTCCAAATGGTAATAAATAAAGATGGACAAGCCAAGTACTACCAAGCACAAAGTGGGGAGTCAAAAGGGCTGGGGATGGGCTTGTAGCAGGAACCCCACCTGCAAGGAGGGCACAATGACAACAGAAACCATAGCCCAATTTCCAGCTAACTGGAAGCTATTTCAGAATGGAAGTGTCCTGGTAGGGGAGAGAGATAAGATTGAAATATTGATGTCTTGAGGAGCAGATGGTTCTTCTTTTCTATGGGATTCCATAAATTGTAAAAAAAACTTATGCTTTTTTTTTTTTTAAAATCAGCAGCCTTCTCCTCAGCAGCCAGATGAGCCCCCCCCCCAAAAAAAAGCTATTAGCAGCTGTAGCACTCTTCAAATACTTGACAAGCTTGCAGAGAAGTCCCAAAGAATTTAAGTCAGCAGCAAGATGCTTCCCCCTCTGACTTCATCGTTATTCTGTTCCAGAGTCTGACTGGACCACGGAAAGCATTGCCACCGCGTGGCAAAACTTCGCCTTGAGCACTGATCCTCAGCCTACAACCTTACACTAGTACTACAAAGTTTGGCACTTAACAAGCAGTGGCACACGAGTTCAACACAGTATTCTACTTTCAAGATGACACTGTGTGCTCCTTCCCAAGAGACAGAATGGTTCTCCAGGACAAAATATAAAGCATCTTCCCCCTTTGCAATGTCGAGGGCTACTGTCTGGAAGCAGGGTTTTTATTTCCCACCAGGCTATAAATATCACACCACAATATTCTATACAATGTGAAGGAAGGAGATAAGACAGAAACACCAGATACTGTGTCGTCCCTAGAGATAAAGTAAGACAGCTTTTCGTAGTGGGATGGGCTACTGGTGGCTTTCCCCCAGCTCCTCCGATTTCCCAGGGACTGGTAAATGGCCCCATACAGGTTGTCCAGAGAAGTTGTGGATGCC
The DNA here is from genome assembly GCF_965638725.1 of Aptenodytes patagonicus. Classification (NCBI taxonomy): domain Eukaryota; kingdom Metazoa; phylum Chordata; class Aves; order Sphenisciformes; family Spheniscidae; genus Aptenodytes; species Aptenodytes patagonicus. The sequence goes on along the minus strand of NC_134955.1, from coordinate 28,747,271 downwards.
TCATCATTGCAAGTGTTCAAGGTCAGATTGGACGGAGCTTTGAGCAACCTGATCTATTGAAAGACGTCCCTGCCCACGGTGGGGGCCGGGGTGGACTAGATGATCTTTAAAGGTCCAACCCAAACCATTCTGTGACTCTATAATTTCAATTCCCCACATCTCTGCTGCTGTGGTGTCACTACATGTGCTCCTTTTGTGGGTTCTTTAAGCAATAGGACAGTACCCCCCCCGAGACCTCTCTTGTCAGATATATAATTTCTAGAATTGCAGAACAGACAGGGCTGGGACTGAGAGAAACTTTTTCTTAATTCATTTCAGTGGCTACCTGTGACAGCAAGAGTCTTCCTGAAAACAGAATCTCTGGTCTCCCTAAAAAGAAGTCAGTCCCTTAAAGCAGAACCCAATCTGGTTTTGCTGAGAAGTCAAGCAATGAATTTCACATATGCACAGAGATGGCCTAAGCTAAAAATCATTGTACAAACTTTCATGAATATCCACCGCTTATTTTCATCCCAGGCTGCCACAAATATTTCTGCAGCTGTACAGCAAGTTATACGAGTATACCATTCTGGGTTAAAAATAGCCTTTCTAGTCAAGTTAGTTTTAGCCCCCCAAAAGTCATTCCTTGATGCTGACCACGAGCATCAAACATTCTTGTGCCTGCATAAGGAAGTCTCTTCCAGTGCAAGAGCTAGCTTATGCCATAGAACATATGTAAAAGTATGGTCTAATTTTCACAAAGGGAAGGAGAGAATAAATAAATAAATAGGCAATATTATTCATATTCTTGACCTAGAAGCAGCTTTCACCTGAGATATGGGACGAATCACTGCTTTTGCAAATAGCTAGAAGCTACGTTTACTTCCCCTGGCTTGCAACACTGTAGTAAGCAACAGACCAGAGCCCCCATTCCCAAAATGTATTGCAGCACTTTAACCCACACTAATGTCACTAACTCGGAGAATTCAGACCCAATTTATTAGCAGGTTCTAATATAAAGGTATAAAGACAATATCCCTCTAGAAACTTGTTGGTAAAAGAATGAGGAGATTGGATACAGAATTCTTCTAAGAGGATTGTATATTCCCATGAGAATGCTCACAAAAAAGCCCCATTTATGCATGGATTTGCTGATAGCAAGAATATACAAGCTAGACAGAACAGGAACAGCTCTGCATGCTTTTAGTCAACTTTCTTAAAAGGCTCAGCATTTTACAGTTCCCAATGCAACAAGACAATCAAGCAACCCAAGGACTGCAACATACAGCTACCTTTGGAAGATCCTAGAGCTTATGGTAGCTCTGGTTGGTGCAGACTTAAAAGAAAGTACTGGTGTCCTTTCCAGCTTACCATTGCTGATTTCAGGCAGATCAAATTTAGTGAAGTCCCACCACTGGAGCCGGTAGGTTGTGTTGGCGATGTTGCTGGCCACAGCTGACTGTCCATCCCCAATCACAGCGCCTACAGAAAAGGGGGAAATAATTAGCAATTTAACCTCCAGAAGATTATCCAGAAAAGAGCTGGGGAGACAAAACCATAGAAAACTTTTCAAAATCCTATAAGCAAAACTCTAGATTCTTAAAAAAAAAAAAAAAACCAACAACAAAACCCAACTTATTTACAGAAATGGCAACACCTCCTAAATAAGCCACAGAGCACAGGAAATTAATAGGAAAGCACCTCCCTGCAACACATTTCTGAAAGAAAAGAAAGTTGATGAAAGATAAGACTTGCCCAGACTCACAAGGCAGGAATCCTAACCAATTCATTTGGTGCAAATGCATTCTACTTATTGGTACTAGCGAAGCTGTATTTTCACAGACCCAAAATTTTCTAGTACAGCTATGAAGGCAGACCAGAATACATACTAAGGAAAAGCATTGCCCTGGCAAATCACACACATTTGTGGACATAATCCCTCCTACTACTGTAAACTCCACTCAGAAAATACAGGCTGCCTACAATATTTGTCACACAGTAATGATTGTAACAAAATATTAGCAAGGAGGACCTACAAGCTGGCCCTTTGCTGCTCAGGGTGGCCCAACCTGCAGCAGGCAGGGACTGCCCTGACTCCAGGCAAATGACATGACCCTTGCTAACCACCCAAGGATTTGGGCAACAGCCCAAAGCAGAAGGCTAAGCAGAGTACTTCAGAAACTAGCACAAAGAACATAATCTTCCAGGCAGAAAGGAACTGCTACTGGTAACTCAAGTCGGCATACATTTGAGAAAGCTCAGAGGCATTAAATGCAAACCCTAGGGAGACAAGTGGAGAGAAGAAACCGTTCTCCCATAATAGTACTAGAGTCAAAAATCTCACGCTATTTGCAGTCTCTAAGGCCTTCATATACATGCAGCCCTTGTACTACACACACATGCTGGCACCCAGGGAAACTCAAGGTAACAGAATTTGATAAGGGAGAGCAAAACAAGATCATCCCCAAGCACAAATGAGGAAAAGCACAGCCTCCAGAGTCTACGCAGTCTGGATTTCAGCATCTCCACGCTGTCTCCAGTGGGAAGCACACAGAAAAGGCAGTGGCTTCACCCTCCCGGAAGGGCTGGCTCAGGACTCTACTGCCACAGCAGCAATAGTGGAAGAGACATCACTGACAACTCTATCCAGTGCACAGCAAGCCAGCTGCCTGCACAGAGAGCTAAAAAGCTTGCTAACTGCTAGTAAATGAAAGTGGTGTGGAGGAAGATGAGGAGACTAGGGTGACTGGATTTTTACTTTTCTTACCAAATTCCAGCAGAACACTCAGGCTTGTTTAAAAAAAAAAAAAAAAAAAAAAAGGCCTGTAAACACACACATACTAACACGGTTTATGTTTTCTCTGCAAAGTAAAGAACAAGGTGGGGCAGGGCAAAGTAGGGAAGCAAACTCTAGACCAGTGCCAAGAAGGCTGCTGCTAGTCCTCTTTCCATCAATAAGCTGTCTCGAGTCCTGATTTTTGGTTCTGGAGAAAGCTCAGAAATACGCCAAGAGCAAGGCTTCTGAGCAGCCAGCTTTACACTGTGTACTCAGCTGTGCCAGGCCTCCAGCAATCAACAAACCTCCACCGTACGTCTGCTCAGTCTCCATTTCTGCCTCTGTCAGACACGCACATATCACTTGGAGAGCAGAATTAAGAAAATTTCCATTGCTCTTACATATGCCCAAGGCCTTGTTCTCCATATCCCCCAAAACAAAGGGCTCCTCTGAACAAAAAGATATGCTCTGGAGAAAGCAGATTCAATGCATTAATGAAATTACATTTTGCAACCAGAAGAAGGACAATTAAATTTTATGTTGCTTCATCTTTAAAAGTCTCCTCATTGGAAGCCCGGGTTTGGTACACGAGGGCAGCTCTTCTGCTGTCCTGTCTCCAGCCACCAGGTGGAGAACAGAAAACTAGTTTCTGTCTCTTTAAATTTACAAATTTCAAGCAGTGGGACTTCCTGCAGGGAGACAGTAACTAACATCACCAACTAGGTAGCAACTGCCTTACAGGACTGAGTCAGACAAGGAAACACTCTGCAAAGACAGGCAACAGAAGTACTACTCAGGGCACATAATTCCAGAATATTGATCTTACTACAGATAAACATTACAAAGTCATCACCTGTTTTGCAATGAGAACAACCTTTGTAGGTATAGCAAGTAATATATAAACTGGAGAACAACATACCCTAGGAGAGTAATCGTGCGTTCCCTCTCCATCACAGAAGCCTAGCAAGATCACCAACTGCTCCACAAACAGAAAATTCATCTGGCTCATACAACTGTTGCACCTACTGCTACAAGTACCATAAAAAAGCTGTTGGCAAATGTTTTTGATTTTTTTTTCTGTAAAGATTCTGGTCTTCTCACATCTTTCTCCAGAACCTTCAAGTTAGTTATGGTGTTCATTTAAACCTCACATCCCCTTCACCTCCAAAGGCAGTCACATCCTACACAGAAAAGGTAACAATGGAAAAAAGCAATACCTCCCCATCTACAGGACAGCCCTGCACAAATTTCAGAGCCAGCAAAAGCTGTCAACTAATGCTAGTGCTTCAGGTAACAGACACCTTTATCAAAAAGATTAGGACCCAGGGAACAAGGTTCATAGAGTGAAAGGTGCATGTTCAGAAGGATTTGGTCCATTTCTCAAAGGCTCCAAACCAGTGTGCCTAACACTAATGGCAAATCCATGATCTACATGTTTTTATTAAGTAATTACCTCTACTTATACTAATTATGTAATTGAGAAGTGTAATTATTAAATTATATCTAGCTACATATAACAAAGTGGAATAACATTCCTATCACAAATCCTGCCAGAAGCCTCCCACATGCATGCATGCACTGTCCTACAGTAAAGATGATTAAAAGCACGCAAACATTTCAGACATTCAATTTAGGGAGGAAAACACCCCCCCAGTACACAACTATGCTATCCTAACCTTTGTTGTTCGCTTTTTCCATTGGTTGATAGGGAAGATTTGAGACCATGGGTGGAAAACTTACAGAGCTTTTGTTCACTGTGCAGCGTGAGAACTCATCCTCAGCTGGCTTTGCCCAGTCAGGGTTTCAGCCTGGGTGAGAGCAGAAGAAGGTGCTGTTGCCTCTTAAGTTCTAGTGCAACATGGAGGCAAACAACACACTTCAGCTTCTTAAATGTGGGCAGCAGCAGATCAGCTCTTACAAGCAACAGTTCTCACCAAGCACTTGACAGTTTGTCCTGATTCCTGGGTCTTCCACTGTTTGATGGGATCACAAGTGACTGCAGTGGGTACCAGAGGGTCTCAGGCTTGTCATTCCCATGAACAGAACCACCTTTTACTGCAGAGATGATGTAGATTTCAAAATGCTGAAATCCAAAGCGAAGGCCAATTGAAATGCAGTGAACGTAGGTTTGATTGGCAGCTTTCCTGCGTCTGTCTATCACTGCGTAATAAACACTGGGTGATGGCAGAAATGAAGATAAATGCTTTCAGCAGCCCCCCCTTCTCCCCCCACCGCCCCGATCTCCATCCACCCCCACTCAGCACATGACAAGAGAGTTTAAAGAGTGGGGGGAAAAAAGTCTTAACAAAGACTTAAAAAAAAAAAATCCTCAAATCTCTTCTTATAGGCCACCTACACGTAACATATTTACCCATCAGTATCAATCCCCTCAGAGGGTCCAACTCATCTTGGCATGTAGAGAAATGAACCTTTGCCAGTCAGCTATTGCTCATTTATGAATCAAGCCATGCAAGCCAATGTCTGAGTTTAGACTGAAAGGGAAAAAAGCAGTGCAAAACCACCTTCCGTGGCACTCCAGCACTCCTTCAGTGAAGAGCAGGATACTTCCAGACTACTACTATCAGACTCTCAGAGGAAGAGCTAATACTCTAGAGCTGCACAGGCTTTGGGGTACAAGTTTCAAGAGTATGGAACATCTACATATTATGGGAATTTCCTTCCCATGTATTTAACAGAAACCAGAACTCAATTTTTTTTCTAGACTAGGTCCTTTATTCTTAAGGTTTTAGTGTCTGGCAGGTCCCCTCATAGTGAGAGAAAAATTTATTAAGATGCTTATGGATAAGCTTGAGGAAGCTGGAGAAGTCCCTGAGCTAATTTGTGACTCAATTTGAGACAGTGATTAAGCCCTGGTATAAAATTCCCCCTAGATTAGTACTTGCATCTTTAAGCATGAGTACCTTTGAAAAGTAATTACCTCTTTATAAGCCCATTTGTAACTGTGGCTAATGATACTGAGGTTATCCTACACTTGCAAGAAAGGATCTATCACAGCTGACAAGTTTTACATTTACTATAATCCAGGCTCCAGGAAGCCCAAAACACAGGACAAATCTATTTGACAAACCAAGGATAAAGCTCTTTGCTGCAAGAATACACCAGATTCTCTCAACCAGTTCTGAAGCAATTTGAATTCGGCTGAAATGTGACTACTGATCCCTGAAGCCTAGTGGAGATGTAACCAGCTCTTGTGCATCTCCGATCCTAAAGTATTTTATGGGGCAGCCTGGTTTTGGGGACTACCTTTGATCACAGTAAATATATTAAATCCTGAATATGAATTTGACAAGTCCCAGCAAATATCTGTTCCAGGATACCATGAAGATACTGCCTTTGAAGTGGCCGAGCTAACTATCTAAAACTGTGCTAATGCTGTCAAAACAGTACACATAGCAACCTGGTATTTTCAAGGATTCATTTTGCTTGTTTTTCAATGTACCAGCAAGCTGTAAATAGGAAGTAAAACAATTTTCATGAATCGATGCACAAAATGTTACTAAGGGTAGCTCGGCACATGCTAAGCACTGAAGGGATCTTAGATTTGATGTTAACTGAGAAAGCCCCAAAGAGGTCTATGCTCTCTGAAGGCTGAACCCTTCAAAAGGCTATTATTTTTCCTTTACCCCAGATGTACAAAATAAGAAGAAATGCAATTTCCCATTCATGCTCATTCCTATTACAAAATTTCCTTTTAAAAGGGGCAATGCTTAACATGCCGAGTTCCACAGTCCTATCAACTATGGGAATTTGAGCAGGCCTCAGGTGCAGGTAGTGAAGATGAGCATCCTAATAGGAGGTCAGTCAAGTGCCCAAGGGTTTCACTCACATTGTGAACAATGCAAGCAACATATAGGAAAGGGAATTTTCCAGCCACAAGTTTCAGACTTCAAAAGGAAATCAGTTTTTTTGCAAGAAACACAAACAATAAATGAACAGATGCCCTGCCCAAAGCCTCCATCCCCAGTACAGTCATGATGGCTCCTTGACATCTTACCTTCCTGACGTTAAAGATCTTTCTTTGTCTGATCATATAACAATTAATACAGAAATGCATCTGGGAAGCGTTTGTCTTTGATGGTAGGGTCCAGTTTTCCCTCAGGGAAATCAGAAGAGGTTAAGGTCCTTTTCAAATGCATTCCCCTCTTCTCTGAATTGTTTGCACTTCACCAAGCAAGCCGATAATTTTTCTCCTTAAGAAAGAGAATTCCCGCTTTTCTGTTGTTGTTCACCCCATAGAAATGCCCCTGCTCATGTCACCCTGCTACACATGGAAGTTGGAAAATCAGATATGAAACAGCATGGGGAGTTTCCAGAACCAGCAAGAGTTGAGCCAGCAATATTCACATAGAACCTCTCTGATGAGGAAAACCCTATACTCCCCTCGGTGACAAATAAGGTATCTTACAGCTTTTGCATATACACATTGGAGCAAGCAAATGTCACTGTTCAGGAAGTCCTCATCCTACTCAGGGTGACCAATAAGGAACAAGCAGTTTCATTTCCTTGCTGTAGCTACCTCAACCCTCTCAGCTACTGTTAGTGACAGATCATGGCCTAAAGTCTCCAACTTGCCAAGAACTTTCTGCAACCATCCAATATCAGATATGCACTGCTGAATAGAAAAAAACCCAATCAAATAAATTGGAAGAAATTCCTTCTTTCTACCTCCTAAATCACTACCAATCATCACCTCAAGTACAGCCTTGCCACAACGAAAGTCTGTCAGGATTTAAAACAATTTTTGCATACTATTTTTCATCCATAAGATTCATAATCTCTCATGCCATCAAAAAAAAAAAAAAGGTAAACAAATACCATCTGAACCGTGGGCATAGAGTGTCTTACTCACGCCTCACCTTAGTGATGAGTGGAGAGCTACATAACTGCTCAACAACTGCTGGAAAGGAGAAGGGATGAAAGAGACAAGTGAGAGCCTGACTTTGGCAATGGAACAGAAAGTAATAGTTGTATCTTGCTACTGATATATAATTATTTAGCTTATGCTTCAGAGGATATTTTGCATAGTTTAAAAGTTCGTTCTTGCAGGGTAGTAAGTACAATTCACCAGAGAACTGAAGCCTCAAATCCTGCTTGCAAAAGAAGCAGAGCTGCAAGTCTTAGTGGTGCTCTTACATTTGTACAACTCAAATGAAGCCGGTAAGTGCAATTTTCTTCTTTATAAGAAAATCTTTATGAACAAGGACTGTTTAGGCTCAGCTGTTTGTTTTCTCATTTGTCATTTATGATGCTTTTAGCTGCAGTGGATGGGAAGTTCTGTGGGAAGGCTCCACTATATTGGTTGCTTTATACTATGTAATGGCACACATGCATACACATTTTAAACAGCAAAACCCCATTTGTTTAGGGACCACCATGAGACTCCTGGAATTCTGATACTGGGTACAGTACTGGACTGGTATGTAAAGAGATGGAGGTGCTCCATGAAGCACAAAGGTGGAAATAAATGTTATCAGGCTAGACAGTCAAGAAAAATCTTCCTGCAAGTGGAGATGCTGTATCATTAAAAGAGCTTGACAGGAAAAGGTTATGGAAACAGAAAGAAACATCTGTTTTCGTTGGCTGAAACAGCTTACAAGTTGTTTGGGAAGTGGGTGGGCAAAAAAAAAAAAAAAAAAAAAAAAGCTTTCTCCTTCCTCATTTGGGCCCCTTGCTGGGAAGGGGAGTCAAGGCTGGAGTCTTCCAGTCAGCTAACTGCTGTAGCTGTTAAAGGAAGTCTCTGCAGACATTGTTGCTTGTTTTGAGACAATTTCTTTATTTCCATGTGACAGCAGCATGTGTTAAAAGCATGCCTCATACTACCACATGATTCAAGCAGTAAAACATGTTTCCTACAGTACAGCCTTTTAGGGAAAATATTCAAGCACTAAAAATACATTCCAATCTGCATTTTATTTAACTAATGTTTTGTTTCGACCTTTTCTGCGTATTTTCAGCCTTTTAGATGATTTTGTCTGTATGCATAAAGAAGCCCTAACAAAAAACAATGAGTAAAGCACTGGAGAAAGGAGTTTACGCTTTCTTCCTAATTTCTATTATTCCATACACCATAAAATCCTCTGATACTTACAGAATCTGCTGTAAGAGCCATCAGCTACTGCCCTGGCATGGGAGTCAGAAACCTATTTATTGGAAAACACCGGGGAGATAAAGACAACTTCACCTTGTCGGTGTGAGGAGAAACAATAATCTGGGTTACAGTCATTTCTCCATCTGGAGGTCTGTATCAATCTACTAAAAAAAATCAGTAAAATAATACATTTGAAATCAGCTCCCAAGCAACTGACACTACAAGAGAAATGTGTTTTTCAGAATTAAACTGAGGGGGGGGAGCGAATGAGGCCAGGACACACTGCTAGATGAAAAGGCAGAAGAGAGCTGAACTTCACAGTCTCTAAAGAAACATGTATTCTCTTCCTTCACCTCTGTTTGAACCCACACACAAGGGCATGTTCACAGCCCTCCTCCCTTCTAAGCTTCCCGAAACAGTAGGTGACTCTCCAAAATCAAAATGCCATGTCTCTCCTGCCAGAATTTAAGTTTCACAAAATCCCTGTGAAGGTGAACTAGGAAGGTCTCAATAGCTAATCTGTGCTGTGTCTCGCTTGGGCTCCTCCCTCTGCCAACTCTGCCCCTTGCAATGCCTCCACTCTCTCCCGTCACTAAGTCCCTTGCATCATTTCCAAGCCCTTCATTAAATGCTGTTGGAAGTCTGCTTTTTAACCTTCACATCTGTGTTTATTCTCTGCACAAAAACCAAGTGAAATCTGTGCCTGGCAGGCATTTCCTTTTGTAAAACTCCCTCTTCTTTCCCTTTCTGACTTTTCAGAGCATGAAATGTGCCTGCTAATCCTAACTGCCTCAGATGGAGAGTCTTGCAGAGACTAGACAAAGGGGGCAGCTTTCCACCAAGGAGCTGTGAGCAGGCACCAGACTCTAAGCTCTCGAGTCTCCAGAGCTCCCATCTCACTTTGCCGCATTTCTGAAGAACACAAGGACAAACTTCCCCAAGTAGCTATTCCAGGAACAGGGACTTGCTTTCCCAGACTTCCCCTGTCCTGCTTAAATGGCCCTCCCAGCACAAGAGCCCATCTGAGCTCATTGTGCGATGTGACTCAGGCTGGGCAGAGTCCTCAAATATTGCTGCTGTATGTCAAAGCAAAAAAGCTAAACATCTGACTTCTAAGGGTCATTTGCCTGTCTGCATCCCGGCGCCAGCTCTCTTACCAAAGAAAAAGTTTGCAAGGTCCCACTGGCACGTCCACAGCCGGCCTTTCCATTAGCAGTGCCTTGGTCAGTAACACAGGCACTGAGAAACTGAATTGTTATGGTATTAAGACACTTTTGCCTCCAACAATCATTAAAGAAGTTAACTTTCTGGTCTAGCAGAGTTTGTCTGGATTCAGAGGAATATTTCCGCTGCAGCAACAAAACACTCCTTCACAGGGTTGCTGTCGTTGCCTAACCAGAACGTCCTTACCCCCCAAGGCTAGTGTCCTCCACAGTTGTCACACCACCCACACTGTCTACTAGGTCTACTGCAGTTCACTCATCTTAACGTAGACACTAACACAGTATCAGACTAACCCAGCCTTGCCAAAACTGCTGTATATAGTTTTAGATAATTCAGAGCTCCTGCAATTTCTTGAGATTTTCTTGTAGGGACTGTTTGCCTGGACACTTGCCAACTTTAGCCCATATTCCACACAGGTTATACTTTATCATCAACTCCACAGATCATAAGTTAGTGTGGCCACAGTTTCAGTTCACACCGAAAAATCTCCTGAGCAGAGGCTCAAATAGTGTTGTAACAGCACTCCCATCTAACCAATATAGCTACGCCAACAGAGAGATGCAGAATAGATGCAAAAATAACGAGTGAAACTGCTTTTACACAGAAGAGCCTTTTTCATTGTGAGTGTGCAATTTAACTACGTGAAATCCTATTAATCCAAACAAATCAGCAAGCCTGCTACTGCCTCTGCAGCTCTTACTGCAAGAATGTGTGCTTAACACTTTAAATGTGCAGCTTATGCCAAAACACCCATCTGCAGTGGAAAAAAAAAAAAACTCAGCGGTATCTTCGTAGGACACATGCATGCCTTATCAATCACCACATTGCAATAATACAAACTTTCACTAATCCAAGAAGCAGTATGTTCCCTAGAAGGGTTTGAATTCCTGAGATTTAACTGTGTATCAGTACAACACCAAGTTTCCACACTGGAGCCACTTTTCATTGTGGAAATAGCAGTACACAGTATTAATAAAAGCTCCAAGCACAGAAACACATTCAAAGACTTGTACTTGCCAGTGAATGGAAGACTTGCAAAAATTCTTACTATCCTTCAACACATTTCAGGACTGCTATATTACAGCACAAGCCCTGTGCATCCAAACTTGCAATGAAAATGCTGTGTCAGCTTAGTGACACGGACTGAGCTACCACCACAATACAGAGCACTAAGCTAAACATGCTCAATGGTTGATTACATTTCACAGTCATAATATCCTGTGAGCAGGATAGCTCTGTTGAGGAAATACTTGTCTGTTCTGAATCTGTACTCATCTAGGGAGGTTAAGATGAAGTCACATGCTCTCAGAGAAAAATGCACTTCCATTAATAAGAATGCAGGTCCTGACAACTTAAATAAACTCCATATAATAAACTAACAAAGTGTCTTAGGGCAAATGAAGACCTGATAAGTGGCATTTATGAAATGTATTTTAAGGGTGCACTGTATTCATTAAGAGCCTCTTCTCAGACCGGTGGGTCCTGCACAGTCACTGTGTCTGCAAAGAAAACAGGCACTAACCTTGCATAGGGAATACAAAGCTGGAAAGACATCGCTAAAGGGAACAATTTATAAGGTATCCCCAATCTGATGAGCAAAAGAGAAGGCAGGACAGGAACTGGGAAGTAAGCAGCCAGGCTCGCTGTTTTCTGGGTAAAGCGGTGAACAGGAAGACAACCAAAAAAAGCAGAAAACGAGCAAGCTGGGAAAACACAAAATCTAACAATAGTTTAACTAATGGGAAGGCAGTTTAAATTTAAAGCATGGTGAGATGGAAAGGAGGAAGCCCAGGCTGGAAGAACACAATGGGGAGACCACATTGTTCTGACTGGAAAAGAACAAAATAAAAGAAACCTACAACAAATAAAGTACTTGGCTCTCGCAATGTTTTAAATACTTTCTGATGGAGGAAGTTTTGAGGGCGGTTTGGCATGATCTAGATGACAGCAATGGAAACAAGACTCATTCCTTATCGCCACTAGCTTTAATGCACAAAGCAGGTTCCAGCACCTCATTGAATCCAGAGGGATCTCCGCATAGAGCCAATGCGGAGATTCAGACTCAAGGGGTGACCCAGATCCCAGAGTATGCAGAGCAGGACTGACAAAGCACACTGGTCCACACCCTGATGGACCACTGTGTAACAACGTGAAATTAACGGTGCGACATTCAGAACAGTGACACAGCATCAGAGCTCCCAGAGGGCAGCAGGACTCCACCAAGGAGTTCAGCCAAGCTCATAACCTTGCAGTGACTTCTGTAAATCAGTGCCACAGCTGAGTTCAACCCAGACAGGTCCAATCCACTGCAATTACAAAAGCGACTACAAGATCAAAAGAGACTAACGCTTTACCCCATTATTTTAAGGAGTATTAAAAGTCAAACTCAAAGCCACACACAGAAAAACTAAGACCTAAGCTCAAGGTAGAAGTACATCCTAGCTACTTAGCATGCAGGCCCTGCGCTGCACAACAGATGGATACTTCAGATGGGTTTTATTTCTTTTTAGGGCAGACTTGACCTTAATCCAGCTTGAATTAGCTCATAATACTTCCAGAGGATACTACACAGACCTGTCCAAGAAGCTGCTATACAATATAACCACCACAGCTACTCCACACAGCATTTATAAGCAAGAGTGGAGGAAAATTCAGATGATGAAAATAGGGCAATCACAATTTACTGGTTTGCGGTAAGATTTTAGATTATATGCAATTGAGATTTGGAGCAGGCCATGCTTTACTGGAGGTGGGGGTCACAAACTAAAAAGAAACTGTGGTGAGAGGCTTCAAGATCTCATTCTCACAGCAGCAGAGGCAGAGGTCCAGCTCCTACCAGATCAAAGAATCAGCAGTGGTACAACCTAGAAGATGATGAGCACTCCAGGTCAGCCTCTCAGTCCTAGGACTCAGTGTAAAATTACAGTCCCAAAGGACAATTTTGTTAGGCCTCACAAGTCAGAGGACAGCAGAAGTTAGGCAGAAGCTCACTAAAATCACAGAAGTAGGGAGACCGACATCCAGTTACAGCTAGTTTCTTTGCAAGCAGAGAAGTTATGACAGGGCTTTGTCTTCAGCTTTCACTGTTTCCTGTGTCAACAGACACGCATGTACCTAGCGAACAAGGGGTCTTCTGTGGAACCTCAGCGGCCAAGCTAGGCCAGGAAAAGATAGAAATACGCTCCCCTTGCACCCCTTCCGTGCCTTCCACATAAAGAATGCACTCAAGTCCTCAGTGACATGCCTTCTCACCTCACCCTTCAAAATCTTTGCAAATCTGTTCATTCCATGTGGCCTATAAGCTCTTTCTCTAAACTTTCTGTTACTGACTCCCTCCCCACCACAACTTAACGTCTTTCAGCGTTTACCATCAGCCCTTCTCTCTCATTCCACCTTGCTATGATTTCCAGTCTATAAGCACTGTTAGTTATTTGTCTGCGCTCAGCCCTCTTTTTCCTGTGTCTTCTTTCCCTTCCACTCTGTCAAAGTAGTTCTGGATTTCCTTCAGGCTTTTCAGTGTCCTCATAATGGGCATATGGGGGGGTGTGTACGCGCGCGCGTGTGTGTGTGTGTTGGGTGTTTGCCTCCTTCCCCCAGTCATGCTCCCCACCAGATTTTGAACCTGACCCACCCCGATACCAGTTCCCATTCCATCATCTATTGCTAGACAACTCTAATGAAAACTGTCACCAGACCAATTCCCTCCACTACGCAACTTTGCTCTTCTACTTCTACTATGGCACCTCAGGGAAGACAGAGAAATCTGACTGGGTTGGTCTGTAATGAACCAAAAGACAGATCCTCAAACAACTTGTGTGTGCAGCACACCAGGAGACATCACATGGCTGGGTGCATGCATGCCCACACCATGAATGCTAATATGAACAATTGTTTGAAAGAAGACAAAGTGTTTCTCCAGCTTAACTGAAACCCACGCCTGCAATCCCAGCTGCCTCATCACCACCTTTGACTCATTCCTCAAACCCTCCCCTCCTCCAGCCTCCATTTCTCTCTGTGCAGAATCTCAGTTGCTTATAAGAAAATTACAAAGTGACACTACTTCCTCCATCCTTTCAACCTTCCCTTCCCCTCCTACAATTCCTCCCATCACATACAGAAGCATCTTCCTGACCCTTCTAAGCTCTCCACCTGCGTCTATGGTTTTATCCCCATCTCCCTAGTTCGTGCCAATTTCCATCCCTTGCCATTTCACAATACACATTCGTATGCTCTTCTCTTTCCTCTCACAATACAAACATGCATTAACTTCTTGCAGTTCTAAATTCCTCAGAGACTCTGGATCACAGTTTGGATGTCTAGGGTGAGAAGGGGAAATGCATTCACCCCCATGTTCTTCTCATCTCTAGCTCTCAAACTGCACCATGTGAACTCCCTGCAGGGACTTTTCTTTTTCTGACAAGTCCAGTTTGGATTCTCTCCAGCCTGCCTTCCATCTCTCAAATACTACTAAAGCTGCTCTACTTCTAGTGACCCCCTTTCTGGTCAAAGCTCAGGACTAGTAGTCTAGCCGTCATCGTTATCTCTTACTTAGCAAAGGTGGTAACATTTTTGATTCTTGGATTACTCCTCCCTTGCCTTCTGTGAATGACTTCCACCACTACCATTCTCACCACCCCCCAAAGATGCTGAAGGAGACAAATGAGCAATTATGAACATCACCACAACTTCTTCCACACTGATCTCTGTGCTTGCTGCCAGCTCTAAAGTTATCTAATGGGTCATAAGCCACACCTACATACTCCTTCCCACCCTTGCTGCAAAAACAGGTGGGTTGAAGCAGGTCAATACAGCTGAAATCATAGTTTCAGGCAGCACTTGAAGCAAGGGAAAGAGATGTGAACCTGGTTCCCAGATCAGCAAGAGCAGGGTTCAGAAGCCAGGCTACCAGGGAACTCAGCAGGACTTGAGAGACCAGAGCAATTACATTTGTAGAGGCTGGCTCACAGCTCCTGCTGATTTTGAATCTCAGAAACATAACTCCTGCATGCCAGGGCTGCTGGATTACAGCCCACACCAAGCTCAGCAGGAGAGTGTGTCAACCTACTGCTCAAGAAAGCAAAATACAGCTTCCTTTAGTAGCACTGACTTGCAGCTCCTGCTTAGTTCAAAATCAACTCTCTGAGCTCCTGCAGACACTGGAGACCATTCCCTCTTCTGCCCCACTCCAGAGGTAGTGGTATACTAATTTAAAAAAAAACAGGGGGCGGGGAGGGGGGAGACATATATGAAGTATACCTCCACCCTTGGTTCCTGTTTATATTTGTTAGTGTATAAAATCTCCTGCTGTCTGCATTTACTTTTGATTGAGTTCTGAGGCAACAAGTTAAAAAGCTGGTATGAGTTTATATAGTGCTCTCATCCTGACTAAGGCCTGTGTTTGCTATTGCACAAATACTGTTTGGATCCTCTGCTTGGTTTTCTTTAAGAATTTCTCTGTCTCACGCAGGACACTTACCACCTTCCACATGTTTAACACCCCAAAACCACCAACAAAGGCAGCTTTTATGTTTTGGGAAAAGTCCACAGCCTAAATTTATTTCCCTAGGCTCTGCCCTTGCCAAGGACATGTTCTAAAACTCTTCCAGCCTCCACGCAGAGAGGGCGATTTCTCAGTGTGGCTCATGTTAAGGTAAACCACACAGGTAAGGTAAACCCATCTGGGATGAGCAAACCCACAAGTCAAAAGTAACTCCGAAGAGGCAGGCAAGTTGTGACTAACCTTACAACACCTTCCCATACATCTT
Source organism: Aptenodytes patagonicus (assembly GCF_965638725.1). NCBI lineage: Eukaryota > Metazoa > Chordata > Aves > Sphenisciformes > Spheniscidae > Aptenodytes > Aptenodytes patagonicus. The sequence continues at coordinate 28,731,418 of NC_134955.1, read as the reverse complement.
TCCCCGTAATCAAGGAAAGCCAGCAGGCCAGAAGCATAAAACAGAGCAAGCTGAGGTAATGATACTATGTGGAGGGAAAACTATAACTGCAGAATCTAATAGCTAGCAACAACCTTCAATTTGACTATATTAAGTGATAACAGATTGATACATTAATGCACAATTATAAACAAAACCCTCCAGGGTAGCAAGCAGAAGGATCCGACGGTATAATCCTATCTACCTGGGAAAGGGAGCTGGAGGATTAGTACACAGCATCCTTATCAGATCCCTTAATACAACATACAGCTACGTTGCCATAGCAAGAGCTTCCTCCATCTTTATGCCAGGGTGGCTATAAAAAAGTCTATGAAGATATTCTATATTGGGTGCTGCAAATCTGGCTCCGGGTTTGCTTTGTGGTGGTTGGTTTTTCCCCCCATGTAAAACACATAAGCAAAAATCATCACTATTCTCTTCAAAGGTGGCAGCCAAACATGGCAGGCCACTGAGAATTCCTATCCCTCCGCACGGCAGATCGCATGGGTCCCTGCCCCCCCTCTGCGCTCTGGAGCGTGGGTAATTTTTTTATTATTTTTTTCCCCGCTTTAAAAAGGAGGCAGCAAGCTGTGGGAAAATACTTTTATGGCTAAGTGAGCTTTACCACCCACAAAGAGACAGGTCCCCAAGGGGCCCTCACCGCCCACAAAAAGACGAGCACTTCTGCAAAGCCTTACCCCTTCTGATATCTAGAAATTTATTGCTTTAACAATGCACACAAAAGGAAACAGCCTGCACCCTTCACTGTTAAGAACATCATCATCTCTCTCTAATGCCTTTCTGAATCTCAAAACCAGCTTTAGCTTCCCAGCCACCAACACAAAGAAAGGCTTCTTGGGACAGTCTGCATCAGCAAATACAATATACAAGCTTTCTCAGATTCAGTGCTCGCTTCCATCATGTGGCACTGGAACAGACTACAGCTTGTGACATGATGCAAATGGCTAGTGGGACCTCTCTTGCACTGGGACCACTGAAGACATCCCATCAAGACTCCTGTACATATACCAGGAACTGCAGGACCAGTACTATGCTCATAAACTTCCCCTTGAGCCCAGGCAACAATTTTGCTAGTTTAAACACTCCATGTACTGGAAAAAACTCACCTGTTTCAGCAATTAGCTACCATAAGGTAAGTGGGAACTTTATGTAGCAGGACTTCAAGAAATAACCCCCCCCCAACACCACCACTCAAACATCTGCCATTTGTTTCCAATCTAAATTGGTCTGACGTCAGCTTCTGCATCTTTCTATGCCTTTTGTCTATGGAATTAAAAGATGCTCTATCAGAAATCTTTCCCCCACATAGACATATCTAGACCAATCAAGTAACGACAACTACCTACTACTTCTTTGATTAGCTAAGTACATTAAGCTTACGTCATTCTATAGCTGAAGTTTTCCTCAGCTGATTCTTCCTTCAGCTACTTTGAGCCCTTCTGAAGTGCAGACATCGCACATGGATTTGCACACCATCTGGAATGGTGTTAATAAGACCATATAAAAAGATAACAGCAGTTTCATACTCCCTGATATTGCCTACCTATATAAGGTCTTAGAGCTATGTCATCATGATAGGAATTAACGCTCCCTTGGTTCACGTGCAATTCCCCAAAGACATTTTCAGAGTCACTACTTTGCCCAAAACAAACCTTCACAAACTGCAAATGGGATACACATTACTTGTCCCAAGGTATCTAATCCCACTCTGGGCTGTAATAATATTCACTTACCCACAATGTACCATTGCTTGGATCATCACTGGGAATGAAGTGACTGCAGGAAAGATCTGCCCTCCAAACAAACAGATCGAGATTGCCACTGTCACACTCCATATTTTACTATCTACAGACAGACATGGATTGACCCCAGACCCCAAACACCTGGTTCTTTGAAAGGCCAACAGCAATAGACTGCTAACACTGAACTCTAGGCTCTTAAGAGTTCTTAACAGCTGGCTTGTTTGAAATACATCTTGCCTCTGGCCCAGAGTCATTCCATAAAACTGCTTCCTTTAACTGTCCAAAATCTTCCCTATTGTTTCAGCCTAATTCAAGGCTTTGAGTACCACTCTGTTCGCATTTGAACCATCTTCCACAAATGCATATGGAAGCCTATGTACCAGGGCTAGCAACGATAACCCTGCAATTGCACCATCATCCTTTTGGGGAAACTTAAGGGTAAAAGTGTAATTAGCACTTCAAGGCTCTGTGTTTGGGACCTCTTAACCCTTTAACAGGACTTTCTCATATGGAGGACAAAGTCATACACATTTCTCTAACAAACTTCTCTCATGGGGCAGCATAACCAAGGACAACGTACTGCAAACATCTCCACAACTCCTGAAACACAGCCAGTCACAGACAGTGTCTGGCGCACTTGAGTAAATGCAGATCTTTCCAACTACCGCCAATCTCAGTGCAGTCACATTTCCAGATACTAGCCAAAAATCCCCTGACACCTCAGACCTCATCAAGCATATCCTGTAAAACAAAGTGGTCTGCACTTACTCTGACCAGAAAAGTTGCCCTCATTCTAATCTCATTTGCAAGTAAAGTTGTACATTATGCTCATAACATACAGCTGCTAATCCACACCAACTCTTTCTATGGACACTTATGCTACAGAAGTGGGCGATTGAGGGGTTTTCAGCTTTCAGTTCAGCTTACCAAAAGGAACTGAGAGACTCTTGGCACAAAATAAGCATCCTCATGGAAAGCTAGTAACAAAGCATTCTCCAGTAACATCTGCTCTCTCAAATAAACCTTCAAAGAGAAGGAAGTCCTCTGCAGTAACAGCCATCACAAGGTTTTACAATAGGCTTAGCAGACAATGCCAATAGATGCAACCAGAAGCAGCTGTACCTACTGCTGAAATACAGTGTTAAACACAGCTTCAGCTAAACTGAACTCTATTCTCACCTACACTGAACCCAAGCATCCTGTCGCTGCTCCTGTGCACTCACATGATTCAGAGAATCACTGAAGATCGAGGGTGGAAGGGAGCTCTGGAGATGCTCTAGTCCATCACCCTGCTCAGAGCAGGGTGAATTACAGCAGGCTACCAGGGACTATCTCCAGTCAAACTTAGATACCTCCAAAGATGGAGACTCTACAACCTCTCTGGGCAACATCTTCCAGCATTTCCAGGCCACTCTCACAATTAAAAAGAAAAAGTTTTCTTAAGTTCAAACGGAATTTCAATTTGTGTCCATTGCCTTTTGTTCTTTCACTGGGCACCACTAAGAGCCTGGTTCTCTTGTCTCCATTCCCTCAGTTATTTATACACATTGACAAGATCCACCCCCAAGCCCTCTCTTCTCCAGGCTGAACAGTTCCAGCTCTCTCAGCCTCCCCCCTCAAGTCAGAGTCTCCAATCCCTTACTCATCTTTGTAGCCCTTCACTGCACTCACTCCAGTATGTCCGTGCCTTTCTTGCACTGGGGGCCCAGAACTGGACGCAGCACTCCAAATGTGGCCTTACCAGGGCTGAAAAGAAGGATCACCTCGCTGACCACCCCAGAAGAGCTGGCAATGCTCTTCCTAATTCAACCCAGTATACTGTTGGCCTTCTTTTCTGCAAGGGCACATTTGCTGGTTCATGTTCAACTTGTTGCCCACCAGGACCCCCAGGCCCTTTTCTGCGAAGTTGCTTTCCAGCCAGTAGGGTCCACAGCCCGTCCTGGTGTATGGGGTCATTCCTCCCCAGGTGCAGGACTTGACATTTCTCTTCATTGAACTTCATGAGATTTGTTGGCCCAGCCTATGAAGGTCCCTCTGAATAGAAGCACAACTTGCTGGTTCATCACCTACTCCTCCCAGTTTTGCTGAGGGTGCACTCCGACCCATCATCCAGGTGATGAATGAAGATGTTAAACAGTATGTATTGGCCCCAAGCAAATCCCTGAACAGGCCAAAGTCTGCTTTCCTGAAGAGCTTTTCCCACAATGCTGTCCTGTAGATACTTCCTTATCTATCTGCATATGCTCAAAGTGGGCCCCTTTTACCCATTTTGAGGCATGAAACCAAAAGAGCAAGGCATGATGAAAGATCCAGAAAACATCCAGTTACAAGACATAAGGCTAATTCACTTGCTAATAAAACTTGATTACAAGTACTAGTGCATTCGCTTACCTAACATGTTCACTTGTGAGGCACAAGAAACAATATTTTAAATGCATCAGGAGCTGCAAAACAGTTGCAAAAAGCTCTGCTGCATCAACAAAACTGCTGCATTATCTTCCTACATATAGGAAATCAAGATGTTAAGTTTTGTTTCTCATAATACCAAAACCCTATCTGCTGAGTCCTGTAGCCATGTTCAGTATGAAACGTGGAAAAGACAGCACCATGTAGCGACAAGGAGCGTACCTACAATGAGTCTCCTTATATCACATCTAGCACAGCTTCTGATCAAGTACCAGAGCTTCTTGCCTACTCTGTTAAATACAGGTTGTTGACAGCTCCTCAGTCTGTCACATCAATGCACAACACACAGCAAGAAGGGACATGGAGTAGGAAGGGGAAGAAATTAATAAACAGGTCACAGCACTGGGGTACATAGGAAGCATAAAAGTTGAGGAGCATAATGATGGAGTGACTACATCAGTGGACATGGGAAGGGCTACAGATGTCGTCTGTCTGGACCTCTGTAAGGCCTTTGACACGGTCCCCCACAACATCCTTCTCTCTAAACTGGAGAGGTATGGATTTGATGGGTGGACTGTCCGGTGGGTGAGGAATTGGTTAGATGGTTGCATCCAGAGGGTAGTGGTCAACGGCTTAATGTCCAGATGGAGACTGGTGACGAGTGGCGTCCTGCAGGGGTCCGTATTGGGACCAGTACTGTTTAATATCTTCATCAATGACATAGTGGGATCGAGCGCACCCTCAGCAAGTTTGCAGATGACACCAAGCTGAGTGCTGCAGTTGACATGCCTGAGGGACAGGATGCCATCCAGAGGGACCTGGACAAGCTCAAGAAGTGGGCCTGTGTGAACCTCATGAGGTTTAACAAGGCCAAGTACAAGGTCCTGCACCAGGGTCGGGGCAACCCCCAGTATCAATACAGCCTGGGGGATGAAGGGACCGAGAGCAGCCCTGCCAAGAAGGACTTGGGGGTACTGGTGGATGAAAAGCTGGACATGAGCCAGCAATGTGCGCTTGCAGCCCAGAAGGCCAATCGTATCCTGGGCTGCATCAAAAGAAGCGTGGCCAGCAGGTCAAGGGAGGTGATTCTGCCCCTCTGCTCTGGTGAGACCCCACCTGGAGTACTGTGTCCAGCTCTGGAGCCCTCAGCATAAGGAAGACACAGACCTGTTGGAGCGAGTCCAGAAGAGGGCCACGAAAATGACCAGGGGGATGAAACACCTCTCCTATGAAGAAAGGCTGAGAGAGTTGGGGTTGTTCAGCCTGGAGAAGAGGCGGCTTCAGGGAGACCTTATTGCAGCCTATCAGTACTTAAAGGGGGCTTATAAAAAAGACGGCGGCAAACTTTTTAGCAGGGCCTGTTGCGACAGGACAAGGGGGAATGGCTTTAAACTAAAGGGGGGGTAGATTTAGACTAGATATAAGGAAAAAATTTTTTACGCTGAGGGTGGTGAAACACTGGCACAGGCTGCCCAGAGAGGTGGTGGATGCCCCATCCCTGGAAACATTCAAGGTCAGGTTGGACGGGGCTCTGAGCAACCTGATCTAGTTGAAGATGTCCCTGCCCATGGCAGGGGGGTTGGACTAGATGACCTTTAAAGGTCCCTTCCAACCCAAACTATTCTATGATTCTATGATAATGTAGGAGGAAGTCACATGAGCTTTTATTGAGTATCTGAGACTGATGTGGTCTGAGAAAGGGCTCCTGCAGCAGGCGCACTCATTCACATCGTAAAACCAAGTTCCATACACCTGGCTATCAGAATTAAATTTGCAACACTGCTGCACACCAAGTGACAGTGGCAGTACCAGCTTCAAATTGCACAGGTGGAAACAAGAAAAAAAAATCCCTATCACACAAGGCTCATTTATCTTGAGCAGCGAGTTAAGCATGCACTGTCTGACTGGTCTCAAAACATCCATTAATACTTGCAGTCCAGAATAAGTTTTAAAAAAAAAAATCTCAAAAAAAACAGAACAAAAAGCTATAGAAACAGAAAAAGGGTACAGCTCCTCCTAAGAAAACTTGATTATCTGCTGCAGACAGTGGTAGGGTTTGTGTACTGGGAGGGGGGGAGGTGGAGAGCAACTCCACCTTTTCAGTGGATAAATGCAGAAAATAAAGAAAGCAGGTGAGCAGCACTGATCAACAGTAAAGCTATACGTTACCTTGGCACTGCCACTGTGCCAAGCAGTGTTTACTTCTGGAAGCAAAGCACACATGAAAGAACATCCTCCATACAAACCAAACAGCTGTTGCTTTTCCTCCTCTCAGAGTTCCTGCTTTCTTAGTTTCTTATACCACCTTTCCTGCTTCGATTTCATCCCTTCTGCTCAGGCTCCTCTTCTAGATATCATCCTTTCTGCACTCAGCCATCAGGGCAGGATGCAACCTGCCTAATTTTAGGCATCTAAGGTATCCACAGCAGAAAGGTACTCTTCCAAAGCTCCCTATACAATCAGTGATAAATAGAGTGGCAGCTCCACAGAAGATTCAGAGCACCTAAGTTCAGCTCACTTCAGCTGATAAATCAGAGCAGAAGCTTCTCTTTCTCTGCTAACTATACAGGAAGCTTAGCTTCCCAAGTCAGATGCCCCAAAAATTACAGTGTAAATACCCCCCATAGTGCAATTAACATATTCCCAGACTTAGCAGATTGAGATGAACCATGGCATGAGCTGCAAAAGCATAAAGGAAAAACAAGAACAAAAAGGACTGAGCAAGAGCAGGCTTTAAAGTGCTAATAACACTATTTTGACTCTTCAGTTCACCTTTATCGTGCAATATTTAAGAGACTTTTGGACCATCTCCAGCTCTCAGGTGTGAAGAGGCATCTCTTTCCATATAAAGACATTGATATTACAAAATATTATTACAAATTTGTTTTAGAAATTAAACTGGTTTTGGAGTCACTCAAGCCTTGAGAGTACCCTAGTCTCTGGAAACAAATAGGGGATAGCATCTTACAAGGGTTCTGATGCAAGTTCATTCCCTTTGCCCTTCAATCTCTAGTGCTTTGCACTCTTAATGTCCCAACCAAAGAATTCAAACTGGATCTGTTCACAGCTGACAACAGAGAAGTGTTTGTGCCCACAGAGCACCTTCACTGCTAAAGGGAAGAAGGAAGTGAAGAGCAGCATAGAGCAAGCAGAGCATCATAAGCAGACAGCCAGATTAACGTTTTTCCATTCCAGCACACAAAGTACCCTGACACTTTCTAGCTGTCTATGCTTTTTGTATGCAACAGTGTACAGCAGGAGCAGACATCAAAACAAGGATGAGTAACCGCACGGATTTTCACTGTAGAATTTGATATTTTGGATGGGAGGGAAAGGCTAACTGGAAACAACACACACAACCTTTTCAATCACATAAATGCATACGTTAATGGCTTTCTCTCAACACTACCTACCATCCACTTTCAGGAGACCTCTAGCTAGATGGGAGAAGTAAACCCCCTTTAGCTCTGGGCAGCATTTATCTGCATCAAAACCAATACCACCACCTTGGGAACTTTTGTGGGGTCTTTGCACAAGACTAGTATTTCAGAAGAGATGACCTGTAGGTCATTCAAATGCTAATAACATCAACTACCTTTCAGCCTTCATTGTGCCAAGGTACAATGCTACAGGATGACACAGATTACAGAACCAGACAAGTGGCAGTTAGGCTGCCAATTAAAGCACAGAGCCTGAAAAAACAAACTCACTGGTGTCTTGCAATACAGTGAAAAATGACTGACATACTATGAAGATGGACCTGCTAGGGAGAATGTAGCATCTGTGGATCAGCTATATGACCCCTGTGTATGTAAGAAGTTACATATTACCAGTTGGTTTCTAGGCTTGTTTTTTTTTTAAGCATTAACAAACTGATTTCTACCTTCTGGGAGAGAGATTTCATTTGAAGAATGTTTGTTCACCTTCTGACCACAGTCATGATGTGGTATAACTCTGTAGCCACAGCTATAGAATCTATGAAGTAGAAGTCAACAATGGATCTAATACTAAGATAAAGTTAACTACAGTATGACTTTATTCTGCCTTCATCCAATCCATCTACGACACTGAACTATCAGGAGATTTTATTTGTGAGATACTCCACTATGATCGAGAAGCAATGTTAAAAACTTTCATAGTTGAAAGCTGCTCTTGGAGAGCAGCAGTTGGAGAGAGGCAAAGGCAGATGAGAGCTGAGGTCCAGCAGCTAAGCTTCATGAAAGCTCATGGGCTGCAAGTGTGTTATCAGAACACATGAAGCAAGTTTATAAATTAACACTTAAATAAGAGAATGTCACACAATTAAAGTCTTCTCCACACTTCCAAAACCCTACTGTCTTCAGAAGCTAAGTACTGTCTTGAGGAAATCAACAACTCCAAGGATACCTCTCACCAGTTCCATAAAGGCACACTTTCCACTCCCTACTGTGGAGTTCAGTTCCTGCATTTGCAGTTCAGCACTGCAGCCTGTTTTCTTCCTTACATTTCTGCATGAAAGGCTGTACTTTCACAGAAATTATAAACAGTTCTCAAGTTTGTGATGAAGGTGACATATCTATAGCTCTCCAGTTACAGAAGAACTTGAGGCATATTTTAAGCCTCTTATATCGTTTAGCATCCACTGAGGTATATCACAGGGACACCACAGAGAATCAGGTTACTCAAAGGTTTACGTCTTTCCATATTAAGCAGTACCCAACAGACTTATAACAGAAACACACTGCATAGAAAGCCACATGGCTATGTTCATTGATTGTATTACCCTACAGATCTGCCTATTGTGAAAAGGAGGATTAGATCAGGACACTAACCCAAATTCATGTAGTTGTCTTAGAGGAAAAGGCAGAAGCAAGCTAACAGTAAAAAGCCAATGACTGACAGCTGAAGGTACGGACTCAAAACAACACTCAGTCTCAGGCAACTACAGAGAAAGCCTTGCCAGAGGAAGTGAAGTACATACCTGCTAACAGTGGGGAAAACAAGGGTACATCAGAGACAACTGGGATGAGTTTTTCCATCAACTCTTGCTGGCCTTCTGGTGCTCTCAAGTCATCTAAGTGCTACTCTGTACAGTTGTGCATCACTGCAAGCACATTTGAAGGATGAGGGCATCCCAGAACAGAATTCACAGCTCACTGACACTGTATGTGACAGAACAGGATTAGGTCAAGGAGACTTGAGCCATGGGAGGCAATCACACCTGCAATGCCAGAGGAACTGGAGAATCTGTCCGCAATATGGTTTCCAAGGCAACCAGAGCAGCCTCTTATCATGATCACTTCCATCATTAGAGCAGAAGTGAAAGGTTACTGGGCTAATTCTAGTTGCAGCAGCAACCAATACTCTATCTAACTGTCTGTATCACAGGCTCATCAACATCCATTTTAACTGGCCTTAGGTTAGAGCTATTCACTTGTATTTGAACATTTGCCCTTAACACAGCTAGAGTGATCAACAGATTGGGAACATGCACCAGGAGGCACCTTAGCTAGTGGGTCTGGTTCGAAAATTTGACTGGTGAGAGGTCACCGCCCTAATTCTTATTAGGAGAACTATCACGTGCTCAAATAAATCTTCCTGTCACAGAGCAAGGACAACATTTATCCACCATCTTAGCTAATTTTTATCCTGATGAAACTTCAAATGCTCTAACAATTGTGCATTAGCGGTTTCTGGCTGAAGTATAGAAATTCACTTGAAGACACGTGACCTAGAATTCTCCCAGGGAGCCAAGCTTTGAAGAATGGGATAGCTTATGTAATTTTGGGAAAACAGCAGCTGAACATTACACTTTGAAGTCCTAGATCCCCATTAAAGGCAGGCTATCAACTGAATCTTAGCTTCACTTATAGCCTCAGCCCTATCCCAGTGTAACGAGGCCACAGACAGCTTTGTTTGTCAACCCCAGCAGAGATACCCAAAGCTGCACCATTATTACTCTTATAGCAGGTCATACTCTGAATAGGCGTGGGCTATGGAAAAATCTGTAATATCAAGCTCATTCTTTGAATACATGTAAGCATTCAGTCTCTGGTCTGAATCTATTACCCTGAAATAGCAATGAAAACACTCAAAAACTGTAGAGTGTTGTGTCACTCGGCCCTTAAGCCAAGCTGAGTCTGGATCTCCCCATGAGGTGGAGGACTCAGAGCAATTGTGTTGGATTCCATTTAAAAGATAAAGCCTGGTGGCAAAGCCAGCACAGACAAACATGATCTGTGTTCATTCAAGGAAAAATATTTTGTTTGTTGAACTGAATAGATGCCTATTAAAACAAAGTGAGGTGAGACAGAAGCATTTCACAAAGCTAGGTAACTATCATAAACCAGTAAACTTTCATCTGCAGGTCTCCTGCTGAGTAACAGGAACATCAACAAACCGGCATCTGTGTCAATTTTTAAAGCCTCCTGCAAAGTTCCTTGGCAAACACTGATCTTCTTCCTCCAAGCTTCCACTGAACTGAAACTAAAGCCTTCTTTGTTCCACTATACCATTAGCGTGTCTCTGTCAATTACTATAAAGCCTAAAGGAAAAGTTCACATAGGCAAACAAGAGGTCATAAGCACTTTAGTGGTAATGAATTGGATCTTTTTTTTAAATGTATTTACTAATTTTTAAAAAGATATTAAAATGTACATCTGTCTACTACCAGATGCCAAAAAATATCCATGACTTGGCCCTCAAATTACTTAGCAGTGTCCTACTCACAATGTGACTTAGGACAAAGAGAAATTTATAAAAAAACAAAACAAAAAAACAAAAAAACTCCAACCCAAAACCAACAAACAAACCAAACAAAAAACCCCAAACAAAACAGTGGGCAGAAATTTTCAGCTTAAAGAAAAACAAAAAAAAGCAGTAGGAGGTGGTAAACACAGTACTGAGCTGTGTGTTCCTTGGATCCAGAGCCAGGCATGTTAAAGCTGCTGAACTTTGCAGCAGTACTAACTCCCATTACAAAAGGTGTAACCTCATCCCACAGAACAGCTCTTTGGTATCTCCTGGGAAGCACAGAACCAAAAAAAAAAAAAAAAACCAAAACCAAAAAAACAACCACTCACCCACCCACTCTGTTGGCCTGCAAATGGCAGAGAACACAAGAGACTAGAAGGCTGAAATGGCCCCAAGGTGTGGTATTCCACTTGTATTGCCACATGCAATTGACCAGTCCTATCGAGTGAGAAGCCAAAATGTATTTGCCACTTTCATCATCACTTTAGCAAACAATCACTTCAACTAGCTTTCACTGTATGGATATTTCCTTGGAGACCACAACCCCATCACTTAACGGCAGTTCACCACGGAAAGAAGAGTCCAGAGGGTAGCTTACAGCCCACACTACCAAGAGCCTTAGAAGAGCTGCCAAATGAACTCTCAGTTTTTTTGACAAGTCTTGAAATAAAAGGGGAATGTGGAAGACTGAAAAATATGCTAGTGTTATATCAGTATTTTAAAAGGTTGAAATAGGATGAGACATGTCAGTCTTGTCAGCCTGACATTGATTCCAGACAAAATAATGAAAAAGCTGATATAAGACTCAGTTAATAAAGGATTAAAGGAGGACAGTGTAATTACTGCCAATCAACATAGACTTTACAGGAAAATATAACTTGTCAAACTACCAACACTTTCTGGTGTGATTACAAGTTTGAACGCTAAAGGTAACAATGTTGATGTAATATATTTTCACATGGTGTTTTACTTGGTGCCAGAAAACACAGTGATGCAGCGTATCGCATCAGCTGATAGATCTAAACTGCACCAGTAGATAAGGAGTCAGGCAGGAAGGTGCTACTGGGACTCTGTCTGTTGTTCCAGTGGTACATGCAAATTAGGCTGCTGGCATGGAGATACCTCTGTCTGTCATGTTGACTAGTATTGCTTCATTCTCCCCCTGAACTCCCACTTACTCTATCCATCTGTTGCCACCTTTCCCATACTTCGCCTGGAAGCGCCCTCGTGCAGGGATGGCCACCAGTCCCTGACCAGTACAAAGGACTCTCTAATCCTGACTTAAGCCCTGCCTGGCACGTCAGAGTCATTCTGCCAAACCTACTGTGTTGCTGTGTACTAACCCGTCTGCTTAGATAACCTGAAATTTTTAGTGGTTCATTAAACCAGACTGCTCTAAGAATTTATTCACAAGGCAGTCTTCCCTAGCATGGAGCTATTGTCTATAATGGTTGCATGAGAACAATACTTAAATGACAGAAAGCTGTTCATATAAAGCCGACAGCTGAAAGTAAACGTGGACAGAACCTGACAGCAAGAGCTTTGACATTAAGAAATATAGTCAGCACACCAAAGTAATTCACACACCCGTAAAATCTGTCTGCTGTTTTTATTTCCTCTCCGCGTACAGCAGTAAGTGGGGAAGGGGACAGGAGCAGAAGTCTAACTGGGTGTATTTTCCCCAAACAACAGCTCTCGCTCATAATTGACCACAGAAGTCTATTGTCAGTTTTTAGAAAGCTGTCACGTTATAGGAATACGGGGGGTTTTTGGCATCTTTTCTCAAATGCTGTAGAGGTTACATAAGAAATACATTTGGCATTTATGCATTTAAACATAATTCAGAAGTGACAGTCTGGATACATGGTAGGATGAAGCAATTTAAGGCACTCAAGTTTAGATTAGCCTGTGTTAACAGGAAGATAGATGACTGATTTTTCCCTCAGCCAAGGCTGGCAACCTCACCCGTAACTACCAGGCCAGGGTTAAAGTACTTTTGAGCTTGAGTAGAGGTTTTTCACTATGAGAGTGAGGAAAGAATGACCACAAGCTTTGGCACAGGCTAACTAAAAAGGAAAGCGTAACTGTCAGCACTGCAACTTTCAACGGCTCTGAAATATAATATTGAAAACTACAATGCTGCTGACCAACAAAACGAACACAAGAAATTCTCTGACTATTCCACAATTGCAACCTCATTTTCTAGTTCTCATCTTTCATGCCTCCACCTAATCTTTACAACTGGTTTCTGCTACACATTAACATGTTTTTGAGCACAAATGTAAAAAACATTCTGAAAACTGAAAGCGTAGGTACAGACTAAAATAAACAGAATATTAAAACAACGTATCACAAGCAGCTGCTGCATTGGGAGAATTAATTTTATATTTAAGTCAATAAAAGCCTTTACTGTGGAGTCCCAGCCATTCCAGTGTGAGGTTCCACGACACTGTAGGAACCAACAAACCTTGCCTTAAGTAGGCTCACCACAGCGCCATACAGAAAAGATTGATCTTGTTTGTTGAAAGTCCTATAATTACAACTTCTGCCTTCTTTTGTTAGTCTTGGTGTACACACAACAAACAGCAAGCACATGTATTTTGGGGCTCGAATTCCCTAAAATGTGCAAGGAGAAAAAGCCAGGCTATTTCCCAGCCACTAAGGAACAGGCAAACTGCAAGGAGGATGGGAGGAGGGTTGAAGGCAGGTGTCTCCAGCAAAGCGGGCGATACAAGAGTTCTGCAGTGTTGCCTGGCAGCAAGTAATTATCTGCCAGTGTGCTGTTTCCACGTGCCAACAGCCAAAGCCCACACAGGCAGCCAGCACGGGAAAGTACGTGCGTCAGCTAAAGCTACAGGCTAGCTCCACTCTTTCCTAAGGAAAAAAAGCAGAGGTGCTTTGGAGGCTGGCCTTTGGCTGAGCTCTTACTATTACTGCAACAGCAAGGTCTATGAACCATGCGCTCAAACCAAAATATCCAGGGAGACAAAAGTCCGGGAGATGCCAGAAATCTGTTATCAAAGACAAGACCACTGCCATACTAAATCAGCCATGCAAAACCAACAACAGTTCCACCCCCAAATGGATGGCAAAACTCCAGTGAAGACTCTTAAGAACAGGTTAGACAAATCCTGTCCAAAATGGTTTAGGCATAGTTGGTCGTGCCTTAGGATAAGGAAAAGAGTCACGCAGCTGTTTGAGAAACCTTTCAGCACTCGTTTCAGTGGTGGTCCTGTGATTACCTACAGGAAGGAAGAGAACCACATCCCAACCTACCTGTCCATACATCATCCCTCGTTCTCCCCCAAGCTCAAAGATGGCTCCCCTGCACTGGGGTTAATTACAGAGCAACTCAGACCCAGCCAAAAAAGACCCACCCTCAAGAAGTGTCATCTATAACCATCTATTTCATGAACTGCCAGAGCGCCATACTCCTCCTCTTCCCCCCACCTCCCTTCCCACCTCCGCCTGCCCTTTAAGGCTCCCAAATGCCTGTGTGCCGTATGTGGTGGCAGCTGAGTTTTTTAATATGCACTTATTAAGATCCTAATTGAATCCCGCATTGCCTTGTGTGCGTCTTGCCAGCCGGAACATGAACAAGGCACCCTATAATTCAATTAGAAGGACCTGCAGCAAGCTAATCATTAGTCTGTCAGGTTGTTAAGAAAAAGACATCTAGGAATAGGGGAGGAAGTTAAACAAAGGGAGAATTGTTAACAGCACCCCTCCCCAATTCATGCAGAGACTCCCATACACATACTTGAAGCATGGAATCTGCAATGCCCAAGCACTTGAATGACAGCTCACCGCATCACTCCAACAGTCCTTTCTCTTGTTTCAGGCAACTTAAATAGAACCTCAAAAGCTGGAATTAGACTTTTCCTCATCAATCCTCCTCTGCTCAGATTCATGAGAAAAATACCACTAATATACATGACTACTGTAAACAAGGAAACCTCATTACCTGCCAAAACCCTGTTTACAGAGGAATGGGTGGCCAAGCCAGGCTGTCCCCGTTCATGGAAAATCCCGGCATAAGGCAAGTACTCTGGCAGCAAGAAGCGTCTGCAAAACAAAGAGTAAGCTTACATGGAGAAAGACATCCCAGTATATTACAGCCCTGGACAGCAACTGCAATCTTTGAGGAAACATGACTGTATTCCAGCAGACTGTAGTAGAAGGAAGGCTGGACTCCTCCGCTTAGCCAACCACTTCACTGCTTCAAACCAAAGGCAAGTTACAGATTAGATCCTCCTCTGATCAATGTGGCTGTGAAGATCAGCTTTAAGTAAATCCTTTACCTCCCACAATAGCTTCCTAATCTCAAACCAGCATGTTGTGCTGAGAATCTCCGATCAGATTCTTTTCTCCTCCTATTCTGCGTTCTCACCGTAGCCCCAACCTGCAGGTAAGAAGCACTAAGACCATGCTGTCCTTCAGATGTCACAGGATCAGCTGATCATACTAACATGCCATCTCAGGGGTCCCAGAAATTGCTAACCAAGAATACAGCAGCCCTGTGCAAGTAAAAGAATCCATCTGAAAGCACCAGAGAGCTGTACTGCAACTGGTACCTCCAGGATTTCCACACCCTTTTACTCTTACATGTACAAGCCTTACCTCGGGACAAAGCGCCCCAGCGATGGTGCAGACATGCGGGCATTCCGGGGAGCTCGGTGCCTGGATCGGTCTCCATTGTCCCTTCAGCAAAAGAAAAAAAAAAAAGTACATTAAAAATACTATGTAATAAAGTGTTCTCCAAGAAAAGAAAAACCCAACAACATCACCTAGTCATCCTGAGTATGCCACTGAGATTTAAGGGTTCTCTTGCGTAAGTCAATGTTCCAAATTCATACAACTTACCGTACCAAAGACTCCTGACAGTTTTACATACGGGTCACCTAATGTCCACTTTCTTAATTGTTTGACAATGTCTCAAAAGTATCAACAAACGCACAGAGAGTCAATTAATCAACATCAGCACCTGAGCAAATGAACAAGAAACTTTAGAATTTGGACTGGGAGAGCAAATGCAAGCACACCACAGTCCTGATGAGAACTTTGTTAGTCAGAGAGATCTGTAAAATTTCACTTTTTCATTCCCAGAAGCGCAGGCAAAAGAGCATAATCTGCAGACTATTCTTTTGCACTCCTTCCCTCAAGGTCCAGTTTAAGTGCCATCACAGCTTAAGATAATCTCACCTTTCACAAGCTTTTCCAGCGAAGTCAGAAATGTTAGGTGGTATCAGACAAAACCATACCTCCTCAAAACCCTCTCATTCGGTTTCACAATAAATGTCTGGGCCTTGGGGAATGAGGGGAAAAGGTCTAGCATCTATTGTCCTACAGCAGACACGGAGAATTCTTCTCCCCAGGAGGGCAGTGCAACACTGAACACACTACCCAGAGAGGCAGCGGAGCTGTCATCCTTGGAAGTCTCAAGACAGGAGCTAGACAAAGCCATGGCTGACCCAGTCTGATTTTGGAATAACAACCCTACAACAATCAGGAGGCCAAAACTCCAGAGTCCCCAGCAAATAAAAGTCCTGATATTGCATTCATAGGTCACAAGAGGACCTGTAATTATATAGCACTAAAACTGTAAGGAAAATAATGAGACTCCATCAGTGACTCTGGAGTTTTGAAACAGACCTCCGCAGTGCTTTATTCTCCGTTCAGAAATTTACTCTCTGCATGACCTTGCACAAATTAGCAAGTCTGTTCTCACTGGATTCCAGATCCCCATCTGTAATTGCAGCCCTACTTGTCTCCTTCCCAGGCAGTTGTGGGGAGAATATTACTTGCAGAGCCTTGGAATCACTAGGAAACTAAATATTCCTTATGCAACACACTAGCAGCACATTCCTAACCCACTCCAGCAAGCTGTGCATTTTATAATTTTTTTTTGTTTTGCTTTTTTAAAGTCAGTGAGCAAGAAACGTGGGCTGAGAAGAAAAGTCCATTACGTGGCTGTTTCCCACACACTTGAGGAACCAGGAACACAAGAGCAGAGGTTGTTCTGCAAAGCTCGTTAGCATTTCAAGCTATTTCACCAAACCCAGATCTAAATCCAAGCTCAAAGCTTCCATTTCTCCTCCCACTGCAGGCACAGGATTTGCAGTTCACAGCCAAAGCCGCACCTCGCCCTGAGGTTTCTGCGTAACCAGCAGGGTTCCTGAAATCAGCAATGTAAAAGCTGCTGCTGCTCTTTTATCAGAGGCCTCCAGCCTTTTAAGATGTGGATCAATAACAGAAGGAGTCCTGGGAACTCAAGTGCTGACATATCAACTTTTCCTGCTAAAGAGAAAAGGCCAAAGGGAAAAAGAAGTGTCATGTTCCAGATCTTGCCACACACAGTAAGAGCTACTGAAAGTCAGACAAGAAATACACTTTTTAAAAGTCCATATAGCAGTTTTTGAAACCGCTGAAATGCAGCCCTGGAAGAAAAGCAGCAAAACAGTTTTCAGGGTTTGCATTTGCTTTGGACATTTACTAGAATTAGAAGATGCTTTTGAAAGGGACAAGTATCAGCTAGAGGAACAGCAGGACTACACCCTGCAGAACTCTCCAGTTGAAGAGAATCTCTGCAGCATGTTTCAAAAGGAATGAGGAATTAGCTCCAGCAAACAAAAGAAAATAAAGATGCAAAGTCTCCTACAGTCCAAATCAAGAGACCTAAATCAACTAATTGTTCAAGTTTTTTAAAATGCCACTAGCCAATGCTCTTAGCATCCACAAAAACATTTTACGACACAAATTTTCTAACCAATGAGACTTTCTGATGCAAGAACTCCATCTTGTATGGTCCCATTCACTGTGCATATAACCCTCCCCCAGTACAAAAAGCCTAAAAGGGAAAAAATATAGGCTAGACTTTTCTTCAGTTTTCACCATGACAGACACAGCCTCTACCGATTCAAGAGACAGCAATCTATTTTTAACATCGCCTTAAAAAAAAAAATTTTTAAAAACCACCACACCCCAACTGCCACTCCCCTATAACTCAAACAGCAGAATTAGGAATGAGAAACAGTGACTATCCTTTGAGAATGCTAGAATTCCTATTTACTGTAATGGAAGTGTAAGATACACTCCCCTGTGCTAAAGAGGAATATTACTAAACATTACTCTGAATCACTAAACTACAGAGTCATTTATATCTAAACTCCCATGCTCAACTCCATGCAAGAGTGTTTTTAAGCATCTAGTGCTGAAAAGCTAGAACAGCTGATACTACCCTGGTGCCAGCTGAAGATTATTTCTGCACCTTCTAAAAAGGAAAATTTAAAAAAACCCTACAGATCAGTGAAGATGGGTGGCACTTGGTGTTATTTCTGTACCACATACAGCCTGCTGACAGAGGGAGGAGAGCAGATGTTAGCACGACTGCAGTGCCAGTGTGAAGCACTCTGGCAAGAAATGAAAAGTTTCCAAAGTTCTCTAAAGTACTGGTGAAGATCTAATGCTCTACTTTCTATTTAGTGTCAACCACCTACAGACCCATTAGCTAATGATTTGCAGTGGATAGTTTAATTAACATAACCTGCAAAAGTGGATCCCTCAGAGTGTGTATGTCTACATAAAAAAAAGCCTCTTCTGTAAAGCAACTCAGCAACCTTGCAAAAGTAAATGAAACAAAAATGTGCCACAGCAAGTGCTCTGTAACAGGGCTAAAAAGGTGTCCTGCAATGCCCTTTGTTTTAAGTGCACCAGCAAATATGAACAGCACAGGGGAACTTCTGCAGTGAAAAAATAATAATGAAGGAACTAAGCAATCCATTGAGCAAGATGCAGGGAAAGAATCAGAAGTAATCAGCGTGTAAGGTGACAAGGGAGACAATACTATAATTATTAACAGACAAATTAGTCTCAGGAGGAAAACTGCAAGAACCAACAAATGGTCAAAACAACTTTACGGGTCTGGCTCAAAATTCAGGTTATTCATAATTTGTTCAGATACCAGTGTGGGACAAATCAAAACAGCGATACAGAGAATAAGAGTTGGTAGGGGAAAAACAGCATTAACACTAACACAGAATGGAGCAGGAAAAGAAAGCAATTCCCAAACATTCAGGAGATTTATAGACCTTTAATAGGGCATAAGAAGGATGAAAGTTCATCCTAAACTGGATAAGACAGTCAAATCTCCTTGGATTTTTCTGCTATTGTTTTGTTTGCTTGTTGAGAGAAAAGTTGACCAATGTAAATATAATGGAGCGGCAACGCCGGCTCTGAAAACAGAGATGGAGATGCAAAACTTTGCATCCTAAAGTTTGGAGAAAAAGGCATTCTTTGTCATCTGGTAACTTGGCTACGGCATTAATAACTGAGTGGATACAGAATATAGTCAAGACTGTCAGAAAGGAAAAAAGCTATGTTCTGCTTTTCTATCTTGGCAAGAATTCTCTTTAATATTTAGAGATTGTTGTATCAGGAAGTGAAATTAAACACACAGCATGGGATTTCTAATGCAATCTGTTCGTCTAACTGTTGCCATTGTAGTCAATATTAAAACTCCCACTGACTACACTGCCAATAGATTTAAGTCAACAATGACCATTTTGAAAAGCCATTTAATTATCAGAGCTAGCACCAGTAAGCCATGCAAGTTCCTAAGAATCAAATTATACCTGACCAAGCCAATTGTTCCATATTTTCAGCATTTTATCATGTTTCATGCGATCCAATTTAAAATGCTAAATCAATTTCTATTGCAGAGGTTAGACACTTACATACAATAGAAATGCTAAATAATTGGTTGAGTGGCAGCTACTAATATCCGTAAGGGTTGGCACTGGATTCAGTCACACCATCTTGATGTAACAAAAAAACAGTAACATCTTCTCTGTACTTCAAACATTAAGTATCTCCACTTACTTGCTATCAATTTTTTAAGACTACAGGAGGTTAATTCAGAGGAGATAGCACAGAGGGCAGGAGTAGCACAGAGCAAGGAGGGCCCGAGTAACACAAAGATCGTATCAGGAGCTCAGAGGAGGTTACCAGAAAATGCAAACTTATTTGGCCTTAGAGGTTGGTCAAGTCTGCCTCTAAAGAGGGTACCTAGAGGATGTCATATTAAACTGGCCATACTAAAGAAGAAACAGATCCTGAAATCTTGCAATTCACTTCACAGGATTCACTGCCGATTTAGATGGAAACAGATGACACATATCCTGGGAAGGGTATACTTACAAGAGCTGCATAGGACTACAAGACAAAGTGTGTACTATGTTTCACAAAGTTTATAGAAGTAGGAAAAAGGTGGTGAGGGGAACATTATATTTGCTGGTGATTCTAAGAACATGTCAATCACCATCCTGATGAGTAAGGGACATACAGTGTTGGGAACACTATGATAGAAAGTTAACTCCTAGCTTTACAACTGAGAGGAGCAGCAAATACCAGAAGATGTTAAAACTTTAGTTTTTCCTCTGTCTGATCCTGCGAGATCCTGAGCATCTCCTACAAATGAAGTTAGGGAAAACTCGGAACTTTTCTAGGAAATAAGCCTCTCAAAATAGAGGGGTAAACACGAAATAAATAAAACCTTGACATTCTGAATATTTCAGTGAGATACAGGTATCCTAGAAGACAAAAGGAAAAGCCACACTGCAAGTTGGTTATAACTCTGCAGAAAGACATAGTAGCTGGAATAACATCTCCTGCATCAGTAGGACTAGTCTCATAATCAAAAAAGACAGGTTCCATCCAGTATATGCTACTTTACTCACAATCCTTAAGTCTTGGAAAAGTTGCAAACTCAACCCAGGAAAAGGGGACCACCCTACTTATGGCTCTGAGGACAAGGGTATCTCACCTAAAACTAGGATTATGTTTAAGAGAAAGATTCAAGACAACTGACTTATCTCTGAGCAGAGACTTTTTTCCACAAGTAGATAAAAATAAGCAAGTCAGGAGCACTGGTCCTATCAAAACGGGTACAAGTATTGACAGCCAGACATTAAAACGATGAAAACACTGATTTAAAAGAATATACATAATCTGGTAAAAATGAAAGGTATAAATTTATCTACACATCTTTGAAGGATATGACCATTACTGAAGGAAAAGTACTTAAGGCAGAACAGAAGGAGACAACAAGAAAATTTAAGCAAAAAGAAGCATCTGCTACACGAAAAGCTTTTCCTGGCACTAAATGTACTAGGACTGTGGAGCAAACTCCCAAGTATAACACTGGAAGCCAAACAAAATTGAAGAATAAAAATATTAGAGAAACTGCAAAGAGCAGTGCTGCCCAGCTGGAGAGACAGGAACTAGAAGAATAGATTTTTAACATAGCTACTTAATACGGTAATTGATAAAGAAATTAGGTAAGTCACCCAAGACATGGTGCCTTTCCATCTTCCTATGTTCATTTGAAGGCTAAAATGCCAGTCTTTCACTAGCAGCTTTTTCAAAGGAACACCAAGGAAAACTTATGTCTATCAGCTAAAACTTCCTATAACCAGCAGACTGCTGAGTTACTAATGGCTCTCCTGACCAGAGGGAAACAAACCCCCCAGCCTTGATGACCTCTCAGAGGGCTGTTCAGGGGAAAATGTATTTACAAGATTAAAAAATGGCACTTCAGAAGATCAAGTGTTTCAGAGAAGCATCACATAAGAGAGGATTTATGACCTGGTCAAGAGAAACAGCAGCACTTGCCTGTTAAATGCCAAGGATTAATTGCTTCAGAGAAGGACTGATTTGGAACCAGAATGAAGCACTCTTATCTAGGCACAGTATCCAGTTGTCCCTATTTTAATCACCTCACTGTGTGGTGGGCTCACAAATTGATGACACCTTTCAGGATAAGATTGATACACTCCATAGCTACAGTGAGTCATTAGAAAACAGAAACATCAGAGGCCAGATGAAGGTAGAGAATCCCTACTCCCCAGTCTAGACCTGGTATATGAGTATTAAGGAAACCACTGTATACAGTGTTTTATAAAAAAACAGGGCACCCAGCACTACAACCACCCTTCCTCCGAGACCCCTTAATTAGTCATTTTCAAACATTCATCCAAACATGAGCATGACTAGGGAAAACATCACTATGGCTAATTCTAATCACTTGGAAACTTCACAACTGGTGTTCATTGAACACAGTTCGTAGCGCAAACATGTAAACGACTGCCGCATCAGGATTCAATACTGGAATAAAGTGTCAAAAGTAAGCACCAACTTCTTTTTCCCTTTTTTTTTTTTTAATATATTGCTCTATTATGCTACTGCTCTTCCAAGGGAAACAGAAATGAAAGCACAACTGCACAAACAACCCTAATCTGTTAGACCTACAGGCTTGAAGAATGCTAACCACTGCCTGTTCTGTGTGGCCAGCAACAAATAATAGCTTGCTTCCTAATCACTCTCATTAACACCAGATGTCACCTACTAGGTGACCTAGTTTGAGTTAAGAGTTTCACAGACACAAAATAAAAGCAAAAGGAACACAATGAACACAGCTCATAAGTAGCAGAAAAACTCAGATGGATGAAGGGTACCATCTTGACATCAAAACTGTTTCTACAAGCCCAGGCAACCAACAGTATGGAATATGATGTGAGCTTTTCTGGCAACTGTCATCTTTCAAAAGGCACTCATTCTTTCACCGCCCTGCTATAAAGACACTTGCCTTGCTGGAATGTGACTTAATGGTAAAACAATATTATGCTGGAGAGGTTAGCAATATCCTGCAGTACTGCTGCAAGGAAATAGTCATTGCCTGTCACTGCATCCAGGCAGTATTATTAGACATTAAGACCAAGATAAGGGGAATATAAAAGACTGTCACAAAAGATAAAGATAAAAAGAATAGGGAAAATGAAGCTGCAGGCTACTATGAGTAGATCACAAGCCAAGCTAAGACTCTCACTAATCCTTGAAAAATGAAGTTCAAAGAGTAGATTCAATATCCTTCCTGTTCATCCAGGACTTGTTAGCATTCTTAGCCTGAAACTGTGTTTAAGATGATGAATATAATTAACATAAATTTCTATGTATCTGGAAGCAACATCCCAGTGCTAACTGCTCCAGAAACCTATAACAGAAAGGAAAAAAAAAACAACACAGAAAGTGACCACCAAGTTCCACAAAATTCAGGTCTGCCTTGAAAGCCAGTTTTGAGAAAGTCCATCTTCATCAAAAACAATGAGGCAGAGCCATATGAGCCAAGAAACAGAGGCAGAGGAAACAGCATCAAAACCACAGATAAAAGGGCTCTGGGAAGAAAACAACAAAGGCAGGTATGTACAATAAATAGCAATCCTGCTTTTAATATCTTTATCTGAACTCAAATAACAAATTACTAACAAGAATATTATTTGTAGCTGCTCAAGTAAGAGAGACAGATAACAAACAGTCCCATCTAAGACTTCCAGAAAGAAATCGCTTTTTCTGCAGTATACTGGTGTGTCATGGATCCTAAAAATCCATTTCCATCAGCATTTCAGTGACCTGAAGAGCCCATATAGATTCTCACATGTCCTACCATGTCTTTTGTTAACCTCAAATGTAAACATCAGGATGATAAGGAGAAAAATGAAAAAAATACCAAAACCAGCCTAATTGCTTTTAGAAACCTTGAGGTTGAGATATACTACCCTTCTACCACTACACCAAAAGGCTACCATTGATCAAGTCATCTCTCTTACCCACCGTCACCTACGCCCTATCCGAACTTAGCACTGGGCATCCCATCCATCCTGTTGTGTCAGCTTAAGCTATAGTCACCCTACAGAGTTAACCTCTTTCCTTACCTCTGGAATTCCCTACGCTTCTCTCGCCACAATGACACAACTTGTCTCACTGTTCTGGAGCTGTAGATCAAAAGCTCCATACTTATTTCAAGTCTCACAAAAAACTTTAGCCATTCCAATCTCTCCTTTCCCCTGCCAAGAAAACCTGGCTCCTATTTGAAGGAGTTTCTTTTGCAGAAGTTGAAGGTTGTCACAGGAAGGAAAAAACACTCTGAAATACACGAATGCACAGTGAACAGCTGGGAAGGAGAGCAGTAAAGACCGAGACTGGCTGTACAAAGAGTCTGAGTTCTACCCGTGTGCTCTTAGTAGTTGGTGTGCCAAGGGAAAACAGCAGGCGCATTGTGAATTGATTGCATTTCTGCAGATTAGTACTCCCATTGCTGTGCCTCTAGCAAATAATGATATAGAGTCAGACTGAAAAGGTAGAGACTGGATTTAAACACGAGCATGGAATTCCTTCACAAGGGTAGGGAAGAAGTTACTTCAGTAAGTGGTAATCTCCAACCTCTCCCCTCACTCAAACTTTCCAAAATCTCTTTCTGTCTCTGCCATTAAGCAAACCACATGCTTATTCTCACCGTGCACATAACTCCCTCCCCAAAACCCACTTCCACCATCCCACTTGAGAAGTAATCGGGAGAACAGAAGCCCAAACCAAACCTACTACACAAGTGCGCACTACTGAGTACCCACACTGCCACAGTCATTGTCTCCCCTTCTCTCTCTCATAATAATGTTAGTTCAGACACAATTGCTTCCAAGCAGTTCCTAATTAATATTTTCAGTTACCAATGCACAAGTCAAGGTTCTTAAAGAAGCTAACAAGAAAAGGTGCTTTAAACAAAGACATTCCAAAAGAAGGGTGATTGCCTGGATATCTCGCATGAATGTCTAATCAGCCATGCACTTTTCTCCCTAATACATAAAAAAAGTTAAACCAAAATGCTAGCTTGAAGTGGAGCACTGACTATAACACAAAACAGACTCCCAAACCAAACACTTCACCTATGGAAGAGGCCAAAAAGAATCTACCATACTATTCTCCGAAATAAATGAAAATCATATTCAAGAAACCAGAAGTGAGACTTACAGCTTTAATGCAGTGGCAGTCAGCTGGCAGGTTGCGATCTTAGAACCTTTTAAGGCAAGAAGCTATTGGAGGAACTTAGATATGGCAGTTCTTGCCGTGACAGTGTCAATAAAGCAACCAAAAATGGCAGAAGACAGGCATGGCGGATACTCATGTATCTTATGCACTTATGAAGAGACTTCTGCAAGATGTCCATCTGAGAAACCACAAGTCTTGGTCCAGAATATGCCTTAAACAGAAGGATTTTAAGTTGACTAATAAAGCCAAATAATGTCACCCTGAATCTTGTAAGCTTTCCATAAGTGATTCATCATCTCTACAAAGCAAGAGCCTGCTTCCACAAAACCAGAATGCCCATTATGGTCTCTGTAAAACAGTGCCTACAGTGCTCATACTCTCTGTCTGGGTGCTCAGTGGTGTCTCAAAAGAAATTAAAAAGATAAAGCACCAAAACAAGATTTCAGGCCTGTGAGGTAAAGCCCTTCTTGTTGTAGAAACACAATAAAGACCTTCCTAGTCTGTGAAAATGCACAACTGAATAGATCCACCCCAGCGCAGATCCTCCTGGGAGGAAGGAAAAAGGAGAGGATAGAAAGGGGAAAAGCTGCAGACATTGAAAGAGTGTAAACTCCAAGCTCCTTCATATCTATATTCTACCAGGCAGCCCACTCTCAAAAGCAGACAGAGGAGTCAGCCACAGCCACACCTTTAGCCTTGGCCTGAAAGCCTTTATAGAACTGTAGTGAAGGATTTGAGCAAGGCTTTCAGACAGCGAGGTGGTGCACTGTCCTATATATCTGCTTTTCAGTCTGACAGATGAAATGAACCTGTATTTGTGTATTTGTTCCCACACTTACTGCGGACAAAAAGGGACATAGGTGGCCAGAATTCATCTGCAGAAACACCTTTATATTCTGATTATGGTGACAGATTTAGAATTACACATGAAAAAAATTAGCTTGCGCTATCCAAGGAGTCCTAGAAGCGTCACCCACAGTCTCCAGCATCAGAGCTGTTCCAGACTAAAGGAAATCTCTAGAAAGAGACCCAGTCAAACTTGTTGAAGAAGTCAAAAGAAAAGATAGTTTAGTTCTAAAAATCTACATTTACTATGTGATCCAAACATAAGACACTCAAAAGACCTTGAAATTAAAGAGTTCAATATCTATGATTTGTCTATAAAGAATCTGTTTTTACCAGTTATGCTGGAAGACTAAAGTGACGTCATTCTCCATTCAGAGATTCTTATCCCAGAATACAAGAAGCCTTTTCATTTTAGCTTAGGATTCTGCTAAAGCTAACCTTAAAACCGACTCATATCAATTTATCTGTTAATAACCTAATATTACAATCTGTGTATATATATTACAAACTGTATTAAATGCTTTCATGCAGACATGACTGAGTTTACAGTTGTCAGTTGTATTCAATAAGCAGTAAGATGACAACAGTGACAGGTTAAACACAGGCAGCACATGTAGAGAGATAAGATCTTATTAGACCAAATAACACAGTTATAGCTTGTGTCTCCCTCCTCCTCCCCTGTCCATAAAAGCTGCTGTAATAGAAGGATATTATTAATATCTATAAAAACCACTTTAATTCACATTCTTAGACCAACACTACTGCTATTGCTATCACAAACTAAATGCATTTATGAATTAATTCAAATGAGATTCTGGAGAAACTGCATGGAGAAAATTACACTATTAGACTGACACACAGGAGGAGAGGCTTTAGCTTAAATTTAGAGGCCGTATGTACACAAACAGTGCAGAGGCCAAGTTTTTCATGCCCCTTACTAGGTCATTAGGTAAGCAAAGCTGGAAAAATACAAGAATGAATCTTAGAGGAGAAAAAAAAACCTCAGAACCCCACAAAAAGATGAGAGCTCAGAAAGGCTTGTCTCCCAGGCACCCTGCACAAGCACAGGGCTCACTCCTTACCCAGTGCTCTATGTATAGTAAAACCAACCAGTGTTTAATGCCCCTTACACCTTTCTCCTGATCTCTAGGAAAATGAAAGAAGAGAGAATATTTACCAATTACATTAACCAGTTTAGAAAGATAAAGCATCAAGGCAATTTGCTATGGCTTTTACATTAAAAAAAATTCACTGGATTCCAGGAGAAAAGCAAGAGCTGCAGACAGCTAGACACAATAGCAACTCCCTGTCCTACATCAGATCTGAAGAAGCAGGGAAGCCAGACCATCTAGATCAGGGCAAGAAAGAAATACACGAAGAAATACATGACCCTGCTCAGGTGAGCAAGCAAAGAATGAGGGACGCAGGAGCCAAAAGGAGAAGCAAGAACTCTGTATAAGAGATTTCATTGTGAAGTGTCAGCAGAAGAAATCAAATGAGTCATGAGACAAGTTCCAGCTCTAAGGACCCCTGCACAACAGCTCCCTCTAATCAGCCAGGAGAAATAATGAAGCAGAGAAGGAAAAAGACAGCATGTCTTGAATGCACAGAACAGAATTCAGTATGAAATACTCAACCAACAAATTCAGTCACTGCACAGTAAGGAATAAACACTTCTTTTTGCTCAGTATGAAATGAAAGACAACTTTAGCATGGCTGATTGAATTGCTTCCCTGACTGGACGCTCTTACCATGTGAATATTATCTGCAGGGGAACACACTTCTCTGCAGGCATTTGCCTGGCTCTGTGAATTAAGAACTTACCATCTTTTCTTTTCCCAGCAGAACAAGCCGCCCCAAACAAATGAAATGGAATAATGGAAATATTAAGGTCTATGCTTGTGACGCACCTGCCTCTCAAAATGGGCCCAACAGCCACCATATTTCTGCTCTTCCAGACCACGAAGCTGCTTGGGAAAAGCTACTAGGCAATGACTCTTCCACATTATCTGCCCTCGTTTACATCTTACACAAACAAGGCCACAATGACGGGAAAGACACTCACCCACCCTGTACTTCTGAATATTTAATTGCTGGAGCATGAAATGACAGCTTCACAGAACAACATTCTAAGGGAAAAAAAGTCTACCGCTACTTAAAAAGTCAGAAAGGGATTAATATCTTGCCTTTCTGGGAATAGCTAGTGTTACCAGTGTCCTTCATAAAGGGACTTCACCCTGACACAAAGGACACGGAGCTTTAACAACATGCCATCTCAAGTATGTACCACTACAGCAAGTGAACATGAAAGTTATGATAGTAGCAAAGTTGACAACATCCTCTGCTGGCAGCAACAACATAAAAGCCCAGATTTTTGAGGAGTTCATAGCTCCCATCAAACACATCTCCCTACTACACTACCACTATAGACTACTTCTATGACCATGCTCAGAATCATCCTATGTTTTAACCACAATATACACAAAGGGGGGAAAAAATTCAGTTAAATACTTAAAGTACTCAGGGAAAATCCCATATTTAAAAGGAAATGACCGAAGACAGACTAGAAAGGTCATACTCTCTTTTCTGCTAAAATGGATTTTAATCTAAATTCCTGAGCTTTTGGTCTCCATGCCATCTAAACAATCCATTACTATACTTCCATTTATTGGAAAGGGTTTGCAATAAATTTGTTTGCTGGGATTACACTGGGTATCACTAGAAGTCCAAAAGCAGATGCTGGAAAGCAGACTTTAAAAGTTTGTCAGGACAACCACTCAAAAGAAAATACAGTGGCTTACAGGAGTGCTCTTCTAAGGTTTGGATGCAGACAGAGTCATTCCTCACTTTGACACAATGGGCCATTTGCTCTCCTTACAGAAAACTAAGCCTTAACTTAACACAGATTCACAATCACCAAGTCTTCCAAAAAAACAATCCCAGGAACTTCAGCTAATCTGACAAAGTTGTACAGATAGAGCAAGTAAAAGTAACAGAACATGTTTGGCTGTCTCCTATGGCCTTAGACCAAAGAACTAAGTCCTGCAAAGCCTCTTAGTGGTTCCTGTTCTATCTCAAGATTTGAAGGCTCTAATAAACTCTTGGCTCCCCATCTGTTCCATGGAAGAAAAAGATTCTCTTTTTCTTTATGTAATCAGTCTTTTAAATCTGGTTGAGATAGCCTGATGTGTTGAAGGTAGCCTAAAGGATCTTAATTTTCATAACAGAAATGACAAGTCCCATTTGTAGCAATCACTGCTCTAATTATTGATTGAATGACTTGACTTAACCTGTTCCTACAGGAAGCCTGAGATGTCTTTGATTGGTAAACAGTAGGAAGCCACAAAGCAGTCTTGTGCTGACAACAGACTCAAGCAAGAGGGCAAGGCAGCACGCACACTTACTCAAAATCTTCAAATTCCAGATCATTTCCGTCTACAGCTGGGCTTGAGTTCTCTGACGTGGAAGAAGAGGAGGAGGAAGAGCGGAGACGGTTTTGTTGGTATCGCATAGAGCGTTGTCGAATACTGTCCCTCCGGGAAAGATACTGGATCATCCTCTGTGCGTAATATGCAGCAGGAGACAACCTGAGAGAGAGGGAGATACAGACACTCGTTACACAAGTATAGAATGACAGCCAGTCCTATTTTTCCTTTTGAGCTCCAAGTGTCAGGACAGTAACAGCATATCACAAAATTGGCTGTTTGCATTTTATCCGTGAGTAAGACAGAGTAAATAAAGAAACCAAGTAGAAGTAATTTTCCCTTTATATACTACACTCCCACGTGATTCCCTTGTTCTGCAAACAGAAGCACTACACTACCTATAGACAAAAAGCTCATCGACTTGCTTCTCAGGACTCTTTGGAGCCCACTGTTTCATTTATTACTAGTTCACACAACTAACCCCAGCAAGCATCCCTGATAAGAATCAAGCCCACTCCCAATGTGAACTCTGCTTGCAATGCCAAACCACAGCAGTGTTCAAATAAACATCGAAGGAAGGTGTTGTTTTAAGGGTACTTAATGGGAGCACCATAAAGTACCAAGCAGGAGGAAAAAAAGGTTTAACAGCTTTGTTTAACTATTTTGTAATCCAAACAGTAGGGATTTTCACATAGCAGCAATTTCATTAGATCCACTACATGTATGTTAAGAGGAGCGTTAAAAGCCTTGCATCCCACCTGAAAGGAAAAACTTCCTCTGCAATTAACTCTTAATTCTCTCTCATGCATAACTTGGCCTTTGTTTGCATCAATTATCCCGCACCAGTATTACCCCCTTCCTTGATGCTAGATAGGTAAAAACACTCTCTTTTCCAACCCTGCATATATCCACAGCTCCTAGCACACGCTTTCTGTGACACAGTTACTCAGTATTAAAGTCCAGACACCTCAGATGCTTAAATAACCATTTATTTAGCCTCATTTGGATTAGACTTGAACTCTAATTTGGGGGGGAGGAGGGGAGATGACAACAATCCCCCCCAAGTAATTAGACATTAAGATGTCTATTTCTTTAACTTCTAGCTCCCCGCCCCCCCCCTTTCCATACATGTGTTTGATTTTGTTCTTTTTTATTCAATTCAAGTTACCAGACTGGTACTTCCTGAGGTCATGAAAATACAATCTCATTTCCTGCAAAGGCACCACAGGCAAGAGACTGATAATGGAGAGAGTAGCCCTAATTTTTAATCTACAAATGAAAGCGCGAACAGCTTTAATCAAAGAAAAATAAAACAAAAAGCCTCAAATGAACAGTGAATTCCAGGGGATAATCTAGAGATGAAAATATTCTCATTTGCAATCACAAAGAGAGGTGGCCTGTCTACCTTATAGGAATGCTACCTATCTTCAGAACAGAGTTTCAAGCTAAATTCATTTTACAGTGTACCTCACCATCAGCCATGAAGACTCTTAAGGATATGTTTAACTTTATCGTGACCAATACCACAGAGTTTCACTCTGTTACACTACAACCAGCGTCAAAAATGCAACTCCATAATCATCTCTGATAATATGATCGTTAGAAGACTTTTTATTTTTTCTCTCTTCCAGAGCTGTGCTGATTCTATGGGAATGTACTGGGAAAAAGATTTTGCTTATTATATGGATGTTTCACATCCACATCCATTCCACCATACATTCAGGGCACATAAGCAAAAGAGAAGGTGGCAAGAAAGAAGGAATTAGAAGTCATGTAGACATAAAGAGAGAATGTCTTCCCCAAGGTAAGCTCCCCGTACCCTACTAGGCTGCCACATTGGTAAAGAGGGAAGTTTAGCAGACAGGCTCAGGGGTCTAAAAACTTTGTCAATAAGCAGCAAAAGGGTAAGGTGAACCACACACACAGTTTGTTTTGGATTCCTCCTGGATCTTTTATGTACTGTTTGATGAGTTAAAGCTGTTCATGCTTATATAACGTTGAAGGCTTCACTGTACAAACACAGCACTTCTCTCTACTCCCCTGAAGATTTAATAGGCCAAGTACAAAAAAGCAAGGCATTACAGCAGTGCACTCGTAAGTGAGGAGCTGTTCTCTTCTTTGGCCTTTTCCATAATCCAAAGCCTCTGTGTATGACTAAAAATAAGTCTACGGCATAATACGTGCACATAGAGAAAGAAAGGAACGTGGAAACAAGGCAACACTGGAAAACATGAACAGTGGTCTCAGCAGTCCAGCAGTGTAATCACTGAAACTTTTTTCTTTGCTAATATCACACCAAGGGAGAGTTATACAGAAGGGTATGAAGAATGAGTTTTGCAGACATTTAGTCTTCCCAAATTATGCAGCACATCACAAGAGAAAACACAGTGATGCTTCTTAGAAGAACGAGAAGGAGTAGGCAATAAAGACTTGCCATAATGGATGATGAGATGCCAGATTCAGCTTCCTGACAGCACATGGTATGTAGACTGGATAGACTGGGAAAAAGATTTCCAAAGAGAAGACAAGAAGCTTACATCTGATACACAGAGAGCAAGGTGTGAGGGATAAAATACAAAAGGGCAGGGGAGAAACATATTCAAAGCAACAGGCTAAGGAATTAATCTTTGCAGATGAGTGCATGCAGGGCAAAAAAAAATAAATTGTATTTGTCAGGCTGTATCTGTCTTTAGAATACAGTTATGACACAAATCAGAACCAGAGCTGAGAGCCAGCATAAGAGAATTTGCTGTCCTAGAGGGAGGAGAAGGCTGCAAAGCAACCTAAGAAACACCGGTTAACATTAAACGTAACCCTTCAGTTCATTCAGCTATTGAACACAACTGTAAATCAGCCCCTGACCAAAGTTAGTCTACCAGCTGGCTAAACACAAGCCAGTCACAGCAGGCTGCCTAGTCCATTTATTTCTCACCTGTGCTTCTAACAAAGCAGTGGCAAAACACAGATAGAGGTTATCCAGTAATTCTTAAACCAAGTTTGCGTCCACAGGACAGTAGGCTGTATTTGACAACACCACAGGAGCTAAATTAACCTAGTCTCTAGGGTGACTGGACCCCATTTACTGGAGCAGATGGTTCAGAGGAGGAGAGGCTATGCTGCCACAGCTAACGGCCACAAAACGAGGCACTGAGTGGGAGAAATGCCACAGTGCAAAAACCAGAACCGAACAGCTTCTGTCTCATCCAACAACCATGTGATCGAGAAGCAGTGTGTTCTTTAGGCACCCAGTGCTGCTGGCTGGCCAGTTGGAAGTGGAACTGAGGGAAGGAAGTGTTTTGCTAGCATTAGTAAAGTTCAAGTATCTTGCTCTAAATGGCATCATGAGTCCTAAAGAGCAAGCTACTACATAGCAGTGTCCTCAGCTACAGCCAGATATCCAATCCAGCTGGCTGTATTTATGGACAACATGAAGATTTTTACACAAAGGCTGCTTTTCTTCACCTTGCTCCATTTTAGTATCTTCTAAGGAAGTAAATTTTTAAAAAAAAAAAATCACAAGAACATCAACTGGAGAATGTCTAGACCCAGTTCCCCAAGACAGCCACAAGAATTGGTGTATGTGCATCCAAGAGCACTATACTGCTGTGCCGACCCCCAAGCTTCCTAACATTTCAGAAGTACTGACATCACTCATCAACCCTGCCTTGATGCTGATGGCCAGGATGTTCACTAACATTATTACAGCTCACACCTCTAAATGTCTCTCAGCCAGCAGACACGTTTTAAAGGGGTTACCTGATTGGTGTCATTAATTTCCTTGGTGATATCTACAGCACATACCACCAATCCTTGAGCTGAAGGCAATGCTAGTAGCAGACACCAACTTTTGGCTGCTTCCATTCCACTTAAGCCTTCAACTCACAGGCAACATTCGGCCTGAGGGTGTCTCTCCCAGTAACTTTCTAGCAGCTTAGTTTTTTTCTACAGACGTATCTACCAAACACCCTTGTGATGCTTTATATATGCAGTCTGGGACCATCTCATGAGTATTTCTATTTAAAAAAAAAAAATTAATACAAGTGTTCTTTGATGACAGCT
The DNA here is from genome assembly GCF_965638725.1 of Aptenodytes patagonicus. Taxonomy (NCBI): domain Eukaryota; kingdom Metazoa; phylum Chordata; class Aves; order Sphenisciformes; family Spheniscidae; genus Aptenodytes; species Aptenodytes patagonicus. The sequence continues at coordinate 28,698,294 of NC_134955.1, read as the reverse complement.
TTGTTTGATTCCTCTGCAAATTGTTTTCGGAGTTCAGTACATATGGAAACTGTGGAGAATAACAGAACAGCCAAGCTGACCTTAGAGAAGTTCAGCAAGGCCACTGAGAAAGACTGCTGCAGTCTATATCAGAATATTCATTCTAAATCTGAGGGAACTTCAAAGAATGTTCTCCCTGCCTCACTCCTGACCTAGATTATTCAAATATAGCACCATTACAGACAGTAGATGCAGAAACAAAACTAATACACACACACGCTCTTAAAAATAAATTCTTCAGATCATGGAGTTTAAAAAAAAAAAAAAAAAAAGGACAGACTCCAATAGAGACAGCTTGGTCTTAAAGAGGTACATATATTTCCCTCAGGGGTCGGTATTGGGACAGGTGCTGTTTAACATCTTTGTTGGCGACATGGACAGTGGGATTGAGTGCACCCTCAGCAAGTTTGCCAACGACACCAAGCTGTGTGGTGCGGTCAACACACTGGAGGGAAGGGATGCCATCCAGAGGGACCTTGACACACTTGAGAAGTGGGCCCGTGCAAACCTCATGAAGTTCAACAAGGCCAAGTGCAAGGTCCTGCATATGGGTCGGGGCAATCCCAAGCACAAATACAGGCTGGGCGGAGAATGGATTGAGAGCAGCCCTGAGGAGAAAGACTTGGAGGTGTTGGTTGATGAGAAGCTCAATGTGACCTGGCAATGTGCGCTTGCAGCCCAGAAAGCCAACCGTATCCTGGGCTGCATCAAAAGAAGTGTGGCCAGCAGGTCAAGGGAGGTGATCCTCCCCCTCTACTCTGCTCTCATGAGACCCCACCTGGAGTACTGCGTTCAGCTCTGGGGCCCCCAACATAAGAAGGACGTGGACCTGTTGGAGTGAGTCCAGAGGAGGGCCACAAAGATGATCAGGGGGCTGGAGCACCTCTCCTATGAAGACAGGCTGAGAGAGTTGGGGTTGTTCAGCCTGGAGAAGAGAAGGCTCCGGGGAGACCTTATAGCAGCCTTCCAGTACCAAGGGGGCCTATAAGAAAGCTGGAGAGGAACTTGTTACAAGGGCATGTAGTGATAGGACAAGGGGTGGTAATGGCTTTAAACTGAAAGAGGGTAGATTTAGATTAGATATAAGGAAGAAATTCTTCACTATGAGGGGTGGTGAGGCACTGGAACAGGTTGCCCAGAGAAGCTGTGGATGCCCCATCCCTGGAAGCGTTCAAGGCCAGGTTGGATGGGGCTTTGAGCAACCTGGTCTAGTGGGAGGTGCCCCTGCCCATGGCAGGGGGGTTGGAACTAGATGATCTTTAAGGTCTCTTCCAACCCAAACCATTCTATGATTCTATGATTTTTAATATATATTTAAACACACATACACACACATATATAGATATATGTTTATTTCACCTTTGTTTCACTTTTCCACTTTGTTACTTAAGAACATCTGAAAGTCATAACTTTCTGTTACAAACTTATGACATTACAAAAAAACTCAAAATGCAATAACACTCCTTTTAACCACATCCCCAATCTCTAACAAGTTAAAGGGACAGTTAAAAAGATCCTACTAAGCCTAGCACACCAGTAAGGTTTATGGAGGAAGACTCTGATCTTACCCCATTCAAACTTCTAGCTCGTGCTGATTAAGCATCTATGAATCTCATCCTCTGAAAACGGCAGTGACACTTACTGGAAAAAGTTAACCCTCTTAAAAGAAGTTTCAGCCCTGGACTTTTCTCCCAAAGCTCCTTACAAACTCAAGCTACTATAGCTTCTACCACAACATAAAAACACCTGAACTGTCACATGAAGAGCATCTTATCAGTTAAAAAATGGCTTCAAGTAGAAAAATATTTTTGACAATGCTCCTTATGCTAGGAAATGTCTCAGGCAGTGATCCCTTTTCATACATTTTATTGAGCTTCATCATAGCAGAGATATGACAGAAGGGAAAAAAAAAAAAAAAAGAATTCAGTAACCTAGGCAGGTCCTCCTCCTTCTCTTTTTTAAAAGGCAGCTCCCGGAGAGCCAGAATCACTTCTTACAATCGCTGGTCAATAAATCTGCCTGCTTTGGATTACACATTCCAGAAATAAGGAATGGTGCACTTCCAGCCATTTAGCAGGTCTTGGCATTCATAAATTGACCTGAATGTAGTAATACCTTTTAATTAACATTTGTAAAATATAATATTCATCTTTCCAGGTAAATCAATCCCTTTACCTGTCATTTAATCAATTACCATTTAGAAAGTTTTTACATTTATCAGCATCATTCTGACATGCAGTTGCCAAGTCCTTCTGCAGTTACCTAGGTTGATTTCCCAGTGACCTTACATACAGGTAGCACACTCCACCTTACTTTCACCTCGCTACGAAGTTTTATTTACATCATTCCTGAGCCTCTGAATTATCTTCACAAAGCAATTTTCTTTGCAATAAATGGAAAAAAAGCTTAATATAAGATTTCACCTCTACAAGGCTTTATCTACAGAGATAGTTAGCAAGGAGCTGTTCACCAGCATAATCATACCATGTGGCCAGTTTGCAACATAGCCTTTTATTTCAGAACTTGTACTTAGAGCATCATCTGTATAAAAATGCAGATTTTGTTGTTAATGATGTAAAAAAAGAATGAGATTTAAAAAAACTAAAACAAACCTCCTTCAGGAACTTAGATATTTAATTTGCATACACTGGTATTTCTGTACTCTCCTTTACGATAAATCCTAGTAGCCTTCAGTTCATGCAGCTATGCCAGAGGTTCCCTAAGAGGCTAAATCAGATCTATTTTACACTTACTGAATTTTCCTCATTCATAGCTTTGTTAAACCCATCTAAAAAAAGTTTATTTGTCACGATTTATTCTTTGAAAGCTTCCAAAGCTGCTTGCTGTTCACGATTCTATCGTTTCTTCTGACAGAGTCTGTGGGTCACATTATCCCATCTGTTGCTTACACTAAGTTGAAACTGCAAAGATCACTCCTTTCCATTTTTGATAACTCTGCCACGTTTGCATTTTCTAGTCCTCTGAAACACTCCCACCTCTTCTAGAGATTAAGCAGCACTACGGGTGTTTCTGTGTCTACTGTCAATGATTCATGACTCTTCAGAAATAATTGTCAGTCTTTTGTTCTTAGTTAAGTATACTTAACATCCTGGTTATGCTCTCTCATACAGATACATTTATGGAGACATTCCATTCTTCCAAGCACGTTGTCTGCTCACACCAGCTCCTAACTGCCTTTACTGCATTCCCCCTTATTCCTGAATAGACTATTTGCTTTTTCTTCATTTTTCTTCAAAAGAGATTTCAAATTTACTGATATCATCTCATTTACTGTTGGACCTGCTTGCCACCTAGTGTTCTCCATCCCAAATGATTTCAGGAATCCTTATGTGCTTACTTCAACAGCAATTTCTTCTTTTCCTCATTCTCTCCCAGACTTAACAGCATCTTCTCATTTGGTTTGCACCCTGCCCCCATGGCAAGTCACTGAGGAGGAGATGAGCCCAATATTGGAACCATTCCCAAAGGATTCAGTGAGTTATACCAAAGTTATGCTTTTGCCTATGAAACTTAAATGCCTTTAGATTGCATTTAGCTCTTACCTGGCTGGATCTGGGTAGATCGGATGTTCCCGGGACCCTGCTCCATCGTAGCGAGATAAAGAAATGAGGGAAGACTCCAGCAACCTCCTAGAAAGGAAAAACAAATTATAAAGTCAAAGACCATTCAGGAACATCCCCCCTATTTACGCCCTACTTTCTGAAACCTCTTAAGACTATTTCTATCATCAGTGCAGAGAGCTCTGCAGCATACTGAACCACTCACTGATGGCATAAGCGTTTTCACCACATAGCTATTCAAAGTGTAATGTTCTCACTGCACAGGAGAAAGAACACCTCGCATAAGAAAGAAGAGTGGTCCCAAACCCACTTCCAAGTTTCAAGAGAAAGATGCAGATGCTACTTCTCCTTTGGAGACAAGCCATCCCAATTTGTCAGGTCCATAAACACATTGGCTGCATTGGCCATTTGTCAAATTCTTACCTACTCAAAGGTGACTACACAGGGAATGGGGCCAAGGAGCACAGGACAAAGAACACAGCTCGGCATGTGGACTCTAAGGGCACTGCTGGTGTTTATTCACAGTAAGATATTCAATCTTAGTCTCAAGGCTCAGAAAGAGAGGTTTTCAGCTACAAAAAAAAAAAAAAATGTTCGTTTCCTCTCTATCTTAATCAGCCACAGGGAGAGATACCAAATATTCACTCAAGAAGTAAATGTATGCAAATGCAGCCAGACAGCTTGAATATGCAAGAAGCGAGTCTGAGTCATGAAGGCAGCAGAATCAAAAGTATACAGCAGGAACATGTCCTCCACCCTGGCTTCTACATGCACCTCTATCTAGCTTCTTGTCATAAAGCAGACGATGGCATTGTTTCAAGACAGATTCATTCAAGCCTGTTTCAGCCATTAGATTAACAAGAGAGATAATTTGGGGTGGGTGTGGAGAGTGGAAAAAAATCAACTGCCAAAATTTATAAGGCTGCTGAGTTCCCTTTCAAGTCTTTTTGCCTCAGAACTCCTACTAAATTTTGTTTCCTAGTCTTAGTAACTTAAATGAAAACTGTTGTGGTTTAAAAGTCAAAGGGGTCCAACACCACATCTGTTCTATTCACCCACACACACAATTGGCAAGAAAGATTTGAACCTATCAGTCTTAGCCCCACACTCCTAATTTGCAGTTAACATTTGCAATGCAGGACAGCAAGTGTCAACACAGGAAGCAGGAAGAAGGACCAGATATAATCCACGCCCAACTTCCCATTTCTAGCCAGAAAAAGACAGTAGAAATGCAAATGAGACATGTTTTTTCCAGCAGCAGCTGCCCCCCCATCAGGATCTCAAGACAACTTTCACTGCCTTCCAGCAATTAAAAAAAAAAAATTACTTCAATTTTACATTATAAATCTAGAATACAGAAAACAGCAAGAGATTGCTCCAGTTACTTGGAAAGGCATGTGTCAGCTCAAGAGACTCTGTACTTGCTGCAAAGCACTGGGACTCTACAGAAGGCAAGAAATCCTGTCCTCTCTGGCATGAAGTTGCTTGGCAACCATTTGTCTTATTCAAGAACAGTTATTAAATCTCTTAAACTTTGAGATGAATTAATTCCCCAGGTTATTGAGTCAAAAGCTCTAACCTTCAACACTGCTAGATATTAGGAATCCCTTGGCTCCCCAGAAAGTTATACTTCAATCCTGCCTTACCAAACCCTCTCTCCTGCTCCAAATATATGCAAAAGCAGCTAATCCAGAACAAACGGTACAACAGCTTTATGAGCTATACCTGAAGTCCTATACCTATGAGGTATACCTCATATCACCTGCATCATATATAAACTGCTTTTATTTCTTCTGGGGGGAAAGGTAGACAGATTAAAATTAGCAGAAGGGATATTCTACCTATTCAGTCAGCTGGCCCCTTTCTAAACCACTGGCTCAGAGTTCAGAGACTGCTGCCACTGCAGCACCAACATGCTTTTTAGAACTCTGCTCTTCAGAGCTGCTTATGCAGAGTACTCCAAAACCAGCAGTTTGCAAGCAGCCTGGATGTGCTGAGGCTGCCACCCTACTGGACCATCCTGCCTAATCACCAGACTTAATCGGGGAAAAAGAGGTCCCACAGCACACAGAGCCTGGCAGGGTCACAACCCTAGAAACAGCAGCTGCCTCCTTACAGGTGTGAGCAACCTACACACAACCCAAGTGGTTTGTTTGATGCTATTTCCCTGCAATGCCTGTGGTGTCCTGATAATGTGTGTACACACAAATAATCAAACTCATCATCCCTGTCAAAAGTCTTGGTGCCTATACACTACACGTGCCACCCTCTTTCCCAACCTTTCAGGGTCTATCCACTAAATGACACAGCAAAATCAGAGCCACAAGGGAAGATGGCCAGTACATGCTGCATGGCCCAGCAGGCTCTGTTAGAAAGGAGTCTCCAGGTATTCTCCAGCCATATTTCTCTTCTCATCTTTGGAAAGGCTGGCAATTGCCTGAGGAGAGCATTGCCTTAGAGGGATCACTTTCAGAAAGCAGCCAGCAGCTGCACTGAAGGAAATCAAAATGTATACCAACCAGAGGGCACCAGAAGGGTGTGGAAACAGAAGCAGGGCACACATTGTAGTAACTCAGTATAGAACTGCTAGGAGTCCCTCTACTTGGCTTGGGAACAGCACTTTGGGGAATCTACAGTTCTCACCTCTACACCCCATCTGATCTGTGAAATAAATACTTGAAGAGCCTTGCTCTATCAGGTACCTGGCACCTCAGATGAGAACTGGTATACGTTACTTTAATAAAACACAAACCAACAGTTGCCTGAGCCACAGGATGGCCAGGTATCTGGGTAAACAGACTTCCTATAGGCCTCATGGCCCTGTGATTTTACCTGAACAGCCTGCAACTCCACCCCATGATGCAGCAGGAGCTGCTGCTGCTTTAGGAGCACCTCCTTCACCAGAAGGGCTCCCTAGGAAGACCAGTAGTTATGGGGTTGTGGAGAGTGGGATGACAAACGTATTCCGTTAAACTCACTCCCCAGGACCCTCTCTGAGGCTGAGCTGAGTTGAACTCAGCTTAGTCTCAGCTAAGACGGCCTTTCCAGCAGAACCTTCCAAGCCTGCCAAGACCAAACTCAGCTCCTGCACTATCTCACACTGAGGGACACAAGCCACATACTAGGGCCACATTCAGATCAGGTGGACAAAGATAATTCAGTTAACAGTAACTGCTAAAAGCTATAGCTGATTTTAAGCCTGATTGGTAGTTCTTAATTGTCCTACAACTGTGCCCTCTCAGATCACAGAGCAATGAACAGGTGGATATAAATACATATAGTAGGCAAAAAACCAAAACAAGGCAACGTGCAATCTCATGAGATCCAGATGGACCATCTCTGTGCTTAATGCTCCAGAGAATAACAGTATCATACTGACACCAGAGTACTAAACACAAATAAAATCTATTATTTAACTAACTCATTCTAGACTGAGCCCTTGAGGCCCAAGTTACAGATCCGAATGCATTTGGTACTGACAAATGGGTTCAATAACAGATACACTGCTACAATCATCAATAAAGTGTCCCATCTGTGACTTCCCGAGGAAGGCGCAGATAAATATTTTTAAAGTAAGTCACGCTGAACTCTATCAAGTCTTAGGTGCCACATTCATAGCTTTTGTCACCCAAAGTCCCAGAAGAGACACAGACTATTTGTTTTCAGTGATCCCAAAGTATAAGGTAACCCAATATCCTACCACAGTAAATGCTGAGGTTGGGAGCAATTCTGTTAAGGAGGATAAACATAATCCACAGATGAATAGAAGCAGCTCTGTTACAGTGAACTGCTAGCCATTAAACATCTAAGTTTCCAACAGAGAAGCACGCAAAGAGAAAACAGAAATGCATATTGCTTGCATCTCCTTTTGAGACATTTCAGTAGATCATGCTTGACTCCTGAATCCTTTCTGGAGCTTAGAGCACCCTCTTCCTCTCCCACACCCCCCGTTTTTGCTACCCAGGTATATAACAGGCTAACACTAGGCTCTGTGGAAGCAATTGCTCCACTATCTCTGTCTAGACAATATGAAATTGTCACAAATGACATCTAAAGTACAATTAGCAGAGAAACTGCAATTTCCACTCTCCTCCCCCGCTCACCAGAAAAAATAATAAAAAAAAAAAATCACACATTATCATCCTCCAGGTTGTCAGTCAATGCTGCAATGATGAAGATTAACTCTGCTCACCCTGAGAGATGCTTCTGGCCCAGCTTGCTAAAATAGGAGGAGAGGGATTGTAGTTTTTTGTTGGTTTATTCTTTTTATTAAAACTACTACAAGGAGATACAAATTGCCTCTGTTCAGCAGCATTGAGATCTCAGCAGATTCCTTTTCTGTCAGACATCAGTAGCTATGGAACCACCGCTCTACACTCGCTCTGTTACCTCGGGTCTGCAAACAGCAGCAATCGCTAGCAAGGAGAGAAGGAAGCAAGGTCCAAGTTACAGGACACCTTTAGACAAGGGAGAGAAAAAGAGAGTGCACGCACACAAGATACTACAAGCAGAAAGGGAAATTTCCTCAGGAATGAAGCAGCTGAATGCCAGAAGCTGCAGCTTGAAGGGAACAAAGTCATGAAGCAACCTCCTCACAGCGCATCAGCCATTGGACTATACCCACACTCTCCCCACGGGGGCGAGGATCACCACCAAAAGCCTCTTGGGACAGAGTGATTCATCTCAGCAGGCTTTGAGAAGATACTTAAATGCAGCAAATTTAACTTCTCAGTAACAGTTTCTAAGGATATGCAATTCCTACACCACATCTTAGATTTGCTGTCACAGCACACGCATTACTCCACACAACACCGAGGGAAGGGCTTTCCTCCCCCATCCAAAAGGGAGGCGCTAACAAACAGCACTGAGGCTCAGTTTCCTTAAAATCAAAAGGGTGTTCAGTCAGCTGCCATCCTCCTAAGCTGCTGCTGCACACCGAGAACCAGAGCAAACCAGTAAAATGCAGCAAGCGCTCCTGCCTCTCCCACAGTCCCAGCCTTCAGCTTTGAAGAGGGTCTAAGAGCAATTCATCGTTATCCTTTGAAGCAGAAGTATATTGACAACTCTGGCAGCTTCTGTGAGTTTCCTCCTCTGGTTTTATATCTTCCCTGGAAAGGCTTTTATATCCCCTACTGCCCATTTGGAGGTGAAATTACTGCACTACTTCATATTACATCCCTTTTTCAGCCCTCCAAATTACAGCCAGCAGTCAGTTCTCCTGAGCAATTGTCCCTACGGATGTGCTCCTGTAGTTCCTCATAGGAATGTAAAGAATAGCAACAGTTTAAAACTAGATTCCCTTCAGTCATCTTCCTCTTACAGCTGGGCAATGTTTAACCTAAAGATAACAAGAAAGCTAAAGCATAAAAGACAGCTGAATGTTCTCCAGCTGCCCAACAGCACTGCTACCCTCCCTCAAATCCTAAGCTCAATTATTAACTGTTAACAAGCCAAATTAATTCTTGGAGATCAATTACAGCCTCAACAGAACACTAGAAAACTATTCTAAACAAAAATCTCAACCAACCCAATCCACTGGCTTTGGTTTTTTTTCCCTTCCCTTTTCTCAGAAGAATAGGGAAAATTATTTCAGACATCTCTGTATTGTGTTGCCTACTTTCAAAGAGCAAACTAAAATCACATAAGGAGAAACCATCAAGCATTTTGTTCCATAGCTTCATTTTCCATAAAAGTTTTGTAGTTCTTGTCAAACAGAAAAACACTATTGCTATCACCAGTTTCATATTCAAGCTTAAAATAAAAAAGCAATCAGTATGCAGTTCTAAAGTTTGCCTGAAAAGATGATTTCTAAAATTAAGTCCTTAACATAATCTACTGATACCTCTAAGCTAACATTTCTAGACTGTTTCAGCTTTCACATCATTATGGTTAGACATATTTAGCCTGGCATCAAGATTTGAATGAAGACAGGTCAGAAGCAGATGATTAGAAGAGAAGAAACAATCAAACAAAATGGTCAAACTTTTCTTAAGACAGTTGTAACCATCTACAAGAGATAAATACCCTGAGAATTTCACTACTGATGAAAACCTCAACATTCACTTTGGCAGTTCTCTGTTAGCTCCTCCGTCCCCTTGTTCACATCTTTGTCATACAACTCATCCTCAGTGAGGAACGAGAGTTGGTGGCTGCCTCTCTTATGAGTATCCAAGCCCTGTTAGGCATTCTTTTCATAATTTTTTTTTTTAAGTTATTCCACATAATGAACGCCCTTTGCAAGAAAGTTTCCTTTCTTTAGGGAAAGCAGTGACAGCAAAGATGCAATATGTGATCACAGTTACGTTCCAAACATGGCCTTTGTAGAACACTTTGGCCTGTTTGTGAGAAAGAACTTGTGCTAACTCTGAAGGGCAACCAGGGACAGAGAAGACATCCTTCCCAGCTGGAGGTGTGGAGTTGTCAGAGAAGCAGGTTTGACACAGGACAGAAGTTACCACAAAAAACGTTTTTCCCCCTTCACTGATTCTGGGCAAGAATCCTGTAGAAAACAAGCTGTAAGGATTTCTCAGTCAGAAACCAGGCAGCACATCAGGTCTTCAGCTAGGATGGGAAGGAATACATTTGGGAAGGAGTGCAGAGAAAAGGAGCACAATTACATGAAACAAAGAACTGTAGGGAAGAGTTCGAACAGCAGAAAAAAGCATTGGGATTTGAGTTCTCCTAATCACAAGACAAGGAGCAGAGTTTCAAGAAGAACATAGTTAACCCTTTAAAGTTTACCTGTTTCAGTTTAACTAGAAAGTAATACCACATGATGAATTGTGCTATTACTGCACCTCTGCTCTTGGACTAGGAACTTCAACTTCCATTTACCACCTGATGCTGCAGGAGCTACACAGCACCTTTGGACCTCATCATAGGGAAATTCAGTGGCTCTGAGGAAGATGACAGGTTCTTTAAGAGGACCCAAGGTCACACTGTTAATCTGTTACTTCACCTGGCTGACAAAGGCCATGCATCAGAACAAAAGATGAGCAAGCATTATGCAGAGGTCCTCATCATACAGCACCTATGGAATGATTAATGCGTTATTTCAACAGGCAAGAGGAAGCACACATCCATGATAGACATTAAAAGGGTCAAGAACAGCTATGGCAGCATTGATTAGTCTAGCAATAACTCTCAACATGAAAAGAACGATGAAAGGTCTTGCACTTCCTTTTTGCAGGGCAAAACTTGAGGGGCGGGGAGGGGAGAAGAAACTTAAACCAGCTCAAGCTACTGCATGTGCTATTTTGCTCTACTGTGGCAGTTTTATACCAGTGCTCAGAACAGGGCAGGCACCTCAGCCAAGCTGAAGACAGACATCGCATTCCTCCACCTAGACCCTTAACAACATGCGATTTTACCAGAAATTCCGCTAGAGGGAATCGGTTCCTAGTCATCATGGTTATGATAACTTGAAAGCACGGCCAGAACATAGCCAACACAGTGAACTCCCTCAGCCTACAGACAGCTTTACTCTTCTGAGGGCTCTTCTACCTACCTTCATATGTATAAAGTCTGCTTCAAATTCTCCTTGTTCTGGGAGTTCCCAACACCACAGATTGTGTGGACAGCAGAAATCTCTGCTTACCCACGCACGCAGATCTGCGTCAGCTTCTGGGATAATTACATAGGGCTCCTGCTTCTCCATAGGGAATTGAAGAGGAGGTGTCTTTCCTGAGGGGGCAGAAGCCATACTGTTATCTCCATAGGCTTCTAAGGATATGAAAACAGAGGTCCCACCACACATCAATCACTTCCCTTAAAATGCTCTTGTTCAGGCTGGAGTAATGAAGAGAGTCAGGTCAACAGATGACCGGCAGGTCAGTTCAGCAACTTACCCCAGCCCTCCCACTTCATGAAGACAGGGGAAGGATTTGATACTAATGCATTTCAAACAGAAAACTGAGTCAGTTTCCTGGCAGATGAATCCTGTTTATTCACAGCCTTCAGTTCCAGCAGGTGCTTTCTCAAGAAGAGCAAGGGAGGGGGTCAGTTATATCATCACACAAACAGCCATTTGGCGCAATCAGTTAAATATGTATGTGGAAAATGTTTAAAATGCATGTTAGCTATTCAACAGACCAGAACGGCTCAACTGGAGAAATCTAGAGTCATCGCTATTTTGGTTACAGTTTTATTACTGAGTCAGATCACAGATCCCTCTCTCTCCTCTTGCTCCAGGCCCAGAGAGTAGATGCATGCTGCTCTACTGCAAGTTCTCCGGTCCAGATTCTGTAATAAGGAGCGAATAATTGGATGAGGACACTTTGTTCCCAGGCACACCGTGCTGTGTGCATTTATAAAGAGCATGAAGAATGAGTGCATGCGTGCAGTATATGTAAGTGACTGCACATCTAATGATTAAGGGCTTGTATCAGCGTAAAAAAAGAGGCACACTATACTGCCAACATCTCCAGCTCCTCCCCACACTCAAGAAAGCTACACAGAGCTTGCAGTTGAGCAAGCAGACCTGAAATAGAAGGTCTGAGGACCTGCCCATAACTTGTTTCTTGGCAAAAGGAAAACAAAACCAAAACAAAACTTAGAGGTTGTTTTAACATTACTTATCTGAAGCCAGAAAACAAGCTCTAGGAATCACAGCAAGGTAGTTTAAGCATGTCAAAGACGACCATTAATCATAACTGCATCATCCCCTAGATAGAATACTACATTAATTCAATGCACGTAAGTAAAAAATGGGAACAGGAGCAGCTGTTCCAGGTCAAGTGAGCTTGTCTGGACATGCTGCCCACCCTGCAGCAGTTGGATCAGGAGGCCACAGGGAAGCCATGTGCAGACAGCACAGGAGACAGACAACCTAACAAAGGATGGCTTTCAAGAGAGGGAAGCTATTCACACTTCTTCCCTGTCTGTAGGAAAGCTGAGAACGGATATATTTTATGGTATCCTCAAATAGCTATCTGTCTGAAGTCAGCTGTCTTTCAACTTCTAAGCAATCTGTCTTTATCTAATATCTTTGTTGTATGGTCATCTCAGACAGGCCTTCCTCAAAAGAAAAAAAAAAAACAAACCACAAACCCACCCCAAAAACCAAAACAACCCACCCAACTCTAGATCTCATTACTCCTCAGTAGAAACAAAAAAGTAAGCCAGTTTGGAATCATGTACCTCGTCCATCCTCATTAAGAAACATCACTGGAATCCAATTTCAACAAGTTCCCTTGCTGCCATGCTGGAGCAGGTAAACACAAAGCGAAGTCCCAGAGCAATCCCACAGACAGACACCTGTAGGGAAACACGTCCCCGTTTCCTGGAGACTGCAGAGAAACAAAGTTTACCTATTTCTTTATAGGTGAACTCCTCATTGCTAGGCCTGGACTACAAAAAAAAAAAAAAAAAAAAGAGGTGGGAGAAGGGGAGTGGTTTGACTGGGGAAACACCATGAAGGTATTTGAGAAAGCAGTTATTTCTATACCTGCTTAATTTGCAAGCCAAGCTGCTGCAAGAGCAACATGGGGAAAAGAATCTCTTTTCATGTGCTACAGTCATTGCTGTATATTTAAATTCAGGCCAAGAAAAAGAAAAGACGGCTTAAGCCTTTCTGCAAGTTTGGTGAAGACTGCACATGCTCAGCTTTCCAAAGTACTCAGGGAAGCTCGGCAGCTGGGAGTGACCTCTATTAGTCACTGCAAGAGGGAAAGCACACAGCATCATTTTTTCCCCCACCAACTCTCAGTGATGAAGTAAAAGGGCTCTAGCAACGTTACATTAGTCTTAAATGAGGAAACCAGCAAAGGCAGGGGGAGGAACCTTTGTGCAAGAAAACAGGCACCTCTTTCACTTGCTCTTCTACATAACAACTACCAGAGCATTCAAGAGCTCAAACTTCTACCATGGCAGTAAAACAAAGTCTTTCCTGCCCACATGGAGACAGCAGGCTCGGTCTGGAAAAACACACAAAGCTGGAAGGGTGGCAGCAATAACCTCAGAGCTCACATAGACATCAACTGGCCATTTAGGTATCATGGCAGCCTCTCCTACAGTTCAGGCTGTGGTTACATTCTCATGATAAAACTAATTTGTATTTTCCATTTTTAGAAAAGGCCAAACAAACAATACTTGCCAAGTTTGTCCACAACCTGCACACCTCACCCATCACCACAGCTAATTATCATGTCTAAATGTTCATGTCACCTTCAGATTATCACTTCACTTTATGTTCGGCACTGACAAATTAGGTCTTCATTCATTCCTGTGTGTCCAGGCTAGCATTTTCAGAAATCATTTCCCCATCCCACAGTTTTGGCCTTCTCCCCTCAAGCCCCTCTTCCCAACCACAAACCCGAACCTCTTGTCTCTGCTTGCAAACCCCTTCATTACTTCTATTTACCCCACTTTCCTCACTAACTACTGAGATATTACTTATCATTATCACCATCATTTTCAAGAATTGTAACAAGCATCTTTGGAATGATTTCTTACCAAGCCTGAAAACAGCACAGCATAAACTTTTCCAAAACTATCACATTACACACGGAGGCTACAAGGTTGCCAGAAAATCCTTCTTTCCACAGCACAGATAAGGTCTACACACTGTAAGTTTAAACGAAATGCTGAGCCCAAACTACAAATGCCAGGACACCAAGCTAGTAAGGTTTCCACAAGTAATGGGCCTGAATGTAACGGGTGGGGAGAAATTATACTGGGTAGGTCCATTTAGATTTGGCACAGGCCACATTCCCACTGATGTGCAGTCTGAGCAGCCAGCATTATACTGCTGCCTCTCTTCTCCACAGCGCAGAGGCGTGCCCTCCTGCTCAAGTCCCCCTTTTTCAGTGAACTCAACACACCACTGCCACAATAGATATTAAATACTTGAATAAGCAAGCCACAACTGCTGCAAGCAATTAGGAAAAAAATAGTAACAACGCAGGTTTTGTGAAATAAGGAACAAAACAAGATGAAATACACTAGGTATATGTTCTGTCTCCACCACAAGATGCATTTTGTAGCTTTAGGTAAGGCAATTCCCTCCTGCTTTAGCTCCCTTCCCCCAGAAAAGTAAAGGGAGTAGCACTACCCTCTTCTCTTATTTTGATGGTAAATTTCAGTTACAGAACTGACTCCTAGTAGGCAACTCTGTACCCACAGCAGGGGGTAAGGAAATGTTCTGGTGGTTTTGTTTTTAAGGCTAGGATATGAGTGACATGCACCTTTTTCATTCAGTGCTTTACACAGTGAGAAAGCTACCAGAAGCCAATATATGCAGAGATCTGAACAGCCTGGTCATTTAAATCGAAAAACAGAGCAGCACACCAGAAGCTCAAGTTCCAACAGGAGCTCAAGAACAAGCTGTAGAAGTGGCTATACTCTTTTCCATTTTACATACAGCACTCACCACTGCTGGGCAGGAATGGGAGTGTTCCTACCCTGTCAATCTACTGTAACCACAGACTGGTCCCACCTTGAACACAAGTCAACACCATATCTACAATTTAGAACCAGAAGAGGCATCCCCTCCTGGCCATGAGTAAGCCCTGCCTATTTGCATGAGAAAAAAAACCCAAACATATTCACGGCCTTCTTATGGAAAAGCCCAAAAATTTAGGTAATAGCTCACAGCATACTTGAACAAGAAAATAAACACAGACCACCGGAAAAGGTGACCACCCAGACTCCAGTCAACATCTGCCAAGCGTTCCTCCAGAAAATAAACCCCATTATTATGGAAGTCTTCTGAGGATGGATGAGCAACCATTTAAATGCAAACAAAACCTTTGAAAAGGCAGACTGCAAAGAAAGGTCTGCTCCAGGCTTGGAAGGCAATGAGCAAAAAGTTGAGACCAATTCTGCAAAGTTGGTCTTTTACAGCTCTAACTCATGGACATTTACATGTCAGAAAGACAAAATACCTGCTTCACCTCAAGATCCACATTTGTCCCTTTCAAGCCCTTAAAGAAGACCAGAGGATAAGCTGCTCCCTTGCTTGCATTCTGTACCAGAGCCAATTCCCCTCAGGATCCCCACTCATGCCTTTCCCCAAACACTGAAGAACTTGCAAATGTATGGTAACACTAAGGAGATAAGCTGCAATTTAGGACTGCAGGGGTCCTCAAGCTACCTTGTTTTCTTTATACAAGAACTCAGAAACTTTCCGGTTCTGCAAGGAGATGGAGAAAGCAAGGAGCAGAAGCAACATTACCCCCTTGTGGCAGCAAAGCAATATGGAAGTGAAATAAATCCTGAGAAATTCAAAGGGGCACAGAGTAGGCGTTTCTTTTCATACCTGTTGTATGTATAGAGAGCTACATGCTGCCAGAAAGGCCATCAAGACTGAATAAAGACATATATGAGCTGGAGTCACTGTACTGCCCAGGCAGGTGAGAATGGTACCACCGCTTCCACCCTGCTGCACCTGGTGTTACTTCAGACCTTTACATGCCTGACGAGAGCAGGGCACAGAGGTCTGCATTTGGCTAACAGGTGAAACCACAGGTAGAGCATTTATACCTTTCTAAGGGAAAGTGAACACAGCCAAACTCATTCGCAATGTGTAGCACCAATGACTGGATCACATTCATAATCCTATAGCTTTCTCATCTCACCTAGATAGAAATCCTAGATTGCTAAGTACCACGCAATCTTAGCTCAGGAAAGACGACTGCATTCACATTTTGTAGCAAGAATGCAGGTAGGAGGGACCTCAATCCTCAGACAAGAGCTGGGAAAATGAAAGACAAATTTCACCCTGGACCCTGTTACGTGGTTCCAGGGAAGCTGGTCTGCATGTGTCACTTGTGCACGCTGCATCCAACAGACTAAAACACATCAAAAAGCTATGCCTTTGGTCAGCTGTGCAACTTCAGCAAGTCAGTTATTTGCACAGCACTGTAGACTCTGCACTTTTATACACTCACAAACAAAATAAAGGAGTTTATACAAGTGTCCCCAGACAATACAAACTCCCCCACCTCACATACACTCCTTCCGACCTGTGTGCATGGCAAAACCATCACCCAGGACAGTTCAAAGGACTTCTCAGATTTTCAGATAACTTCAGTAATCTATCTTGTCTGCCAAACTAAATAGGTGAGGCAAGGCAAAAACATTATGCATTCATAAGACACAGGCACAGAAGTTACTCATACCACACAGCCTACAGAATTTGACCTCTGGAATGAGCGCAATGGAGTGGTTAGAGAAGTTTAACATAATTGCCAGGCAAAGCTTCTTAATGGAAGAACAAGGATAATAAGTGTTTCCTCACAAAACACAGGTTTCATGCAAACCTGCCTGGCAGTAGGACAGGGCTCATCTTTCGTTTGCAGCAATTCATTCAAATCTCCAGTCAAAATAAGACAGGTAAACATCAGAACTGCCCCCTTAGTATATTACAAGCAGCTAAGTCTCGAATGCATAGAGGACAAGTTTCCCTTTGTGCATTTCTTTTCCCCCTTTCTAGGGATTGTTTCTCAGAATAAGATTTGAAGTATGTCAACAGGGATACACATGGCACTACTTGCTCCTTGTATCCATTCTAGAAAGACTGTGGCCTGGGGTGTCATGCCAGAAGCAAGAAACACTACTAGATTAAAACCAGAGGATTTTCTTTTTTTGTGAAATAACACACTAGCTCTGTAGATATCACTTGTGTCATATTAAAATAGCCAAAGAGGTGGCATTTGAAGAGCTGGATCAGTTTTATTAGACAGCATTGCACTGTACCTCTCATTAATTGATGAGCTGAAACATATTTCAGTGGAGACCACTGCTAGCATTTTTTATATCATTTTCTTAAGTAGGTGGCACTAGCTCCTCTCAAACAAGCAGTTGACTAGAAGAATCCTCTTTCATTCCCTGTTCAACTTTTCATTACCAACCTAACTGGCCCACACAGCAACAATGGCTTAAAGTACTTACAGGATCTTTTCCCTCACTAAGATTACAGTATTAACACAATGCTTCCTCAACCCATTTTTTAATTAACAGGAAGTTATAGAAAAATTAAACTAGCTATCATCTGTTGCTCAATTATCTTTCCTTCATCCAGATCTTGCCAATAGTTTCTATCACCAATTTTACGCAGCACATTTCACATGACAACTTCAGGGATTTCTGAGGCTCTTTTCACTTTGATGTTAGAAGTGAGGCAAAGATAGATCCACAGGGGAAAAAACCCTACATTTGAATTAATGTGATCAGCCTGGAGAACCTCAGAAAAGCTGAAGCTCAGTCTCACCAACTTCTGCTTAAGGTAGACCATAAACCTTCCCCAGTTTCATACCTCACTGACACAGCTTCAAGAAGCACACAGCTCAACGCCCATGTTGCTTTCAGGCCAAGCTGAATGTGACAGGACTGCTGTATTGCCGCGGTTCTCAGCAACATGTTCCTCCTAATAGAGGTGCCAGAGCTGTTAGTCAGGAACAGCTTCATTACATGCTTATTAATCCCTTCATGATTAGCCCAAGATAATTAGCCCAGCACCATCAGAAAGAGCAGAATTCTCTCCCTACCCAGCTGGCATAGCTGCTTCAACAGACTTCAAAGAGGAACAGCCTTCATTAAACTACCTATTAACTTAATTGACCCTCTATGGCAGTATCTTCCCAGCAAGCTACTTCTCAGCCAGGCAAGCCAGGTCAAGGAATGGATCCTGCCCATGAATAGGGAACGAGAACATACACACGCAGTTTCCAGATGCAATTTTTATCTTAAGTTTTTCAGCTGGCCTTTGAATACAGAGCTCAATTGCCCAATGAGGACATCTAATGGAGAAACAAAGAAGAACAGAATATAGAACAGGTTACAAGCAAATACATGCATGTCCCCCAATGCCAACAACTAACCTGAGGTCCACAGGCACAAAATTACATCGACTGAAAGTGTGTATGCAGTTATCACTTGCACCCTCAGGCTTGAAGGCTTACCTTCCCTCCTCTATTTCCCCAGCACTTTCAGCATTACACAGCTTACATCTCATGAACATTAATCACCATCTTTGCACACTTCCGCAGCTGCAAAAGTTAACAGACATTTTGGACTCTGCTGTGCAGGAGTGGTTCCAGCACTTCTAATTGTGGGAGCACACCCTAGGTCTGGAAGACAAAAAGGCTGGACCTGAGGACGTTCATTCTATGCAAAATCATGTAAGTGGGTGCTTGCTGACTTGTTATTACTCTATAAGGAAAAATGTAACAGCAGTTTGAGAAGGGAAAATATTACACCTGCAGAATATAGCTATCCCACATGCAGGGTTTCTTTTAAGGAGAAGGATTTCGTAAAGATCCCCACAAGTCCACCCAACGTGTTTAACAGGAAAGGAAACCAAGTTTTACTTCAAGGAAATTGCCATGAGTATTTAATACCAGACTGCTCACTGCTCTCAGCTTCCTTACCTCACAGTTATGTTAACTTCAGTTAGAAGGGATGCAGAAGCCCCTGCCATGCCTGTTCTTGAGAAAGGCCTGATAGCAGAAGCAGGAAACTGGGAAAACAAGAGTCCCTATGAGCTTCTCAGCAACCTCTGCCAAAAGGGTTTCACTAAAGGTTTCATCTTATAGGAATTCCTCTGGAATTAAGCTCACACATCAAACTACACACTCCAAATTAATGTCTCAGCAAAAAGCACCTGTTTGCACAGGCAACTAACCCTGCACAGATGCTACAGCCACTGAGCAGGCAGCAGCAACCACCGTGGGCGACAGGCAAAGTGACCCAGAGATTTAGTCGCAGGACTCCAGCTGTTAGGCAGTAACCCATCCAGCTCCTGTATGCTGGGGTGGACTGAGTTATATGCCTTAGGGCATTTTTAAGTTATACAGCTCCCACAGAAAAGATCACATCTACAGATCCCACCACACCTCATTGTCCAAATGCGTGCCAACCACCTGATCAAGAAAAAGGTTATTTGCCCCCATTATTTCTGACACTACAGTGACTCAGCCCAGAAAACAAGCAACAGTGAAGACACTATGAGCACGTACAGCTATTTCAAAAGAAAGATAATGTAAGAGTTAGTCAAGTGCCATTTTAAAGCTAAATTTGTCAGCTCCTTCTCACCTCTCTGCCCTTTAATAGAGGACTAGAGGATATCTGATTTAAATTAACAGCAGGTAAGTCCAGGCCCAAGAAAGAAGTAGTTACCATGTAATCAGCTTTAGACTCTCATTATGGCAGGCTATAAAAAAAACTGGGGCAAGGATTTAGAAGCAGATGAATATTTTCATGACCACCACCACTTATTTGCTGTGCAACTACAGCAACAAGAAAGGCAGCCACTGTTTCAGCCTGAGTATAATCAGCTTATCTGCAGGAAGAAGGAAAGAATTCCCTTTCCTCAGGCACTCCTGTGTACAAAGCCTCCTCAGTCAGTTACATCTGCATCCAACCTGGAAACTTTGCTTTCCTACAGCACAAAGCATCCATTTCCAAGAAACAGCAGGGCTGGACCTTTCCTCTGACAAGCGCACAAACCACTTGACAGAAAGGTTGTCAAACTGAAACCCAGTAGGGAAACCCTATCCAAAGCACCAATGTAGCTGAATCATCCATACAAGCCAGTGGAGACACTTTCACACAAAGCACAGGTCCTTTCTGATGCAAATCTGGTTTGGCTCGTTCTGTTTCCTGTAACACATCTGAAGTATTTAAAAAAAAAAAAATCCTTCCAAAAAAGAATCACCTTCTTAAGAAAGAATACAGCAGAGTCTAAAATTTTCAGTGATCAGCATGCCCCCAACCAATTCACCCTAGATTCGGGTCAATGGGAGCCACTTTCAAAACTTACCTCTTTAATAAAGGCAAGCAAACTGCATGGGTTTGACCGAACACTCGCAACTAAGGTATATGCCACTGACACAGAGCTTTGACTTTTTTTGCACCAAGGAAATGACTGTTAACCCTTCCAACTTAACAACTACAGTCTCAACAAGACACAGCACTCAAGAAAGCAATTCTCATTACTCATGCCCAATTTTCCATGCCTACCCTGGGCAGATTCTCCATGTGCAGCACATGATTAGTATGGGGCACAAAGGGCAGTGTAGCACATCCTGTGTTCCCACCCTTTTGCCGTGTATGGGAAACACCAGAAGCACAGTTCACCCCAGAGATCTGCTGCCAGAGCCTGTACTTTTGCCTATCTGTACTACTATTCTCCTTTCTCATTGAGAGGTCTGGTGTTTGTCCTTATAGACATCCTCAGAACCTATCTGCAGCATGACAATGGCAGCTATAAAAGACGTCAATGCAACGTCTCTATTTTCATCTACATAAATAGCACGTGACCACATGAGAAAAGGTTTTCAACTCTGAAAATACTGAAAAACTCAGACTAGATGGGAAAGGTTTAAGAAAAAATAGAGGAGGAAGACCAAGCATATATCTTACCTCCTGAGGGAATCCTCCTCTGAGCTTTCCTCAGGCATTTCCTGGTTTAAGGCCTCCTGTGATACATTCCCAGGTCTGCTTGAAGCCGACTGGCTGTAAACTCTTTCCCAGTGCCCCGTCTCCTGGTTAAAGACCACTCCCACGGTCCTCTCCTCCTGCGGGGTGGAAGAGCTGCCCAGCTGCAGCCTGCTAGAGGCAGGAGCTCTGCCCTCGGTTCTCTCTGCAGGCTGCACCTGGCTGGTATTTGGAGGCACACCCTCAAACGTGCCTTGGACCTGCCCTGGTGTGTAGCTAGGCGTGCTTCTTTCCCAGCGCAGCGTGTCATTGTTAAAGGTCAGCAGGTTATGACAAGCGCGACAGCGGTTCAGGTGACCCCGGGACAAATTGGAATTGTTTTCACTGCTGTGTGGAGTCTGCTGATGGGAGGGACCCGGCCGATCAGGCTCAATGTTGTTGTTGAGAATTTCTTGAGCCTGTTGCGACTGGCTGGACTCCCCACCAATCCCCTGATCTAACTCCTGAAGCCGGTCATATTCCAGGAAGAATCGCCTCAAATCACACTGGAGCTCATTACGGATGCTGGCTGGATTGCTCGGGCCAGCGCTACTACCACTGTCCGCCTCAGCCCCTGGGGCCAGAAAGCCCCTCCCTTCTGTTGCAGAGGTATAGACTGATGCCTGGGAACCTCCCTCCTGCTGCCTCAGCACCGACAGCAAGCTCACAGAGGAGGCACTGGTCCTAGGGGGAGGCATGGCTTCCAGCTCTGACCGAGAGCTCATGTTCAGCACTGTCCTGGACCAGTCAGACCCACCTAAGCCTGAAGCCATCTCTCTTGCAGACTGTTGGTACCGGGACTGGTGGCCTGCCAAGGGCCCGCTGAGGGACCGCCGTGTGGGGCCCAGGCTAAGGTTGCGCAGGGTGTTGCCAGCAGTGCTGCTCTGAACTGTGCTGAAAGCAGAGGGCCTGTTAAGTATCCCCTGCTCCTCCTGTGCTACGGATGCCTGCTCTGGGGGTTGGTAAGGCTCTGTCTGCACAGAGGAGAAGGAAGTGCCAGTGGCCCCAGAAGACGTGGAGGGTGCGTTTTCCTGGTGCGGGAAGAGAGAAGAAGGAAGTCTTGCACTAGAGCATCGGCTGCAAAGGCACAACATCCCCAGGTGCTGGCAGCACTCTGCTGTGGGATAGCTGACACGCTCCCGGAGCCTGTTATAGACAGATGCCCTTGTGTTCTCACTGGCTGGAGGCGGAGGTGGTGGTGGTGGAGGCGGTGGAGGGGATGGGGTAGCAGAGTCTTGAACACTGTTTTGCTCTCCCACCTGTATGCCAGAGGAGCGGGAGGACAACATATGCAGGAAGTTGTGGAGAAGGGGTGTGCGCCTCACAGGCTGAGAAGGAAGGATAGCACGCTGGCGATAATGTGGCATCTCTGTGCTGTCCACGGAGATTTCCACTTCCTCATCGCTCTGCAGAAGGAAGCAATCAAAGTTCAGTCACCTCACAGCAAAATCCTACACCTCCAAATAAATAGCAGAAAGACAGCTACCATCCTAGACAGATGAAAGGATGCAGTTAGTCCCTTCCTAGAGGCCTTGACTTGCAGGAAACCAGCTGACCCTTTATTTCAAAGTTCATTTTATGGATCCAGACAACCTCTTCCTACAGCCCAGTAAGCTTTGACAATACACTGTTCATACCAACAGAAGCATCAGCATCTGAGGTCAGCAGCCATGGCGAGCAATGTTAATACCTCGTGTACCTTCAAATCCAGCAGAATGTCACAACAGAACTGAAAGAGCAGGGCCATTGGGACATCTGTCCCACCGCTAATGAGACAGCGAGGGCAAAACAAACACACTTTGGAGAGCTCTTTGATAGCACTGCACATAACACAAGAACATTCATGTGACCAATTAAGGTGAGACAGAACTCTGCTTAGAAGGACTTCAGGTTTTCAGAAAAGCCCAAGGCTGCTTAGCAACGGACTAGCATTAATGTATGTAGAGCATCTTGTAATTAGTCAGTCAATACAGGTACTGACATTCCCCTTACCTGCTGGTTAGAAGGGTTAACAATTGCTGTGAGCAAGTAATGTCCCAAGGGATCAAACCGGACCAGCCTAAAACAAAAGCAGAGTCAGAGTATCAACATGAGTTCACATTCCACATTGACACAGGAAGCTGGACACAGCAGGGAAGAAAATCCCACGTGAAATATTTACAGTGAGAACATTACTACATTACCATCATCATCTTCTGAAGGACGTCAAAAAGTTTACGCATTAAGAAGAAAACATACTTATCTAGCTGAAGACTGCAGCTATTTTATAGTCCACAGCAACACTATATAGAAGTTAAAAGCTGGAAGCAAGTATTGCTGTATCAATTGAAATAGCCAGAAAATTTTAAGGAATATGCAAATATATATATTACAAATTGGAATTTGGTACAAAGGGAGAGATTAGCTTCCCTTGAATGTTACATCATTGTCTTATTTTAAATTGCTTAAAAGAAGGCATCAAGTTTCCAGCAACACAGTTTCCTCTATAACCGCACCAAAGTAATAGCTCAGCACTCTCTTCCAGCAACTTCTGGATTCTCTCATTCTTATGGCTGACAAGTTTAATTACTAAGCTTACAGATGAACATGAAGTAGATCTTGGGCATTTATTGGGCACAGGTCAGATTACAAATATGAACAGCTAAGCTGATCTATTACTTCCCATTGCTTTTTTTCCTGTGCACAGAACTGTTTTTCTACCAGCTGGGTCAAGGAACTGCAAGCAATGCTTCTCTCTGCTGCCTCAGTGCAGAGGGTGCAGCGTCCCACAGGACCCCCCCACATTCCCCAAACGTGACCATTTT
Source organism: Aptenodytes patagonicus (assembly GCF_965638725.1). Lineage (NCBI taxonomy): Eukaryota > Metazoa > Chordata > Aves > Sphenisciformes > Spheniscidae > Aptenodytes > Aptenodytes patagonicus. The sequence continues at coordinate 28,674,455 of NC_134955.1, read as the reverse complement.
TCACATACCAGTGTTCTCTTCCCCCAGAAGCAAGAACTCACCTGACTCGCTCCATTTCGCTGGCTGTTTTCACCACTGCAAAAGGTTCCCGACGACTCCAGTCCCAGAAATGTATCTCATTGGCAGTTGCGATCAGCAAGAGCTGAGCCGTAGGATGAAAAGCAAGCGACGCAATGGCATTGTTGCTATCTGTGAACCAGCTCTCACTTCCACCCTGAGTGAGGAGTCAAGAATCACAAGCAGTTTATCACAAAGTTTGAGATCATTAGATTTCCATGTATGTGCCATCTCTCCAAAACTCTGCCTAGAGCATGGAAGTGACATGCTTTCTTGGCAACAACAACAGCTGCTCTCATATGAGGTCATGTGTCATGTCTAGAATATAACACTACTTGCAACAATGACCATAGATGTATTTTTGCAGGTAAGTGTGTCTCAAGCAGCCTGTAAAAGTGCTGCATTTCAAAGTGACCAGGTAAGTTTAAGTGTTCTGTCTCTGTGCCAATCACCAGACTAGGTAGAACTGACAGAGCAGCAGCTTCTCTAATGAAGAGTTCAGATATGCTCAGTGGAATGAAAAATGGCACGTCTTTCACATAAGCTAAACAGGCACCTTGCACAAAGTTCTCCAGCATTATCTGTACCACTCTAATCAAATAAACAGGCATGGCTAAGGAGCATGACCTACCTGGCAGGATTGAACGAAGAATCTGTCACCTCCTCTCTAGACAGAAGAGGATGGCTATGATCTGTTCTATGCTTTTAGAGACAGGTCCCAGCAAAGCTTCCAAACAGCTCTCTTAGCAGGCAACATTTGGGAAAAACTCAGACAAAAAAAGTCACCACCCACCAAACACCAAAGGCACATATGTTTCAGGAAAGACTTACGTGTAAATCCCAAATTCTAACCTCCCCATCTAGGCATCCTGAAGCAATGAGGCCCGGGATGGTGGGATGGAAGGTGACACACCAGGGAGTGCGGCGATGTCCAACCAAGGAATGAACACACTTGCCCGTTTTCACCTCTGTGATGTAGATATTGTGGTTCACATGTGTGGAAGCCATTAGGGTCCTGGGAATGCAGAAGGTAGGACAAACATTAGCATGAGAAGAATACAGCAAAACCAGACCATGGTTAGCTTCATCTCAACAGGGTCTGTTCACACCTAACCCAGCAGCTCTCCCACACAGAGCTCAAAGGGTAAGAGGCTACTGTTTCACCAATGGCCACAAAGCTTCCTGTAGCCAGATTTCAGGGTCCATGCAAACATGAGCTCATCCGATCTGCAAGCACAAACTTGACCTTGAAAGTCAGAGTGAACATGCAGCTCAGAAGGAACTCCCGAGTGACAGTTCGGGGCAAAGAAATATTCCCAATTCTCCACACCATCTCAACCACTGTCAAATCAAGTGACACTAAGAGAGATCCCACCTCCATTTCTGCTTCCAATAAACGCATCATTCTGCTCTGTTCTTTAGTCCTAGATATCCCAGTGGGTGTGCCACATCACTTGGCATATTGTGCTAAAACACCCTTTACTCCCTTCAAGTTTCTTCTGAAATCCCACGGTGGCCGCACAGATCCTTTTTTCTTAGAACTATGCATCGCTTGGGTACCTCAGAAATTAAACACCAACTATGCTTGAAGCTGTGAGATTAGGAAGGTGCGCACGTTCCATCCATGCATGTCAGGAACCAGAAGTTTCACTTGGCTATTCAGGACTGGACAACTCAACGGGCACAAGCCTCCATCACTTTTGTAAGTGTAAGGAGACTGCTGAAACAGGGAACGAACTAGGAGTTAATTACCTGTCTGGACTAAACGCCAGCAAGAAGGTGGAGCGTGGACTGTCTGGTAACTCAACTTTCTGAAAAAGCCAACAAAGCAGGAAGTGTTGCAAGTGTCATATGATCATACTTTAACTGTAAGCCACACAGACAACAAGGGGAACCCGCTGCAGGAACATATCTAGTATCACATCACTGCAGGAACTGAACAGAGCCAGAGAGCATATCAAGTGTAACACATCAAATGTATAATCATGAGACAATTTATTTCAAATCCCTGCCTCCCTTCCCCCACTCCAAGATCAAGCTATGCACCTCTATCCCACAACCTTACCTTGCCCTCCCATTTCATCCATCGAGTTTTATCCTCCACCAACTCCTGCAGGAGCCGCTGAGCACCCAAGGCTTGGGTACCCCGTTCCCTACCCCACAGGATGCGGACAGCATTCTTCTCTGGTACAACCTTCATGGCTCTCAGCAGCCAACGTTATACAAACTACTGGGAGGAGACACCAGCAGGTTCCAGATGACAACCACCACCAAACTACAAATAGGCTATCCACATTTCAATTGTTTATCTTCATGGAAACCTAGAAAGAGAAGAGAATGATAAGGCAGGCAGCTTTTACCTTGATCACCTAGATGAAATAAGAGCTTTAAATCCCAAAAGACTAGATAGATTTTTCTCTTCAATCTTCTCCCGCAGCCTTTGCTACCTTCCTCCATTACCAAGGCCCAATTTTGACATTTCTGCAGCCAAAGATTACTTTGAAAGGTTTCTGAAGCATCCAGCCCTTTCCTTGTACACTTGCACTAGGCATACCACACCTAAAGAGAATAAAAAATTGGCCTTGAAACTCTTTCCCTTCCCTCCATCTCTTGCTGTATATAATAAAGAAAAAAAGACTTATGAAGAGACAGTCTTTACACCTTGAAGATTTAGGTCCTATCTGGGAAGGGTGACTGATAGCTAGAGGAATAGTGTTAAAAAATTGACAATATGACAGAGGAGTCTCTGGGGAATTATTCAAATTTCAGTAGTAGTAATTATTATCACTGCAAAGGTCAGATGATTGATAGACCTCAAGTCCAAGTTACTTCCAACTCCATCACAGTAGTTTACAACGTATGAAAACAACCATATATCGGACCAAAACCTTACACTGCATGACATCTTGGCCAGCTCCATCAAGATGATTCATTCCGCCTGCCTGCACATCATTTTTCCATCTACATTGCTCTTAGAACAGTTCACCCCAAGTAATGCACAATGGCAAAGACTAATGCTTTTAGTACACTTTGAGCTGCTAAGGAAAGCATTAATACCTGTTTTCTAGGAAAAAAGTTAATTCTTTGAAAGAACTAAATATAGGTACCCTAACAGCAACCAAGTTACACAGCTTTTGAATGGTCTCATACGTTGGAGTTTGCCACCAAAAGCTCTCCAGAAACAAGAAGTTTCTTAGAATACATAAACCAAGAAACGCTGCTGCAATGCTATTACCTTTTGATCCCAGCAGAGCGCGCATACTACTCTGTCATCTCTTTAGAACGTAAAGATCTAAAGATAAATCCTCCTCAGTTCATGTTACACTGAACAAAACCATCAATGTTCAACAGAGAAGGAAGTGGCTTAAAGAAGAACTTAAAAAAGCAAAACACACACCTACAGGGAAAAAGGGTTCATATACACAAGAAGAGATGAATTGTTAAATGACAGAATTCAAAATGGTCATTAGCAAACCTTTCTTTCCTCCTACTCTCCCTAAAAAAACCTCCTGAGCAGATGATTTAAGACAGCTGCTGCTTACAGGGAGGAGCTGTCTGAAGAGATAAGCCAAGAAAATGAGTTCTAATAAAGCAGACCAGTTTTCATTTGTAAAAGTACAATAAAGGGTACTGAAGTGATGAACAAGTAAAGGCATCCATCTTCCTAGAAAAGAAATTCACCACAAAGAAATTCAAGCTAGCTGGAAATCCCCTGATGCTTAATGTGAACAGCATGGGGATCATCTATTTTAGAGAAGCTGAACTCCACAGCGTAAAATAAGCCTTCTTTCGAGAATCTGTGAAAGTCAGCCAAACATTAGGTAGGAATTATTCTACAAAATAAAAGCCTTACTGGAAAGCAACACAAAAACTAAAGATGTCATGCTGCAAGCAGATTCTTAAAAGCAACTGTACAGATTAAAAAAGCCCAGACCCAAAAAAGTTAGAACAAGGATAACTGGAGTAGATACAGCCAAAAGTACAGTATAATACAGGAATCACTAAACCCAAAATCTTTTTTCACTAAATGCTAATAAATCCTCATCTGGATTCTGCAAACAGCACCAGTCACCCATGTTCAGAAATGACTGGATTCAGATGGTGAGCAGCGTGGAGGGGAAGGACAGCTCAGTACAATACAGGCAATAAAAAGCCTATTTTACAGGAGGAAGCTGTAAGTCTAGTTTCATCTAGTAAAATTAAGAAAACAGTAGCTGAATATTCTATATGGGTGCATTCAAGGAGTAAGGACTACAACAGACCAAGAATAAACATATAAACCGGACACAAACGGAAGACCAGACTTGCAGCTGGAATAAGCTGGAAGTTCGAAGAGATCTCAAACATAAAGCTTTGGAATAGCCTTTCGATAGCTGTAAAGGACAAACAACCTAAATAACTTAAGAGATCCTGATAATTTACAAGCAGGATAACCCAATTACTCATGAGAAAGAACAAGCTCTGACAACTTGGGAACATTTCAGTCCTATCAGAAGGACTAATGTTCCCTGAAGTACAATAGCAACAAGGAAATCAAGAGGTTTAACAAACATCTTTGTTTATTTATGCCAAGGGCAAGTTTACATATTGTAAAATAAAGACAGATAACACCTACAACTGCAGTTAGTGACCCTCTTGTATTCACCTTATTGAAAGACCAAGTCATCTCCAATATATAAAATCAAGTACCTACCTTAAGACAGCTTATCTAAATCTTTGCAGATGTGTCTAATTTCTTGAACTAATTTGGCTATAACAAACACTTCATATGTGAGCCTCCTGAGCGTGTCTGAACTTGATGTTTTTCCTTCAGGGACTGTCCCTCGTTTTTTCAGCTTCTTCTGACTCACCTCTTTATCCCATTTGAAAAGAAAACAAAAGAAACCCAGGGCTTGAATGCCTACACAGTGCCCTGCTAACCTGCTCCTTTTTTAAAAGCTGGGATCTCTTCAGAAAACACTGAATGCATCCTTCTTGAGTGGGGCTGGCACTCCAGTGTTACTCCGGATCCCTTTGGGGGCCAAGCTTTATCCATGCCTCATAAGGGGAAAGTTTACTCCTTTATCTGAATTAGCCTGAATACAGCAACTGCTCTCCACTAGCTGGTGACACGTTCAGCAACACTTCAGACTGGCAAAGAAAATTAGAGCCTTCAAATGGAGAAATAGATGCAGCGTAGACAGGGGCATTACCTTCGCTCACTTTAGCAGGAAGCCTTTAACCTCGTTATTGGATCATATGTTCAGTTTTGGTTGGGTGGGTTTTTTTTTTGGTTGGGGTTGGGTTTCTCTCTTGGGTTGGGTTTCTCTTTTTGGGGGTGTGGGAGGGTTTTGCAGGGGGGTTGGGGGGTTGCTTTGTTTGGGGTTTTGTTTTTTTGTTGGGGTTTTTTTAAAGGACCCAGTTCCTTCTCTAATCTAGTAAAGATACCCACCAACTCCAAACATTTTGCTCGAATATAAGAAGCCGAATAATGACAGCATGTTATTAAATACCATTAGCAGATAAACCATGGAAGTACCAACCATATTTATAGCTACTCAGTAGCCATCTAACAAAGTTTAAATGAAACACAGTGGGTTTGAAAATACTTCTCGGGCCTCAGCATAAAGAAAACTTGCAGCTCACTGGATCAAACCTGTCCAGGCAAGTGGTGGACCGATTCAGTAACAGCTTCTATTACAAATACCCATGCTATCACAACTGATAAACAGCTGACCACCAAAACAAGGAACTGCTCAGGGATTGGTATTTTTCTGTTTTCTTCTTGTTGTTGGGGGTTTTGGGGGTTGGTTTGTTTTTTTAATCAGGATGACCAAAAGTGGAGTCCAACTACTGGAAGATTAACTGATGCCCTGGATGTGGTCCAGGGCACCACAGAAATTCTGAAAGTGGAGAGTCAGAAATTTTTCTATAATTGGCAGCTTTGTTTCCTTAACAGTTTTCTCCCTTCAGGGCATTTCAGGACAGCATGCTGGGCTGTTTACAGTTTTGGAAAGAACATTACACACCCCAACCCCAAGCCTTTTACTTGCTCTGTGCCAGCTGTCCTCGAAGAAGCCTTAAGAATTCCTAGCCTCAGAGCAATATAAGCTCACTTGTAATTGTCACTTTTACAGATGCTGAACCTCTAGAAAACCAAAGTGAAGCAGCAAATTGGTAATACTTCATAATGGTACAGGATCCCATGAAAGCACTGACAAAAAGGTAGGGAGAGAAGAGGAATAAAAAGCAGCACATTAAAATCGCCACAGAGAAAGGATGTCAGGATATTTTATGCATTATGCAGTGGTTTACCATTCCAATTAGAAACTTTAGCACCTTACAGAGATGATGGTCCCATATTTTAACATGCCCTGCCCCCTCCCCCAGCATCTTTGGCGCTATTAATTTTGTGGAGATTCTGGTACCACTGTTCTGGGAGCACAGCTGGCTTTGATACAAAGAAGAATATCGGAGTACTACGTCATGTTATTCAATTCTCCATTGGGGAAAAAAAAGTTATTTCATGTGGCCTTCAGCTCTCAGACTACAAATCTATTACCACTCCAAAGGACTTCTTGGTTGCGTGCTGAGCCCAACACTAAAAGCCTTTCCTGATATGTGCATACAGAAACAGTGTAAACAGCTCTACCAGTGTTTAAAAAGAAAAGAAAAAAAAGCTGCAATCAGTAAATGCTATTTATAACAGGAGTTCTAGCCAAAAGATACAAGTGTCCAAATAATTTCAGACAATTTTGCTGCCCAAAGAGGTCTCAAGTGACTGATGAAGAAAGAGGTAATATTAAGTGAAATATAAAAGCTGTCTCTGGCTTTGCAATCTGGGATCCACAGAGAGAATGCATGTATAAGCTTCCCTAGAAAAGACCAGAGAGGATAAAAGCATGTGCTGGCAGTTTCTGTCTCAAAGTCCCTTTGTCAAGTTTTAAGACTTCCAGAGTGCATTGACTGTAAAATTGATACGATCCACATAGGTTATGGGCCAGTGCAAGCTGTATACTTTGTATTAAAAGAACACAGATGGGAAAAAAATAAAACAACAAAACAAAAACAAAACTGTTGTGAACAATGAGGCATGTCACTGACCTGCAAAAACACAAGCAAACTTGTCTCTAGAAAAGAAGAGAAACAGATTATTAGTACTCTGAACTATCCCAGCTCTGGCCATGGGCCTACCTATCTTGTAAGCCAGTAACTTCTGTTTTTAAAATGTCTGTTCTTAAGTGAAGTGTCCAGTACTAACAATAAAGCATGCCATTTCATTTATTCCAAATTAAACTGCAGCATCTCAGGCTTTGAATATCAGCAAGATGTTAACGAGTTCAAGAGCATTTTTATTGTATTTAATAAATTCTAGTAATTTAATAAATATTAGTAATAACTTAGCATTCCCACTATTGTACATGTGGGCGGGTTCTCCAAGAATGATCAGAAGATCATCAGACAGGCATGAAAACAGTGTATGCAGCTATACAGCCCAAAAGCTTTACCTTCACTGCCAGTGATCCTCACGTAGGCTGTAGTCACAAGACATGCTATTTCCTCAAAGTATTTTCTACAACAAATCAGTTTCCCTTGTATTTTACACAGTTTAATTTTGAGGCAAATTGCTTCATCGAAACCCCCATGTCTTTCAGAAGCTCAAAAGAGCAAAGAGGAAAACATCGTGCATACTGAAGACAGTCAGAGATCACCTTGCCAATGACTACAGACTACACAGCCCCTCCTTCTTTTACAGGAGCTTCATTGATAGAGCAATAAAACCTGGTTCGGAGACTGAAAGGAGATCTCCAAGAACGAACCAGATGCCTAAAACATCATTTGGAATATATGTGAGCAATCACGCAGCTCCAGGGACTTTCTAGTTCCCTTCCTTGTTTATACTCCAAGCCCCCCGGCAATACAGAGATTACGATGCCAACCTCTTCCTAAATTGCACGAAACAATACCATGTAAGAAGCCCCAGAAATGCTATCCTGGATAGAAGACCTGATTTCTACTAGCAGGTTCATTAAAAATATTGACTCAATTCATACCAAGAGTCATGCCATTCCTGCTAACCCTTTTCATGTCTCCGCTTGAAAGACTGAGCAAAATAAAAAAGTTTATGCAAAACCAAAACAAAAACGATGATTTGCCTTCTTTGCACTGCATCAACTCAGCTAAACAAACAAGACAACTCAAAGAGTCCTAGTTTGGTAAGTAATCAAACTATGTAGCACTGGAATTTGAACAATGCTGTAACAACAACAAAATCAGTAAAAAAAGGGTGACATGACTCATATCCAGAATAGTTCCACGTATCAAAACTTAAGTGTTAGAGGAACAGGACTATGTTCAGTATTAAGCGACAGGGCCACATGAATTTCTGACAGTGTACCTGATCAGCTACATATTTAAATTTTCCTCAAACAACATGATTCGTCTTCCCTTAACTCCCTTTGTGATACTTCCATATGAGCTTTATGACTGTTCTCAGAGGTTCTAGCTCTTCTTGGGTTAAAAACGAAACAAAAAAAAACCAGAAAATGTTTTGCATAGAGACAACTTCGAGTTATCTTGCAGCAATATCTAAATGAACAGAAAATTGGAAATAAAAGTTAAATTGGAAATAAAGTTACATTGCACTGGAATCTTTAAACAAGGCTAACCCACAAACAAAAATAGTCCACGAGGTACAAGTATCTTAAGCATGATTAATCAAAACAATGAAAAAAGCAAAACTACAATCCATTCTTTCGCTGTTTCTACTTCTGTGTCCTTGATTATGCTTTTAAAAAAACAAAAGCAGCTTAATTTAAGACACTAGAATCATGTAGATTCCTGACATTAGAGCACAGAGCCAGTCTTAAGTGTCCCTAAATATGAGGGGGAAAAAAAAAAAAACACACACTAAAAAAAGCCTTAGGAGGAGAGAAAGTAAGTTTATCATCCAACTATGCAACAGAGTCCAAAACTAATACCATGAAGGCACTTTCACTATATGGCCCTGGTTTTAGTCTTCAAAGTTTTTAAGATATTCCCCAAAGTATTATTCTGCAAGCTGAAGTTTTCCCTTGATTAAGGCCAGAGATATTTGGAAAGTAATTCCAAAGCACATCTTCTGCAGATACACTGCTCTAAGTTGTATCCACAGCTCTAAGCGCTTCCACATAAATCAGAACAGGATTCCTAAAGAAAAATAACTTGTATTAGTGCTTCATGATTAAAAAATTCAATGCCATGTTTTAAATTGAAACTACAAACAGCTCAGGAAATTCAATTACATTACAAAGATGTCAGTAGTACATTGTCATTTCAAGATCCTATATGACTGCAACAAGGAGCTGACTGCCATTAGAATCTTAATTTGTCTTCCCAGTCTGGATTAAATGAGCTATAATACTCCTCTTAAGAGAACTTTTCAGTCAAAAGAAGTACATTAAATTGCTAGTTATTTCCACTCCCTCATCATTTTGCTGTAAGAGAAACTTGCAGATATCAACTCCTAAAGGTCAGAAAATGAATGGTAAATATAAGAAGGGAAGTAATAAAAATAAAAGTATGTGATCAGCTGTGTCTGGAGTCTGACAGTTTCATTTACCAATGAGAATATGGAGCACTTTCATGACTATTGTTACCATTTCCACACAAACTTAATGAATTCTTGAGAAGAGAGATATTAGTTCCAATCCAGAAGATAGGAAGAGAATAAATATAAATTCACAAAGCTGTAAGATAAGTCAAACAGCAGAACTGAGATCCAGAAGATTGAGAGTTGGGTTCCCCAGTTCCATACTCAGACCATGGCATCTTTTGCTAAGTACTCTACACAGCAGGAAATGAGGGACAGACAGAAAAGAGAGAACTAGAGCAATAGAGAGAGGGGCAAATAGAGCAACATAGAATTCAGATTAACCCCTTAAGAGAATTATTCTCATTTAGATAGGAAAGTAAAGGAATTTTCAATTCAAAATCCCAGTATTTACAGTAAAAGTCACATCAAGGTTCCTCAAGCTCAAGAGCCACAGCCAAGTGCCCCCTAGTGACATCGTGCACGCAAGAGAAATTTGGGAGCACCAACATTACAGAGTAGCAGAAGCGGCATGGGGTATCCACAAGTATTTTATGCATTCAAGGCTGCACTTAAGGCATGTGCACGTTATCCAAGTAATAAAGAAAAAGCAACTGGAAGCGAGAACATATTTTACAAAAAATGCAGTTCATACGATTTCCTGCTCACATGGAAATAATCAAACAAGGTAACAAGCCAAAAAGCAAAAATGATCTACACAGAAGCTGAAGTCTTCAGGAACAGATGTATCAGAACTAAAGAAGAGGTGGGAGACAAAGAAGATTTAGACTCCGAACAAAGAAACACAGCCAATTCTTGACACTCTTTCCCTTCTTGGCCTTGGACTGAGACTGTGGGAAAAATGTAAAGGGAGAGGGGGAAAGTGTCCGAAACACGGGTCCGAGACTTGTCTCAGCAATCCCACGCTGCTCAAGGTGGAGAATTAGTGCTACATACCAGGAAGAGGGCAGCAGGAATAGCTCTGCCGGGACAGCCCAAAAGACCTCACTGAGAACATTTGAAGCGGAGCTGTGCGAGCACACAGATCAAAATGACTCTCTCCATGCTCAGGCCTGGCACCTCATCATCCTGCGCACCTTCAACAAACAGTTTACAAAAACTGGAGACAACAAACAGTTACTAGACAACAATCCTAGTCAGAGCTCTTCACAACCAACGTTAAATCCCAAGAGGCAGACAAGAAGGTCTCCTCTTGTTTTAAGTAACCCAATCAATGGGTCTTTCATTAAGTGACTACTATATCATTTAACAACTTTCCATTAAAATATTTCTAATATTAATCCTCTTCCACTGCACATCACCTCATTATTTGCTTTTGAAAACCACAATTCTTTTGTCCTCACCTCATTAATATTTCATTTCTATCACCCTCCTTGCTAGGTTAGTGGAGGGCTACTAACACAAAACACACGAGGTAACTATTAACATGCACTATGCCCTTTATCAGGTCTCCAATAATACAAACTCAATAGGGAAAAAAAAGTACCTTAATGCTATTTGTATTAATAGTACTAATAAGTATTAACATCAACAATAACTTTGTAAGAGCCTTGAATTCAGTTAGCTTGCTAACCATGGCATAAAAGATACTAAAGTTACTTTCCAGAAGTTTCATAAAAAATTATGACACAAAAAAAGGAGTAGGAATTCAAATTCCTAACTTATGGCAAAGGGATACTAGCAGACAGTATCGTTGCTTGCCTTCTTTATAACTGGTTGTTACAGCTGCATAAAAGTTAAAAGTGCTGCACAGAAAATGGAAAAGTAGGAAACAACCAAACAAGAATCCAGAGGGTCAGTTATGACTCAGAAAAGGGCAAAAGAAAGAACACTAAGAAGAAGCTGTCAGCAAAGTAAACATTCTGCATAAACTCCCCAGCAACTAAATCTGAAAAGGCAAGTCCAGATATTTGGATCCAAATATATTCTTCATTCCAAGTATCAGATAAAATATAAATGCTAATGGACTGCCATACTCATTAACATCCACGCTGCCACAAATCAACAGATGAGTACAAGATAAGTATTTGTTACTGTCGAAACACAAATGGACCAATTTAAAAAAAAAAAAAATTATCTACAGCAGCACCAATTCTGGACCACAGAACTATTAAGCAAGCTATACTGAAGAGTTATGAATGTTAGAAATTGCATTACAGCAGCCTTTCAGAATACAAAAAAGGATTTTAAGTTTAGCAGAGAATTTCAGGTACTGTTGCCTACGTCACCCATAAGGCATTCAAATCTGCCTGGATTTAACCCCATACCACATTCTGAAGACTGACCCAACAACAAAATTAAACAGTCTGGTAATGGATTGGCAGTAAGCGTACATTACCCAGCAGGTCATTCTTAGGTCCCATTTTAACATTCCCATTAGCAATATGAAAGAGGATGGGAGTGGCAAAGGCAAAGAAGCCAGATGACATTTGCAGAGGACACCAAACCGGGTGGAGCAGTAAACAAGGACAAATATAGAAAAACGCATTGGGCTTTTATATAAAGATCTAAGAACATTTCATACGGAGGAGAAAATGGAGCAGCACTGAGCACTTTTCCTGAATGTATTTATACGGACTCTACATTCACACAGCTGATCTTCCCGGGGACTAGCCTGCACCTAGATAATAGCTATTCTTGAATCGGTCTCTTACAACAGAGCGATACTGTAAAAGTGTGTACTGGGAAAAATTATGCGCAACCATCTAAAACATCTCTGGAAGATGAAATGCTGTTTTAGTGCAGGAACCGTGTTGCAAAAATTGCTTTCCACAGACAGGTATGGTACTGACACGATCAGAAATAATCTCAGAAAACTCAACGAACACTACAGAAATTTACGTGTTGTCTGGAGCATTATTGTAAGTGAAAACAAAACCGTTTCTATAGCTAGTGAATTAACTGGGTATGCTCCCTCACAAGAAAAGAGGTAATCAAGTATCATCATACTAGAGGCACACATGAATGCATTTTATGCAAAATACTACTTACACAAGCAAGTGTTCTGCAACACACGATGAAAAACAGAAGGAGAGATAGAGAAGGCAACACTTACTTCACATTTTATTTGGCTAAGGCCGGAAAACAACAACAAAAATACTTATTATTTCAAAACAGCAGCCCCAAAACGCAGCCTGACCTTACCCAGACCGCGGGTGCGTGGAAGCCCCGGCCTGTTCTGCGGGAGCAGCAGGCGAGAAGGGGCCGATGGAGAGGGAAGCTCAAGGCACCCAAGCTCGGGTTTAAAAATCCGCTTTTTAGGAGCGCTCAGGCGGGCGGCCGCAGGGCAGGGGCAGCTCCCCGGGACTCGGGAGCCGCTTTGCTCGGAGGCCTCCCCTCCCTCCCGGCCCCCAGCACCGGCCCCGACCCCGCCGGCCGGCCAGCGGGTGGCAAGCGCCGCGAGTTTCGCCCTCCGCCGGCCGCGGCCGGCCCGGGACAGCGCGGCCCGAGGGGAGCGGAGCCCGCCGTCGCCGCGGCAGCCTCCCCGCTCCCCCCGCCGCAGGCCGCGGTCCCCGAGCTCCCGAACAAAGGCCCCGGCAGCGAGCCCCGGCCCCGCTCCCCTCCGCCCGCCGCGGCCCGGCGGCCCCGCGCGGGCAGGTGCCCGCCACCTTCCGGGGCGCCGCCGCGGGGACGGCCGCGCCCGCCCGCCCGGGGAGCAGCGGCGGCGCGGCCCTGGCCTGGAGCCGCGCCGGGCGCGTAGGCCCGGAGCCCTACCTGGTGCGGAAGGGCCGGGGCCGGCCGGCCGGGCGGAGCGGGGCCAGGGCCAGGGCCAGGGCTGGGCCCGGAAGGAGCGGCCCCCAGCGCTCGGTCGTCGCCGCCGCCGCTCCGAGCTCCGACCAGGCGAGCCAGCCGAGCGCCGAGCCGGACTCGAAGAGCGGCGCCGAGAGCGGTACCAAGGCCCGAGCAGCCGAAGGTAGAACGCCGCCAGGCCGCGCCAGCCGAACGAAGAGCTCTTCCACCGCGGCGCGGCGCGGCGCGGCGCTGCGCTGCGCGCGGCCGCCCGGGGGCGACGGAGGGCAGGCCAGACGAGTCGAACCCGGAGGGCGGCGAGGGGCGGATGCCGCTGCCGGGCGCCGCTGCCGGGCCTGGCCGGGCCGCCCTGCCCGCCGCCCCGCGCCTGCGGGTGCCCGGGGCCCCCCGCCGGGCAGGACGGGCAGGCGGCGGGGCCGGGAGTCGCGCTGTGCCGGGCATCCGGTCAAGGGAAAAATTACGGTGTGCCGGGCGGGCCCCGGCCTGCCCCGCGAAGCCCTTCGGGGCTGCGCCGGGCCCCGCACCGGGGGTGTCCGCCCGTTACCCCGAGATGGGGAGGCCTCTCGGGGAGGCCTCTCGGGCAGGCAGCGCCCTGCTCCCTCTTTCGTGTAGGCTACTGTTCTTAAATCCCACCCTACAGGACGTTCTCCACGTCTCGTCTATCTTTTTTTTTCCCCTCAAAGACTGATAGTGGAAAAAATGTAATTAAAAACAGGCAAGAGAAGATAGATGGTATCAGAGTGAAACACATTTAGAGAGAAAAAGATAAGGGCATCAGATGAGATGTAACTGAAAAGCTTCTTTTCCTGAAATAGCAGTGTTACTATTTATTGTTATATATTGATCTCCAGCATCACGGGTGGTGGAGACGCAGAACGTGTACGCAGCCCCTTGGGAAGAGGGGCACCCTGCAACGAGAAGCCCTAGGGAGGCAATAGGACGAGCTGCTGCATCCTCCTGCCTCATCTGTATTGGAGAAGCGGGAGCCTCGGGAGGGACTTGGTTGCGGGAAGGAAAATCTAAGCAAGCCAGGGCACTTTGCACCATCAAGTCAGCAAGGGGAAAAAAAAAAAAAAAGAGTCAAAAGGCCCGGAGAGGTGAAGCTCAGGGCTTGAGGTTTGCTGTAATACGCAGGTCGGAGGGAGCAAAGGCAGCCTGCAGAACAGCTAGACGGTCTTCGAGGAGGTATTTTAAAGGAAAACTGAAAATGGCTTGTGATGGGATTTTACAAGGAATTTAGTCAAGTAGTGAAAACTGCAATACCTTGGACAGTCATTCACTGCCATCCTCCAACACGTGACTGAGGTTTATCAGACATTATACGGCCAGGGTAGACTTGACTTTTCAAAGCTCTGACAACGCACAAATTTGTAAGTACTCCAGAATGCAGCTGGCAAGATGAGGTGAAAGCACAGAGGAGCAGGAAAGCAAAAAAGAAACATGAATCTCAGGCTGCCAAATTTAAATATTGTCTAAACCCGAGGGAAAAGAGAAAAGTCTAGATGAATCTTTTTGAAAGAAGTTGCTTAGGAGTACACGGGGCAAACTCTCCTCTAGATGAGGAAGTTCCATTTCCCAAGTGAACTGAGAGGTACTGACATCTGACTCAAGGAAGAACAGTAGTTTTGCTGAGTGGATTGGTCTTGTCTGGTGCGGCCTGATGCAGGTTTTGCCCAAACTGATAAGCAGCGAGATCAGTTTTGAAATTAAACTCTACCAAAGGTGACAGTGGCTGAAGGAAGACAAAACCCAGCAGCAAATGTGTTCCGGGAAAAGCCTCCACTTTGAGTTCACTCTGGTCTCAGCACGCGCTGGGAAGAGCTATTCATAGCATAAGTTGAGAAACTCCAGCTCGTTATTACGTGACAGGGTTTGTACCTACACATGTCCAAGTCTCACTTGACCTTAGCGTCACCCACGCAGCTCTGCTGGTGTTTAGGTCTAAAGATCAGTATTTTTAGCATAGTCCATCAGATATGATTTTGAGCCATCAGGCACCATACACAGCAGCAATTCTTACCTTAAAAATGCTTTTTTTTTTTTTAGAAAACGATGCTTGTCTGCTTCTTCCTAGGTAAAAGGAGCAGGGTTTTTGCCACAGTGAGCAATAGTAGTTCTTACTTCATGGGAAGATGTGTAAAGAAAATATAATTACATCTCAGACTGTTGTACATATTATGTAACAGTTCTCATCAAGGCTTATGAAAACATGCTGCTTATACATCATAAAGCATGCTTGGTTTTCTATAAGATAGTAAATGCTTGCTGCCATTGCTAACCTGACAGAACTATACCTAATCCAGCATCTCCATCCTACACTTAGGAACGTGTCCCATACTTTCTTATTCTTCAAACGTGGGGCACGATCCAGGCTCATTTCCTCTAAGAGAACAGAGAGACCTGCCGTGCCAGATGGTTGCACTGCTACTTTAAGTAGCTACATTTTTTCAGCGTTCTGCATTCCCTACCAGTTGTGTTTCACTTACTGCCCAGTAAACAATAAAATCCAAGAAACAAAAATTTTCTCAGACTGCTGTTAAGAGATCCTTGGAAACACCTGCACCTTTTGGAACGAGAACATTGCCAGGAAACTTTCCAGTCCTGTGCCAGCAACAACTGCGTGCATTAGTCGTCTTTTTTCCACTGAATAGGTAGATTGCCAGCAGTGGTACAGCAGCCTTTCTGTACCTCAGCTCTGATCTAAACGGAGAACTTTTGCAACCAGTTCAATTTTTGTGACCAGCCAGTCCTTGGCATTTCTTTTACAGCAGCCAACAAGATGAGTAGTTACTGACAATTTCTGTTGTGGCAGACACACCTAGCAAGAACTAGACTTACATTCACTAGCCCATTTCCTAATATCTGTTAAGTAACTGACAGAGCCAACCACAGCTCAACATCTTCCCCAGTCTGTTTGGGAAAGAAGAAACGTTCAACCCTTCTTGACCTTCTAGGTACGTGCAAGCACTAGTGTGTACCCAGCAAAAAGCCAGACTCCTCCCAGAACACAGCTGTCAGCTTCCAGAGGAATCGCTGGGTTTTGCAAGATGTGCAAAACTGCAAAATGGTATTTAGCAAGAATTTGTATCTGCAAACGAAAAGATAAATGTTTGCTTTGCTGCTCATGAATTCAGGGTAGACATGAGTCCACATGGAAGTTTATTTCGTGTGAAATACTGTTTAAAATTCAGTCATGAATGTTCTGGGTTACAAAGCAGCATAGAATTGTTGTTGCTTTGTAAAACGGTGCGAGGCTTACAGATTTTTCATAATTATCAAAGACAATTTCCCAAGTCTCTCCACTGATCTCACATTAGTCATTGTTCTCTAAATCAGATGAAAGGGGAGTCTATAAGCATCACAACAGTAAAAATTTAGCGGTTAAATTGCATCTCTGGAAAGATCGAGAGAAATTCAGAATACTGCCTGAAATGAAGAGAGTAAAATTTCTCCTCGTCTCACGTCTGCTTAGTCCTTACAGACTTAAAGAGGAGGAAGGGTCATATTTCCTCTGTATATCTTCCCAGATGAACCATTAGAAGCCTTCCCTCTGTCACAATATTAGCTAAAATGAGTAAGTAAAAGCTCCTGACGAATACGACAGGCTTCCGAGTCCATTGATTCCATTTGCTCATACTCTTCTTCCAGTTGCTCCATGTGTCCTGTGGCCGGGGAAGACCACACGTCCAGCCCGTGTTCCAGGGAGATGTTATGGAGCACACAGCAGGCCAGAATGATGTGGCTGGATTTCTCTGGAGAATACTGCAGGGTGCCTTTGGACCCATCCAGGCAGCGGAAACGTGACCGAATGGTTCTGAACGTCCGCTCAATGACATTGTGAGTGGCAGAATGCGCCATGTTGTAACGATATTCTGCAGGTGTCTCAGGGATATGCAGAGGGGTCATCAACCACGTTCGGAGAAAGAAGGAGCTGTCACCTGTTAGCAGTGAAAAAGAGGAGGACAGGT
The DNA here is from genome assembly GCF_965638725.1 of Aptenodytes patagonicus. NCBI lineage: Eukaryota > Metazoa > Chordata > Aves > Sphenisciformes > Spheniscidae > Aptenodytes > Aptenodytes patagonicus. The sequence goes on along the minus strand of NC_134955.1, from coordinate 28,657,109 downwards.
TATATATCTACAGTTAATCACAGATTGCAGCTCTTCACCCTCGGTTTTCTGGTACTGCGGATACAGAATAACTTATTCCTGTGGCTAAAACAGAAGGCATGAGAAAACATGTAACTCAGGTTTACAAATGTGACAAACAACAAGATAAAGACATTCTGTTTTACACAGGGAAATCCTGGAAGAACACAGAAGAGTTTTAAGAGAATTCATTCACTACATAATACAGTGAAAGACAGCTGGACTAGGATCCTACACAGAATTTAAAATTGCATAATTCAGCTTAGAAAGGTGTAGGATACTGAAAACAAGGTCTTAACAGAATGAATGTAAACTCATACATACAACAATCAGACCGTATAAAACACAGATTGGAAGTTACTGTTCTAGACTTCTAAGAGAAGGATCGTCCAAACTGCATCGCAGATCTCAAGGAATTTGCAGGAAAGCAATCAAAAGTAAACATATGACTTGTTCCCAGAGGCTCTAGACTCAATAAGGAGCCGATATATAACAGACTTTCCACAGAAAATAACGATGAAAATTTGACTTACCAAGTAGCCAGCCATCTTTATGTAGCTCAGTTTCAAATTGGCTTGTAAGGGCTGCCTGTTGTAACACTGTGCAGTCGGGCAGGCTGCCTGGCCAGTGTGTTTCTGCACTCAGGAGGACTCCTCTGGCATCACACACCATCAAGCAGTTCAGAGAATGGAGACCCTTTCGGTTCACATAGGACAGGTCCTCAGCATTTGGTGCTTTGATTGCCACGTGGGTGCAGTCAACCACCCCCAGCACTCCCGGCATGCCTGCCAGCCCGTAAAAGTCATCCTTCAGGCTCTGAACGGTAGCTTCATCCTCAGGAAAGTGAATGAACTGTGAGGCTCTTTCCACCAATGCCTCAGTTACATTGGCAACGCAGCGGCTCATAGAGGCTTGACTAATGCCAATAGCATCCCCCATGCGAGTCTGGAAGGAGCCAGAGGTATAGAAACCCAGTGCAGCAAGTATCTGCGTCTCCGGACTGATGGCCCTGGACCGCTGCGTAGGGCGAGAGAGACTATCTCCCAGGAGATCCACCAGGTAGTAAATGAACTGTCGGGGAAAGCCGTACGTGGATACTAAATACTCATCCGTGACATCCTCCAGCTTGAAGCGATCCAAAGTCCTGTGTCCGCGGCCATACAGCAAGAGGTCGCAGTCAAGAACTGCAATAGGTACAGCCATGGCTGACGGCCAGGGGAGTCCTCTGGGGCTCCTCTGTTACAGAGCTTTCCCCAGAGCCTTCACCTGCATAAACCAAACGGGGAGGAGACTCAGGATGGTTTTTGCCGGTCAGCCTTTCAGACTCCGTTACCGTTCCGGTTATGCAACAAACCCTTTTACTTCTTTGTATCTGCTTTTAGAAGCACGGGGGCCAAAGCAGGGCGGCTCAATGCGGGGCTGACAACTCTCCAGCCCTGCCTGGCGGGAGGGGGCCTGGCGCTGACAGGAATTTACTTCCCGTGACGGGGAGGGGGCTGGTGAACCGCAGCAGCCCGCTTCCCGGGCTTGGGAGCCATCCCCAGTCACCGCCGACCCGGCCACGTTCACACCCGGAATGGCAGAGACACGAACCGCCGGCAGCCGTGTGTGTCCTCCCCCGCCCCGCTGCCGTCCGGCGGGTGAAACAGGCCCGGCGGGCCCTGCCCTTGCCGGACGGCCCCGCGCGCTGAGGGACAGCGGAGCGACCCCGCCGGCAGCGCCCGGAACCCGACCCCATCGGACGCCGACTCGGTCCTTACCGGCCTGCGGCCGCTTCCAGGCGGTCCCCCGCCCCCGAGGAGCCGCCGCGGCCGCCGCCGCCGCGCTGCCCGCCAGCCCGGCCCCCGAGGCGGGCGGCGCCGTTACCGCCACTCCGCCGAGGCCTCCACGTTCGCCGCAGCAGATTCGCCACAGCAAGGGGCTACCAGCAGGAGTGTCGGCGGGCGCTGCCCCTCTTATCTCGGCCCCGCTCCCTCCCCTGCCGGCCCGTCGGCCCGGGGCGGCGCGGGTGGGCGGGGAGCGGCGGCGGCGGCTCCGTGTGGAAAGTGCCGCCGCGGACACCCAGGCACCTCCCTCCCTCCCCCCGCCTGCAGCGGATGAAAACAAACAGCGGCGGCGGCGATGGCGGCGGCGCGGCGCAGGCCGCGGCTCTGAGGGCAGCGGCAGCCCGACCTTCGCCGCCGGCCCCGCACGCCTACAGGCGCTGACACCCGCGGCGAGCCGCAGCAGAGCCGACCGGCTGCGAGACCCCCGCCGGCCCGGGCGCCGGGGCCCGGGACTAAGGAGGAGGCGGAGGAGGGGCGCTGGCCGGAGCCAGGGCGGCCGCGGGGCCCTTGGGGCTTGGAGGCGTAGGGAGCGGGCCCGGGGCCGCGGGGACCCCCCCGTGCCTGGGGGGGGCGCTGAGGAGACGCCGGGGCACGGCGGGGGAGCGGGGCGGCGAGGCCCCCTCGGGCAGCCGGGCCTCCGCGCGGGATGAGCCGCCGCGTCGCCAGCACTGCCGCCCCCGCGCAGGTACCGGGGCCGGGCCGAGCCGGGGGGTCCCGGGGCCGGGGAGGGCCGCGCAGGGGGTGGGAGCTTCGGGAGCCTGCGGGCGGCCCTTCGAGGGGAGGGGATCGGGACGTGGGTCTTAAGCCTTTGGCTGCGGCTTCGTGTCTCCGTTTTAGTTTCGCTTCGCTGTTGGCTGAAGTCGGGGTTTGCTGCAGCCCTGCTGGGGCCCCACAGCCGCGCGTCAGCGGGGCGGCGGGGCTTTGTTTTCCTAACGGCTGGTGACCGTCAGCGGAGGCTGGGAAGGATGTGGCCCGCTGAAATCTCTCCAAGTGGTGTCTTTTAAAATCAAAATGCTTCAGAGCTTGTCAGAAATAGTGGAACTTCAGACCCTGCAGTTCATTGTATAGTTTTCCTGTAATGTGAGTTTGCTGTCTGCTAGGAAAGATCAGGAGTTTACAAATCATTGCATCTTTCTTTCCTGTTAGAGCTGTGGCTCTTACGGCACCTCCAGAGTCATTCCCATCGATTCGGTGGGAGCAGAGACACCTTCCATGTCAGTGAACAGGTAGAAAAGGGACATTTGGACTAAGCCTACAAACTGCCTACTTACAAATCTCAAAAGTGGTGTGACTAGGCACGTTGTAAGGGGGAAAAAACATGGTAAATTACTGCCTTAGCTGAAAATTAGTTGGCTATGCAAATGAAGTTTAGAGCATCTCCAAATTATTGCAGGAGTGGCCTGACCTGGTGGAACCCTCCTTCTTGTGGCAAGAAATAAGTCATTCAGATGAGCCAGGCTGTATTTAGATGTCCAGAAGGATCATACAGGATCACCTTATTTTGCTTAAATGGTATTGTATAATCTCAACTTTTCTGAACATGTATTCACACAAAAGTTGAGACCTGGTGATTATACTGGTGGCTGTAGTACAGGGTACGTAGAAGCAGATTCTGGTTTAGTCTGTATACTTTGGCCTGGCAAACAAAATGAGAGGATGGACCTTTGAACTGACACCATTTTTAGACCTTAGAGAAGTACAGAATGTAACTGCTGGTCAACAGGAATTACTTAATTTTGGTTTTAAGCCCATGGAGCTGGCAGTGCTGGCTTTAGTAAGATATTTCCTAAGCTGGGAATTCATTTATCAGTTATGAAGTAAATCTATTTCCTGATCAGCAGGAAAAATTGCCTCTTTATCAGTCAAAACAACCATATAGTGAACTACAGAGCCTTTGATTTCATCAGAACATTTATATTATGTGAAACAGTTTTTCTGCTAGAATCTACTCTAGTCTTCTCTTAAAAAAATCCATAAACTTTAAAGAATGGGAGTGGCACTCCTTAAAATTTAGAACTGTTCCCTCCCTCTCCCCAGGTTTCTGACTAACCTACTAAGAAGGCGGAATGGAGATTAATTTTAAGTAATTGTAGGATACTGGAGTTTGACTTTTAAGCCCAGCCTTGAAACAGAGCGCTGTCTTTATGGAGATCTTTTTATAGTTGCTTATTAATGTGCTCAAAATACCTGCTTGCAGTGAAGTTTCTTGGTCATTGAAGGTGATGTTCTAGGAAAGCTTTCTTGGCAGTCAAGCCTATTTATCAAAGGCATTCTATTAAAAGCTTCAAAAACTTCTATGTGCTTCTTGTTTACCTGCATGATTCAACAAAGCTTTTCTGGACCTTCACATAGGACATCCTCAGAGATGGGATTTGGCTCCTGTATTAACAAAGAAGTTCTGAAAGAGTGGTAGGGACAAGGAGCCCAGTCTGGGGGGCACAGCCCTGTCCTTACAGCGACAGCCCTTCTTGTTTCTTCCCTCTGGTCTTTTTAATTTCACTCTGGGATAGGAACCATGAGTAATTACTTTGCATTGGTAAATATCTGTTCGAAAGGAAAGCGTGATGACTTTAAGTTGTAGCAGCCTTGGCTCAGAGTGAAATCTCAGAGGAGGGAGGTGATGGAAGCAGCCTGTATATACTTTCCCCAGCAGCAATAATAATGCCTGCTCCTTTCCCATTTATGTACGTGAGTGTCAAACAGACATACACGCTAAATTCCCACGTATGAAACACGTACTGCAATGCAAGTATTCACAGGTGTTACTGGGCACCTGTTGTGTGCCAGGGTTACAGGTATTTGCAGGCAGCGGGGCTGCTGCTGTTGGACTGGAGCATGGCATGCTGGTAGCTGTAGTTTCTCTGGGCTGTACGAAGGCATGAAGGGGAGGGCTTTTGCAGTTTGTTGCATCATGCAAATAGGGTGCCATCAGCTTACGCTGATGTGTCCTTCTCCTTGGAGAAGGAGAGTATAAATACCAGTAGAGTGTATAAGGCACAATGCTTAGATGCTAAACTGTTGGATAAGCCTAGTATTCTCTGCCTCATAACCTTGTGAGAAAGAATAAGGCTTTAGTCAAAAGAGCCACATGTGGCAGTTCTCCTTTGAACATCTGTCTCTGACGTTTCTGTTTAGAGGAAAGTGGAGACAAAGGCGTATAAATAAAGGCAATAGTATGAAAATGGATGTTGCCAGAAGAGGGAGACAAAGCAAAAAGCCGTGTGGCCAAGATGCTTGTTTTTACCTGTGAACAACCTATGTGTAAGGCTAAAGCAGAGAGGTATCAGTTTACTTAAGGGATTACTTGGTTGAGGGGGAATCAGTCATCTGTGGGTTTCTAACCTAGACCAAAGGTTATTTCCTTCTAGTTGTTACTCATTGTAAAATTAGACAGCGTCTTCCTTGAGCTAAGCGTATGCCCGGATGCTGGCACTTAACAAGGAGCCCTGCTGGCGTTGCAACCCACAGAACCTGAGAAGTTGAATAAGCTTGGTGGAACTAAGTTTAAAGAATTTCCTTCCTGTTCAGGTCAGCTGGTGGCAGCTAACCCAAGGGTACTGAGGCGTTTTTGTAAATAAAATGTTTGCTGTAATTCTAGGCCCATCTTGACTCTTTATCAAGAATGATTCTAAAGGTGAACACTGTCCTCAGCCTTAGCAGATCTCAGGTAATCACCAGAGGCCCTCCTGCAAAAATGAGGAGATGGTGGTCATCAGATGACAGCCCTTAGACATGTCAGGAGCTGAGTTCCAAGGTCCCGGTTTCCCCCTGAAATTACAGATTCCTGACAGGAAACCTTGCCTCATAATTTCTGCTCTACTTTAGGCTCTGGTGAGTCAACTGTTGCTGGCATTTGGAGCTTGAGAGGTAAGGGTATGAATCTCCAAATGTTTCATGAATGTTACAGATAGTTTGAGATCTTGCAGGAAGAATCCCAATTCTGCTGCAGCAGGGCAGAACTGTGAAGCTCTTACTGTTTGAACCCTGAATCTAAGACGTGGCTCTGGTGGCTGTTCCTCTCCTCTCTAGAGATATTTAGGTATATAGTCATTAGAACTAATTCCTATACTGCACAGAGAACCATGCTGATGATCTGCTTTGTTTCCTTTCCTAACAGGCCAGTGAGCCTAACGCCTCCCATTAGTTCCCGAATGTCTTGCAATAGTCGATACCAGAATTCTTTTCCAGCCCCATAAGGCAAATGTAGGTGCCTTATTTGACAGCTCTCCTACAACATCAGGATATATATTTCCTTGCACCTTTCTCCAGGGGTCGCATAGAAAAAAACTTCTTTTCACATTAAAAGATGATTTGATTTCTCTTGGTATTTAAATGTCAGCATTTTCTTCACTGAGAAAAAGATGTATTTTTTTAATGCAGTATTTTATTGCCCATATCAGCCAGGTTTTGTTGTAGATCTCGGGTCCCCTCAACCCTTACAGTGCTTTACTTAGTTAAGTCAAAAGAATAATAACAGGTCATTGTCACCTATTTTTTTGTAGTGGGAAGTATCTATACTAAAAGCTTATTTTTTTTTAAGTTAGAGTCTAGCGCTTTAAGTTTTGACTTCCTTTTGCATCCCCCCCCCCCCCCAGTAGAAAAGATCCCTAATCTCTGTCTAGTGGAGGTAAAGGCAGGGAAAGAAAGTATAATACTTTTGATGAGGAGGTTAAAATATCCAAAGGATAATTTGATAATGCATCTAATGTTGAATCATTTGTATTGTTAGTTCTCATATTAAATTATGATTTGTAATGAGAACCGTACCGCGCTAGGAGATGCAGTATGAATGTAGCCTAGGAACTTTCAACCATATTAGATGTCCAGCTTTCTTTTTATCGAGTCATTCAGAAAGCAGGACTCTTCTCTATAAAATGCTCTGTAAATTGCAGTACTCTTATCTAGCAGACCTTCTTGGATGATGCTCCTAAAGCATTACTTAAAATAGGCATTTACTGCTATTAAGTGAGATATTTTAAATAGAAGTTCTGCATGTGCGTAGTCATTAAAGAGTATACGATATTTTCTGTGTGAACAGGACTATTAGCCACTTCGTCCTGCTAAGCTTTAATTTGTATAAACAGCATACCTTGCTGCAAGTTCAGTCTTTGCTTAAAGATTGAACCCTGAGTAGAGTAACCTTGTGCACGGCAGCTGCTCGTGCTCACTGACCTTAGACCGCCAACGTTTCTGTGATGAGCAGCACGTTCCATAAATACGTGATGTTTGACAAGCTGCTTCAGGCTGATTAGCTGTCTCAAAACAAAAACAACAACAGGAATTAAGAGTGAATTAATACTTTGAAGGCTTATGAGCAAAAGTACAGTTAATGCTGCTAATTAAGGCATTCCTCCCCATGGTCTCTATATGATTATTAACTTACACATGAAGAAACTGAGAGACAGAAAAATCATGATTTATCCCAGACCATGTGACACGATGGTGGCAGAAATCTGACTAGTGCCTTGGCCTGCCTCGCTTCAGGCACTGTGCAAGTTCATGGTATTGCTAGAAACAATCGTATTTTGAAAAACAAGGCAGTGTGAATGTGGGAGCTAAATATTTGTTGTCAGAGCTTTCAAGAGAAGTGAACAGAGAATTTTGGTCTATCCCTTGGCAAAAATGTACTTTTCAGTTGGTTGTAGGTAAATCTGTAGCTGTACAGCTCTACTGCAAGTACTATTTGTTGGAAGTAAAGAAGCAGTGTAGCCCGTTCCAGCAGTAGTTTATTATATAGACTTCAATATCTGCTGAAATACCACTGGAATACTGTTTTTAGAATTTCAGACTCAAGAAAACGATTTGGCTTGGTTTTGACCAGTGCTGATAACTGAAGATATATTATTTCTGAAGTAGAGACTGCCATGTCTGATGGATAGCTTGGTATAGAATCCAGTGTGGTGTTGGGGTGTTTTGGGGTTTTTTTTGTTTTGTTTTTTTTTAATTAAGCTAGCAAGATTGGAGAACTTGTACCCAGTTTTAATTGTGAGCCCCCCTTGTTGTTTCTTTTCTAGTATCTTTTGCACTGACCAGATAAACTATTCATGCGCGTTTATACCTCACACCTACCCCCCAAAGTTCTTAGCGTGTTAGGATTTTGACCGGCAGAAGGCCTTTGGTGCTTATCATTTCTTTTGAGTTAGCCTCTAATGGCAAAATATTTTGAAATCTTGAAATCCAAACAGAAAGCTGAAGGAAGACTTCATTCCCACGCCTGTGCTATATTTCAGATTGCCATATGCAATGGACACTGATCTCAGTTCCCAGGACAGGAAGGACCTGGACAAGTTCATCAAATTTTTTGCTTTAAAGGTAACTTTTTCTCTTGTGGGCAAATGCCTCTTCTTTCTTGTTTAAGAAAAGCCATACTTGCTGTGGCTAGAGTAACAAGGTTGGGGTTTGGGGTTTTTTTTGTTTTTGCTAAAGACCAAAGCAAGAAAAGCTGATGTTAAATTTAGGAGATTCCTGAGAAGAACTAGAAAAACATCTTTTCCCCTTTTTCTACCTTCAAATCCTCTTCCTTCCCCGAGAAGTGTCCTGCTGTAGAATCAGTTACAGGTGCTTCATACCTCTGTCAGCTTTGGGCTCCTATCAACACATGTAACCATCCAGCTGTTAGGTAGTATCTTCTGTTGGATTCCACTCTTTCATTTCAGCCTATCTAATTTTTATATTGCATCCAAAAGCAATAATACCAGAATGTTCTTTTGAGTTATGTTGATACATATTTGTAAAATTTGGCCTCACTTGGTACATAGATGCAAGTAGATACTCTGACAATGGCTATGTTATAAATGTACAGATTGAATTGACTTCCGTTTGTGTCCAAGGTTCAGGATATAGTTGTAAATTTCATTTCAGTATTACCGAAAACTGTGCAACTCCTGATCACAAAATTGACTTAGTCACTTCATGTTATTACAGAGAAAGGTCAGCTTAAAACGATTTTCTCTCTGAAATACATTTACCTGTTACATGTAATAACTTAAATTGATTAGACCTGAAGATTAGCATAGCAAACTCTACTTCTTTACATCCTGGTCAGCTCTTTTTTTTTTTTTTACTTGGAATTTGTCTAGCTCAGGTTCTGAACTGAGGGTTCTGCTGAGCTCAGAACATGAGTGTGTATCTTTTCCTTTCTGTTCCAGACGGTACAAGTAATTGTCCAGGCCCGACTTGGAGAGAAAATCTGTACCCGATCATCATCCTCCCCAACAGGCTCTGACTGGGTGAAGTCATGTTTTTTAAAGCAACTCCATAACTGTTGGAGATTGTGTGTGTGTGTGTGTGCACGCGCGCCTGTGTTGAGAACACGTCATTGTTACAGTCTTGTGCAGACTATAATAACTATTCATAAAATAACTACTGTATTCAATTATGTTCATTGATGGTGTGTGGTGGGGTTTTTTTTGTTGTTGTTATTGTTCACATACAACATGTTCCTCTGGGCTCTTAAAGGCTGATTAGAGGAGAGATAAATGATACCTCTCAGCAACTCTTGCCAGCTAAGGCACATTTCCAAGATCTGCTGGGGTGGGGTGATGAGTTCTTTTCTGTCAGAAATTTGCAACTCTGCAATTCAGGACTTTGTAGTGGGCTTTATTAAAATTGAAGAGACTCAAGATACTCTGTGGGTGAAGATAGAACTCAAGTGAGGGAAAAGAAACGTGATTTTTGTGGCAAGATCAAGAAAAACATTTGAATTAGCAGCCAAGGAAATGTTTGCAAATATGGAAAGCCTGAGTCCATCTGGGAATTTTTTGTTTCATAAATACTTCAGTGGACACTGACCTAGTGATAGGAGAAGAGGAAATGACCTCAAGTTGTGCCAGGGGAGGTTTAGATTGGATATTAGGGAAAATTTCTTCACCGAAAGGGTTGTCAAGCATTGGAACAGGCTGCCCCGGGAAGTGGTTGAGTCACCATCCCTGGAGGTATTTAAAAGACGTGTAGATGTGGCGCTTAGGGACATGGTTTAGTGGTGGACTTGGCAGTGCTAGGTTAATGGTTGGATTTGATGATCTTAAAGGTCTCTTCTAACCTAAATGATTCTGTGATTCTATATGGGTCTGTGAGTCTGTCTGCAGTGTACCACTAGGCAGTTTTTCAAAGAAATAAAAAAAATTAAATCATCTCTTTCATTCTGCAGTTCAACTTGGCAATCAAAGATATACCAGAGGTTACTCATGAAGCAAAGAAAGCCCTGGCAGGACAACTACCTGCTGTTGGACGGTCTATGTGCGTGGAGATTTCTCTCAAAACCTCAGAGGTGAGAATTGAGTCGAAATAGATGCCATTTTTTTACTTGAATCTTAAGTCACCTACCAGAGCTCCTGCCCTTTAGTCCAAGACAATGTGAAAATATCTTTGTTTATGAAGTTAGGTAGTATGCCAATGAAAAGAAATGTATTGTTTAACAGAAGCAATTCACTGCAAATATCTGAGGCCAAACACAAATGATAGAGCAGCAAAATTTAGTTTCTTAGATAATGAAGAGCTTAGCCATTCTGAGGAAGGTATTCCCTCAAGTGATCTAATTGTGCAGTGAGACTTCCAGTGCACCTTTTTCTATTATTGCATTACAAGAAAGTGGGAGCCAGGAGAAACATCTTCATTGAGAGGTGTGGCAGTTGCTGATCATTAATGAGATGTGAAAAGGTTTGTGTTCTGAAATGAGCCTTTGTTTGCCATCCTTTCTCTGATCCAGGGGGACTCCATGGAGCTGGAAATTTGGTGTCTAGAAATGAATGAAAAGTAAGTGCATTCTTCACACTTTCTTTGTGTGTGTGTGTGTTTGTTTGCTTTAGCTGATGAAATGGGGAAGCAGCACAATCCATGGTGATGAATGAGCACATATTGGCTGTGTGGCCTGGGACACTTCAGAGGGAAGTCCCCTCTTTGTCTAGTGCAGCAGTCAAACTGTTTAATATTGATGTCAAGAAAATAAACTAGTGATTTTATTCCTTTTTCATTCTTCCATTACAACTAGTATGCTTCCTCAGATACAAGAATTCATATACTCAGTAACGACAAATGTTTTTAATACTGAAAAGATGTTTCTGTCTAGTAGAAGGCTGCATGGCATTTTTCAGCAATTAATTCTACAACAGGTGACTAGATTGAAGTAGGACTCTTAGCTGGTTGGTCAATAACAGGTACCCACACTGAGGCTTTATTTTATCATTTTGGCAATAAAACTGACATTAAACAATTGGCCCAGACTCATTTTGATTTTTAAAAAGTAAAAATAAAAAAAAAAACCAAACAACTTAGTTGGGAACAAAGGACTAATTTTTTCCTTTGTGTTCTGTAGGTGTGACAAAGAAATCAAAGTTTCATACACTGTATACAACAGGCTGTCTCTACTGCTGAAGTCTTTGCTTGCTATAACCAGGGTAACTCCAGCCTACAGACTCTCAAGGAAACAAGGCCATGAATATGTAATACTGTACAGGTAAAGCAGAATATGAAATTCCCCATTTGAAGTGCAAACAGCAGATACTCTAGACTTGCACAGTGCAGCTGCAAATGTGGTAAAAAGGGATGAGTGATAATAAATTCAAGTTATTTGGATTTTAACTACTACCGATCAGTGACAGAAGAGAACTTTGGGCTATATATTACCATATAACCTCCATCTGAGCCATTGAAAGAAAAACTAAGCACAGGCTGTGAAGTATTGTTGTTTGCCTACCATGTTGAGAAGAGTACAAAAATTCTACATGCAAGCACTGGTTAAATTGCTTATTAGCTTCCAGTTGTTCAGTGTCTGGCCTGTATTTGATAAATGCCTGTCTACGTTGCACATAACTGCAATGCATGCTTTTGCAGTATAGATTCAGACTCTCTCCTGCTATTCCATTTTAAAGATGCAACCTCAGCTCCACTTCCTGTAGCTCTTGCAGTTTACTCATCCCAATACTGAGTTCAACTCTGTTTAGCCTGTGAGATCTGACTGGCTTGTGGTTCATGGTTATCACCTTCCAGTCTTTGTTTTTGGCTTTGAGAAAAGTCTTTGACATGTTTGCACAGCTAATTTAGATTATTCTAAATCTCACGTTTGTTATCATTTGCACAGCTGAGAACTTAAAAAGAAATCCCAGCCATTTCTTCATTTTTGCCTCCATTGCTGGTTTGGCATATACTTAAGAGCAGGTCTCTTTACAGCAGTTAATCTTTATGTTGTGTGATGAGTATCAGCTTTTAGACTCAGACCTGTCCGTGAAGTTTACATCGCTTCATATTTTTGCTCTGAACTGTAGATTTGTCACAGAGGCTTAAAAAACTTAAAGAGAAATTTCTGATTAGACTATCGTTTTCTCTTCCTTTTTATGTGACATGTCTTCCTCTGAAGTAGCTGGAAGGTTTTTTGAGATGGGCATTCTAGCCGCTTCTTTTGTTTTTTTTTTTTCTAAAGAGGAAAAGTAGTTCCAGTCTTTCAACTCATAAAATTAAATAAGCAATAAGGATATGTATAGCATTATGTCCCTAATGGACTTTAAACCTTTTCTTTTTCCTTTTCCTGCAGGATATATTTTGGTGAAGTGCAACTGAGTGGCTTGGGAGAAGGTATGATTAGGCAACACACACAAACTAGAGCAGAACTGTTTTCCACACTGGCTAGCCATTTATTACTATTCCTAAGTGCCATAAGGAAAGTTAAGTCTGAGGTTTACATACACTTTTTATCTGGATCTGCCATTGTGTCATAAGGTGACAGGTATAATGGTGGTACTTTGACAAAATCTAGGGTGATTGCCATTTTGACTCTAGTGATCCGGCACTGAAATAAGAATATGGAAGTGTGTTGATAAGGGGCAGGACTGGTAAAGGAGATCATGATGTACTCAGGAACAAGAAGCACTTCAGAGCAGTATTTTAGACCAAGATAGGGAGCAACATCAGAAGTCTTGTAGATGAAACCTACAAGCAAGGCAACCTAGTGTTGCTGTTTTGTTATGGGTTCTATGCGTGTCTTTGGAGTTCAGATTGCAAGGTATAATGGAAACACTATAGAAATAAGATAATGTAACCTCAGAATAGAAAAGTATGGAACATAAATAATCAGTGAAACTGATAATTGTTCCTTAACCTTACAGGTTTCCAGACAGTCCGTGTTGGAACAGTGGGTACCCCAGTGGGAACCATCACTTTGTCTTGTGCCTACAGAATCAACCTCGCTTTCATGTCAACCAGGTGAGAAAATGTGATCATGCCAGAAACTGTTTTACAGTAACGTACTATTAAACCTAACTATTAAACCCCTCATATTATGAGCCCCTAAATCTTTCCCTTCTGCTTATCCTTTCCTGCTGAGATTCTCCTTCATGAAAAATACTGTCTCTCATGCTTAAGTCTTGCAGCAAGGGGAGTATTTGGGTAGCCCTGAGCCAGACTCTAGAGCTCCAAATTGTTGATGCGTGCTTGGAGTTGCAGGGCTGAACTGTAAAGATGCTCTGGTCCCATTAACAGACACAAGGGTTTTCTGTGAGGGCGCCATGAATTGGGATGAGAGTAGAGAGAAAAAGCCAATAACACCATTGCTTGTTGCCTTGCAGGCAGTTTGAGAGGACCCCTCCTATCATGGGGATTATCATTGATCACTTTGTGGACCGTCCCTATCCCAGCTCTTCACCCATGCATCCCTGCAATTACAGGTGAGGAAATACTGAGTTGAAGTCATGGGCCATGGTGAAGGCATCAATTATGCCCAAATACAGAGCCTTTTCCACTATTTGCTGACTGCATGGGAAGGGAGACTGGAGGATTAGTGTCAATCATATTGACACGGTTGAGCATATGAGGAAGAGTGACATTTTTCTCCTCACATCTAGAAGACTGAGTGCAGCAAGCCCCAGTATTTTCCCAAATTCCTTACAGAAGCACTTGGACACAAAGGATGTTTAACCTTGGCTGCCGTTGGGAATTTGAAAGTGTAACAGTTAATCCTGCTGTAGAACTACGTGTCCAGAGGCATGCATCTCCAGATATTTCCTTTGGCAAAAGAGACGAGTTTAATTTCTCTTTGTAGATGAGAGGTTTGTCTTCTCTAAAATGCATGTGAGGGCACTCAGATTGGGACCAGTGGTATTGTTTGACAATGGTTCTGTAAGCACCAAAGCCAGTAGCATTAGCTGGTATAACAAAACCTTTAGTTCAAAAAGCAGAGGGAAGTGTTTCTGTTAGGGGCTAGAAGAGGAGCGCCTGGGGAAAATTAAAGTTTTCATACTGTGTTTTCTTCAGTTCTGCCAAGTAGATGAAAGCCATTCATAATTCTCCTTTCAACTCCACCCAAATACTCTCAACCTCCCTGCAGTGTTTGTCCCAGTGTGGTTTACTATTTGTTTTTTTAAGGAGTATTTCCAGTTAGAAAGCTTTTCTTTTCTTGCTGCTTTAGAGCTGGTGAGGACAATGGTGCAGTATACCCCTCAGTAGAAGATTCCCAAGAAGTGTGTACCACATCTTTTTCCACCTCTCCTCCATCTCAGGTAAGAGAAACCGGGCTCTTTTTACTCCTAGATAGAACAATCACTGTTAGAGTAGTGTGCATACTCCTACATCAACTACTGTGCAAACAGGCAGCTTCCTGCTGCTAATTAAATTTTAATGTGTGGGTTATTTATATCGTTACACTCTGAGTAAAACCTAGTTAGATACTAATTTCAACAAAATGCTAGGGGACTAGAAAGACTGAATTACTGAGAAAGATTAAAAGAACCTACTCCTGTAGCTGGGCTGAGATGTGCTTGAAGAGGATAGCAGTGTATTTATACATTCACATACCGATACTGCAAGGAGAGGAATTCAAGAGATTGATGCCAGGCAGCGTAAGTAGAGGTAACAGACTGACATTTTCCTGAAGTATCAGGAAAATGCTTATAGCACAGTCATGTTTTCTGCATTGCAGAATGGAAAAGCAGGAAAAAGACAAAAGCCGTATTTGTTGGACCATCTAAAACTAGTTGGGGCAGCAGGAATAGGTATCGGCAAACAAACTGGGTCATAATATTGAACTAGGGACTTAATATTCTGTACTTCCACCTACCCATGCAAATTTCATTTAAGTTTCAATTTAAAAAAAAAGATAATGGTTTCCTTCTGAATATCAGAAAACAGAAACTCCAATTCCTCCTTCTTTTACTGTCCTTATATATCTGACTCCACAATTCTGTATTTTGAAGACTTGGCCAGATTTGCAGTTGTCCTATAGCTTTAAATATTCAGGAATGTCCTGCCTTGTTGTCCAGCCAAGCAGATGGCTCTACTGATCTTTAAAGACAATCTGAAGACTCCAAATCTCTTTTGCTGTCGATGTGAAACATAGAATGAAGTGTAATTGGAATGCTGTTCCAAACGGAAAGAATTTGCTATGAGTCTTTCTACTGCTTCAGAGGAATTGGTATGACTGGTTTAGCAGAATGTATTCTACTGTATGAATGAGCTAGAAATGAGCTTTTCTTTGGAAGCATTTTTGTGCCAAGTGGATTTTGGGTGACAGGGCATCAGGCAACGTTGAACTAATCAGCCAGCACTCATGGTAAGTCTGATGGAATAAAGCTTTTCTTATTCTGCGATACACAACTCAGGAGATGAGTTAGTGGCCGAGTTGTGTCCTGCCTTTTCACAAAATGGGTTAAATGCAAAAGGTTTCATAAGGAAATTTCCACTGGCTTGCTCATGCCAGTGTTACTTAACAGTAATAGTGTATGTAAATACATTGAAGTTGACATTTCCCCAGGGGACATGAAGCTTTGCTGTCACTGAAGGGAAAAGCTTTATGAAACCAGATGAACCTTGAGGATTCACATTAAGTATGAGCCTACATTCTTGCTTTTCCTGTGGCCCATAGTTGCCATATGCTGTGCACTTATTTATAAAGCAACTGCCAGTCTTTGTTACCACAGTTAGAATTGTAAGGCTGTCTTGGCAGAGTGGTCTCTAAAGTAAATTAGAAGGGGGGAAAAAAAAGTTAATTTCTTTCTCCAGCTTTCTATATACAACTTAATGTGTAGGAAAATACTGGTAACTGTGTGGTTGTTTAGGCAAATTGTCCAAATCTCTGCCTGCCTTCCCAGTAGAAATGAGGCCTAACCTACATGATATAAGGGAATAGGTGTTACCTTTTCCCTGTGAGCTTGCATAGCATGTCTGTGTGTGTTGTGGATAAGCTCAAAATTCAGGAGGAGGTCTGGCCACGGGGAATACCCAGGAATGAAGCTTTCCTAAAACTGAAAACTGTTGGTAGGAAAATGACTGAGAGGAGGTATGGGACTGAACCAGGTTTGGATTGCCCTTTTTGCATTAGTACCCTCTGTGAGGCAGTGTTTACTTCTGGAGCATCACTCCTGTTGACGGAGTTCTCTCTTCACATCAGTGCGTTTGAATTGCATCTTAGTCTGGGTTCCCTTTATTCTAAGGGTGCAGCACAGACCTGCCAAGATATGATCCCTCAGAATGCTGGAAGATTAGGAGTATGGATGGATGGAGAGTATTGAAATACATGTAATTTGTACATTCCAAAAAAAAAAAATTACTCTTGGCTTTTTCTGGCATCCGCTCAGCCTTCTTCTTGCTAATTGGCCGGTACCAATTCTAATTAGCTGTGGAACAGAGTCTCTGGCAGTTACTTTCTGTCAGCATTCACTGGAGTCTAAAACATTACCTGTGTTGAGTGGTTCACTGAGATTGGAAAACAGTTCTTTACAAAATGAATGTGCTTCTGGCAACACTGAGACTTCTGCTCTATGTGTAGGTGTGGCTGCTGCAGCCAAAACCTCTTCAGTAGCATTCAGTTCATCCAACTCTTTATAGTTCTTCTCTGAAGTCCTTTTCTCTCTCTCTCCCCCCCTCTTCTCACTCTCTCTCTTTTCCTTGTTTCCTCTGTGTGTCTGTGTCTGTGCACAGTGTGTTTTTACTGTCACAAAGGCACATTTTCAGACCCCTCCTCCTGTGGTGACGGACACCTTGAAGGTCCCAGTGATGGGACTGGCCTTTTCACATCAAGTGAGTTGTCAATAGAATATGCTATACATGGCCAGATACAGTTCTGGCATGACAGAACAAAGACAGGAAAGTACAAATTTGACAATGTGGAATGTTTGTTGTGCATGGGAAAGGCTGGTGAACCCAAAATGAGCCAGACACATTATTGAGACTGGCTGCTTAAATGCCTTTGCAGATGAAGGTCTCCCAAAGACAGGACAAGCACCCCTAAATAAACAACAGCTGTTGCAAGGATTGTTAGTGAAATGCACAAGTAGTAAGGCACAGTGCTGAGAGTTTTCTCTTAACAGTCAGTGTCCCTAGAACCTGCAGGGTCATTAGTGCTCCATACAGCTTAACTAGCCTCATGTGAGTAAAAGTGCTGTTCATCATTCAGACCCCTGTAAATGATGTCAGTGTTGGCGCTGCTGGAGTATCACACACAGAGCTCTGAAAGAAGCGTTCTTCTTGAGGTCAAGCAAGCTAAAACAGGAAAGTTTTATTTAATCTGACCAGCTAGATTTCTGCCTGGGGCGTGTAAGGAACTTCTCCTGGGTTTCACTGCTTCCAGCACTTCATTCCTAAAGCAATCTCACAAGGGTTAGCTTCCCAATTCTCTTTACCTAGCACATTTATGGGACTCTGTATTCTTTGGCTGAAGCTATTGATCAGGCCTTGAAGATCAGCTCTTTCAATGTACAATGGGAATGGGTTCAAACAGTTGATAATGCAGTTGTTTTGGGGAAAGAATATTAAATATTAGCTCTTTAGTAAGTTGACGATCACCTTCATGCTTTTTCCAGTATGCGAAACAGGCCTGTAGAGCAGAGCTTCCCTGTGACTGGATATCGGTTATACCTTGCACAGCCTCCTCTTATGTGTGTAGAAAACCAGTCTTGTTTTCTTGTCAAGGCCCAGACTTAGTCCCCTGCAATAAGAACTTTTTAGAGTAATAACCTTCATTATTGATTCCAACGAAAATCTGTCATCCTTCTGCCAGCCTGAAATGCTGTGCTGTGCCTCTGACTTTTCCTGTTCCTTCTTCAGTGACTGATGATTATTCAGACTGTGGGGCATTCCCCTTCCCCTTCCTCTCTCCTCTCCCTTTGCCCTTCTTGTTTTTTCTCTTCTTTCTTAGCTTTCCAGCTCTCGTCTTTCCTATCAGCCTGCTGCCCTGGGAGTTGGATCAGCTGACATGGGGTATCCCATACTCTTTGCTGGTGGCTTGAATGCTGCACACCCTCACCAGGTACTTGTAGAGGGTAGAACAAACATAACCGGTATTGCAACCATTTGTGTCACTTGTACATCTGAGAGAGGCCTTGAAACTAGTGCATGCATTGGTATCCTGTCTGTCAGGAATGAAAAGAATGTGAGGTAAATATAGAGAAAGCACAATTTGCATGGGAGCTGGGAATTGGCTCCTCAGCACCCCTGACTCTACTGCGGTAGGGATCATGTGGAAAAACTACACCAAGAGAGCAGGCAGCAGACCTGTTTGCTTGCACCAGCATGTTACTGATTCCAAACTTTGGCTGTCTTACAGAGCTGCTGCCCCTGTAGCTGTCCAAGCACAGCATTGTAGCCTAGATATAGGATACACTGACAGTCCATATTGGCATATTTGCATCCATTCATCAGACAAATAAGCAAAGTTGACAGAAGTCTTTTTCTGCCTGTGATGTTGCTGCTACACCAGAGTTCTGCTGACACAGTGATGGTAGAATAGAATAGAGTATTTCAGTTGGACTAGATGATCATTGTAGGCACCTTCCAACTGCCTGACCAGTTCAGGGCTGACCAAGTTAAAGCATGTTGTTAAGGGCATTGGTCCAAATGCCTCTTAAACACTGACAGGCTTGGGCCATTGACACCTCTCTAGGAAACCTGTTCCAGCGTTTGACCACCCTCTCGGTAAAGAAATGCTTCCTAACGTCCATTCTAAGCCTCCCGTGGCACAGCTTTGAACCATTCCTACATGTCCCATCACTGGACACCAGGAGAAGAGATCAGCACCTCCCTCTCTGCTTCCCTTCCTCAGGAAGCTGTAGAGAGCAATGAGGTCATAGCAAGAGGATGTGATTTCCCGCCCCTCCCCCCCCCCCCCCCCCCACTTGAAGCAGAGGACCTATGGCCAGAGAGCTCTGCAGTGTAGAACAGGCCTGAAGTGGAGAGGATTGGAGTAGGAAGGGAATAAAAAAGTTTGTATTGTGGTGATCACCTTCTACTTGATGCCTCTCTCAGCCTCATGGGGGCTAGAGCCTGGCCATATGCCAAAAACCCCACTACTTAGTCCCGATATGACAGAATCTGCTCTGTATTGCACTGTGATGTTGACCTGAATTTGAGATCTCTAACTTGACCGTTCCTCTCTGTCTCAGTTGATTGGTCCAGGCAAAGAGGGGGGAGTTCCCCCGATTCCTAGCCAGCCAGCACATGGCACTCAAGCTGACCAAGAGAGGATATGTACCCCACTGGATGGAGTCCACTACTCAGCAGCTACTCCTTCTAGTAGGTAGGTTGGCTTTAGATGATCCACCACTTGTGCTAGCCC